>NC_142460.1:43624385-44874385 GCF_049115385.1 Moschus berezovskii | reverse complement strand
ACTCTAGTTGATGGAGGAAAAACAACAAACATGTAGATAAATTCTTTGTGCTATGAGAAAGATGAAAGAATATAATATAACAGAGCATGGTTGTGAATGCTGTTAGGAGAAGCCTTACTGAGAAGATGACATTTGAGTTTAGAACTTTTAATGTTGACCTAGAATGAGCAATGTGCAGTTTTGGAGAGAAGCACTATGTACAGAAGCACAAGGTTTCTGAGTTGAGAATAAATTCAGTAAGTCTGAAGGACAATAAGTGAATAAATATAGCCCAGCATAACTTGAGCAGGAAAAAAAAAAGGTGGGGGGGAGAGAATGGAAAGATTTGTTATCAAACAGAGAAAGGGCAAGATAGTGTAGGAGCCTCTAGGCTACGTAAGCAGTTTTGGTTTTATGGTAAGTAAAGTAGGAAGTCCATTGTTAATCCCTGTCATGTCAATTTGATTCTTAAACCAGCCATGAGGAACTTTCAGGGGTAGAAGTTCTTTCCTCAACACAAGCATCATTGTTTCCGTCAGTGTTCATTCACTAAGTTGTGTCTTAACTCTTTGCCATTTTGTGGGCTCCAGATGGCCAAGCCTCCCTGTCCCTCACTATCTCCTGGAGTTTGCTCAAGTTCATGTCCAATGAGTTGGTGATGCCATCCAACCACCTCATCCTCTGCCACCTTCTTCAACTTTTGCCTTCAGTCTTTCCCAGCATCAATGTCTCTTCCAGTGAGTCAGCTCTTCATATCAGGTGGCCAGAGATCTGGAGCTTAAACTTCAGTATCAGTCCTTCCAATGAATATTCAGGATTGATTTCCTTTAGAACTGACTGATTTGATATCCTTGTAGTCCAAGGGATTATCAAGGGTCTTCTCCAGCACTACAATTTGAAAGCATCAATTCTTCAGTGCTCAACCTTTTTTATGGTCCAGGTTTTACATCCATACATGACTACTGGAAAGACTGTAGCTTTGACTCTAAGGATGTTTATTGGCAAAGTGATGCCTCTGTTTTTCAATACACTGTCTATGCTTGTCATAGCTTTCTTTCAAAGAAGCAAGCATCTTCTAATTTCATGGCTCTGGTCACCATCTGCTTCCACTTTTTCTCCTTCTGTTTGCCATGAAGTGATGGGACTGGATGCCATGAGCTCCATTTTTTGAATGTTGAGTTTCAAGCCAGCTTTTTCACTCTCTTCTTTTACCGTCAGCAAGAGGCTGTTTAGTTCCACTTTGATTTTTACCATTAGAGTGTTATCATCTGCATTTCTGAGGTTGCTGATATTTCTCCTGGAAACCTTGATTCCAAGATGCCAGACTCATCCAGCTTAGCATTTCACATGATGTTCTCTGCATAGAAGTTAAATAAGTAGGGTAACAATATACAGCCTTGTCTTACTCCTTTCCCAATTTTGAACAAGTCAGTTGTTTTGAACAAGTCAGATTCAAATTGTCGCTCCTTTACCTGGGTACAGGTTTCTCAGAAGACAGATAGGATAGTCTAATATTCCCATCTCTTTCAGAATTTTCCAAAGTTTGTTGTGATTCACAGAGTTAACTGTTTTTGCATGGTTGATGGATCAGAAGTTGACGTTTTTCTGCAGTTCTGTTGCTTTTTCTGTGATCCAACATATGTTGGAAATTTGATCTCTGTTTCATCTGCCTTTTTTAAACCTATACATGGTACATCTGAAAGTTCTCAATTCAAATACTACTGAAGCCTGTTGTTCAGTTGTCTAGTCATGTCTGACTCTGACCCATGGATTGCAACATGCCAGGCCTCCTTGTCCCTCACTGTCCCCTGGAGTTTGGCCAAGTTCATGTCCATTGAAACAGTGATGCCATCCAACCTTCTCATCCTCTGTCACCCTCTTCACCTTCTGCCTTCAATCTTTCCAGCATCAGGGCCTTTTCCAATGAGTTGACCCTTTGCACCAGATAACCAAAGTATTGGAGCTTCAGCTTCAGCATCAGTTGTTCCAATGAAAATACAGGGTTGATTTCCTTTAGGATTGCCTGGTTTGATCTCCTTGCTGTCCACGTGACTCTCAATAAATGGGGTTCTTTGGTGGCACTAGTGGTAAAGAAACCACCTGCCAATGCAGGAGACTTAAGAGACTTGGGTTCAATCCCTGTTGGGAAGATGCCCTGAAGGAGGGCATGTCAACCCATTCCAGTATTCTTGCCTAGAGAATCCCATGGACAGAGGAGCCTGACAGTCCATAGGGTTGCAGAGAGTCAGACACGACTGAAGTGACTTAGCATACACCCATGCATACAGAGTCATTAATAGCCAATGGGACTCCTCAAACTCTTGACAGAATTCACTGCTGAAGACTAGCTTAAAGAATTTTGAGCATAAACTTACTAGCATGGGAAGTGAGTGCATGCTAGTAAGGTCTGGTAGCTTGAACATTTTTTAGCGCTGCCCTTCTTTGGGATTGGGATGAACACTGACTTTTTCCAGTCCTGTGGCCACTGTTGGTTTCCTGGCATATTAAGTGCAGTACTTTGACAACATCATCTTTTAGGATTTTAAATAGCTCTGCTGGAATTCCATCACCTCCACCAGCCTTGTTCACAGTGGTCCATTTGGTTGGATATAACTTTCCCTTTATCCCTTATTTGATGCAGTCTGAGTATGAAAGATCATATATTAAGCTAAGGAATTTAGCATTCTATGTATGGGAAGATGCAAGCCTCTGAGCTCACTGAATTCATTCATTTCATATGCACCTCAGATGTCTGGGGCCAATCCTGTGTCCTTGTTCACTTTGCTTTTAGCGTCCCCCCAGCTCCTCAGCAAACACTCTGTGGGGGCAGTGGCAGCATCCACTGGATTGCAGCTTTGGGAGCCCTCATTCACATTTGGAGGCAATTGATGGCTGTGACATTTATTGTTTATTGATATGGCAGGAGATATTTTCATTTCACAGGTTCAATTTAATAATGGCTGATCTAAGAATTAAATTAATTAAATCAAATCAGTCAATCCTAAAGGAAATCAGTCCTGAATATTCATTGGAAGACTGATACTGAAGCTGACATTCCAATATTTTGGCCACCTGATGCAAAGAATTGACTCATTGGAAAAGATCCTGATGCTGGGAAAGATTGAAGGCAGAAGAAGAGGGTGACAGAGGATGAGACGGTTTGCATCACTGACTCAATGGACATGAGCAAGCTCTGGGAGTTGGTGATGGACAGGGAAGCCTGGCTGCAGTCCATGGGGTTGCAAAGAGTGGGACACAACTGAGTGACTGAACTGAACTGAACTATATCAATACTGTGGTTACTGCTTACCTTTGGTCAGCTTGAGGCAGGAGATAGATGGGCCCCCAGAGTAAACTGCTGGAATTCATGAGCTGTGGACAGAACTCCAAAATATCAATAGCAGGACAACTCAGAGAGGATGCTGGGCTCTTCCCAGATAAGAGATAAAAGATCACCTATTTCTCATTCTCGAAGTCAAGGAGATTGTCCCTACTAGAAAGTTCCCTGGAGGTCAAAAGGGAAGTGATGTCAAGTCTTTCCATGGGCGTCTCGCTGGAATCCATCTTGCCTGAGTGATACACATGCACATATGGGAGGATCTTGAAATATAACAAATATAAACTCAGAACCAGGCAAATAAAACTGATTGGCCAAATGAAACCTGGAAGAAACACCCCACATAAGTGATTTCAGTTCAGTTCAGTTCAGTTCAGTCGCTCAGTCGTGTCCGACTCTCCGCGACCCCATGAATCACAGCACGCCAGGCCTCCCTGTCCATCACCAACTCCCGGAGTTCACTCAAACCCATGTCCACAGAGTCGGTGATGCCATCCAGCCATCTCATTCTCTGTCGTCCCCTTCTCCTCCCGCCCCCAACCCTTCCCAGCATCAGAGTCTTTTCCAGTGAGTCAACTCGTCTCATGAGGTGGCCAAAGTATTGCAGTTTCAGCTTTAGCATCAGTCCTTCCAATGAACGCTCAGGATCGATCTCCCTTAGAATGGACTGGTTGGATCTCCTTGCGGTACAAGGGACTCTCAAGAGTCTTCTCCAACACCACAGTTCACAAGCATCAATTCTTCGGCGATCAGCTTTCTTCACAGTCCAACTCTCACATCATACATGACCACTGGAAAAACCATAGCCTTGACTATACGGACCTTTGTTGGCAAAGTAATGTCTCTGCTTTTTAATATGTTATCAAGGTTGGTCATAACTTTAAATTACCACAAAGGCCTTACTGTCTTAGTCTGCCTGTGTCTATTCACACATACTATTTTTTCTCCTAATAAATACTTTACTTGTTTCACTTCTTTCCATATCTTTGAGAGTTCTTTTCTGCAAAGCCAAAGGGCCAAGGCCTTGTCATTGACCACCCTTCTAGTGGCAAGGGTTCAGCACTCTCTTTGGCATGATACAACCTCAATCTCTGGCGGGAGAACCGAAACCCTGCTTCAAGCTGCTGAAAGCTGAAGCCACTCAAGATCGAGCTCTGCTCCAGGACACAGGCTGAAGCAGTGCCTTTATGAAGGACATGACAATTCTCAGGTCTGAAGACAAAAATCAAGAGAACTTGTGGTAACTCTGAAACCTCTTTAATCTTCTGCTAGAAAGTAGCTTAGTTGTCTCTGCTCATGTTCACTGACCTAAGCATGTCATGTGACCAAACCCAAATTCAACAGAGTGAGGTATTGTCTCACATAAAAGAGATAAGCATTATTTTGCAAGCAATATACAATTGGATAGATGAACTAAGTTTGACCTGCCCTGTTTAGTATTACTTAAAATTATTTTCCTCACAGTCAGAGTTACTCTTCAGAGTTCATTCAATGCTACACACAGATGAAGCAAATTGAAATAACAAAACCTGACATTCGAATTTTTTTTAATTTCAAGACTAAAAGAAATTTATACATGTTATTTTATTGGTCCATTAGGTAAGATCATGTCTATCATATAGGAAAGGAAGCAAGCTTGCAGTGTTACCAACCAAGGACTCACTGACAGAGACAATACTATGGTATCAGCTTTTGAGAAAAGAAAAAGCTTAATTTAAAGGTCAAGCACCAAGAGGACAGGAGGCACTGCTCAAATCTGTCTCCCTACTGTGGTGTTTGGTGAACTTTTATAAGTTATGAGTTGGCATGTGGAAGTACTGATGAGGAAGATTTCAACTGGAGGGCTTTGGAACCTGGCCATTATAGTTGTTACTGTTCAGTTAATAAGTTATGTCCAACTCTCTATGACCCCATTGACTGCAGCATGCCAGGCTTCCCTGTCCTTCATTATCTCGTAGAGTTTGCTCAAACTTATGTCGAGTCAGTGCTGCTGCTGCTGCTGCTAAGTTGCTTCAGTCATGTCGGACTCTGTGCGACCCCATAGATGGCAGCCCACCAGGCTCTCCTGTCCCTGGGATTCTCGAGTCAGTAATGTCATCCAATTCTCTCTTTCTCTGTCATACCCTTCTCCTACCCTTAATCTTTCCCAGCATCAGGGTCTTTTCCAATGAATTGTCTCTTCATATACTTTGAAGAGCTTCAGCCAAAGTATTGGAGCTTCAGCTTCAGCATCAGTCCTTCCAATGAATATTCAGGGTTGATTTCCTTTAGGATTGAGTGGTTTGACCTCCATGCTGTCCAAGGGACTCACAAGAGCCTTCTCCAGCACCACAGTTCAAAAACATGAATTCTTTGGCACTCAGCCTTCTTTATGGTCCAACTCACATTTTTACATGACTACAGCCATGAAATTAAAAGACGCTTACTCCTTGGAAGGAAAGTTATGACCAACCTAAATAGTATATTAAAAAGCAGAGACATTACTTTGCCAACAAAGGTCCGTCTAGTCAAGGCTATGGTTTTTCCAGTGGTCATGTATGGATGTGAGAGTTGGACTGTGAAGAAAGCTGATCGCCGAAGAATTGATGCTTTTGAACTGTGATGCTGGAGAAGACTCTTGAGAGTCCCTTGGACTGCAAGGAGATCAAATCACTCAATCCTAAAGGAAATCAATCCTGAATATTCATTGGAAGGACTGATGCTAAAGCTGAAACTCCAATACTTTGGCCACCTCATGCGACGAGTTGACTCATTGGAAAATACTCTGATACTGGGAGGGATTGGGGGCAGGAGGAGAAGGGGATGACAGACAATGAGATGGCTGGATGGCATCACCGACTCGATGGACATGAGTTTGAGTGAACTCCAGGGGTTGGTGATGGACAGGGAGGCCTAGGGTGCTGTGATTCATGGGGTCGCAAAGAGTCGGACACGACTGAGCGACTGAACTGACTGACTGGAAAAACAATAAATTTTACTATACAGACTTTTGTTGGCAAAGTAATGTCACTGCTTTTTAATATGATATCCAGGTGTGTCATCACTTTCCTTCCAAGGGGCAAGTGTCTTCTAATTTCACAGTTGCAGGCATCATCCACAGTGATATTTTATTTTGGTCTTTATAGTAAGGCAAGATAAAAAAGCATGTTAACACTGTATCTTCCTGGACATTGGGAACTTAGCTTCTGAAAGGGTTCATGTGTTCAAGTTCTGGTCATGTCTCAGTTCTTTGGCTCCATGGAGCCGGGGGAGAAACTTTGATTCCAGATGTTATTTAAAGTCAAAATTTTCTCCTCTGAGCATGCTTCAACTGAATAACTTGCAGTTTTGTTCTCTTGTTTCTGAAAAACAGCTCAGTACCTTGTTAGAAAAAGGACAGGGCCATTTGGGTCTGGTTCTTGATTGTCAGCTACAAATTGGCACTTGTCATAGGGCTTCCCTGATAGCTAAGTTGGTAAAGAATACACCTGCAATGCAGGAGACCCCAGTTTGATTCCTGGGTCGGGAAGATCCACTGGAGAAGGGATAGGCTACCCACTCCAGTATTCTTGGGCTTCCCCTGTGGCTCAGCTAGTAAAGAAACCACTTGCAGTGTAGGAGACCTGGGTTCGAACCCTGGGTTCAAAAGATCCCCTGGAGAAGGGAAAGGCTACCCACTCCAGTATTCTGGCCTGGAGAATTCCATGAGTGACTTTCACTCACTTCACTTCATGGGTCCTTGCCGTCTACCTCTATAAGCATTAAATCAAGTGCTGTAGCTGCTGACCTTAATGCACCCTGGAAAGGATTTCAGGGTGGAGAGCAGAAAAGGGGCACTCTATGCTGGGAAAAAAGCTGACAGGACACATCTTCAGTTAGTTAGATATTCTCCAGAGCCAATTATATTAGCCCAATTATTGTGTCTCCTCATATCTCGAACAGCACTAAAATCCTTCAGAGTGATGACTGTTTTTTGTGACTAGTAAAACGCTTCATTCACCAGACTAGCAGAAAATTTCTGGGAAAAGTATGTGCTCAAGTGCATGTATTCCCCCTTCACCAAAATCACATATATACTGATCTTCTCCCCTTCCTAATTGGAACAGTTTCTCAGAGCTATCTGAGGTACTGTCTCCCAGGTTGCAGTCCTCATTTTGCCCCAGTTCAGTTTAGTTCAGTTGATCAGTTGTGTCTGACTCTTTGCAACCTCATGGACTGCAGCACACCAGGCTTCCTTCCCTGTCCATCACCAACTCCCGGAGCTTACTCAAACTCATGTCCATAGAGTTGGTGATGTCATCTAACCATCTCCTTCAATCTTTCCCAGCATCAGGGTCTTTTCAAATGAGTCAGTTCTTTGCATCAGGTGGCCAAAGTATTGCCACCAAATAAAATTTAATTCACAACTCTCACCTTGTACAATTATTTTAAGTCAACAGAAGTTACAAGAGTTGTTTCATGACTTACTCTTTGTAGTATTGCTAGTTAGAGGGAGACTTAGGATCTAAACATAGGTATGTTTGACAACAGGGATTATAACTTTTAGCCTCTGTGTAACCATACCTGTCAAAGTCTCTTGTCCAAAATGAATTCCAGTTATAAAACCACTGTAAAAATAGCTATGATATGGGTAATGTTGATAAAACATGCCATAACAACTGATATTAAAATCTGGATATGTCCATAAATCCTGAAATAAAGAAGAAAGAATGAATGGAATTTTGGTTTAAATTACATATTTATAGAAGCCCTACTCTTTGGAAAATTTTAAATTTATGTTAAGTAGCCATAGCTTTTAACTCCAACCCATCTGTAGTTATCAGTATTGTATTTGAACCAAGAAAGAAAGAAAAGAGAGACGTTGAGTCACTTAACAGCAAAAATTATTGAATACAATTGCCAATTTAGTATTTCTTTTTGGTCACTTACTGCCTGCAGCATATGCTTCTACATTTAATATTTGTATTTCTTATATAAAGCAATTGTTTAATTAACCAAGTAGCTGCTTTAAAGAGACAGCATAATCTGTTTCGATTCTTTTATTCCTGGGGAAAATCTTGGATAAATGGCATTTTCACCGCTCTCAATTTATATTTGTATATTTCAGTCTATTCTAAGTGAAAGCAAGCACTTAAATGCACCATCAAATTGAAGATAGGCCTTCAGGAAAAGTGGGCTCATTTGCATGCAGCTTATAGTGCTTTTTGTAAAAATATGTTTGACTTTGCACTTTTCCTTAGTAGCAAATGGAAACAGAATAAGTGTAGTGTGCAGAATTTAGTTGACAGCTTAAAAACCTTAATAGCATTTGGTTCTTTTTATGTTATATATTCCTAACTGCAAATTTTATAGGAGAGTAAAATCTCTAGTATTTTAAAGAAAGACATTTTCATGATTTCAGATAGAAAAAAAGTCCATAAGACATCTCAAAATATAGCAAAGATATTTAAAAAATAAATACCCCACTTATTTAGTTTTCATTCAATTAAATGTAAGCAAAAATTGATTATTGAGAAATGTGTATGCAAAAGTAGAAACAACAGATTTTTCTAAAGAAGGGTAACTAACCTATTTGATGGAAAATTACTTAAGGATCCTATAAGAAAATAAAAAAAGACATTTCTTTGTTAAAAAAGAACCTATAAACCATTTTTATAAAGTCAGAACAAAGAACTTTTTTTAAAAAATGTAAGTACAATTACAAATGAACTTCAGCTGTCTGTCATGAAATAGTTACAAGAGTAAGTCTAAGCACACTATAAATTTCAGTCCATAGTATATGCTCTAAAGACTCCGACATGAAATCGTATATGAAATTACATGTAAATGTGTCTTTATTATCTTAACTGACATCAGACATCACTATGCAGTGGGCATTTTGACTTGCCTATGAGAGCACTGAAATCAGTGAAAGTATCGTTGGAGTACCTGGAAAGCCATCATAGGTGTTGAAACTCAGTAGCCTTGTCAGTCAGAGTTTTCACAGAATCTATTTGGGCAATGACCTTGTATCCTCTCATCTGAAAGTTGTCTGCAATCACATAAATATGTAATTCTTGGCTTTCTGAGGAAGATATCTGCTCATTTTGTGAACAGTTGATCACTGGCTTTGGTGTTGATCACTGGGAGGCACAAAAGCAGCTGTGTTTCTCAGAGCCCCTTTAGTCCCTTTTTGAATTAGAAGTGGGAAAGGAGCAGTCTAAGTGGCTTGTTTATAACCAATAAAATAGTCTTGATTTTGGACAGCCCCTTGCAACTTTCATCAATTCTAATTTCCCTTTCAACAACTCCCCTTTACTATCAAAATTTGCTGGTGGCACACGTACATTTGAACATTTTATTACCCGGGTTTGCACAGATAAGTCTTCTCAAAGGAACCACAGTAGTCTGCCTCAAGGTTATTTCAATCTTGTCAGCACAGCCAGATCCTAGCTCTCTTTCACTGAGTGAATTCACAATGATCCTACTGTTACTATACTTGACCTCAATAGAAGTAAGTGACATAAGGAAGTATTTTGAAACATCTCAAGTAGTTGCCATATATGTTCCAGAGTTGGCAACTTTTGGTTATGGAAAGAAAAAAAACTAACTCTTTTATAATTATGGCATTAGACCAAAAAACAAACAAAAAAACAAACAAACAAACTTTTGAGGTTACTATAAACTCACATTTATTTGTAAGAAATAATACAGACAGATTCTGCATCTCTTTCATCCAGTTTCCCTTAAAAATACATCTTGCAAATTACAATACAGTACTACGACAAAAAAATTAACATTGATAAAATCCACTGATATTTCCAGATATTTCCAATTTTACTTGTACTCATTTGTGTTTGTTTGTGTGTATTGAAAGCTGAGTGTGGAAGAATTGATGCTTTTGAACTGTGGTGTTGGAGAAGACTCTTGAGAGTCCCTTGAACAGCAAGGAGATCAAACCAATCAATCCTAAGGAAATCAGTCCTGAATATTCATTGGAAGGACTGATGCTGAAGCTGAAACTCCAATACTTTGGCCATGTGATGAGAAGAACTGACTCATTGGAAAAAATCCTGATGCTGGGATAGATTGAAGGCAGGAGAAGAAGGTTGAGATGGTTCGATGGCATCACCGACTAGATGGGCATGAGTTTGAACAAACTCTGGGAGTTTGTGACGGACAGGGAAGCTTGGTGTGCTTCTGACCATGGAGTCGCAAAGAGTCAGACATGACTGAGCAACTGAACCAAACTGTGTGAGTATTGAGTTCTACGCAATTCTATCACGTGTAAGTTTGTGTATCCATTACCACAGTTAACATACAGAAAGTTCCACTGCAACAGAATCCCTTCTGTTACTCTTTTAAAACCACACCTATCCCTACCCATCCTCACCCTCATCCTTGCTGCTGCTGCTGCTAAGTCGCTTCAGTCATGTCCGACTCTGTGCGACCCCAAAGACGGCAGCCCACCAGGTTCCCCCGTCCCTGGGATTCTCCAGGCAAGAACACTGGAGTGGGTTGCCATTTCCTTCTCCAATGCGTGATAGTGAAAAGTGAAAGTGAGGTCTCTCAGTCGTGTCCGACTGAGTGACCCCATGGACTCAGCCTACCAGGCTCCTCCATCCATGGGATTTTCTAGGCAAGAGTACTGGAGTGGCTTGCCAGTGCCTTCACCCTCATCCTTAGTCCTTGGAAATCACTAATCTGTTCCACAATTTTTTCACTTCAAAACTATAACATAAATTAAGTCATAGAGTATGTACAATTTGGGGACTGGCTTTTTTTCCCACTCAGCATAATTCCTCAGGGATATATCCAACTTGCTGCACATACCAATAATTTATTTCTTCTTATTGCTCAGTTTCTACTTGAATTGATTTTTTTACATTGACTTTTGAGAGTTCTTCATATTATTCCTGTTTAACATGTGATTTACAAATATGATTTCCCAATCTATAGCTTCCTTTTTTATTTCTTAAAAACAAAACAATTTTAACAAACTGATTTGTCAGTATTTCCTAGTATTTTGGTATCAAGTCTCTACTTGATTTTGACTAGCCCTAGATTCTGAAGATTTTTTTCTTTTCTTTTTCTAAAGGTTTGTATTACATGTTGGACTTCCCAGGTATAGTGTTAGTGGTAAAGAACCCACCTGCCAATTCAGGAGAAATGCAAGAGACAGGGATCCAGTCCCTGGGTAGGGAAGATCCCCTGGAGGAGGGCATGGCAACCCACTCTGTTATCCTTGCCTGGAGAATCCCATGGACAGAGGAGCCTGGCTGGCTACAGTCCATAGAGTCAGACATGAATGAAGTGACTGAGCATACATGTTACATGTTACACTTAAGTCTGTGATTAATATTGAGTTAATTTTTGTATAAGATGTAAGGTTAAGGTTAATTTTGCCATAGATTAATTGTTGCTGTTCAGTTGCTAAGTTGTATCCAACTCATTGCAACCTCATGGACTGCAGCACGACAGCCTCCTCTGTCCTCCATCTCCTCGAGTTTGCTCAGATTCATATCCATTGAGTTGGTGATGGCATCTAATCATCTCATTCTCTGCCACCCCCTTCTCCATTAGCCTTCAGTCTTTCCCAACATCAGGGTCTTTTTCAATGTATTGTCTCTTCTCATCATTTAACCAAGGTATTGCAGCCCAGCTTCAGGAACAGTCCTTCTAACACTCCTCCTCATAGTCTAGGAACTGTAAATGGAACGGCAATAAAAAGTCAAAAGATTAATGCATATAATTCATGAAAGCTGTCGACATTATTTTTATTTTCATAATGGAGAATGTAAGCCAAAATTATAACCATGTTCAAGCATTAAGAAGCTATACAGAATAATACAACAATCATCACTATCATTCACCAGCCGGTTCTGCTGACTCAATATTTTGCTGTGTCTGCTTCAGAATTTCTGAAACAAAAGTTCTTATAGAGTGTAATTCTCTGTGTATTCTTCCCTTTTCTATTGTTTCTGTCTCCTCAGGTAACTAATATCCTGAATGATTCCTGTGGATGTTCTTACACTTTACTCAATGTCTATACCATATACCACGTGCATATTTATAAGAAAAATGTGTTATCTATTTTGTATGTCTTAATAGTTTATATAAATGATCTAATACTGCATATATATAGGCAAGTACAACATATATATATATAAGTGTACATGATGTCTTTCAGTTTTTAAGTTCTGATAAATGTAGCTCCAGATCATTCATTTTAACTGCATGTAATTTCACTGCATGAATATTTTCATATTGTCCTTTCTCATGTTAGTGGGTATTTAGATTCTTTCCTGTTTCCCCTTAGAATGGTAATCCTGCATAAAAAATTTCTGTTCACAAATTTTGTGTATATGTGCATGAAATTTTCTGTTGTATACACCTAGATGGATGCATTAAACTCAGTTCAGTTCAGTCTCTCAGTCATGTCCGACTCTTGGTGACCCCAAGGACTGCAGCCTGTCAGGCCTCCCTGTCCATAACAACTCCCATCACCTGCTCAAACTCATGTCCATCGAGTTGGTGATGCCATATAACTATCTCATCCTCTGTCGTCCCCTTCGGTTTCTGACTAAAATCTTTCCCAGCATCAGAGTCTTTTCCAACGAGTCAGTACTTCGCATCAGGAGAGCAAAGTTTTGGAGTTTCAGCTTTAGGATTAGTCCTTCCAATGGATTTTCAGGACTGATTTCCTTTAGAATTGACTGGTTTGATATCCATTCAATCCAAGGAAATGTCCAGAATCTTCTCCAACATCACAGTTCAAAAATATCAATTATTTGGTGCTCAGCCTTATTTATGGTCCAACTCTCATATCCATATGTGACTATTGGAAAAACCATAGCTTTGACTGGATGGAACTTTGTTGACAAGTAATGTCTCTGTGTTTTAATATGTGGTCCAGGTTGGTCATAGCTTTTCTTCCAAGGATCAAGTGTCTTTTATTTCATGGCTGAAGTCACCATCTGTTTGATTTTGGAGCCCAACAAAATAAAGTCTGTCACTGTTTCCATTGTTTACCCATCTATTTTCCATGAAGTAATGGGACCGGATGCCATGATGTTAATATTTTGACTGTTGAGTTTTAAGCCAGCTTTTTCACTCTCCTCTTTCACCTTCATCAAGAGGCTTTTTAGTTCCTCTTCACTTTTTGCCACAAGAGTGGTGTCATCTGCATGTCTGAGTCTATTGATATTTTTCCTGGCAATCTTGATCCTAGATTGTGCTTCATCCAGCCTGGCATTTCGCATGATGTGATCTGCATATAAGTTAAATAAACAGGGTGACAATATACAGCCATGATGTACTTTCCTAATTTGGAACCAGTCTGTTGTTCCATGTCCGGTTCTAACTGTTTCTTCTCGACTTGCATACACATTTCTCAGGAGGCAGGTAAGGTGGTCTAGTATTCCCATCACTTGAAGAAGTTTCCATTGTTTGTTTTGATCCACATAGTTAAAGGCTTTGGTGTAGTCAATAAAGCAGAAGTAGACGTTTTTCTGGAACTCTCTTGCTTTTTCAATGATCCAGTGGGGGTTGGCAGTTTGATCACGGTTCTCCTGTCTTTTCTAAATCCAGCTTGAACATCTGGAGATTCTTGGTTCACGTACTGTTGAAGCCTAGTTTGGAGACTTTTGAACATTACTTTGCTAGCATGTGAGATGAGTATAATAGTGCAGCAGTTTGAACACTCTTTGGCATTGCCTTTCTTTGGGATTGGAATGAAAACTGACTTTTCTAGTCCTGGGGCCACTGCTGAGTTTCCCAAATTTGTTGGCATATTGAGTACACCTTTTTCACACCATCATCTTTTAGGAGTTGAAATAGCTCAGCTGGAATTTCACCACCTCCACTAGCTTTGTTTGTAGTGATGCTTCCTAAGACCCACTTGACTTCAGACTCCAGGATGTCTGGCTCCAGGTGAGTGATCACACCATCATGATTATCTGGGTCATTAAGATCGGTTTTGTGTTGTTCTTCTGTGTATTTTTGCCACCTCTTCTTAATATCTTCTGGTTTTATTAGGTCCATACTATTTCTGTCCTTTATTGTGCCCATCTTTGCATGAAAAATTCCCTTGGTATCTCTAATTTTCTTGAAGAGATCTCTAACCTTTCCTATTCTACTGTTTTCCTCTATTTCTTTGCATTGACCATTGAGGAAGGCTTTCTTATCTCTCCTTGCTATTCTTTGGAACTCTGCATTCAAATGGGTGGGTTTTTCCTTTTATCCTTTGCCTTTAGCTTCTCTTCTTTTCTAAGCTATTTGTAAGGCCTCCTCAGACAACCATTTTTCCTTTTGCATTTCTTTTTCTTGGGGGTGGTATTGATCATTGCCTCCTGTACAGTGTCACAAACCTTCATCTATAGTTCTCAAGCACTGTGTCTATCAGATCTAATCCCTTTAATCTATTTCTCACTTCCACTGTATAATTGTAAGGGTTTTGATTTAGGTCATATCTGAATGGTCTAGTGGTTTTCCCTACTTTCTTCAATTTAAGTCTGAATTTGGCAGTAAAGCATTTGTGATCCAAGCCATAGTCAGCTCCTGGTCTTGTTTTTGCTGACTGTATAGAGCTTCTTCCATCTTCAGCTGAAAAGAATATAATCAATCTGATTTCAGTATTGACCATCTGGTGATGTCCATGTGTAGAGTTGTCTCTTGTGTTGTTGGAAGAGGGTGTTTGTTATGCCATTGCCTTCCCTTGGCAAAACTCTGTTAGCCTTTGCCCTGCTTCATTTTGTACTCCATGGCCAAACTTGCCTGTTACTCCAGATATCTCTTGACTTCCTACTTTTGCATTCCAGTCCCCTATGATGAAAAGGACATCTTTTTTTGTTGTTAAGTCTAGAACTTCTAGAAATTTTAGTAATTTATATTTTAACATTTCAGCACAGCATAATTCAAATATGACTAATAAAATATTTTGTATATGTCATTTAAAATTATTTAAGAAATCATAAATATCAATATTAATCTAATTATATAACCAAACTGCTAGCACAATATCAGGATGTTAAAATTTAAAGCAAAACAGATGTCTATTCATACAACTACAAAGAAATAATGTTAATAATTTAAAGAGATAGGTTTTTAAAAAATTTTTAAACTTTTTAATATATATTGGAGTACAATTGAGTAACAATGATATGTTAGTTTCAGGTGTATGGCAGCGTGATTTAGTAACATGTATCTATTCTTTTTAAAATTTTTTCTGCAATTAAGTTGTGATATAGTACTGAGCAGAGTTCCTTGTGCTTTATGGTAAGTCCTTGTTGGTTATTCACTTTAAATACAGCAGCGTGTATATGGCATGCATTTCCCTAATTCTTTGACAGTGATCATGATAGCTATCTTAATGATGGTAAAGGACTGTTTGCTTATTCTCTTTCTTTCTGTTTACTTTTTTTTTTTCTGTTTACTTTTTTAATGTATTTTTTTCTTTTAATATTTTGCAGTTTTATTACCATGTGTATAAATGTGGAATAAATTTCTCCATATTTCTCAGGATAAGTCTTATTCTTTAACCTGAGAATTTATCTTTTACCATTTTTTAAAAATTTAACCATTGTATATTTAGGTATTACTTCTGTCTCACTCATATTTTCTTTCTTTGAAGTATCTATTTTGTGAGTTTTGGAAATTTTAACACTTCTTGCCTCTAAATCTCACCTCTATGTTTTCCCACTATTCACCACTCTGTTATATATACTATTTAATTTTCTTCGGTTTATCCACCAAATTACTAACTCATTTATTCAATGGTGTTTAATCCTTAGTTCATCTTTTCTGTTAATTTTTTTTTTTAGAACTTTTACTTATAAATTTGTCTCTACTTTCCTAAATTTTACATGTTCTTTCTGATACAGTTTCAAAACCTGCTTCTCTCCTCATGTCTTGTAATTACAAATTTTTTTTTCTTTTTTGGTTCCTTTATTGACTGAATTCATCTGTTAGTTAACCATTACAAACTAAGGGTGAAAGATTGTTCTAGTGATTAAGTAAAAATTGTTGAGCAAATTATACATAATTATAACTATCATAGATCTCACATTCTAGTCAGGAAGTAAACAGTGAACCTGTTTAATTTCATGTATCTCACTAATCACATTTATCATTAACAGTTTCTAGGAAACTGTTGAATTATCAAAAATTATTGAAATGACTGTCCAGTCGCTAAGTCATGTCTGACTCTTTGTGACCCCATGGACTGGAGCAAGCTAGGCTTCCCTGTCCTTCACTATTTCCTGGGTCTTGTTCAAACCAGTGTCCATTGAGTTGATGGTGCCATCCAACCATCTCATCCTCTGTCACCCCCTTCTCCTGCCCTTAGTCTTTCTTAGCATCAGGGTCTTTGTCCAGTGAGTCAGCTCTTCCCATCAGGTGCATCAATCCCTTTTTTTTTTAAAATTATTGTGCAGGTTAGGCTGGTTCCTGGGGGCAGAGTTGGCCATCTTGCTTTCCCACTTAATTAGTTCATTTGGATCACCCCTTCCATGAAGAGTTAAAGCTCAAGAATTCCACCTTTTCTCCAGTTTCCCCTTTATCAGAAGTGAAGAGACGGTGCTCCAAACACCTACATACTCCTGGAAGAATTTTCCGTGTCCCACTCAGCACTCACAGTCGCACAACCTCTTTGAGATCCACAGAAATAGTATCACTCTACATCCTCACTTGCATCCATCACCACAAGAAATACAGGACTCTAAAGTCATTTCCTGGATTCAAATCTCTATTTTGCTTAAGCCATCCCCTGAAACTAACCTTATCTCACATCTCTTTCAACAATATGAATCTTTTCACTTTGATCTCTGGAACTCATGATTTGTCATTTCCCAAATATCCTACATCATCAAACTCTTCTTTGAAGGATCTCTTTACCCTCTTGCTCCAATTGTGAACAGGTTCTTCATGCTTTCTCACATTCATTGTAGTATTGGGTCAGAGTGGGGGAAATTGTTCACATTGATCCTCAAGCTTGTTTACATATCATTCATGCTTTCTCTTCCTTAAAACCTTCAAACTTTGAATTGTACATTAAATTATATCACCCAGTTAAGTTTACCAGATGAAGCATAAATACAAGATAAATACACAATACTCTGTTAAATTTGAGTGTCAGATAAATGATTATTTTAAATATAATTTTACTCCCCAAATATGTGTTGTTTATTTGAAATTAAAAATTAAACTCTCATTTTTTTTTATTTTCTCTTCCGTATTAATTTTGTAATTCATGCAACCCCATCTAAAGATCATACATCAAATTTCACCATTAGTAGTAATTACAAAAATTTCATAATCTCAATTTCTGTCATCCTGTTCCAAAATTACTTCTTAAATTTCTACCTCACTATCTTATTTTACTATCTCCTGAAATCATTCCCTGTCACCAGGACTTAAATAATGTTTTTAACTTTTCCTCATCATCCTCATGAACTCACCTTGCTTACCCAGCTTTAAATTATGGACTATCATGATATGATAACCACTTTTCACTCCTTTATGCATACCTTCCTCTATCTTGTCTGCTCTTGCTTTTTAGTTACACTTGCTTAGAAAAACCCTAGTTTTGCTTGTTTACTGTCTATATATTCCATATATATGCTGCATAGCTGGGAATGGCTGGCAAAAAGAAAGAAAAAAACACACCAAAATAGAACAAAAACCAAACAATCAAACAAAAATTCCCCAAACACACAGCCATTTTGCAGTCCCACTATAAATCATGATTAGTAATTTCAAGTGGGTCCAGAGAGATTTCCAACATTTTCCCCTCATCTATTTACTCTTCTAGACAAATATCTTATATATTCTCTTTTCTTTTCAAACTTTCAACAACCCCTAGTCCTCACCAATCTATTTTCAGTTTAGCTAGTGATGTTGCATTGTGTTTCACCATATAAATGCAATTAATCAGATTTCCCCCCACATGCTTCCCTATTATATGTGCAAAGTTATCTATGTTTGAGTCCATATGTTTTGGCCTTCTTTCCTCCTGAGTGTGTGTTAGTTGCTCAGTTGTGTTTGACTCTGTGATCCCATGGACTGTAGCCCACCAGGATCCTCTGTCCATGGAATTTTCCAGACAAGAATGCTGGAGTGGGTAGCCATGCCCTTCTCCAGGGGATCTTCCTGACCCAGGGATTGAACCTGGGTCTCCTACAAAGCAGGACGATTGGGAAGCTCCTCTTTCCTTCTAATGTGGTTCAATTGTACATGCTCCTAGCTGAGACCAACATTTCTAATTGTTTAATAGAACTCATTTCCTCTTACCTACTTAAGAATATGACCCTAACAATTATCCCTTTTTTATAGATTAACACATTTTTCTTTATGAAATCATTTTTATCAATGGGGAAGTATTTTCTAAATTTGTTATAAGAGAGGATCTCTGATCCACATTTCTCTTCAAATATTTTCCTATTTCTCCCTTTTTGATAAAAGCTTTTGAAAAATTTGTCTACATTTAATTTCTTAATTTGCTTCTATTTTATTTTTTTAAAAAAATATTTCATTTATTTATTCATTTATTTTTGGCTTCTCTGGATCTTTGTTGCTGCCACACAGGCTTCCCCTAGTTGCAGAGGATGGGAACGATTCTCTAGTTGTGATGTGTGGGCTTCTCCTTGTGGTAGCTTCTCTTGTTGCAGAGCACGGGCTTTAGAGTACATGGGCTTCATTAGTTACCACAAATGGACTCTAGAGCACAGGCTCAGTAGTTGTTGCACACAGGTTTATTTGCCCCATAGCACATGGAGTCTTCTGAGAGCAAGGTTCAAACCTGTGTCCCCTGCATGAGCAAGCAGATTCTTAACCACTGAGCCACCAGGGAACTCCATTCAATTTTCTTCAGATTATATTATGATAAGGCTTTCTTCCCCAACAAAATAATGAAACAGCTTTTATGAAGGTCATCAATTACTTTAACATTTTAAAATCCAATGATTTATTCTCAGTACCTATTTTTACTTTGTTTATCATCAGGATTAGCTATAGTTGATCACTTTTCCCTACAAGTCTCCAAAATCTGATCTTTTCCCACTTCCTTGACTCCTTACAAGGCTTATTCTTTTGTATACCTTTATTTTCTTCCCAGGTGGTCTTGTTCAGACTTTAAGTATCATTCATACACCACGACTCCCAAATTCGCATCTTGAGCCTGTACCTCTTCACCTAATTCTCAGTTCACATATCCAAATGCTCATTCAATATCTTTACTTTCATAACACTCAGCATCTCAAATGGGATATTTCTGAAACTCAGGTTTATTCCTTTTAAATCTACTTTTCTCCCTTTCCTCCACATCTCAAGTTAATGATGATTTAATTCTTTATGACATTTTGTTCAAGTCAAAAACCTTGATTTCACTTTTAAAGACTGGCTCTCTTTTTCCAATGTACCACACTCAATAGAGGAGAGATATCCTATTGTCTTTATGTTCAAAATATTTTCTAAAACTCCACTATCACCAGTCTGGCCTTGCTACCATCTTCTCTTTTTTGGATTATTACAATAGACCCTGATTAATCTCTTCACTTATTTTGATTCTCTCCAGTCTATTTTGGATGTAAAATCTACATTAATTATTTTTAAATAATGTATCCTGGAGAATCCCAGGGACGGGGGAGCCTGGTGGGCTTCCGTCTATGGGGTCACACAGAGTAGGACACGACTGAAGTGACTCAGCAGCAGCAGCAGCATATTCCTAAGAAGGCTGATTTGTGATCTGCTTTGTTTACTGGGCTTCCCTCATAGCTCAGTTGGTAAAGAATCCGCCTGCAATGCAGGAGACCCCGGTTCTATTCCTGGGTTGGGAAGATCCGCTGGAGAAGGGATAGGCTACCCACTCCAGTATTCTTGGGCTTCCGTTGTGGCTCAGCTGGTAAAGATTCTGCCCGCAATGCGAGAAACCTGGGTTTGATCCCTGGGTTGGGAAGATCCACTGGAGAAGGGAAAGGTTACCCACTCCAGTATTCTGGCCTGGAGAATTCCATGGACTATACAGTCCATGGAGTCGCAAAGAGTAGGACATGACTGAGCGACTTTCACTTTCACTTGTTTACTGTACATCTCCAATATCAAGCACAGGGCCTGAAACTAAATGAATGTGTAATCTTCTTAACTATATTTTTGGAATTCTTGAAGTTTCCATTGAGGGCATGTTCCTCCAAAAGTTTTGTCTTTGTTTCTACTAAGTGTCTTTGAGTTTTTACCAGGTTGGCACCTTTTTTTTTTCTTTTTCTAGTTACTTACTTGAGGGAATCTCTTGGCTATGTAGATTCAGTTCAGTCACTCAGTCGTGTCCCACTCTTTACGACCCCATGGACTGCAGCACACCAGACCTCCCTGTCCATCACCAACTCCTGGAGTTTACTCAAACTCATGTCCATCGAGGTAGTGATGCCATCCAACCATCTCATCCTCTGTTGTCCCTTTCTCCTCCCACCTTCAATCTTTCCCAGCACTAGGGTCTTCCCAGCATCAGGATTTATATAATCTACATAGTCCTTAGAATTTATGCAGATTAAATAAATTCTAAGTCTGAACCTTGTTTGATACAGGTCTCTGATTATGGCATCACAGTTGAGATCTTTTGATGAACCAAGGCCAAGAGTGACCAACTTCCTTGTCATCTTCCTCCATGCTAACTTTCTTTCTTTTTTTATTCCTTCCTTCCTTTTTCTTTCTGCTTTCCTTTTTTATTATAGTTTCACTGAGAGTGAACATTTAGAGGAATTGAGGGGTAGTCTGGAACTTTTGTAGGGAATCTTGATTCCAACTTTCCATCTTACAGAAGTCCATGATGACCCAGACTGACACAGACCATTACTCTACCCACCAGATTTAATGCTGTGAATTTCAATAATTTTTAATATTTATAATCCTAGGATATTTTCCCAATTTTCTTATATGCTTCATAGTTATAACATTTGACTTAGAATTTCTAGGTGTTTAAATGTATCTTACTTGCAATATTTGTGGAATTTCTCTCTTACCATTTCTTAATTTTAATTAAATAGCATTAGTGGTAGAAGATCTAAACATATTTTGTATTTAACCACTTGCTGTTACTGCATGAGTTTAAATAAAAATAGCAAAAATCCAAAAAGGTCTTTCATTAGTACTTGAATAGAGCAATTAAACTAAATGCATTGAAGTCTAATCATGTAGGTATTTGATTTTGGCCTTTCAAAGAGGACTTAGTTTAAGTCCATTTTATAGAAATAATGACAGGGATGTTAATCTAAGGGAGAAAGTTAGTAACAACAGAGTTATTTCAAATATAAATGATAAATGTACTCACTTTTTTTCTTAGAAAATAGAAACATTTACTTCAGAGCTGTGAACTGAGTCATTAATAAGCACAAACCAAACACACTTGAAATTCTTAGTAAAATTTTACTATTCCTAGAGGCTGCACAGTCAATACTGTTCACTCTTACAAACACTGGGTTGTTAAAAAAATGGTAATGTTTTGTGGATAAGTAATATTTATTTCTTAATTTTTCAGAAGAATAACAGCTGAAAATTGACATAGAAAATTCTTTATATCTTGTTTATGTGATAAAACTATACTAGAAAATTATCTGATTATATATATATATTTATATAGCAAATATATACAGACAGGTATATAAATGTTATAAAATTGGCTTTCTGTGTATGAACAAAGGAATGGATACAAATTGGGTTCAGTTCAGTTCAGTTCAGTCACTCAGTCGTGTCCGACTCTCTGCGACCCCATGAATCACAGCACGCCAGGCCTCCCTGTCCATCACCAACTCCCGGAGTTCACTCAAACTCATGTCCATAGAGTTGGTGATGCCATCCAGCCATCTCATTCTCTGTCGTCCCCTTCTCCTCCCGCCCCCAACCTTTCCCAGCATCAGAGTCTTTTCCAGTGAGTCAACTCGTCTCATGAGGTGGCCAAAGTATTGGAGTTTCAGGTTTAGCATCAGTCCTTCCAATGAACACCCAGGATTGATCTCCTTTAGAATTGACTGGTTGGATCTCCTTGCAGTCCAAGGGACTCTCAAGAGTCTTCTCCAACACCACAGTTCACAAGCATCAATTCTTCGGCGATCAGCTTTCTTCACAGTCCAACTCTCACATCCATACATGACCACCGGAAAAACCATAGCCTTGACTAGACGGACCTTGGTTGGCAAAGTAATGTCTCTGCTTTTTAATATACTATCAAGGTTGGTCATAACTTTCCTTCCAAGGAGTAAACGTGTTTTAATTTCATGGCTGCAATCAGCATCCGCAGTGAATTTGAAGCCCAAAAAAATAAAGTCTGACACTGTTTCCACTGTTTTTCCATCTATTTCCCATGAAGTGATGGGACCAGATGCCATGATCTTTGTTTTCTGAATGTTGAGCTTCAAGCCAACCTTTTCACTCTCCTCTTTCACTTTCCTCAAGAGGCTTTTGAGTTCCTCTTCACTTTCTGCCATAAGGGTAGTGTCATCTGCATATCTGAGGTTATTGATATTTCTCCCAGCAATCTTGATTCCAGCTTGTGCTTCTTCCAGCCCAGCGTTCCTCATGATGTACTCTGCATATAAGGTAAATAAGCAAGGTGACAATATACAGCCTTAACGTACTCCTTTTCCTATTTGGAACCAGTCTGTTGTTCCATGTACAGTTCTGACTGTTGCTTCCTGACCTGCATACAGGTTTCTCAAGAGGCAGGTCAGGTGGTCTGGTATTCCCATCTCTTTCAGAATTTTCCACAGTTTATTGTGATCCACACAGTCAAAGGCTTTGGCATAGTCAATGAAGCAGAAATAGATGGTTTTCTGGAACTCTCTTGCTTTCTCCATGAGTTCACAGTTCACATATTGCTGAAGTCTGGCTTGGAGGATTTTGAGCATGACTTTACTAGCGTGTGAGATGAGTGCAATTGTACGGTAGTTTGAGCATTCTTTGGCATTCCCTTTCTTTGGGATTGGAATGAAGACTGACCTTTTCCAGTCCTGTGGCCACTGCTGAGTTTTCCCAATTTGCTGGCATATTGAGTGCAGCACTTTCACAGCATCATCTTTCAAGATTTGAAATAGCTCAACTGGAATTCCATCACCTCCACTAGCTTTGTTCCTAGTGATGCTTTCTAAGGCCCACTTGACTTCACATTCCAAGATGTCATGCTCTAGGTCAGTGATCAAGTTATCGTGACTATCTTGGTCATGAAGATATTTTTTGTACAGTTCTTCTGTTTATTCTTGCCACCTCTTAATATCTTTTGCTTCTCTTAGGTCCATACCATTTCTGTCCTTCATTGAGCCCATCTTTGCATGAAATGTTCCCTTGGAATCTCTAATTTTTGAAGAGATCTCTTGTTTTTCCTATTCTGTTGTTTTCCTCTATTTCTTTGCATTGATATCTGAGGAAGGCTTTCTTATCTCTCCTTGCTATTCTTTGGATACAAATTAGTAGAATTTAAAAAATGGATTATCTCTCTGGGAGATAAATTTGACTTAAGGGCAGGTCTCTAAAAATTATTCCTAGTCTGACCATATCTTTATATTTATATTAGTTAGTGAAATACCACATAGAAGGTATTGAGAAAATAGAATCACATTTGAGAAAGAGACAGGTTTTAATTTAGAATTTTAGGAGATAAAATTGAAGAATGCAGCCCTTGAGGAGTCCAGTCCAGAAGAGAGGTACTCCTGAAACAACTCTGAATACTTGGGGAAGTCCTGTCAGCATTACTTGTTCTTGTTCAGTCACTGTCTCATGTCTGACTTTTTGTGACCCCATGAATGGCAGCATGCCAGGTTTTCCTGTTCTTCACCATCTCCTGGAGTTTGCCCAAGGTCATGTCTATTGTGTCAGTGATGTCATCCAACCATCTCATCCTATGTTGTTCCCTTCTCATCCTGCTTGCAGTCTTTCCTAGCAACAGGGTCTTCTCCAATGAATTGGCTCTTTGCACTAGGTGGCCAAAGTATTGGACTTCAGCATCAGTCCTTCCAGTGAATAGTCAGGGTTGATTTCCTTTAGGATTGACTGGTTTGATCTCCTTGCAGCCCAAGGGACTCTTCAAGAGTCTTCTCCAACACCACTGTTTGAAGGCATCAGTTCTTCAGGACCCAACCTTCTTTATGGTCCAACTCTCATACCCGTACATGACTACTGGAGAAACCATAGGTTTGACTATATAGACCTTTGTTGGCAAAGTAATGTCTCTGCTTTTTAATATGCTAGCTAGGTTTGCCATGGCTTTTCTTCCAAGGAGCAAGTGTCTTTTAATTGCATGGTTGCAGTTCCTATCTGCAGTGATTTTGGAGCCCAAGAAAAGAAAGTCTGTCACTGTTTCCATTGTTTCCCCTTCTATTTGCCATGAAGTGGTGGGATCAAATCCCATGATCTTAGTTTCTTGAATGTTGAGGTTTTTTTTTTTCCTTTTTTCATTTACATTTATTATGATTTTATTTTATTATTTTTTTCTTAAATTTTTTATTAGAAAACTGAAATTTACAATGTGTTTATATCACTCACTGAGAATATGGCATTTAAAAATAACATCATTACAGAAAGATAACAAAAATACAAAATCTTAATACCTACAGGATATGGAAAACATTATCCACTGAGGCATTAAATGTAGTAGACTTTACATAAAAAGGAAAAACAATGAGTCTACAAGTATACAGCCAGTTTAAGAAGATAGCAAGATAAACAGAATAATCATAAAGAAAAGAAAGCCCCTAATATATACCAGGTATTAATGCAATAAAAATAAAGATAAAATTGAGAGGCTCAACAGAGTCAAAGCTGCCTTAAAAAGCTTCTCTAAAAAGGGAAACATCAGCTAACAATAATCAACAAGAAAAATCTTGCAAATAATATTCAAAATGGGAATTATTCATAGAGGCATTAAGAATATAAATAATAGAAACAACTTTATGCCTATACATTGAAGATTAGTTGTCTCATATACTGGTTATCGTTATCGTCTTTCTAAATTCCATATATATGCATTAGTATACTGTATTGGAGTTTTTCTTTCTGGCTTATTTCACTCTGTATAATGGGCTCCAGTTTCATCCACCTCATTAGAACTGATTTTAATGGCTGAGTGATACTCCATTGTGTATATGTACCAAAGCTTTCTTATCCATTTGTCTGCAGATGGATATCTAGGTTGCTTCCATGTCCTCGCTATTACAAACAGTGCTGCCATGAACATTGGAGTACATGTGTCTCTTTCAATTCTGGTTTCCTCAGTGTGTATGCCCAGCAGTGTGATTGCTGGGTCATATGGCAGTTCTATTTCCAGTTTTTTGAGGAATCTCCACACTATTCTCCATAGTGGCTGTACTAGTTTACATTCCCACCAACAGTGTAAGAGGGTTCCCTTTTCTCCACACCCTCTCCAGCATTTATTGTTTGTAGACTTTGAATGTTGAGTTTTAAGCTAGCTTTTTCACCTCCTTCACCTTCATCATCTGCTAAACATTACTTCCTCCACCTTCCCATAATTTCACCAGATTCAAGTTCAGTTGATTGCTGCTTGAGTCAATACTTGAAAGACAAGTTTTGGTTAGAAGGAAAGGTTGCTTTATTCAGGAGGCTGGAAATCTTGGGAGAGGGTGGACTCATGGTCAAGAATTAGTTCTGAAGATAGGTCATTTAACATATAACCAACCATCTGTCTCAAAAAAGTACATAATTGTATTTTATCTCTAACAGGTGGAACAGTTCTCAGAGCTTTCTGAGAATCTCTTCCTGGGTTATAATCCTCAGTTTGGCTTTAAAAAAGTTTTCTATTTCTTTCTTAGATTGATTGATTAATTTTTCATTGAGATCAGTATGATTCATAGGTCAGTCAGATGAATAGAAAAATAGAAGAAAAAGATTTCCTCCCTTTGAGAGAGAAAGGGGACAGGGTATCATCTTTTAAAAGTGACGTAAACAATTAGAACCAACTAAGGAAATAGATGGAAAAACAGTGGAAACAGTGTCAGATTTTATTTTTGGGGGGCTCCAAAATCACTGCAGATGCTGATTGCAGCCAGGAAATTAAAAGACGCTTACTCCTTGGAAGGGAAGTTATGACCAACCTAGATAGTATATTAAAAAGCAGAGACATTACTTTGCCAACAAAGGTCTGTCTAGTCAAGGCTATGGTTTTTCCCGTGGTCATGTACGGATGTGAGAGTTGGACTGTGAAGAAAGCTGATCACCAAAGAATTGATGCTTTTGAACTGTGGTGCTGGAGAAGACTCTTGAGAGTCCCTTGGACTGCAAGGAGATCCAACCAGTATTTTCCAAAGGAGATCAATCCTGGGTGTTCATTGGAAGGACTGATGCTAAAGCTGAAACTGCAATACTTTGACCACCTCACGCGACATGTTGACTCACTGGAAAAGACTCTGATGCTGGGAAAGGTTGGGGGCGGGAGGAGAAGGGGACGACAGAGAATGAGATGGCTGGATGGCGTCACCGACTCGATGGACATGAGTTTGAGTGAACTCCGGGAGTTGGTGATGGACAGGGAGGCCTGGCGTGCTGTGATTCATGGGGTCGTGGAGAGTCAGACACAACTGAGCTACTGAACTGAACTGAAGTCCCAGACAGAAGATGATTCACTTCTACTAGATCTTGAGCCTCAGTATAGGTTCATTGTGTTACATCAGCAAACTAATGACATATCAACAGGCACCATGACATTTCCTAGGCCAACTATAAAAGGCCAAAATGTAGGTGCTGGCCCAATTCCTAGAAATTCTCCCACTTCCCCAATAGTTGGAACACTTCTCCCATTCATTAGCCTATGAAAATAGCCACCACTATAAAAAGCTAGCAACTCCATACGCAGGGGCCTCACTTGGCTTCTGAGATGGCTTACACTCATGGAGGGTGAATCTCCATGTATAAACATTCTTTCACTTTACTATGGCTTACTCTTGAATTCTTTCACTTTACTATGGCTTACATTCAGAAAACTAAGATCATGGCATCCAGTCCCATCACTTCATGGGAAATAGATGGGGAAACAGTGGAAACAATGGCTGACTTTATTTCTCCGGGCTGCAAAATCACTGCAGATGATTGCAGAAATTAAAAGGTGATTATTCCTTGGAAGGAAAGTTATGACCAACCTAGATAGCGTATTGAAAAGCAGAGACATTACTTTGTCAACAAAGGTCCGTCTAGTCAAGGCTTTGGTTTTTCCAGTGGTCATGTATGGATGTGAGAGTTGGACTATAAAGAAAGCTGAGCGCCGAAGAATTGATGCTTTTGAACTGTGGTGTTGGAGTAGACTTTCGAGAGTCCCTTGGGCTGCAAGGAGATCCAACTAGTCAATCCTAAAGGAGATCAGTCCTGTGTGTTCATTGGAAGGACTGATGTTGAAGCTTCAACTCCAATACTTTGGCCACCTGATACGAAGAGCTGTCTCATTGGAAAAGACCCTGATGCTAGGAAAGATTGAGGGAAGGAGGAGAAGGGGGTGTCAGAGGATGAGATGGTTGGATGGCATCACAGACTCAATGGACATGGGTTTGGGTGGACTCCAGGAGTTGGTGATGGACAGCAAGACCTGTCGTGCTGCAGTTCATGGTGTTGCAAAGAGTTGGACATGACTGAGTGACTGAACTGAACTGACTCTTGAATTATTTCCTGTGAGAAACCAAGAACTCACACTTGGTAGCTGTCCCAGGGACTCACCTGAGACCTGGGATATGATCATCCTCTCGCACCCCACATTTTTTTCCTGAAAAATGCTACAGCATGAAGGAAGAATCTACATACTCTACAGTGAAAGGAAACCTGGGTTATCAAACTAGCTGGAAATACTCATTTGGACACAGAGTCATCTCACAGTAGATCAGCACTATTATAATGTAAGTCAAAAGAAAGATGTCAAAAAAATACATTTGTAGCTACAAAAATGCTGTCCAAAGGTACAGAAACTCAATCAAGTCTTTACTGCTGGTGGGTTACCTCCTATGATTGGGTACTTAGGGGTGCTAACAGCTCCAAGATAGCCACCCAGAAGGAAAGAGCTTCTATCTTTCAATGTGCAAAGTGAGAGCCTGAGACAAATCTGATTAATGCTTCCAGAGTCACATTTAGACTATTGTGTTCAGGGAAATGTGGCCTTGTACCTGAACAAGACTCTCTGGACTTCCTGGGATGGACTTTTTCACAATATTGTCTGCTTTAGTCCTTCTCTGAAGAACCTAGATAACAGTACCTGATGCACATTTCCTGAGTTGTTTTATAGATGTGAAAACCCCTCACCAAGTGGAAGCTGTTAACTACTTGACGACCAGGGAGCACACAGCCCCAGGACTACTAGAGTCTAAGGATTGATATGTTGACCCCTCTGATACCAGCCTGTTATCTCACCATCAGCCAGACTGAGAACTGTGTACAAGCTAATCACAGAATCTGTGACTCCCCTCCCTCACCTGGCTTTTTAAAATGTTTTGCTCAAAACCTTTAGGGAGTTTGCCATTTTCTTAGGGCATGAGCCATGCAATAAACCTTTTCCTGCTCCAAACTCTGACATTTCACTTTGTTAGGTCTCACTGTGCACAGGGCACACGAATTTGTGCTAACAGCACCGCTATAAATTGAGGGGTTGGGGGCGCAGGATTAGAAGTTAGAAGGAAGGAAGTCATAGAGGGAGAATCTTAGAGAACTGGCAACAACATCCATGGCCTATGTAATAATTGAAGTTCTCATTTGTCAAAAGGTTTTAAAATAGTTGTTACTTTCCAGATTTAGACCTTAAATTTTCTGCTTTTGATTATAAGCTTAATTTGTCTTCACAGCAGCGGATACATTTGAAATGTGAAGAAATAAATCAGATATTTAATATTCTTCCACCTTTTGAAAGCATTTTTGTTTGTAGACAACTTCTTAATCTCAAGATATTTTTTAAAGGCTCATTTTGTCCATGGCTTTTACTATGTCTATTACTTCCATAGAAATTCTCATTTTTTTTTCTCCTTTTATGTTTCCTCTTTGCCCATTTTATTATTCATTTCCTTTGAATGCTTCAGCCATGCAAGGTCATGCAGTGATTTCAGAAGTCTGTTAGTGAAGGACTTAATTTTTCAAAGGTAAATGGAGCCTAAGACTACATTTTAATTGGTTTATTTTGCTTCTGTTCTTTCTAACCACATCCTGACTCCATGTGTTACACACAGTTTTAGGTGTTAGTGATGTCATGAACTACAAACTAAAATTTTGGCAGCAATACAGAGAAAGAGTTAATTCTCTAATAGACCTTGAATGTATTTGCAATTGCTAAACTAATATTTGGTAGGTGATTTGAGATCTAATACTATACAATATATTTACTTAGGAATAGACTCATTCAACCTGTTATTTACTTTTTGTCCAAAAAGAAGTAGAAAATAAAAGACTATGTGCATGTGAATTCAGATATTTCGTGATGGCAGTCAAATTTTGTAGAATATTTGCACTGAGACCTACCATACTATGCAATTTGAGGTTCAGCTCTATTTTTAAGAGGAAAACATACTTGGATGGTCAGGCATATTATAAGATGGTATAATTGGAAATTTACTTTGAACAATAAAAAATGTTGGCTACAGATGTATGCAAAGGCTTTTATATCAGAAATATGAGCAGAAATACATATGGAGAAGATTGTAGCAGAAACCAAGAAGTTCCTGTTTGCATAGAGACAATTACAAAGTCACAACCTAGGTGGTCCAGACCCTCATGATAGCAATACTTTTCATCCCAGGATAAATCAATATACCATAAAAACTGGTCAAATAAGAAGGACAATGACACAGAATAATACTTGCAGCAATTAAAATGCTGTCCATACTACACTTCTGAAAGTATTAGTGTTCCATGACATAGATTTTTTAGTTACTGATAATAAATACAATGTCACTGAAAGTCCTGTTTTGTCAGGCTTTCAGCTCTACATATCTTATATCCATTCTGTGATGTAGGTAAAAGCTGATAAATGATGAAGCTGCCCCCACATATCAATATATAACTTAGAGGTATTAAATTATAAACCTACAACTCTCTGATTCCAAAGCTGAGACATTGAATATTGAACAAGAATTTTATATTTTAATGATATCTGTAAAATCTCGATAAACAAATTTGGTAATAAGAATAGATATTTCACATTCATAATGCTCAAGTTATTCACTGAAAACCTATTTGAAAGTATCTTCTTTTTATTTATTTTTTTTTATTTTATTTTTTGTAATTAATTTATTTTTTATTGGAGGCAAATTATTTTACAATATTTTATTGGTTGGTTTTGCCATACATTGATATGAATTCGCCCCGGGTTTACATAAGTTCCCCCTCCTGAACCCCCCTCCCACCTCCCTCCTCCCTTTATCCTTCCTCTGGGTCATCCCCGCATGCCAGTCCCGAGCATCCTATAACATGCATTTTGAACACAGCAGCTATTTCTCCATTCAAACAAGGTACAACTAGCCCAGTAGCTTTTTAGGCAAATACTAGAAGCTCTCAAGAGAAAGATGGCTGAAATGTCAAAGAGGGCCAAAAGACAGCTCAACAATAGATCAGACAGCAACTCAGAACTGACTGTGGTTTACTGTTCAGCACCATTAGAATGTGGATTGTCTATTTCAAACAGTTAATGGGATGGAAATTGCATGTAAGGTTTCTTTGCATCAATAAAAAGAAGCTCAACAATGAGGTCTTGTAGGAAAAATAGAGAGTGAAAATGTGATAAAAGAAATACTTTGACAGATCCGCTAAACATCATGTACTGCTGAAGAGGAAAGTTTTAATGTATATTTCTGTGCTTGTGCTAATGGACCAAAGTTGTGAAATAAGACACATCTAATCCATATGATATTCTGATTTGCGATGGTGACATTTATGAAATAATGAATATTGGAGTTCTGTCCTCGAATTTTGGATGAAATTGTTTGGTATCTAAAGAGATGCAAGTCAGTAAAGAAATGAAGCAAGACTTTTACTACCCAAAAACAGAGAAGCAGCCATACAAAAGATGTAGACAAGAAGTGGCCCACTGAAAATAGATTTGTCCAATAATGAGCAGCAACCTTTACATTAGGACATCCAAAAGGTCAGAATGGGCCACTCCAGTTCCAAACATCTTGATTCATAAATGAATGACTATAATAGTCTAATAAAAATCCCAAATCTCTTCTATTACAATATGTAACTGGATGATTATTAGCCTTGTTTTTCATTCTTTAAAGAATGGGCAAGATAATGATATGTTACAATCTGTGGGAATGTTGTAATTTACATTTATATTTGAGGGTTGCTTTCCAACATGTCTCTCTCTTAAAGGCTCCCTTACACTTTTCACCAACAAAATAAACAAAAGAAAGAAACTACTTGCTTTAGAATTGAAGCAATCAATGCTCTACCAGTTTTCTTTTCATTATATGAAAAGCACTGGTTAGACAGAATGAGGTTATAGATTATACAACCTCAGAATATTTGAACTAGCCAGCTGTAACCAAGCAGAGCATTGTGGTACCTCTCAGGACAGATTCTTCCCCTGTATCCTCTGCTTTAGCTCCTCTCTGAAGTACCTAGATAATAATATCTGAAGGACATTTTCTGAGTTGTTTTATAGAAGCTAAAACCCCCACCAAATGGAATAAATTAACTGCTTGATGATCAATTGCATGTAACACTGCCCTGTTACCTTGCCATCAACCAATCAGAATTGTGCACGAGGTGACCAGGTACCCTCGGACCCTCCCTCACCTGGCCTTTAAAAACGATTAGCTGAAACCCATCAGGGATTTTTCACTTTTTTAATAGCACCTTAACAATAAATGCTCAACAAGAAATACTTCACCACAATCCACTATCAGTAGATTGGTTTTACTGCCCTCAGGCCAGCAGACCCAAATTTGGTTCGGTAACTCAGCCAGCTGGGAAGGGAGAGAATGAAAGCCAAAGGAAGAAAAACAGAGAAGCAGCAGCAACCAACTTTCCTCCCAGCAAGCTTCCAGCTCGAGGAAGACAGAGCTGAGAGAGGATAAGGTATTTGACACTAAATCCAATTTGGGTTGAACGCAATTTCTGAACTGAGACTGTGTTTCCAACTTAAAATGACCATAGATCGACCTGTTTATTACTTAAGAGTCAGTAGAAAGATCGTGGTGGGGCAAGGGGAGGGAAAAATTAGATTGATTAAATCCCTCTTTCAAAATACCTACAAAATCAGAGTCCAGCATTTTCTTTTCTCTGCTAAGCCCCCAGCTCTAATGGAAAAAAAAAAAAAAGAATATTTGAAGCACCAATCTGCATTTTATAGATGCATATATAATCTTTTTCTTTTAAGCCTTTTGCTTATCCACTATTATACAGAATAAGCTTGCAGGAATATTGAGTATCAATAATTAACATTCCTGGAGGACTGGTCAAATTAGAGCTTGATGTTATACTTCCTTTTGTTTGAACATTCTTTGTTTCTTTTTCTACCACTATAATGTTAGAAGTATTTTTATGAATGAAAATGAGAAGGTGGGCCAAGACAGAAGACAGACAAGAAATAAAGAAGAAATAATTTTTGATATCTTTGCAAATGCTTAAAATATTTTTTAAAATCTCTTTGCTTTAGTTTCATCTACAAAAGGAAAATCATTATAGAGAAATGATTCTCTTATGTATATAAATCATTGTCTAAAGTACTTTATCATTCCATTTTCAGTGTAATTATATTAAATATTTCAACTGTGGTTACCTACTGTAGAAAAAGAAATCTAATTATGGAGCCCAAGAGTTCTCCATTAGGAGATTGTGGTGAAGAGGAGGAATGAATAAATAAGACTGTAGAGTGTCTATTAAGAAAGTAGGAAAGTTGGAAGAATGTAAGTCAAGTGAAGAAAATGTTTGGAGCATGAAAAAAATCAATCAACTCTGCTTAACGCTGCTAACAAGTAGTGCTGGAGAAGACAGTTGAGAGCCCCTTGGACAGCAAGGGGATTGGACCACTCAATCCTTAAGGACATCAAACCTGAAAATTCATTGGAAGGACTGATGCTAAAGCTGAAGCTCCAATAATTTGGCCACCAGATGATGTGAAAAGCCAACTCATTGGAAAAGACCCTGATGCTAGAAAAGATTGAGGATATGAGAAGAGGGCAACAGAGAATTAGATGGTTGGGTGACATCATCAAATCAAAGGATATGTGTTTGGGTAAACCCTGGGAGATAATGGAACCTGGTATGCTTCAGTTGATGGGATCACAAGAGTCGGACACAACAGAAAGGCTGAAAAACAAAAACCACCAGTAGGATAATGACATAGTTATCAACCTGACAAAATTAGGTTGCTTGAGGATGAGATTGCAAGTTTACCTCATAGATATTGAGGATTTGGTTCTATACCACTACAATAAAGCAAATACTACAATAGATTCACAATGACTTTTCAGTTTCATGGTACATATAAAAGTTGTGTTTACACAGCACTTTAAGTCTATTAAGTGTGAAATAGCATTATGCCTAAAATTATATATAAGTACCTTAATTAAAAATTACTTTGTTTTATTTTATTTTTTAAAAATTGTTAGCCATTATCTGAACTTTCAGTGTCATCATATTTTTAATGGTGGCGGATCCTGTCTTGATGGCTCTCGATTGACCACGGCAGTGGTTGCTGAAGGTTGGGGTGATTGTGCTGATTATTTTAAATAAGACAACACTGAAGTTTGCTCAGTCAATTGATTTTATCTTTCATGGAAGATTTCTCCATAGTAATGCAATGTTATTTGATACCATTTATCCACAGTAAACTTTCAAAATTAAAAGTCACTTCTCTCAAACCCTGCCACTGCTTTATCAACTAACTTTAAGTATATTAATAAATTTTTTGTTCTTATTTCAACAATCTTCACAGAATTATCACCAAGAGTAGATTCTGTCTCAAGAAATCACTTTCCTCACTTAAAGAAAAAAAAAATTAACTCTTTATCTATTAAAGTGTTGTCATGAGATTGCAGCAATTTGGTCACATCACTCCATTTCTAATTCTAGTTTTCTTGCTATTTCCACTATATCCTTAGTTACTTTCTCCTTTGAGTCTTGAACCCCTCAAAGTTATCTGAGAGAATCAGCTCCTCTCACATCTTCTTATTGATATTTTGACACTTCCCCATGGACCTCCAGTGTTCTTAATGGCATCTTGAATGGCAAATCCTTTCCAGAAAGCTTTCAATTTACTTTGCCCAGGTTATTCAGAGGAATTACCATCTCTAGCCTTAAGGTAGCAATAGCATTATGAAATGTACTTCTTAAATAATAATAGTTCAAAGTCAAAATTGCTTATTGATCCATAAGCTTGAGAATATATGCTGTGTTAGCAGGCATAAAACAACATTAATTTTCTTGTACATCTCCATCTGAACTCCAGACTTGACTATTACTGTGTCTCAGTGAATAGGGAGGCTTGAGGGAAGGGAGAGAGGTAAAAGAACAGCTGATCAGTAGAGCAGCTAGAGCACACATAACATTTGCTAATTAAGTTTAATGTTTTATATGGTACTCCAAAATTATTACAAGAATGACCTCAGACAATACTGATCCCAGATCGCTGTAACAAATATAATAATGAAAAAATCTGAAACAGTGCAGAACTACCAAAATGTGACTCAGATACAAAATGAGCAAGTGTAGTTGGAAAAAATGGCTTCTGTAGACTTGCTCAGCACAGGGTTGCTACAAACCTTCAATTTGCAAAAAACACAGGGTAAAGTGCAATAAGTGAAAGTATTAATTGTTCAGCCATGTCCGACTTGTTGTGACCCTATGAACTGACTGCAGACATATGTATTGATGAACAAACCTGAAAATTAAACTCCCTGACTCCAAGTGAGTAGGAGGGTCTTCCTTTCAAAGACCTGAGTCTATGCAGGAACCTGGACAAACGAGGTTCCACAACAGAAAGAACTGGGGCTTGCAAGTGAGCATCACCATCTGCAGGACAATGGAGAAGCAACTCAGACTCTTAGGAAGCGCAGAGACCTGGCAGCTTGGGGATAAAAGTTAGAAGATCCTGCATCTTTTGTTTTATTTAAGCCCTAGGACTTACAAAAAAAAATTGGAGGATATGGGAGATTAAGAACACAAGTGTTTTTTTATCTTAGAAATAATTGAGTTTGTGAGACTCAGCATGATCACCTTTTGTTGCTGTTGTTGTTTTGAAGTTTAGCTTACTTTAATCACATTATCTCATTTGATGTAGTTTGTGGATAGCTCACTGAAAAAGTGAAAGTGACCCCATGGACTATAGCCCACCAGGCTCCTGTGTCCACGAAATTCTCCAGTTAAGAATACTGGAGTGGGTAACCATTCCCTTCTCCAGGGGATCTTCCAGATCCAGGGATCAAATCCAGGTCTCTTGTACTGCAGGCAGATTCTTTACAGTCTGAGTCATGAGATAGTCCATTACCAACACACAAAAGAAGGAGAAAGAAAAAGAGAGACAGAGACACAGGCCGACAGAGGCGCAGACACAAGGACAGAGAGAAAATAACTGCAAATAATTATCTTTCAAAATTGTAAAGAAAAACATTGTGTACCATCTTTAAGCTTGATCCAGAGCAGTATCACTTGAATTGTATGTCTGAAGGAAAAAGTTAAGAATTCTTAATTTTCTTTTCAATTTCTGATATTTAACCCCTAAGTTTTTCTTAAATAATAATGAGTATGGTGAGGAAAATATGAAAGCCAGTTGGTTGGCATTTTATTCTAAACTAACTTGCAGTGTTTGGGGTGTTGGTACTACTATTAGTGAGTCTTGCCTCTGTAGATTACAGGTTTTTTGAGGGCAGTGGCTCCTTTCACAACAGCTCCTAGCAGAGATTTGTTCAAAGGTAAATTGAAAAGAAAATGACCTTGAATATTTCAACTGATTGTTTGATGCTACAGTAGTTTTTTTGACATGGACTCAAATAAAATTAATGTGGTTTGCACCTACAGAATTACCAAACAATAAGAGCATGATATAATTCTTTGTGCTGTGTTGTGGCTAAGTATATTCTGAGCAGTCAGTTCACTTTCTGTGCTAGACTTTTGAAGTTATATCAATGTCTTTAATGCACACTGAACCGACAAACACTATAAATATTTAAATTTGAAATAAAGCCTCCTCTTCATAAAGTATGCATTCCTCTTTGACTCCTCTGAATTTAGAATTAAAATGAAATTGATATCAACATCAACAAAGACTGTAGTGTCAGTATTCCTTGAATGCAAATACAATAAACACATTCAGCTTTTACCTAAGAACAGTGTTTATATTTCCACATTATAAATAGGGCATCCAATGAAACACAGCAATTCCCCCAGGCCTGAAGAGTTCAGACCTTTGATCTCTCTGTACCCCTCCTCAGGACTCATGCAATCTGCCCTCTTCTCCCAGAATTGTCTGACTGGGAGCCAAATAAACATCAGATTTGTATAAGGCTCTAACTAGACCCTAGGGTTCATTGCCAATTTACTTTGCATTTTAGCAGCATTGATCCAATTTCTCTGCTGCAACTCTCCCCTGCTTTTTTATCCGTATCAGCTGAACGTTGAATGATTGATTTTGGATCATGCACTTTGACATGGTTATTATTTGTCTCTCTAGATAATCCTAACAACATATTCTCCTGTGCTCACTCCATAAATCCAGTTACTTAACCATGAAGTATATTGTATTTTGTATATATGCTTTCTTTAGAACAAGGAAATTGGGAGTTAGGATTCTGTCCTTGGCACATTCCTTCATTAGCATTGTCCTTTCTCACCTCTCAATTTCTTCCTTATTTTCATACTTATTTGTGAGTTCTTCCTAACACAAACCGTTCTGGTTGATAAAGGACACCGGCGAGATTGGTAGCATCCATCCTGATACTTAAGGAATATGCTGCTTTGAGAAAGATTAAAATATCTCCATAAAACTCAATTTAAAACAGTGAGGGAAAGAGAAAGGGAGAAAGAAAGATAAGGACAAACTCATGATGGTGGACAAAGGAGGAAAATTTTACTAGTTGGAAGGCAATGGGAGAGTGTGACCACCTTTGAGTTTCCATTCAGGGAGAGGTGATCTCAATGCTGATGACCTCTGCCCCCTAATAGTTTATTTGCTTAATATATACAAACATTTATGTCTAATTAAGAGAATGAAAAGGACTTCCCAGGTGGCTCAGTGGTAAAGAATCTGCCCACCAGCGCAGGAGATGTGAGAGGCTCAGGTTCAATCCCTGCATCGGGAAGATTCCCTGGAGGAGGAAATGGCAACCCACTCCAGTATCTTGCCTGGAAAATCCCAGAGACAGAGAAGTCTGGTGGGCTATAGTCCATGGGGTATCAAAGAGTCCAACACAACTTAAAGGCAGCACACACGAATGGAAGAGAATGAAATAGTATACAAGGGCTTAAAATGAAATGAAAGAGTTCCTTGTCTCACCCATCACATCCAGTTTTGCTCTGTAATACAATTCTTTTAAATGTTGATTAAATTATTTATTTATCATAAATAAATTCACCTTACACATTCTTATAGACTCACTTGTGTTCCAGGAAAATTCATATACTGCACCCCTAACACCCCAGTGTGACTGAATCTGAAGATAGAGCCTTTAAAACCGATTTATTGTTTGAAAGTGTTGAAAGGGTTAATCATTCAGTTGTGTCCAACTCTTTGTGACCCTATGCTCTGCAGCCTGCCAGGCTCGTCTGTCCATGGGATTCTCCAGGCAAAAATACTGGAGTGAGTAGCCATTACCTTCTCCTGGGGATCTTCCCCACTCAGGGAACAAACCCAGGTCTCCAACATTTCAGGTAGATTCTTTACTATGTGAGCCACCATAGATTTTTTGGCTCCCCCTGTAGAGTTGCAGCCTGTTCTTCTGAGTGACAGGTGTAGATACTCAGCACTATCAGTTCAGTGCAGTCTCTCGGTCGTGTCCGACTCTTGGCGACGCCATAAACTGCAGCACGCAAGGCCTCCCTGCCCATCACCAACTCCCGGAGTTTACCCAAACTTGTGTCCATATTCACCACTATACTTATTATTATTTACTATATACCTATTATTAATTAACGTTAAATGAAATCTAAAGAGTGCAGCCTTGATCCAGTATAACTGGTGTTCTTATAAAAGGAGAGAAAGAGACATTTGGGAGGAGTTTTCACAGAGAAAAACCAAGTAAGTTCACAGTGAGAAGACAGCCATCTGTTAGTCAAGGAGAGACCAGAGAAGAAATTAGCTCTTCTGGTACCTTGAACTTGATGTCTGGTCTCAAAAACTATGAGACTATAGATATTTATGTTTTGAGCCACCCAATATGTGGTATTATTTTATGGTTGTATTCCAAAGCTAACATACATATGATAAACTATTCAATCACCACAAAAGAATGTATGGGGAAAAGTGAAAGTCTTTTCAACTCCCATCTTCTAGTTTTCTTCCAAAGCAACCAATCTTATCAGATATTTATGTATTTTGTAGAGGCAGCCACTTTTATATATTTCTGTATTTGGTCTTTCAGTTGTCAAATCTATGTCTCTAAATAGTAGACTTGCCCTGAAGTTTATCAATTTTAAACTTTTTATATTGATTTTCTTCCACTTTTAATGAGGTTTACTTATACTGCCCTCCTCTTTCCCCCTTTCTTTCTTACCACATAATTTTATCAGTCTTCCAAGTTTTTCTACTAACCCCTTCTTCAACTTGTTATGGCATGTTTAAATTCTTTATTATTCATCATGGAATTGAGGGCATCAGTAGTTCCAAACTTCACCTTAATTTCCTTCCCCTATTTTACCTCCAAACTCTGAGATACACATACATGCAAACACTCTGGTGTGCACACACATGCACAAGCAGACACACAACAGCAGGGGTTACCTTGATCGGAGAATAATAAGTCCTCATAATGTCTTCCATTTACTTAGAAAATAATGTGGGAAAGCCTGCTTTTGAATTTGGTCCTGCTGTAAACGTACCAAAGTAGTCATTACACAACCTTGGACTTGCCTTTGTTTTGCCAGAAGATGGTCATCACAAACCAGGTGGTTCTGCTGCTGGAAGACAAAGTGTGACAGTAGGCTTTTGCTTTTATATACCTGTATATTTCTACGATAGTTTGGAAATGGGAGAATAATAACAACAACAAAAAGACGGGAAAATGTCTGCAACATTCTCTTTAAAAATAAATAAAACTTTATCCTCCACATGGGAAAGACCAATTCAGATTTATATTGTACTTTTTAAAAAAGGTTCTGTTTAAGCTGGATCAATATTTTACTGTCACTGGGATTTAGTGTTTGTTTTGGGGAGAACTGTGTTTTTCAGGGGATGTGTATGTGTCCCAGCTGGCTAGAAAGACTAAAGAAGACTGTGCAAAATGTGCATTGACTAGAATAAATGAATGAGGTTGGGATTCAGAGTGCTAAATTTCATCCTAGAGAGTATTATTTAAACAATGTCACCTCCAGCCCCACCCTGTCCTATGTATTCTAGAATGAATATCTTAGACTTTGGATTATATATGACTGTCATTTTGTTCAGAGATTTTCAAGTGGAGGGAGAAAGATTAAAGCTAGACTGAAAGCAGCTGCTGTACATCTTTTAAAGTTACAAGGATGAGATGGATATTTACAATATAGAGGTTTGATTAAGGAACACTGTCTGTGAGTGGACCTTTGCAAGACTAGGATCTGTGCCTTTGAAATGATCACTTCCAAATGTTTTAACTAGTGTCTCTTGTCTCTTAAGTGACAGCAACCTCACTTGGTATGCAATTATCTCCACCTTTTGTAAAGAACCTCCTGCCAATGAAGGAGTCATAAGAGATGCGGATTTGATCCATGGGTCAGGAAGATACCCTGGAGAAGGAAATGGCAACCCACTCCAGGATTCTTGCCTAGATAATCCCATGGCCAGATGGACTACAGTCCATAGGCTCACAAAGAGTCAGGCACAACTGAAGTGACTTAGAATGCATGCATGCATTCATTCAGCAGCTTCCAATTCTTCAGTCAAGTCTCATGTCACAGTATGGTTTCCTATAGTAGCAGTATGCATCATTAAGGGGATAGAGAGTGAAGGGAGGGCTTTCTTGTGGCTCAGCTGGTGAAGAATCCTCCTGCAATGCAGGAGGCCTGGGTTCAATCCCCGGGTAGGGAAGATCCCCTGGAGAAGGGAAAGGCAACCCACTCCAGTATTATGGCCTGGAGAACCCTGTGGACTGTATAGTCCATGGAGTCGCAAAGAGTCGGACACAACTGAACGACTTTCACTTTTCACACTGAAGGGAAAGGTGGGTTACCCTACTTCTGCCATTCATTGGGGAAATTTAGAGAAAGTTTCCATAGATTGTCACAAGCAGAATAGGTAGCTATAACCCTTAGAGATCCTGGAACTATCTGGAAAAACCGCACATAGAGCAACAGTTGCCATATGGCAAGTCAGAAATGGGCATTCAAAAATGCCTTCCTTCCCAAATATGCTAAAGAAAGATTGCCTTTGAAGGTGACGGGAAAAATTAGAGCTGTAAGTAAAATACATTGAATATACAATATTTCAATCTTTTATTTTTGGTTTTTAAAAAAACCCTCAAATTTTGTGTTGTACTTTCATTTCTGGGCTTCCAGGTGGTGCTAGTGGTAAAGAACCCATCTGCCAGTGCAGGAGACATAAGAGATACAGATTTATTACCTCTGTGGTGAAGATCCCCTAGAGGAAGGCAAGGCAATCCACTCCAGTATGCTTGCCAGGAGAATACTATGAAAAGAGGATCCTGATGGGCTACAGTCCATAAAGTCTCAAAGAGTCGGACATGACTTAAGGGACTCAATATGCACACACTTTCTTCTTTAAATCATAGAATCAAAGATACAACTCTATAGAGTTGATCTGCAACTACGTTAGTCTTCTTAGAGTTGCCCTAGGTAAAACACAGTGGTCACATGTGAAGAAGTAGTTGTACATGTGGAGTGTTCAAACAGAAATTGGGCTTATGCAGTTGTGTTTATTCAAAATATAAAGTGTCAGCACTGCCACTATTTTACATTTATGACATGTCATCTGACAAGAAAATCACATCCTTTCAATTCAGTGATGAATGAGCATTTGAGCCATGCAAATGTATTTTCCATTTGAACTTTTTATTTCTTTATTGTTTCATGTGATTTTGGTTTTACTGCCCTACTTATAGGACTGTAAGTTTCATTCAGGGAGAAAAACTCATATATTCATGGTCAATTTATATTGCAAAGGAGCCAATAAAACTCTAAAATCCTATTATCTTCATAAAAAAGTCAAGAACCTGTTGTGTGCAAAGAATTAGATATCTTTTCTCTGTATTTGCTGATAATCTAGTTAGGGAGGCAACGTAAAATAAGATGAACAACAGTGCAAGGCAGCATACTCTAAATATATTCATTAAACTTTTTTTTTTAATTTAAATACATTTATTTCTCCCACAGTATATAAACAAGCAGCCTAGGCATTGTAGGAGATAAAACGATTTTCTTTAAAAGGCATGGTCCTTCCCTTTTAAGGAGTTCCCAGTCTAATGAGGGAAAGATGTGGAGAATTTGAATGCAAACAGTGATTTAGGAAAGAATAAATATGAGGATTAGCTAGTCACCCTCAGGTTTAAAAAGTTGAAGACTGGGTTTATTGTGTTTCCTTGAAAATCCTTGACAAATATCACTGTTGAGAAATCCTTCATACGTGTCTTGACATGGAAAATAAGCCAAGTGAATAATACCAGGGACAGCTCATATTTACTGAACATCATCTATATGCAAGACACTACATTAACATTTTCACTGCCTCTTCAGCCTTGAAGTGCTACATGCTTCCTGCACTTTCAATGCACCCTCTCCAAGGAGTCTCTCAATTATTTGGGGCTTCCCTAGTGGCTCAGACAGTAAAGAATCTGCCTGCAATGTGGGAGAACTGGGTTCGATCCCTGGGTCAGGAAGATCCCCTGGAGAAGGGAATGTGTACCCACTCCAGTATACTTGCCTGGAGAATTCCACAGACAGAGAAGCCTGGTGGGCTACAGTCCATTCGTTGTAGAGTCAGACATGACTGAGCAACTAACATGTTCACTTTTCAACAAAACTCTAGAAAAACAGCAGGTTTCTTTACCAAAGAAGCTTAAAAGTATTCCAGGGGATGATACTAGTAAATTAAACACTAAATTAAAAGTATTTGTCCTAAATTTCTTAAAAATACATTAAGGGGGAATTTTGTATTTTCCATTAAAATCACAGTAAAAAAGAAAATAAATTGAAGCATTCTTCACAAATCATTGCAAGTTCATCTTTGTTTCTATAAAAATGTAAGAATATTTCCCATCAACATCTTATTCACCACTTAAGATTAAATTGACTTACAATGAAGTTGCAAGCCAAAGATATATTTATTTTTCTCCCTCACATATCATCTTTCTCTATGAGTTTATATTTAAATAGGTGTTGTTGGGGAAAAGTAAATTAACCATATGTTCTATGCTGTTGAGAAATCCATTTCAGTAGAATGACCTATAAATATTGAAAAACTTGAGAAAGTAAGTAAATACCAACTGTAAAATCGGTGTAACTGCAGTAATAAAACAGTGAGAGAACAATTACTTTGGATCACTGGAGTAAGAAAACAAAGTACTATAACACACAGCTTTGGAGGAATGTATTTTATATACAATGAAATCCACATGTATTAAGTGTCAGTTCAGTTCAGTTCAGTTCAGTGGCTCATTCGTGTCCCACTCTTTGTGACCCCATGAATCATAGCACGCCAGGCCTCCCTGTCCATCACCAACTCCTGGAGTTCACCCAAACTCACATGCATCGAGTCGGTGATGCCATCCAGCCATCTCATCCTCTGTCAGCCTCTCTCATCCAGCCTCTCCTCCTGCCCCCAATCCCTCCCAGCCTCAGAGTCTTTTCCAATCAGTCAATTCTTCGCATGAGGTGCCAAAGTATTGGAGTTCCAGCTTTAGCATCAGTCCTTCCAATGAATACCCAGGACTGATCTCCTTTAGAATGGACTGGTGGGGTCTCCTTGCAGTCCAAGGGACTCTCAAAAGTCTTCTCCAGCACCACAGTTCAAAAGCATCAATTCTTCGGTGCTCAGCTTTCTTCACAGTCCAACTCTCACATCCATACATGACCACTGGAAAAACCATAGCCTTGACTAGATGGACCTTTGTTGGGAAGTAATGTCTCTGCTTTTTAATACGCTATCTCGGTTGGTCATAACTTTCTTTCCAAGGAGTGTCTTTTAATTTCATGGCTGCAATCACCATCTGCAGTGATTTTGGAGCCCCCAAAAATAAAGTCTGCCACTGTTTCCACTGTTTCTCCATGTATTTCCCATTAAGTGATGGGACCAGATGTCATGATCTTAGTTTTCTGAATGTTGAGTTTTAAGGCAGCTTTTCACTCTCCTCTTTCACTTTCATCAAGAGGCTATTTAGTTCCTCCTCACTTTCTGCCATAAGAATGGTGTCATCTGCATATCTAAGGTTATTGATATTTCTCCCGGCAATCTTGATTCCAGCTTGTGCTTCTTCCAGCCCGGCGTTTATCATGACGTACTCTGCATATAAGTTAAATAAACAGGATTAGAGTTAGTACAGTTTGACAAAAAGTATAAAATCTGAAATGTATAGTATGACACATTTTGAGAAGTGTATATGACATGTAACCACTATCCCAATCAAAATGCAAGACTTTTTCTTTGAAAGATAGCAGAATATGCCACCTCAAGGTAGGAGAAATTGCTGCTTTGGTGTGTTGATTATTTTAAACTGTGGGCACTTGAAAAGCAGCAAATGTAGCCAGAGGTTTTGTCTAAAGACAGGTCTTCCAAAAGGAAGTCAGTTATCACAAATTCTCTCCTTGAAAGTTTCATCAACAGGGAAAACTGACTCGTATCAAAGGAAAGGAGACTAGAAGTCCATATCAGATCAGTCAAACTGTTACAAACAGCATATCTCCCACTTATTCTTCTAAAGTCTCATTTACCCTTCTTAAAAATCATTTGGGCTTCCCTCGTGGCTCAGAGGTTAAAGCATCTGCCTGCAATGTGTGAGACTCTCTCCTAAGAGGTTTATACATCTCTTCTCCCCTTTCTCTATTAAGATAGTATTTAAGCCTCAATTTCAAGCCAACTCAGGGAGTTACTCTGGTTATCTTCCATATATACCTGGGGTTTACATGTTAATAAACTTGCTTGTTTTTCTCTTGTTAAATGGTTTTTTGTTATAGGGATCTCAGCCAAGAACTCAGAAGAGTAAAGGGAAAATCATTTATCTGCCTTCCTCAACCCCAATCATTGTCCTATTGTTTCCTCTTTTACTTTCCAACCAATCCTGTTCTCTCACCTTTTGCTATGCTGATTTCATAAGCAAGCTTATTAAAGAGCGCTGGTCTTTTTTTTTTTTTTTTAAATTTATTTATTTTAATTGGAGGCTCGGGGCTGGTGTACTGGGATGAACCAGAGGGATGGGATGGGGAGGGAGGTGGGAGGGGGGTTCAAGATGGGGAACACATGTACACCTGGGGTAGATTAATGTCAATATATGGCAAAACAAATACAATAATGTAAAGAGCACTGGTCTTTAAATTGCCAGATCAAATGTTGGCTTTACAGACACTGTATATGTGAGTATGATTAAGTTATTCCAAGACTTTGAACCTCCTTTTTTCCTTTCTATAACAGGGACAATAATGTGTTTACATTACAAGTATTGGTGAAACTTCAATTAGGTCATGGATGCAAACAGTTAGTAGAGTTTTGGTCAGCAAATACTACAACGATGAAGAGTAAAGAGTTCGCTTTAGACTAATTAAAGAAAAAGGGTTGAGACAGGGAGTACAAAGTGCTACACCAGTGTCTCCTATGCTTTGGGGGGAATAGGGATGGGCAGCATACTGGGAGAGCACAGAAGAGGAATTAGTGTTAGCTTTGCACTATAATATTGAGGCTTCCCTGATGGGTCAGTGGGTAAAGAATCTGCCTGCAATGCGGGAGACACAGGAAACATGGGTTCCATCCCTGCATCAGGAAGATCCCCTGGAGAAGAAAATGACAAATTGCTCCAGTGTTCCTGCCTGGAGAATCCCAAGAACAAAGGAGCCTGGCAGGCTACAGTACATGAGGTCATAAAAGAGTCTGACATGACTGAACACTCCACATAATAGCAACAAGAAATAACATAATATATGCTATGAATTGCTACCCTGGTTGGAGAAGGGATGGTACCCCACTAAAGTATTCTTGCCTGGAGAAACCTATGGACAGAGAAGCTTGGTGGGCTACTGTCCATGGGGTGGCAAAGAGTCAGACACGACTGAGCAACAGACACACATTGCTTCCCTGGTAGTTCAGATGGTAAAGAATCTGCCTGCAATGCAGGAGATCCAGGTTCTATTCCTGGGTTGGGAAGAACCCCTGGAGAAGGGATAGGCTACCCATTCCAGTGTTCTTAGGCTTTCCTGGTGGCTTAGATGGTAAAGAATCTGCCTGCAATGAGGGAGACCTGGGTTCGATCCCGGGTTGGGAAGATCCCCTGGAGGATGGCATGAAAACCCACTTCAGTGTTCTTGCCTGGAATATATCCATAGACAGAGAAGCTTGGCAGGGTACACTCCATGGAGTCCCAAAGTGTCAGACACGACTGAGCCACTATGTTTTGCTCCAAATACTTTGCATAATTGAACTCATTTAGTCCTTGTAACACTATGCAAAAGGTATTATTATGAGTCATCCAAATTCTATAGTTAAGAAACTGGAGGCAGGAAAAGATGAGGCATGTTGCTCAAAGCAACATAATTGAGTCTGAGTGCGTGAGGAAGTGCTTGAGCTATGACTTGAACCTGATCTGACTCCAGTGCTTTGAATCACTATGCAATATTATCACAGTTAAAAATAACTACTCAACCTCCACAATATTCTAATTATCCTAAAATGAGAAGAAATTAATTAAACAAACTACTCAAAAGATTAAGAAAAGAGCTTTTCTTTTAAGAATATTTATATGAATACACTACCTTTGGCTTTTGCTAACAGTGCAAGGCTATTAATTTACTTGGACAAGCCACTCCAGTACTCTTGCCTAGAAAATCCAGTGGATGGAGCAGCCTGGTGGGCTGCAGTCCGTGGGGTCGCTAAGTGTTGGACACGACTGAGCGACTTCACTTTCACACATTGGAGAAGGAAATGGCAACCCACTCCAGTGTTCTTGCCTGGAGAATCCCAGGGACGGGGGAGCCTGGTGGGCTTCCGTATATGGGGTCACACAGAGTTGGACACGCCTGAAGTGACTTAGCAGCAGCAGCAGCAGCTTTTCTTTTACCTGTGTGAGTGTCTTGGCCAGTAGATTAAGATGAATTCCACAACTAAGGAAAGCTAATAACCATCACCAATTAAAATGTTCCCTTAGGGAGAAGGAAATGGAAACACACTCCAGTACTCTTGCCTGGAGAATCCCATAGAAAAAGGAGCCTGGCAGACTGCAGTCCATGGGGTCGTAAAGAGTTGAACATGATTTGGTGACTAAGCAACAATAAGCACTTTAAACAATGACCCATCCTAAAAAAAAAGAAAAAGAAAAGAAAAGTAATCTTAGGATATAAACACCTTTCCATTGGGATTTTGAGTACTTTGGTTCCTAAAAAATCTAAGAAATTAATTCCTCTTAATTCATTTTACACAATTTGCGATTTACTTGAAAATCTCAAGCTACTTATATCAACTTCAATTTCTTATAAATTAACACTCTTCATATTCTGCAAGTTTGCATTCCATAAAACCAGATACTTTTATTTATTTATTTATTTTATTTTTGTGGCAAAATACATTGTGCCATCTTTATTTTATTGAAGTAAGGTATACATAACATTTACTATTTTATACTAATGCATATATATGGAATTTAGAAAGATGCAAATGATAACCCTGTATACGAAACAGCAAAAGAGACACAGATGTATAGAACAGTCTTTGGGACTCTGTGGGAGAGGGTGAGGGTGGGATGATTTGGGAGAATGGCATTGAAACATGTATGTTGTCATATGTGAAACGAATCACCAGTTCAGTGTCGATGCATGTTAGAGGATGCTCGGGGCTTGTGTGCGGGGATGACCCAGAGGGAGGATAAAGGGAGGAGGGAGGTGGGAGGGGGGTTCAGGAGGGGGAACTCATGTACACCTGGGGCAAATTCATGTCAATGTATGGCAAAACCAACCAATAATATTGTAAAATAATTTGCCTCCAATAAAAAATAAATTTTAAAAAAAAGACAATATTAGATGTAAAAAAAAAAGAGAAAAAAAAAACATTTACTATTTTAACCATTTTTAAGCATACAATTCTGCAACATTAAGTATATTTTCATTGTTGTACAACTATCACTCCATCTATCCCCAGAATGTTGTTTTTTTTTTTTTAATTGGAGGCTAATTATTTTACAATATTATATTGGTTGGTTTTGCCATACATTGACATGAATCCACCCTGGGTGTATATGAGTTCCCCTTTCTGAACCCCCCTCCCACCTCCCTCCTCTCCTTATCCTCCCTCTGGGTCATCCCCGCACACAAGCACCAAGCATCTTGTATTGACCCTGAACTGGCAATTCATTTCACATATGATAATATACATGTTTCAATGCCATTCTCCCAAATCATTCCACCCTCACCCTCTCCCACAGAGTCCCAAAGACTGTTCTATACATCTGTGTCTCTTTTGCTGTCTCATATACAGGGTTATCATTTCCATCTTTCTAAATTCCATATATATACATTAGTATACTGTATTGGTGTTTTTTTTCTGGCTTACTTCACTATGTATAATAGGCTCCAGTTTCCATCCCAGAATATTGGAAATAAAAGCAAAATTAAACAAATAGGACCTAATTAAAATTAAAAGCTTCTGCACAGCAAAGGAAACTATAAGCAAGGTGAAAAGACAGCCTTCAGAATGGGAGAAAATAACAGCAAATGAAACAACAGACAAAGAATTAACCTCCAAAATATACAAGCAGCTCCTGCAGCTCAATTCCAGAAAAATAAATGACCCAATCTAAAAATGGGCCAAAGAACTCAACAGACATTTCTCCAAAGACATACAGATGGCTAACAAACACATGAAAAAATGCTCAACATCCCTCATAATCAGAGAAATGCAAATCAAAACCACAATGAGATACCATTTCACACCAGTCAGAATGGCTGCTATACAAAAGTCTACATGCAATAAATGCTGGAGAGGGTGTGGAGAGAAAGGAACCCTCTTACACTGTTGGTGGGAATGCAAACTAGTACAGCCACTATGGAGAACAGTGTGGAGATTCCAAAAAACCAGATACTTTAAAATCTTACAATGTTAAAATCAAGAAAAGGTCATTGTGCTTCCCTGTCTCTTCAACCAGAGATCTTGCTAAACCAATGCATATGGATGGCTTAGACACTTTTTTAACAAAAGACACCCATATTACTATTTGTAAGCTTCATAATAATAACACCTTTCTTTATATTAATTTGGACCTTATAATACTATAGCAGAGATATTATCTAATTCAGTATTCAAGATAAACTTATAGGTAAATATAACAGATATTTTTCTCTCCAGTCCTCATATATTTGATTAAAATTTATGATATTAATGATTTATGCATAAGTTATAGCACACTCACAAGCATACATACATACATATATATATACATACATATTCTTTTTTAATACTTTTCCATTATCGTATTTCATAGCATACTGAATACAGTTTACTGTGCTATATGGTAGGATTTTGCTGTTCAACAATTCTATATATAACAGCTTATATTTGCTAACCCCAACCTCCCACCACATCCCTTCCCCAATTGTCTCTCTCTTTTTTACTTAATTCAGTTCAGTCTCAGTCTTGTCTGACTCTTTGTGACCCCATGTTCTGCAACATGCCTGGCTTCCCTGTCCTTCACCACTCCCAGAGCTTGCTCAAATGCATATCCATCGAGTCAGTGATGCTATCCAACCATCTTGTCCTCTGTCATCCCCTTCTCTTCCTGTCTTCAATCTTTCCCAGCATCAGGGTCATTTCTAATGAGTCAGTTCTTCACATAAGGTGGCTAAATTATTGGAGCTTCAGCTTCAGCATCAGTCCTTCCAATGAATATTCAGGACTGATTTATTTTAGGATTGACTGGTTTGATCTCCTTGCACTCCAAGGGACTTAGTTCAGTTACGATGATAATCTCTATCTGCATCCATGTTGCTTCAGTTGCATTAATTCATTATTTTTAATGACTGAGCAGTATTCTATTGTATATATGTACCACTTCTTTATCTGCTCATCTCTTAATGGACATTTAGGTTACATCCATGTTTTGGCTATTGTAAATAGTACTGTTATAGTGGTGTTTGCATCTTTTTGAATTACAGTTTTGTCTGGATATATACCCAGGAGTGAGATTGTTGGTAATTCTACTTTTAGTTTTCTGAGGAATCTCCATAGTGTTTTCCATAGTGGCTGCACCAACTGACATTCCCATTAGTGTAGAAATGTTCCCTTTTAGTCACACCCCCTCCAGAATTTATTTGTAGATCTTTTAATGATAGTCATTCTGACTGGTATGAGGTGGTACTTCACTGAAATTTTGATTTGCATTTCTCTAATAATGGAAGGACTGACGCTAAAGCTGAAACTCCAATACTTTGGCCACCTCATGCGATGAGTTGACTCACTGGAAAAGAGTCTGATGCTAGGAAGGATTGGGGGTGGGAGGAGAAAGGGACGACAGAGAATGAGATGGCTGGATGGCATCACCAACTCAATGGACATGGGTTTGAGTGAACTCCGGGAGTTGGTGATGGACAGGGAGGCCTGGCGTGCTGTGATTCATGGGGTCACAAAGAGTCGGACACGACTGAGCGACTGAACTGAACTGAGCACCTTTGGGGGCAGAAAGTTTTCTCTTCTTTCCTTCTGGGTTCTTTGGTTTGTCTAATAATTAAATTGACATAAGATAAACAAATTTGTTAATTTTGAGAAAAAATGTATAAGTTTATTTATTCAGCAGTCTCAAAGATATGAGATTGAGGGGCAAATTGGGCAATTGAGGCTTGTGGGCCTCAAATCCTAGGCTTGGAAGGGAAGAGGGACCTGGGGTTTCAAAGAAGATGAGGGCAGTTCACAAGATGATAAGGACAGATGTTTGCAATTAGAAGTTCGCTGTGCTTGCTGGCAGGTCTTTCATTTAAAAAGTTACCTCTGGTAGTAGTTCTTTTTCAGGTACAGATCCTCTATCTAAGTTCTTTGAAGTAGGTAAAGGAGAGGTAAAATGTTTTCTGAGTTTCCTGGGTCTTGATTGCATTCAGCTTAAAATAGTCCACGTGTCAAAGTAGTATACTTTGAAATAGCATATCCTGCTCCTCTTCAGCATCTGGTAATATATCTGCTTGCCATTTGTACATCTTCTTTGGAGAAATGTCTATTTAGGAACTTCGCCTGTTTTGTAATGTGGTTATTTTTATTTTAAAAAGTTTGAGCTTTATGTATGTTTTATGTATTTTGAATATTTGTCACTTTGTAGTTTGCAGATACTTTCTCCCAATCCCTTGATTTTGCCTTTTCATTTCATTGATTTTTAACCTTTGTTGTGCAGACAATCTTTAGTTTGATATAGTCCCGCTTGTCTATTTTTGCTTTTTTTCCTTCCACTTTTGAAAAACAATGTCAGGAAGTTTTCTCCTGTTTTCTTCCAACAGTTTTATAGTTTTAGATCTTGCATTTAAATCTTAAATCTATGATGAGTTGCTCACTGTCTGTGGTGTAAGCTAATGACCAATTTCATTCTTTTCAATGTAAATATCTAATTTTTCCAACACCATTTGTTGAAAAGACTTATTCTTGTCTGGAAAATCCCATGGACAGAGGAACCTGGCAGCCTACAGTCCATGGGGGGTTGCAAGAGTCAGACACAACTTAGTAACTAAACCACTACCACCATATATTTATATATAATATAGTTGAATATATATATATAGTATCTAATATATATTAATAAATAGTTTAATATATATATTATATTACATATATGTGTATATATATATTTATGTCTGAGCTCTCTTTTCTGTCTTTATGTCAGTAACATACAAATAAAAGATTTTTTTAAAATCAGTCTGTCATGTTACAGTCCTACAATTACAGTAGAATGCACAGAATCAGTGTTTTACTTTACCTTGTTTAAATACTGCATAAATCTATTCAGTTCAGTTCAGTCACTCAGTTGTGTCTGACCCTTTGTGACCCCATGGACTGTAGCACGCCTGGCCTCCCTGGCCATCACCAACTCCCAGAGTTTACCCAAAGTCGTGTCAATTGAGTCGGTTGATGCCATCCATCCATCTCATCCTCTGTCATCCCCTTCTCCTCCTGCCATAATTCTATTAGACAGTAGTCAATTCCTACAGGGAAATATTTTCTGAAAATTTCCAAAAAAGTAATTTAAAATTGTGGACTCTGTTTAAAAGAGAAAAGCACAAAAGAAGGAGAATATATGTATATATATGATTGATTCACAATGTTGTACAGCACCAACTAACACAATCTTGTTAATAAATTTTATTCCAATAAACAAAAAAAAAGGGAGAGAGAGAAAAGAAGCACATGAAAAATGCAAAATAAAAAAAAATTACCATTGAGTCTAAAATTTGATTAAATAAAAATATACGGTAAAATAAAATAAACTGAATCTCACATCAGATTATTAATTAGTTGAAATGTCCCATCAGAACTTAAACAAAAAGTGTCCTGTAGTAGTGTAATCAATCACAGATATGCTATTTAGGCAATTCAGAGGGGAAAAAAGAACAACAACAGTAAATTAAATACAAAAGAAGGAAAAGAAGAAAAGAGAAAGAGAGGTAAAAAAAGAAAGGAAGGAAGGAAGAGATTTTATCTCAGTCATAGATCCTGCTCAGTTGAGTGATAAGAGTGAAACTGAATTATGAAACATTTCCACAATTCTTGGTTTCATCATGCTAGTTTAGGATTTTTGCACTCTCTTTAGTGGTTGTAAATCTTGTTTTCTTCTTCTTAATACAAACCAAATCAACTTTGCCCACCGCTATGAAAACCACACCGAGACTCCATTCAGATGACTTATTTTCTTAGACCAAAAAAGAACTTTTACTTTAATCCAGCTGGCTCACTGGCTCCCCTAAGCACTCAGCAAGCCCCACAATGTTGTCCACCATAAACAGCTCTCATAGGATTAGTCCTCCGACTTCTTCACATCTTTTTTCCCAAATTTTTTCAGTAATTTTCAAAAGTAATTTTGAAAAAAAGTTTTTTTATCAAAAGGTCACTTGTTACAATGATCATGGCTACTTGCCCTCTCCATAGTTGTAATTCTATCCAGGCTTAATGGGTCTGGAATAGAGAATATACCTGTATTGCTAGCAGCTTCTGTGATTACTAATGTTTTCATAACTGCTCAACATTTATTAAGGGCTCTTCCTGAACTACTTCAGTTAATTTTATCACACCCCTTTGAAAGAAGTTGTACTATTATTCTTGCTTTGTTGTTGTTGCTGTTCAGTTGCTCAGCTGTGTCCAAGTCTTTGGGACCCCATGAACAGCAGCATGCCAGGCTTCCCTGTCCTTAACCAACTCCCTGAGTTTTCTCAAACTCAAGTCCATTGAATTGGTGATGTCATCTGACTATCTCGTCCTCTGCTGTCCCCTTCTCCTGCCTTCAATCTTTCCCAGCATAAGGGTCTCTCCCAATGAGTTGGCTTTTTGCATCAGATGGCCAAAGTATTGAACCTTCAGAGATGATAGGTTCACACCTTCAAGAATGTTGAAACTGTTCTCTTAGTGAGCAAAACTTCCTTTTGGATTTGTACAGTCTGGAGTAAGGGTGAGAGAACAATGCTATTTTTTTGTAAACATCTCCTACAACTACTCTCATTCACAGAGGGGTTTCCGTGATACAGTTATGTTTAGTCACTCCATGTCCCACCCAACTGGCTCTTTGAAGTTGAAATGAGTTGGAAAGTCCAGTTGTGTTCTGTTAAAAGAAAAGCCAGATAGGTGATGTAGGCTGAGCTTAAGATCAACTCTGAATAGTGAGCCTGATACATGACAATATATACTGATGCTGCTTTTACATATTTGAGTGGCTAGAAACATTTCTGAGAAGTTCAGCATTATGAAAGAGAGTTAATATTGTGACAAAATCCTCATTCTATGGAGTTATTAATTAAATTTAGGAATCATCCCCATACACATTGAGAAAAATAGTTTCAACTTATGGATTGGTCATTCATAAATTTTCATGGGGGTTTTATTTATTATATTGTTTCTAGCTATCTACATATCTATCTACACATTTGTTAACAGTGGGAACCTCAAAACACAAAGCATTTATTATGCCACCATGCTTGACGGGGATACAATATAACTCCAAATAGGAGAATATTGGAACAAAACAATCTTAAGAGAAAAGAACAAAGCTGGAGTTACCACACACCTTGTCTTCAGATTATGCTACAAATCTACAGTATGATAAGTGGCACAAAAGCAGACATATAGATCAATGGAACAGAAGTGAAAAGAAAGGCAATGCCAAGGAATGTTCAAACTACCACACAATTGCACTAATTTCACATGCTAGAAAAGTAGTGCTCAAAATTCAGCAAGCCAGGCTTCAACAGTATGTGAACCGAGAACTTCCAGATGTTCAAGTTGAATTTAGAAAAGACAGAGGAACCAGAGAACAAATTGCCAACATCTGTTGGATCATAGAAAGAGCAAGTGAGTTCCACAAAAGCATCTACTTCACTTCATTGACTATGCTAAAGCCTTTGACTGTGTGGATCATAATAAACTGTGGAAAATTCTTAAAGAGATGGGAATACCAGACCAAATTACCTGCCTCCTGAGAAGCCTGTATGCATGTCAAGAAGTATCAGTTAGAACTGGACATGGAACAACGACTGGTTCCAAATTCGGAAAGGAGTACATCAAGGCTATACATTGTCACCCTGCTTAATTAACTTTTAGGCAGAGCACATCATGCAAAATGCCAGGCTGGGTGAAGCACAAGCTGGAATAAAAATTGCTGGGAGAAATAATAACCTCAGATATGCAGATGACACTGCCATTATGGCAGAAAGAAAAGAGGAACTGAAGAATATTTTGATGAAAGTGAAAGAAGAGAATGAAAAAGTTGACTTAAAACTCAACATTCAAAAGATTAAGATCAGGGCAACCAGTTCCATCACTTCATGGAAAATGGATGGGGAAACAACGGAAACAGTGACAGACTTTATTTTCTTGGCCTCCAAAATCATTGCAGATGTTCACTGCAACCATGAAATTAAAAGACGCTTGCTCCTTGGAAGAAAAGCTATGACCAAACAAGACAGCATATTAAAAAGCAGAGACATTACTTTGCTGACAAAGGTTTGTCTAGTCAAAGCTATGGTTTTTCCAGTGTCATGTATGGATGTGAGAGTTGGACCATCAAGAAAGCTGAGCACTGAAGAATTGATGCTTTTGAACTGTGGTGTTGGAGAAGACTCTTGTGAGTCCCTTGGACTGCAAGGCGATCCAACAAGTCAATCCTAAAGGAAATCAATCCTGAATATTCATTGAAAGGACTGATGCTGAAGCTGAAGCTCCAATGCTTGGACACCTGATATGAAGAACTGACTCATTTGAAAAGACCCTGATGCTGAGAAAGATTGAAGGCAGGAGAAGATGAGGATGTCAGAGGATGAGATGGTTGGATGGCATTACCGACTCAATGGACATGAGTTTGAGCACTCTCTGGGAGTTGGTGATGGACAGGGGAGCCTGACGTGCTGCAGTCCATGGGTTTCAAAGAGTTGGACACGACTGAAAAACTGAACTGAACTGAACTTTCCAGGTGCACTAGTGGTAAAGAACCCACCTATCGATGCAGAAGACATAGAGTCGGGATTCAATCCCTGGGTCAGGAAGATCCCCTGGAGGAGGGAATGGCAACCCACTCAGTATTCTTGCCTCGAGAATCCCATGGACAGAGGAATCTGGAGTGTTACAGTCCGTAGGGTCGCAAAGACTAAAGTGACTTAGCTTGCATGCATGAAAAGAGTAGATGACAGGATGTATGTACAGCACGGTCCTTGGTAATATGGGATGTTGAGCAAGCAAATACAGTTAGGCACAGATACCAGGATGGACAACATTAATTCTCACCAGCAGACAGCCTTCCATTATGAGTTGGAGTAAAAATAAAATACGAAATACATATTTAATTATCAAGATGTGACAATTAAGGGGTACAAGCACCTAGTAATAATTCAATTAAAGTTAGGTCACCTTGTGAAGAAAGAGGGCAAATGAATATCTCACCTGATTCTGACACATTTAATTTGTCTTGCAACTACTACCCCAAAATAATCATTTCAGATAACAGAACAGTCTGTTTCAGTCTCTGATTAGTCCTTGCCACTGGATTCCCTCTCCCCACCTCAGCTTCAGCATTAACAAGAATTGGTCATAGTAGTAATTTCCTATGAGAAAGAATCCCTATCATGTCCGTGTCTGGGTCTGTGGAGCAGATGTGTTCCTTCTTTTGCAATAAAATGAAATAATTTTTTGAAGAAATCAGCTTTCAAGTGTACCAATTTAAGTTTGAAAATTATTTCTCACAATATTTGTTTTCCATATTTTTTACATTAATTAGCAGAATTAATCCACCAAGGGACACAGAATGCTTCTGAAAAATAACAGGGTGATTTGCATTGAAAATGTGACTGAATACTGGGGAGAAAGCATCAAAAGGATAAAAAAAAAAAAAAAGGAGGTATGGTGAAGCCTCCTTCAACAATTTTATTAGGTAAAATTCTCCATTTCAGACTCTGCTTCTATGAAATTTGACCTAAGATACTCTATGTTAGCATATCTATGTGTTATTCTTATTTTTAATACAGTCAGCATTTATTTTGGTTTGATTTTCTATTTATTTTTTCCAGTAAGGACCATAGGCCCTCAGACTTGCAGATAGAACTCCAGAAGGTAGGTTGCACTAATTTAGCCATTTGATTGATGGGCGCTGTGCAGTCACAAGTTTGTTTTTCAAAGGATAACCTTTCCATGCTCATTCAAAGGCACAGGTGGCTATGCACTAAGGAACAGGATAATGAATACTCTCTTTTGTTCTGTCTCTGACATTCCCTGTTCATATCTTTAGGTAACCGTGTCCCATTGGTTACAGCAGCTTTCAACTAGGCACAAGGTAGACTGGGAATTTTCTTCTCATTCTGTGTGAACAACCAGCTGTGGATAAGGGAATAAAGACAGAGGTCAAAGGTTTGTCTTCATGGCAATTCATTTTGCAAAGTCGGAAGTACTTCTGTGCATTGGTGCCCATTTAATTTTTTGTTAGGGGAATCAGAGTTCTTTCCTTTGCAGCAGGAGCATTCTACTTCAGAGACTGTGGAAGCATCTACCCAGGGTCTTTGAAATGACCTACATCTTTCACAATTTACCAGAGTTGAAGAGGGCATCAATGAACTACCAACCCAAGAAATATGGTTGACACTTTCCGGCCTTGTGGAAATTCACTGAGCTTCTTTCGTTGGGGTCATCCTACTGTTCCTAGTATCTTCAGTTCACTCCTCCAGATGTGTAGAACTGTGGAAAGAGTAGAAGGTGTCCTGACCTTGGTGCACAGCATACAGATTTCTGTCCCATGCCTTGTTACAAAGAAATCACTAAGAGTGGGAGACTTATGAACATCATACTCTATCAAGAAACCAAGTAAATATGAACATTTCTGAAAGGTATGTCAGTGTTAATAGTCTGTAAGGAACTAACTAGGGACAAGAGATATCATTAAAAAAATCAGATTAAAAATATTGAGGAAATATGAACTCCTGGAGTTTTCATGGGAGCATAAACAATAAATCATTTTGAAAACTATCTCTGGAAAAGAATAATCAATGTTTGCTGATTCTTAAATGTACGGAGTAGAGGGAAGAAATAAAGCAAGAAATCCCATGAAAAATAAACGATTCCTGGATTGACTAATACTTGCACCTACTTTAGGTGCTGAGAGAGTTAATAAACATTAACGTGCATGCAATATACTTTGAAATTCTTTTACTGTTTTCCCAATTGTTTTGCTTCCACACTTGATGATATGTAATTTTGATTAAAAAGGAGAAATAATCAGGTTGCTTTTTATGCCAAATGTGTCTTATCTGGTTGCTATGACAATCTCCTTTGACAGTTTTTTTCCCCCTATTTTGTGGATTTAGCTCTTTTTCATGTTATAAAAAGAGTTTTCGTAGGTAGGGAATTTGATTTCTTTATGCTTAAAGGATTTTTAAGAAATTAAAAAAAAAAACCTTTCCTTTAAAGCCTCAGTATTCCTGGATGTCATGTCTTATTTAAGATTTAAAATGAAAATGTTGTTATCTCTTATTTAAAAAAAAGGAATGAAGAAGCAGGTCTTTTTTGGATCTAAAGTTTTATTTCTTCCACATTGTTTGAACTAACTGCTTCCTCTGTGCACATAAAGGTTTATTTCTCTACTTGATTTTCATTCATGTTATTGTTTTATCATAGATTTCAAAAATAAAATACTTCCCTAAATCTCTAAATCCTCTGGAGGGGTGGATTTTAAAAGAAAAGAATGCTGGACTTTGATTTAGAAACTGAAATTCCTGTCCTGACTTTGTCATTAATATCTATCTAACTTTGGAAAAATCACCTATGGTACTCTGTGAGTTGTGCTTTCTTTCTTTCAAAAAGAGGTTGTGAAACCATAGGATTCTCCCTAGTCTGAAAACAGTTTATCTCTTTATGTGGCCCCTTTTTCATTGGAATGTTTATCATTTTCTTGAAATAATTTCTTTTGTGTCTTGTGTGAAATTATAATGAAGTTTACAAATATTTGATTCTTTTTGCATACAAAGCATATGCCCACATTCTCCTTATGAAGTCTCCTCAATTATTTCAGAGAAACTTAATGTGCACATATACATCATTCATGTAGAAAATAGAGCTAACTTTTGGTGATCTATTTAAAGCAGACAAGGGTAGTCATTAGATAAAAGGACAGTGAGTTTGTTCCATCCAGGCATTTCCAAATTTCCTGCCTAGATTGTTTAATAAATAATGTTGGCTAAAACAGTGGTTCTGAAATCTCAGTGTGAAATGTCACCTGTAGGGTTTGTTAAAATACCAGAATCCTCTCAGAGTTTCTAATTCAGTGTGTCTGATGTGTGGCTATAGGATTATCATTTCAAAGAAGTTTCCAGGCAATGCTTATACTGCAGGGCATGATCTTATGACCACATTTTGATAAGCACAGTGCTGGTCAGTCTACAGAGTTCTTTAAAATTTTGAACCATTGCCCAAACTGTAGCTAGTGATATGGATTTGGATATGTGTTTGGAAACCATGGAGAAAGGAATGGCAACCCACTTCTGTATTCTTGCCTGGAGAATTCCATGGACAGGGGAGTCTGGTGGGCTACAGTCCATGGAGGTCACAAAGAGTTGGACATGTCTAAGCTACTACACTTTCACTTTTTCTTTTGGACACCACATTCCAAAGACCGCATCACTGCATTGAGTTGTTGTCATCTTTGTGGATTATATAACACTTCTTGTTGAAATAAGAAATTACTTTTCATTCCTGTATCTATTTATGTAAGAAACATAAATTAGTGTTTGACTTGGGGTCACATGGTATGAGGGAAAAAATAAGCATTATTTACATTTATATATCTTGCAAGTATGAACACATAAGAACTCAATTATTTGCCTTTATTATGAAACAAATTTATTTAAGATTTTATGTGTTCACATTTTAATTATAATTGCTATGGGATTATTTGTCATATTTAAATCAATAACTTTTTTAAAAAATGTGATAACATTGATCTCTTCTGAAGGAGAAAATGTCTCTGGCTTGCAAACAGATATATTTTTCAACTTTGGCTCCTGCATACAGAATTTAGATAAGTATTTGTGCGCGTGCTAAGTTGCTTCAGCCATGTCCAACTCTTTGCGACCCTATGGACCGTGGTCTGCTAGGCTCCTCTGTTCATCGGACTCTTCAGGCAAGAATACTGGAGTGGGTTGCCATGCCCCTCTCTAGTTAGATAAGTATGTAGATATTTCCAAATATCTTGACATTTGGCATTAAGAATCCTAATCATTTACATTTTCCCTTCTGTTCCTGTCTTGTAGTAACATGAAAGAACAGGTCTCTTTTCATCATTCTTAGTGCCTCATAGACTCCAATTAAAGTAGGAAGGATATTAGATTTAATTTAGTCCAACCTTTAAAATTGCACAAAGAAACATAAATGCAAATTCATGAACACATTTATGAAAATCACTTAAGTTTTGAGTTCTAGCTTGAACTAGAACTCAGCTCTTTTGATACCCAGAACAATTTTCCACCACTGCTTTGCAATATTCACCTGACTTATTTTATCCTCAGATGATACATTTTCTCTCCTCTCCCCCAAATTATTAGAGAGTTATAACCATCAAAACAGAGATAAGCTACACCTAAACACATGACTTAGGTGTACATTGTAGAAGGTCTAAATCTGATTTATGCCTCATGCACATTTGTGCATGTGTTCATAACTGTATGTAACCCAGGGACCTAACATTTGTATCTATCTCCAATCAATAGCTTGATCAATTCCAAATTGATATCACATATTTATCACATATTTCATAATAAAGATGCTCTCTCATATTTATACTACAGTAAATTTATGAAGGGGAAGATCCCTTAGAGGACAAAATGGGAACCCATTCCAGTATTCTTGCCTGGAGAATCCCATTCTCCAGAGGAGAGAGGAGAATCCCATTTGCCAGAGGAGTCTGGTGGGCTACAGTCCATGGGTTCGCAAAGTGTCAGACACAACTGAGATTGCACACACAAATTTATCAATAGGAATTCCAATTTGATTATCCTCTGATAGACTGCAAAAATAAAACAATTTCTTCCCTTCCCTATACTGTGACATCTGGAGTTTCCCCATCAAGGGGTGGAATTCGATTAACTACCTTTTAAATCAGGGCTGGCCTTGTGACATTCTTTGGCCAATAGAATGTAGCAGAAATGACATTGTGCAAGTTATGAGGCTGGATCTTAAAAGACCTTGCACAGTTACCAAGCAAATAGGCCAAGTCTAACCTGTTGAAAGACAAGAGAAGAGTCCCTCCTGAACCTTTCAGCTGATCTATGCCACATGAGTGAGCCCCACTAAGACCAGTTAAAACTATCAGGCAAGGTCCAGTCTTAATTTTCAATCCTTAGAATCACAAGCTAAACAAACACTGTTTTAGGCCACTAAGAAGTGGGATGGTTTTTACACAGCAATGGACAACTGATGCGTGCACCTTTGAAATAAATTCATAATTGTTTTCCAAACGTTTTAGTTGTTTCGCTTGATGAGTTTTGCCTGAGAATATTATAGTGGGCGATAGACATCATTTCCCAGGGACTTTTGTGGCTAGGCAGGCTTATATAACCTAGCTAATGTGAGGTAAGTGGAAGTGAAGTGAAAAATTTCCATGTAGTGTCCTTTAAGAAAATCAGCTTGACCTTTGTTTCCTCTTCCCTCCTCTGTACAGGGTATAACAGACAGGATGATGGTAATTCCTTCCACTGTATGACTGAGGGTGAAACTCACGGAATATAGGAACAAAGGAGTCTGAACTCCTGTGTGGCCTCATGGAGCAGGGCCATTTTCACTCTCTGGACACCAATCTAGACTTTTGTGCAAGAGAGAGACTCCTATCTTGTTCATCATTGCTATATATGCCTCTGTTAAAGCAAATTAATGTTGGTCTCATTAATTAAAAAATAATCAAAACATATTTATCTTAGAATGAAAAATCATTTGTGTGAAAGCATATAAATGAAAATGGCAAAAGTGCATTGACAGATCTTAGGAGTTCATAAAGAACCTACATCCACAACAGAGCAGAATTTCCTGAAAAAAAATTTCATAGTCATACTTTGTCATTTACTATACTCCAGGCACTGGGATAAGCACAGATATATATTTTCTCACTTTATTCTCAAAATGAAACAGATACATAACTTGTCTGATGTCACATATGTACCAAATGGTGAAATAATTATTTGAACCCAAATCTTTCTGGTTCTAAATACTTAAGCTAGGTGGTCAGTGAGATCCAAACTTTGCAAAACTTTCATTGCTACAGATATTTAAATCTTTGTCTCAGAAAAACATCTTGGGCTAGGTGACAGCTAAAGCGATTTTCCTAGAAGATAATCAATGAAATTGCTATTTTTGTATTTTTTATTTGTATATCTGTTTTGAAAGTCTTTATTTGCCTTACATTTTCCTAAGTAATTTTCTTCATTCCTAGACTGTACCTGTCTAATATGATCTAACCTTTTGCAGTACTATTTTCTACCATCTTGATAAGCAGCTTGATATTGTATTTCAAGATGGTAATAATGAAAGTAAAAATCTAGATATACAAGTGTTTGTACATAGTTAACTCTGTTGTACAAAAATAGTTCTGAATATTGACAAAGATTAAACTTGAGTATCTTTGATTTTGGATGAGTTAGGTACTTCACACTAGAGCTAACTCAGAAGCATCCCATCAAATCACACTGCAACTGTGTGATGTCTTAAGAGTCATTGCATTTAGAGATAGGATTCCAAGTCCAGCATTATTATTTGGATTGCATGTGCGTGTATGTATTTGTGGAGATAGAATACATACATACACATGCACACATGCACAGATACATACCAAACACTTCCATTTATCTATTCTGATTATCGGTATAGAATCAAACCATAAGAATCTGTTGTCCTTGGCTATTAAGTATCACAATGGAATTGCACACTCTAGCACAATTAACTATTCTGCTCAGGGCCTTCCTATTGTGGGAATAACAGGGTTGTGGCAGGTCAGGTTTCTGGAACATTGTCAGAGCTAGGACAGGAGGCTTTAACAACACCTGCCGGTGCTGTGAACAAAGGCGTATTGCATTTGTACAGCGGTTTTCATCACAAGGTTTCGTTAGCATCAAAAGGAATGCAGGGCTCCTATTCATCGCCCAGGAGAATGCTTCTCTTTGCAAAGCTCAGCATGTGGCTCACCTATATTCAGTGTCATATGGACCACCTTCCTATTTCAATCCCAGAAGGACCAGAAAAAGTGATTTTCTATGTAACATAGCCAACCCCCTTTGCCTATTGTAAATAGAAGAGATAGTTCTACATAATCACATCTGGAAGGGATTGTCAAATGCGTGATGTGACTGAGTCCCAAAATTACTTTCATTTAGAGGGATATTAGACAGTTCTTATTCAGTTAAGATAAGGACAAGCAGTGATGCAAGCCAAATGGAGCTATTTAAAGAGAGCATGTAGCTGCTTCTCCAGAGAAGCTGTATTTTTAGCAGGACAGCCCTTAGAAAACATGATTATTATTTTGACAAAATAGCCTCATTTTCTTTACAAAGATCTGCGTGGAAGACTGACTGACTGAGTTATTAATTGATTTTTTTCTTTTAGATTTTTCTTCTCTCTAAGGGTAGTTTTTCCAGGCAGCTAGTGCTCCTGTTTCTAATTCCTCATCATCACATCCATTTCCCTCATCTGAGAAATGTCTAAATGTATTCTTTGTGTTGTGGTTTGTATGTGCATGTGTGCTGTCACTCATGTCTGACTCTTTGCAACCCCATGGACTGTAGCCTGCCAGGATCCTCTGTCCATGGGATTTTCCAGGCAAGAATATTTGAGTGGGTTGCCATGTCTTCCTCCAAGGGATCTTCCCAACCCAGGGATAGAACCAGAGGTGTCTTCTGCCTCTCCTGCATCGGCAAGCGGATTCTTTACCACCACGCCACCTGGGAAGCCATGCATTGTGGTAGTGTTGTATAAAATGCAACCAGACAGGAATATTTAAAATTGCTCAGAGTTGCACAGTAGGCACTGATGTGACTTATGTGGGCTGTTTACTGTGCGGTGTGCATAGCTCGGCTTTTTTATACTCACGTTGAGAATGAAGTTGAGGGCTCCAGCATTGTAGGTGGACTCCTAGTAGGTCCCTTCTGGCCATTTCAATACAAGCAGTAAACGAACAAGAGCCCAGCACGAGGAGGAGAACAATAGGACGGGCTGTTTGGCATTGCTGGGGCATCAGTGCAGCTGCAGAGGCTTTGTTTCACAGTGTAGAGCACGTCTCAGGAAATTTTCTTATAAAAGACAAAGGGAGAACAGGGGAGTCTTAAATTAGAAGAATAGACTCTGAAAGGTGTCAGTGTAAGTGGTTTTGAACAATGGAAAATGAAACAATGCTCACCTCAAGTATCTGAATTGCCTCTGTTTTACTAACTGAGTAAATTGGGGGGAAAAAAAGAGAGACAAGAAAAAAAAAAGTTCTTAAGTTTAAAGAAAAGATGACGTTATGAGACCACAAGCACTAGGAAAGAGGAGAATGAATAGGGAAATTTTGATTTGGTGTTTTCTTAATTAACTGAAGTATAGTTAACACAATATTATATTAGCTCCAAGTATTCAATATAGTAATTCAATATCTTTATGCTTCATATAAAACTATTCTAAAATATTGGCTATATTCCCTGTGCTGTATATTTACATCCTTGTAACTTTTTAATTTATATCTAGTAAGTTGTATCTCCAATACTATGGTCACCTCATGTGACGAGTTGACTCACTGGAAAAGACTCTGATGCTGGGAAGGATTGGGGGCAGGAGGAGAAGGGGACGACCGAGAATGAGATGGCTGGATGGCATCACCAGCTCGATGGACATGAGTTTGAGTGAACTCCGGGAGTTGGTGATGGACAGGGAGGCCTGGCATGCTGTGATTCATGGGGTCACAAAGAGTTAGACACAACTGAGCGACTGAACTGAACTGACCTGAACTGAAGTTGTATCTATTAATAATTTTCACTCGTCTTCTCCCTCCTCCTCCCTTCACTGGTAACTACTCTGAAATTATATTCATAAAATGCTACCATTTTCAGTAAATAATGTTATTTTTTTTTCATTTTATGAAGAGTTCTCATAAAACTAATTGATATATAGTGCATACATTTTAATGCATATAACTGCCTAATACATAGAAGGTATTAATACTTTGTGGCCATGATATATGTTATTAAGTTCCCTCCTGTATTTCAAACAGAACCTTAGAATTGTGTAATAAGAGGTTTAGGCCTGATTCTATCAAGAGTTACTATGAACTTAGAATGAATTACCTAACTTACCTCCATTGCAGTTTTCTCATGTTTCAAGACAAGATGGACAACATTATCTTGAATGTCCTTTCCAGCTTTAAGGGTTGATAGTTCATTACAACAAATAGTGGCTTCACAGCAGATCTGTATTCTGCACTTTGCCAGACAGTGTGTTTGTTTTCACTCTTCTGTTTGAAACAACCTAAACTATTAATCTTTTCAGTGTATTCTGATACTGCTAAGACAAATGACATTATCTCCCTTTTATTCTAGCTGTATCCCCTCAAATGATGAATTTCTAGTGTGTCTGATGTAACTGATGTTGAACCAGAGTTTGTTCTTTGAAAACATGACTGTAAGTTCTGGCAATTTTTGTGATTAGCTGCTCTTTGCTCTTTGTTCACTGAGTTTATAGGATTGTTTTCTATAAGCTGTAACATTAAGATAATTTCTTATAAACATATTTAATTATCAACAGAAAGCTTGGTGCTTCAACATTTGAATTTTTTTTAGTATTTAGTTTTAGCCACGGAGAATTTACCTTTTTAATTGTTGAGAATTATTATTTTTCAGCCTTCACAATCTGTCCCTTGATATAGAACTGTATGTCCATCATATTGATAACATTAAGACAAAGAAGCATATTTCTGGTGGCACCTGTCAAAAGGTTATATCCACGAGGGACTCAAACTTATATATGTAACAAATTAGAGGTGATCCTAGCTATCTGCCATTGGTATGAGCCCAATGGGTCAAAATATCTGTATTCCATTGCTCTAACCACTTATTAGCTATTTTTGTGCCTTCAGTAGGATTGGAAGATATAATCAACCATACTGAAACGTTAGTAGCTTTCACTCAAAAGACTTTGAAGTGAAAGTGAAGTAGCTCAGTCGTGACTGACTCTTTGCGACCCCGTGGACTGTAACCTACCAGGCTCCTCCCTCCATGGGATTCTCCAGGCAAGAATACTGGAGAGGGTTGCCATTTCCTTCTCCAGGGGATCTTCCCAACCCAGGGATCGAACGTGGGTCTCCTGCATTGCAGGAAGACACTTTAACCTCTGAGCCACCAGGGAAGCCCAACGGACTTTCAGTTCAGTTCAGTTCAGTTCAGTCGCTCAGTGGTGACCGACTGTTTGCGACCCCGTGAATCAGAGCATCCATCACCAATTCCCGGAGTTCACTCAAACTCATGTCCATTGAGTCGGTGATGCAGTAAATGGGCAGTTAGCCTATTGAATTCTAAGGTCTCTATGATGAGAAAGGCAATGCTACAAAACTGCATGGCCGTTGACATCCTTGCAGCATCTTAGGGAGGCACCTGTGCCATAATTCAAACTGAATGCTGTGTTTTCATACCCTATGAATCCTCTAATGCAATTGATGAACAATATGAAAAATCAGATTTCTGCCGGAAGTGACCGTCTCCCAGTCTTCAAAAACTGGTTTGGCATGGGAAATTCTTGGCTTAAGTATTCATTTATAACTCCATTAATGTTATCATCTATATTATATGTGTCTTTCCTGTTTTATAAGATTATTGTTTCTTGTATTACCAGATGTGTGATTGAGCTTCCAATGTAAAGAATGATGGCTAGGTAACTTCAAGCTGTTGATCAAATAAATAGTTCTCTATGTGATCAATGATTATAATAGTGTAACTCTGCTGCTGCTGCTGCTAAGTCACTTCAGTCGTGTCTGACTCTGTGTGACCCCATAGACGGCAACCCACCAGGCTGCCCTGTCCCTGGGATTCTCCAGGCAAGAACACGGAGTGGGTTGCCATTTCCTTCTCCAATGCATGAAAGGGAAAAGTGAAAGAGAAGTCGCTCAGTTGTGTCCAACTCTTAGCAACCCCATGGACGGTAGCCCACCAGGCTCCTCCATCCATGGGATTTTCCAGGCAAGAGTACTAGAGTGGGGTGCCATTGCCTTCTCCGAGTGTAACTCTAAGATACAATAAAAAGGACTATTTTCCTGAACCATAATTAGAAGACAGATGTCCAGAGATCTTTGACTATGAAGACCTAGTCCAGTAATAGCACATTGAATGGCCTTTGCCAGACCTAGCAGTGAGCCTTCCTGGTACTATGGGACAAAATGATCATGTAATGCCTCCCAAATTTATAACCATAACCATAAGGCAGCACTGTCAAATACAAATTGGCACTTGCCAAGGGCACTTGCCATCTGCTTATGTAGGGACTGAATTCTGTGCTGTTTCAACATACCCTGAAAGGAGTTCATAGTGGAAAACAAGAATGAAACACTATGTGCTCCAAGAAAACAGGCAGAACAAGACTGCAGATAGTCAGATGATTTTAGGAACTGATTTTATGGACACAATCCCTGCATCTCTTCATGTCTAGAAAAGTACCTTCTTGGTAACAACATTTTCTCGTGACTAGCAGAAAAATTTTTGTGAAGATGAGTGCTTGATTGCCTCACCAAAATCACATATATTGACCTTCCCCCCTTGCCTTTTTGGAGCAGTTTCTCAGAGCTATCTGAGGTGCTATCTCTTTGGCTGCAATCCTCATTTTGCCACCCCAAAAGCTTATATCACAAAACACAAGTTATGTCCATGTGTCAGAAGATTATAAAGTAATAATGTTACTTTTCAGGGTTTAAATGGTTTAAAGAAGCCTTGATTACTGAGTAAAATCATTCAATGACAGTTTAATAACCTTGAGTAAAGTAGAACATGTAATATATCTAGCATATTCCTTGACATATGTTAAATATTGTCACTGCTATTGTTATTATTATTTTATTATTAAAAAGAGAAAAGAATTTATTATTAAAAAGAGAAAAGAATTTATTATTAAAAAGAGAAAAGAAAATATTCACACATTTAATCAGATGGTGTGATCACTCACCTAGAGCCAGAAATCCTAGAGTATGAACTCAAGTGGGCCTTAGGAAACATCACTACAAACAAAGCTAGTGGAGGTGATGGAATTCCAGTTGAGTTATTTCAAATCCTAAAAAGATGATGCTATGAAAGTATTGCACTCAATATGCCAGCAAATTTGGAAAGCTCAGCAGTGGCCACAGGATGGAAAAGGTCAGTTTTCATTCCAATCCCACAGAAAGGCAATGCCAAAGAAAGTTCAAACTACTGCACAATTGCACTCATCTCACAGGCTACCAAAGTAATGCTCAAAATTCTCCAAGTTCTGCTTCATTGACTATGGCAAAGCCTTTGACTGTGTGGATCACAACAAACTGTGGAAAATTCTTCAAGTGATGGGAATACCAGGCCACCTGACCTGCCTCTTGAGAAACCTTTATGCAGGTCAGGAAGCAACAGTTAGAAATGGATATGGAACAACAGACTGGTTCCAAATAGGAAAAGGAGTACGTCAAGGCTGTATATTGTCAGCCTGCTTGTTTAACTTATATGCAGAGTAGATCATGAGGAACGCTGGACTGGATGAAGCACAAGCTGGAATCAAGATTGCCAGAAGAAATATCAGTAACCTCAGATGTGCATATGACACCATACTTATGGCAGAAAGCAAAGAAGAACTAAAGAGCCTCTTGATGAAGGTGAAAGAGGAAAGTGAAAAAGCTGGCTTAAAACTCCACATTCAGAAAGCAAAGATCATGGCATCTGGTCCCATCACTTCATGACAAATAGATGGGGAAACATTGGAAACAGTGACAAACTGTAATTTGGGGGCTCCAAAATCACTGCAGATGGTGACTGCAGCAATGAAATTAAAAGATGCTTACTCCTTGGAAGAAAAGTCATGACCTACCTAGAGAGCATATTAAAAAGCATTACTCTACAACAAAAGTCCATCTAGTCAAAGCTATGATTTTTCCAGTAGTCATGCATGGATGTGGGAATTGGACTGTAAAGAAAGCTGAGCATCCAAGGCTTGATGCTTTTGAACTGCGGTGTTGGAGAAGACTCTTGAGAGTCCCTTGGACTGCAGGGAGATCCAACCAGTCCATCCTAAAGAAAATCAGTCAGAAGGACTGATGTTGAAGCTGAAACTCCAATACTTTGGCCACCTGATGCCAAGAACTGACTTATTAGAAAAGACCTTGATGTTGGGAAAAATTGAAGGCGGGAGGAGAAGGGGACGACAGAGAATGAGATGGTTGGATGACATCACCAACTCGATGAACATGGGTTTGGGTGAACTCCGGGAGTTGGTGATGGATGGGGGGCCTGGCATGCTGCGGTTCATGGGGTCGAAAAGAGTCAGACACCACTGAGGGAATGAACTGAACTGAACTATGAATAATGACAAGCAATGCCCATTGCTCCATTGGAAATGGCTATATTATAGTGTGTAAATAAGTTGGCAAAATTTGCAAATATGGACTTTGGGTTCAAAAGTTAATAACATTTCCATTAATTAGCTATGGGCTATGGAGACTTTGAAATGCAGTCCCAAACTGCCCTGAGCCTGTTTACTCATGTACATGATGTGGTAAATACCTCTCAGGGCCATTTTGAAAGAGAACTGAGAAAATGCATCAGTTCAGTAAACATTATATGGTACCGTATGTTTCTACTTATTGCTTGAAATTTTAGAGTTGCCTATGACGACAGAGAATGAGATGGCTGGATGGCATCACCAGCTCGATGGATATGAGTTTGAGTGAACTCTGGGAGTTGGTGATGGACAGGGAGGCCCCGCGTGCTATGATTCATGGGGTCGCAAAGAGTCGGACACGACTGAGCGACTGAACTGAACTGATGATGTAAAAAAGTATCAATCAAACTTGTATTAGATCATTAAGCTATTGTTTGTCACCTTACAGGAGTAATCTAAATTAAAAATTGGGATTTAAGTTTTAATTCATAGAATATAATAAATAAATTTAGACCCAAATATGTATTTGTGAAAAGCATCACTAAACAATTGCAAAATTCCTCATGCAAACTTTATAAGCTCAAAACAGAAATTTCCTTTGAAAGTGAAGGAAATTTGTCTTCTGGACCAAGGAAAAATGTTTCATTAGAGATAGAAATAGTCAAGAGAAATCCCTGGAGGCTGACATGAAGCAGGAATACAGTTGCAGTTAAAATACAGAATATCCAGTCAAATTCGAATTTCACACAAAGGTAATTTTTTAATATAAGAATATTTCATGCACCAATTGAGTAATACAAAAAAAGGACTGTGCTTTATGTCATAAGCAATATTTTGAACTATCTTATACTAAAAAATAAATATTCATTGATTATATGAAATTCTAGTTTGACTGGACATTCTGTTTGTTTTATATTGTTGTTAACTTGGCTGCCTTTGGCAGGAGACATTTGATACTGTGTGAGATTGTGTTATGTCCCCAGATGATTCCTCTTCCTGCCACATATTCAGGATAAAGTAATGGTCCTTAAAGCACACTCTGGAAAAAAACTTATTGTCCTGACAGGAGAAGTCTGGAAGGACATCATCAAGAAGGCTAGACCTCTAATGAAATCTATTTGCAGTTTGCAACACAGACAATACCTCCTTGAACAAAACCTGACTTCATCCAATCTCTTGATCACTATGATTCTTTTTCATTCCTTTGCATATACCATTTACCTGCCTTTGATTTCCAGAAATGCTTCTACTTATTTGAATTCTACCTTTTCATCAAGGCTACACTTGCCTATCTGTACACATAATTATCACTGATGTGAAAGCAGTTATGAGAATAAAAGTGAATCATAGTAATTGTTACCAGGAATATAGGCATAAATTATAATTCTTCCATTCAAATCAGTGCATGTGGTCACTCTATTTTATGGAAACTTCCCCAACTTCTTCCTCTCCTGGCTCTCTCACTCTGCCATCACCTGGAACAAGCATTTAGCATACATTGTCTTATACTTTTATATTATCTTTTTATGTGAATATTACCTCATTTCCCATTTCAAAATGAATGAAAACTTTGAAGTCAGAGACTGTCTTATATTATTTGTAATTAAACCTTTCCCGGAGATCCCCATACAGAGGAGACACACAGTGACTATTGACTAAAATATTTTTAAACCCAAATCTACATTGGAATAAGCATAACAAAATTCATTATAACACAGCTATGAATAGACGGTGGCTTTGCTCATTTCATGTAATTAGCTGTGGTAAAAATTTGATATATGTGGTTATGTGCTGTGACACTAAGAGCCCAATTTTTATTGTCAGCTTTTTAATGTATCACATAGTACAGAAAAAAATTTTAATCTCTCCCCGTAAGCGTATATATGGCTGCAATTAAGGCACACAAAGTTTACATCATTCATATGTAAGTACATCATTTATAAGTAAGCAGTAGCTTGTGGCTTAGTGTTGATAACTTATAGTGTGGGTTCTAAGTAAAGTTTGACTTAAATTATCCTCTTTGTATAAGTTATCTTGACTTTTAAATGCTAAGTTTGTCTTAATGTGTACCTTTTGCGGTTTGTGCATTTGTATATTTTTATTATTTCAGTAATCAATTTGAGAAAGGCTGATGAGAAATTTGGAATGTCCTCTTTGTATCGTTAGTATAATTGCCAGGAATTTGGCCAGGTGTAGCTAAACGATATTTCAGGCAAAGAACTAATAGCAAAGCTTTTTACACAGTAATTTCCTGGGTAAGGTTCAACAAAATGAAAACTCATCAGAAGCCCTGCTGGGATTCCATCAGCAAGCATTTATTTGTAGTCGCATGTACACCTGCTTACATAGTAATAATACACTAGTGAGTTAAGTCACTATGCCAATGCAAATTAGCCTTATTTTGAATCTAACACTGGAATCTAACAGAAATGCTAACCAGACAAATGAATCACCACTATTAGTTAGGGAAAAAATTCTATAGCATTCGCCTGCTTCTTTATTTCCTCTGATGGTAGACAACCTTTTATGAAAGCACCTTTTCTTCCCTTACTCCTACCATTTATGTGAAGAATTTGCAGCATATTCCTTGCTCCATCGGTGCAGCAATATTGAGCAATACAAGCATGACACTTGCAATGTGATTTTTCAACCCAAGAGATCCTGTGCTGCTTAATTCAAACTTAAAATCAATTCAGCAAGTATTTATAGAGGACCAAGTCTGTGTAAGGTATTATGCTAGGTGCTGGGGGTAGGGCAAAAATCAAAAAGTGAGCAGAAATACCTCCTGATCCAAGAGATTTCTGAAACAGTAGTGGAGATAAGATGAACACCCATAATACTACATGGCAAAGCAGAAAACTAGAAATGTCACAGGTTGCTAGAGAAGAGGAATAACAAACTCAAAGTCACTATAATCAGTGCAATCAGTAAAGGACTGACACAAGAGATGTCTTGTCAGATAGTCTTAATGTGTAGTAGGATTTAAATATGCTCATGTTAGAGAAAAGGGAAGAAAGTGTGTCCTTTAACACGCTGGCCTCTGCATAAGTTAAGGGAAAAAACTGGGGAAGAGGAAGGCACATTTGGGTAAATAGGTAGGAGTTCCATTTAACTGAAGTGTTATGGGGTAGCTGTACATGGAAGCAGGGTGAGATAAGTATAGAAAGGAAAAAGAATCAAATCATATGTTTATCATTAGACATCTTTCAAGAGTTTGAGGTATGAAATGCACTGCTAGGTTGAGAATTTAGGAATTCTCCAGGTAAAAGGATCTGCCTTCTTGAGTTTTATATTTAGTAAAAAAGTGTTAGTCACTCAGGCATGTCCAACTCTTTGCAACCTCATAGACAGTAGCCAGCCAGGCTCCTCTGTCCTTGGAATTCTCCGGGCAAGAATACTGGAGTGGGTAGCTATTCCCTTCTCCAGGGAATCTTCACAACCCAGATCAAACCAGGATCTCCTGCGTTGCAGGCAAATTCTTTACTGTCTGAGCCACCAGGGAAGCAGAATTTTTAATAAGGGAGTTACTACATTTTTAGAATGTAACTCAAAATAAAACTTTGTAAGGGCCCCTTTTTAGCCCAGATGTATATCTTTTCCTGCTAGAAATATTTAAACTGTATTTACCTAAAGAAACACAAAAGAGGTTTATCCTAGCACTGTCTAAATCTGCTTCCTATATAAAATTAATTTCTTCACAGTTATTTTCTATCGAATGATGTGTTAGTTTCCTAGGGCTGCCATAACAAAGTACTACAAACTAGCTGCCTTGAAACAATAAAAGTTTATTCTCAACCAGTGTGGAGGCCAGAAGTCCAAAATCAATGTGCTGTAAGGGTTTATTTCCTCTGAAAGAGAATCTGTTCCATGCTTGTCTTCTAGCTTCTGGTGAGGACCAGCACTCCTTGCCATTCCTTGACTTGTACACGCATCACTCCATTGTCTGCCTCCATTTTCACATAGCATTCTCCCCAGATCCCTATGTCTGTGTTCAAATTTTCCTCTTCTTATAAGGACGTCAATTACATTGAATTAAAACCCAATGCAATGACATTATCCTAACTTGATTAAACCTGCAAAGACCCTATAGGGTCACATTCACATGTACTGAGAGCTAGTGCTTCAAAATACCTTTTGCGGGGAGACACAATTCAACATATAACAGATGACTAGGCTTTTCAAATTATATACACCGAAGAATTAATATTATTATGGCTCAGTGGTTAATAATCTTCCTTCAATGCAGGGGCCACAGGAGACTCAGGTTCGATCCCTGGGTTGGAAAGATCCCCGGGAGAAAGGAATGGGAAAACCCACTCCAGTATTCTTTCCTAAGGAATCCCATGGACAGAGGAGCTTGGAGGGCTTCAGTTCATGGGGTCGCAAAGAGTTGGAAATGACTAAAGCAACTTAGCACAGTAAATCTATACAATAGATATAATAATAGAAAAGAAAGTTAGTCACTTAGTCGTATCTGACTCTTTGTGACCCCATGGACTGTAGCCCACCAGACTTGTCCATGGGATTCTCCAGGCAAGAGTACTGGAGTGGGTTACCGTTTCCTTCTCCAGGGGATCTTACTGCCCTCATATTGCTGTGAAGATGAAATTTATGTGGAAGGACCAAGCATGGGGAAGACTTAGCTATGTGGTTGGCGTTTCTATTTGTACAGTTAATTCAGGTACCTGTTTCAGAAGTAGCTTCAGAAAGACTTCCATTGTGTTACAACTGTCTGATTCTAAGTACTACATCTCACCAGTTTAAAACAAAGCTACAAGCATCCTGGACATGGTCAAAGGAAGTATATAATTCAGAAAAGATGTTAGGCTGTTACAGAACTTTCTTTAACTTTGGAGTGTTCCATGAAAAAAAAAAAAATATATATATATATATATATAGAGAGAGAGAGAGAGACTACTTGCAAAGTTAGTGTCCAACAATTCTATTTTCCCATTCTGTAATAGCCCTGCTGCTGCTGCTAAGTCACTTCAGTCATGTCCGACTCTGTCCTACCAATATTTATATCATAGGCAGCTTTAGATTTTGACTAATTGCTGTATTAGGTAAATCTAGTTGCTTATAGCTTTCTCCTGTTTCTTCCTCTCACTGTTGGATGGCTGCATTTTAATGCTCTGGATAATCACCTGCACTTTCTCCTTTCCTTTGCCCTTTGCCTTCAGCACATGCAAAGTTAAATTTAATGCAAGGACATCATCTGGCAGAATTCTCCAATCTCGAAAGGTAAATTCCCAAACCTCGGTTGAAATATTTCTATTTTACCCTGAATTTTCAAGACAATTGCCTCCTCTTGTCACCACTTAATTTGGTTTGTGCACGTACAATCACATGAACAAATACAAGTTAATGGAAAACCTTCTTAGCTGTTAGTGAGTTGGACATCCATAAGGGATGGTATATGGGAATGCTGGAATTTATAATCCTTTTCTCCCTGCCATTAATTAAAAGTGCCCCAGAGACAGATTGGAAATGACCCAGGGTAAAGGGGCTGGAGGTTAAGTCTTTTAGCTTTGAGCCTCCAGTTTGAATCTGATCTTAGCTGGTAATAAACAAGAGCTACTGCTATTTGATATCAGTTTGGTGACCCATGTGAAATGAATTAGTAATCTAAGGCTTGTTCTGTTAGACAGGTGTCCTCTCACACAGCTGGAGTTGATAGTCTCTGCAGAAGAAACCAACAACCTCAAAAAGATGGAGATAAAACGGCTTCACAAGTTCTCTCTTGCCTTGCTAGGATCCTTGTTCAGTAACATGGAGAAGTATGAATCTTTAGGATTCCATATGCCCTACTTGGAAAACGCTATGGGAATAAAAGAGATCTGGGCTTAATAAGACCCAGACTGTGGGTCATATGAGAGTCAGGTGGTGGGTCTAAGAGAAATTTAATATCCCTAGCTTCTCATTTTTCCCCTCTTGTCTGTTTGGTTGTCAAGAGAGTCTGTGTTTGTGGAAGAAACATTGACTGTATTTTCACAGGGCAGATGTATCTACTCCCTAGCCTTCAATTTTGACTTTAGCAGAAGGACAGAAAGTTGCATGACTAGATAGAAAGAAAGGGAATTGTACTGGTAACTCTGAAAGAAAAAATAGATCATAGAGAACATTAAAAAGTGTTTTTTTTTTTTTAAGACATCATATGCTGAATTGAAATAAGAGCAAAACAAAAGTTTATCACTAAACTGAGGAAAGCTATCCAAAACTTGGTTTACTCTAATTTTGTTATGATTAACTTCATTCCAGTTGTACTTTTGCTCACTTTTAAAATAATGTCTATTTAGGAGATTTTGTTTGTATTTAATAACCAGAATGGGGAAGTCCCAGGGAATTAAATGGGAGAAAGAAACATCTGACCTCAGTGTATGATATATAAATTTATTTTTATTTTTGTAAAAATATGAATCATTAATATTAATCATAACTTGCTGTTTTTAGTAAGATTCAACAGGCAAAAATTACTATGTCTTTCTGAATCAGGTTTGTGAGGTTATTTGTGTGTGTGTGTGTGTGTGCGTGCGCGCGCATTTGTGAAGTATCAGCTTTATGTATATACCCTAATGCTGAGGAAATTATGGTATTCTTTTTATCTGACAGACTCTTCAAAGATAAATTCATTAAATTCTGATGAATGACACCAGAAATGTCATGTCTGGCTAAGAACTAAACACCTTCTGAATCTGTCTTCTTGATTTACTTTTTCTTTAAAAGTGTCTTAACTTGCTTTTGTTCCTCTTTGTAACTCATCATAAAACAAATTATTCCATTATATTTCTGTTTAGTGATATGCATTATAAGGAAATTCTATTACCTGAATCTGGAACTTTTAGAACTCCTTTTTCTATCTCTTCATTCCCCCATCCTGGCATACAGTTCCTTCATTTCCTACTGGGTAGATAATCTGACAAGTGTTTTCTCATAAGATGTTAATGCCTGGTTGTGGATTAAATATGAAGGTTTAACCATATTAAATCGTCTATGTTTGTTTTTGACACAGAACAGTAGCTTCATATGGTTCAGACTTATAACTCCTTAATTTGCATTTAACAACAAAACTTGAATATTTTCTCTTGGTAATATCAGGGGATTGGAATCCCAGAAGTCAGTGAGTGATATTTGGGGGATCGGGAAACTTTTGCTACACTCTTCAAAATCCCATCATGAGTTATTTTGCACACAAGTGGCATTTAGGTTTTGTTTCCTAGAAATGATGTGTGTGGTACCAAAACTTTAGAAAATGATCAGAGTATGAAGTTATTGATTGCTTCACTTGGAGTTTGAAATATTTTTTTAATTTTAACTTTATATTGAAATATAGTTGATTAAAAACGTATTAGTTTCAGCTGAATAGCAGAGTGATTCAGTTATATACATATATGTATCCCACATCTCTTGCATTGGCATTGGCAGGCAAGTTCTTTACCACTAGTGCCACCTGCTAAGTCTATGAATGTATCAATTCTTTTTCAAATTCTTTTCCCATTAGGTTATTACAGAAGACCTATTGCTGTACAATAGGTCTTTGTTGGTTATCTATTTTATTTTTTTTTAATTAACTTTTACTGGAGTATAGTTGCTTTACATTGGGGAGTTTGAAATCTTAAACATAAGCTAGTACTTGTGTGTTAAGTTGCTTCAGTCACATCTGACTCTTTGCAACTCTATGGACTGTAGCCCACCAGGCTCCAATATCCATGGGATTTTCCAGGCAAGAATACTCAAGTGGATTGCAATGCCCTCTTCTACAGGATCTTCCCTACTCAAGGATTGAACCTGCATCTCTTATGTCTCCTGCATTGGTAAGCAAGCTCTTTACCACTAATGCCACCTGGGAAGCCTGAACTAGTACTTGCTGTGATTTACTGATATTTCAGTAGCATTTTAATATAACATTAGTTTTAAAATTATCAACTATTTGTCATAACATTCAGTTCAGTTCAGTTGCTCAGTCGTATCTGACTCTTTGCGACCCATGAATCACAGCACGCCAGGCCTCCCTGTCCATCACCAGCTCCCAGAGTTTACTCAAACTCATGTCCATCGAGTTGGTGATGCCATCCAGCCATCTCATTCTCTGTCATCCCCGTCTCCTCCTGCCCCCAATCCCTCCCAGCATCAGAGTCTTTTCCAGTGAGTCAACTCTTCGCATGAGGTGGCCAAAGTATTGGAGTTTCAGCTTTAGCATCAGTCCATTGCTATCTATTAATTGTCTCATTAAACTGCCAGATTCTTTAAGTGTGTCGATCTTGACAATATTCTCAACATCACAAGCCTTAAGATTCTAATGACTCATCCTAGAGCATTGAGATTTTGAAGCCATTTCCAGATAATCACTTAAACCAGGTGTGGTATTATTCCTTTTGTAAATGAACAGATTCTGGTTTAGAGGCTCTGTGTAGTTGCCCAGAGGCCCAGCCAATATTGCCAGAACTGGGTTTTAAACTGAATTCAATTGGACTTAATACACCTCTTTAACACAGAGGAAATCTTCTTCTTCATGTTTTCTGCTTTAACTATACTCTATTTACAACCAGCATAACTAGGATAGCACTGAAAATCACAATACCACTTCTATTTACAGTATATTTTGAGATTGAAGTAGTAAAATGCATTTTGTAACTGATCAAGTTAATCAGAAATACTTTTCGCCTCAATCCTTGTGGTTAGTAAATTTTTATAAAATTTATTTGCTTGTTTCCCAGATTAAAATATTAGAATTACTAAATACATGCGTTCAGAAATATTTACTGAACATCTACTATGCATTAAGTACTTCACAACAGGGAAGATCAATACTACCTGTAATGTTATGTGTTTATGTGGGAGGTGGGGATGCAATGGTATACTGATTATAATTAATTTTTCGTTTTTTTCATCTGAACACCTTGTCTGTCTTGTTTATTATCATAGGGGTCACTTTTCCTTATAGTAGACATAACTTGTATACGTGTGGTAATTGGCTTCCCAGATGGCACTGGTAGTAAAAGACTCACCTGACAGTGAAGGAGATATAAGAGACGTGGGTCCAATCCCTGGGTCAGGGAAGGTCTTCTGAAGGAGGTCATGGCAACCCACTCCAGTATTCTTGTCTGGAGAATTCCATGGACAGAGAAGCCTGGTGGGCTACAGTTCATAGCATTGCAGAGTTGAACATGTCTTAGCATGCATGTACAGTGTGGGAATATGAGCCAAACCACACACTTCTTGGGTGTGGCCAATATGTGGCAATTAGGGCTTCTTTCTTCCTTCCTTCCTTCCTTCCTGTCTTTCTTTCAATGATTTGATTCTTCCTCAAAATTACACTGCTATGAAAAAAATTAAAAAGATCTTAAGCAATCCAATCCTTTAAATGTATCAGTTCAGTCACTCAGTCATGTCTGACACTTTGCGACCCCATGAATCACAGCACACCAGGTCTCCCTGTCCATCACCAACTCCCGGAGTTCACTCACACTCATGTCCATCGAGCTGGTGATGCCATCCAGCCATCTCATTCTCTGTCGTCCCTGTCTCCTCCCGCCCCCAATCCCTCCCAGCATCAGAGTCTTTTCCAGTGAGTCAACTCGTTGCATGAGGTGGCCAAAGTATTGGAGTTTCAGTTTTAGCATCAGTCCTTCCAATGAACACCCAGGATTGATCTCCTCTAGAATGGACTGGTTGGATCTCCTTGCAGTCCAAGGGACTCTCATAAATCACCAGTTATGTGTTAACTATGGTACTGGTTCCTGGGTGGTAAGAAGGGAGGTATGGAGAATAACATACAACAACATACAAATGAGTAGATCAGTGTCAAGTGTGAAAAATCAAGGAAAAAAAGGTTTGGTGATAGAGTTAATGACAGTGTGACAACAACAGGTAAAAGTTTGGTGGTCTAAATTAATGAGGAGCTAATGTTTAATTTATTAATAAGACCTGAAGACAGAGAAAGGAATCTACTATTCAAAGAATTGGCGAAGAAATTCCGGGCAGAGGGAATGGCTTGTGCTGAAATTCTGAGGTAGAACAGAGCACAGCATGATGCAGAAATAAAAAGAATGTCACTTGAGGTGGAGCAGAATTCAGAAGAATAGAAAGGGATTCAATAGAGGGACTGAAGCAGCAGAAATGAACAGGTCCCTTCATTCCAGTTATTCAAGATTTTACTCTATTTTTGCAACTAGATGCAGGGAGAAGTGTTTCACAGAGGCTTAGAAGAGTGCCCTGAAGCCCATAATTCCCATTTGTCACTAGGAAAAGGGGAACCGCAAACCAGCTCACTTCTGCCTGTGGTATTTTTTTAAGGCAAAAATCAAATTCCCTGTGGCTCTGCAAGCAAATATATCTGTTTCTTAACTTGTATTGTGAAAATACCACATAAGAGACCTGGTGTAGTTTTGCTACATCACCTATAGCAGTATTTCCTGCCAAAAAATTGCAAAAATAAACTCTATTTTAGCCACCCTTTAATAAAATCACTTTCATTAAATCCTTAGTTTTAGCCAAGAAAGTAGATTAGCATAAGTCCCTTTGGACTAGCTATTAATGCCATTCCATGAACCATTTAAGAGGTGTTTTAACTTTAATCTCTTCAATGTTCCCTGAACACACCTTTAAAAAAGAATTATTTTCTGGCCTTATGGATATATACTGCTTTTAGGTCAATAAAATTACTTTTTCCAGGGTTTACTTACAGGAAAAAATATATGTTGGCACACACTGGATTGCCTCTTAAGCAATGATGATAATTAAGGATTATATTTTGCAGTGGGTTTCTAAAACTACAATCTCCAAGGAAATATATTTGTAACTGCATTTTCAATTGCCAATTAGGTAAAGAGTGTGTCATGTGAATCCACAGAAATGTGCTCACAGCTACACTGTTTTCCCCTTGTAAATATGAATTCAAGGGGATTTTATAGACTAATTCAGTTTCAATTATAGTTGGCCTATTAGAGTCATGATTTGACTATGATATACACTAATATCTATATTACAATGAATATAATATATGAATGTATATGAATGAATGAAATTAATATATTTAATGTTATTTTCCAATATATAAAATATTTTTCATAACTTACCCAAGTACAGATGAAAAAACAAAATGAAGATAAAATTACTAAATACAGTTAACTATGAAATAAAACTTTCAATGGTAAATCAAGCAAAATATTTCAAGAAGCATACGTTTTAGGTTTCTCTTTATAAAGCATGAAATTTGAAGATTAACTAGACATAATGTAACTCACCATGTCTTTAGTTTCTGACATATAATAATGTTCAGATTTGAAGCATCTATTTAATTGTTTAACAAACGACTTTTGAACATATTGTAGGTGCTAGAATGTAATCTAGAGACTAGAGAAAATAAAAAGTTTTATATGAAATAACCCCTACCCTCACAGAGCTGACACTAAAAACAACTTCAAAGAAATGTTATAGGTTTTATGATGAGAGTACAGTCATGGCACAATGGAGTCACAAGCTGTAGTGTTAAAATGAAAGAAAAAGAAAAACAACTTCTTGTATTTATTTCTGACTACTAAAGGCCTTAGATAATTATTTCACATTTTTTAAACTTTTATGTTGAAGATACAAAGAAAAGATGTATCAATATCAATCTGAGTATACAATGTGTAACTAATCTTCCAAATACTTTCCATTCATTAAAATGAACAGTAGCTATTTCCGGGAATACAGATAAAACTTTCATTAAATATGTGAATGTGTGAGACTTAACTTGAAGATCTAGATTAAAATTATTGCCTTAATACTTATCAGCCTGTGAAATTAAGAAAAGTATTGAAACTCTGAACTCCAGTTTTATGATTGCTAAATATTATTTCCTACCTATTGGGCAGTCATCATCAGAAATGAGATATGTGTGAAGTGCACATGGAACGTTATATGACTCATAGCTATTATCAGTCTATATGAGCATCTTTCCCATTGTAGTATAGTGTGTAATATATCTGGGCCTTGCCTACTGCTAAGTAGGTAATGTCCATTTTTGTATTCTTAGCACCTAGAAGACTGCCAAGCATCTTATAGATATATCACACTTGATGAAAAAATTAGCCTACTGATAATTAAAAGTAACAATTTCACAATGTGTCAGAATATCTAGTTTTTATCTGAATATTTATAGAAAAGAGAAAACTTGATATTTGAAAATATTTATATTTTTTAGTGGTAATATTTAATCCACATAGCTAGATCTTCCAGGATAGTCCAAATATTCAATTAATTTTAACCAATGTTAGGTCATTGCTTTTCATATTTGAATTCTTAAAGTTAGAATACGACGTTCCATGGTATGTCAGCCAAGCAGAGGAATTCAGTTTTAGTCTTGGTAACATTTATATTATTCTAGAGGTTATTCTGAGCAAATAGACACACATACATCCACTTCATAAGTGTACTCATAAATTTTGATATTTTTACTAAACAGAAAATAGTAAACAACATTCTGTATCAATAATTATAATGATCATTTATAAAAGTTGTATAAGACTCTACTTTGTGGGTATACAATAATAATAGACAGTCTTGACTATTGTAAATAGTGCTACTATGAACACAGGAGTGAATGTATCCTTTTGGATTAGAGTTTTGACTAGATATATACCCAGGAGTTGGGTTGTTGGATCATAAAGCAACTCTATTTTTAGTTTTTTTTTGAGGAACCTCCATACTGGTATCCATAGTTATCAAAAATTTTATGCTCCCAAAAACATTGTAAAAGAATTCCAGTTACTTTATTCTCATCAATATTTATTGTCTTTTTTTTTCTTTTGAGAATAGCTATTGTTATCCTTATTGCCAAATTCAGACTTAAATTGACGAAAGTAGGGAAACCACTTGACCATTCATGTATGATTTAAATCAAATCCCTCATAACTATATAGTGGAAGTGAGAAATAGATTTAAGGGACTAGATCTGATAGACAGAGTTCCTGATGAACTATGGATGGAGGTTCCTGACATTCTACAGGAGACAAAGATCATGACCATCCTCAAAAAAAAAGAAATGCAAAAAAGAAAAATGGCTATCTGAGGAAAACTTACAAATATCTGTGAAAAGAAGAGAAGTGAAAAGCAAAGGAGAAAAGGAAAGATATACCCATTTGAAGGCAGAGTTCCAAAGAAGAGCAAGGAGAGATAAGAAAGCCTTCCTCAGTGATCAATGCAAAGATATAGAGGAAAACAATAGAATGGAGAAGACGAGAGATCTCTTCAAGAAAATTAGAGATACCAAGGGAATATTTCATGCAAAGATGATCTCAATAAAGGACAGAAATGGTATGGACCTAAAAGAAGCAGAAGATATGAAGAAGAGGTGGCAAGAATACACAGAAGAACCATACAAAAAAGATCTTCATGACCCAGATAATCATGATGGTGTGATCACTCACCTAGAGCCAGACATCCTGGAATGTGAAATCAAGTGGGCTTTAGGAAGCATCACACGAACAAAGCCAGTGGAGGTTACTGAATTCCAGTTGAGCTATTTCAAGTCCTAAAATAATAATTTCAAATCCTAAAATCCTACCACACAATTGCATTCATCTCAAATGCTAGTAAAGTAATGCTCAAAATTCTAGAAGCCAGGCTTCAGCAATACATGAACCGTGAACTTCCAGATGTTCAAGCTGGTTTTAGAAAGGCAGAGGAACAAGAGATCAAATTCCCAACATCTGTTGAACCATTGAAAAAGCAAGAGAGTTCCAGAAAAAATTCTATTTCTGATTTATTGACTATGCCAAAGCCTTTGACTGTGTGGATCACAATAAACTATGGAAAATTCTCCAAGAGATGGGAATACCAGACCACTTTACCTGCCTCTGGTGAAATCTGCATGCAGGCCAGGGAGCAACAGTTAGAACTAGACATGGAACAACAGACTAGTTCCAAATAGGAAAGGAGTATGTCAAGGATGTATATTGTCACCCTGCTTATTTAACTTATATGCAGAGTACATCATGAGAAATGCTGGGCTGGATGGAGCATAAGCTGGAATCAAGATTGCTGGGAGAAATATCAATAACCTCAGATATGCAGATGGCACCAACCTTATGGCAGAAAGTGAAGAAGAACTAGATAGCCTCTTGATGAAAGTGAAAGAGGAGAGTGAAAAAGTTGACTCAAAGCTCAACATTCAGAAAACTAAGATCATGGCATCTGGTCCCATCTGCTGCTGCTAAGTCACGTCAGTTGTGTCTGACTCTGTGCGACCCCATAGATGGCAGCCCACCAGGCTTCCATCCCTGGGATTCTCCAGGCAAGAACACTGGAGTGGGTTGCCATTTCCTTCTCCAATGTGTGAAAGTGAGAAGTGAACTCGCTCAGTCGTGGTCCCATCACTTCATGGCAAATAGATGGGGAAACAGTGTCAGACTTTATATTTTTGGGCTCCAAAATCACTACAGATGGTGATTGCAGCCATGAGATTAAAAGATGCTTACCCCTTGGAAGGAAAGCTATGACCAACCTAGACAGCATATAAAACAACAGAGACATTACTTTGCCAACAAAGGTTCGTCTAGTCAAGGGTATGGTTTTTCCAGTAGTCATGCATGGATGTGAGAGTTGGACTATAAAGAAAGCTGAGCATCAAAGAATTGATGCTTTTGAACTGTGGTGATGGAGAAGACTCTTGAGAGTCCCTTGGACTGCAAGGACATCCAACCAATCCATCCTAAAGGAAATCAGTCCTGAATATTCATTGGAAGGATCTATGTTGAAGCTGAAAGTCTAATACTTTGGCCACCTGATGCGAATAACTGACTCATTGGAAAAGACCCAGATCCTGGGAAAGATTGAAGGCGGGAGGAGAAGGAGACGACAGAGGATGAGATGGTTGGATGGCATCACTGACTCAATGATCATGAGTTTGAATAAATGCCAGGAGTTGGTAGTGGACAGGGAGGCCTGGCGTGCTGCAGTCCCTGGGTCGCAAAGAGTTGGACACGACTGAGCAACTGAACTAAACTGAACTGATACAGTAGAAAGAAAATAAACTGAACCTCACATCAAATTATTAGTAAGTGGAAAATTCCCATCAGATCTTAAACAAAAAGTGTCCCGCAGTAGCATGCTGCTGCTGCTGCTGCTGCTAAGTCGCTTCAGTCGTGTCTGACTCTGTGCGACCCCATAGACAACAGCCCACCAGGCTCCCCCATCCCTGGGCCTCTCTAGGCAAGAATACTGGAGTGGGTTGCCATTTCCTTCTCCAATGCATGAAAGTGAAAAGTGAAAGTGAAGTCACCTAGTTGTGTCCAACTCCTAATGACCTCATGGACTGCAGCCTACCAGGCTCCTCCGTCCATGGGATTTTCAGGCAAGAGTATTGGAGTGGGTTGCCATTGCCTTCTCCTAGAAGTAGCATAAACAACCATAAATATGCTATTTAGAGAAGCCAAAGGGAAAAACACCAGTGAATTTAAAAAGTAAACAATGAAAGAAAAGAAAGCAAGAAGGAAGGAAGGAAGAAGAAAAGAAAGTTTGATTCTACTGGTTTGAGTGATATGAGTGAAACTGAATTATGAACCATTTACAAAACTCTTGATTTAATCATGCCAGTTTGAATTTTTGCACTCTGTTTTGTGGTTGTAAATGTTGTTTTCTTTTGTTTAGTACAACCCAAATCAACTTTGCCCACCCCTGTGAAAACCACACAGAGACTGCATTTCAGATGATTTATTTTCTTAGACCAAAAAATTACTTTCATTTTAATTCCGCTGGCTGACTGTCTCCCAAAGCATTCTGCATGCCCCACAGTGGTGTCCATGATAAATAGCTCTTGTGGGATTAGTCTTCCCACTTCTTCAAATCTCTTTCTTTTCCAAATTTTTCAGTAATTTTCAAAAACAAGTTTAATTCTTTTTTTTTTTTTGATCAAAAGTTACACATGGTCTCGGCTACTTGCCCTTTCCATATCTGTAATTCTAGCAAGACTTAATCAACCTAGAATAGAGATTCATGCCTGTATTGCTAGCAGCTTCCGAGAATACTAATGTTTTCATAAGTGCTCAACATTTATCGTTCCAAATAAATGTTAGGATTATTTGAACAAAGATTTTTTTGAACTGGATCTATCAATAAGACAAAAAGATTTTTCTTTCAATTAGTTTGGATTGTTACCAGTGCATATTATTTAAATCTAAGATGAGATAGTTTCAGCATCAGTTTTGCTCCCTTTCTGTTTTGTTTTTATTTTGTTGTTATCTACAGATGTAAACATTAAAATATCTTGTTTATATAAACAAAAATGATGGGAAAGGAAATTTGCTATCAATGGGAATTCTTTGAGCTTCTTTTATTTTTTATATTCAAAACAAAAAATGCTTATCATAAAATTTATTTTTAATGACTTAATAGTTACAAGTTTACTAGGTCCTCCTTCAACTTGATTGAAAGCAAGCAATTGAGAACATTGTATTTGGATCATTTTCTTTTGTCATTTTGGAAGAAATATCAAAAATATTTTATTGAAACATATAAAATGACTAATATAATTATATTTGCTATATAACCATGTATATAGTTATAGTTTCTGTATTTTTACTTAGAGACACAACATTCAAATCTATATTGCCAGAAACTGCTGAGGAAATAAAAATAGTATTAACTTCAATAAAATTTTGCAATCTGCTATTTTTTAAATAAAATACTTTTTTTTTATTTTTTGTAATTAATTTATTTTTTATTGGAGGCAAATTATTTTACAATATTATATTGGTTGGTTTTGCCATACATTGACATGAATTCGCCCCGGGTCTACATAAGTTCCCCCTCCTGAACCCCCCTCCCACCTCCCTCCTCCCTTTATCCTCCCTCTGGGTCATCCCCGCATGCCAGCCCCGAGCATCCTGTAACATGCATTGACCCTGAACTAGTGATTCATTTCACATATGACAACATACGTGTTTCAATGACATTCTCCCAAATCATCCCACCCTCACCCTCTCCCACAGAGTCCCAAAGACTGATCTATACATCTGTGTCTCTTTTGCTGTCTCGTATACAGGGTTATCTGCAGACGAATGGATAAGAAAGCTTTGGTACATATACACAATGGAGTATTATTCAGCCATTAAAAAGAATACATTTGAATCAGTTCTAATGAGGTGGATGAAACTGGAGCCTATTATACAGAGTGAAGTAAGCCAGAAAGAAAAACACCAATACAGCATACTAACGCATATATATGGAATTTAGAAAGATGAAAATGATAACCCTGTATAAATAAAATACTTTTATCATATCATATTCCACAAAAATATTTATTAAAATGTTCAAATTTCAGATTTATCTCTTTTATTTTAGAAAAAAATATCCAAAATGTAACCCACATTTAAAAGCCAGTTTTCAATGTCAAACTAATCAATCAGATCAGACATACTGCCAGGAAAAAAGAAACAAGCAAACACACATGATGTAATTTAAGAATTCAAATTAAAATGGTTGATATGTCACAAAGAATACTACAAAAATGCCTAAAGCTAAATTAAATATTGAAAATATCTTATAAAACAGAATATTGAAGGCATAATCAACATAATCTAATTTAATGAAACTACGATTTTAAATTATAAAGCAATTATATGTTTTTTTCTTTCTACCTATTTTTTAAAAAATAATCCAATGTTATATGATGCTAAAACTGTCCGTTATTTAGTATGAAAATGTTATAATAATATATATTATGTTTATTTCATAAATATACATACATCATAGTATGAATTTTATTGTGGTTTTGGGGAATAGTTAAGAAGTAACTATATATAAAAGTTCAGAAATATTTACATTAATTTTATTAAACATCACAATCAATCTTTCCCTATTTATTTAATGAAAAAGAAGAGTATATTCTGAACAGTTACTATGAAGTAGAATCCCAGGGATGGCGGAGCCTCGTGGTCTGCCGTCTGTGGGGTCACACAGAGTCGGACACGACTGAGGTGACTTAGCAGCAGCAGCAGCATGTAATTTTAATTTTCAATTATAAAAAGTAAAAACCATTATAATTTTATAGATTACATAGGATGCGTGCATGTGTGCATGCTCAGTTGCTTTAGTCGTGTCCAACTCTTTGCAACCCTATTGACTGTAGCCGCCCCCCCCCCGCTCCGCCTCCGGCTCCTCTGTCCATGGGATTCTCTAGGCAGAAATACTGAAGTGGATTGCCCTTTCCTTCTGCAGGGGATCTTCCTGACACAGGAATTGAAATTGCCTCTCCTGTATCTCCTGCATTGTAGGTAGATTCTATACCCACTCAGCCACTTGGGAAGCCCCAAATTAAATAGGAGGCATATTGACTATTTCAATAATTAATATACATTTTCAGTATTACATGAAAATAATTTCATATCACTGATTAGCAGATTTTAACCTCCCTAATGAATAGCATAAACTTAATCTGAAAGATCTCATAAAATTTTTTCATGGGTTTTACTCATTTTAAATTAACATTTTTGCTTCTTATTATTCAGTGATTTATATCATGTCACCCCAATGCGCTAAAACTCTGTAGCCTACTTTAAGACATGAAAACATTAGTTTGCTACAGATTGTCTCTTTGATCCTTTAATGCTCAAGTAGCAGAAATAAGGGAGTCATATTGTTTGAAGAGTTTACTTCCTGCATGGAGATAGGGATGAGAAATATGGCCCTTCTTCTGCAGAAGATATATAGAGTGGGGTTAGAAATTTCAAACTGCTAAATATTTGGTCACTTAACACAGTGGGGGGAAAGGCAAATTAAAACCATCTATCATTGTTTTTTATAGAGTACATGGATCTTTGGCTAACAAATACCATTTGATAAATTTTTTATATACATAGCTACTCAACTACTGGAGTAGGAAATGGCAACATACTCCAGTATTCCTGCCTGGAAAATTCCATAGAAGGAGAGAAGAGCTTGGTGGGTTGCAGTCCGTGGGGTCTCAAAGAGTTGTGCAACTGAGCACACAGGTACTCATAGAGCCTATTATGCACTTGGGAATGGATCCTGAAATAGCTCTGAAGTTAAAAAGATTAAAAATGGAAACATAATTTATCAAAATGTGAAAGGAGTCAGTGAAAATAATATATTTGAGAGGATTGTGGCAAACAACAAAAAATGTTTCTTGAAGCAAAAGGGGAAAGAAAACCTATTCCCCCCCATATGCACAACGGAAACACCAAAGAACAAATAAATATAATGCATTATTCAGTTTTGTAAACTTTGCACTTATATCCTAAGTCCATATTAAATTATTTGTATTTTGACATCCATGGATGGAACTGACATGAATCAACTATGATTTGAAGTTGTTACTCTGGTAAATGAGTAGAAAATGCCTCAGAAAGATAAAAAACTTAAAGGTGATATAGGCGAATTCAATAGTATAGGTGAGTGATAAATAGGATCTGAAATAGGTAATATGAATGAGAATAAAAAGAAAGAGGAAATATAATGTATATTTTTAAGTATAATTAATATTCACTAATTGAGTATAGAGAAAAGTGGCAATGAAAGAAAGAAATGAAAGATGAAACCGACTCTTTTTGTTTTGTTAACTGGAAGAATAATAATGCTGTTAACAAAAATAAGGAAACTGTAAGAGGAAGTCCAGATGATGTGGAGGGAAATTCACCAAATTCAGCTTTGGACATATTGATGCATGGATACCAGAAATCTTTCCCATCATCTAACAGAAAGCTACAAGTGCAGCAATGAAACCTGGAAGAGGAACTGGTGATGGAAGTGCAGCTTCTGAACTCATTTCATTTAAGTGACTGCTGAAGTCATCGACCAAACTAGACATCATATTAAAAAGCAGAGACATTACTTTGGCAACAAAGGTCTGTCTAGTCAAAGCTATGGTTTTTCCAGTGGTCATGTATGGATGTGAGAGCTGGACTATAAAGAAAGCTGAGCGCCGAAGAATTGATGCTTTTAAACTGTGGTGTTGAAGACTCTTGAGAGTCCCTTGGACTGCAAGGAGATCCAACTGGTCCATCCTAAAGGAAATCAGTCCTGAATATTTATTGGAAGGACTGATGCTGAAGCTGAAACTCCAATACTTTGGCCACCTGATGAGAAGAACTGACTCATTTGAAAAGACCCTGATGCTGGGAAAGATTGAGGGTGGAGGAGAAGGGGCCGACAGAGAATGATATGGTTGGATGGCATCACCAACTCAGTGGACATGAGTTTGAGTAAACTCCAGGAGCTGGTGATGGACAGGGAGGCCTGGTGTGCCGGAGTCCATGGGGTCGCAAAGAATCGGACATGACTGAGTGACTGAGCTAACTGAATGACTGAAGTCATTGGAAAACTCAATATCAAGATAAAAAAGTGCTAAGGAGGAGATAATCCAAAATAGGTTGAAGAATGAACATTGAAATGTGTTTCCAATGATCAGGAAAGAGTATTAAAGACAACAAGCAAGGAATACACCCAAATATTGGAAGAAAGCAAAAAGAATGTAATGGTATGGAAGCCAAAGGAGGAAGAAGCTTCCAGAAGGATTTGTAATGAATAATTTTAAGTCACTGTAGAGATATTAAAATAGGTGTAGAAAGAAAAATAAATCACTGAAACCGTTTCTAGCTTATTTTTGAAAGCGAGTTCTATTAAAGTACTGGCTAGAAAATAGATTTTATAGGGGTAAGGTTTAATCAGTATTGTAGAATACTCTTAACTAGAAAAGTAGCTCATAGTGAAAAGAGGAGAGATACGGCAGCAAGCTGAAGGGATAGTCATGGAAATTGAAGTTTTATTCTTGCTTTTTTTTTCAATTTCTATTTTATTTTTAATTTTAATTGTAGGCTAATTACTTTAAAATATTGTATTGGTTTTGCCATACATTGACATGAATCTGCCCCAGGTGTACACATGTTCTCCATCCTGAACCCCCCTCCATCTCCCTCCCCATCCCATCCCTCTGGGTCATCCCAGTGCACCAGCCCCAAGCATCCTGTATCATGCATCGAACCTGGACTGGCAATTCGTTTCACATATGATAATATACATGTTTCAATGCCATTCTCCCAAATCATCCCACCCTCGCACTCTCCCACAGAGTCCAAAAGACTGTTCTATACATCTATGCCTCTTTTGCTGTCTCGCATACAGGGTTATCGTTACCATCTTCCTAAATTCCATATATATGCATTAGTATACTGTATTGGTGTTTTTCTTTCTGGCTGACTTCACTCTGTATAATAGGCTCCAGTTTCATCCACCTCATTAGAACTGGTTCAAATGTATTCTTTTTAATGGCTGAGTAATACTCCATTGTGTATATGTACCACTGCTTTCTTATCCATTCATCTGCAGATGGATATCTAGGTTGCTTCCATGCCCTGGCTATTATAAACAGTGTGGCGATGAACATTGGAGTACATGTGTCTCATTCAATTCTGATTTCCTCGGTGTGTATGCCCAGAAGTGGGATTGCTGGGTCGTATGGCAGTTCTATGTCCAGTTTTTAAAGGAATCTCCACACTGTTCTCCATAGTGGCTGTACTAGTTTGCATTCCCACCAACAGTGTAAGAGGGTTCCCTTTTCTCCACACCCTCTCCAGCATTTATTGCTTGTAGACTTTTGGATAGCAGCCATTCTGACTGGTGTGAAATGGTATCTCATTGTGGTTTTGATTTGCATTTCTCTGATTATGAGGGATGTTGAGCATTTTTTCATGTGTTTGTGAGCCATCTTTAGTCTTCTTTGGAGAAATGTCTGTTGAGTTCTTTGGCCCATTTTTTGATTGGGTCGTATATTTTTCTGGGATTGAGCTGCAGGAATTGCTTGTATATTTTTGAGGTTAATCCTTTATCAGTTGCTTCATTTGCTATTATTTTCTCCCATTTGGAAGGCTGTCTTTTTACCTTGCTTATAGTTTCCTTCGCTGTGAAGAAGCTTTTGACTTTAATTAGGTCCTATTTGTTTATTTTTGCTTTTATTTCCAATATTTTGGGAGGGGGGTCATGGAGGATCCTGCTGTGATTTATGTCGGAGAGTGTTTGGCCTATGTTCTCCTCTAGGAGTTTTATAGTTTCTGTTCTTACATTTAGATCTTTAATCCATTTTGAGTTTATTTTTGTGTTTGGTGTTAGGGAGTGTTCTAGTTTCATTCTTTTTTTTTTTTTACATTTTTATTTATTTTTTTAAATTTTATTTTTTATTGGAGGCTAATTACAATAATATATTGGTTGGTTTTGCCATACATTACATGAATCCGCCCCAGGTGTATATGTGTTCCCCTTCTTGAACCCCCCTCCCACCTCCCTCCTCCCCATATCCTCCCTCAAGGTCATCCCTGTGCACTAGCCCCAAGCATCCTGTATCATGCATCGAACCTGGACTGGTGATTCGTTTCACATATGATAATATACATGCTTCAATGCCATTGTCCCAAATCATCCCACCTTCACCCTCTCCCACAGAGTCCCAAAGACTGTTCTATACACCTATATTTCTTTTGCTGTCTCGTGTACAGGGTTAAGGTTACCATCTTTCTAAATTCCATATATATGTGTTGCTGCTGCTGCTGCTGCTGCTAAGTCACTTCAGTCATGTCCGACTCTTTGTGACCCCACAGACGGAAGCCCACGAGGCTCCCCTGTATACTGTATTGGAGGGCTTCCCTGCTGCCTCAGAGGTTAACACGTCTGCCTCCAATGCGGGAGACCCAGGTTCGATCCCTGGGTCGGGAAGATCCCCTGGAGAAGGAAATGGTAACCCACTCCAGTATTCTTGCCTGGAGAATCCCATGGATGGAGAAGCCTGGTAGGCTACAATCCACGGGGTTGCAAAGAGTCGGACACAACTGAGCGACTGAACAGAACAGAACAGAACATACTGTATTGGTGTTTTTCTTTCTGACTTATTTCACTCTGTTTTCAGTTCAGTTCAGTCGCTCAGTCGTGTCCGACTCTGTGACCCCATGTATCACAGCACACCAGGCCTCCCTGTCCATCACCAACTCCCGGAGTTCACTCAAACTCATGTCCATCGAGTCAGTGATGCCATCCAGCCATCTCATTCTGTATAATAGGCTCCAATTTCATCCACCTCATTAGAACTGATTCTAATACATTCTTTCCAGAAAAATAAATGACCCAATCAAAACATGGGCCAAAGAACTCAACAGACATTTCTCCAAAGAAGACATAAAGATGGCTAACAAACACAGGAAAAAATGCTCAACATCCCTCAAATCAGAGAAATGCAAATCAAAACTACAATGAGATACCATTTCACACCAGTCAGAATGGCTGCTATCCAAAAGTCTACAAGCAACAAATGCTGGAGAGGGTGTGGAGAAAAGGGAACCCTCTTACACTGTTGGTGGGAATGCAAACTAGTACAGCCACTATGGAGAACAGTGCGGAGATTCCTTAAAAAACTGGAAATAGAACTGCCATATGATCCAGCAATCTCACTCATGGGAGTACACACTGAGGAAACCAGAATTGAAAGAAACACTCCAATGTTCATTGCAGCACTGTTTATAATAGAGAGGACATAGAAGCAACCTAGATGTCCATCTGCAGACGAAGGGATAAGAAAGCTTTGGTACATATACACAATGGAGTATTTTTCAGCCATCAAAAAGAATGCATTTGAATCAGTTCTAGTTTCATTCTTTTACAAGTGGTTGACCAGTTTTCCCAGCACCACTTGTTAAATAGATTGTCTTTCCTCCATTGAATATTCTTGCTTCCTCTGTCAAAGATAAGGTGTCCATAGGTACATGGATTTATCTCTGGGTGCTGGGAAAGGTTGGGGGCGGGAGGAGAAGGGGACGACAGAGAATGAGATGGCTGGATGGCATCACCGACTCTGTGGACATGAGTTTGAGTGAACTCTGGGAGTTGGTGATGGACAGGGAGGCCTGGCGTGCTGTGATTCATGGGGTCGCGGAGAGTCGGACACGACTGAGTGACTGAACTTTCTATTTTGTTCCACTGATCTATATTTCTGGCTTTATGCCAATACCATACTGTCTTGATGACTGTGGCTTTGTAGTAGAGCCTGAAGTCAGGCAGGTTGATTCCCCCAGTTCCATTCTTCTTCCTCAAGATTGCTTTTGCTATTCGAGGTTTTTTGTATTTCCATACAAATTGTGAAATTATTTGTTCTAGCTCTGTGAAATATACCATTGGTAATTTGATAGGGATTGCATTGAATCTATAGATTACTTTGGGTAGTATACTCATTTTCACAATACTGATTCTTCCAATTCATGAACCAGTATATTTCTCCATCTATTAGTGTCCTCTCTGATTTCTTTCACCAGTGATTTTTAGTTTTCTATATATAGGTCTTTTGTTTCTTTAGGTAGATATATTCCTAAGTATTTTATTATTTTCATTGCAATGGTGAATGGAATTGTTTCCTTAATATCCCTTTCTATTTTCTCATTATTAGTGTATAGGAATGCAAGGGATTTCTATGTGTTGATTTTATATCCTGAAACTTTGCTATATTCATTGATTAGTTCTAGTAATTTTCTGGTAGAGTCTTTAGGGTTTTCTGTGTAGAGGATCATGTCATCTGCGAATAGTGAGAGGAGTTTTACTTCTTCTTTTCCAATTTGGATTCCTTTTATGTGTTTTTCTGCTCTGATTGCTGTGGCCAAAACTTCCAAAACTATGTTGAATAGTAGATAGTAGCGATGAGAGTGGGCATCCTTGTCTTGTTCCTGACTTTAGGGGAAATGCTTTCAATTTTTCACCATTGAGGATAATGTTTGCTGTGGGTTTGTCATATAAAGCTTTTATTATGTTGAGGTATGTTCTTTCTATTCCTGCTTTCTGGAAGGTTTTTTATCAAAAATGGATGTTGAATTTTGTCAAAGTCTTTCTCTGCATCTATTGAGATAATCATATGGTTTTTATTTTTCATTTTGTTAATGTGGTGTATTGCATTGATTGGTTTGCAGATATTGAAGAATCCTTGCATCACTTGGTCATGATATATGATCTTTTTAATGTGTTGTTGGATTCTGACTGCTAGAATTTTGTTAAGGATTTTTGCATCTATGTTCATCAGTGATATTGGCCTGTAGTTTTCTTTTTTGTGTGGCATCTTTGCCATGATTTTGTAATAGGGTGATGGTGGCCTCATAGAATAAGTTAGGAAGTTTAACTTCCTCTGCAATTTTCTGGAAGAGTTTGAGTAGAATGGGTGTTTGTTCTTCTCTAAATTTTTGGTAGAATTCAGCTGTGAAGCCGTCTGGACCTGGGCTTTTGTTTGTTGGAAGAGTTCTGATTACAGTTTCAATTTCCATGCTTGTGATGGGTCTGTTAAGATTTTCTATTTCTTCCTGGTTCAGTCTTGGAAAGTTGTACTTTTCTAAGAATTTGTCCATTTCTTCCAGGTTGTCCATTTTATTGGCATATAATTGCTGATAGTAGTCTCTTATGATCCTTTGTATTTCTGTGTTGTCTGTTGTGATCTCTCCCTTTTTATTTCTACTTTTATTGATTTGGTTTTTCTCCCTTTGTTTCTTAATGAGTCTGGCTAGTGGTTTGTCAGTCCAGAAATTCTGGGACTTAACTGCAGACACCATAGTGAGAAGCAATAAAACATGAAACAGGAGAAAGCAGGATGAAATGGAGCCTTTGGCAGAAAGAGTGGCATTAGGATAAGGAAGAAAAGGCTGTTATACTTTGAAGATAATAAGGTAGAAGAAAAAGCACTGTGGAGAATAAACGTGGGAATTTTTGTCACTGCCTGCACTTATTTCCAGAAGGGATGAAGTGATGATTAGAGTTGTTTTGACGGTGTTAGAAGCCTAGAAAGAAATTAGCTGCTGCTTTAGGACTTCAACTATATAGGCAAAATAAAAATGACCAAAAAAGGAAACTCTGTTGTAATTACAGATTTAGAATACAATTTGATCATGTGGTTTCACTTTTTCTAGCAATACTTTGTGACAAGAGGAAAATCGGTTGGGTGAGGTATTTTGGGAGGGATGAAGCATTCTATTTTCAGAATTGACAATAAGTAGGTGGTGGTAAATTAATGATGCTGAAGATTTAAATCACTAAATGACTCTCATGGAATTGTTAATAATGTCTTGAGATGTGGGAATAATAGCTAGAATACCTATGACTGGAAGTATACAATTAGGTCAAGAAAATATATGCCATCATCAGTTTGATAAGTGAACTTGAATTTTTAGTAAAGATAAAGGACTGGCATTCTCATGTAGCTTTGGTCATTTCCAAAAACTCCACTAAACTAATGGAAAATGAATATTTTTTTAAGACATAAATTCCAACACAGCAACTGGGCAGAATGCCTTGCATGCTTGTGTTTGCTAAGTCGCTTCAGTCGTGTCTGACTCTTTGTGACACACAGATTGTAGCCCACCAGGCTCCTCTGTCCATGGGCTTCTCCAGGCAAGTCTACTGGAGTAGGTTGCCATTCCCTTCTCCAGAGGATCTTTCCGACCCAGGGATTGAACCTACATTTCTATGTCTCCTGCATGGGCTTTTGGGTTCTTTACCACTAGTGCCACCAGGGAAGCCCACAGAAGTAATCAATTCTTTTGTTGTTCAGTTGCTAAGTCTTACCCAACTCTGAGACCCCATGGACTGCAGTATGCCAGACTTCCCACTCTTTTACTATCTCATGGAGATTGCTCAAACTCATATCCATTGAGTGGGTGATGTCATCTGACCATCTCAACCTCTGTCGTCCTTTCTCTTCCTGCCCTTAATCTTTCCTAGCATCAGGGGTTTTTCCATTGAGTTGGCTGTTCACCTCAGGTGGCCAAAGTATTGGAGTTTCAGCATCAGTATCATTTCTTCCAGTGAATATTCAGGACTGATTTCCTTAATTGACTGGTTTGGTCTCCTTGCTGTCCAAGGAATTCTCAAGTCTTCTCCAGCATCACATTTTGAAAGCATCGGTTCTTCAGTGCTCAGCCTTCTTTATGATCCAACTCTCAACTCTAGCATGACTACTGGAAATACCATAGCTTTGACTATATGGACCTTTGTTGACAAACTGATGTCTTTGCTTTTTAATAAGCTGTCTAGGTTTGTCATAGCTTTTCTTCCAAGGAGTAAGCATCTTTTAATTTCATGGCTTCCGTCATCATCCACAGTGATTTTAGAGCCCAAGAAAATAAAATCTGTCAATATTTCCGCTTTTCCCCCATGTATTTGCCATGAAGTGATGGGGCCAGGTGCCATGATCTTCGTTTTTTTCATATTGAGTTTAAAGCCAGCTTTTTCATGCTCCTCTTTCACCTTCATCAAGAGGCTTTTTAGTATCTCTTTGCTTTCTGCCACTAGAGTGGTATCATCTGCTTATCAGGGGTTATTGTTTATCCCTCCAGGAAATCTTAATTTGGGGGCAGGATAAAAAGCTATGGGAGAAATTTCCCAAAGAGGATTAAAGGTGGTAAAAGAACTGATGTATTTGAAAATATTAAAAATAAATATATTCAACTCAAAGAACATTGTAATTTAGAACTGTCCAAACATAAAATAATACAATTAATTTCAAGTAAAACAAAAAGGCAGGCAAAAAAAGAAAATTATACTATTTTGCATGAATCAGCTATAAATATTGACAAAGGTAAACTGTTTCAAACACTGAATAATAATCTAGTGAAATTTAAATCAGAACTATATTGGAAAGATTTTTGTGTGTAAGGTGGGGATTTTCAAAAGACTAAATCCTAAGCTTTTATATATATCTAAAGAAATAATTTATAGATAACATTTAATAAGTAAAAATCAAGAGGTACTAATATCAATTTATTTATAGAAAAAATACATATTTTAAAATTTGTTAATAAATATGAGAAACAGAAAATTAGAATCTTAACTCAAAAAATTGTACATTATTTAACATTTTAAAATGTGCACCATAACTTTGCCAAAATAATAACTTCTTTTTTATAAATGAGTTTTGTTAAGAGTGAAGTAAAAGTTGTATTGAAAGTACAAGAGATTCAATTTCTATGTTGAAGAATTTGGAGGGGGAGAAATTCAGAAAGATACCAGAATCAAATTGAGGCTCTGGTGCTTGGGAATGAGAAGTAAATGCAGCTGAAACTCCAGGGGCTGGCATAAAGACAGAAATATAAATCAATGGAACAAAATAGAAAGCCCAGAGATAAATCCACGCACCTATGGACACCTTATCTTTGACAAGGGAGGCAAGAACATTCAATGGAGAAAAGACAATCTCTTTAACAAGTGGTGCTGGGAAAACTGGTCAACCACTTGTAAAAGAATGAAACTAGAACACTCCCTAACACCATACACAAAAATAAACTCAAAATGGATTAAAGATCTAAATGTAAGAACAGAAACTATAAAACTCCTAGAGGAGAACATAGGCCAAACACTCTCCAACATAAATCACAGCAGGATCCTCCATGACCCCCCTCCCAGAATATTGGAAATAAAAGCAAAAATAAACAAATGGGACCTAATTAAAATCAAAAGCTTCTGCACAGCGAAGGAAACTATAAGCAAGGTAAAAAGACAGCCTTCCGAATGGGAGAAAATAATAGCAAATGAAGCAACTGATAAAGGATTAATCTCACAAATATACAAGCAACTCCTGCAGCTCAATACCAGAAAAATAAACGACCCAATCAAAAAATGGGCTAAAGAACTAAACAGACATTTCTCCAAAGAAGACATACAGGTGGCTAACAAACACAAGAAAAGATGCTCAACATCACTCATAATTAAAGAAATGCAAATTAAAACCACAATGAGGTACCATTTCACGCCAGTCAGAATGGCTGCTATCCAAAAGTCTACAAGAAATAAATGCTGGAAAGGGTGTGGAGAAAAGGGAACCCTCTTACGCTATTGGTGGGAATGCAAACTAGTACAGCCACTATGGAGAACAGTGTGGAGATTCCTTAAAAAACTGGAAATAGGACTGCCATACGACCCAGCAATCCCACTCCTGGTCATACACACTGAGGAAACCAGAATTGAAAGAGACACATGTACTCCAATGTTCATCGCATACTGTTTATAATAGCCAGTACATGAAAGCAACCTAGATGTCCATCCGCAGACGAATGGATAAGAAAGCTGTGGTACATTTACACAATGGAGTACTACTCAGCGATTAAAAAGAATACATTTGAATTAGTTCTAATGAGGTGGACGAAACTGGAGCCTATTATACAAAGTGAAGTAAGCCAGAAACAAAAACACCAATACAGTATATTAACACACATATATGGAATATAGCAAGAGGATAACGATAACCCTGTATACGAGACAACAGCAGAGACTTGGATGTGTGGAGCAGTCTTTTGGACTCTGTGGGAGAGGGCGAGGGTGGGATAATTTGGGAGAATGGATTGAAACATGTATATTATCATATGTGAAATGAATCTGACGTGGTTGGGGGCTCCCCACCTCAACACTCTATGGATTTAAGAGGCCGTTTCTTCCAGAAGTGTATAAATTCGCCTGGGCTAGAACCTGCACGCTGAATTTACTAATTAAAAAATAAGAAACCAGAACTATAAAGGTGGCATAGAAATACAAGAAACTATTCTTAAGTAATCTTTTAAAACTTTGAACAGAGTTACAGATTTTGCCATTTGTTATAAACTGGTATATGTAATTTAACCAGAACCATGAGAAAGTTGGTATTGTGTGAATTCTGAGGCACTTTTGACATGTAGGAGTGATGTGGACTTACATTGAGTTTTACACATTCATAAGTAAATGGTCTGTATCTCGTGCCTTTGTTGGTTTTCTGTGAGCTGTAGTTTCTGGGAAGTTCTGCTTTATTGACTATGCCAAAGCCTTTGACTGTGTCGATCACAATAAACTGTGGAACATTCTGAAAGAGATGGGAATCCCAGACCACCTGACCTTCCTCTTGAGGAACCTGTATGCAGGTCAGGAAGCAACTGTTAGAACTGGACATGGAACAACAGACTGGTTCCAAATAGGAAAAGGTGTACGTCAAGGTTGTACATTGTCACCTTGCTTATTTAACTTATATGCAGAGTACATCATGAGGAACGCTGGGCTGGAAGAAGCACAAGCTGGAATCAAGATTGCCGGGAGAAATATCAATAACCTCAGATATGCAGATGACACTACCCTTATGGCAGAAAGTGAAGAGGAACTCAAAAGCCTCTTGATGAAAGTGAAAGAGGAGAGTGAAAAGGCTGGCTTGAAGCTCAACATTCAGAAAACAAAGATCATGGCATCTGGTCCCATCACTTCATGGGAAATAGATGGAAAAACAGTGGAAACAGTGTCAGACTTTATTTTTCTGGGCTCCAAAATCACTGCAGATGCTGATTGCAGCCATGAAATTAAAAGACGCTTGCTCCTTGGAAGGAAAGTTATGACCAACCTTGATAGTATATTAAAAAGCAGAGACATTACTTTGCCAACCAAGGTCTGTCTAGTCAAGGCAATGGTTTTTCCCGTGGTCATGTATGGATGTGAGAGTTGGACTGTGAAGAAGGCTGACCGCCGAAGAATCGATGCTTTTGAACTGTGGTGTTGGAGAAGACTCTTGAGAGTCCCTTATACTGCAAGGAGATCCAACCAGTCCATTCTAGAGGAGATCAATCCTGGATGTTCATTGGAGGGACTGATGCTAAAGCTGAAACTGCAATACTTTGGCCACCTCATGCGACGAGTTGACTCACTGGAAAAGACTCTGATGCTGGGAAAGGTTGGGGGCGGGAGGAGAAGGGGACGACGGAGAATGAGATGGCTGGATGGCATCACCGACTCTGTGGACATGAGTTTGAGTGAACTCCGGGAGTTGGTGATGGACAGGGAGGCCTGGCGTGCTGTGATTCATGGAGTCGCGGAGAGTCGGACACGACTGAGCGACTGAAGTGAACTGAACTGAACTGAGCAGCTCTCATTACTGTAACTCTTGTAACCCAGTCATTCGTGTGCCTCCTTCATGAGGATTCAGTGCAGCTGTGCTGCTGTTATCCCTCTGATAGGAACTCTAACTCAGTGTAAAGCCCCAAAGATTTGTTACTTATTTTTATTTTATATTGTATTATGTTTTATTTATAGTGTTGTGTTTGTTTCAGGTGTATGGTGGGGTGATACAGTCATATATATGTATATATGAATTAACAAAAGCAGTTCCCATCTTCTGATGGGGAGCTCGTGGTTTATAATATGAATGGCATTATTTTGAGAGCGGGATGGCTTAGGTGTGGCATTGGGTTTTTTTTCTTTTTTGCAGCTTGAGGCAGTTGTAAAATAATGTAGCTTTTTGCAACTGTGTATTCTATAGTATTTTTTTCATTTGGTGAAATTTTAACTGTTAATGTTTATGGCATTGTGCTTTGTTGCTGCTGCTGATGCTGCTGCTGCTAAGTCACTTCAGTCGTGTCCGACTCTGTGTGACCCCATAGACAGAAGCCCACCATGCTTCCCCATCCCTGGGATTCTCCAGGCAAGAACACTGGAGTGGGTTGCCATTTCCTTCTCCAATGTGTGAAAGTGAAAAGTGAAAGTGAAAGTGAATTCGCTCAGTCGTGTCCGACCCTTAGGAACCCCACGGACTGCAGCCTACCAGGCTCCTCCATCCATGGGATTTTCTAGGCAAGAGTACTGGAGTGGCTTGCCATTGCCTTCTCCACATTGTGCTTTGTACTATTTATTAAATAAAAATTTTTAAAAAAGTAAAAAAAAAGAAACTAGTGACAAAGTATTTAGAGGATTGGCATAGAGAAGATACATGAGAAACACTAACTTTCTGGAAGAGAATGCATGAAAAAAATCCAAAGGCAAGATCTGACCGATAGCTCTAACTCTGAAAATATGAATCACATGATTTAAAACTAAGGCAGTAAGACAATTGAAAGTTGGAAATTTGGACTAAATTGTAAGAAATCTTGAGCTGGAGGCTTACTGAAGTATCAAATATTGGCAATTCAAACATTTTCTCATGACTCTCCTCTTATTCGTATGCCTTTGTGCTCGTATGAGCCTCATATTAGTCTATGGCTAATGTTTTATGGTAGTGATAGAACTGAGGGCAGTAGGGGCAGGACATCTTCATTTCATCAGAAGAATCATTCTCATGAACAGGGTAGGTTTCACCAGTTTTTACAAAACTGAAGACAGAAAGGTTGGACTCACCTCTCTGCTGCTGCTGCTAAGTCACTTCAGTCGTGTCCGACTCTGTGTGACCCCATAGACGGGGGCTACCAAGTGTTATTGGATGTTGTCTGCTTATAGTCTGCCTTGCAAAATAAAAACGCAGTCAAGGAGAAAGATTCCATAAGTGTCTCAAATCATACTAAAGAAATCATTGGAAATTGTTTCTTTGTCTCACACTTTCCATACGACCTTTATGTTTTTATCATTCTAATTAAATTACACCAAAGTGTGAAATTTAAGTGTTTGCTCTTTTGGTTTATTTGGCTCAGAATCGTGAAAAACATGTATGCTCTTTTTGTAAAAGCTTTACAGAATTGTCTGAAGTGTTGAAAGAAGCAGACTGATATAGGGGGGCTCTTGCTGTCACTTAACTCTTACAAGTTTATGGCTAATGTTTTCATGGTAGTGATAGTACTGGTGGAGGGGAGGAGGCCATTTTCCTTTTATCTGTTTATTAACTTTAGCAGTTTCAGCAAACAATTGTAACAAATTGCCATGGGGGAAGGGGAAATGAAATGAGAAAGCAGGATGATTTTTAGATTCTATCTTGTTTGTCATACTAAAAACCACAAACAAAAAAAGTAGTTTAAGGAGTCATTGAGGGAGAATAAGAATGGAATTCCATCGTGGAAATTTTATAATCACGTCCCTAAAAATAACTACATTTTAATTGCCAAAGGAAAAAAATCTACATACATAAGAACCATCGTGGAAAACGAACCATTGTGATGAAGGAAACAAAGAGAAATTAAATTCAAATCAGAGTATTTGCTTAATAGCTTAAGCAGTTGCTAATGTTTATATGTTACAATGTGAATTATAATGCTTGGATAATGAATTTGTTGCTTTTTGAAAAGTCATGAACATTTCAACTCACAAATTCTCATACTAAACAGATATGCAAATATTGTTAAGATGATTGTCTATTTTACAATAAGGTTAATTTTGGTAAAAGGCACATTAACTCTATAATCATAATAGGGCTAATCAAGACTGGGTTTGATCAAGAAAACAACAAAGGTAATGTGAAAGGAAAAAAAATAGCTAATTTGGATAATTTAGTCCAATACAATAATTTTTGTTTTTAAATAGAAGGGTTGGATTCTTTTTGGCCTGATGTAAAATGAAAAACAGATGATTTCTTTTCATTTACCTTCTTTTGTAGAACTTATTAAATATATTCTGATTGTGTATTATTGTGAGCATGAAGACTGTAAGGAAATCTTGAAAGTAGATAGTTGTAGTTACCATCCAACTAAAGCTGAATATATATTTTGCTAAAGAAAGTAACAAAGCTCTCATGGTTTATATTTATTTCAACCCTGACTTTTTTCCATATAGTGATTATATTAAAATATTTGAAGATACACACATACTATATTCAGTGCACTAATTAGAAGCTAAATTAAATGTTTATTTTTAACATTAGAAATCTTTTTAATGCTTAACCATTTTGAAATTTTTCTAAAAAAATAGGACATTGTTCTATGTAATTCTGCCTATTATTTCAACCATAGACTGAGAATTTTGAAATTGAATTGGACCTCAGATTTCATAGGGTAACATCTGGTCATGTTTCAAGGGACAGAACTGAAGCTACCAATGACACATAGATATTGAATAATAACTCGCTCCTTATATTTCACAAATATGAAATCATACATCTATTCACAACTGACAAAACAAAGGTTTAAGTGCTAGCATGGCTTGCTGAAAAATGCACAATTATTTGATGGAAGATCTGGGATTCAAACCTAAATATAATTTTTTCTTCAAGTCTTCTAGAGTGGTTAAACTTCATTAATTTGTGTGATTAAATACTCAGTTCAATCTTTTCCCTGAGCTCCAGACTTTATTTCCAACCGCCTATTTGACATCTCCACTTAAATTCTTGGAGATAGCTCAAGTTTAATATGTCCAAAATTAAACATGATTTTTTCCTATTCAAATTGATTTCCTATTCCTGCTCCACAGTCTGTTCATCTCAGTTAATGGAACCATCCTGCCCCCTTGCCCTATTAAAAAGTCAGAAATTTAGCAATAATAAAATTCTCTCCTTTTCTCATTCTCCACATGTTGGTTCTATTTCCAAGACACATCTTGAATGTGTGTCTCTATTCTCTATTGGCACTGTCACCCCCTTAAACCAGAACATCTCAATTATGTTTCTTCTGTTATCATCTGATCACCAGCACTACTATAACATCCTTTCCATTATCTACAAAATAGGCTCTGTTGTTTTCTTAGAGAGTAAAGGAAATCAAGTTACTCACCTGCCAAAGAACCATGAATAAATATTTTTACACTTCGAATAAAAGTAAACTTAGCCCATGAGGACTTACCTGATCTAACTGCAGTTCTTCTTTTACACTCTCCCCACCCTTCATGAATGGTAAATAATCTGCCTGCAATGTGGGAGACCTGGGTTCAATCCCTGGGTTGGGAAGATCCCCTGAAGAAGGGAATGGCAACCCACTCCCAGTATTCTTGCCTGGAGAATTCCATGGACAGAGCAGCCTAGCAGGCAACAGTCCATGGGGTCACAACTGAGTGACTAACACCACCATTCATAATTTTCTAACTATTCTGTCTTCTTTCATTTTCTCGAACACTGAAAGACTTCTCCACTTCAGGCATTTAGTATTTTCTTTAGACTGGGCCACTCCATTCCTTGTTTACCACATGACTAAACTGAGGTGACACCTTCTGTGGTAGGTAACGCCTTCCATGGCCGCAAATGAACCCTGTCTCCTGTTATCCCCTCCCCTTTAGTAACTTTCTTCTAAGCAATAAGATGAATTTTTTTTTTTTTTTGAAAGTTGCTCAGTTATGTCCAACTCTTTGCAAACTCATGGACTATACTGTCCATGGAATTCTCCAGGCCAGAACACTGAAGCGGGTGGCTTTTCCCTTCTCCAGGGCATCTTTCCAATCCAGTGATTGAACCCAGGTCTCCCACACTGTGGATGGATTCTTTGCCAGTTGAACCACAAGTCCAAGAAAACTGGAGTGGGTAGCCTATCCCTTCTCCAGAAGATCTTCCAGACCCAGGAATTGAACCAGGGTCTCCTAAATTGCAGGCGGATTCTTTACAAACTGAGCTATCAGGGATGCCCAAACAATAAGATATCTCAACTTAAGAGGGGATCTCACTCTATCATTAGATTACAAGATTCTGGTTTCCATCTTACAAGAACACTCTCACTCTTATTGGCTTCAATAAAGCCAGGTGACAAGTTAATGTGGTAAGGACCTGAGGCAGACCCCGGTCAAAAGCTATCAATTGAAGTGCTCAGTCCAGTAACCTAAACAGAACTGAATCTTGCTAGCAACTACATACTCTTGCCTGGAAAATCCCATGGATGGAGGAGCCTGGTAGGCTGCAGTCCCATGGGGTCACTGGGAGTCAGACATGACTGAGCGACTTCACTTTCCCTTTTCACTTTCATGCATTGGAGAAGGAAATGGCAACCCTACTCCAGTGTTCTTGCCTGGAGAATCCCAGAGACAGGGGAGCCTGGTGGACTGCTGTCTACCAGGTCGCACAGAGTCGGACACAACTGAAGCGACTTAGCAGCAGCAGCAGCAGCAACTACATAATTGAGCTTGAGGAGCATTCTTCCACGAACAAGCCTCCACATGAGACTTTAGCTCTGGCAAACACTTTGATTACAGTCTTGTGAAAACCCTTAAAGCAGAGGATCAAGCTGAGCCAATACATGACTCTAGATATAGAGAAACTATGAGATAATAAATGTGTGTTGCTTTAAACCACTAATGCAGAAGTAGATTCCTAAGATATCCTCTCTTCCTCGATTTTTACTGACTCCCTGAAAGTAGATCACCCTCAGTCTCAACTACTCATTTAGTTTATTTTTTAATTGAAGTACAGTTGATTTACAATGTTTCAGGTATATAGAAAAGTGACTCAGTTTTACATATATACATATATATATGTATATTTCAGGTCCTTCTCTATTATAGTCTATTATAAGATATTGAATATATTTCCCTGTGCTATACAGTAGGTCCCTGATGGTTATCTACTTTACATACACTAGTATGTATCTGCTAATACCAAATTCCTAATTCATCCCCTCTTTTGCCTTTGATAAATATAAGTTTGCATTTTATGTCCATGAGTCTGTTTCTGTTTAATCAATAGGTTCCTTCATACTATTGTTTTAGCTTCCACATATAAGTGATATCATATGATATTTGTCTTTTTCCATCTGATTGAAATCATTTAGTATGATAATCTCTAGAGGTCCATCCATGTTACTGCAAATGGCAATATTTCATTCTTTTTTATGGCTGAGTTATGTTCCATGATATATTTGAATGCATACAGATGTGTATCATATGTTCTTTATCTCTTCATCTGCCGATGGACATTTAGGTTGCTTCCATGTTTCAGCCATTGTAAGTTAGTTCAGTTCAGTTCAGTCACTCAGTCATGTCCGACTCTTTGCGACCCCATGAATCACAACACGCTAGGCCTCCCTGTCCATCACCAACTCCTGGAGTTCACTCAAACTCATGTCCATAGAGTCGGTGATGCCATCCATCCATTTCTTTCTCTGTCATCCCCGTCTCCTCCCGCCCCCAATCCCTCCCAGCATCAGAGTCTTTTCCAGTGAGTCAACTCGCCGCATGAGGTGGCCAAAGTATTGGGGTTTCAGTTTTAGCATCAGTCCTTCCAATGAACACCCAGGATTGATCTCCTTTAGAATGGACTGGTTGGATCTCCTTGCAGTCCCAGAGACTCTCAAGAGTCTTCTCCAGCACCACAGTTCAAAAGCATCAATTCTTTGGCGAATTGTAAGTAGTGATACTATGAATTTTGGGGTGCATGTATCTTTTTTTTTTTCTCCAGAGAAATCTGTATGCAGGCCAAGAAGTAAAATTAGAACTGGACATGGAACAATAGACTGGTTTCAAATTGGGAAAGGAGTACACCAAGGCTGTATAGTGTCACCCTGATTATTTAACTTATATGCAAAATACATCATGCAAAATGCTGGGCTGGATGAAGCGCAAGCTGGAATCAAGATTGCTGGGAGAAATGCTAATAACCTCAGAAACGCAGATGACACCACCCTTATGGCAGAGAGCGAAGAAGAGAGAAAGAGCCTCTCGAAGAAAGTGAAAGAGGAGAGTGAAAAAGTTGGCTTAAAACTCAACATTCAGAAAACTAAGATCATGGCATCTGGTCCCATCACTTCATGGCAAATAGATGGGGAAACAATGGAAACAGTGACAGACTTTATTTTCTTGGCCTCCAAAATCAGTGCAGATGGTGACTGCAGCCATGAAATTAAAAGAAACTTGCTCCTTGGAAGAAAAACTATGACCAACCTAGAGAGCATATTAAAAAGCAGAGACATTACTTTGGCAACAAAGGTCCATCTAGTCAAAGCTACGGTTTTTCCAGTAGTCATGTATGGATGTGAGAGTTGGACTACAAAGAAAGCTGAGCACCAAAGAATTGATGCTTTTGAACTGTGGTGTTGGAGAAGATTTTCAAGAGTCCCTTGGGCTGTAAGGAGATCCAACCAGTCCATCCTAAAGGATATCAGTCCTGAATATCCATTGGAAGGAATGATTTTGAAGCTGAAACTCCAATACTTTGGCCACCTAATGTGAAGAACTGACTCACTGGGAAAGACCCTGATGCTGGGAAAGACTGAAGGCAGGAGAAGCAGACAAGAGAGGATGAGGCGGTTGGAAGGCATCATCAACTCAATAGACATGAGTTTGAGCAAGCTTCAAGAGTTTGTGATGGACATGGAAGTCTGGCGTGCTGCAGCCCATGGCATTGTAGAGTCAGACATGACTAAGCGACTGAACTGAACCAGTCTTTTTGTATTGGAGTTTTCATTTTTTCTAGGTATATGATATGATACATGATATATGATCTTGATATCCCAAGAATGGATTGCTGGATCATGGGTTAACTCTATATTCAATTTTTTAAAGAATCTCTGTACTATTTTCCATAGTGGCTGCATCAATTTACACTTACCACCAGGAGTGTAGAAGGGTTCTCTTTTTTCTGTACACTCTCCTGCATTTGTTATTTGTGGGCTTTTTGATGATGGCCACCCTGACGCGAGAGACGCCGGCCCCGGCGGCGCAGACGCGACGCGAGAGGCGGCGGCCCCGGCGCAACGAACCACGCAAAGAGGTGCGGCCGTGAGGAGCTACCCCACGCCTGAGGCCAGGGCCGGCGGCCGAGAGGAGCTACCCCACGTCCAACAGGCGGTGGCTGCGCGTGTGCAGGAGGGCCGAGAGGAGCTACTCCGCGTTCAAGGTCAGGAGGGGCGGCCTTGAGGAGATACCCCTCGTCCAAGGTAAGGTACAGCAGCTGCACTTTGCTGGAGCGGCTGTGAAGAGATTTTCCACGACCAAGGTAAGAGAAACCCAAATAAGATGGTAGGTATTGCTAGGGGGCATCAGAGGGCACACACACTGAAATCATAGTCACTGGAAACTAGCCGATCTGATCACATGGACCACAGCCGAATGTGGTCCACTGGAGAAGGGAATGGCAAACCACTTCAGTATACTTGCCTTGAGAACCCCATGAACAGTAACAAAGGGCAAAATGACAGGCTAATGAATGAGGAATTCCCCAGGTCGGTAGGTGCCCAGTATGCTACTGGAGCTCAGTGGAGAAATAACTATAGAAGGAATAAAGGGATGGAGCAAAAGCAAAACCAATACCCAGTTGTGGATGTGACCAGTGATAGAAGCAAAGTCCGGTGCTGTAAAGAGCAATATTGCATAGGAACCTGGAATGTTAGGTCCATGAATCAAGGCAAATTGGAAGTGGTCAAACAGGAGATGGCAAGAGTGAATGTCGACATTCTAGGAATCAGTGAATTAAAATGGACTGGAATGGGTGAATTTAACTCGGATGACCATTATATTTACTACTGTGGGCAGGAATCCCTTCGAAGAAATGGGGTAGCCGTCATGGTCAACAAAAGAGTCCGAAATGCAGTACTTGGATGCAATCTTAAAAACGACAGAATGATTTCTGTTCGTTTCCAAGGCAAACCATTCAATATTACAGTAATCCAGGCCTATGCCCCAACCAGTAATGCTGAAGAAGCCGAAGTTAATCGGTTCTATGAAGACCTACAAGACCTTTTACAACTAACACCCAAAAAAGATGTCCTTTTCATTATAGGGGACTGGAATGAAAAAGTAGGAAGTTAGGAAACACCTGGAGTAACAGGCAAATTTGGCCTTGGAGCACGGAATGAAGCAGGGCAAAGGCTAATAGAGTTTTGTCAAGAGAATGCACTGGTCATAGCAAACACCCTCTTCCAACAACACAAGAGAAGACTCTACACATGGACATCACCAGATGGTCAACACCGAAATCAGATTGATTATATTCTTTGCAACCAAAGATGGAGAAGCTGTATACAGTTAGCAAAAACAAGACCAGGAGCTGACTGTGGCTCAGATCATGAACTCCTTATTGCCAAATTCAGACTGAAATTGAAGAAAGTAGGGAAAACCACTGGACCATTCAGATATGACCTAAATCAAATCCCTTATGATTATACAGTGGAAGTGAGAAATAGATTTAAGGGACTAGATCTGATTGATAGAGTGCCTGATGAACTCTGGACGGAGGTTCGTGACATTGTACAGGAGACAGGGACCAAGACCATCCCCATGGAAAAGAAATGCAAAAGAGCGAAATGGCTGTCTGGGGAGGCCTTACAAATAGCTGTGAAAAGAAGAGAGGCGAAAAGCAAAGGAGAAAAGGAAAGATATAAGCATCTGAATGCAGAGTTCCAAAGAATAGCAAGGAGAGATAAAAAAGACTTCCTCAGTGATCAATGCAAAGAAATAGAGGAAAACAACAGAATAGGAAAAACAAGAGACCTCTTCAAGAAAATTAGAGATTCCAAGGGAACATTTCATGCAAAGATGGGCTCGATAAAGGACAGAAATGGTATGGACCTAACAGAAGCAGAAGATATTAAGAAGAGGTGGCAGGAATACACAGAAGAACTGTCCAAAAAATCTTCACGACCAAGATAGTCACGATAAAGTGATCACTGACCTAGAGCCAGACATCTTGGAATGTGAAGTCAAGTGGGCCTTAGAAAGCATCACTACTAACAAAGCTAGTGGAGGTGATGGAATTCCAGTTGAGCTATTTCAAGTCTTGAAAGATGATGCTGTGAAAGTGCTGCACTCAATATGCCAGCAGATTTGGAAAACTCAGCAGTGGCCACAGGACTGGAAAAGGTCAGTCTTCATTCCAATCCCAAAGAAAGGCAATGCCAAAGAATGCTCAAACTACCGCACAATTGCACTCATCTCACACGCTAGTAAAGTCATGCTCAAAATTCTCCAAGCTAGGCTTCAGCAGTATGTAAACCGTGAACTCCCAGATGTTCAAGCAGGTTTTAGAAAAGGCAGAGGCACCAGAGATCAAATTGCCAACATCTGCTGGATCATGGAGAAAGCAAGAGAGTTTCAGAAAAACATCTATTTCTGCTTCATTGACTATGCCAAAGCCTTTGACTGTGTCGATCACAATAAACTGTGGAACATTCTGAAAGAGATGGGAATTCCATACCACCTGACCTTCCTCTTGAGAAACCTATATGCAGGTCAGGAAGCAACAGTTAGAACTGTACATGGAACAACAGACTGGTTCCAAATAGGAAAAGGTGTACGTCAAGGTTGTATATTGTCACCTTGCTTATTTAACTTATATGCAGAGTACATCATGAGGAATGCTGGGCTGGAAGAAGCACAAGCTGGAATCAAGATTGCTGGGAGAAATATCAATAACCTCAGATATGCAGATGACACTACCCCTATGGCAGAAAGTGAAGAGGAACTCAAAAGCCTCTTGATGAAAGTGAAAGAGGAGAGTGAAAAGGTTGGCTTGAAGCTCAACATTCAGAAAACAAAGATCATGGCATCTGGTCCCATCACTTCATGGGAAATAGGTGGAAAAACAGTGGAAACAGTGTCAGACTTTATTTTTTTGGGCTCCAAAATCACTGCAGATGCTGATTGCAGCCATGAAATTAAAAGACGCTTGCTCCTTGGAAGGAAAGTTATGACCAACCTTGATAGTATATTAAGAAGCAGAGACATTACTTTGCCAACCAAGGTCTGTCTAGTCAAGGCAATGGTTTTTCCCGTGGTCATGTATGGATGTGAGAGTTGGACTGTGAAGAAGGCTGATCGCCGAAGAATCAATGCTTTTGAACTGTGGTGTTGGAGAAGACTCTTGAGAGTCCCTTATACTGCAAGGAGATCCAACCAGTCCATTCTAAAGGAGATCAATCCTGGATGTTCATTGGAAGGACTGATGCTAAAACTGAAACTGCAGTACTTTGGCCACCTCATGCGACGAGTTGACTCACTGGAAAAGACTCTGATGCTGGGAAAGGTTGGGGGTGGGAGGAGAAGGGGACGACGGAGAATGAGATGGCTGGATGGCATCACCGACTCTGTGGACATGAGTTTGAGTGTACTCCGGGAGTTGGTGATGGACAGGGAGGCCTGGCGTGCTGTGATTCATGGGGTCGCGGAGAGTCGGACACGACTGAGCAACTGAACTGAACTGATCCTGACAATTGTGACCTGATACCGTGCTGTAGTTTTGATTAGCATTTCTCTAATAATTAGTAGTTTTGTGCATCTTTTCATGTTCCCTATTGACCTTCTTTAGAAAAATGTCTATTTAATTCTTCTGCCCATTTTTTTTATTGTTTTCTTTTCTTTTTCTAAATCACTGATTTAGTTTCAATGTCACCTATTAAAAGCTCAAATTGATTTATCTACTCATTTCTCTGCATACTTTTTTGGTCAGGTTTGCCTACACAGTTGTGAGATGGCTGAGTTGAAATGAGATATATATCACTGTATTACGTATGATCCAGTCTTCCTTTTTGTTTCTTTCTATTCCAGGGTGCTTATGAAGACTATATGGTCATTAAGGTCATAGCATTCTCATTTCAAGATATCAGAATTTTTCTTCATTTTCATTGTATTCCGATAGGCTCTTGATTTCCTAGAATAAAATCTTTTTTTTAAGCATTATATTCTGAAAGGAAATAAAGGTTTGAAGTTAGACGTACTTCAAGATATTATTATTTTTTGGTTGTCTATGTAAAAAAGATAAGGAACCATAGTGTTATTTAGTGAATTCAATCAACATAGATAGTATAGTCAATCTGTATAATTCATGCCTTAACAATTGCCTTTCTGATGTGCAGAGAATTATTTTTTTGCTTGGTTAATCAAGATAATTGCTTTGCTTCTCCACTTCACTTTTCTTTTGTAGACACAGTCAGATACCAGAGAAGCTAAACCCACCTTGAACTCTTCAGATAATTCAGAGGGCTTCCATCTTGCTTGTAACTCCACAGAATATTAATTCTTCTTCTTTGGGGAATACTTGCAACTTAAGTGTCTCAATCGCTCACATGAAGCAGCTGTCAAAATTGTCTAATTCTACATTTATTTTTTTGAGTCTGCATTTTAAAGTACATCCTAATCACCATAATGCATTTAAGTCTTTGCACAGAATTATTTTTAAAGATTAAGAGCTTAATGGAAGACACTGAATTGTTTGGTTTATTTTCCTTTGTTTTTCCAAAAGGTAGCCTTTCCAGTGTCTTCTAATGACTTATAATAATTCCTATGACTCTCTGTTTGACCTTATTGTGGTTCAGTTGATCAGTTCAGTTGATCAGTCCTGTCTAATTCTTTGGGACCCCATGGACTGCAGCACACCAGGCTTCCCTGTCTTTCACCATCTCCTGGAGTTTGCTTGAACTCATGTCCATTGAGTCAGTGATGCCATGCAACCGTCTCATCCTCTATCTGCATATATATGTGTGTGTGTTTATGCTCACTCAATGTGTCTAACTCTTTGTGACCTCGTGGACTGTGACCTGCTAGGCTCCTCTGTCCATGGGATTTCCTTGTCAGGAATACTGGAGTGGGTTGCCATTTCCTCCCCCAGGGGATCTTCCCAACCAGGGGATTAAACCCACATCTTCTGCATTGGCAGGCATTGGCAGGTGGACTTTTGTTTACCACTAGAGCCACCTGGGAAGACCATATGTGTATATGTAATTTCCTCCCAAGGGACAATCTCAACAGCTTAATTTAAAAGCTGAACTTAATAAAAGACGGATGTTATTACATTTGTATTTCATTGAAATTATTACCATTATTCATGTTAATTGTCACATTTTCTTTTCTTTTATTCAATCCATTGGTAAACTGTAGTAAGTGGAGTGAGTTGGATATGGACCCTAATTTTGCACTAAAACCTGAAAGGTAGAAAAAGTATACTTACCAAAATTATAGATATTATTTTTCCAGACCCAAACCATTTCTTCAAGGACTCCATCATAAGAAAAAATGTATGTATTTATATTTTGATTTAATAAGGGAGTTTCTTAAAAACTGTAAAGTATTTTTAGCTATTCTAAGGTCATCATCATCAGTATTTCACGTAGGTAAATTATGTCAGAATTTCTCCATTGTCAGAATTCACATAACATGTTGAAAGAAAATTAATAGGAACTTCAAATAATTCATTTTAGTCACATTTTTCTTTCTGGCATTTAATGAAGCAAATCTAGTCAAAGTTTAGTTGAGAATATTTAAAGAAACAATTTCCACTTATTAAGAAAATTTTACGTATAGTTTTCAGGTCAAGTTATCAGTTATATTAACAGTATGATATGGGTAACTTCCATTAATGAGTGAAAAGGAAATTTGAGACAACTGAATGACTCTCTGGTGTATCTTCTCTGGCAATAAAATCTCTTGTATATGCAGTGCTAAGAAATATACAGTAGACACTGTTACAGAGACATTGCTCTCCTTTTTTATTGTATTCATTTATTTATTATTTGGTTGAGTCTCCCTTGCAGCACATGGGGTCTTCGCTGTGGTGAGTGAGTTTTTGTATTTTTTGTTGTTGTTGTTATTCCTCTGTTTGCAGTGTGTGGGCTTCTAATTGCACTACACGGGCTCAGTAGTTGTGGCACACAGGCTTAGTTGCCCTGCAGCATGTGGGATCTTTGTTCCCTAAATAGAGATTGAATCTGCATCCTGTGCTTTGGAAGATGTGTGGGTGTTGGGATAATAATCAAAGCTTCCCCAGGACATTGAAAAGCTCTTGCATCAATTGAAAAATGAAACTGAGAACTGAAACCTAACCATTAGTCAATTGAGCTAAAATAATAGTAAAAAATCAACTTTACCTGATATAGTCATTTAAAAGTCCTGAGAGAATTGGGAGGGAGGTGTTGGTATTTACTTATTTATTTTGCTGTTTTGATCATAATAACTTTAATTTACTTCACATGGATTAAAATATAAGCAAACTATGGACATGAGAGATGACTTTGAGAAAGTGCCTAGGGGCAGAGATTTCACAATACCCCTTGTTATAGCATATGTGATGGGAAACAATATCTTTATCTCTTCACCTGAGATATTACTCCTCTGTGATAAAATGTTAATAAAAATTAATTGTTCAGCTCATATCTCCTAACATATTAAAAATAATTACTCTTCAAGTAGCTTATAGCATGACCTCTCTCGAGTGAATTAGAAATTTAGTATTTGGAATTGTTAAACACTCATGATATATTAAGATAGACCAACATTTCACAATGTCCTGAAAGTGAAGTGAAAGTGAAAGTCGTGTAATCGTGTCCACTTCTTTGAGACCCCATGGACTATATAGTCCATGGAAATCTCCATGCCAGAATACTGGAGTGGATAGCCTATCCCTTCTCCAGCGGATCTTCCCAACACAGGAATCAAACCGGGTCTCCTGCATTGCAGGCAGATTTTTTACCAACTGAGCTATGAGCGAAGCCCTCACAATGTCCTGAACCCTGTGTATATCCCAAAGTTCACTATATTTCCCTAGAGGAATCATATCTGAAAAACGGGCATGCTTAAATTTTTATAGTTATTTTTTTTAGGATGAATTACAAGTATTTTTTCATTCCTTACACTGTACTGTGAAATCAGTGTTTTCCCTTTCTTTTTGGTGTTGAGACTATGGCAGATGTATGGCAGGAATAAGCAATCTCAAAGGGACGGGTATCTGATAAAAGTATATTTTATTTCCCCCTTCTAAAACTACCATTTTCTCATTTCATTGAAATAGGGACTGAAATCCATACTCTCTACATCAAACACCCGCCTTTAACTTACCATAACAGGCATGTTGTTTAATGTGATCTCTTGTTGTCCAGCCTTTCCAAGATACTTTCCTCCCATTTTTCATTTTGAAGTGTTTGGAAGTTAATGAAGCCCTCTGCATGGCTCCCATCTTCAGAAATCACTTCTATAGCATAGACCTCCACCCTGTGTCCTAATCTCCTTTGGTACAAATGGTCAGCAGGACACGTATTTTTGCCCTGATGCTTTATTTTTCCAACATTTTTGTATAGCTGGAAAAGGCTAGACCCCCATGGAATCTTATCAAAACACTGCAGAGTGCTCAAATGCATCATATTATTGGTATTAATAAGATGAAAAATTAGCCATTGCAAAAGACACTGGGAAATGTTTCAAATCACAGAGAGAGGCTCTCTTCAGGATAGAGCTGAAAGAAAATAGGACAGCAGGGAAATAGATCTGAGGACGTTTTTAAAAGTATGGAAATCAAACAAAGCTTTTGGCAAATAGCAGTTTCCTTTTGGACTAAATTAGTGTGTGGATGAGGATATGTGTGTGTGTGTGTGTGTGTGTGCACTACATGTAAAAACAATAAAGGATAGGTCTCCATGGGACAATGAAGTTGAGAACTGCAGTAAGTTTGGCTAGGAATATAACTGATAAATCCAAGTAGTTTTTTCCTTTGAGTTCTTCATTAATTCCCTCAATTATTCATTTGTATATCTATTGGCATCCTGAACATAAGAAGCTATATGGGTATATTTTTACTAAACTACAAATCAGATAAACAAGCATTTTAGATTTAATTGTTACCTAAATAAAACCAAATAACAATTTAAGGAAAATATCAGGAATTTTTTAATTTAAAAATTAGTGTAAAAAAGTACTTCACTAAAATCTTACTGGTTTTTATATTGACTCTGTAACATAGAAACTGCAATACTTTGGCCACCTCATGTGACGAGTTGACTCACTGGAAAAGACTCTGATGCTAGGAAAGGTTGGGGGCGGGAGGAGAAGGGGACGACAGAAAATGAGATGGCTGGATGGCATCACCGACTCTGTGGACATGAGTTTGAGTGAACTCCGGGAGTTGGTGATGGACAGAGAGGCCTGGCGTGCTGTGATTCATGGGGTCACGGAGAGTCGGACACGACTGAGCGACTGAACTTAACTGAACATAGCCCAAATATATTAGTCAATTTCTAAGTTTATTTTTTCTGTAGGTAAGAACATAAGAGAATTAAATTATTTTAGAAAAAAACTAAAATGGCTAGCTGGTAACCTTCTTGAGTCCTAGCTTGAATGACATTTCACCTGGCAGAATTTCCCTCTCCACTGATTTAGAAGAGAAACCAAATTCACTCTGAACTGACTATTCACCCTATTCCTCCACTTATTGCCCTCAAAGGACATGTCCTGATAAAATACGCATGTTCAGGTAGTTGCTTGTTTTCCATCTCTGTCTTAGATACATTCCTTTCTTTTCAATGAGGTCATAGTTCCTTAAGGGATAATTTGATATATTTCTTCCTCCCTGTATGTCTCCTGTAGTGTGGATATTTAGTAAGTAAACTATAATTGTTGGATGAATGAATGAATGAAGAAACCCCTCATATATAGATTGAACATTCTTCTTTTTGTTGACAAAAAATAAATATCCTATCTAAATTCTAATTAAAATGTTACTTCACAAAGTTACAAAGTCAAATTATTAACAGACTATAGACTGTATATTGCTCAAATTTCAGAATGGGCAAGATTAATAACCATTTTGCTGTGACAGGTGAAGTAGAAGAAAAAGGACAACCATGCATCTGACAAACCTAACACCAACAGACACAAACTGATTGCCAGCTCGAGGGCTCATTTTCTCCTGAAGTCAAGAATAAATATAAAAATAAGAATCTAATAGTATCCATGGTAAAAAGAAAGAGTAAAGCAGAAGCCAGAGCAGGATTCTATACACTTGCTATACAGCCTTGAAAGAAAGAAAGAAATGTGAGGCATAGCATATTGGGTCCTGAGAATTAAACTCCAGCATCTATTTACAAGGGGAAGAGCAGTGAGTAATTGTAAAGAATTATAAAGCCAAAAATTGATAAGGTTAAGAGAGAGTATTTTTTTACATTCAGATGTTCATAAAGTTAATATGGGCATTTATGTATTGGAGAAGGAAAGGAGATTAACTCCTAATGAGCAAATGGGAAATTTCATTCCAAAAGTCTGTGTAGAGGAATTTAAGAAAAAGATATTCACATTATTCTAAATTAGTCATGCAAATCACTCTATTCTCTGAGACAACAGGAGGACACAACCTTCTCCTTCCGTGATCTCTGCTTCAGTGTATGGCAGTGATATCTACATTACAAAACAAAGGACATCCCTGAAACTGCCTTGACTTTACCACTGTTCAAATGCTATCAGTCATATAGGGATTTTACACTGAAAAATAGCTTCTGAAAGTTTCCAAAGAAAATCTTAAATCTACTGCTTCCCATGGTGTGAATTATCATTTATCTATAGAATAGTTTTAGTTTGTCTTTTTTCTTCATAACCTTCAACTTGCATTGGCATTATTAGTCTTATTTTAAAGATGATTGGAAACTCAAAGAAGATGGTTTGCTTTACTATTTGTAAGTAACATAACTAAAATTACAATCCAGACAAGTAATTCTAGGTTGAATGTTCATTTCTCTTATTTACACCTTGTTGATTATTAATGACAGAAATCTCTATTATAGTCATACAGGAACCAAAGTTGATGGAACAGCCACCATCTTGAATAGTGAATGTCATCATACCAGATGGAAAACAGAACTCTGAAGTATTTTCAGTGTGCGTGCTCTGTCACTCCAATAATGTCCAACTCTTTGCAACCCCATGGAGTGTAGCTCACCACGCTCCTGTGTCCATGGGATTCTTCAAAAATACCTAAGTGGGTTGCCATGCCCTCCTCCAAAGGATCTTCCTGACCAGGGATCGAACCCACATCACGGGCATCTCCTACATTGCAGGTGGATTCTGTACTGCTGAGCCACCAGGGAAGGCCCCTTTTTTTGTCCCTTCAAAGTACAAAAGTGTATAAAATATGTATTAAGTTCCAGGTATGGCCATGACATCAACATATGAACATTGCCTTATTTGATTATCTGCAAAAATCAATCACCAAATGGGTGGGGCTGAAAAACCAGTATGTATATGAACTGTATTTAGGCTCAACATATATGTTAAGTAGTTTGCATGTAGCCATAAGCAAACTTACCATAGTAAGAGAACCAGTCTCAGAAATGGAAGTTCTTGTTACACATTTACAAACTCTGAACTTCCATAGCTTGATGGCTCTTGTTCCTACCTCAGAGGTAAATGCTGTCCCCTCATTCTTCTGTTACCTGAAAGAGCCTAAATCCCTGGACATCACTCAGATGAGAACCCCTCACATTGAATACAATTCACAATGACAGTGTAGGCAGAGAAAGAGACTCTATACACATCAGGAAATTATGTACCACTGGTTGAGGGTAGGTGTGGTAACAAAACCTAGAGGTTAAGGCACTTCATTTTTAACTTAAAGGATTATAATATGATTCAGTTTATTGTGGGCTTTAGATCCCACATAGCATTAACAGTCTTGCACCAATAGTACAACACTCCAGCTCAGAAGGCACTTATATCAATTCCATAAATAAATTGTAGAATATAATTAATAGCATGTTCCCATCAAACCATAAGATTGCCAGGAAGTAAAATTCTATTATGTGCTAGAAAGTAGAGAAAGCTGGGAATATTTCACTGCTTGAAATTCAGATTGAGTCTGATCATGTGTGAACACCATTTTTGCACTGGCAGAAAGAGTTTTAAAAGCCAAGTTACATACCAATTTTTTTTCATTTTGTGTTGTAATTTGTTGGATTTCTGATTCCTGCTCTCCTACTAATGCCTAATAGCTACATGCTTCTTAAACCATAACTTGTTCTCTCTAGAAAAGAACTCCTTTATTTTCCTAGTTCAAAATAATCCTGCCCAGACATTCCTGCTATTGTCCATACCCCAGCATCCCAATTTCTTCCTAATCTATTTGTTTCCTGACTCCAAAATGCACAGAATCTCCAAGTTGAACACACCTCTCCAGAAGTATTCTTAGAATTTCTAGCAGGTATATTGGCTGAGAGGAAAGCATTTCCAATCAGGAAGAACACAGTGGGTCATGATCATACAGTACTTATGGGGATGGGGTGGGGAGTGGTGTCTCAGAACTCCCTGACTAGCAACTGAAGATGAAACACTTGAATTTTGCTATTATCTGTGATTGTATGATTCTACTGCATGCGTAAAGTAGAACTTCTCACAAAGAAATTGATTCCATGTATAAACTGGAGCAGTAGGTTAAATCTGAATGCCCAAAAAAGAAACTATTGAAAGTGTCTTATTTTTCTTCCATTCAACAAGGCATCCTAAGCTTTGTGGAGGATCAAGACTGATTTTCTATATCTGCATGCAAATCATCAAGTGTTGAATTAAGTTATTGTCTGGAGTTGGGTATAGTCTGTCTTAATTGTAAAATGCATTTCAGTCACTCAAATTTTTAATCAAACTCACTCTAAACTTATGTACTCAAAACTAATATAATCTTACAGATAAATATTTCTCAACTCATTGAAAAGTTAGATAATTTTTCTATTCTTGATATTCTAGCAAAGCAGTTCAGTAAAAATACAAAGTCAGCTGCATATAAATAATTTTACATTTTTGGTAACCACCTCAATAGATTGGAAAAATAAAGGTGAATTAATTTTGATGATATATTTTATTTAACACAGTATATTTATTTTTGCATATTTCAAAATGTAATCAATACAAAAGTTTTCTGTGTTATAGTTTTGCATTATTTTTGACTCATCAGTTTTCCCACTGGTAGATTGAAAAGGGTTGGTTGCTAAAATGAAGAGTCTGTATCAAACTATGGGGAAACACCAAGAGAAAAACTGAGCCTATTTTACTATACTCACAATTTTCTCCTTTTCTCATGAGAAAAGCAGTTCTGACCTTATATCTAGTGAAGTGACCTTATATCTCAGTCATTGTCAATTATTTTATTTTTCCTGGCTCCGTTGTTTTCTGGGCATCAGTTTTTCTTAGGCTTTGTGGTATTGACTCAATGAATATGAGTTTGAGCAAACTCTGGACTATAGTAAAAGCCAAGGAAGCCTGGAATGCTGCAGTCCATGGGGTCACAAAGAGTCAGACATAACCTAGCAACTGCACAACAACATGAAAGATGCTAATTCAGGAAGGATATTTATGAACAACTGACTACAATTTGAATAAAAATAATGAACCATGTCAAACCCACCTTTGAAGGCAGCATTTCTCAACACCTTCATGAGGCATTAAGCACCATTTTTAGAAGGCTTCATTGTAATCCAGTTTTGTATCTGCACACTTGAGAGACGTGGGTTTGATCCCTGGTTTGAGAAGATCCCCTAATGAAGGACATGGCAACCCACTCCAGTGTTCTTGCCTAGAGAATTCCACGGACAGAGGAGGCTGGCAGGCTACAGTTCACAGGGTCACAAAGAGTCAGACAGACCCAAGCAACTTATCATGCAGGCAGGCAGGACTCAGGGAGTTTGTGTCTGCAGTTCTAAGACTTTACCACTAGATGGTAACATAGGTTTACCTACCAAAATGTAAACCTCTGTTCACCAAAGTGGGGCAGAACTATAGTGGGGATAAATCACAATTCTCTTATTCTTTAGAAAATAATTTTCATGTTTGTACTGAAATATAAATTGTAATATATATTTAATTGATCTAAAATAAAAGATCATAAATAAAGGAAAAATATATAATTTGATCTAACAAGGGACTGACTGTATTTTCCCCATATTATAATCTCAGTTTCTTTGTTTGCTTTCCCTTTTCTGCTATTATTTAGTGAAGAGGTTTCTCATTAAGTTTACAGTATTTTCAGTCATACTGAATATTTTCTGTGTTTAGCTTGTTCTCAACAATAAGATTTGAATTTTCTGGATACAGATGGAAGGTATGCTGCTGCTGCTGCTAAGTCGCTTCAGTTGTGTCCGACTCTGTGAGACCCCATAGATGGAAGCCCACCAGGCTCCCCAGTCCCTGGGATTCTCCAGGCAAGAACACTGGAGTGGGTTGCCATGGTATAGACAATAGTAAAATTTATTATGGTAGTGGAAACAACAGAAACAAGAAATCTACATTATATATTCCCTTTCTAGCCAAGTAAACTTTAAAAAGATACAATTTCTTTTCTGTAAATTGAAGATAATAATAACTTTCCTTTAGAAATGTCGTTGATACTGAAATTAGATAGCGCATGTAGAATCTTTTATATGTAGTTAGTGACAGATAAATGTTAGTTCTCTGCTTGCCTCATTCTTCTTTATCTTATGGATCTAAAAATACTAGTTCATGGATTCCTTTCCCTCCAACAATGAACACATAAGCATACGTGTGTGCTTAGTTGTGTCTGACTCTTTGCAATTCCATGAACTGTAGCCCATCAGCCTCCTCTGCTTGTGGAATCTTCCAAGCAACAATACTGGAGTGGATTCAAATTCTTTCAATGTATTCTTCCCTATATCCAAGGAGGATATCCAGAGAAGAGTTAAGCTTCGGTAGATGTGAAACACACCACATAAGGCTTTCTAATTATTACATGGTTTCCCATATTTTAACATGTTCCTTCTGGAGAAAATACTTGAAGCCTAAAAAATTAGTCCAATGGTGGGAATACCAGACAATTACCTCTTCAACTAGACTATAAATTCATAAAAAGAAGAGGTCATAAAATATCTTTTTGTTCATCACTAACCACTCAGTAGAATGATCTCCCTAAAGTGAATAATGAATGAGAACAGTATTAGTGCTCTTTATTGAGTTCAGTAATAAGGAAAATATTTATAAACATGAATCATTCCAGGGAGATAAACAGATTCAAGAAAATGTAGAGGAGGAAAACATCTTCCTTTGTCATCTTAGTGTCCTGGGCTGGGTCTGAAAGTTAAAATGACAAAATCAGATTAACAATGTAAAAGCAGGCATTTATTTAATATAATAAATTTTACAAAACACAAGGGACTTCACAAGCAAATGAAGACCCAAATAAACAGTTTGATTACTGAGTCCAAGCTGGATCTGCTCTCCTCAAGACAGGCCAATTAAATAAAAGAAAAGGTGTTGAGACAAGGAACATAGCTTTATTTGGAAAGCTGACTGACAAAGAACTTCTTTGATGGCTGACTGCCTCAAAATAGTCATCCTTTTGGGGTCTGGATGCTAGGTCCTTTAATAGAACAGAAATGGCATAAGGTGAGAAAGTAAAGTAAGAAGGTCATTAATCACTGTGGACAGTTACTGCAGCCATGAAATTAAAAGATACTTCTCCTTGGAAGAAAAGCTATGACAAACCTAGATAGCATATTAGAAAGCAGAGATATCAATTGCTGACAAACATCTGTATAGTCAAAGCTATTGTTTTACTAGTAGTCATGTACAGATGTGAAAGTTGGACCATAAAGAAGGCTGAGTGCCAAATAATTGATGCTTTTGAAGTGTGGTGCAAGAGAAGACTCTTGAGAGTCCCTTGGACTGCAAGGAGATCCAACCAGTCAATCCTAATGGAAATCAACCCTGAAAATTCATTGGAAGGGATGATGCTAAAGCTTAAGCTCCAATGCTTTGGCTACCTGATGAGCCAACTCATTGGAAAAGATCCTGATTCTGGAAAAGATAGAGGGCAGGAGAAGGGGCTGACAGAGGATGAGATAATTGGGTGGCATCATTGGCTCAATGGACATGACTTTAAATAAACTCAGGGAGATAGTGAAGGAGAGGGAAGCCCACTGTGCTGCAGTCCATGGGGTCTCAAAGAGTTGGACACGAGTGAGTGACTGAACAACAAATCTTGAAAATATCTCCTAGAATGGCAAGCTTTGGGAGGGGGATGTGTTAATTTTTTCTCGCCTGTCATCCAAAGGTAGACAGAGTCCTAAACAAAGGCACTTCAACTTAACAGACAGAGGGGCAGGGTTTTCTGAGGCAGGCCATTGAGAGACCCTTGGACAGCAAGGAGATCCAACCAGTCCACCCTAAAGGAAATCAGTCCTGAATATTCATTGTAAGGACTGATGCTGAAGCTAAAACTCCAATACTTTGGCCACCTGATGTGAATAACTGACTCATTGGAAAAGACCTTGATGCTGGGAAAGATGGAAGGCAGGAGGAGAAGGGGATGACAGAGGATGAGATGGTTGGATGCCATCACTGTCTCAATGGACACAAGTTTGAGTAAACTCCGGGAATTGGTGATGGACAGGGAGACCTGGCGTGCTGCAGTCCATGGGGTCCCAAAGAGTCAGACATGACTAAGCAACTGAACTGAACTGATAATAAAAGCAAGTCAAAGAAACAGTTCCAAGTGACTCTTCCCTACAACAGTCAGAAGTGACTCTTCCCTACAACAGTTAGGCCCTTGTATATTTACACTAGGTTTGATGAAGGGTATATTGTTGTGTGGGCTTCCCTGGTCGCTCAGCTGGTAAGGAATCTGCCTGCAATGCAGGAGACCAAGTTTGATTTCTGGGTTGGGAAGATCCCCTGGAGAAGGGGATACTCCAGTATTCTTGGGCTTCTCTGGTCGCTCAGATGGTAAAGAATTCCCCTGCAATGCAGGAGACCTGGGTTCATTGCCAGGTTGGGAAGATACCCTGAAGAAGGGAACAGCTACACACTCCAGTTTTCTTACCTGGAGAATCCCCATGGATAGAGGAGCCTGGCAGGCTATAATCCATAGAGATATAATAGGTTCAGTAGTAGGATATAAGTGTAGTAAACTAGGGGAAACTCAGTAAGGCTGGTTTGTTCTCATTCTTTTCAGCATCTATGTGTCTTCAGAGATAAAGATGCTCCTTTCCTCTAGGTGTAGTGGAGTGAGTGTCTATCATGAGAATTGTGTCACCTGTTGCAAGGCAGAAAACAATTTATACTGTTTGTGTTAGGTTACTTTAGCTTAAAATATTCAATATGACAAGATGCCATATTTTGGGGTAATGTGCCCTGAACCCCATCAGAATACTTCATGATATAGATTTGCATTACCAAAAGAGTTAGGCTCATACTGCATTTAAAAACCATTTTGAGTTAGATTCCTCATTCTGAACTGGAAGAGTTTCAGACTGTAACATTCAACTAGAATTTTGTTTTAAATAAAATTAATGATATATAACTTACCAAGTTTCTTTATGTTGACCTGTATTATTTCAACCCATGTTTATTCTGAACACTGTGTTTATTAGCCTTTCTAATTTTTTAAAATGTCACATGCAAAATACAGACAAAATTGTATCATTTTGCATCTTTACCAGCAATATTTGAGAGCACAGGAGTTCTGCCTCTTTTCTAAAATTCTGACAGTTACAGTCTTAAAACAAAATTTTTTTTAAATCTTAATCACACTAGTGTGTTAATAATGGTGTTCATTGTAGTCTGAATTTGTATATCCCTGATGACTAATAATGTTGCACATGTTTTCATGTTCTCACTGCCCATTTATGTAAGGGAGGAAAAAAGGTTTTCTCAGCCTTCTTAGGGCCCCTGGCTGGGCTTGAGAATTAACAGAAGAAAAGTATACAAACTTCATTGAACTTTTACGTATACCTGGAAGACTTAACAAGACAATGAAGACCCTGATGAAGTGACCAGAACAGGACGTTTTCTATCTTTTAGACAAAGAAATAATTCATTCCTGAAGAACTGACAAGACAGAGGAGCGTCAGCCTGGAGTAGTGAATGGTGGAGAGTAATAAGGATGATAAGCATTAGTTTAGCAAGGTTTGTTTACAAGATTTCTCAGCCCCAAATTCCTCATCTCTGGTCATAAAGTGTTTTTTGTTTTTTCTCAGTACAGGGAGGGTACCTGTCACATGGGAATTTTATGACTTCTTTCAGGAAAGAAGAAAGCATTCCTGCTTTTTCCTCAAATGCCTTCAGCTTAAGATATTTAATATGCCAAGATACTATATTTGGGGATAATATGTCCCGAGTCCCATTAATAATTTAAACAGAATCCAAGACACATTTTGCGCATGCACACACACACACAGTTCCTTATTTTTTGTGTGCTTTCCCTCAAGAAATAATTTTAAGATTTTATTTGTGCCCGTACCATCGTTTCCTGCCTTCTCTCTTGAGGGATCTCTGTCTCCTACTAAAAATCACTGGGATCTCTGTTTATCCTCACATTTCCCTGCTCTGCTCTGAGTGGCAGTAACAGGAAAGGTTGCATTCCATTCTTTCACCCTAGTTTAGCAGTTTCTTGGTTGAATTAGGTCTGAGTGGTTTGTCTTAGCAATGGCCACTTGATGAAACTGGCCATATCTCACTTTCGAACATGCTTCTCTGGGGGGAAGTTCCTATTCAGATAATTTATACTTTGTTCTCATAGGCCACAAATACAGTGATAAATCTATATTCCTCTAAACACGTTTATGAGAAAAGTTAAAAATCAGAGTGGTAATATTTGTGTTTATTTACATCAAGTGCCTTGTGTCACTGAACCAGATTTAAAATGGGCTAGACTCAAATATGTGAATGGATGAGGATAAAGTCTACAGATAAACAGATGGCCCTATTTCTTAAGAACCTCAACTGAGCACATTCACTGTGCTTATTCCCATAAGATGTATGCAATGCTGCTAAATTATGGCCACAAGCTTGGTGTAGGGGGTATGAAGAAAAGTATAAAACTCTCAAGTGCTTCTCCACAGTGCCTCAATAATTTCCACTTCTGTCTCTGATTTGGGCCAGGCTGGAAAGATATTACATCTAAGATGGGAGAAGGATAAACATCTTGTTTCTCTTGCTTCATTGCTTTAACCATCTAAAATGTGAACCTCAAGGTCACTGGCACAGCTCCAAAGTATGACATAAAATCCTGAGTAAATCATGTAAAACCTATTGAAATAGTGCCTATCACATTAAAAACAAGATTGCCAATTTTGGGAGTACAACAGGAGAGAAAAATTCCACCATTAGTTAATATATACAGGACAATTTTTGACATTTCAAAAAAAAGAATGAGAATTATTTGGTCACTATTAATATTATGGAATAATGAAAGCCAGGCTAGATTGAAAGAAGCTCAGCATCAGTACAGAAGGACTAGGAGATGATGTCATTTTGGTGCATATAACTGAATATTCAGTGGAAGGTCTGATGAGAAAGCCAAAGCTCCAATACTTTGGCCACCTGATGTGAAGAGCTGACTCATTGCAAAAGACCCTGACTCTGGGAAAGATTGAAGGAAGGAGGAGAAGGGGATGACACAGGATGAGATGGTTGAATGGCATCACTGACTCAATGGACTTGAGTTTGGGCAAACTCTGGGAGACGGTGAAGGATAGGAAAGCTTGGCATGCTACAGTCTATGGGGTCACAAAGAGTTGGGTACAACTAAGTGACTAAACAACAACTAGAATCAAATTATCCAACTATAGAATTTATGGGATATCCCTAATAACTCAGTCAGTAAACAATCTGCCTGCAATACAGGAGACCTAGGTTTGATTCCCAGGCCAGGGATATCCCCTGGAGAAGGAAATGACAACCCACTCCAGTATTCTTGCCTGGGATATCCTATGGACAGAGGAGCCTGGCAGGCTACAGTTCATGGGGTCATAAGAGTCAGAGACAACTTAGCCACTAAACCACCACCACAGAATCTATAGCAATAAACATTTGTACTTACTTATACCAATCAAAGAGTTTAATGTACATGCTCAGGGCTTAATTATTGAATGTTTACTACATGAAAAGTCCATGATGTGGTTTAGAATTGGCTACCCCAAAATGAAATTAAAAGACGCTTACTCCTTGGAAGGAAAGTTATGACCAACATAGATAGCATATTAAAAAGCAGAGACATTACTTTGCCAACAAAGGTCCGTCTAGTCAAGGCTATGGTTTTTCCAGTGGTCATGTATGGATGTGAGAGTTGGACTGTGAAGAAAGCTGAGCGCTGAAGAACTGATGCTTTTGAACTGTGGTGTTGGAGAAGACTCTTGAGAGTCCCTTGGACTGCAGGGACCAGTCCATTCTAAAGGAGATCAGTCCTGGGTGTTGGAAGGACTGATGCTAAAGCTGAAATTGCAATACTTTGGCCACCTCATGCGAAGAGTTGACTCACTGGGAAAGACTCTGATGCTGGGAGGGATTGGGGGCAGGAGGAGAAGGGGACGACAGAGAATTAGATGGCTGGATGGCATCGCTTACTCTATGGACATGAGTTTGAGTGTACTCCGGGTGTTGGTGATGGACAGGGAGGCCTGGCATGCTGTGATTCATGGGGTCGCAAAGAGTCGGACACAACTGAGCAACTGAACTGAACCCCAAAATATGGCACCTTGATTTACTGACAGTTTCAAGCTAAACAAATTTGAAAACGGAAGAGGGAAAAACTCTCTGACCTTGTCTTGAAGCAAGTCATAAGATGCTCACATGAGGGGTGCCCCTATACAGATATAAGTCCACATCCCTTATCTCCACAGAGTAAGAAATGCAGAGAGGAATGTGAAGGAACAGCCCTTGTTAAGTTTCCCTTAGTTTACTACTCCTTACCTCACACCCTTTATCTTGTTATATCTTTTCTCTTCTTTTCACATTTCATCAGACCTAGCATAAAAACACAGGGTTAACCATTTCTTTAAGTCTTCCTCTCCTTATGAAATTTCCTGTGTCACCCAAGTATACTAAATATTACATCCTCATATATTAAACAAATTTATATGCTTTTTTTCCTCTTTTTTCCTCCTGCTAATCTTTTTTCTGTTTGGGGGGCCCTAGGCATGAATTTTAAAAGATAAAGGGAGAAGATATTTTTATTCCTCATATAGGAATACCTTCATAGGCAGTCTCATTTAATTCACTTATAATCACCATATGAGGTAATCACTCTCATTTAATAGGGAAGACTTCAGGAATGTCTGTAACATGTCCAAATGCTCTTGGCCCTTAGAAACTGACCCAGGATTTGAATTCAGGTGTGCATGGTCATGAAAGTCTTCATTCTTAAAAAGCCCATTTCATTTCCTGAAATTGTCCTTTACCAAATTTGGAAGATAAGATGTTCTTTAACTTCTCTGGGCCTAAGTTTTTCAATTATGATATAAGGATAGTAGATTTCCATTATTGGTTTAAAGTTCAACTGATGGGAATGTAAAATGGTGTAGCTGTTGTGGAAAACAATATGGTGGTTCTTCAAAAAGTTCAGATTGAAATATTGTACCATCCAGAAATTCCTTTTCTGATTATATAGCAAAGAGATATTTGTACATCTGTGTTCACAGTTCTGATGCATTCTCAACTGGAACCCTTTAGCATAGGCAGATTAAAAAGAACAAAACAAATGGAAATTTATTAACATGTATACCTCATCCCTGGCTCAGCAATTAAGAATCTGCCTGCAATGCAAGAGATGCAGGAGATGTGGATTTGATCCCTGGTTGGGGAAGATCCCCTGGAGAAGGACACGGCAAACCACTTTAGCATTCTTGCCTGGAAAATCCCATGAACAGAGGAGCCTACTACACTATGGGGTCACAAAGAGTAGGACACAACTAAAGTGACTGAGGATGCATAAATACCTGATTCATGTAAGGGAGACACCCAGGGAGAAATGAATGTTTTACTTAGATTTCAACATATATCATCTTCACCTAAAGACAAAAGGTAGAAGAGTTTTGGGAGGCTAGTAATAGAGAGGCGATCAGGAAATGTATGGTATAAAGCAGTTTTGTTACACAAATTTAAGTCTGTGCCTCCTTTATTCATAGTTTCTTCTGATTTTGTCATCTCTTTCTTCTTGAGAGATCAAATTGTCAACATCCCTTGGATTGCAGAAAAAAGCAAGAGAATTCCAGAAAAAATCTATGTCTGCTTCATTGACTACGCTAAAGCCTTTGACTGTGTGGATCACAACAAACTGTGGAAAATTATTAAAGACGTGGGAATAACAGACCACCTTGCCTGCCTTCTGAGAAATTTGTATGCAGGTCAGGAAGCAACAGAACTACACAGGGAACAATGCACTGCTTCCAAGTTGGGAAAGGAGTATGTCAAAGCTATATATGTTGCTACCCTACTTATTAAACTTATATGTAGAATACATCATGCAAAATGCCAGGCTGGATGAAGCACAAACTGGAATCAAGATTGCCGGGAGAAATACCACTAACCTCAGATATGGTGATGACACTAACTTTACGGCAGAAAGCAAAGAGGAACTAAAGAGCCTCTTGATGAAGGTGAAAGAGGAGAGTGAAAAAGCTGGCTTAAAACTCAACATTCTAAAAACAAAGATTATGGCATCCAGTCCCATCACTTTACGGCAAATAGATTGGAAAACAATGGAAACAGTGACAGACTTTATTTTCTTGGGCTCGAAAATCACTGCAGCCATGAAATTAAAAGACGCTTGCTCCTTGGAAGAAAAATTATGATAAACCTAGACAGTATATTAAAAAGCAGAGACATTACTTTGCTGATAAAATTCAGTATAATCAAAGCTATGGTTTCTCCAGTAGTCATGTATGGATGTGAGATTTGGACTATAAAGAAAGCTGAGCACAGAAAAATTGATGCTTTTGAACTGTGGTGTTGGAGAAGACTCTTGAGTCCCTTGGACTGCAAGGAGATCCAACCAGTCCATCCTCAAGGAAAGCAATATCAAATATTCATTGGAAGGACTGATGCTGAAACTGAAGCTACAAAATTTTGGCCACCTGATGCGAAGAGCTGACTCATTGCAAAAGACCCTGACACTGGGAAAGATTGAAGGCAGGAAGAGAAGGGGACGACAGAGGATGAGATGGCTTGATTACATCACTGAGTCAATGGGCATGAGTTAGAGCAAGCTCTGGGAGATGGTGAAGAACAGGGAAACCTGGTGTTCTGCAGTCCATAGGGTCGCAAAGTCAGACACGACTGAGCAACTGAACTACAACAACTCTTCATACAGAGAATGAGACAACTGCACAAATTAAGATTTTCTTTATAAATGTAAATTTTCCTTCATTCATTTCTCCCTCTGATTGCCCCCATCCTCTGACAATCACCAATCTGTTCTCTGTATCTATGAATTCACTTTTTCCCCCTAGATTTCACATATGAAATCATATGGTATTTGCCTTTCTCTGATTTATTTCATTTAGCACAATGTCCTCACAATTCATCCATGTTATTACAAATGGAAAATTTTCATTCATAGATTTTATATATATATACATATATATATATATATACGCACATATATATATCATATCTACTTTATGCGTTCATACAATGATAGACATGTAGGTTGTTTTCATATCTTGGCTATTGTAAATAATGCTGCAATGATCATGGTTTTTTTTTTTTATTTTTGGGTTTTTTTGTTTTTTTTTTTTTTAGTTTATGTTTTCATTTTCTTTGGATAAATATCCCTAATCCAAAAGTGAAATTGCTAGATCATATGGTAGTTCTATTTTTAGTTTTTGAGAAATCTCCATACTGTCTTCCATAATGGCTATACCATATCTTCCTTCTGTCAATGAAAAGGAAATATTGCCCACCATATCAGTAAACAAAGTATGTTGCAGCCATCACATGATAGCCATCCCAACGGTGTGCCCTGAGGGAACTTGGATAGAAGCAGGATGCCTCCCATCTAGTAGTCAGCTGTTGTAGCCACCTCATCCTGACTGTATACTCAAAAGAGGCTCAGAATGAGAAAGCAGATACTAGTCAAAAGAGGCTCAGAATGAGAAAGCAGATACTAGTCACTGATAGCTGAGGTGCATATCAAAGGAATGATTTCAGTGAGCCCAGACTCTTTCATCTTCCCATACACAGGAAAGCATTAAATTTCTGAACTTGAGATATCTGGTTATTTTTAATTAACAATAATCTTTGGAAATTCCAACTATCTGCTCTTTGTTGCAAAAACGACTCCTCCATACTTCCTTGGATCAATCTCTCAAAAAATATGAGATTTTCTGTCGTTGCCTTAAGTCTTCAGTTATGTTTTATAAATATTGGTCCATTCATCTGTCTCCTCCACCAGTAAGAATTGTCTTTTTCATTGTTCAGTTGCTCAGTCATGTCCAACTCTTTGTGACCACATGGACTGCAGCACACCAGGCTTCCCTGTCCTTCACTATCTCCTAGAGCTTGCTCAAACTCATGTCCATTGACTCAATGATGCCATCCAACCACCTCATCTTCTGTCTTCTCCTCCTGCCTTCAATCTTTCCTAGCATCAGGATCTTTTTCAATGAGTTAGTTCTTCACATCAAGTGGCTGAAGTATTGGTGCTTCAGTTTCAGCATCAGTACTTCTAATGAATATTCAGGGTTGATTTCCTTGAGGATTGACTGGCTTGATCTCTTGGCAGTCCAAAGGACTCCCAAAAGTCTTCTCCAACACCACTGTTCAAAAGCATCAATTCGTCGGTGCTCAGTTTTCTTTATGGTCCAAATCTCATATTCATACATGACTACTGGAAAAACCATAGTTTGATTATACTGACCTTTGTCAGCCAATTAATAGCTCTGCTTTTTAATATGCTGTCTAGGTTTGTCATAACTTTTCTTCCAAGGAGCAAGCACCTTTTAATTTCATGTCTGCAGTTACCATCCACAGTGTTTTTGGAGCCCAAGAAAATTAAGTTTGTCACTGTTTCTATTGTTTTCCCATCTATTTGCCATGACGTTATGGGACAGGATGCCATGATCTTTGTTTTTTGAGTCTTGAATTTTAAGCCAGCTTTTTCACTCTCCTCTTTCCCCTTCATCAAGGGGCTCTTTAATTTCTCTTCATTTTCTGCCAAAAGGGTATTGTCATCTGCATATCTGAGGTTATTGATATTTCTCCCTGTAATCTTGATTCCAGCTTGTGCTTCATCCGGCCTGGCATTTCACATGATGTACTCTGCATATAAGTTAAATAAGCAAGGTGGCAAAATATACAGCTTTAATGTATAAAACTTTCCCAACTTGGAAGCAGTGCATTGTTCCATGTCCAGTTCTGCTGCTTCTTGACCTGCATATAGGTTTCTCAGGAGGCAGGTAAGGTGGTTTAGTATTCCTATCACTTGAAGAATTTTCCATAGTTTGTTGTGATCCACACAGTCAAAGGCTTTAGCATACTCAATGAAGCAGAAGTAGATGTTTTTCTGGAATTTTCTTGCTTTTTCTATGATCCAATGAATGTTGGCAATTTGATCTCTGTTCCTCTGCCTGTTCTAAATCCAGCTTGAATATCCGGAAGACAAGAATTGTCTTTTACTCAAATTTTATTACAAATGTCTAAATATACAAAACCTTAAATGTTTACTGAATGAATATTTGTGTAGGTGAAGAGCCAGTATGTAATTACTATGAAAAACTTTTTTAGCAAGTTAGATGCAATGTATCTGAAAGATTCAAATGTCTTTAGACATACTGTGACTTTACATAGACTCATAATCTATGTGTGCACACATCATTGCACTTATGTCACATGGACTATAACCTACCAGTCTTCTCTGTCCACAAGAATTCTCCAGGCAAGAATACTGGAGTTTATAACAGAATAATATAAAGAACTGAACCCTGAGAACTTAAAAAAATTAATTTCCGAATTTAGATTTTTTTTCTGATTTCTTTTTTTATTTTAATTTATTTATTTTAATTGGAGGCTAATTACTTTACATTATTGTATTGGTTTTGCCATACATCGACATGAATCTGCCCTGGGTGTACATGTGTTCCCCTATGATAATAATTTTTTTTTCTGATACAGTACCACCACCACTACTAAATCTTGCTCTAAAATATTCCCTTGCAATTATGAAAATATTTTATTCAAGCATATTGGTTATTTGGTGAAGATATGTTGTCAGAAAATACTCCAATATGACTGCTCTTTTTTCAGTTTCACAAAAGCAATTTCTCAAAGGCTGACTTCTTCAACATGTAGTTCAATACAGAACAAATGTTTATAGCTAAGATATAAACCTCTAGAAGCATGGAATTGGTGGCAAAGGGCTAACTGTGAGCAGTACTGCTGTAATCAATTACAGCAACTTGTGATGGACTTGATATTTAGAACTGTTCCACAATACTCATTTTGAATAAAGATTTGCTCATTTCATTTTACTTTCCAATCTCAAACTTAATTATTTATAGGAATAGAAAAATTAGATGATAAAACTAAGAATTTATGAGCAGAATATATGTGCATGGATATAAATGGGTGAGTGGAAATTTCAAGTCTATTTGCTTTTAAAATCATTTATGATGCTATTTTAAAATCATGCATTAGAATTAGCATAAGCAATAATTTTTAAAAACACTGTATTTTACTTTGGGGAAACTCATTTTCCCATTGAAAATTGGGAAATATAATCAACCTACTTTTAAAAAATTTTTTAGAGAAATAGATAGTGAGAGGGTTAAAAACTATTCTCTCCCCAGTGATATGTATTTTTATTATCTGCAAATAAACTATTCATTTCACAATTTTTTAGGGTATTTTTGGGAAAGGTTGTGAAAAAAAAAACTCTGAAATTTTAGGGTTCTTTAAAATTAATTTTAAGTTGTTCTTTGAATTAAACCATAAAATATTTAAATTATCAATTCATGACTGACTCTTTTCAAGGGTCAGTCACAAATGAAACTTTAAAGCTTCTTCTTCCTCAGCCAAACATACTGCTCACTGGTCCTGTTCTAAGATACAAATGGTGTGTACTGCTCAGGATTCAAAGAGTAAGCTGACCTTACTCTTTGAATATTGGGAGATAGCTCCAATCTAGAAGGATCTGATGAATACAATTCTAAGTTATTCTGGAGCTCTTATCTGTAATGTGTTTTTGTTATTCCTTCACCAAAAGTATAAGGCAGAGGCATCACTATGGAGAACCTTTCTGATATCAAGTTTGCTCTGTCCACTGACTTCATCCTGCCTGCTGCCTGACATATGGGAGTTTTATTAACTCTGAGAGAAAGGAAAATTCTTTATTATAAAATCCTTTTGGTGGGGGCGGTGACTAATAGCCTCCAACTTCAAATCTTGATAGGTAGACTCTGGTTGTTGTTGCTGTTTCCTAAAACATTCTTAGTCTCAAAACAGATTCCCTTTGTTTTGAGCTCCAATAGTCACTCCTGAAACAAAGGGTAAATATTAAACCCTTTTATGTTTCTCCTTGCATTTCTGCTGTACCCTATCTGAAACTACTACATTCAGAATATCAGAGGTGTGTCAGCCACAGAAACCAACAGCGTAAAGACCCCCTCCTGTGTGCTGTGCTTAGTTGCTCAGTTGTATCCAACTCTTTCGATCCCATCTAATATAGTCTGCTACGCTCCTCTGTCCATGGGGATTTTCCAGGCAAGAATGCTAGAGTGGGCCACCATGCCCTCCTCCAGGAGATTTTCCCAACCCAGGGATCGAACCCAGGTCTCCCACATTGCAAGCAGATTCTTTACCTTCTGAGCCACCAGGGAAGCACAAGAATACTGGAGTGCTCCTCTGCCCCCTGCACCCCCCAACTTCTGTTGATGAAAGAAGTGTGGCTTTTGAATGAGGGAAGTTCTGACTCTGTGGCTGCTCCTCAAGGATCCACCCCTGGAGAGACAGTGCTTTTACTCTGCTCCTCCTGCCAGGGAAGAGAGAGTAGGAGTCAGGGAATATCCCTATCCCTTCTCCAGGGGATCTTCTCCACCCAGGAATTGAACTGGGTCTCCTACATTGCAGGTGGATTCTTTACCAGTTGAGCTACCCAGGAAGCCGAAGGCCCACTCCTAGTCAATCTTTAATCTATTTCATTCTTGTATTTGAAATGATCTAGATTAAGAAGAGAGAACTATTGAATAACCGGATACTGACTTTGTAATTTTTTAGAAAAATGTGACTTTTCTGGATTAAAACACTTACAAAGAATAAAATAAAATTAGAAATCTACTTTCCTTTTGTAATATTAATGAGTTCTAACCCTCAAATACTGGTTGTAAACAGAACCGATCACTAGTGAATAAATTTCTCCTGATAGACACACAATGTTATGTGGACATTTGTTAATTTATTTGCACTGTATACAATGTTAGTTGATTTATGGTTGGTTACTTGAAAGAAAGGTCAATTAATGAGTGAGAATGCAGAGTATAATTAAGAAATCTTTTCGTTACTCTGTTTCTTTTCAAGCTAGAGAACAGTTCTGAATGCTGATGAGACAACATCTATTACAATGCCATCTATTAGAGTTAGGCAATTAACTCAGAAGGAAATACACAACAAAGTAACTACTACAAGGAGAAGTACATGGAAAGTCAGGTAGAAGCAAGAAGAACTGAGTGTCACAATTATGATGGAGATTAGCATGAGCCCAGTTCTTCGTTGGTTTAAGGTAAGAGAATTATTTTCTTTTTTTTTATTTATTTTTTTTAAAATGAGGCTTTTAATTAATGTTTGACAGAGCTGATTCAAGTTGAACAGACTAAATTTCCTTAAACAAACTTACTTATTCTCCAGAGTCCTTTAAAAACTTAATAGCATTTATACATTGAAGGTATTTGATTTTCTTGTAACTAGCACTTCAAATGCAACAAGCATTTGAAGCAACAAGCATTTGACCCAACAAGTAAAACTTTCTACAGTTCATAACTTTTATAAATAAAATAAATTAAATGTACAGTGAATAAGTTCTCTGAAATATTTCAATATTTCTGCAGGTTTAGTAACATCGTAAAATACAGTTCAACTAAAATTCACAAATCTAAAAACCTGTTAGGCATTTTAAGGCGTTTTAAGTTGGAAATGAAGGCCAATGTTACATCGTAATATGCCAATTACAAATAGTACTTCAAATAGCAAATACTACAGCTTGTCCCAAACTTTAAAAACTATTCATGAACTCAACACTGAACTATTGATGGCTATGAGAATTGTTTTCTAGTCTTTTTGAAAATTTCAACCCATTTACGTTTAAGGTAATTATTGGTAAGTACGATCCCGTAGCCATTTTCTTTATTGCTTTGGGTTCAAGTTTATACACTCTTTCTGTGTTTCCTGTCTATAGAAGATCCTTTAGCATTTGTTGGAGAGCTGGTTTGGTGATGCTGAATTCCCTCAGCTTTTGCTTGTCTGTAAAGCTTTTGATTTCTCCTTCATATTTGAATGAGATCCTTGCTGGGTATCGTAATCTGGGCTGTAGGGTATTTTCTTTCATCACTTTAAGTATGTCTTGCCACTCCCTTCTGGCCTGAAGAGTTTCTGTTGAAAGATCAGCTGTTATCCTTATGGGAATCCCCTTATGTGTTATTTGCTGCTTTTCCCTTGCTGCTTTTAATATTTGTTCTTTGTGTTTGATCTTTGTTAATTTGATTAATATGTGTCTTGGAGTATGTCGCCTTGGGTTTATCTGTTGGGGACTCTCTGGGTTTCTTGGACTTGGGTGATTATTTCTTTCCCTATTTTAGGGAAGTTTTCAACTATTATCTCCTCAAGTATTCTCTCATGGTCTTTCTTTTTGTCTTCTTCTTTTGGGACTCCTATGATTCGAATGCTGGAGCGTTTAACATTGTCCCAGAGGTCTCTAATATTGTCCTCATTTCTTTTAATTCGTTTTTCTTTTTTCCTCTCTGTTTCATTTATTTCTACAATTCTATCTTCTAATTCGCTTATCCTGTCTTCTGCCTCTGTTATTCTACTGTTTGTTCCCTCCAGAGTGTTTCTGATCTCATCTATTGCATTATTCATTGTATATTGACTCTTTTTTATTTCTTCTAAGTCCTTATTAAATCTTTCTTCCATCTTCTCAATGCTTTTCTCCAGGTTATTTATCTGTAACTCCATTTTGCTTTCAAGATTTTGAATCATTTTCACCATCAAAATTCGAAATTCTTTATCAGGTAAATTCCCTATATCTTCTTCTTTTGTTTGTGTTGGTGGGCAATTATCTTCTTCCTTTACCTGCTGGGTATTTCTCTGCCTCTTCATCTTGCTTATATTGCTTTGCTTGGGGTGGCCTTTCCCTCTTCTTGCAGTTTGTGGAGTTCTCTTTATTATGTAGTTTCTTCGCTGTGTGTGGGGTTGGACGGGTGACTTGTCCAGGTTCCCTGGTTAGGGAAGCATGTGTTGGTGTTCTGGTGGGTGGAGCTGGATTTCTTCTCTCTCCTTTAGAAGACAATGGGCTGCTTTTCTGGGAGCCTGATGTCCTCTGCCAGTATTCAGAAGTTGTTTTGTGGACTTTACTCCGCGTTCAAATGTTCTTTTGATGAATTTGTGGGGGAGAGAGTGGTCTCGCCATCTTATCCCTCCGCCATCTTGTTCCTTCCTCCCCAGAACACTGGATTCTTATATTCCACTTGGTCGTGGAGTATCTCTTCCCGGCTGCTCCAGCAAAGTGCAGCCGCTGTACCTTACCTTGGACAAGGGCTATCTCCTCAAGGTCGCCCCTCCTGCTTTGAATGTGGATCAGCTCCTCTCGGCCCTCCGGTGCCCAAGTAGCCACCGCCTCCTGGACGTGGTACAGCTCCTCTCAGCCACCGCCCTAACCCTGGGCGCGGGGCAGCTCCTCTCAGCCACGATTCTGCACGTGGTCGGTTGCGCCGGAGCCGGGCGTCTCTCACGTCTGCGCCGCTGGAGCTGGGCGTCTCTCGCGCCTGCGCCGCCGGAGCCAGGCAGAGAATTATTTTCCATAAATAGAGTGCTGCTGCACTAGTATTAGCTCTTGAATCAACTCATCAGGTCTGTGGAGTCTGTCTCTAGGTTTAGGCCCAGGAGAGACACCTATTTTCCTCTGCCCACCCAACAGAAGGCAAAGTCAAGCCAGAGGAAACCACTGGAAACTTCCACACACATCCCGGGATGTTCCTTTAAGAAGATTTCCACCACCCCTCCGATGTTTAACCAAAGAACTCTGCACCATTTTCTAAGGTACCTTCAACCTGCCTTCGCATTGCTATTTATTCCACAGTCAAGACTGTGATCTGGGGCTTAGTTTTTTTTTTTTTTAACAGCTTTTAAATCTAGTTTTTAGCATTTGTTTCCCATGTGCTACCCACCCCTCAACACAGACCATTCTGTTGATGATAAAAGCGTGGCTTTTAAATGAAGGACGTTCTGACTCTGCTGCTATCCCTCAAGGATCCACTCCTGTGCTCTGTTCCTCCTGCCAGGGAAGAGAAAGTAGGAATCAGAGAATAGTGTTAAGTATTTGGATACCTCAAAATACCCCATCTTCAAGGGCACTTTCTAAAGTGACCCATGTTGGTTCTTCCACACATGGAATTTCTAAAAAACACTGTAGATCATGCTGAAGATATACTGATTTTTTTTTTTCAAATCCTAAAAATAGAAACTCACCATTTATACCTAACTGTACCATGTGTATCTCTCCCAGAGAGAGTATCCCCTTCTGACATTCTATAAGATTCTATCTCTGGGTTTTTAGGAGCCCTCTGGCTGAAAGAATGAGTTTTCCCCAGTTCTTAAGTCAGAGTGAAATGTTGCACTCAGAACATAGGAAATATCACAAAATTCTCCGTACTCTTTCTATTTCATCTTACTGAGATGAGGAACATTTTGCCCAGAGCCCAATGACTGGAGGTTTCCCTGGTGGCTCAGTAGTAAAGAATACTGCAGTAGATGCTGGAGATGGAGGTTTACTCCCTAGGTCAGGAAGATCCCCTGGAGAAGGAAATGGCAAGTCATCACTTCAATATTCTTGCCTAGGAAATCTCATGGACAGAGGATACTGGTGAGCACAGTCCATAGAGGTCACAAGATTAGGACATGACTTAGTGACTAAACAGCAGCTGCAGCTCTTCAAAAGCACCAGGAACCAAGTAACTGAACTTTTCTGTAGCCAATGAGTTGAAGTTTTCCATAGTGCTCATAAATAAAAATTTTAAATAAGTGATTGCTTTTCTATAGAAGCTTTGGCATAGATCTTAGTTTTAAAGGCCAAATCTTCGTATCCCTTGAGAAAGAATACAAGCTGAGTTTTTGTAGTATGTTTAGGAAATTGCTGTTCTCCTTTAAACTTTCTCCTGAGAAGAAGGCACACCAGAAATGTAGACCAGACTCATTGTCTTTAACTCAGCATGTTAACTATAATGAAGAATTTTCTCTCCACTCTCCTTTATATAAATCACTCAATTTGAATCACTTCTGAACCTACAGAATTTTCTTAAAGAACTGTATTAAAATCAATGGGGTGCTTGTTAAAAATGCAAATGAAAGACCCACTGAAGCCGACTCTCTGGGGGCAGGACAAAGGCAATCTATATTTTGAACAAGCCATGATTCTTTTTCTCAGAAATCTTTGAAAAACATTGATCTGTAGATTTGTTTTTTAGGACTGTAGGAATCTTCCTGAGGTATTTGAGTGATAGATTTCTTTATGGAACTAAAAAGAGTAAAATGAGTCTCTTAACTTGCTTTTCTATGGTTCCTCAAACAAAAGTCAGGTGCCATCTTAACATTTGCTATTCATTCTCTCATTCAACGGTGCATTTATTTAATAGCTACTGAATAACTCTACTACACTTCCAAGTGATTAGGCTAAGACAGCCAACACAACACACAAAAATCCCTGCCCTATTGGAACCTTTATTTCTGGTGAAGATAAGCAAGAAATGCAGTAAGTAAATACACAGTGTATTCATGTGTGCTCAGTTGTGTCCAACTCTTTGTGACCCCAGAGGCCATAACCCACCAGGCTCCTCTGTCCATGAGCTATTGCAGGTAAGAATAGTGGAGTGGGTTACCATTCCTTTCTCCAGGGGATCTTCCCAACCCAGTGACTGTGAACTTGCATCTCCTGTGTCTCCTGCATTAGCAGGCAGATTCTTTGCCATTGAGCCACCTGGGAAGTAAATATATAGAGTATGTTAAATAGTGATGAGTGCTTAGGAGTGAAAGTAAGTAGAGAATTGGACTGTGGATAGGAAGAAGAGGAAAGTGGTAAGATTTTAAATAGCAGTACTAAATAAGGACATATTAGAAAGCAATTTGTAAATAGGATCTGATGAAAATAAAGGAGCTAGCTAATCATGTTGACATTCCTCAACCCAGAAAATGTGAATATCTACAGGTAAAAGAGAATTCAGCAAGTTCAAGGGGAAGAGGCCTGCATGGCTAGAGTGAAGTAAATGGGTAAAGAAGGTGAGGTGAGGCGTCAGTGGTGGAGATGGGTCACAGAAGCCAAACTTCACTGCAGATGAAGATCAAACAATTGATCTTTTGCTCTTGAGTGGACTGGAATTTAATTGAGTTTTTTCAGTAGGCTACATTGAGCCTGAAAGCAACAAGAAAAAAAGGAGACAATTTAAGAGGTTTTTCCTAAAGTTTAGGTGAGAGATAATGAGTTTAGGGAAGCTGAAGAGAGTGGTAAGAGGAAGAAGAGAAATAGCTATCTGGATATATGGGTAATCCTCATAAAAGAGGTTGCCCCTGAACTCAAATGGTAAAGCATCCACCTGTAATGCAGGAAACCCAGGTTCAATCCCTGGGTCGGGAAGATCCCCTGGAGAAAAAAATGGCAACCCACCCCAGTATTTTTGCCTAGAGAATCCCACGGACAGAAGAGCCTACTGGGCTACAATCTGTGGGGTTGCAAAGAGTCAGACACGACTGAGCAACTAACACACACACACATAAAAGAGGGCCACTAAGGATGACACTAAGGTTCATGGCCTGAGTACCTAAAGAACAAATGCTGCCAATGACTGCAGAAAAGCTGGTGGGTTTGGTTGTGCAGAGCATATTCAGTGTAGCAGCAGGGAAAACACTTATTAGAGTAGATTTAAGAGAGAGTGGGAAGAGAGAAATTTGAGACAGTAATCAAGAATTTTAACTCTGAGAACAAAAATCGTGTGAATACTGAAGTAGAAACGCAGTTAAAAGAGTTAAATTAGTTTTATTATTTTAAGAGAGAAATAAGCATACAATTATATGAGGATGGGAATGATTCATTTTAGAGAGAAAAGATATGACTGATTAAAGAAAGCAGAGAAAATTGGGGATTTTCCAGGCAAGAATACTGGAGTGGGTACAATTTAATGACATGAAGTTCAAAACCCAAGATTAAAAAGTGTATCAAGGTGGACACATACACAATCCTATGCCCAATGGTACCAAGAACATTGGGGGAAAAAACAGCCACCACTTGAGGGCTGCAGGGGAATCTGTGTCCTCAGTGAAGATAAATGTTTTCCCTAGAACATGAAGGAAAAGGGATGGCATTGAGAAGAATTTGAATTTAGAGGACATATGCTGAGATTTGATCTTGAGTTCCAGCTGGCATCCTGAAAGGGTTTTAATAACTGGGAGGAGTGGAGATGGAATTAGAAAAGATGAACAGAGTATTATGTGGATGAGAATCTAGCGGATGAGGGTTAAGCTGGGAGTCTTGGTCTATGTGTGGTAACTGTCATGGATACAGATGAGGGTTTTGAGGGATGAGTCCAAATGGTCTCCGGCAGGGAGTTATGGAGAAGTGGTGAATAAGAGAATGGGGGTTGCAGACATGTTTCATCAGTCATCAAGGGACATGGGTCCATTCATCTGCTGATGGAGGCAAGACATTTTTCCAAGGGGTAGTCTTGGTACAAATTCTAAAGAAAGGTGGATTTATTCAGGTACAATAGACATCTTTGGCAGGGATGAATAGTGATCTGCAAAAATGGTATTATAATAAATAAATAAGCGAAAAATATCCTCCCTGCTATCGTATTAGCATTATATCTTAAATCCATCCTGTGTAAATAGACCACACAAGCCTATGTTACACTGACCTCTACGATTCAGTTTTTCCAAGCATATTAATGTGATTTGTAGACTGAATTCACATTTTTATAGTATCCCTATGGAAATTGTCAGGAGACAAGTAATACACGTATAAGACCTTGTGCCAGAGTAACTAAAGAATTTGTCTTACTGTTTAGGCTAGTATGAGTAAATTGAGGTAGTCTACATTTCAACCTGCACCGTGGCTTGTTTAATGCAAAACATTACATCTGAAAAATCATAACAGGCTATTATTGTTTGCTTCAACATGAATGTCTAATTATACTTTGTGAGTAATAGTGAACAAAAGGAGAATACAATCAGATCTCTATGTATACAAATGTGTGTAGAAATGTAAGCAATCTTTAAAAACACAGTAAAACTCAGGACATTGTATTAGATTATACAACTGAGAAGCAGCCTTCACAATTCTGTTTATGAAGATATTTCTCAAGAATCACCATAAACAAAACTCAAATACCATACTACTGAAAAAACTACTAAATGACTTTTTAAAAGGTTTTAAAAAATGAAATATTTGAGGCAAAGATTTTAAGTACGAGTGTTTTCCTTGGTTTCATCTCAAGACAAACTGTTCACTGAAAGGGCAGTTCCTCCAGAGTGTTGAGAACAACTGTTAGTCTCGTGTGAACTGAGTGTGTTTTGTTCAATTCATAAAAATAGTGTGTTTTTCTTGGAAAACAAAGCATACAATTTTTGAGTTAGATTTCTAACACTTCAGTTCATTTCAGTTCAGTCGCTCAGTCGTGTCCGACTCTTTGTGACCCCATGAATCACAGCACGCCAGGCCTCCCTGTCTATCACCAACTCCCGGAGTTCACTCAAACTCATGTCCATCGAGTCGGTGATGCCATCCAGCCATCTCATTCTCTGTCGTCCCCGTCTCCTCCTGCCCCCAATCCTTCCCAGCATCAGAATCTTTTCCAGTAAGTCAATTCGTCGCATGAGGTGGCCAAAGTATTGGAGTTTCAGCTTTAGCATCAGTCCTTCCAATGAATGCCCAGGATTGATCTCCTTTGGAATGGACTGGTTGGATCTCCTTGCAGTCCAAGGGACTCTCAAGAGTCTTCTCCAGCACCAAAGGTACAAATTATGTTCTCAGACAGAATTTCAGGCAAAAGAAGCTTTCATTCTTACTATATAGGTATTGTTGTTTGGAGAGAGTTGCTTGGGGGGATTTAAGAAACAAAACTAAGATTGTACCACAGAGCTCTTTTACTAGCATTTTCAATTGCAACATTTATAAAAAAAAAAAAAAGATAGTGTTTAAAACAGATAAACTTGTGGCTCAGTGTTAAGAAATGCACCTGCTATGCAGGAGATGCAGGTTCAGTCCCTGGGTCAGGAAGACCCCCTGGAGGAGTGCATGGCAACCCTCTCTAGTATTCTTTAAAGGAAAATCCCATGGACAGAAGAGACTGGTGGGCTACGGTCCATGGGGTCACAGACTCAGACATGACTGAAGCGATTAAGCATGCAGCATGCATATACAAAGTTAACATTTCTTTTATATCTATTGGAAATTTGTTTGTATTAGTAACACACATTAGTTGTTTAGCAGACTATGTTTTTAGATAAAATCTTATTTGACAAATTAAAATAAAAATCCTGAAAAATACCAGATCACCCTACCTGCCTCCTGAGAAATCTGTATGCAGGTCAAGATGTTAGAACAAGACATGGAGCAACAGACTTGTTTCAAATTGGGAAACGAGTACATCAAGTCTGTATATTGTCACTCTGCTTATTTAACTTACATGCAGAGTACATCATGTGAAATGCCAGGCTGGATGAAGCACAAACTGGAATTAAGATTGCTGGGGAAAATATCAATAACCTCAGATATGCAGATGACACCACCCTTATAGCAGAAAGTGAAGAAGAACTAAAGAGCTTCTTGATGAAAGTGAAAGAGGAGAGTGAAAAAGTTGGCTTAAAACTCAACATTCACAAAATTAAGATCATGGCATCTGGTCCCATCACTTCATGACAAATAGATGGGTAAACAAAGGAAACAGTGACAGACTTTGTTTTCTTGGGCTCCAAAATCACTGCAGATGGTGACTGCAGCCATGAAATTAAAAGATGATTGCTCCTTGGAGGACAATCTATGACCAACCTAGAGAGCATATTAAAAAGCAGAGACATTGCTTTGCTGGCAAAAGTCCGTCTAGTCAAAGCTATGGTTTTTCTGGTAGTCACGTATGGATGTGAGAGTTGGACCTTAAAGAAAGCTGAAAGCCAAAGAGTTGATGCTTTTGAACTGTGGTGTTGGATAAGACTCTTGAGAGTCCCTTGGACTGCAGGGAGATCAAACCAATCCATCCTGAACGAAATCTGTCCTGAATATTCGTTGGAAGGACTGATGCTGAAGCTGAAGCTCCAATACTTTTGCTACCTGATGCAAAGAGGTGACTCATTGGAAAATACCCTGATGGTAGAAAAGATTGAAGGCAGAAGGGGACAACAGAGGATGAGACCGTTGGATTATCACCAACTCTACGGACGTGAGTTTGAGCAAGCTCTGGCAGTTGGTGATGGACAGGGAAGCCTGTCATGCTGCAGTCCATGGGTCGCAAAGAGTCGAAAATGACTGAGTGACTGAAATGAACTGAAGTGAAAGCCACTCAGTCATGTCCAACTTTTTGTGACCCCATGGTTTGTAGCCTGCCAGGCTGCTCTGTCCATGCAATTCTCTAGGGAAGAATACTGGAGTAGGTTGCCATTTCCTTCTCCAAATGGAAGAAACCATTATGAAATCAAATATCTTTTCTTTTATTATTTCCATTAATATCTCTTTCATTAAGCAATTATTGTCTTCTATGTTCCTTGTGATTTGTTATACATTGAGGAAACAAAAGTGGGTGAAATCAATACACTCCTTGTTTCAATGTATTTAGATGAGATAAAGAACAAAAAAGAAGTAATTGCAATACTGAGTGATAATAGGAATTGCAGTAACAATACAGGATATAGCATATAGAAAATAAAATTAACCCATACTTGCCAGTTTGAAAGAAATATTTCAGATCTTCTGATTGTCTTTATTATTTTACTCCAGAAATAAACACAAATGATTAAATAGGATAGTATTTTCTTCCTCAACATGTAAACTTTCTTTTATGTGGTTTATTCTAAAAATGTATCTATCTTACTATAAAAATAGTATAGATTGGCTCCAGATAGGGAAAGGAGTATGTCAAGGATGTACATTGACACTCTGCTTATTTAACTTACATGCAGAATACATCATGAGAAATGCTGGGCTTGATGAAGCAAAAACAGGAATCAAGATTTCCAGGAGAAATATCATTAACCTCAGATATGCAGATGACACCACCCTTATGGCAGAAAGCAAAGGAGAACTAAATAGCCTCTTGATGAAAGTGAAAGAGGAGAGTGAAAAAGTTGGCTTAAAGCTCCACATTCAGAACACTAAGATCATGGCATTCAGTCCCATCACTTCATGGCAAATAGATGGGGAAACAGCAGAAACAGTGACAGACTTTATTTTGGGGGCTCCAAAATCACTGCAGATGGTGGTTGCAGCCATGAAATTAAAAGATACTTGCTCCTTAGAAGAAAAGTTATGACCAATTTAGACAGCTTATTAAAAAGCAGAGACATTACTTTGCCAATGAAGGTCCCTCTAGTCAAAGGTATGGTTTTTCCAGTAGTCTTGTATGGATGTGAGAATTGGACCATAAAGAAAGCTGAGTGCCAAAGGATTGATGATTTTGAACTGTGGTGTTGGAGAAGACTCTTGAGAGTCCTTTGGGCTGCAAGGAGATCCAACCATCCTAAGGAAATCAGTCCTGAATATTCATTGGAAGGACTGATGCTAAAGCTGAAACTCCAATACTTTGGCCACCTGATGTGAAGAACTGACTCATTGGAAAAGACCCTGATGCTGGGAACGATTTAAGGTGGGAGGAGAAGGGGACAACAGAGGATGAGATGGCTGGATGACATTACTAACTCAATGGACATGAGTTTGAGTAAATTCCAGGAGTTGGTGATAGACAGGGAGTCCTGGCTTGCTGCAGTCTATGGGGTTGCAAAGAGTCGGACACTGATGAGTGACTGAACTGAACTGAGCGAACTATACAAATAACACATTTATTCAGAAATACATATGTTAAAATAAGTTAAGTTAAACTGTTCAGTTAAACAGTTCAGTTATGTTAATATATAAAGATATATATATGTGTGTGTGTGTGTGTGTGTGTGCTAGGTCACTTCAGTCAAGTCTAACTCTTAGCAACCCTGTGGACTGTAGCCCACCAGCTCCTCTGTCCATGGGTTTCTCCAGGTAAGAATAAATAAATATATAAACACACAAATAGATAAATACCATGATATAAGAAGAAAAAGAGAAATAATATGTGAAGCCCTAATTGTACAGAATGGGTTTAAATGTACTGCTAAACTACAGCAGGGAGCTTTTTTGTATTAACTTTTTGTTTTGCTTTTTTAAAAAATTAACTTTTATGCCCTTTTGCAGATTTGTTGTCACTAAGTCATGTTTGACTCTTTTGCAGCCTCATAGATTGAGTCTACCAGGCTCCTCTGTCCATGGGATTTCCCAGGTAAGAAGCTGGAATGGATTGCCATTTCCTTCTCCAAGTCATCTTCCCAACCCAGGGACTGAACGTATGTGTCCTGAATTGGCAGGCAGATTCTTTACAACTGAGCCACCAAGAAGACCTTTGCAGGTTCAATTCAGTTCAGTTCAGTTCAGTCACTCAGTTGTGTCCGACTATCTGCGACGCCATGAATCACAGCACGCCAGGCCTCCCTGTCCATCAACAACTCCCGGAGTTCACTCAAACTCATGTCCATAGAGTCGGTGATGCCATCCAGCCATCTCATTCTCGGTCGTCCCCTTCTCCTCCCGCCCCCAACCTTTCCCAGCATCACAGTCTTGTCCAGTGAGTCAACTTGTCGCATGAGGTGGCCAAAGTATTGGAGTTTCAGCTTTAGAATAAGTCCTTCCAATGAACACCCAGGATTGATCTCCTTTAGAATGGACTGGTTGGATCTCCTTGCAGTCCCAGGGACTCTCAAGATTCTTCTCCAGCACCACAGTTCAAAAGCATCAATTCTTCGGCGATTAGCTTTCTTCACAGTCCAACGCTCACATCCATACATGACCACGGGAAAAACCATAGCCTTGACTAAACGGACCTTTGTTGGCAAAATAATGTCTCTCTTTTAATATACTATCTAGGTTGGTCATACCTTTCCTTCCAAGGAGTAAGCGTCTTTTATTTCATGGCTGCAGTCAACATCTGCAGTGATTTTGGAGCCCCAAAAAATAAACTCTGACACTGTCTCCACTGTTTTTCCATCTATTTCCCATGAAATAATGGGACCAGATGTCATGATCTTTGTTTTCTGAATGTTGAGCTTCAAGCCAACCTTTTTACTCTCCTCTTTCATGTTCATCAAGAGGCTTTTGAGTTCCTCTTCACTTTCTGCCATAAGGGTGGTGTCATCTGCATATCTGAGGTTAGTGATATTTCTCCCGGCAATCTTGATTCCAGCTTGTGCTTCTTCCAGCCCAGCGTTCCTCATGATGTACTCTGCATATAAGTTAAATAAGCAGGGTGACAATATACAGCCTTGACGTACTCCTTTTGCTATTTGGAACCAATCTGTTGTTCCATGTGCAGTTCTAACTGTTACTTCCTGACCTGCATACAGGTTTCTCAAGAGGTAGGTCAGGTGGTCTGGGATTCCCATCTCTTTCAGAATGTTCCACAGTTTATTGTGATCCACACAGTCAAAGGCTTTGGCATAGTCAATGAAGAAGAAATAGATGTTTTTCTGGAACTCTCTTGCTTTCTCCATGATCCAGGGGATGTTGGCAATTTGATCTCTGGTGCCTCTGCCTTTTCTAAAACCTGCTTGAACATCTGGAAGTTCACGGTTCACATATTGCTGAAGACTGGATTGGAGAATTTTGAACGTGACTTTACTAGCGTGTGAGATCAGTGCAATTGTGTGGTAGTATGAGCATTCTTTGGCATTGCCTTTCTTTGGGATTGATTGGGATGAAGACTGACCTTTTCCAGTCCTGTGGCCACTGCTGAGTTTTCCAAATCTGCTGGCATATTGAGTGCAGCACTTTCACAGCATCATCTTTCAAGATTTGAAATAGCTCAATTGGAATTCCATCATCTCCACTAGCTTTGTTCGTAGTGATGCTTTCTAAGGCCCACTTGATTTCACATTCCAAGATGTCTGGCTCTAGGTCAGTGATCACGTTATCGTGACTATCTTGGTCGTGAAGATCTTTTTTGTACAGTTCTTCCGTGTATTCTTGCCACCTCTTCTTAATATCTTCTGCTTCTGTTAGGTCCATACAATTTCTGTCCTTTATTGAGCCCATCTTTGCATGAAATGTTCCCTTGGTGTCTCTAATTTTCTTGAAGAGATCTCTTGTTTTTCCTATTCTGTTGTTTTCCTCTATTTCTTTGCATTGATCACTGAGGAAGGCTTTCTTATCTCTCCTTGCTATTCTTTGGAACTCTGCATTCAGATGCTTATATCTTTCCTTTTCTCCTTTGCTTTTCACTTCTCTTCTTTTCACAACTATTTGTAAAGCCTCCTCAGACAGCCATTTTGCTTTTTTGCATTCCTTTTCCATGGGGATGGTCTTGGTCCCTGTCTCCTGTACAATGTCACGAACCTCCGTCCAGAGTTCATCAGGCACTCTATCTATCAGATCTAGTCCCTTAAATCTATTTCTCACTTCCACTGTATAATCATAAGGGATTTGATTTAGGTCATATCTGAATGGTCTAGTGGTTTTCCCTACTTTCTTCAATTTAAGTCTGAATTTGGCAATAAGGAGTTCATGATCTGAGCCACAGTCAACTCCTGGTCTTGTTTTTGCTAACTGTATACAGCTTCTCCATCTTTGGCTGCAAAGAATATAATCAATCTGATTTCGGTATTGACCATCTGGTGATGTCCATGTGTAGAGTCTTCTCTTGTGTTGTTGGAAGAGGGTGTTTGCTATGACCAGTGCATTCTCTTGACAAAACTCTATTAGCCTTTGCCCTGCTTCATTCCGTGTTCCAAGGCCAAATTTGCCAGTTACTCCAGGTGTTTCTTGACTTCCTACTTTTGCATTCCAGTCCCCTATAATGAAAAGGACATCTTTTTTGGGTGTTAGTTCTAAAAGGTCTCGTACGTCTTCATAGAACCATTCAACTTCGGCTTCTTCAGCATTACTGGTTGGGGCATAGGCCTGGATTACTGTAATATTGAATGGTTTGCCTTGGAAACGAACAGAAATCATTCTGTCGTTTTTAAGATTGCATCCAAGTACTGCATTTCGGACTCTTTTGTTGACCATGATGGCTACTTCATTTCTTCTAAGGGATTCCTGCCCACAGTAGTTAAATATAATGGTCATCTGAGTTAAATTCACCCATTCCAGTCCATTTTAGTTCACTGATTCCTTGAATGTCTATGTTCACTCTTGCCATCTCCTGTTTGACCACTTCCAATTTGCCTTGATTCATGGACCTAACATTCCAGGTTCCTATGCAATATTGCTCTTTACAGCATCGGACCTTGCTTCTATCACCAGTCACATCCACAGCTGGGTATTGGTTTTGCTTTGGCTGCATCCCTTCATTCTTTCTGCAGTTATTTCTCCACTGAGCTCCAGTAACATACTGGGCACCTACCACCCTGGGGAATTCCTCATTCAGTATCCTATCATTTTGCCCTTTGATACAGTTCATGGGGCTCTCAAGGCAAGTATACTGAAGTGGTTTGCCATTCCCTTCTCCAGTGGACCACATGTGATCAGATCGACTAGTTTCCTCTGATTACGATTTCAGTGTGTCTGCCCTCTGATGCCCCCTCGCAATTCCTACCATCTTATTTGGGTTTCTCTTACCTTGGGCGTGGGATATCTCTTCACCGCTGCTCCAAGAAAAGTGCACCTTACCTTGGACGAGGGGTATCTCCTCAAGGCCGACCCTCCTGACTTTGAACGTGGAGTAGCTCCTCTAGGCCTTCCTGCCCCCGCGCAGCCATCGCCTATTGGACCTGGGGTAGCTCCTCTTGGCCGCGCCTCTTTGCGTGGTCGGTTGCACCGTGCCCGTGTCTCTGGCAACTGCGCCGCCGGGGGCTGGTGTCTCAGCAACAGAAAAATTGGCATAACACCCACACACATATGTATTTATCTTTTTAGCCACCTAGTCATCTAAGTGGTGTCTACATAACTAGATACCTGGGTTGGAGACTTAGTACTAAATTTGGTAGCTATAGGTCTCAATTCTAGGAAGTCAGATAGCTGGAGGGATGCACAGCATGTCACAGAACATACATACTGAGTACCAGGAAGGAGGATTCCTGGCCATCTGGACCACTGGTATTGTGCCCTCACTCTACCTGGAGGTAGTTTGGAATTTGTTGTAGATATCATTCTTTTTTTCTTGCCCTAATTCTTCTCTTAAACTGTTTGCTACCAGTATATACTGACTCATGATAGTCTTTGTGCTTTAATCTTTAGGACTATGACATATAATTTAAGGAAAAAATGAATTTGGACCTACAGAATGCCATATTGAATGAAGTAAGTCAGATAAAGAAGGAGAAATATTGTATGACATCCCTTATAAATGGAATCTAAAAAGAAATGATACAAATGAACTTTAAAAACAGAAAGAGACTCATAGATTTAGAGAACAAATCTATGGTTGCCGGGGGAAGGGGAAGGGAAAGGGTTGGTTAGGTAGTTGGGAATGGACATGTACACATTGCTATATTTGAAACGGATATTCAATAAAGACCTGCTGTATAGCACATGGAACTCTGCTCAATGTTATTCGGCAACCTGGATGAGAAGGAGTTTGGGGGAGAATGAATACATGTATATATGTATGGCTGAGTCCCTTCACTGTTTGCCTGAAACTATCACAATATTGTTAATGAGATATACCCCAGTAGAAAATAAAAAGTTTAAATTAAAAAAAAAAACAAATCAAGCAAAAATTATGATATTGTCCAAGTCCCTAGATACTTATACATTTAGTCAGTGTCCAAAATATTCTACTACATTAAGCAGATAGCTGTTCACAAAGCTATCAGAGTAGGTAGAACTCTACTACATTAAAAATATAGCTGTGCAAAAAGCTATTGCTAACTTTAGACAACTTTGGTTCATCATTTCAGAAAATAGAATTCAGGTTCAAGTTACAGGTTTTTTTCTCAGCAGCCTTGGCCACATATGTTCTGAGATTTTCCTATGAGGATAATGAACAAGAGCCATAAATTAAACCAGATGCTCATGCAGCTTCTGTCTTCTTTCAAGTGGCTATTTCTTAGATCCTTTTATCATTAAAAATAAAATAAATTATTCAGCTTTAATATGGAACTCAGAGCTGAGTTGCCAAAAGTGGGATTTGAAGCAATATGAATTAAAAACACATCACATCAAACTTTTGGCTTTAAACAAAAAATAAATGCTTAAAATGTAAGGGGACTCATCTTCTTGATCCTCACATATTGCATTCTTATGTTTTGTTAATATTGTTTTCCTAAGATCTCAGATATTTCAAAGAATTCCTTCACTTGGAAAGCAAACTATAATAGTTAAACTAATAACAGTTGGGTAGTATTTCATATACATTATTTTGTGTAAACTGGTGGGTGAGAAAGATTGTTTGAATTTACTATTAAGAGCCAATTCTTTATTTTAAACCTTAGGACTTGATGATGTACAGTCAGGAGTATATGTAAGGAGTAGAAAAATGAATCAAAAATTTATTTGAAATTAGATAAGGCAAATCATCATGACATATGAAGAACACATTTTTGGAGCAAGAATTTGTGCATTACTATAGCAAAATAGTTTTATTTTTATAATTTATGATTTTATTTATGGGATAGGCTTTAAATGAACAAAAATTAAGGTAAATTTGTTTCCAGTTAAATAACCATATTTTTGGAAAAAATTCACTCATCTGAAAATATTCTTCAAGAATTTCAGAGTTGGAAACATACAAACTTCTCTAAACTCAGATAAACTCCAGATATTCAAATAACCTTAGAAAAGGTGTGTGTCTTAGTAGTAGAAGTAAACCCAAGGAAACCAGGCCTATATAAGATTTTGGAGGAGATAGGTAGAAAAAAGTTTAAGATGGAATAGGAGAGTAGTTTCCACACTAGTAGTGCAGGAAAAAATAAATTCCTAGCATAAAATACTAATTTTTCCAAAGAGGGTGAACACTCTTACATTTAATTCCATATATATGATGCTCCTTGGTTTGTGATTATGACCTCTATGTGATTAAGAAGTTGGTCCCTCCTTATGATGTTCTTAAATCAATGCTCTCCCCTAGCTTCACTCCTTACTATCCACTCAGTCCAAGTAATAAAATGAAACTATTAAATATTCATGAATATCCAGTACTGATCCAAATGCTAAAATTTCTCTCTGTTCTCAAAACTACCATGTTAATTCTATGAAATCAAAACCATTTTTCATGGAGGAACTTAGAGAATTCAAAATGTCTTTAAGATACAAGTCCTGTCCTATAAGAAGAGGATAAAAATCAAATGGCTCAGAGGCAAGGTTTAATATGGATTTAGATTTCCTTATTGTAAGTCACTAGTTTCTCTGCTGTTCTGTGATTCCCAATCTCCCCAGAATTGTGTATAATTTGATGGTGAGCTCTGAGTTTCTTTTCAGCTCATAATTTCACGATAGGTGAATGATCCTTTTATTTAAATTATATGCCCTTGTGGCCTATAAACTCTAGGGGCCCCCCTACAGGCTGCACCCCTGATCTTCATTCTGTTTTATAGTTCTCTCCTTTTGTGTATGGTTTATTTCTCTCCTGTGGCTTGCTTATAAACAATAGAAAGTGGCAAAGTTGAAAGGATACATATGATATCTTACACAAGATTCTAGTACCGTCTTCTTGGACTCTGTTACTCTCTTGCTGGCTTTGAAGATGCAAGCAGCCTGTGTGGGGAGGCCCACATGACAAATATCTGCAGACGGCTTTTAGGAAGATAAGAGAAGCCTCTTGCTGATGGGTAGCAAGAAATTGAAGCCGTCAGTCATAAAGTCATGGGGAAGTGGATTCTACTAACAAAAGCCTATCCTTCCCCAGTCAAGCTTCAGATGAGATTGCAGACCCAGCTGACACATTGAATGAATACGTGAGAGACACTATCAGAGAATCCAGCTCAGTTATGCCCAGATTCCTGACCCACAGAAATTGTAAGTTAATAAATGCCTTTTGTTTTAAGCTCCACATTTGTGGCAAATCTATTGTACAGCAATAGATAACAAATGCAAGCCTATTCTACAGTATTAAAGAAGAGAAAAATAAAATATACTTGGATAGGAACTATGACAAATCAGCAAGAACACAGAACAGCTATAGTCCAAACTCATCTTCTACCTCCTCTTCATTTTCAGAGCATTGTCTGAATGTCTCCACACGTGGACAGCAGGCTGGTCAGAGCAGGGAGAGTATTCCTCAATTTGGCATAAATGTAAGTCTTATAAATATTGATGTGGCAATTGAGGGGCTTCAAGGTCACATTCTGAAAGCGATATATTGAGACTTTAAACTGGCCAGACTAAATTTCCTGGACATTTTTATATCTGTGAATCTAATGCTGTGGAACTTCCCTGAGTATCATTAAGTGGGGAGAGAGGGAGCTTTGACAGAATATTTAAAGGTAGTGAGTGCAGAAAACCACAACAATGTCAGGTTTATGCCCCACTGAGCCCAGCCTGCTCAATGAACCGGTTATTCTTGCTGAATTGCAAGGATCATAGACTGTGAGCCAGAGACTGGAGCTCTCTCAGCTCTGCTACTTACAGGAATCATAAATCTGATAAAGTTGTGTAGCGAAATATTGAGTTCTTCCTATTTACCAGGCATTTGATGGGCTACTTCACACCTGTTATACTATGTATTTCTTGTAATAACTCCATGGACCATCACAGTTGGCTTCATTTTATAAGTGAGGAAATACTTCAATTATTTGTCCAAGGCCATGGAACTAGGATTCATAGTCAGATTTATTGGATGCCAAAATCCTTCTTAATTCTAACATTTACACCACCACTTTAAGAGGCTTGTCTCTGCCCTTTCAAATTGCAGTGTGAGAATGAATGGAAATACATAAAAACTGGTCTGTATATAGCATGTGCTCAGAAATCCATAGTTTGGTTATCAATGACCTACTCCCACTCCTACCATGATTCAGTTCAGTTCAGTTCAGTCTCTCAGTCGTGTCCGACTCTCTACGACCCCATGAATCACAGCACGCCAGGCCTCCCTGTCCATCACCAACTCCCGGAGTTCACTCAAACTCATGTCCACAGAGTCGGTGATGCCATCCAGCCATCTCATCCTCTGTCGTCCCCTTCTCCTCCCGCCTCCAACCTTTCCCAGCATCAGAGTCTTTTCCAGTGAGTCAACTCTTTTAGTCTCCAGTAAAAGGCTGCGGAGAAGGGCATGGCAATTCACTCCAGTATTTTTGTCTGGAGAATTCCATGGACAGAGGAGCCTGGCCGGGCTACAGTCCATGGGGTCAGAGAGAGTCGGACGTGACTAAGCCACTAATACATGCAAAAGACTAAGAAAAATCTTCAAAGTGAAAAGAAATAAAAGAACAACATGCTATTTTATTAAGGTTTAAAAGTTAAATTTGAGTATCTCTAAGGTAATCTTAGATCATTTTTTAAGTTTTGTACTTTCAGTACTGACAAGCTGAGCTTTTCCTTTAAGTCTGTTGAATCACAATTGAACAGGGGCGATAGAATGAGATCCCAAAGCATGAACCTAGTGCAAGTGCGTCAAACCCCCCAATCTTCCATATGGTTCTGAAGTTTTCTTCCTTCAGGTATAAACACTTCCACCTCACTTATGTAGCAGGAGATTCCACGGGGTTCACTGCTCTTGCATATCTTTAAACAGTGTCCACTGTGCTTGATTTCAAGGGTTGGTGACATTTTAAAAATAAGTCTGGGATTTGATATAGCCTGGCAAAGAGCATAAAATAAAAAACATATCCCATCTACCATTTATTATCACTATAATTTCATAAGAGAAAGGACATTCTCATTTTAAAAAGCAGAAGAAAACCGAATAGAAGGCAGTCCTTCACAGGAATAAATGGAACTTTATGGGAAACACACTTTCTTTTGCGTACCTTTTTTGTATCTGGCAGCAGGTGTGTGAAAATTTTGACATTGATGTACAGATGAATAAATCTGTCAGTGGACAGATGGATGAACCCAGAGACTAGCCTTGGGGAACCACAGACCCAGAAGGTTCCTGAACCCAGGCTGGAGTGAGAAGTGTGGTTAGGATTTCCAGAGACCATGTTGTCTGTGCTGTACCGCTCAGGAGTCCTGGTTAGTCAGCTCAGGCCAGCCACACTGTGGTGAAAGGCTTCAAGTGGACACCACGTTGTGGTTTGCTGTTTTACAAATCCCAGGGCCCTGTGTGGTCCAAGTCAGCAATATCTAGTAGCCCCCAAAGGCCAGAAAATTGCCCATTTCCACCATTATGTTATTTATTTATGCAGTTTCCCCTCCCTCTTCCTGAGGTGTAGGCCAGAGTGGCCACTGATGCTGTTTTTGTAACACTCTGTCCTTTGGGATCTGAGAGGTTGAATCAAACAAAAACCAACTGTGAAGGAAAACTGAAGCCAGGAAGGGATCACGTTTATGGTTTTCCGCAGTCTCTCCCCTGAGTTTTCACCTTGTTTTCACTCCTAGCTTCCCTGACTTCTCAAAGTTCTGAGACAAAACACTCTCAAAAATACCAGCATAGGAAACTTTGCACACTTCTGAGGACTCCAGGTCACTCTCATCCACACACACAAGGAATCAGTCCTCCCAGAGACATGTTTGCAAAGGCACACAGCAAGTTAGAGTGCTCCACTGTCTTTATTGAGAAAGAGAATTATTTCCCCCTTTAGTTAGCTGAAACAGAGCTATAGCTTTTCAAAAGGAACTTTGAAAATAAGTCGCTAAAAAAAAAAAAAAGCCCAATAAATACTCAAAGGAAAAAAAAATAGTTTTCAGAAAGCACATATTTCATTGACATTCCTAAACCTTGAAAGGCAGAAGAGCTTGCTTAAAACAATATGGACTTTGGAAACAGGCCCAAATCCTAAAAAGCAGAGACATTACTTTGCTGACAAAGGCCCATATAGTCAAAGCTATGATTTTTAAAGTAGTCATGTACAGATGTGAGAGTTGGACCATAAAGAAGGCTGAGCACCAAAGAACTGATGCTTTTGAACTGTGGTGGTGGAGAAGACTCTTGAGAGTCCTTTGGACTGCAAAGAGATCAACGCAATCAATCCTGGGAAATCAGTCCTGAATATTTTTTTTGAAAGGACTGATGCTGAAGCTGAAGCTCCAGTACTTTGGCCACCTGAAGTGAAGAACCAACTCATAGGAAAAGACCCTGATCCTGGGAAAGATTGATGGCCAGAGAAGAAGGGGATGACAGAGAATGAGATGGTTGGATGGCATGACCAACTCAATGGACATGAGTTTGAGCAAGCTTTGGGAGCTGGTGATGGACAGGGAAGCCTAGCATGCTGCCATCCATGGGGGTTGCAAGTAGTAGGACATGACTGAACGACTTAACTGAACTGAGCAGATTCTGATCCATTCTGTGCTCTCCTTCTGGGACTTTGTATGTTGATTTGTTTTAATGGTGATGGACAGGGAGGCCTGTTGTGCTACTGAGCAACTGAACAAAGAAGACACCATTTAAAGTTTTAAGACTCAGGAAAAAATAACAAATATTGTCTATCTCTATCACTGAACAAAAAATGGGGATGAGAAAACCAACTTTGTAAGACTATAGTAAGGATGAAACAGGATAGTGTGTCTAAAACTCTTATTCCAGGGCTAACCCATAAGTGATATCATGGAATAGCTCATAATGGATAATTGTTGCTGCTTCTATCCATTGCCTTTACTGATACAGCTAATATCAACTGTATCAGCTCAGTTCTTAAAGAGGGCTATGATCTTGCATTTCCTGTGAAACTGCTCTAGAGACACCCTCCAAATCTCTCCAATCTTGGGATGTTTTCATCATTCACCTTAAAAAATATATATTATTCCTTTTGTCCCCTTAGCTTATGAGTAGGCTGGAATTGTAGAATGAAACACAACCTCCCTCATAAGCCAAATAAAGAAACTCAGTGACTAACATTTCATTCACAGAGAAAGAAATCTTCATAGTGTTCCAGAATTTATCAAAATGTTGTGGAGAAAATGGCTAAATTCTTGAGTGTCTCCCTTCTATGGGAAATAAAACAGAATTCTCTTCATTCTAGGGATCTTCAAAACATGGGACTACTTGACATTCAACTGCATGGAATAACCACAGGTTTGTGGAAGTTAATTTAAGTTACAGTGTTGCTGAAATATGATACCTTATTCATTTTCTTATAAAAGAGAAACAAAAATCAGCTTCCAATTTAGTTACCTAGTAACATGTTTTACGCAAACACTATTGTATTTGATACGTGTTCTGTATTTTCTATAGGGCTCCCCAGGTGGCTCAGTGGTAAAGAATCCACCTGCCAATCCAGGAGACACAGGAGACTCAGGTTCTATCCCTGGTCTGGGAAGCTCCCACATTCCACAGGGTCATTAAGCCTTTGTGCCAGAATTCTTAAGTTTGTGCTCTAGAGCCTGTGTGCGGCAATTAAAGAGTACCCCACTCACCTCAACTAGAAAAATGCCAACACAGCAGCAAAGACCTGTACAGCCAAAAATAAATAAATATAAACTTTTAAAATTTCATTTAAGAGTTTTGCAAGATTGGTCTGTAAGTAATGATGAAAATGTAAACCCATTTGTAAAAGTAACTCTGACTTCCAGCTGTCTTCTTTGCCTTTCCCATCACTACTCATTCCCCTGGGATCTGTTAATGAATCAGATGCAATCCATAGGCACTGTGTATCAGCCAGGGGTGAATACCCACAAACAGGAACAGGTTTGTGTAAGAAAATAAAACCAGGCTCTTGTAAGAACTGCCTGTGGCCACTCAGGTAGGAGCCTCATTGCAAGTAGGGGCAGGACAGGGATGAGGCTTGGGAGATTGCACAAAGCTGAGGGCTGAGAGAAGAACATTTGTGCATAGGAACACACTATGGCAAAGGTATGAAAAAAGGAGGGAAAATCTACAAAACAAACATAAAGAGCAGGAAATTCCCAGGTCTGTTGGTGCTCATCTATCCATGGTATTCTCCAGGCAAGATTACTGGAGTGGGTTGCCATTCCCTTCTCCAGGGGATCTTCCCAAACCAGAGACTGAACTCAAGTCTCCCACATTACAGGAGAATTCTTTACCCTCTGAGCAAATTCTTTACCCTGTTTTTCAGGGAAGGCCAAGAATACTGGAGAGGGTAGCCTATCCCTTCTCCAAGGGATCTTCCCAGCCCAGGAGTTGAACCAGGGTGTCCTGCATTGCAGGCAAATTCTTTACCAGCTGAGCTACCAGGGAAGCCCACAGTCTATTGGCCACTTATCTGTAATAGCTATTCTTAGGTGTTCAGTGTATCCCAGCAGAGACTACCTATGTTATTACAATCATCTGTATTTGTCTGTGTGTGTTTGGTGAGGGTAGTGGCATTGAAGGAGTGGGAGCTAAGGGAGTATTATTAGAATTACACAGGCACCAAAGCTACTAATTATTGCCATCTTTACCATTGAATGAAAGGGAAGAACATTTTCTATTTGAAGGGAACAAACATTAGAGGACACCTAGATTCTGAATGTTGCCATTTTCAGAAACAATTTTTGTAAGCAAAAAATAAACCATATTTTAGTCAAACACCATGATGATTCTATGTGCATAGACATGAAAAATAATAGTGAACAATGCTTCTTAAAGTTCATTTCATGGTTTGGAGAAAGCTTTGTAAGAACTTCTGTGTATAAATCTCTTTGAATGATTATTATAAATATCTTACTTAAGTTAATAATGATTCTGAGTCTCGTATAGAGACATGGGGAGTCTTGAATTATAAGCTTTATAACCTAAAATAGTTTAATCACTGAAATTTAGAGTGAGAGCTGATTAGAAAAAGAGTTGACTACATGATTAAAATCTAATTATTAATATTTTGACATATTTTTAAAACAAGCAAGTTAAGAATGATACTATTGAAATTTCTTTCCTCTTGTAGAACTCAATTCTGGTTTTCACAGCATGAATTCACAGTAAGCATTTATCGTTACTGACAATACCCTTTCCTAAGATAATAGATTGTGTATAGGAAAAACCATATACTTTCTTATGAAAAATGGCTAGGGGTGTTATTTACAGGCAGATCACAAAATAAGTATATACTGAAGAGCAACATTCCTATCATAAGTGACTCTTAGAACTTTTCTTACAGTGTTTCTAAAGTGTGAATCTTGTGTTACGTTACAATAATCTTGCAAACAAATAAGAAGAGAGAAGTCTAACAATAGTCTAAGTGCTAGGGCAGAATATCTCAAGCACATATGAGTTGTTTTTGTGCAGTGCTAGTTCAGTTCAGTAGCTCAGTCGTGTCTGACTCTAAGGGATTAATCCAAAAGTGATCTTGAGATGATGTATTTACAATTATTTATGGGAAAATGTTTCTCAAAAAAGGCTACTTTTATTTTTTTCATTTCATAACAAGCTGATTTGAATTCAAGTAAAATCATTTAGTTATTTGTGTGCCAGGAATGTGCTGGCCATGGTCTTAGGCCTCCACAAGACCCTAAAATGTTCAGCAGTTAGGCACAAAGGATTTTGTTAAGTGAATAAGAGAACATGCATTTTAATTCAAAAAAGATTTAATCTCTGGCTTTGTTGTTCAGTTGCACAGTCATATCTGACTGTTACCCCATGGACTGCAGCATGACAGGCATCCTTGTCCTTCACCATTTCCCAAATCTTCCTCTAACTCACGTTCATTGATGCCATCCAACCGTATCGTCCTCTGTTGTCCCCTTCTCCTCCTGCCTTCAATCTTTCCTAGCTCAGGGTCTTTTCCAATGAGTAGGCTCTTTGTATCAGGTGGCCAAAATATTGGAGCTTCAGCTTCAGCATCAGTCCTTCAAATGAATTTTCAGGATTGATTTCCTTGAGGACTGACTGAGCAATCAAGGTTTGATCTCTTTGCAGTCTCAAGAGTCTTCTCTAGCACCACAGTTCGAAGGCACCAGTTCTTCGGCACTCAGCCTTCTTTATTTTCCAGCTAGCCCATCTGTACATGACTTTTGGAAAAACCAAAGCTTTGACTGTACATCTTTGTAGGCAACTAATGTCTCTGTTTTTTAATATGCTGTCTAGGTTTGTCATAGCTTTTCTTCCAAAGAGCGAGCATATTTAAATTTCCTGGCTGCAGTTACCATCTGCAGTGATTTTGGAGCCTAAGAAAACAAAGTCTGTCACTGTTTCCATTGTTTCCCCATCTCTTTCCTGTGAAGTGATGGGACTGAATGCCATGGTCTTTTGTTTTCTTGAATGTTGTTCTAAGGCAGCTTTTTCACTCTCTTCTTTCACCTTCATCAAGAGGCTCTTTAGTTCCTCTTCACTTTCTGCCATAAGAGTGGAGTTCTCTGCATATCTGAGGTTATTGATATTTCTCCCAGCAATCTTGACTCTAGCTTGTGCTTCATCCAGCCTGGAATTTCACATGATGTACTCTGGAGATAAATTAAATAATCAGGGTGACAATATACAGCCTTGAAATACTCCCTTCCCAATTTTGAACCACTCTGTTGTTCTATATCTGGTTCTAACTATTGCTTCTTGACCTGCACACAGGTTTCACAGGATAATATATCTTAGAGCTAAAAGTGTAGAGAGGTCTCATGAAGAATGTTGAGTAGAGAGATTTCCCTGATGGTATAGTGGTTAAGATGTCCCATTCTAGGGCAGGGAGTGCACGTTCTATCCCCGCCTGGTCAGGGAACTAAGATCCTACAACATTCCACGGCATTTGGCCAAAAAGTAAAAAAACAAGAATGTTGAGATAATTTTTCATGGCACTGATGATATTGACTCTACAGCCACAAAAAATTCATTTGAATAGGAAAAACAGGCAAAAAAAAAAAAAACAATTTAGTTAACAAACTAAGCCTCTCCTGAGTACCTGCACTTGATACATACCATCTCCTTTAAGAGAGGAGCACATTTTACCTAGTATTTCAGAGCCAGCTGATCTTTCTTCCAGACAGGATCAACATTTAAAAATTCATAGATTGCAGCTGTGCAGAGAAGCCCATGTCAAAGAAGCAGTTTCCAGATGCCAAGAGTCCATGGATAATTTAGGAGTAAAGTTATGCATTGTTTGCTCAACTCACAACCATAGGGAAAATACTTTGGAAGCATATTAGTAAAGAAACTTGTATCAGGCAACCAGAGTAGATCCTCAAGAGGAAAATGTGGCAACTACAGGATAAAGTGTATCCTGATCCAAAGCACAAAAGATGGGCCTAGGGATGAACAGTGGGATTGGCTTGAAATCCACATGAAAGTTTGCCTTAAAACAGTGGCTCGCCACTCTGAAAAATTCTCATTAATATCACCTGTAGAACTTTAAAAACAACATTGCACCCATGGCCCCACCAGTGACCAATGAAACCCAAAATTACAGAGGGCAGGGCCCGGACAGAAGTCTATTTAAAACTCTCCAGTTGATTATAATGTGCATCCAGAGTTGAGATGTATCATCTTGAAGCTACTGACCTTGAAAACGTCTACAAGGGCCAAGGCAAACTTCCAAAAGTAGGAAGAATTTCTAGCCTTGGGGAAAAAGAAGGTTTTACAACCAAATTTTACCCAGAGATATAACTTTATATTCTTAATTTTGTCATTGTCTCTCTTGTTCTCTCAATGTTTATTCCTTTGCTTACTGGGCTGGCAAGTATCAATAATTTTCTGAAAACCTAGAGTATTCTGTTGTTTCTCTAACGTATAGAGAAGGTAGGCCAAACATATCCAGGATAGGAAAGAGCCTCGGTTGCAGTGGGTTTGAAATGTTAGCCTCTCCTGAGCTGTTAGATTCTCTGAATTGACTGAATTTTAGGCCAAAATGAATTTTATGGAACTGCAATAGGATTAGATATCCAGGGAAAACAATATCAGGTAGACATTTTTTGTTCTGTTTCTCTTCATAGCTACATCACTGTGAATTTTCAGTGCCCCTAATAATAGCAGCTATCATTTACTGAGTAGCCTCTTTTAGTAGGTAGATGTTACACTAGTTTTTATACACATAATCTCTAACATTCATAACACTGCTAAATAAATACTACTGTTTTTTTGTGGGGTCAAAGCTAAGGCTTGGTGAAAGCAGGTATCATTTTTTAAGGTCAAACACGTGATCAGAGGCCAAGGAAAAAGTTAAATTCAGGTGTGTTTGAATCCAAAGCCAATTCCATTTCAGTGAAATTCACTGTCGAACTCTTCATATGGAATAACTTCTTGGGTGCCTAATATAGTACATACATTTTTAGTCCAATGTAAGTTAAAATCTCTTGTATTTTATGCATTTTGAAGAAGAAAGTGATAGATTGAAAGTAGGAAGTGACTCTACCCAAAACCAATGGAAAGCATGGCTGGGGCCAATTTAGCTATCTCTTTAACATATTTTTCTTTGTTTTGCTCTTCTGCAGTTTGAATGTGATAGCCTATGTGCAGTTTGTTTCGCGTTAATCCTGCTTGATGTTCCCTTAGGATCCTGAATTTGTGGGTTTGTGTCTAACATTAATTTTGGGGAAATTTTCATTATTTCTTCAAATATTGCTTCTGTCTCCTTTTTTATCTTTCTGGTATTTCCACTGGGTGTATGTCACACCTTCTATAGTTGTTAACAGTTCTTGGACATTCTCTCCTAGTTGGTTTGTTTTGCGGTCTTTTTTTTTTTTTCTCTTTGATTTTCAGTTTTGGAAGTTTTTATTAACCTCCTCAAGTTTGGATTCTTGGCCGTGTCCAGTCTACTAATGAGCCCACCAAAGGCATTTTCCATTTCTGTGTTATTTTTTTCCTATCATTTCTTTTAAATTCATTCTTAAAATTCCCATCTCTCTGCTTACATTATCCATCTATTCTAGAATTTTGTCTACTTTTTCCATTAGAGCCCTATGATTAACATATTAAGCATAGTTGTTTTAAATTCATGATCTGATAATTCCAACATCCCTGCAATATCTGGGTCTGGTTCTGATCCTTTCTGTTTCTTTCAAAGTGTGTTTTTTGCCTTTTAGTATCCGTTGTAATTTTTGGTTAAGAGGTGAACGTGATGTACTATGTAAAAGGAACTGTGGTAAATAGGCCTTCACTAATGTGCTGGTAAGATGTTGGAGGGGTGGGTAGGGAAAACTTTATGGTCCTGTGAGTAGTGATTGGTGAGCCTGTATCTGGACAATGAATTTCACAAGGTGTTTCTCATTCCTCTCCCCCTCCCCTTAAGTGTATCAGGATGGTCTAGTTACAGCGGTCCCCAGCCTTTTTGGCACCAGGGACCAGTTTCATGGAAGAAAAATTTTCCAGGGACTGTGGAGGGGAGTGATTTTGAGATGATTCAAGTACAAAACATTTGTTGTACACTTTATTTCTATTATTATTACATCAGCTCCACTTCAGATCATCAGGCTGCTGCTGCTGCTGCTAAGTCGCTTCAGTCATGTCTGACTCTGTGCGACCCCATAGATGGTAGCCCACTAGGCTCCCCCATCCCTGGGATTCTCCAGGCAAGAACACTGGAGTGGGTTGCCATTTCCTTCTCCAATGTGTGAAAGTGAAAAGTGAAGTCACTCAGTCGTGCCTGACTCTTAGTGACCCCATGGACTGCAGCTTACCAGGCTCCTCCGTCCATGGGATTTTCTAGGCAAGAGTACTGGAGTGGCTTGCCATTGCCTTCTCCGAGATCATCAGGCATTAGATCCCAAAGTTAGGAGACCTCTAGAGTAGATCAGAGTTGGGTATTTCGCTTCCCCCAGGTGGGTCGTTGCTGGTTTAGTCACTAAGTTGTGTCCTACTCTTTTGTGACCCCATAGACTGTAGAAGAGCCCGCCAGGCTCTTCTGTCCTTGGGATTTCCCAGGCAAGAATACTGGAGTAGGTTGCCATTTCTTTCTCCAGAAGATCTTCCCAAATCAAGGATCGAACCTGTGTCTCCTGCCTTACAGTTGGATTCTTTACCTCTAAGCTACCAGGGAAGCTGGGTTAGGCTCCTATAAAATCCTAACAAGTTAGGCTCTGGTAAAACAGTTTCTCCTGTTTTAGACAGGCTTACTGAGAGAAATAGAGCTCTGGCATATTTCAAAATGATTTCTTCCTCCTCTCCCCCTGCCAGAAGCACGAGGGGGTGTTTTCACAATTTTCACTGTGAAAGCGTGGTAATGTCTAGGAGGTAAAACTCAAGTATGGGAGCTCCCCAGTGACTGGGTCCCCTGGAGTTTTTAACTCTCAACCATGTTCTTATTGAGCCTCTAGCAATTTACCAATTATAGATCAGGTTTTCCTCCCTTGGCGTTGGCTCCCATGGAGGTTTCTGCTTGTGGTTTCTGTTCAAGTAAGCTGTGATTCTCTGCATCCACCTGGTGTGTCTCCAATTTGGGAGGCAGCAATTTGCTCTGTGACCTTACTTCTATAATGAATCTCAGAAAAGTTGATTTTTCAATTTGTTCAGCTTTTTGCTTATTATTAAGATGGAGTGGTGACGTCTCAGCTCTTTACATGCTGGACTAGAAATGGAAAGTCTCTCTAGTGTAACTATCCCTCGTGATTTTTAAGCAAAAAGATGCAAAATAAAATAGAAAACAGTAGCCCAACGAAAAAAATCTTCAGTGACAGGCTACTCATTTCCTTGTTGCTTCTGAGTTTGAGAGAAATGTTACTTCATATCCTTTGTGTTTGCACTTCCTCCACTTCCTGTCTCTCATTCTTCCTGGAACAAGTCCTGTAGTTTACAGGTCACAGAGGATCTCATTTATCTAATTTCATCCTCACAGCCCAGGTTAGCACACTTGAGAACAGATTTTTAAAATATATATTGAATTACAGCTGACCCTTGAACAAGAGTGTGACCTGCATTGTTCCATTTATACACAGATATTTATCACATGGTTCAAATTTTTGTTATTCAAGGGGCAACGTATTCATCTGCAGTTGAAAATGTGGATTCATAGCTCACAGATAGGGAGGATTAGTTGTGGAACTTGAACATCTTGGATTTTGGTGTCCTAAGTGGTTCCTGTAATGAATCCCCCATGGATATGGAAGAACAGCTGTACATGTGTTAAGCAGTCTGCGTGTGCCAGGCACTAGACTAGGAGAGAAGTTAATCTCCATTATAAAGGTTTGCTCCTGGGCTCATTAATATCATGTCTCTTCTCATTGATTATTGAATCTGTTGGCTTGAACTGTCCTGCTCTCTAATATTTATGTATCTTCCAGTTCTTAGGTATTCTATTACTTATTCATTGTTTGTATCAATCTCAGATATTTGTAATTCTCTTTAATTTTTTAAACCTGCCTAAATTCTGACATTATTATGACAAATCACTATTATATCCTGATCATCAATAATCTGATTGTTGACCACACAACATAGACTCCAAACTTCTACATTCTTATTGTATTCATCATAATTTTAATTCCTTTTGAATACATCCAGGGACCCAGTGCTGATAAGTACTTGCTCTCTGTAATGATGTGACAATTGTAATAACTCTCTATTTCACTCCAGTTGCTAAACTAACTTTAATTGCTTTAGGCATATCTCCTTTGCCACTGATTAATTCAAGTTGAGGAGACATTGCCAACTTGAACTGGTGAGCTCAGAAATGGCCTGCTGGAAAACTTAGGACAGTTTCCTACATCAAGGGAGGGGCTTTGGAAGCCAGTCATTGCTCACCCTTCCTTGCTGTTAAGAGAGCTAGGAAGGGTGTACTCTGGAATGCTCCTAGAAGCCCTTCTAACACTGACGAGTGGCTAAAGGATGAAGTGGACAAGAAATCTGTGAGATGAAGGGAATCTGAGTCTTTGACACTGTTGAGCCCCTGTATCAACCAAACCAAGGTCCCTCAATCTGGATTCTTTTATGTAAACTTCTTTCTAATTGCTTCAGAATATTTGAATTAGATAATCACCAGAGTGAGATGGCATGGTAGACATAATAATGGTTCCCCAGAGATGCCCACATCCTAATCCTTATAACTGTGAATATACTACCTTACCAGGCAACTGGGACTCTGCAGCTATGATTACTTTTAAGGACCCTGAGATGGAAACGTTATGCTGGATTGTCTGGGTGGGTCCACTGTTGTCCTGTTTCCTTAAAAGTGGAAAAAGGAGACAGATGAGGAGGGGCAGAGTGACGTGATTTGAACTGACCTGTTGGCTCTGAAGATGGAAGAAGGGAACCATGAGCCTAGAAATGCAGCTTAAAAGGCAGGAAACAGATTCTCTCTGAGCCTCCAGAAAGGAACACAGGTCTGACAATATCTTTCTTTTAACTTGTGTTGGACTTCTGAGCTATAGGACTGTAAGATAATTTTGTGTTGTAGCTGTTAGTCTCTGATGACTTGTTGTGGCAGCAATAGTAAATCAATACATAAGGACAAAACCACTGCAGAAATCAAGGGGCAAGCCTGGTTCTCAAAGTAGACATTAAGGTCCTGTTGAACATCAACCAAACAAGGCTACCCCGAAACTATGGTGGCTTGATTGAAAAAACAAGATCACTTTATTATTGTATCTGAACACAGACAAAAGCATGAACTAGGTACCTTAAACTGTAAATGAATGACCATGCCACCATCCTGGTAAATCAGTGACAACTTACTGCTGCTTTACCAATTACTGATTTACCTTTGCTTAGTATTTGCTCCTTGGTTGGGCTTCCCTGGTGGCTCAGAGGTTAAAGCGTCTGCCTCCAATGCGGGAGACCGGGGTTCAATCCCTGGGTCGGGAAGATCCCCTGGAGAAGGAAACGGTAACCCACTCCAGTATTCTTGCCTGGAGAATCCCATGGATGGAGAAGCCTGGTAGGCTACAGTCCACGGGGTCGCAAAGAGTCGGACACGACTGAGCGACGGAACGGAACGGAAGATCTATTAAGATTCCCAAACATAAAGTTACCCTCACTTCATGACAGCATCTAATCCAGAAGAAAGTCCCACATCCTTGAAAAAAAGTGTAAGTGTTAGTTGCTCAGTCGTACCCAACTCTTTAAGACCCCATGGGCTATAGCTCGCCAGGCTCTCCTGTCCATGAAATTCTCCAAGCAAGAATACTGGAGTGGTTGCCATTCCCTTTTCTAGGGGATCTTCCCAACCCAGGGATCAGATCCAATCAAATCTGGGTCTCCTCCATTGCAGGCAGATTCTTTACCTTCTGAGCCACCAGGGAAGCCCCTATATCCTTAAAAGTTCCCCCAAATTGCCTCAAACCCAACAAGTCCTCTCTGATAAACCCTTTCTGAGATGCCACGTAGATTCCCTTGATGTTTTTTTCTCCCTTCTTGCAATGAGTGAAATCTGTTTACCTGCAGTTGTGTTACTGAAGGTCTTTGCCTGACACCAGGGACAAGAAGTATATCCAGATACATTTGAAAAGCAATTGAATGTATTGTGTAATTTATTTTACTCTGCAATTGAAAGAGAAAATGAAGTTGCTTAGTCATGTCCAACTTTGCAACCCCATGGACTGTATCCTACTAGGCTCCTCCGTGGAATTTTGCAGGCCAGAGTACTAGAGTGGATGGCCATTTCCTTCTCCAGGGTATCTTCCTGACCCAGGGATCGAACCCTGGTCTCCCACATTGCAGGCACACGATTTACCGTCCGAGCCACCAGAGAAGCCCTTCTCTGAAATTAGAGATCCCAAAATAATAAGTTCTGTTAACTGTCACCATTTTCTCTCTGTTTTGGTTTTCTTGTGTCTGCTTTCTTCCATTTATACAAGAGCTCGTTTTCTATCACATGGGGTGAGTGCAGGGGACGGATTCTACCCTAGTCTGTGACCATGTTCTTGTCAGGGAGAAGGACTGTACCGAGAAGAAGCCAAGATGGTAACTCAAAAATGGGAAGATATGTTCACTCACAAGGTTGATGTAAAGGTGTTAAAGGCAAGCAAACATCAGCCTCCTTGGTCAAGAAACTACAGTGCTGTGATGAGATTTGATTTGGAGGTTGGCTTTGCTTTAGTGGGCCAGGTAAGAGATGACATGCAAAGAGAGATGACATAATTGTAATAACCCTTGATGTGGCACCTTGCTGGTGCTGCTGGCGTGGCTTTATTTCTCAATGATCTCAGGAGGATGGCCAAACATACTGCTATGTAATACAGATCTCAATATTTATTTCTAAATATGATGTATCTCTACATTCCTATGAAAGCATTAATTCCAAAAAGTTGTTTCTGGCTGTGTAAATATATGTGTAATATATCATGTGTAATATGTAATATGTGTAAATATATGTGTAAAAACAGAGTAGGTAAGAGGCTACTTGATTTGATTAATTATAGTTCATAACTCATGTATTTAAGAAGATGCTCATAACTTTAATGACTTTAAAAAATTTTTTTGGAAGATAATTGCTTTACAATGTTGTATTGATTTCTGCCATACAGTGTGAATCAACGGTAAGTATACATATATCCCCTCCCTCTGGAACCTCCTTCCCACCTCCCCATTTTATTTGTCAGTAATATTAAATGTTGGCACAATAGATGTTCCCCTAGATACTTTTACTTTTTAAAATCTGAACTTAGCTATGTATATTTGACCATGTTTAAAATAGTATCTTTGTTATTAAAAATTTGATTCCATGAAAAAGAAAGTAGGTAATAATCCAAGAATGTAGATCTTTTTTATTTTTTAAGTATAGTTGATTTACAATATTGTTTCAGGTATATAGCAAAATTATTCAATAAATATGTATGTATGTGTATATATATATCAGATTATTTTCTGTTAGTTTATTAGAAGATATTGAATATAGTTTCCTGTGCTCTACAATAGGTCCCTGTTTATCTTTTTTATATATAGTAGTATGTATCTGGTAATTCCATACCCCTAATTTATAATCCCAGCTTTCTTCTTTGGTAATCATAAGTTTGTTTCAAGATTATAGATCTTAAATACAGATATTTTAGAGAAAAAGATCAAGAATAGATATGTGTTTTTTAAAAAATAATCTATAGTGACTTGAACAAGAAAGTCATTTATTTGAGTGTGTATCACTGACATTGTTTAGATTATAAAGTACATGAATGAGATGGTTAGATATCATCACCAACTCAGTAGACATGAATTTGAGCAAACTCCAGGAGAAAGTGGAGAGCAGAGGAGCTTGGGGTGCTTCAGTCTGTGGGGTGCAAAGAGCTGGACACAACAACTGAACAACAAAAACAATATATGGTGACAAAAACAGAATGAACTTTAGGTGATTTTTATCACTGTTTAAAATTTTTCTGGGCTTCCCTGGTGGCTCAGTTAGTAAAGAATGTGCCTGCAATGCAGGAGGCCTGGGTTCAATCCTTGGGTCAGGAAGATCCCCTGGAAAAGGAAATGGCAACCCACTCCAGTACTCTTGCCTGGGGAATCCCATGGACAGAGGAGCTGGGCAGACTACAGTCTAGGATCGCAAAGAGTCCGATAGGACTGTGTGACTAACTTTCACTTTCGCCAGTTCTCTAGAAAGCCGCCTCTTGGTGCCTGTACTGGGTGGACTGAGTCCATTGTTCTACCTCCTTGGTGCATTTGACTCATTCTGGTGGAGCCAAGCTCAAGGAGGTGGTCCACAGTGGTGGGGGATTGTTTTCCAATTCAAGAACCAAGAATTCTCCCACACAATTGATTCCTCACCCCTTATGGCATTGTCCTCCTCTGCTTGATGAATGCCTGGTTCTATATATTTTTGGTGGGAAAGTAAAATAGTACAACCTCTTTGGCAATCATTCTGACAGTTTCTATAATGCAAGTTAAACGTGAACTTTTCCTATAGTCTACTGATACATTCTAGGCATTCATTTGAGAAAAGTGAAAACACATGGTCACACAAAAATTTTAACAGCAATATTCATTGTAGTTCTCTTCATAATAGCCCCAAATGACACAACCCACATTCCCGTCAATAGGAAAATGGATATTATGGATAAATGTATTAAGATATACACACACAAGAGAGTTACTTAGCAATGAAAAGAAATGAACTACAACATGGTTGAAAAAATGACATGAGGAAACGTTAGGAGTAATAGAATTGTTCTGTGTCTTAGGCTGAGAGATAAATGGATATAGACGTTTTGTCAAAGTTCTTGTAAAATCTATGCATTTCTTACCCTGTAAAGCATACCTCACAAAGTAAAAGCTGAGTCATAGCTGTTCTTTCCTGTGGCCGTGGGAGAGAATGCAAGGAAAGAGAAAGCAGTTTTATAATTTTTCACCTTAATTGGGGAAGTTAAGTCAAGAGGGACTCCACCTAGCCACAAGGAAGTGAGATTTCTACTTCTTCCTTCCATCCATTCCCCAGTGCCCTGCAATCTAACTTCTGTTTCCAGCACTCTAAGGAAACTACTCTCTTTAAGTTGCCTGGAAAACATTTTTTAAATTCAAAGCGTGCTTTTTAGTGATTTTTTCCTTAATTGAACTTGGCAGCCTTGAACATTAAAAAAAAAACAAAAAAACCTCTTTTCAGCTTGTTTTGCCATCACTCTTTTATTTCCCATACATTTCAGAATGTTTCTTCAGATCCTTTTCTTGTTCTCCCTTCTCTCTTTAAAAGCTGCATGTCTCCAAGTTTCTTTGGCCCACGGTCTTATCACTCTAAATGTTCATGACTTTGATTCTAGTTCAAACATTGTTGACCCCCAAATCCTCATTCTTAATCTTTCTTGAGCATTAGTTCCCCATCAATCACCGGTATAGGTATTTCAAAGGGATGCCAAACTAATGTTTGTAGAATCTAAACTTTTTTTTTTTCTGAATTGATACCCATGTATTTGATATCTATGCTAGGACATTATTTTCTCTTAACTCTCTCAACTGGAAACCTTAACATATCTTTCTATGTTTAATCCCTATCATATCTAAAGATTCTACTGAATTTTTTAGCTTTTCTGTATTCCCATTTCTCCTGTAGTTTTTCAGGTCCCACTTTTCTTTAGATTATACCATTGTCTTATGTTCGTTTCTGTGTTTCCTAACTTATCATCCACACTATTAGTTATCTTCTGAAAGCACAAAACAATCCATCACAATCCTAAAGATACTACTCAAAAATTGTACATTTTGTCCTTAACATATAAGCATGTAGGTATATCTGTTTTATCAAAATTGTCACAAGAAACAGGTCAAAAATAACTTTGCAAGGCATTAGACTCCTGTATCGGTATTTTTTTAAATTTATTTATTTGTGGAGAACACATGTGTCTGTATTTTACTGGCTACACAGGAACTTATTTCAGACTGCATCATCACCCACACAGGCACTGAAAGGCATATGCTTCTCAACCCTGCATACCAGAGGGCTCATGATCTCTGCAGCTTGCCAGATAAGGGAAGAATAAAAAGGCCATCATCAAAACTGCTGAACTGTATTTATTGGATTTACAAAGCATTCAACATCAGTATGGGAGAAGGCAATGGCAAACCACTCCAGTACTCTCGCCTAGAAAATCCCATGTATGGAGGAGCCTGGTGGGCTGCAGTCCATGGGGTCGCTAAGAGTCGGACATGACTGAGAGTCTTCACTTTCACGCATTGGAGAAGGAAATGGCAACCCACTCCAGTGTCCTTGCCTGGAGAATCCCAGGGGTGGGGGAGCCTGATAGGCTGCCGTCTATGGGGTCGCACAGAGTCGGACACGACTGAAGCGACTTAACAGCAGCAGCAACATCAGTATTGATGTTCAACCCTGAACTTCAGCAAATGTTAATCAAGTTTCTCTTTTAGAAAAAGACCAAGACCCCATGGTTAGCTCAGTGGAGGCCATCAGAGCTGATGTGGTTTCAAGTATTTTCTTTAATAGTCATTTCTAAGAACTGTAGCCCAGGATCTGACACATAGCAGACTCTCAGAAAATACTTGAGGATTTGAACAAGAGAATAAAGAATGGTGATCTTGTGTTTCCATTTTACTGCATGAAATCATTTGTAAAAAGGATCTGGGTAACTCATTGCAGAAAAGAATAGTTTCTCTGGAAAACTCTTAAGTCATGAAGCTATAATTGTGCTCACAAGTCTGGGTGAAGAGAAGCCAGAAACCACTGTTGATGAATAACTTCTCCATTAAAGGGCGCAGAGGAAAATATGCCTAAAGTTACAGACTAATATGTAGGGCCAGTTAAATACTATGAATTTAACAGTGTCTGAAGATCATAGTATTGAATAGCTCTGGTAGACGGTATCACGTGCTAGAAAGAGCATCTTACAAGGATAGGAAGACCTGTGTCCTCTTGGCTCTGATACTTGCTAGCTTTGAAAGAACAGGGAAGTTTTGTTTCTTTGCTGCATTTCAGTTTTCACATCCATGAAGTGGGAATAAAAATAGAGTTGCTTTGAAGATCAAATGAGATAGGAGTATTGAAATGTGCTTTATACAACTTTGAAAAGGATGAGTTATAATCTGTCCACATTTAATAGCAAAGTTTACATGCCCTCAGCATAATTATTTAGTAATGCAGAGATGAAAGTTGCTACAGAATTATGTTCTTTAAACAGAAGACACCCTGGGCAAGAAAAGATTAAGAAACTCAAAACTGTTGGATATCCATCTGCAGGGCAGTACCTTCAGTGTATCAGCATTAAGATTAAAATAATGGCCCGATGGCAATGCCTGCATTTCAGACTTACCATAGTAGCTACTTTGTTTCATAATTACATTGCATTAATTTTTTTTTTCCTTAAAATGCTTCATTAATAAGTCACTTCAGTTGTGTCTGACTCTGTGCGACCCCATGGATTGTAACCTGCCTGGCTCCTCTGTCCATGAGATTCTCCAGGCAAGAATATAGAGTGGGTTACCATGCCCTCCTCCAGGAGATCTTCCTGTCCTACGGATCAAATCCACATCTCTAACATCTCCTGCATTGGTAGGCAGGTTCTTCACCACTAGCACCATCTGGGAAACCTGATGAGAGATATGGCAGCATGTGGATATACCTTGTAAGAAACAATTGGCACTATATCTTTTCAACAGGAAAAGCAATGCCTTCTGATGTGGCCAAAGAAACTGAATTCATGGACATTTGAAAGAGATCCATTGTATGCTCTGTTCAGTGCATATAAAAGATGCAGCACTCCATTTTCCCACTTATTTAGTTTTAAACATGGTTGCAACGTTATGAATACAGTCTGTCACAAATAAAGCTCTGTTTTGCAAATAGAGGCCTAAGGTCCAAACCAAAGAAATCTTTTTATATGCACAAATAGAATGGCTCTGTTTTTGTGTTTTTTCCATATATATCCCACGTGGGTATCAAAAATCCATCATCGAACATAAATATCTTCTAATTTTACATGCCAAAATGAGTGAATAATCTTAAATCTTGCCCTACAGAGAACTGGATCAGGATGAACTGGATCCCAAGTGCAATAAAAATTGGATTGAGATTTTTGCTGAGCTAACATTCGTACAAATGACACCTTAGATGCGTGGAATACATGGAAACCTAGCATCAAAATATAGTACGTAAAGATATGTAACAAGATACACCCAAAGCATCTTGGAAGAATTTGGAACCCACACTGGAAACTTTGCAAAGTTAACGATCAGTGTTTCTATTTTGGGCAAGAACTAATGTGGTTGCAAACTTCTGTACCATTCTGTAAAAAAACTATCAGCACAGTACTAAGAGTCTGCTGGTCGTCAGTTTCATATTGAATTTAAATCTCCTGTACCTTTAAGCTACCTATCAAGAGGTAAATGGATATTTTAAAACTTTTCCCCCAGCTATTTAGCAGTAAGCATCCTGAGGGAGAAGTGACATGTGAAAATACTGAACTCGCTGTCGTCCGTACTTCCTGACTGATATCAATTATGTCCCAGTTTCACTAATGGAAGTCATTTCCTGTTCTGTAGATCATCTAACATTCCTCTGTAGAATTACAGCACCACCCCAAATTGCATTATACCACTCTAAAATAAACTTTTCTTGTCATAGCCTTTTTATTAATTGCATTTCACTTTGAATTGCATTTAAAATGAAATGCTACAGCAATTTCCTGAGCAATAACTAGAATTTACTGCTGCTTTTCTTCATCTGGTCACCTTTCATCACATACAGTAGATGGGTGGCAAATCTAGCCAATTAAAATCCAGACAGTATATTTTTTTCCCCGTTTTGTAACTGAAGTTGAATTTGCTCGAGGGATGCATGCTAGCCTTAATTACTATTACTGTTTGCTTGGGACACAGTAGCAAGTTAAACTTCAAAGGAAAATTCTAGCTTATATAGAAGGTTCCAAGTATTCTATGTGATCCAATACCTTCTGCATGCCGGTGTGGGTCTTCTTGCAGAAGACAGTGTGTTTCTACAGCTGTCAACCTATCAGGCCTTTCAAAATGCTCTGACCATGCTGGAGTTTGTCCTTAAAGAATAAATGAGCACAATGATCAAATATCATCCCCCACGCAAATCTTTCTTTATTCATTCTCAATGTGGTAATAACTGAAAAAACTCTTTAGCAGAGTTAATTAACAAGCAGAAAAACTCAGTTGTGAGAATTCCGTGTTTCAAAACTATCATTTTTTAGAATCACCATCTTTTGGGTCAAAATGAAAATTTGTGAACCAGTTTGCCAGATTATTCATACATGTGTTAAAGAAATGGTGTAATATGCAGGTCCACTAACTCAAAATTGTCCTTTTTGCATATGTAAAGAGTCACAGGATATTGACTTTTTTAAGAACTTGTAAAAATTCTCTAATTCAAACTTGTCTTTTAAAAGAAAAGAGTGAATCCTGGTGAGGATGAGTGACGTGGTCAGCTGAAAAGGAAGCTAAATCCTATATGCCAGCTGCTTCTCTAATGAGTGTAATTTAGGTTAATAATCTCCTTGTTTTAAAATAAAAATAATTACGGGGGGTAGTTGGGCCTATCAGCCAGTCATTCTTTACTGTGAATGAATTTACATTTTTTTCTTCTTAAATGATATCAGTTGCAAAAATGAGGGGGCTAATAAGCCTTTGGGGGAAGGGAAAGAGGGTTATTGGCATTTTCAACAGAGAAAACAGTGTCAAAAGTTGAAAGAAGGAGAAAAGGGATTGAAGTTTTAAAAATAAAGAAAAGTATAAGCTGATCCAAAAGGGTAAAGGTATGAGAAGATTCATACATAAAGCAGGGTGGGCAAAGGGCATCAAACGTAAGCTCAACATATTTGGCAATTTTGCCAAAGGCTTTAATGGCAAAATTATTTTCCGTTGAAATTCATCTTACATATACTGAGTTGCTTTAAACATATGTGTCTTTAAGTGACTGCAATATTACTGAAACAAATAATGTTTTTCCTTTTATAAAAGGATTTGGTGAGTGGGTGGAGTTGTGGAATGAGTAGGGGAGATTGAGAAGATGGTTGCCAGGTCTGGAAGGATCACTAATTACAACATAGAGGTGGGTGTTATCCATTCCCCAGGTGGCTCAGACGTAAAGAATCTGCCTTCATTGCAGGAGACCTGGGTTCGATCTCTGGGTAGCGAAGATCCCCTGGAGAAGGGAATCTACCCACTCCAGTATTTTTCCCTGGAGAATCCCACGGGCAGAGAAACCTGGTGGGTTACAGTCTATGGAGTCACAAAAAGTCAGACACAACTGAATATCTAACACTTTCTTTTTCACTTCAGTGAATGCTATGGGGCTTCCCAGGTATCTCAATTGTAAAGAATCTGCCTAACAATGCAGGAGACACAGGTTTGATCCCTGTGTCAGGAAGATCTCCTGGAGAAGGAAATGGCAACCAACTCCAGTATTCTTGCCTGGAAAATCCCATGGACAGAGGAATGTGTCAGGCTATAGTCCATGGGGTCACAAAAGAGTCAGACAAGACTTAGTGACTAAACAACACCAAGTGAGTGCTATGTACATACATCACCAAGCTCTGTGAATTTTGTCAGATGTATTATCTCCTAAATATCTTTCTTGAAAAATCTGAACAGAGCAGTTTTGAATGCTGTTTTTCTTTGCATGACTGCATTTATCAATTGATGCTAGCCACTATCCCACTAATAAGTAACACTGAATTCTCTACAAAAGTTACAGAAATTTCATAAAACAAGTTTGGTCCAAACATTTCTGCAGTTGAGGAAACCTTTGTGGGGAACTCCATATGTTTACAAAAACTCTGATCTACTTCTTATTTATTTATTTATTTTTTGAGTACAGTTGCTGTACAATGAAGTGAATCAGGTATATATATGCATATATCCCCTCCCTCTCGGACTTCCATCCCCCCTCATCCCTCCCCTCTAGGTCATCACAGAGAATTGAGCTGAGCACTTGGTGCTATACAGCAGATTCCCACTAGCTATCTATTTTACACATGGTAGTAACCTAGTTGAATTTTTCAACTTTCAAAACTTTAGGCTCCCATTAAAGATATAAGCACAGATAATAATTTAAAGTTTTGTTTATGATTACTTGTACTTTGGTGTCTGAAATGCCCTTTCACCTATATCAATTAACGTGTTTGTATACTTACAAAAATCTGGTAACAGTAACTTATGTAGTAAAGTTAGCATCTAATTATGTCTTGAATAAGACCAAGATTGACAATCCAAAGTAGATTTTACTGTTCTACTTCACTCTTCATGTATGCTTTTTAAATTTGCATTTCTTTATCTCCTTGGGCTACAAGATGGCTGCTGTGGATCCTGACATCAAAATTTCATCCAATGGCAAAAAAGTAGGATGCAAAACACCTTTCATGGATATAGAGGTCACCTAAAAGAGTTTTTCTTGTGTCTCACTTGACACAACTAGGTAGTTGTCAACCCTAGACCCACCACTGACAAAAACATAGAGTCATGATAATAGTAGTTTTTGTCCAATTATAAGTTATTCTCTGAAGCTGGTAAAAGGTTCTACTTGGGTCAAAATCAGGGAATTTGTGGAAAAGATGACAGGTAGATATACATATTTTAAAGTAATGACAGTATCTGCAACATCACTCCTGGAAGAAAAAAAAAAATCAATACTTTTGGCAGGAAATTTACCATGTTATATCAACTACATTTTAAAATGGTACAATTAAAACACAATTAACACATTTACAAGCATGTACAATTTAATTATAGGTTGAACTGACTTAAGCAATATTAATTTGCCAGAGGTTGGTTTTAACATACATGTATATTAGAAATATGAAAATATGTAAAAGAATTTGAATGTTGGTGTTGTCTAAATGTCTTATGTATCTTCAGGTGTGGTTGGTTGTATCACTGTATACAAATAATTTAAATTAAAAGTGCCTAAAATTCAGTGGTCTAAGAATTACAAGTTTGTTACCTTCCAGTTTTGTAGATCAGAAGTCCAACATACATCTCCCTGGGTTAAAATCAAGATGTTGAAAGGGCTGTGTTTCATTCTGTAGGCTCTAGGAAAGAATGCACTTTCTCGCCCTTCTGAGCTTCTAAAGGCTATCTGCCTTCCTTTGTTGATATACTTTGTCCTCCATTTTCAAAGTCAGTAATAGCAGTTTGAGTCATTTTCATATCACAGCTCTCTGACCCTTCTTCCATTGTCACATCTCCTTCTTTGGAATTCTCCAATTTTAAGGACTCGTGTGATTAGAATGGGTCCCCCATCACCGATGCAATGGACATGCACTTGGGCAAACTTTGGGAGATGGTGATGGAGAGGGAGGCCTGGAGTACTGCAGTCCATGGGGTCACAAAGAGTAGGACATGACTGGGCAGCTGAACAACAACAGCACCCAGATAATTCAGGATATAGTCTTCCCTATCTCACAATGCTTAACTTTAGTCACTTTGCAAAGTTTCTCTTATGGTGTAAAGTAACATGTCCACAGATTTCAGGGATTAACACATGAACATCTTTGGTGGGACAGAGCACTACCACAGTTGACAAATTATTTTTTTCTAATTTTAATGAAAATTATTCACTTGTAATGCTAGTACATTATTACATTCTGAGATAATAATTTTAAGAAAAAGAGGTAAACAGGTATTTTATTAGATTCCTTTCCCATTACAGAGTATTGAGTAGATTTAAATCAAATATATTCCAATAGAAATTTTTAAAATATACTTCATTATTTTATGTATAGATTAAAAAATAATCCATGGCCAATTTTTCAAATAACTTTTATTGGATACCTATAGCTTTTGAATATATATATATTTGCATATATATGTGAATAGATCAGGTTGGCTTTATTGCTAAAGCTTAAATATAGATTTTATATATTCTAAGCTTGTTCATGGGCATTCTCGAGGCAAAAATACTTCTCCAGAGGATCTTCCCAACTCAGGGGTTGAACCTGAGTCACCTGTATTGCAGATAGATTCTTAACCCAATGAACCACTGGGGAGGCCCCTGTAAAAGGGGATGGAATCAAATAAAACCTAAACCATAAATCATCTCTGCCTGGTTAGATCATGCCAATCAAATTCTGCAGCAGCTGATGTAACATAACCCGAGTGTATCCTTGGTCAGATACAGAGTTATCTTCCTTCTCTTCACAGGTAGTCCGTCTTTGGGACTTGTAGCTCTGAGTGATTCCAAGTTTGCCATACTTCCTGGAGAAAAACAAACCAAAAATTAAAGAACATTCTTTTCAAATAATACAGTATTGGAAAATAATTAAGCTCTCTATGAGTTTTAATTTTTGAATTTTACTTTTTAAAATAGAATATTCTTCAGATACTAAGTATTTGTGTTATGAACTTTTCAGATTTCAACATGCACAGACACGACTTAGCGACTGAACAGTAATATTGTTAGGAGTGATTTTAGAATTTATACTTAATGAATTTTTGCTATGCATTATATAATTTTGGTTCAGAAAAAAATCTGCATAGATTGAACCCAATGATATTTTGCCTAGTTACTAAATTTTGATATGCATTTTTATACTTAGTTTTCTTAGCTAAATCTCTTCTAAATGGAGAAATTTTATACATTTTGCTGCTTTTGTGTCTTTGCAAAAACCTCTCTGATACAACAAATGTTTTTCAAAAAGTGAGAATTTGGAGAAATGCCTAAGGCACCAAACTAACCTACTGGCTTGAAGATTTACTTCAAACTTGAGAGAAGACAATTTGGAGTAACTTTTATTAAACAATTTATATCAGAATGTGTGTGTGTGTGTGTTCACACAGTGTGTATTCAGTCGCTGACTCTTCGTAGCCCCACGGACTGTAGCCTTCCAGGCCACTCTGCCCATGGGATTTCCCAGGGAAGAATATTGGAGTGGGTTGTCATTTCCTTCTCCAGGTCATCTTCCCAATCCAGGGATCAAACTTGTATCTCCTATATTGGCAGGTGGATTCTTTACCAGTAGCACCACTTGGGAAACACTTATATCTAAATAACTAAGAGGAAAAATTGTTACATATCTATTTTTTTTTTTTTTTTTTGCCTCCCTGATTTCAACATATACAGTTGTATAGCCTTGTCCTTTCCTTCCAGTGACAACTTCATGTCAGAAGTTATTTCCAAAGATAGCTGTAAAAAAAATTTTTTTTACCTGTTCCTACCTGCATGTACCTCTGTTCGCACCAAATGTTGATTATTTCCATTCCCCTAAGTGTTGTTCATTGTTCAGTCCTTCACGTCTGTCTTTGAAACCCTATGGACTGAAGTACACCAGGCTTCCCTGTCCTTCACAAACACCCAGAGTTTGCTTAAACTCATGACCATTGAGTCCCTGATACCATCCAACCGTCTCGTCCCCTGCCGCACTCTTCTCCTGCCTTCAGTCTTTCCCAGCATCAGGGTATTTTCCAGTGAGTCGGCTTTTCACATCAGGTGGCCAAAGTATTGGAACTTCAGCTTCAGCATCAGTCCTTCCAGTGAATATTCAGGACTGATTTCCTTTAGGATTGACTGGTTTGATCTCCTTGCAGCCCAAGGGACTCTCAAGAGTCTTTTCCAGCACCACAGTTTGAAAGCATCAATTATTTGGCACTCAGCCTTCTTTTTGGTCCATCACTCAAATCAAAACATGACTACTGGAAAAGCCATGCCTTTGACTAAATGGACCTATGTTGGCCAAGTGACACCTCTGTTTTTTTAATATGCTGTCTAGTTTTGTAATGGCTTTTCTTCCAAGGAGCAAGTGTCTTTTAATTTCATGGCTGCAATCAGCATCCACAGTGATTTTGGAGCCCCCCAAAATAAAGTCTGACACTGTTTCCACTGTTTCTCCATCTATATCCCATGAAGTGATGGGACCAGATGTCATGATCTTTGATTTCTGAATGTTGAGCTTCAAGCCAACCATTTCACTCTCCTCTTTCACTTTCATCAAGAGGCTTTTGAGTTCCTCTTCACTTTCTGCCATTAGGGTGGTGTCATCTGCATATCTGAGGTTATTGATACTTCTCCTGGCAATCTTGATTCCAGCCTGTGCTTCTTCCAGCCCAGCATTCCTCCTGATGTACTCTGCATATAAGTTAAATAAGCAGGGTGACAATATACAACTTTAACGTACTCCTTTTCATATTTGGAACCAGTCTGTTGTTCCATGTCCAGTTCTAACTGTTGCTTCCTGACCTGCATACAGGTTTCTCGAGAGGCAGGTCAGGTGGTCTGGTATTCCCATCTCTTTCAGAATGTTCCACAGTTTGTTGGAATCCACACAGTCAAAGGCTTTGGCATAGTCAATGAAGCAGAAATCGATGTTTTTCTGGAACTCTCTTGCTTTCTCCATGATCCAGCGGATGTTGGCGATTTGATCTTTGGTGCCGCTGCCTTTTCTAAAACCTGCTTGAACATCTGAAAATTCACGGTTCACATATTGCTGAAGCCTGGATTGGAGAATTTTGAGCATGACTTTACTAGTGTGTGAGATGAGTGCAATTGTGCGGTAGTTTGAGCATTCTTTGCCATTCCCTTTCTTTGGCACTGGAATGAAGACTGACCTTTTCCAGTCCTGTGGCCACTGCTGAATTTTCCAAATTTGCTGGCATACTGAGTGCAGCACTTTCACAGCATCATCTTTCAGGATTTGAAATAGCTCAATTGGAATTCCATCACCTCCACTAGCTTTGTTCGTCGTGATGCTCTCTAAGGCCCACTTGACTTCACATTCCAGGATGTCTTTCTCCAGGTGAGTGATCACGCCATCGTGATTATCTTGGTCATGAAGATCTTTTTTGTACAGTTCTTCCATGTATTCTTGCCACCTCTTCTTAATATCTTCTGCTTCTGTTAGGTCCATACCATTTCTGTCCTTTATCGAGCCCATCTTTGCATGAAATGTTCCCTTGGTATCTCTAATTTTCTTGAAGAGATCTCTTGTTTTTCCTATTCTGTTGTTTTCCTCTATTTCTTTGCATTGATCACTGAGGAAGGCTTTCTTATCTCTCCTTGCTATTCTTTGGAACTCTGCATTCAGATGCTTATATCTTTCCTTTTCTCCTTGCTTTTCGCCTCTCTTTTTTTCACAGCTATTTGTAAGGCCTCCTTAGACAGCCATTTTGCTTTTTTGCATTTCTTTTCCATGGGGATGGTCTTGGTCCCTGTCTCCTGTACAATGTCATGAACCTCCATCCTTAGTTCATCAGGCACTCTATCAATCAGATCTAGTCCCTTAAATCTATTTCTCACTTCCACTGTATAATCATAAGGAATTTGATTTAGGTCATATTTGAATGGCCTAGTGGTTTTCCCTACTTCAATTTCAGTCTGAATTTGGCAATAAAGATTTCATGATCTGAGCCACAGTCAGCTCCTGGTCTTGTTTTTGCTAACTGTATAGAGCTTCTCCATCTTTGACTGCAAAGAATATAATCAATCTGATTTTGGTGTTGACCATCTGATGGCTTTGCCCTGCTTCATTCCGTGCTCCAAGGCCAAATTTGCCTGTTACTCCAGGTGTTTCTTGACTTCCTACTTTTGCATTCCAGTCCCCTATAATGAAAAGAACATCTTTTTTGGTTGTTAGTTCTTAAAGGTCTTGTAGGTCTTCATAGAACCATTCAACTTCGGCTTCTTCAGCATTACTGGTTGGGGCATAGGCTTGGATTACTGTAATATTGAATGGTTTGCCTTGGAAATGAACAGAAATCATTCTGTCGTTTTTAAGATTGCATCCAAGTACTGCATTTCGGACTCTTTTGTTGACCATGATGGCTACTCCATTTCTTCTAAGGGATTCCTGCCCACAGTAGTAGATATAATGGTCATCTGAGTTAAATTCACCCATTCCAGTCCATTTTAGTTCACTGAGTCCTTGAATGTCTACGTTCACTCTTGGCATCTCCTGTTTGACCACTTCCAGTTTGCCTTGATTCATGGACCTAACATTCCAGGTTCCTATGCAATATTGCTCTTTACAGCATCGGACCTTGCTTCTATCACCAGTCACATCCACAACTGGGTATTGGTTTTGCTTTGGCTCCATCCCTTCATTCTTTCTGTAGTTATTTCTCCACTGATCTCCAGTAGCATACTGGGCACCTACCACCCTGGGTAATTCCTCATTCAGTATCCTATCATTTGCCCTTTGATACAGTTCATGGGGCTCTCAAGGCAAGTATACTGAAGTGGTTTGCCATTCCATTCTCCAGTGGACCACATTCTGTCAGACCTCTTCACCATGACCCGTCCGTCTTGGGTGGCCCCACACGGCATGGCTTAGTTTCATTGAATTAGACAGGGCTTTGGTCCATGTGATCAGATCAACTAGTTTTCTGTGATTATGATTTCAGTGTGTCTGTCCTCTGATGCCCCTTCGCAATACCTACCGTTTTATTTGGGTTTCTCTTACCTTGGTCGTGGAATATCTCTTCACAGCTGCACCAGCAAAGCTCAGCCACTGTACCTTACCTTGACGTGGGGTAGCGCCTCTCAGCCACGCTTCTGCGCCTGATTGGTTGCACCGGAGCCGGCGTCGCTCACGTCTGCGTCAGCGGAGTCAAAGGCTTTAGCATAGTCAATAAAGCAGAATTATATATTTTTTCTGGAATTCTCTTGCTTTTTCTATGATCCAGCAGATGTTTGCAATTTGATCTCTGGTTCCTCTGCTTTTTCTAAATCCAGCTTGAACATTTGGAAGTTCTTGGTTCACCTACTGTTGAAGCTTAACTTGAAGGACTTTGAACATCACATTCCCCTAGATTCTGTGTTCATGCTTTGACTTGCTTTGACCAATAATACATGGTGAAATGATTCTACACCAGTTCCAAATCTAAGCTTTAAGAGGTCCATTATCTTCTCCTTTCATTTTGTGGAAATTCAGTCACCTTGTGAGAAAGCAAATCTTGATTCCTGCAGAGAAAAAAGCCACATGGAAGCCAAACAAGTGCTTGGTTGACAGCCAAGATCAACTCCCAACCATGAGAATGAGGTCTCCTTGGACATCCAGCCCCAGCTGTGCTCCCACATGCCTTGATGAAGGTAGCCATGTGAATAACTCTTGCCAATCACACATGGAGAGAACTATGCAGTTGAGCCCGGTCAAACAGATTCATGAAGCAAAGAACAAGAATCATTGTTTTAAACTGTTGTATTGAGCTGGTTTTCAGGGTGGCGCAGATAGTAAAGAATCTGCCTTCAATGCAGGAGACCAGGTTCGATCCTTGAATTGGAAAGATACCCTGGAGAAGTCAATTGCAACCCACTCCAGTATTCTTGCCTGGAGAATTCCATAGATAGTGCAACCTGATAGGCTACAGTCAATGTAGTCGCAAAGAGTTGGAAATGACTGAGCAACCAACACTTTCACCTTTAATATTGAGGTGGTTTAGTTACAAGATAATAGACAAAAGAAAATAGGGACACCAATCTCTAGTCTCATAATTGAAACCCCTGCCGAAAAATACACACATTTTTAAAAAGTGAAGCCTTTATGTTCTATAGGCAAAACATCTATTATCATATGCTTTTTTTTTTTTTTTTTGCCTTTCTTTGTTCATATCAATCTCAATTTTTGGGGCTACTGAATTAGTAAAATTTTCTATGAAGGGATTAATTACTCAGAAATTGTCTAAATATTGAAATAATTTTTTTCTAAAACTGCATTTGGTACATAGGGACTATTAGAGGAAGCTTCTGAATTTGGGGATAAAGTCTCACTCTGAGACCAAAACAGAAAAAGATCAAGCAAATTTTAAGAGGTAGAGAGAGCTGAAGTTAGCAGCTCATATCCTGAGAAATGATTTATAAATGGGTTGATGGTAGGGACCTGGGATATGCCTACATCTGATCAAGGTGACCAGAGTGTAACCTCAAGGAGACAGGTCTGAAATGTGATTGATGTAAAAGAAAATTGCAGGCTGGTCAATCGTGTCGTACCTTGCTTGACTTGACATAATGGTGCTTGCGGGCATTCAAAGAGAAAAAGAACATTGCAGAGCATGAATTCTCAGTGTTTATCTAATATTATGCAGGAAAAGCAGTACTTTGATTCAAAGGGCCAAAGTTCTTTAGAAAAATTCCTAGAGTGAAGGATAATCCAATAGTTCACATAGCTTCACCCTATCCTACGAAAATATCCAATTTTCCCTCTACGATTTTGTTTCTTTCAACAGTCTTATGACCTATACTTTTGGATTTTCCTACTAGAAGGGGGTTGCCTATGTACCCAAATGATTCCAATTCTTGGGAAGAAAATGTTTTCATTGTAGATAATAGTAAGCAGTCAGATCATTATGTACTATCATAGCATAAATTTCTCCTGTAAAATACATGATAATGATGAGGGAAGAAAAGCAGAGCCCATTTTAAGGTGTGAGTGTGGTGAGCACAGTTCACTGAGATCACTTACAAGTTAAGTGGTTTACTCCCATACTCAGATTAGTAAAACTGGTGACGGGAAAATCACAAATGAATATGTCATAGATTCTAGGGTCTCATATATAAATATTATCTATCAATATCAGAATTCTAGAGTACACATTGACATTGATTAATACATAGGTGTTCCTCAAAATTGATTAGTTGTTCTCTATAACTCTGAGCCTCGTTGAGTCTGAGTACGTTTATGCAGTCAACGAACCAGGTATTCACAGGTATTAATGCTTCAAATTGTTGTCACCTATCTCATCTGCCCAGATTTCTATTTGACATTCTATCTCCTTCCTCTTCCTTCTTCTCTCTCCCTACTCCCACCTTTTTCTCTACCATATCTTTAAAAATTGATATAAGCATGATGAATTTCACTTTTCTAAGCTTTTATTTTCTACTTATATATCTGAGAATTCGGAGTGGGTGAGCTGAAAATCATTTATACATTCATGTGGTTGAGTCATAGGAAATGAGTCAAAATTCATTTGATTGTTCAGTTCAGTTCAGTCGCTCAGTCGTGTCCGACTCTCTGCGACCCCATGAATTACAGCACGCCAGGCCTCCCTGTCCATCACTAACTCCCGGAGTTCACTCAAACTCATGTCCACAGAGTCGGTGATGCCATCCAGCCATCTCATTCTCTTTCGTCCCCTTCTCCTCCCGCCCCCAACCTTTCCCAGCATCAGAGTCTTTTCCAGTGAGTCAACTCGTCGCATGAGGTGGCCAAAGTATTGCAGTTTCAGCTTCAGCATCAGTCTTTCCAATGAACACCCAGGATTGATCTCCTTTAGAATGGACTGGTTGGATCTCCTTGCAGTATAAGGGACTCTCAAGAGTATTCTCCAACACCACAGTTCAAAAGCATCAATTCTTTGGCGATCAGATTTCTTCACAGTCCAACTCTCACATCCATACATGACCACGGGAAAAACCATAGCCTTGACTAGACGGACTTTGGTTGGCAAAGTAATGTCTCTGCTTTTTAATATACTATCAAGATTGGTCAAAACTTACCTTCCAAGGAGTAAGCGTCTTTTAATTTCATGGCTGCAGTCAGCATCTGCAGTGATTTTGGAGCCCAAAAAAATAAAGTCTGACACTGTTTCCACTGTTTTTCCATCTATTTCCCATGAAGTGATGGGACCAGATGTCATGATCTTTGTTTTCTGAATGTTGAGCTTCAAGCCAACCTTTTCACTCTCCTCTTTCACTTTCATCAAGAGGCTTTTGAGTTCCTCTTCACTTTCTGCCATAAGGGTAGTGTCATCTGCATATCTGAGGTTATTGATATTTCTCCCGGCAATCTTGTTTCCAGCTTGTGCTTCTTCCAGCCCAGCGTTCCTCATGATATACTCTGCATATAAGTTAAATAAACAAGGTGACAATATACAGCCTTGACGCACTCCTTTTCCTATTTGAAACCAGTCTGTTGTTCCATGTACAGTTCTGACTGTTGCTTCCTGACCTGCATACAGGTTTCTCAAGAGGCAGGTCAGGTGGTCTGGTATTCCCATCTCTTTCAGAATTTTCCACAGTTTATTGTGATCCACACAGTCAAAGGCTTTGGCATAGTCAAAGAAGCAGAAATAGATGTTTTTCTGGAACTCTCTTGCTTTCTCCATGATCCAGCGGATGTTGGCAATATGATCTCTGGTGCGTCTGCCTTTTCTAAAACCTGCTTGAACATCTGGGAGTTCACGATTCACATATTGCTGAAGCCTGGCTTGGAGAATTTTGAGCATGACTTTACTAGCGTGTGAGATGAGTGCAATTGTGCGGTAGTTTGAGCATTCTTTGCCATTCCCTTTCTTTGGGATTGGAATGAAGACTGACCTTTTCCAGTTCTGTGGCCACTGATGAGTGTTCCAAATTTGCTGTCATATTGAGTGCAGCACCGAAATCGGATTGATTATATTCTTTGCAGCCAAAGATGGAGAAGCTGTATACAGTTAGCAAAAACAAGACCAGAAGCTGCCTGTGGCTCAGATCATGAACTCCTTATTGCCAAATTCAGACTTAAATTGAAGAAAGTAGGGAAAACCACTAGACCATTCAGATATGACCTCAATCAAATCCCTTATAATTATACAGTGGAAGTGAGACATAGATTTAAGGGACTAGATCTGATAGATAGAGTGCCTGATGAACTCTGGATGGAGGTTCGTGACATTGTACAGGAGACAGGGACCAAGACCATCCCCATGGAAAAGAAATGCAAAAAAGCAAAATGGCTTTCTGAGGAGGCCTTACAAATAGCTGTGAAAAGAAGAGAAGCGAAAAGCAAAGGAGAAAAGGAAAGATATAAGCATCTGAATGCAGCATTCCAAAGAATAGTAAGGAGAGATAAGAAAGCCTTCCTCAGCGATCAATGCAAAGAAATAGAGGAAAACAGCAGAATAGGAAACACAAGAGATCTCTTCAAGAAAATTAGAGCTATCAAGGGAACATTTCATGCAAATATGGGCTTGATAAAGGACAGAAATGGTATGGACCTAATAGAAGCAGAAGATATTAAGAAGAGGTGGCAAGAATACACAGAAGAACAGTACAAAAAAGATCTTCACGACCAAGATAGTCACAATAACGTGATCACTGACCTAGAGCCAGACATCTTGGAATGTAAAGTCAAGTGGGCCTTTTGAAAGCATCACTTCGAACAAAGCTAGTGGAGGTGATGGAAGTCCAGTTGAGCTATTTCATTTGGTTGTACTTGGGCCAATTAGCTAATATTATCAACTTTGAATGGAAGAGACTAATATAATTTTCTAATTTTTTGGTGTTGGGTTATGAATGATTTGTTAAAGTAAAGCTGGGTTAGATTGGATTGGTTATACACTGAGTGACTGTACACCCTAGCTTGCCTTGGACAGTCTTGGTGTACCTGTCATCACAGCATAATTTTTATTATTACTTTCTTTAACTTTCCAAAGTGTTCCATGGTTTGGAAGATTTTATAATCACCTTAGTTTTAGAAAAGTTTGAAAACAGGTAAACAGTGAATTAGAACAGGCACTAATATTAATAGTAGGTGATTGCTTTCGCTTTCATATGTGTCAGAAAATTATACATGTATGTTGAGTTGAATTCTGCAAAAACAAATATCAGACTATCTTCTATGGGTCTGACTGCTCACCAGTTCAAGTCTCCTCCCAATCAGTGACGTTCCATCAATACATACTATCCAAATACTTCCAACCTCTTGAAAAATATAAGCTGTACACATTTCTGACTTAAAGGTATTACAGTATAGAATGAAACACAGGATAATAAAATAAGCATTCCTTAACTTTACAAAATTTTAGGCATAAGGCTGGGAGATTCAAAATATCAAGCAGTCAATTAGAAAGTTCAAAAAGATCCCATTCTACCCTCCCCAAAAGACATGTAAAATTAGACTTTATGCATTAGATTACAACTTACTGATTTAAATTTCAAATTGTGGATAGTTACAGGAATTCCAATTATAGATGGTACATATTTGTAATGATAAATTACCTTGATATTTTCTATGCAGAACTTACCCAATGTTTTACTGTTTCTCTTTTGAAAGTGTTAGTTACTCAGTCATGTCTGACTTTTTGGGACCCCACAGACATAGCTTTCTAGGCTCCTCTGTGCCTAGGATATCCCAGGCAAGAATATTGGAGTGAGTTACTCTCCTCCTCTCCAGGGGATCGTCCCAACCCAGGGATCAAACCTAGTCCCCTGCATCTGAGCCACCAGAGAAGCCCATTTCTCTTTTGGACACTTTCAATAATTATTCACAATTTTGTTCATTCTATTAGAGTATTTATCAAAAATGCTTTTATATATATCAAATAATCATTTTCCATGAAATTTTAAAATTATGTAACCATTCAATTTTGGCTTGTATTTGTAGGGTAGTGATAGTGTACTGAGAGAACAGCACTGTGTATTAACTAAGAACATGAATTCTTAGGCCAGAAGGCCCTGATTGAGGTTTCAGTTTTGCCACTTCTTGCTGTATAACTTTCAGTTCAGTTCAGTCACTCAGTTGTGTCTGACTCTTTGGGACCCCATGAACCACAGCACGCCAGGCCTCCCTGTTGATCATCAACTCCAAGAGTCCACCCAAACCTATGTCCATTGAGTTGGTGATGGTATCCAAACATCTCATCCTCTGTCATCCCCTTCTCCTCCTGCCCTCAATCTTTCCCAGCATCAGGGTCTTTTTTTGAGTCAGCTTTTTGCAACAGGTGGCCAAAGTATTGGAATTTCAGCTTCAACATCAGTCCTTCCACTGAACACCCAGGACTGATCTCCTTTAGGATGAACAGGTTGGATCTCCTTGCAGTCCCAGGGACTCTCAAGAGTCTTCTCCAATACCACAGTTCAAAAGCATCAGTTCTGCACTCAGCTTTCTTTATAGTCCAACTCTCACATCCATACATGACCACTGGAAAAACCATAGCCTTGACTAGATGGACCTTTGTTGGCAAATTAATGTCAACCTTAAGCAATCATTAAGGTTGTGTCTTGATTTTATTACCTGGGAAATAGGAAAAGTAGGCCTACTTCATAGGAGTTTTTAAGTCAGTTAATGTTTATAAAGTGTTTAGAAGAGTACTTGTAACTTGCACAAGACAGTGTTCATTGAAAATACCAAGAGGTTCACTTTAGACTAGCAGTGTAACCTCCCAAACTGTTTTCTAGTGCCAATTCATGTTTCATTTTTTTTTGTCCCACTTTTGATAGTTTTAGGATTAAACATCTAACATAATAGGGAAGAATATACCAAAAGGGAGAATATTTTTTAACAATTTTACTTTCTCAACTTATTTTTTTCTAACATTTTTATTTTTGTTGACAAGTAGTAAATGTGTTGGGAGTTCTTTCAAAGAAAGTATACTAGATCTAATTATGATTCTGTCAAGCACATACAAATTGAGTAAAGCTGATTGTCCCCCATTAGAATTTTAAGTACATTTTGAGATGCATAAGAGGACACAGATGGACACTTGAAATCTCTTTCCCTGGTAATCATGAGACTAATAGAGGTAGCATACTTGATCCTTACCCCAGGGCTGGTGTCATAGGTGTAAAATCAATGTAGTTGCACGGGGCTCATTGCTTAGAAGAGCCCTGGGCTTGGTTTAATGCTCTTGCCATCTTGAAACACTTCATACTTGAACCAGGAACCCTATATTTTCATTTTTCACTGGGCCCTGTAAGTTGAGTAACCAGTCTTGCCCTGTGCCTCAATGTGATTTGAATATTTCCTTACAGAATTATAAATTACACAGGCAGTGTAATTTTTTTTTCTATACAAGCAACAGGGAATATGTGTTTCAAAAAATAATAACCAGGTACAAATCTTAACATACAAAATACTTAGTCTGAAATTTTCATTGTCCTACTATGAACATTACTTGAATGGCATAGCACAATATTTTTCAAATCCAATAAAGCTAAAGCTGGACATGCTGTGCTCCTTTTCCAGCACGTCTTAAGTGTTAACTGTACTAACTTCTTCCTAGTCATATGCACAAATCCTGTCATCTTTGACTCTCTTTGCCTTCCACAGCCAATTGCTCACCAAGAACTATTGATTTTCCTTCATAACTTTCACTTTGATTCTTTCCTTCTCATTCCCACAGCTACTACCATATTGGAAGATCTCATTACTTTCCTTCTAATTTACTGCAGCAGTTTCTTTACTAATTTCCTGATCCAGTATTGCACTGGATCCAGTTTTGCACACTCCAACCAGTTAATTTTACCAATTGCTCTAAGTTTACTTTTCCTAAACTGTAGCACTGATCAGGTTTATCCTTGACTGAAAAACCTTGAAGCCTTTCTATTTCCTTCAAAGTTAAATCCATATTCCTTTAGTATGTCACTTTTATTCCTCTGAGTTAATCACAATCCACCAGTCCAACTTTCTCTCTTGAAAACTGTTCGTATAACATATATTAAAATCACACTGACTTCTTACAGGTGACCATACCTGCTGTGTAAGTCTATAACTTTGTTAACTGTAACTATATTTAGTCACTGAATAAATTTGGAGATAACAGAGAAGAACCTAGAGCTGAGAAAAAAGAGACTGAAGATGTGAGTTGGATCCAGAACAAAATTGGGATTTCCCAGGTGATCCAGTGGTAAAAATCCTCCTGCCCATGCTGGAGACACAGGAGATAAGGATTCTATCCCTGAGTTAGGAAGATCCCCTGGAGAAGGAAATGGCAACCCACTCCAGTATTGTTGCTGGGAAATCCCTTGGACAGAGGAGCCTGGTAGGCTACAGTCCATGGCGTTGCAGAGTTGGACATACATGACTGAGCATGTATGCAGAGCAAAATGGGTTTCATAAGCAAAATGAAAGAATGTGACCTTTATTCCAAATGTGTGAGGATCCATTGACGAGTTTAAATAGAAAAGTAAGCCGATCAGATTTTATGTATTTAATCAAATCACTGGTTACCCAATACAGAACAGATTGAGGGAAACATGAGATAATGGGGAAAGTGCATATGGGAATGGAGTAAAATTGTCAATTTCAAGAAATGTTTAGAGGGTAGAATCAATGCCATATAAAGATTGGATTATAGAATCAAGGATGGCCCCATATTTCTTACCTTAATAACTCAATGACTGGTGAGTCTACTTACTAAACACAAGGAACATAGGAAGAGGAGCAGTGAGAAGCAGGGCTGGGTGTGAGCAGAGTTACTGATCAGTTTTGATGATGGGTTGTTTAAAAAGTTTAACTGAGTTCATTTTAAATGCTTATTGGTTTTATTCAGTGTTTCATGTATAAGGTAGTATCCCATCTAGCAGGTAAAAGGTTCTGAGACACTGTACAAAAGTAGACTTTTATAGGCAAGAAGGATCTGGGAACAAGGATGTTTTACTAGCAAAAAGAGGACTGGGTGTGGCAGGTCACTTTCTTTCAGGGGATGACAGGGGTCTATCCGGCAGATGACCTCACTAACGATGACCAGGTGATTCCTGACTGCCTGGTTTAAGATTCCTTTTCTGGGAGAGACTGAAACTGTAATTAAGTCTCAATTTGGTGACATAGGGTTTCACATAAGTGACGCTTTTGGACCTATTGTTTTGTTTTTAACAGAGTTAGTTAAGAACTATGGTATGGTGATCTCAGGTGGCCTCAATAAGCAGCAGCTTGAAGTGGGGCTTGGGTTCCCAACCAGAGTCTGGGCTGGGTCATGGTGGTGAAAGCACCAGATCCTAGCCATCAGACCAGTGGTCAGTGACAAGGACCCTGGCCCTTTGGCTTTGCAGAAAAGAATCCCCCAAAATGGAAAGTAGTGAAACAAGTGAAGTATTTATTAAGGGGAAAAAAGAGTACAGTCCATGTGGATAGACACAAGGGTGAACTCAGGGAGAGAGAGTCATTGAGTCGCCCTCTCGTGGCAGTTTGAATTACTTTTATGGGGCATTTCTTCTGGGTTTCCTTTGGCCAATCATTTCAATTAGCCTGGTTCACAGTCCACAGAGCTTCCCAGGTGGTACTAGTGGTAAAGAATGTACCTGCCAATGCTGGAGATGTAAGAGACATAGTTTCAATCCCTGGGAAGATCCCCTGAAGGAGGAAATGCAACCCACCCCAGTATTTTTGCCTGGATCCCATGGACAGAGGAGCCTAATGGGCTACAGTCCATAGGTTCACAAAGAGTTGGAAAAGGCTGCGTGCACAGTCCCTATTTGGTATGTCTCTGGACCCTTTCATGTGTGTGCTTGCATCTCTTAGCCAAGATGGATTTTACTGAAAAGGCTTATGGGTAGGATACATCCCCTGTCAAAACTCCCCTTTGGCCTCTAAGGAGCCTTTTCTGCAATGTGTGGTTGGGGAGGCCTCCTGAGTTCAAGAAAAGAAATCTGAGGTCTGGGCAGGGCCTAGCCTCCTCCTCTAGTTGATCCACTATTCTCTTATTGGAGTTTCATTCAATAGGGAATGGATCTCCAACTGCTTCAGCCTGGTGGGGAGGGGATCTACCTTCTGCCTCAATAGAAACAGTTGGAAGAGGCATTAAAAGAAAAGAACTCCAAGGCAAATATCCCATATTATAAATACATATTTAACAATTCTTCACGGGGTCAATCTTGATTGATTGGGTTTAGCTAGTTTAGGTCACATATAAGATTTCAAAAGTAAAGACAAAATAATATCTTTTAGTGGAATGAATATTATACAGGTCAGAAACAAAACTGTTCAAAAAGGATTTAATAACAGTGATAGATTTAATTTTGATTATAGGTACTTTCATTTTTTACATTCCAGTTTGCTTTTTCTACTTTTTAGTTTTTATCTCTTTAGGAGAAGCACAAAAAGAAAATCTGCTGATCAAGGTATTTTATTGTTTTGGAGGGTTTTATTTAATCAGTTTTTGGCCAAGAAGAAGCTTGCGCTAAGTATTCAAATCTAACACATTTTACCATCTAGAGAAATAATGATAATAAAGGATAGTAAGAGGTAGACTCACTTTAAAAGAAACATGTCAAACTTCTTTGAAAGTATTATAATTTTCAGACTGAAATGATTGCCACATTTGTGTTGATTAAGTTTCTCTTGGTCCTTAACTCTTGGATAATGGTAAAAGATATTATACATCCTCCCATGGCCTGCATAGCAATAATGAAGACAGATTAGCGCTATTTACCTACTGACACTGACACGAGTAGCTTGTCTTTGTTCCTCTCTTTTATCATTAAAGTCTTGTTTTTCAGCAGTACATTGCCTGAAGACAGCATGCTGCAGTCTTGAATATCAAAGGAAGAGTGTTTAAATAGCATTAATGGCTCAGGTCACCTCCTGACTAAAACCAAAGGTATTCAAACTTAATGCTTTCCACTGTCTTTAATGTACACTTTTATGGAAACATAATGGCTTGAAGAAGCATCAGTTTTTAATGATAGGAATAGAAATGGGAAAGGAGTCAGATACTTTCCCATATTATAAATACATATGATATTTTGGTTTGTCAACTCCAAATTGGCATTTACATGTCAAGAACAAATTGGCACTTGCCAAGAGCATTTGCCAGCAACTGAACAACAACCACAAGGTGTTTGCCATCTGCCTCTTTGGAGACTGAATTCTTTGCTGCTGAAGCCGCCAGCCTTCAACACCCCATGAGGGGAATTCAGAGTGGAGAATGAGACACTCTGTGCTCCAGGGAAACTGGTGGAACAGGACTTTTGATGGTTAGATCTTTTCAGGATCTAATTTCATGATCCCAGTCCTTGTGTACTGTGCTGTGCTAAGTTGCTTCAGTCATGTCCGGCTCTTTGGGACCCCATGGACAGTAGCCAGCTAGGCTTCTCTGCCCATGGGATTCTCCAGGCAAGAAAATTGAAGTGGGTTGTCATTTCCTTCTCCAGGTGATCTTCCCAACCCAGAGCTCAAACTCTTATGCCTCCTGCAATGGCAGGTGGGTTCTTTACCACTAGCACCACCTAGGAATGGGATGCCCACCTCCTCATGTCTCAGTTCAGTTCAGTTCAGTCACTCAGTCGTGTATGACTCTTTGCGACCCCATGAATCACAGCACGCCAGGCCTCCCTGTCCATCACCAACTCCCGGAGTTCACTCAAACTCATGTCCACAGAGTCGGTGATGCCATCCAGCCATCTCATTCTCTGTCGTCCCCTTCTCCTCCCGCCCCCAACATTTCCTAGCATCAGAGTCTTTTCCAGTGAGTCAACTTGTCGCATGAGGTGGCCAAAGTATTGCAGTTTCAGCTTTAGCATCAGTCCCTCCAATGAACACCCAGGATTGATCTCCTTTAGAATGGACTGGTTGGATCATCAGCTCCTCCTATGAGCAGAAAACCTTTTGTAAAATGAGTTCTCAATTACACTGAACTCCCTCTTCACCAAAACCTTATATATTGACCTCCTCCCACTGCCTCTTTGGAGCGGTCTCTCAGAGCTATCTGAGGTGCTTTTTCCTAGGCTTCAGTCCCTAGCCCCAAATAAAACTTTACTTGCAACTCTCAAATGGTGCATCTTATTTTAGTCAACAGTTTATTAGATGATATTTCGTAAGAGACTTACCAAAACTCTTATGTTCACCCTAATGTTGTAGACTCTCACAGATGCTAGACAGGAAGGAGAAAAAGTTGATTGACAAGTTCAAATTTTGGACAGTCTGCATAGAGAAGAATACTGGAAAGAGTCGGTTTGAAAGTTTAAAGTTTAAAGTCACTTAAAGTTTTTCTTCTGAATTCTGCCAGTGTTTAAGGGATTATGGCAGAAAGCGAAGAGGAACTAAAGAGACTCTTGATGAAAGTGAAAAAACTGACTTAAAACTCAGCATCCAGTCCCATCAGTTGATGGCAAATAGATGGAGAAACAATGGAAACAGTGACAGATATTATTATCTTGGGCTCCAAAATCACTTCAGTTGGTGAGTAAAGCCACGACATTAAAAGACACTTGCTCCTTGGAAGAAAAGCTATGACCAACCTAGTCAGCATATTAAAAAGCAGAGACATTAGCTTACCTATAAATTTGTAGAGTTTAAGCTTTGGTTTTTCCAGTAGTCATGTACAGATGGGATAGCTGAACAGTAAAAAAGGCTGAGTGCAAAGAACTGATGCCATCAAACTGTGGTGCTGGAGAAGACTCTTGTGAGTCCCTTGGACTGCAAGGAGATCAAGTCAGTCAATCCTATAGGATATTAATCCTGAATATCCATTGGAAGGACTGATGCTGAGGTGAAGCTCTAATATTTTGGCCATCTGATGTGAAGAGCTGACTTATTGGAAAAGACCCTGATGCTGGGACAGATTGAAGGTAGGAGAAGGAGACAACAGAGGACAAGGTGGTTGGATGTCATCACCGACTCCGTGTACATGAGTTTGAGCAAGCCCTGGGAGTGGGTGATGGACAGGGAAGCCTGGCGTGCTGCAGTCCATGGAGTTGCAAATAACTGGACATGACTGACTGACTGAACTGAGCTAGATCCTCTTGGTCATCAAGAAAATTGATAACCTTTCTCTTTTCTTATTGTTTTCTCCCCACATGGGAAAGACTATTTATTTCAAACACAAGTCTTTGATGCAGAATATAAAGATCTTTGATAAAGATTAAATGGATTATATCGTCCTGCCCAATTCCTGTCACCTGTCACTGTCATTTCCTTAGAGCAGTTTATCAGATTTGTTCAGCTTCACATCTCCCTCAAAAGCCCAGCCTGATTGCAGAATTCTAAACCAGCTCAAGGATTCTTCACTTAGCAAAAACAAAGTAGGCAATCGTCCATAGGGTCAGGTTGCTAGCAGCAGCAATGTCAGGTCTCTTAACTGTAGCTTAGGTACAGCTTATTGAAACATTTCAAATTCCATAGCATGTGGTGGGGAATTGTGTTGGCATTACTTAGGATCTTTTAGTGTTTCATTTTGTCATTAGTACCTAATCCATTTGCCCTCCTTGACCACAGAACCATTATTTTCCCTTGATATCAGTTTAAGGCTGAATTTTTGTTAGTTGTATTTTTTAAACTTGTTATTTTGTACTGGAGTATAGCCAGTTAACAATGTTGTGATAGTTTCAGGTACGCAATAAAGGGATTCAGGCATACACATATATGTTAGTTGCATGTTTTTAGCTTTCTTTTATTCTCCTCTTGAAAAATCTGTGTTTGTTTATGAACGTAAATCTTAGCATTGTAGAATCAGAAAAGGTGTTAAAGACAGTTTTTGAATGTGGGTCTACATCAGACCACAGGATGAGTATGCTACATTCATATAAGAGTAAGGATGTGGAGGAGCAGACAGTGTCAAATTGACTTCTTAATTGGAGCTACTGCTGGAAGGATTATTTGTTTTTCTAGACATTACATCATTTCATAAGAGGGTGACACTCATTCCTTTCACTATAGTGGCTGTGTGTTTATATTTGAGAAACTGTTAGTTGTTCAACAATTCTTGTTGTTGCTCTTGTACTGTCATTCAGTCATATCCTACTCTTTGTGAACCCATGGACTGTAGCACACCAGACTTTCCTAGCCTTTACTATCTCCTGCAGTTTGCTCAAACTCATGTCCACTGAGTTGGTGATGCCATCCAACTCTCTCATCCTCTGTCACCCTCTTCTCCTACCCTCAATCTTTCCCAGCATCATGGTCTTTTCCAATGAGTCAACTCTTCACATCAGATGGCCAAAGTATTGAAGCTTAAGCATTAGTCCTTCCAATGAACACCCAGGACTGATCTCCTTTAGGATGGACTGGTTGGATCTCCTTGCATCCAAGAGACTCTCAAGAATCTTCTCCAACAACACAGTTCAAAGCATCAATTCTTTGACATTCAGCCTTCTTTATGGTCCAACTCTTATGTCTGTACATGACTACTGGAAAAACCATAACTTTGGCTAGATGGACCATTGTTGGCAAAGTGGTGTCTCTGCTTTTTAACATGTTGTCTAGGTTGGTCATAGCTTTTCTTCCAAGGAGCAAGTGTCTTTTAATTTCATAGCTGCAGTCACCATCTGCAGTGATTTTGGAGCCCAAGAAAATAAACTCTGTCACTGTTTCCATTGTTTACCCATCTATTTGCCATCAAGTGATGGGACCATATGCCATGATCTTTGTTTTTTGAGTGTTGAGTTTGAAGTCAGCTTTTCCACCTTCCTCTTTCATCTTCATGAAGAGGCTCTTTAATTTCTCTTCGCTTTCCACCATAAGGGTGGTGTCATCTGCATATCTGAGGATATTGTTATTTCTCCTGGCAATCTTGATTGCATCTTATGCTTCATCAAGCCTGGCACTTCACAGAAGTTAAATAAGCAGGGTGACAATATACAGCCTTGATGTACTCCTTTCCTAATTTTGGACCAGTCCATTGTTCCATGTCTGCTTCTACCTGTTGCTTCTTGACCTGCATGTTCATTTCTCAGGAGACAAGTAAGGTTGTCTGGCATTCCCATCTCTTTAAGAATTTTCCACAGTTTGTTGTGATCCACATAGTCAAAGGCTTTAGCATAGTCAATGAAGCAGAAGTAGATGTTTTTCTGGAATTCCCCTTTTTTTTTTTATTGGAGGCTTGTATGGATGTGAGAGTTGGACTGTGAAGAAAGCTGATCGCCGAAGAATCGATGCTTTTGAACTGTGGTGTTGGAGAAGACTCTTGAGAGTCCCTTATACTGCAAGGAGATCCAACCAGTCCATTCTAAAGGAGATCAATCCTGGGTGTTCATTGGAGGGACTGATGCTAAAGCTGAAACTGCAATACTTTGGCCACCTCATGCGACGAGTTGACTCACTGGAAAAGACTCTGATGCTGGGAAGGGTTGGGGGCGGGAGGAGAAGGGGACAACCGAGAATTAGATGGCTAGATGGCATCACCGACTCTGTGGACATGAGTTTGAGTGTACTCCGGGAGTTGGTGATGGACAGGGAGGCCTGGCGTGCTGTGATTCATGGGGTCGCGGAGAGTCGGACACGACTGAGCGACTGAACTGAACTGAACTGAATTGAATTATTTTACAATATTATATTGGTTGGTTTTGCCATACATTGACATGAATCCACCCCGGGTGTACATGAGTTCCCCTCCTGAACCCCCCTCCCATTTCCCTCCTCCCCTTATCCTCCCTCTGGGTCATCCCCATGCACCAACCCCGAGCATCCTGTAACATGCATCGACCCTGAACTGGCGATTTGTTTCACATATGATAATATACATATTAAATGCCATTCTCCCAAACCATCCCACCCTCACCCTCTCCCACAGAGTCCCAAAGACTGTTCTATATATCTGTGTCTCTTTTGCTGTCTCGTATACAGGGTTATCATTTGCATCTTTCTGAATTCCATATATGTGCTTTAGTATATTGTATTGGTATTTTTCTTTCTGGTTTACTTCACTCTGTATAATAGGCTCTCGTTTCATCCACCTCATTAGAACTGGATTAAATGCATTCTTTTGTTGGCATTTTTAATAGTTTTTCTCCCGTAATTGAGATCTAATCTTACTGCATTGTGGTCAGAAAAGATGCTTGGAATGATTTCAATTTTTTTTTTAATTTACCTAGGCTAGATTTATGGCCCAGGATGTGATCTATCCTGGAAAAGGTTCTGTGTACTCTTGAGAAAAAGGTGAAATTCATTGTTTTGGGGTGAAATGTCCTATAGAGATCTATTAGGTCTAACTGGTCTATTGTGTCATTTAAAGTTTGTGTTTCCTTGTTAATTTTCTGTTTAGTTGATCTATCCATAGATGTAAGTGGGGTATTAAAATCTCCTACTATTATTGCTTTGTTGTTAATTTCCCCTTTCATACTTGTTAGTAATTGTCTTACATATTGCGGTGCTCCTATCTTGGGTGCATAAATATTTATAATTGTTATATCTTCTTCTTGGATTGATCCTTTGATCATTATGTAGTTTCCTTGTCTCTTTTCACAGCCTTTGTTTTAAAGTCTATTTTATCTGATATGAGTATTGCTACTCCTGCTTTCCTTTGGTCTCTATTGCATGGAATATCTTTTTCCAGCCCTTCACTTTCAGTTTGTATGTGTCCCTCGTTTTGAGGTGGGTCTCTTTTAGACCACATTTATGGGGTTCTTGTTTTTGTATCCATTCAGCCAGCCTTTGTCTCTTGGTTGGGGCATTCAACCCATTTACGTTTAAGGTAATTATTGATAAGTATGATCCCGTTGCCATTTTCTTTATTGCTTTGGGTTTGAGTTTATACACCCTTCCTGTGTTTCCTGTCTGTAGAAGATCCTTTAGCATTTGTTGGAGAGCTGGTTTGGTGATGCTGAATTCTCTCAGCTTTTGCTTGTCTGTAAAGCTTTTGATTTCTCCTTCATATTTGAATGAGATCCTTGCTGGGTACAGTAATCTGGGCTGTAGGTTATTTTCTTTCATCACTTTAAATATGTCTTGCCATTCCCTCCTGGCCTGAAGAGTTTCTGTTGAAAGATCAGCTGTTATCCTTATGGGAATCCCCTTGTGTGTTATTTGCTGATTTTTCCTTGCTGATTTCAATATTTGTTCTTTGTATTTGGTCTTTGTTAATTTGATTAATATGTGTCTTGGAGTATTTTGCCTTGGGTTTATCCTGTTGGGGACTCTCTGTGTTTCTTGGACTTGGGTGATTATTTCCTTCCCCATTTTAGGGAAATTTTCAACTATTATCTCCTCAAGTATTCTCTCATGGTCTTTCTTTTTGTCTTCTTCTTCTGGGACTCCTATGATTCGAATGTTTGGGGCTAAACATTGTCCCAGAGGTCTCTGAGATTTTCCTCATTTCTTTTAATTCATTTTTCTTTTTTCCTCTCTGTTTCATTTATTTCTACAATTCTATCTTCTAGCTCGCTTATCCTGTCTTCTGCCTCTGTTATTCTACTGTTTGTTCCCTCCAGAGTGTTTCTGAGCTCATCTATTGCATTATTCATTGTATATTGACTCTTTTTTATTTCCTCTAAGTCCTTATTAAACCTTTCTTCCATCTTCTCAATCCTTTTCTCCAGGTTATTTATCTGTAACTCCATTTTGCTTTCAAGATTTTGAATCATTTTCACCACCAAAATTCGAAATTCTTTATCAGGTAGAGTCCCTATATCTTCCTCTTTTGTTTGTGTTGGTGGGCATTTATCTTGTTCCTTTACTTGCTGGGTATTTCTCTGCCTCTTCATCTTGCTTATATTGCTGTGCTTGGGGTGGCTTTTCCCTCTTCTGGCAGTTTGTGGAATTCTCTTTATTATGTAGTTTCCTCACTGTGTGTGGGGTTGGACAGGTGACTTGTCAAGGTTCCCTGGTTAGGGAAGCTTGTGTCGGTGTTCTGGCGGGTGGAGCTGGATTTCTTCTCTCTGGAGTGCAATGAAGTGTGCAGTAATGAATTAGGAGATGTCAGTGGGTTTGGAGTGACTTTGGGCAGCATGTATATTGAAGCTCAGGGCTATTTTCCTGTGTTGCTGGAGAATTTGCGTGGTATGTCTTGCTCTGGTACTTGTTGACCCTTGGGTTGGTGCTTGGTTTTAGTGTAGGTATGGAGGCGTTTGATGAGCTCCTATCGATTAATGTTCTCTGGAGTCAGGAGTTCTCTGGTGTTCTCAGGATTCAGGCTTAAGTCTGTTGCCTCTGGTTTTTGGTCTTATTCTTGGAGTAGCCTCTAGACTTCTCTATCTGTCATTTCCAAGGTGGTTCCCTCTGTTTTAGCTTCTGTTTGCTGGTCTCTTCAGTGTCTAATTTCCGCCCTGATACTAGGGTGCTGGTGGACACTTTTTAAGGCTCAGTTGTTCAGTCCTATTCTGGGAGGGGAGGAACACTGCAGACAAATATCTCTGGCGTCTGAGGGGAGTGCTTGTAGCATCTCAGCCACACTGGGTTTGCCCCCGCTCACAGCGCGTGTATTGTCCCAGTCTACACTGCACAGGCTCTAGGTTGCTCTGCCGGGAATTGTCCGAGGCCGGCGCTGGGTTGTATGCACTTCCCAGGTCTGAGTGGCTTAAGTTCAGGTTCTCGGGTACTCCACAAAGGCGCAGACTTAGTCGGGCCTGTGTTTTGTGCCTTCCCCAGTCTGAGCAGCTCAGGTGACCAGGTGTTTGGTGAGCGCAGTCACTGTGACTTATCGCCTCCCTGGTCCCTGCCACTTGGTTTTCTGGGTGTACAACTGGTGCACCTTCTCAGGCGGATATCGACCGGCCCAAGCCCAAGAAGTCTTGATTAGCAACAAGCCTGCCTGCAGTTTGTATTGGATGCCTTTCTGGGGCCGCGGTTGCCCCCTCCGGCTCTGGCTGACCTCCCTGCCCATCTCAGCGGGGGATGGGGGATGGGCCAACCGCAGCCGGCTCGCTCTGCTCAGCCCTTTGTTCTGTGAGCGGGGCTGGCGGAGTCTTAGGTTAGGGCTTTCTGCCTTTTCGCGGGGGAAGCTATCCCAGTCTGCTTTGCTATCCCCAGCTAGTTCTCTTAGACTGTTCTCACAGCATTCAAGTCCAGTCCTCTCTCTAAACAGTTCAGCTGGCTCCTCCCTGCCCAGCCCCCGCTTGCTAATGGCGTATGCAGGCGTCTGCGCTGCTTCTCCGCTGGGAGTTACCATTTGGCAGGTAATCTGTGGGTTTTAATTATTTCTTTCTTTTTCCTCCCGGTTATGTGGCCCTCTGAGGTTCCAAGGCTCACCACAGATTCGCCAGTGAGAGTGTTTCTTGGTGTTTGGAAACTTCTCTCTTTTTAAAGCCTCCCTTTCCGGGACGGAGCTCCATCCTTACCTCTTTTGTCTCTCTTTTTATCTTTTATGTTTTTTCCTACCTCCTTTCGAAGACAATGGGCTGCTTTTCTGGGTACCTGAAGTCCTCTGCCAGCATTCAGAAGTTGTTCTGTGGACTTTACTCCACGTTCAAATGTTCTTTTGATGAATTTGTGGGGGAGAGAGTGGTCTCGCTGTCCCATTCCTCTGCCATCTTTTTCCTCCCCCCTCCTTTCTTTTTCAACAATTGAGAACCACCAAAATTTTTCTTTTAAACAGAAAATTATAAAAAAGATAGTGTAATCAAACACATAAAAGGCCAGGTTACTCACAAAGCTACAAACCATTTAGAGTTTTTGGACTAGCTGTTGGTTAGAAAAATTATGTTGCTTAATCTGACTTTAGAGTCGGACACGACTGAGCGACTGAACTGAACTGAACTGAATCTGACTTGAGTTTCAATCACATGTGTAGGACTAAAAACATGGAGTTATTTTCCTGCCTTCATTATAACCCATAACCCAGACATGCTCTACCACATTGTTCAACACTCACACCTTACCTTCTGAAAGGAGTCAAGGAAAGGTTACAAAAGTTCCTTGCTTAAATATATATATATATATTTAAGGAATGCCAGCAGATAAACTGCATTTCTAGGAGAGGCACCCAATTGAGTTATGTGACTGGGTCAGATTCCCATCACTTGAAAAGTTACAGAGTGGAGAAAAGACTGTGACCGAGTGTATAAGATGGTAGGCATGATATCTGTTGAAGCCGAACATTTGCTTTTTTGTAAAGCAAATGATAGTTTTCTTAAGGTTGGGTGCTCTAAAATCAGAAGAGAAACAAGTAAGTGTCCCATGTTAATGCTTCAAAGAAATTTCTGTAAAAGAATCTGTTTTTGAGCTGTCACTTAAACATGATATCCTTTATACACTACACCCCATTGAAAACATTTTTGCATGAAATACACTATAACTGAATATTTGAGAGAATATCTCTCACTGCAGAAACCTATAGGAGAGAAATTCGTGTTTTCAGAGCTTGTCAGAAAGTCATGCCATAGGTTTAAAAAATATGTAATATCTAAAGAGGGGGTCAGGAAATAGTTTACAAAGTGTGAGAAAGTTCTTTTCATATGGGAAAATAATTTTACAATTTAGTTTGATGATGTTAATAATGTATTTATTAAATCCCCTACTCAAAGTTGATTGGCTATTCAGTTTGCTTTGAGTTACATGGTATTAATCATGGCTTCAGGATAATATATATTCCCTTTCCACGTTATGAGAATCTGCTTAGGAGGCACAAACTGTGTGGGCAAAAGCAATAAATGTATTTTTCATCTGTCTACTCTTACTCTATTTTTCTGATTTTTTTTTTTTTTTTTTAGATATTTTGTCACTGCTATAAGATTTGTGAGAGATTTTCTTTTGTTCTAATTTTGTTGTTTTCTAGTTTACTGAATTTGGGAGAGAAATGGTAGCCTTTAAATTATAAATAAGACTGCCAAGTAGAAATGCATACTTTTGTGAATTGCTCTCTTCCATCATTCTTTAGGAAAATTTAAACCATGAAGGCATACTTACTATATCTCACAGCAGGATTGGTTGATTCAATCTCCTAATCCCTTCTTTGCATAAAACATACCTTACTTTCTTTCAGATCCCTGAATATTAATAAGAGAAGCAAATCACTGCAGCAAATTAGTGAAGCGGACACATTTTAAAACAGTATGCTAAGGAAGTTTTCTGAAGACATTGAAGCAATATATGTTCCTTTTCTAAGCAGTTCTTTAGCAAGACTCTTTGCAAGCAAGCAAAGTTACAAAAGTAATGAGGAGCCGGATATGGGATCTTACACCTCTGGGTCAGCAGTTCAAATCTGGCCTAGATCAGCAAAGGCTGAAAATCGTTACAAGTGGATGGCTTCATAACTTTCTCAATAAGTGTGCCAACAGACTTGGCTACACACTGTTTATTAGTAGAGAAGTGCTCAGGTGACAAATCATGTCACACCTCAAGTGGCGCACCCTTGATCACACTAGCCCTAAATGACATTTTTTCTGTTATTTCATTAAATTGATTCAATATTCACTGAAGTGAAAACCATAGAACAATGATGCCTTCACACATCATATCCATTAATGGATACTCTGATTTACCTTAAACTATAAATATTTTATATTTGAGTGAGTATACTTCGAACTGTGACCTAATTGTTTTTGTTTTTTTTTTTTTCCCACATGGTATTCTCAAGTAAGAGCTTGGAATATTTCAGACATGCGTTATTTTGAACACTGAGGTGTTCAACTTATAGACTTAGTCCAATGCATGTCCTGGTTCTATAAATTAGAAAACTGCCCTTTTGTTCATTTCCCTACTACAACAGAAAAGACAGATTATTCTAAAATCTTTCACTCATTTTTATAATGATATTTCAAAGAAAATACTTATACCATTTTCAGGGAAGAAGAAATTTTTCTCTATTCTTTTAAGTTTTTCCGGCTGCTCTAGGAATTAAATTGACATAACACAGATTAACAAGAGAAAATCAAACAAAAGTTTAATAACACGTATACATGGCAGAGACCTAGGAAGACTGAGTAACTTACCCAAATGGCTAAAACTCTCATCTTACATACTGTCTTCAGCTAAAGACAGAACAGAACATTGGAGGTAGTGATTTGGGACTTCAAAGGGGAAAAAGGCAATTCACTTGGAGATGGAAAAGCAAATATTTGGTAAAGGACTATTTCCTGGACCATACAGAGCCAATGAGACTTTGGTAGAATTGTAATGGACTTTCCTAAGTTTCTCCCTGTCCACACACCTAGTTCGTACTATAGCTATCTATGGTGAATATATCCTCTATCGTAATTCTTTTAGACTGTTAGGAGAAGGTCAGATGTTCTTCCTGAGTCTTTTGGTTCTTAAAATAATCAGCCTAAGTTAATCCTCATACGAAAGAGATATACTAGTGGCTCCCTATACCACTGAGAATTGTGCTGTGCTTTTCATGTAGGTGAAATGAATTTTGGTGGAAAACTTGGGTAAGCATGATCCTTGGAAGTGATAGAATTCAGGATATATTATCTCAAAATAGGATATTTAGCATGCTCAATATTTCAAGCTAAAGGAAATTTGAGAAATGAGAGATGTAGAAAGAATTTTCTTATCTTCCCTAAAGTGGAACTTAAAACTCTCATGTAAGAGGTGCCCTCCATATAACCACAAGAAAGGAGCACCCTTGCCTCTGAAGGCTAAAGGATACAGAGAGGACTTTTAAGGGACAAGCCTTGCTAACTGTCCCCCAGTAATGACTTAGCTTATACTCTTTGTTCTATCATTCCACAACTTTCCATGCCTCATCAGACCTTGCAAAAAAATATTCATTTTTACCATTCATTCAGGTCATCATTTCCTTTTTAAGGTTCCAGTGTCACATAAGACTTACATTTCAATAAAGTGGTATTCATCCATCTTTTGTTACAGAGGAAAGAGATTTTTTCCTTCCCCACAGGAGGCATTAAAAATGGCCCATTATTAAACATAGGATAGAAGAACTGTAATAAATTGAGTGGGGCTGCCCCCACTCTTCTGTCACTGTCCCAGCAGGAAGAGAGTTGGGCAGGGTGGAAGAATCCAGAATGTGCATTTTGCCCTCCATAAATACTTCCACAATGGTATTTCTCCAAAGATGCTTCCAGAAATTTTTATCCCTCTTCATTACATCACATGCAATTCTCACTCAGGCCTTTTCCTCTTTTTCTTTGAGATAATGGTATTTTGCATGCATATCCTGTTTGGTGGTGCAGAGAGGGCTTCTGGGCTTCCTAGGTGGTGCTAGTGATAAAGAACCCACCTGCCAATGCTGGAGACATAGGAGACACGGGTTTGACCCTCAGTTTGGAAAAATCCCCTAGAGGAGAGCTTGGCAACCCACTCCAGTATTTTTGCCTGGAGAATCCTATGGACAGAGGAGCCTGGCAAGCTACAGTCCATAGAGTTGCAAAGAGTCAGACATGACTAAAATGAGTTAGCAAGCATGCATGCATGCAGGGGGCTTCTATATGTATTATGAATTTAGTTTGAAGTCTCACAAAACTCAAGCACCTAGGGAGCTAAGTGATTTACCCAAAATTATACAGCCAAAGTAGGGAGCATTTAATCCAGGTCTCTTATTTCTCCAAGTGGTTTTCAAATTGTGGCCATCAAATGTGAAGACGAGCTAAATCACTGTTGCAGGGATTATAAGGATCCAGATCCTTAGAAAGGATAACGCATTGACAGCATATATAATCTATCCTGACCACATGTGCTCAGATTGTCAAAAATGTCTAGATGCTAGTGTCGCAAAATTACTGAATGTAATAGTATTTATTATGTAGTTCTTTAAATGAATCTTAAATGCATAAATATGTAGAAACTCATTTGTTCTTATTGTCAGAGTGTCCTCATGTATCTAATGACCGGGCACCCTAGCACTGTAACTTGGTGTCTCCCAGACCTACCTTATGTATTGCCTGAAATTTTCAGTATTACAAAGACATTACTGAACTGAGAGCAAATCTCTGGAAACTGTGTTGCATTGGGATCTCCCTCCTTACCCTTCTCCTGACTTTTGCACACCAAGTAGTAGGAAGGGGCAAGCTCATCCTAAATATCCAAGAAAATTTTTCCGTAGCAGAGATAAGAGGTGAGAAGTATTCTGGTTTCTGAAAGAAGTAAAATAATAGCACCTAAGGAACAAGAACCAACGATGAAAACGATCTCTAGTGTGTTTTGTTTTTTTGGCATATTCATTTGATTCTTATACCTAGAGGAGTGGATTAAAGGACTTTCTTCTACAAAGGCAAAGATCAGAAATGGCATTTTAGAGATGTAGAATTAGAGCTGAGATGACAATCATATTAGAATGGTAAAAACAGTTCTCAAGTTAGAAGATAGTTTTTTCTTCAAAGAGTGAAAGTGGTGGTGTTACAGAGGCTAAAACATAAAACATAAGCTTTCAATTGCTTAATAACCATGTAGAAAAGGAGTCTGAACCAGTATTGCAGGTGGAAGGTGGATTTGCAAAATAAGTTGTTTGGTAAGAAGAAAAAGGTAGTAAAATTATTTATATGCTTGTGTTGTAAAATGAGCTATTTGTATTCAGAGCACAGAACTGAAATGAACATGATTAAGGCTAAGATGTCTAGAGTGAGGATTAGAAATTCAACCGGGAAAACACTAGGAGAATATAAAATATGGGTGTAGGGATAGAAATCTGTTATTCTCAACAGTAATATTCTGTTAAGTAAATAAATAACCATTAAAATTTGATGTGATGAATAGTCTAGTTATCAGGAGATTTGAAAGCAGCAGTTAATAAAGAAACACCCTTAATTTTTAAAAATATGAAATCACTGTGAAAATTTTACATAAAAATGTTCCTTTAATTTTAACAAGAAGCATTGCTGTTTTACAGGAGATGAATGGCAACTGCAATATTAAACTTAGCTCTAACATTTGTTACTTTGTCAGCTTTCACACTATTTACTCAAGAGGACTAGAGAGCTCTAAGGGTCAAAAGAGGTTGACAGGAAGAAAAAAAATGACACACTGTGTGGCCCTGGGGGCTAGTCTGCACACAGAAACAGTAATAATTACTTACAATGTTGATTTGCTGGTTTCTTTAAAAAATTAATTTATGTTAACAGAAACCTAGCTATAATAATAATGAGAGAAGTTTGTCATTATCATTGCACAACCTCAAAAAATGAATTTTGCTGGGCCTTCTAAACAGTACAGGAGTCAATAGCATGTACCTATTGAAACTGGTAGTATGGTTTTGTTACTCAGGTTGATTTTTTTCTATTTGTGTATGGTAAGACTGGAATGCAAAAGTAGGAAGTCAAGAAACACCTGGAGTAACTGGCAAATTTGGCCTTGGAGCACGGAATGAAGCAGGGCAAAGGCTAATAGAGTTTTGTCAAGAGAATGCACTGGTCATAGCAAACACCCTCTTCCAACAACACAAGAGAAGACTCTACACATGGACATCACCAGATGGTCAATACCGAAATCAGATTGATTATATTCTTTGCAACCAAAGATGGAGAAGCTCTATACAGTTAGCAAAAACAAGACCAGGAGCTGACTGTGGCTCAGATCATCAACTCCTTATTGCGAAGTTCAGACTTAAATTGAAGAAAGTAGGGAAAACCACTAGACCATTCAGATATGACCTCAATCAAATCCCTTATGATTATGCAGTGGAAGTGAGAAATAGATTTAAGGGACTAGATCTGATTGATAGAGTGCCTGATGAACTCTGGACGGAGGTTCGTGACATTGTACAGGAGACAGGGACCAAGACCATCCCCATGGAAAAGAAATGCAAAAGAGCGAAATGGCTGTCTGAGGAGGCCTTACAAATAGCTGTAAAAAGAAGAGAGGCGAAAAGCAAAGGAGAAAAGGAAAGATATAAGCATCTGAATGCAGAGTTCCAAAGAATAGCAAGGAGAGATAAGAAAGCCTTCCTCAGTGATCAATGCAAAGAAATAGAGGAAAACAACAGAATAGGAAAAACAAGAGACCTCTTCAAGAAAATTAGAGATTCCAAGGGAACTTTTCATGCAAAGATGGGCTCGATAAAGGACAGAAATGGTATGGACCTAACAGAAGCAGAAGATATTAAGAAGAGGTGGCAGGAATACACAGAAGAACTGTACAAAAAAGATCTTCACGACCAAGATAGTCACGATAATGTGATCACTGACCTAGAGCCAGACATCTTGGAATGTGAAGTCAAGTGGGCCTTAGAAAGCATCACTACGAACAAAGCTAGTGGAGGTGATGGAATTCCAGTGGAGCTATTTCAAGTCTTGAAAGATGATGCTGTGAAAGTGCTGCACTCAATATGCCAGCAGATTTGGAAAACTCAGCAGTGGCCACAGGACTGGAAGAGGTCAGTCTTCATTCCAATCCCAAAGAAAGGCAATGCCAAAGAATGCTCAAACTACCGCACAATTGCACTCATCTCACACGCTAGTAAAGTCATGCTCAAAATTCTCCAAGCCAGGCTTCAGCAGTATGTAAACCGTGAACTCCCAGATGTTCAAGCAGGTTTTAGAAAAGGCAGAGGCACCAGAGATCAAATTGCCAACATCCGCTGGATCATGGAGAAAGCAAGAGAGTTTCAGAAAAACATCTATTTCTGCTTCATTGACTATGCCAAAGCCTTTGACTGCGTGGATCACAATAAACTGTGGAACATTCTGAAAGAGATGGGAATCCCAGACCACCTGACCTGCCTCTTGAGAAACCTGTATGCAGGTCAGGAAGCAACAGTTAGAACCGGTCATGGAACAACAGACTGGTTCCAAATAGGAAAAGGTGTACGTCAAGGTTGTATATTGTCACCTTGCTTATTTAACTTATATGCAGAGCACATCATGAGGAACGCTGGGCTGGAAGAAGCACAAGCTGGAATCAAGATTGCTGGGAGAAATATCAATAACCTCAGATATGCAGATGACACTACCCTTATGGCAGAAAGTGAAGAGGAACTCAAAAGCCTCTTGATGAAAGTGAAAGAGGAGAGTGAAAAGGTTGGCTTGAAGCTCAACATTCAGAAAACAAAGATCATGGCATCTGGTCCCATCACTTCATGGGAAATAGATGGAAAAACAGTGGAAACAGTGTCAGACTTTGTTTTCTTGGGCTCCAAAATCACTGCAGATGCTGATTGCAGCCATGAAATTAAAAGACGCTTGCTCCTTGGAAGGAAAGTTATGACCAACCTTGATAGTATATTAAAAAGCAGAGACATTACTTTGCCGACCAAGGTCCGTCTAGTCAAGGCAATGGTTTTTCCTGTGGTCATGTATGGATGTGAGAGTTGGACTGTGAAGAAATATACTGCAAGGAGATCCAACCAGTCCATTCTAAAGGAGATCAATCCTGGATGTTCATTGGAGGGACTGATGCTAAAGCTGAAACTCCAATACTTTGGCCACCTCATGAGACGAGTTGACTCACTGGAAAAGACTCTGATGCTGGGAAAGGTTGGGGGCGGGAGGAGAAGGGGACGACAGAGAATGAGATGGCTGGATGGCATCACCGACTCTGTGGACATGGGTTTAAGTGTACTCCGGGAGTTGGTGATGGACAGGGAGGCCTGGCGTGCTGTGATTCATGGGGTCGCGGAGAGTCGGACACGACTGAGCGACTGAACTGAACTGAACTGAAGAGATTTGAACTTATGACTGAACTGTGTCTCCCCCAAATTCATATGTTGAAGCTGTAGCCACCAACATGACTGCTTTTAAAGATAAGACCTTTAAAAAAGATAATCAAGGTTAAATGAGGTCACAAGGATGGGGTCCTGATTCATTATGACTGGTGTCCTTATAAAGGAAATGAAGAGACTTGAGATGCTTATAAACAGACAAAAGGCTACATGAGGACACAGTGAGAAAACAGCCATCAGCAAACCAAGGAGAGAGGTCTTGGGAGAAACCCAATTTGCCAAAATCTTGATCTTGGACTTACAGCCTCACTATTCAATCTGTAATATTTTGTTTACATAAACACACACACACACACACACACACACACACACACACTCACTCACTCACTCACTGACAAGCTGGTGTAGTGGGTTTGATTCCTGGGTCGGGAAGATGCCCTGGAGAAGGAAATGGCAAACCCAAGTATTCTTGCCTGGGAAATCTGATGAACAGAAGAGCCTGGTGGGCTAGAGTACTTGGAGTAGCAAAGGAATTGGACATGACTTAATGAGTAAACAACAAATACACACACACACACATATATACATATACATATTTGATTTAATTTGCCTTAATCTTCAGAAATAGATAAGGTATTATGTATTATAGAGACTTTAATAAAATATCACATTCCATTTATGTTGAAATGAGTATATAACAATTGGAAGTTATATAATAAAGGAGTATATCAAGTTTTCTTAAAATTCTCATTTCTAATGTGCTAATAGTGGCATGTGTTTATATAACTGATCAGTTGTTCTTATATTGGGTTATTCCATCTTTGGTAAACAAGTAAATATTTTTTTCATCATAGACCATTCTGAAGAAATGGATACAATATCAGTGCATAAAAAAGTTGTTTTTTACTTCCAAATGTCTAACTTTTTAGTGTTTCATTCATTCATCAGGTAGTCTTGAGCATTTTCTATTTGCTCTTGTTAGGCAGTTAGAATAGGACAAAGGAGTCCAGAATGGCAGTGGCTAAAAAACAAAGAAGGGAAAAGCCCGCTAAAATAGAACAAAGGAAAGTCCGAGGACCAGAGTGAGGACCTCAGGTAAAACAAACAGCACTCCTGGCTAGCCCAATTTACATAGGCCAGGCCCAAGGGGGAAGAGAAGAAAAACATAAAAATGGAGCCAAACTTGGGCCAGGGGATTTTCTTTTCTTCACTTCTTTTGGGTCAGCCCGCATTCACACCTTGAGGGTATATTCTCCTTTGCTTTCTAAATAAAACTGAGCTGAAACATGGAGCTGTAACACTGGTCTGTCTGAGGAAATTACACGGGGTTTTAACACTGGTCCATCTGTTTCTTCAAACTTTTGTTGGGAAGAGACAGAACCAAGGAAATCACACACTCCCTGGACACTCTGAACTGAACTAGCTGAGGAAACACAGCAGGAAGGGAGACCCAAGATCTGAAATTAATGAACTCTGAAGGGAGCATGGAAAACTGACACATGCAGCAGATACATAAGAAATGAATCAATGGCAAGAATTGTGGCCTAACTAGAGAATGGGAAAGGAAAAAAAACACTTTTGTGCTAAAATCTGAAACTTAAAAGGCGCTATGTAGACGGGTATTGGTTTAGGATACAGGGTTTCCAGAGAGAGGTAATAACACTTTCTAGGATATCGAGAGGAAGTACTGGTTTCTGGAGCAGGGGGATGGGCATGGCTAACAGAAGGCCAGAGTAGCTGGAGTGGAGATGGTAGGAGAGGCCATGTGAAGATGCAGACCTCATCCCTTAGTGAAGGGAAGTCACTGAGCAGCGTTAAACAAGGAACATACATGGTCAGATTTGCACTTGAAAACATTATTCTGCGTCTCTATACGGTGGGATTGAAAGGGAAATTGAGCAGATGAAGGGGGACCAGGGAGGAGTCATTATAATAATTCATACATGAGGTGTTAGATGTTTGGATTGGAATGTTGGGGGAATTTGGTAAAAACTGGATAGACAATACTTTTTACAGTGGGGATGAAAGGATTTTATGGGAAGAAAACAGTCACACAAAGGCAGCCAGTTAAATTCCTGAGAAAACAGTTTTCGGTTAGAGAAAGTGGGTAAAGGAAACATATGGAGAGGCTGAGAAAACATAATAATGGTTAACATTTATTGATCTCTTAGTATATCAGACACGGAGCTACAAATTTTACAACATAGTTTAATAATCACAGCTACCTACACAGTAGATGTTTGGTAGGGACTCTGAGAATAATTTTTTCCAAGGGTTTTGAGATCTCCTTTTTTTAATTGCAGTATAATTGCTTTGCAATGTTGTGTTAGTTTCTGCTGTACAACGGAGTGAATCAGCTACATGTGTATGTATATCCCTTCTCTCTTAAGCCTCCCTCCCACCCATCTAGGTTATCCTTTCATCAATAGTTTTGTGAGACATTCTCCCTTTGTCACTAGACTGTCCCCTATGTTAGGTGAATTCTCTACTAGCCTTAAGCTAAAACAGGCTGTAAAACAATAGATGACTTTAGGCCACTATGTTTGGAATGTGGATATGTGATTTGTTTTTTGGATATATAACTTAAAAGTCTTGCCCATGGCTTCTCTCAAAAGAGCTATGGCTTTTTCTCAGGGATGACTCAGGTGATAGTGGATAAATGCAGGTCAGCCTATGTTATTGCTCTTGCTGAGACCTGTTTGTGGAATTTCTGACCACAGCATACAAGGTGAGTCCTGCAGGACCCACAGCCTACCAGAGCAAGGGCCCCTGGAGGTCTGTAGTCAGCTGGAAGACCTGAAAAGTTTTACCTGTATTTTTCTTGGAGCTACAGATCTTACTGTTTCCTATATAATGTGCCAACAGAGTTAAAAAAAAAAAATGTGACAATAAGATGATAGAATAAAACCAAATAGAGATTATATTGCAGAGCTGTTCATGGAAGTATTCTCCTGCCCTTCTCAAAAAAAAAAAAAAAAAGGCCTAACGTCTATCTCTTGGGAGCTAGTTGAACAAATTTTGAGGTCTCAATATAATGGACCATGTAGCAGCCATGAAAAATACAGAAGTGTGTTAGTAGATTCATCGGAATGTGTCTGAAAGAAAGTCTACCTGAATATTCACCACAGGTGTCTCGAGGGTAAGCTTTGGAGTGATTTATACATTCTTTTGATTTGTTTCATTTACTGTAGCAAACATTCACAGGAAAATACAATGTTCATTTTTTAAGTTAATGATTATAGGCATTGTTTCAGTATATTTAACCATAACAAGTATAAGACAGTTATGTCTCCAGGCTAATAAATCAAGTACATTATATATATATATATATATATATATATATATATATATATATATATATATATATATAAAATTCAATTTAGACAGTGTTTGTTAGTCTATTTGTTTAGTCTTATATTAAACCTTCTTAGGTATCCAAAAGGAATAATCTCATTAGAATTTAAATTTCATGAAGACATGAAAAATTTCTGTTTTGTTCATATTGACCATCATTTTTTGAAGGAAAGGAATGTAATTAGTGGCTATATCTGGTGATTAAGACATAGATTTATGAGAAAATATGTATGTAAATGCTAGATCAGGAGTCAGTCACATATCTTTGTGAGCTTTATTGTCTTAATTACCTCCCTTCACGCACAAAAGAAAAGGTGCTAATAGAGTATTACAAAGGATTTGTAAGTCTTAAATATAATGCTTATAAAGTAGCACAGTATCTGTTACCTGCTTAGCATGGAGCGAATTATTATTGATATTTTATTACCTGAAATTCATTCATAATCTTTTAACTGCTATGTTTATCTACCAATTGTGTGGTCATTCTAGTTTCAGCATTTGTTTATTCCTTCGGTATTTTTTTTAGCTTTATTACCATGAAATACCTATAGTTATTGAGTCCAAGAAAGAGAATTCAAGTTGAAACGGAATAAAAGTAACATTTAACTGAAATAGAAGTGTGTTTTAGCATTGCATATAATCTATTTTTAGTGCTCCTTGTACAGTTGATTATTTTGTGATGTTGTTGCTTGGGGTTTTTATTAAAAGACTGTGGTTACAGTTATGTGAATACATATTCGACTTTAAACAGGAATCCATCCTCATGTATTAAATATCTAAAAAAGAAACTTGAAAAATATCTGATTTTAGTCTATATCCTCAAAAAGGTACTTCTAACAGGGTCAATGGTATGGATGTAGGAGAAAAATTATAGAGTGAGAGATTTGACAAAGAGTATAAATATAAATGTTTTAAAATTATTATCATTATTATAAATATAAGTATATTATAAATATACTCATATAAAATTATTCTCTTAATGCACTTGTTCTTATTGATTAACAAATTAATGAGGAGGTACTAAAGTAAAAGAAAGTTGGAAAAATGCAATCTGAATGTTATTGTTGCTCCTTCACTAAGTCATGTCTGACAATTTGTGACTCTATGGACTGCAGCATGCCAGGCTTCTCTGACCTCCACTGTCTCCTGGAGTTTGCTCAAACGCATGTTCATTGAGTCAGTGATGCTATCCAACCATCTCATCCTCTCTAACCCCCTTCTCAACCTGCCCTAAATCTTTCCCAGAATCAAGGTCTTTTCCAATGAGGCAGCTCTTCACAACAGTTGGCCAAAGTATTGGAACTTAAGCTTCAGCATCAGTCTTTGCAATGAACATTCAGGGTTGATTTCCTTTAGGATTGACTAGTTTAATCTCCCAGAGAAGGCAATAGCAAGCCACTCCATTACTCTTGCCTAGAAAATCCCATGGACGGAGGAGCCTGGTAGGCTGCAGTCCATGGGGTCGCTATGAGTCAGACATGACTGAGCGACTTCACTTTCACTTTTCACTTTCACACATTGGAGAAGGAAATGGCACCTCACTCCAGGGTTCTTGCCTGGAGAATCCCAGGGACAGGGTAGCCTGGTGGGCTGCCGTCTATGGGGTCGCACAGAGCTGGACATGGCTGAAGTGACTTGGTAACAGCAGCAGTTTGATCTCCTAGCTGTTCAAGAGACTCGGAAGAGTCTTCTTTGGCCCCACAATTTGAAAGCATCAGCCTGAATGTGTATGTAATCATACAAAGAGACAGAAGAATGTCACTCAAGCTAGGAGGCTTGGCATCAGGTCGTTTTTATTGTCAAAGTGATCAATGCAAAGAAATAGAAGAAAACAATAGAATAGGAAAAACTAGAGATCTCTTCAAGAAAATTAGAGATACCAAGGGAACATTTCATGCAAAGATGGGCTCAATAAAGGACAGAAATGGTATGGACCTAACAGAAACTGAAAATATTAAGAAGCAGTGGCAAGAATACACAGAAGAACTGTACAAAAAAGATCTTCACAACCCAGATAATCACGATGGTGTGATCACTCACCTAGAGCCAGATATCCTGCAGTGAGAAGTCAAGTGGGCCTTAGGAAGTATCACTATGAACAAAGCTAGTGGAGGTGATGGAATTCCAGCTGAGCTATTTCAAATGCTAAAAGATGATGGTGTGAAAGTGTTGCAGGAAAGGGGACCCCTTCCAGGGCCCGAAACTGGGTTCTTGTCTAGCACTCAGAAAAGAATTTTCTGAGGAGACACGTGCTGACAAAGTAAGAGATTTTATTGGGAAGGGCACCTGGGTGGAGAGCAGTAGGGTAAGGGAACCCAGGAAAACAGCTCTGCCGCGTGGCTCGCAGTCTCGGGTTTTATGGTGATGGGATTAGTTTCCAGGTGATCTTTGGCCAATCATTCTAATTCAGAGTCTTTCCTGGTGGCTCATGCATCACTCAGCCAAGATGGATGCTAGCGAGAGGGATTCTGGGAAGTGGGTGGACACCCGGTCTCTCCTTTCAACCTTTCCCGGACCTTTCCCTAACTCTTCCGGTTGTTGGTGGCTTATTAGTTCCACATTCCTTGTCAGGATCTCCTGTCATAAAACAACTCATGCAAATGGTTACTATGGTGCCTGGCCAGGGTATGCAGTTTCAATCAGTGTGCTTCCCCTAACAAAAGTGCTGCACTTAAACGTCAGCAAATTTGGAAAACTCAGTAGTGGCCAAAGGACGGGAAAAGGTCAGTTTTCATTCCAATCCCAAAAAAAGGCAATGCCAAAAAATGCTCAAACTACCGCACAATTGCACTCATCTCACATGCTAGCAAAGTAATGCTTAAAATTCTCCAAGCCAGGCTTCAAAATACATGAACCATGAACTTCCAGATGTTCAAGCTGGTTTTAGAAAAGGCAGAGGAACCAGAGATCAAATTGACAATATCCATTAGGTCATCGAAAAAGCAAGAGAGTTCCAGAAAAAACATCTTTCTGCTTGATTGACTATAACAAAATGACTGTTTGGACCACAATAAACTGTGGAAAATTCTGAAAGAGATGGGAATACCAGACCACCTGACCTGCCTCTTGAGAAACCTGTATGCAGGTCAGGAAACAACAGTTGGAACTGGACATGGAACAACAGATTGATTCCAAATAGGAAAAGGAGTACGTCAAAGCTGTATATTGTCACCCTGCTAATTTAACTTATATGCAGATTACATCATAAGAAACATCGGGCTGGAGGAAACAAAAGCTGGAATCAAGATTGACATGAGAAATATCAATAACCTCAGATATTCATATGACACCACCCTTATGGCAGAAAGTGAAGAAGAACTAAAGAACGTCTTGATTAAAGTGAAAGAGGAGAGTGAAAAAGTTGGCTTGAAACTCAACATTCAGAAAACTGAGATCATGGCATCCAGTCCCATCACTTCATGGCAAATAGATGGGGAAACAGTGGAAACAGTGGCTGACTTTATTTCTTGGGGCTCAAAGATCACTGCTGCAGATAGTTATTACAGACATGAAATTGAAAGACGCTTACTCCTTGGAAGCAAAGTTATGACCAACTTCAGTTCAGTTCAGTTCAGTCGCTCAGTCATGTCCGACTCTTTGTGACCCCATGAATCACAGCACGCCAGGCATCCCTGTCCATCACCAACTCCTGGAGTTCACTCAAACTCATGTCCATCGAGTCAGTGATGCCATTCAGCCATCTCATTCTCTGTCGTCCCCATCTCCTCCCACCCCCAATCCCTCCCAGCATCAGACTCTTTTCCAGTGAGTCAACTCGTCGCATGAGGTGGCCAAAGTATTGGAGTTTCAACTTTAGCATCAGTCCTTCCAATGAACACCCAGGATTGATCTCCTTTAGAATGGACTGGTTGGATCTCCTCGCAGTCCAAGGAACTCTCAAGAGTCTTCTCCAGCACCACAGTTCAAAAGCATCAGTTCTTCAGTGATCAGCTTTCTTTACAGTCCAACTCTCACATCCATACACTACCACTGGAAAAACCATAGCTTTGACTAGACGAACCTTGGTTGGCAAAGTAATGTCTCTGCTTTTTAATATGCTATCTAGTTTGGTCATAACTTTCCTTCCAAGGAGTAAGCGTCTTTTAATTTCCTGGCTGAATCAGCATCTGCAGTGATTAGATAGCATATTAAAAAACAGAGACATTACTTTGTCAACAAAGGTCCGTCTAGTCAAGGCTATGGTTTTTCCAGTGGTCATATATGGATGTGAGAGTTGGACTACAAAGAAAGCTGAGAGCAGAAGAACTAATGCTTTTAAACCGTGGTGTTGGAGAAGACTCTTGAGAGTCCCTTGGACTGCAAGGAGATCCAACCAGTCCATCTTAAAGGAAATCAGTCCTGGGGGTACATTGGAAGGAGTGACGTTGAAGCTGTAACTCCAATACTTTGGCCACCTTATGAGAACAGCTGACTCATTTGAAAAGACCCTGATGTTGGGAAAAGATTGAAGGCGGGAGGAGATGGGGACAACATAGGGTGAGATGGTTGGGTGGCATCACCGACTCAATGGACATGAGTTTGGGTAGACTCTGGGAGTTGGTGATTGACAGGGAGGCTTGGCGTGCTGTGGTTCATGGGATCGCAAAGAGTCGGACATGACTGAGCGACTGAACTGAACATAGATGTATAGAAAGAAAAGTAGATACTTCATAAGTGTAAATCTCCGTGAGTTTTCACACATTGAATACACTCTTATAATCTGCTCCCAGACAATGCCCTTCATCCAACTTCCCACTACACTTGATGACTAAGGACGCATGTTTTAAGAGCTAGTAGATGTTTGAATACCAGATATATCACTTATCCTTTTAAGTCTGATCCTGTTAATCTAATCACCCTCCCAATATGAAAATAGATTTTTAACTATTCTGCTGACTTTTAACAGCATTGATCAATTTCACCTGTTTTTTCTCCCACATTTTATAAGTGGAAATCGATGGTGAATTATTTTGTGTGTATATCCACTTTGCAAAATGTTGATAAAATTCTCCTACTTTCTGTGTTGTTGTTCCTCAGTTGCTGAGTCATATCTGACTATTTGAAACAACATGGACTGCAGCAGGTCAGGCCTTCCTGTCCCTCACCATCTTCTGGAGTTTGCCAATTTCATGTCTATTGAATCAGTGATGCCATCCAACCACTCATCCTCTGCCTCCCTCTCTTCTTTTGCCTTCAACCTTTCCCAGGATCAGGGGCTTTTCCAATGAGTCAGCTCTTTGCATCAGGTGGCCAAAGTACTGGAGCTTAAGCATTAGTCCTTCCAATGAGTACTCAGGTTAATTTCCCTTAAGATTGACTGGTTTTATTTCCTTACTGTCCAAGTGACTAGTGTGTACTGTTATCTTTGTCACTGCACAGTATTCCGTCTGGTGGATCTATCACAGTGTATTTGTTTATTGTGTTCTTGGGTAGTTCCCAGGTTTTGGTTAGTATAAATATTAATAGTACTGTTATGGACAAAATGAAGCAGGGCAAAGGCTAACAGATTTTTGCCAAGAGAACACACTGGTCATAGCAAGCACCCTCTTCCAACAACACAAGAGACAACTCTACACATGGACATCACCAGATGGTCAACACCAAAATCAGATTGATAATATTCTTTGAAGCCAAAGATGGAGAAACTATAGAATCAGCAAAAACAAGACTGGGAGCTGACTGTAGTGAAGATCATGAGCTACTAATTGCAAAAGTAAGACTTAAATTGAAGAAAGTAGGGAAAACCATAGACCATTCAGGTATGACCTAAATCAAACCCCTTAGGATTATAGTGAAACTGACAAATAGATTCAAGATTAGGTTTGATAGATTGCCTGAAGACTATGGAAGGAGGTTCCTGACTTCGTACAGGAGATAGTGACCAAGACCATCCTGAAGAAAAAGAAATGCAAAAAGGTGAAATTGTTGTCTGAGGAGCCCTGACAGACAGCTAGGAAAAGAAGAGAAGTGAAAGGCAAAGGAGAAAAGGAAAGATATACCCAATTGAATGCAGAGTTCCAAAGAATAGCAAGGAGAGATAAAAAAGCCTTCCCCAGTGATCAATGCAAAGATATAGAGGAAAACAATAGAATAGGAAAGACTAGAGATCTCTTCAAGAAAATTAGAGATACCAAGGAAACATTTCATGCAACAATGGGCACAATGAAGGACAGAAATGGTATGGACCTAACAGAAACAGAAGATACTAAGTAAAAGTGGCAAGAATACACAGACGACCATAATGACCCAGATAACCATAGCGGTGTGATCACTCACCTAGAGCCAGACATTCTGCAGTGAGAAGTCAAGTGGGCCTTAGGAAGCATCACTATGAACAAAGCTAGTGGAGTGATGGAATTCCAGCTGAACTATTTCAAATGCTAAAAGATGATGCTGTGAAAGTACTGCACTCAATATGCCAGGAAATTTGGAAAATTCAGCAGTGGCCACAGGATTGGAAAAGGTCAGGTTTCATTCTTATCCCAAAGAAAGGCAATCCCACGAACCTTCAAACTACCACACAACTGTACTCATCTCACATGCTAGCAAAGTAATGCTCAAAATCCTCCAAGCCAGGTTTCAACGGTATGTGAACTGTGAACTTCCAGATGTTCAAGCTGGATTTAGAAAAAGCAGAGGAACCAGAGATCAAATTGCCAACATCAATTGGATCATTGAAAAAGCAAGAGAGTTGAAGAAAACCATCTACTTTGCATTATTGACTACACCAAAGCCTTTGACCATGTGAATCACAACAAACTATGGAAAATTCTTTAAGAGATGGGAATACTGGACCACCTGACCTTCCTCCTGAGAAATCTGTAGGCAAGTCAAGAAGAACAGTTAGAACCAGACAAGGAACAATGGAAAGGTTCCAAATTGGGAAAAGAGTACATCAAGGCTGTATATTGTCACCATGCTTATTTAACTTATATGCAGGGTACATCATGAGAAATGCTGGGCTGGAGGAAGCACAAGCTGGAATCAAGATTGTCGGGAGAAATATCAATAAGCTCAGATATGCAGATGACACCACCCTTATGGCAGAAATTAAAGAGAAACTGAAGAGCTTCTTGAAAGTGAAAGAGGAGAGTGAAAAAGTTGGCATAAAATTCAACTTTCAAAAAAACTGACATCATGGCATCTGGTCCCTCACTTCATGGCAAATAAATGGGAAAACAACAGAAATAGTGATAGACTTTATTTTCTGGGCTCCAAAATCACTGCAGTTGGTGATTGCAGCCATGAAATTACAAGATGCTTGCTCCTTGGCTGAAAAGCTATGACCAAGCTAAATAGCATATTAAAAAGCAGAGACATTACTTTGCCGACAAAGGTCTATCTAGTTTTTCCAGTAGTCATGTATGTATGTGAGAGTTGGACTGTGAAGAAAGCTGAGTGCTGAAGAACTGATGCTTTTGAACTGTGGTGTTGGAGAAGACTCTTTAGAGTCCCTTGGACGGCAAGGAGATCAAACCAGTCCATCCTAAAGGAGATCAGTCCTGGGTATTCATTGGAAAGGCTGATGCTAAAGCTGAAGCTCCAATACTTTGGCCACCTGTTGTGAAGAACTGACTCATTGGAAAAGACCCTGATGCTGGGAAAGATTGAAGACAGGAGGAGAAGCAGACAGCAGAGGATGAGATGGTTGGGTGGGCATCACTGACTCAATGGATATGAGTTCAACAAAGCTTCCAGAGTTGGTGATCAATAGGGAGTCCTGGCATGCTGCAGTCAGGCAAAGGTTGCAAAGAGTTGGACATGACTGTGCGACTGAACTGAATTGCTGCACACATTAATGTCTTTTAGTGAACTCTGTGCACATTTCTGATGGGGTATTCCTAGGATTAGAGTTAGTTATAGAGTATGCATAACTTCACTTTTAATAGATTTTGGCAAAACGATTTGCAACGTGACTGAAGCAGTTTATACCTCCCTCTCCCCAATAGCAGGTTAAGGGAGTCACAGCTGTTCCATGACCTTAACAAGAGATGATTCTGTCTGACTTTTTCATTTTGCTATGCTGGTGGGTGAATATTGGTATCACCTTTTTTATTGTTGCTGGAAGTTCCATGATTTCTAATTGAATAATTTTGTGTATGTTTATGGGCCATTTGACCACCATATACTAATCATTAATTGTAATACCTTATTCCCTAGTAGCTCAGTTGGTAAAGAATCTGCCTGCAATGCAGGAGACCTTGGTTCAACTCTTGCATCAGGAAGATCCCCTGGAGAAGGGATAGGCTATCCACTCCAGTATTTTTTGGCTTTTCTTGTGGCTCAGCTGGTAAAGAATCTGCTTGTAATGCAGGAGACCTGGGTTCAATCCCTGGATTGGGAAGATCCCCTGGAGAAGGGAAAGGCTACCCACTCCACTATTATGGTGGAGATCCCCTGGAGAATTCCTTGGGCTGTATAGTCCATGGGTTAAGCAAAGAGTTGGACATGACTGAGCGACTTTCACTTGCACTTTTCACTTTTCATAATGAATATGGGCTTACCTGGTGGCAGTGGTAAAGAATCCACCTGCAATGCAGAATAATGCAGGAGAGGCAGGGTTGATTCCTGGATTGGGAGGTCCCCTGGAGGAGGAAATGGCAACCCACTCCAGTATCCTTGCCTGGAAAATTCCATGGACAGAGAAGTCTGGTTGGCTACAGTACCTAGCTACCATAAGGACACAACTGAAGCAACTTAGCATGCATGCACACACATACAAATTATAAGAGGCAGAATTGGGATTCAAACCAGGTCTGCCTTGACTGGAGTCTGAACTCTTGGTGCAGTAGATGGTGGCTAACTCATCACCCTTCCCAATGAATTTCCTACATAGTGGCAAACACCTAATATTAAACACAAATTACAAGTAAATAAATACTAAATAGCAATGAATAGTCTGTTGATTCATTAAGAGAAGAACAAGTATTTCTGAAAGGAAGGAAGAAAAGAAGACAGGTTGTGATATCTGAGGTGGGTCTGGAAGTGTTTCAATAGAATGAGAGACGTGGAGATGTATTCCACACTCAGGGACCAGGGTGATCATACATAAAATGAGAAAGTTGTTAGGTGGGATATACAGATTGACACAGGAAGAAATGAGGTTGGGATCGATGTTGAGAGTCAGACTATTGAACTCCAAAATCATGGCAAAAATGTGTTTAGGCAACAGAGTTGCTGAAGAAAGCAGTACTGTTGTATAGAAACAGCAGTCTTTCTATATGTAAAAATGAACTACAATGAAAAAGAAAGATTTTTTTGTTTTTCTTTTTTAAGTTACATTTGCAAATGTCATAACACCTTGGTCCCTAATGACTTTTGTATATTGGTTTTGATTCCTGCAAGTTTGCTGAATTTATTAGATCTAAGATTTTTGGTAGAATCCTTAGATTTTTCTAAATATAATATCATGCCATATGCAAATAGTGACATTTTTTCCTTCTTTCTTTTCAGTTAAGTTCAGTTCAGTAGCTTAGTCGTGTCCGACTCTTTGTGACCCCATGAACCACAGCACGCCAGGCCTCCCTGTCCATCACAAACTCCCGGAGTTCACTCAAACTCATGTCCATCGAGTCAGTGATGTCATTCAGCCATCTTATTCTCTGTCGTCCCCTTCTCCTCCCACCCCCAATCCCTCCTAGCATCAGACTCTTTTCCAGTGAGTCAACTTGTCGCATGAGGTGGCCAAAGTATTGGAGTTTCAGCTTTAGCATCAGTCCTTCCAATGAACACCCAGGATTGATCTCCTTTAGAATGGACTGGTTGGATTTCCTTGCAGTCCAATGGACTCTCAAGAGTCTTCTCCAGCACCACAGTTCAAAATCATCAATTCTTCGGCAATCAGCTTTCTTCACAGTCCAACAAATTTCACTTCTTTTTCATACCTAGCTGCCCTGTCTAGCACTTCCAACACTATGTCAAATAAAAGTGGTGAGAGTAGGAATATTCTTGTTTTAGTCCTAATCTCATAATCTATTGAGTATAATGTTAGTTGTTAGCTTGTCATAAGTGCACTTTGTTATATTGAGATATGTTCCCTGTATACCCACTTTCTAGGCAGTTTTTGTCATAAATGGGTGTTGAAGTTTCTCACTGCTTTTTCAGCATCTACTGAGAAAAATTACATAATTTTTATCTTTCATTTTCTTAATGTGGTATGTCACATTTATTTTATAGATGTTGAACTATCCTAGCATCACTGGAATAAATCTCAGTTGATCATGGTATGTAACCCTTGTACTATATTATTGAATTTGGTTTGCTAATATTTTGTTGAGGATTTCTGCCTCTGTGTTCATCATGGATATTGGCTTTTTTTTTTTTTCTTATGGTGTCTTTATCTGGTCTTGTTATCAGGGTAATACTGACTGGTAAATGAATTCGGAGGTATTTCCTCCTCTTCTACTGTTTGGGAGAACTTGAGAAGGAATTGATATGGATTCTTCTATAAATGTTTGGTAGAATTCATCAGCAAAATCATCTGGTTCTGTACTTTTATTTGTTGGGAGTTTTTTTTAATCATTGATCAATTTCTTGATTAAAAATTGGTCTGTTCAGATTTTTAAATTTTTTTGTGATTCCCTCTTGGCAGGCTGAATTCAGTCTTAGTATATTTCCAGGAAGTTAGCTATTTCTTCTAAGTTGTCCAATTTGTCAGTGTGCAATTGTCCTGGGTACGCTCTTATACTTTGTATTAATATTTCTGTGATGTCATTTGCAGTGTCTCCTCTTTCATTTCTGATTTTGCTGTTGTTGTCCAGTCACTAAATCATGTCTGACTCTTGCAACCCCATGGACTGCAGCATGCCAGGCTTCTCTGTCCTTCACTACCTCCCTGAGTTTGCTCAAACTCATGTCCATTGAGTCAGTGATGCCATCCAACTATCTCATCCTCTGTCATCCTCTTGCCCTCAATCTTTCCAAGCATCAGGATCTTTTCCAATGAGTCAGCTCTTCACATCATGTGGCTAAATTATTGGAGATTCAGCTTCAGCTTCAGTATGTCCTTATGATGAATATTCAGGATTAATTTCCTTTAGGATTGACTGTTTTGATCTCCTTGCAATCCAAGGGACTATCACGAGTCTTCAACAGAACCACAGTTCAAAAGTATCAATTCTTTGGCACTCAACCCTTTTTATGGTACAACTCTCACATCCATACATGACTACTGGAAAAACCATAGCTTTGACTATGCAGACCTTTGTTGGCAAAGTACTATCTCTGCTTTTTAATACACTGTCTAGGCTTGTCATAGATATTCTTCCTAGAAGCAAGTATCTTTTAATTCCGTGGCTGCAGTCACCATCCAGAGATATCTTGGAGCCCCCAAAATGAAATCTGACACTGTTTCCACATTTTCCCCATTTATTTGCCATGAAGTGATAGGACTGGATGCCATGATCTTCGTTTTTTGAATATTGAGTTTTAAGCCAGTTTTTTCACTCTCCTCTTTCACCTTCATAAAGAGCCTCTTTAATTCCTCTTCATTTTCTGCCATTAAAGTGTTAGAATATACATATCTAAAGTTAATGATATTTCTCCCAACAATCTTAATTCCAGCTTGTGAGTCATCCAGCCTGGCATCCAGTCCATTCTAAAGGAGATCAATCCTGGGTGTTCATTGGAAGGACTGATGCTAAAGCTGCAACTGCAATACTTTGGCCACCTCATGCGACGAGTTGACTCACTGGAAAAGACTCTGATGCTGGGGAAGGTTGGGGGCGGGAGGAGAAGGGGACGACAGAGAATGAGATGGCTGGATGGCATCACCGACTCTGTGGACATGAGTTTGAGTGAACTCCGGGAGTTGGTGATAGACAGGGAGGCCTGGCGTGCTGTGATTCATGGGGTCGCGGAGAGTCGGACATGACTGAGCAACTGAACTGAACTGAACTGAACTCTGCAAATAAGTTTATTAAGCAGAGTGACAATATATAGCCTTGATGTACTCTCTTTTTTTATTTTATAAGTTCTCTATTTTTTGGTAAGTCTAGCTAAAAATGTTGTTTGTTTACCTTTTCAAATAAAAGCAGCTCTTTGTTTCACTGATCTTTTCTGTTTTCTTTTTTGTCTGTCATTTATTCCTATTAACGTTTTAATCCTTATTTCCTTTCTTCAGCTAGATTTATGTTTCATTTATTTTTCTTTTTCTAGTTACTTGAGGTAAAAAGTTAGATCGTTTGAATTTTTTCCTGTTTCTTGAGAGCTTGTTTAGAGGTTCTAGCAGGGGCATGCAGTGTTCTTGCCTGGAAGATTCCATGGACGGAGGAGTCTGGTAGGCTGCAGTCCGTGGGGTCGCGAAGAGTCGGACAAGACTGAGAGACTTCATTTTCACTTTTCACTGTCATGCATTGGAGAAGGAAATGGCAACCCACTCCAGTGCTCTTGCCTGGAGAATCCCAGGGACGGGGGAGCCTGGTGGGCTGCCGTCTATGGGGTCGCACAGAGTCGGACACGACTGAAGTGACTTAGCAGCAGCAGCAGCACAGTAAGTAGTTAAGAGATAGAAAATAACAAGAGGTTAAATATAAAGTTAAAAGCATAAAATATGGTTGGGGAGTAAAAGTGTAGGACTGTTAGAATGAGTTTAGCTTAAGAGCTCATCAGCTTAAAATATATATACATGTTATTACATTACATGTAGTTCACCAGGCTCCTCTGTCCGCTAGATTTCCCAGGCAAGAATATTGGATATAAACCTCATAGCAAACACAATCCAAAAACCTGTATTAGATACACAAAAATAGAGAGGAATCCAAACATAACAGTAAAGATAGCCATCAGCTCACAAGAGAATAGTAACAGCAAAGAACTACAAAAACATCCAGGAAACAATTAGCAAAATGCCAATAAGTACACATTCAAAATTTCCAAAACTTAGAGGAAACCAAGATGTCCTTCAGTAGGTGAATGGTTAAACTGCACTTCATTCAGATAGTAGAGTATTATTCAATACTGAGGAGAAATGATTTGTCAAACCATGAAAAGACATGAGGAAACCTTAAATGCATAATATTAAGTGAGAGAATCCAGTCTGAAATGGTTATCTACTATATGATTCCAACTGTATGACACTCTGGATATGAAAAAAAAAAAAACCATAGAGACAATAAAAGGACAGTATAGATATTTTTAGGGCAGTGAAGTGTTACACTATAATGGTATATATGTGTAATTGTATATACTTGTTGAAATCCATGGGATTTACAGGACCAAGAGTGACCCCTGATGTAAACTAAGAACTTTGGGTGATAATGAAATATCAGTGTAGATTCATGAGTTGTGACAAATATATCTTTCTGATGGGGGATGTTGATAAAGGAGGAGGCAATTAATGTGCAGAGGCAGGAAGTTTGTGGGTAAATCGCTATATTTTCTGCTGAATTTTATCATGAACTTAAAAGTCCTCTTTTAAAATAAGATATATTAAAACAATACACAACAAAAGAAAAATCAGATGCTTGTTTCTGGGACTCGCCTTATATTTTTGATGTGAGGTTGTAAACAGCTGAGAGAGTGTTCACCTCCAAATTTTTATTTGCTTAGGTCTGTAGGCATTGCTTTAGTACTGCCATGTGGCAGAGAGTCAGCCATATCTCCTCAGGCCAAAATTTTCCAGGAAAATATAAGGCTTTCCATAAACACAAAACTTCAATAGATATAGAGTGCAAGATGAACTTCAAGCCTTCACAGATATTTTCATAATGTAATTTTCCAGAAGAATAACTGGTGCTCCAACTAGGGAGACATAGGAAGGTGACATTTTTTTCTTCCCCTCACTGATTTACATGTCATTAGCTTTAACTAACCACTTCCTTTCTGAAATATTAGTCTCCAAATAATGTGAGGGCTTCTGGGTGCCAGAGAATGAGGGAAGTAAAGATATTTCGCATGAGTTTCCAGGAATGTTCCTGTATTTCCTGAACCTAAGTATTTGCACTCAAGGAATAAAAGGCTTGATTTTATGGCTGCAGACAAAAAGCTGGCTGAGCCATCATGAGAAAAAAAGCCTTCTGGAAGATGTAGTTAAGCAAGGATGGAAAAGTAGCAATTAAATGTGCAGTATCGCCTTCCTGGCCTTGAGGGCTAGCCAACATTCTCAGGACTCTTTGGGAACAATTTTAATCAAAAAGCATAATTACTCTTATATATCACTTTAGAGCTTACAAAGTATGGTCACATAAATTATCCCATTATTATTCAATGTATTTGGTGTTTTAGAGATTTGCATGTTTTCATTCACAGCCTCACTTGATCTTTACACCAGTCCCATGGGGCAAGGGGCCAGGGTATTGTCTCTACTTGACAAGGAAGGAAACTGAGGCTCAAATATTAGTGACGTATTTAAGGTTTGCTTTTTTGTTGGCAAGAGAAGCAGAATCAAAAAATAGTTCGATTTCTGGGCTTGTAATCATTTATGTGGAAAGCATTTTTTAAAAAGAAGCAGAGAGAGGGTGGCTGACCTCAAATCTATGACCATATAAAAACTGCTCTGAAAAATATTTCCTTCTGGCAGTCAAGCAGGAGCTGAGCTCCAGCAGGAAATGTAGGAGGAGAACAGACTCCTCTCTTTCCCTCTGTGCATATGCTTCCTGTGCTCCCAAATGCCACCTGGAATGATTTCTGTTCATGAGGAGAATTCTGAGAAGTCTTAAGTACAAATTTTGTAGGAGAAAACCCAAATGCCTAAAGCAAAAATATTGTTGTACTACTCCAATTGCTCAGATTAAATCAATATGTCTCTTAGCTTTCAAGGGAGAGAAACATCCACTTGGAAAAACTGAGACTGCTTGGATAAGTACAGGAAAAGCCAAAAAGAAATGAACAGTAGCTGTTATTGAATCCAGAAGTTATAACTTTGGGGAGGGCAGGACATGGAGGAGTGGAGCACGGTTGGAAATTGCTATAGGAAATCAAATTGCTGTCCCCTCAGTTGGCACTGCATTTTTGCCCTGGCTGTATTTTACCTCGCTTGAGGGCTTCAGTGACCTCATGCCCCTCGTATGACCTTCCATCCAACAAACAGTAGTGAAATACTATCTGTTTCTACTGAAAAGGAACCAATAATAGCAAGGCTGCAGGGCTGAGCGTGGCCACCACCAGAAAGAAGTTTTGCTGCATTTTTGTGCACATGAAGGGGATGTGCCATCCCACCTGAGACATGATCATCCCTCACTCCTGGGAGCGCAAGCCGCCAGGTCCAGTCTCTTCTACTCTGAAAAGGAGAGATTCCATCCCAGTGAGAAATGGGACTATCAAAAGCCAAGTTTCAACTTTTCATGCCCATACTTTAACTAGTTGTTTCTTTTTTTCTCATTGAGGAAACATCTAATTCTTTGGCACACACTATACAGTATTTGGAGAACATCTACCAACCACCAAGGGCAAGAGAGTCTCATAAGCAAACCGCTGCTACACAGACCTGGATGTTTACTCTGTAGGAAAGAAAGTGATGCCTTCAGGCTTCCCTGCAAGGCAATTGATTAAAATAAGGCTGCTGGCAGAATGAGGCAGGGATACAGAACTTCCTGAACCACATCTCTGCAGTTTGTAGCTGTACACTCTAGAGATGAAGAACTTGATATGCCTCAGGGGTTCCTAGTTGACACAGTGGTAAAGAATCTGCCAAGACAAGAGATGCAGGAGATGTGGGTTTGATCCCTGGGTCAGGAAGATCCCCTGGAGAAGGAAGTGGCAACCCACTCCAGTATTCTTGCTTGAAGAATCCCACGGACAGAGGAGCCTGGTGGGCTACAGTCCATGAGGTAGCAAAGAGTTGGAAATGACCGAGCACTCAAGCAAGATTCCTGAGGGCATAATATAAAAATTTTAGTGAAATTTTTCCTAAATCATCTGAAAAAATAGATTACATGATTTATAATTTTTAAGAAAGAAAAATATAAATAATGTATTTAAAACTCACCCAAGTTTTCAGCCAAGTCAATTCAATTGGCACACATTTAATATTGAATTCACTATGGACTAACAGAAAAAGAGCGGAATTTTTCTCTTGCCTCTATGTGTCATTACTGTAGGGAAGGAGACAGCTGAACATGGACAAACGTAGTAGAAGACTATAATATGTGCTGTGATTTAAACAATCTCATGACAGTATAGGAAGGAAGATGAATTTTGTGTGGTGACATCTGTGACTCGTTGGTAGGAAGGTTCGATTTAGTCTGAATCCTGAATCTATTAGGTCATTTCAGATGAAGGAGGAAACTTGACCAAAACTGAAGGAACTAAAGAATAAGCCAGGCCCATGTGAGGAATTGCAAATAGCTGCACAGGAGGGTGGCAGGAGAGACAGAAGGTTGAAATATAGGTTGTGGTCATATAATGGGAGCTTTATATGTAGGCTAAGTAATTGGTTATTTATTCCAAGTACTAGAAAGTGACTGTTTTACAGCAGGGGGATGGCAATAACTCTAGCAATCATGTATAGTATTGATCAGAGAGGGTGACCATTGCAGTACATAGCCAGGAAGTTGAGAGGGTCAGCATTACATTAGCAGTACGAGAAGAAAGAAGGTCTATGCGAGAGACATTTTGGACATGATTCAGATTTTTATAAGCACTTGCAGTCCCTCACAGACCACACAAATAGGTATATCTATTTTAAAACTTTTACAGTGATTTGATACACAAAACAAATTGTGTTAGGAATGAAACTTTATCCAAAGGAAGAGAAATACTATAGTAACTTTTCATTAAAATATAAAAAAAAAAATTTTTCACTGCCCCAAATTGTGTGTGGTTAGGAATAACAGGATGTGTATAGAGTGGAAAAAGTCTTGAATTAATTACACACTATGATGTTTTGGGCAAGTTTCTCAATCTCTGAGTCTCAGGATTCACAAATATAAAAGTCTTGGGCAAAGTCATTTCAAGTGTTGCAATTCAATATATCCTTTGTATATATGAAATTGTGTTTTAATTAAAAAGAATATTCTAAATCATTTTCCTAAAAAGTGCAGAATTAAAACACATTTGGTAAGACAATTGCCCCTAATGATGACAGTTTGACAATATGTGTGTCTAACATTTAAGTAACCCCCTAGTCTATAACTCAAGCATGCAAGTTTACACACGTTTCTAAGGGGACTGTGAAACGGATCTCGGATCTATTTCAACTTTTACTGCTCAGTTTTATGGTAAGATATATTTTATGAAAAGCATTGCCCTTTGGATCAATACTATGTTTACAACATTAATCTAATAAATAATGAAAATAACCATTAAACAAGGCAGCCATATTAAGTAATTTATTAAAAAAACATTTTAAAACTATAGCTGAGTAATTGATTATGACATAAACCACTTTTGGCCTTTAAAAAAAATACTCTGTCCCTTAAAAAAGACAGCAGTTCTCATAAAACATGAAATATGTGTATTTGTCAGATATTTATTATACAAGAAATTTGCAGAAATTTTAGGATGTAAATGATTAGATCATCAGGGCATTATTGACTTTCTCTGATATATGACCTATTTGGGGCTAATGTAGTATCAGACCTTTTAGAAGAATCCAATTTAATAAAAATAAAATAGGTGAATAGAAAATTTCTGCATTTTTGGATATTTTCTGATTCTTACATCTAGAATAATCATAAGAACTTAAACACATAGAAGAGGTTCCAATTTGTAGGAAAAGCCCAAACATAAAATTTATTTTTTAAATAAAATTACTATATTAAATATCATAGTCAAATTAAAAATGCAGCTAGCTGTCCCATCAAGTATAATGAATTGTGAAACAAAAATAAGTCAATACATATATATATTTAAAATTTTTCAAAAATTATGTTATTTTTCCCTACCCCTCTGGTTTCTCTAAGGATGTTATTTATTACTACACTGGTTTCAAAATTAAAATAACCTATTCTATATAATTTCATATACAGCCCCTCAAACAGTCTCCAGGATGCAAATAGGTGCAACTATTTTATTGTACGCACAATACTAAATATCTGGAAGCATCTGAGTGACTGACTTAATATTTCTTTTTTCATTAAGTGCCTGAAATATAGTAATCCCAGTTTAAAATTGACTGCATTTAAAATTCATTAATATCTGCCTTACTGATTGAGTACAATCATTCAGTTTCTAGAGACAGGCGATGGTAGTAATATAACTCAATTCCAGGTATTTAATTCTTCTCTAATACACTTTCTGACCTGTGACTTTTCCCTCTTTGATTTGACTCTTAGAGCCACCACTGCCATGGGCCCAGAGATGGAGTGTCAATTTAGCAAGAAAACAAAGGTGGCAAATTCTCCTCTTTAATCTCAAGTTATCTGGGTCAGCAAGGACCAGCATATCTCCCTCCCTCCCTGTGTAATATAAGATAGCTTCTGTTTGGGGAAGGAGAGAAGAATATTTCATACAGAGTTAGAGGAAGACTTCCTACCTCCCCTCGCCAATAGCCACATCCACCACCAATGAAGTCTAAAGGAAAGGATGAAATTACATAGTATCTTACTAAATTGAGGCATCAGAAGCATGAGAGAATCTGTGTCCCATTTCCTAGATGGAAATTAAAGAGATATCAAGCTTCAGAGCAAAGTCCCACATGTTTTCATGGTGTTTTAGCTCCAGAATAATGTTACTATGATCTGAATGCTTGCATGAGTGCATGCTTTTTAAGTAGCTTCAGTCATGTCTGACTCTTTGTGATCCTGTGCATCATAGCTAGCCAGGCTCCTCTGTCCATGGAATTCTTGAGGGAATACTTGCCTGAATTGCCATGCCCTCCTCCAGAGGATCTTCCAAACCCAGGGATTGAACCCTGGTATCTTAAGTCTCCTGCATTCGCAGGTGGGTTCTTTACCACTAGCGCCACCTAGGAAGCCCCTGAATGTTTGGGTCCCCTCCAAATTTACATGATAAAAGCCTAACCCTCAAGATAATGGTATCCAGGAGGTGGGGTCTTTGGGAGGTGATCAGGTCAAGCTCCCTTGTTCCTTCCATCATGTGAGAGGACAACAACAAGTCAGCAGTCTGAGATGGGAAGAGGGTTCTCACCAAAACACTGCAGAACTTGCAGTCTTCCTTAGTTTTGGACTTCCAGCCTCCAGAACTTTGAGAAAGAGGTTTCTGTTTAGAAGACATCCAGATTATGGTATTTTGTTCAGTTCAGTTCAGTCGCTCAGTCGTGTCCGACTCTTTGCGACCCATGAATCACAGCATGCCAGGCCTCCCTGTCCATCACCAACTCCCAGAGTTCACTCAAACTTATGTCCATCGAGTCGGTGATGCCATCCAGCCATCTCATTCTCTGTCGTCCCCTTCTCCTCCCGCCCCCAATCCTTCCCATCATCAGAGTCTTTTCCAGTGAGTCAACTCTTCGCATGAGGTGGCCAAAGTATTGGAGTTTCAGCTTTAGCATCAGTCCTTCCAATGAACATCTTCCTAGTATAGTGAAACTAGGGGTTCTTCTTCTATCTGGTCATCCCACTTCTTTCTCTTTACCTCTTTTGATAATCAACTCTTATCTTTTTGCTTATCTGATTATGTCATAGTAGACTTTCCCCTTTAAGGCTTCACTAAATATGCTGACCTATTCTTACCCCACCTAAGACTTCCTGAAACAAAATTAAATGTTAGGTGGGGCATCAGTCCACCTAACCTATGTTATGCAATCCCCTTTGATAATCCCTTAATCTACTCCTCTTCTACTTTCATATATTCTATTCCAGAACAGTTCATTTATTGTACATGTGGAAACAATACAATGTGATACAAAGAAACATAGAGTATCTTATGTCAAGCATCGTCTAAAACTGACAAAAAGCCAAAAGTACATCATGTTTAACTTTGAATAACAAATATGATTACTTCATTGCTAATGAGGCTAATAACTTTACTTATATAAATAATGTTCCAGAACTCTAGTTAGAAAACAGTTATGACCTAATGAGGGTGTGGTGCTGTTTTCTAGTAAGACTCAACAAATAATTAACAAACACATTGTTCATTGATTTATGACAGCAAAAAGTTTGCTCATGAAATCTACTGGAAACTTACAGTCTCATAGCATAATACAATGGAACCTCCTTGAACTGTGAGCTAAATCCTTGCAAGTTTCCTTCAGCTCTTTGTCCCTGTCAGGAGTTTCAACATGTAACATCCAGCAACTTATTTAAAAACAGAGCAAACACTTTTTAATGCACTTATTCTTTCTTTATACAAGTTGAGAACAAGTCATAGCACCTCTCCAGAACACAAAGTACTTTTAAAAATAACTAGCTCCATGAATATAGCTTCTGTTTTCTGAAAATAGATATATTTGTAAGGTGCATAGTTATAATGCAAATATGAGCAGCAAAGACAAAATAGAAATGATAATAAATGTTATTATTTATTTTCCCAGGCAACTTTTGATTATGCAACTTAAAATTTGTCTTTTTCAGGAATTAATACAAGCAAATCTTTGGACAATGTATGAATATCATGGAGGTTTTGTTTTTAAATCTTTATTATATTTCAAATGTGAAACTCCCTCCTTCCTTTGAGATCTTTTAAATATGTTTTCCTCTAATAAACCACAAGAAATCTTTGTTCATTTCCATCTTCAAAAAAGGACCTCAGGAGAGTCTTTTAGAGGAAATTGGGTACACAATCATAAAAACAATTCTGTCAGAACACAAATGTTTAAAAAATAATAATTGTCTGTGTAGGTCTCTCTGAAAGAACTTCCCATTTGGCCTATTTGAAGGCTATTAGGGATGATTGCTTTTGCTATTTGCTATCTGTAGATTTGGACTTTAACCCATTTTGCAATCCAATAAAAATTCTATGTAGTGCTATGTGTTTATTGTTCAGCCTTGGGAGAAGGGAGTGTCACTTGTAGGGGAGAGATGGCCTGGTGAGTATGTGCTGTGTCCTTTTTATGACTTACTCTCATAGGAGTTCTGTTGGAAGAGTTTAGGGAGCTGTCAATTCCACCCCTACTTAGCTGCTTGGGGTACTGTCTTTCAAAGCTTTACAAGGACCTCAAATATTTTGCTGTTTTACCAGGAAAATTAAACTCAGATGGCTTGTCCTGTTTTAATTCATTGGCAGTTCTTAGGATAAAGTAGGCTCTACAGCATCACTAATTTTGGATAGTAAGAACTCTATGTTCTTTTCTAATGACAACTGATTAAAATCAGTCTCACATTCCCCTTGCTGACCACATCTATCTCCCGCTCTGTTAAGAAATTAACATCCATTCTGCACTCAATATTTAAAGGACACACTAACTTTTGGGTCTACTGAGCAAGTAAAATCCTGCTCACCACCCACACCCGTAACAGTCACAGAGTAGGCTTAACCTTTTATCTAGGATAAAAGGATCTTTCAAAAATTCAGTGATAATTTTCTTAGAATGATTTTCCTTTTAGAAGAGAAAATCAGACTAAAAAAAATGGAGAAATTATATTGGTAGAGGGAGAGGATGGCAAACAAAGTTTAAAGAGTTGTGAAGTAGCATGTGGCTATGTTTCTAAACTTGGCAGGTCAGTTTACGGGTATAAGGGGAATGACAGAACTCATCATGTCTGACATAGAGAGGAATGATTCCATTTTTCTTTGATTTGTTGTGTGTGTGTGTATTTAATTTTGTGGACATGAAGAATTTAGTTCCCTTAATAATAGGAAAAGGTGACACATTTCAATTTGGAGCAATCATCAATATTTTGTGTTATCATACCCTCATTGCCCACCATCATGCTTTATGAACGATGGTGCCTTCTTAAATGTTTGTTGAACATTTAAACACTAAGAACTACAAATGTCCAAGTTTTAAAGACTTTAAATGGTAAATATCATTTTATAAATTATTATTCAACATATTTTCTCAAATCCATGACATTATTTGAGATACTGTACATGTTTTCCTTGCTGATAATTTCCAAATTTAATCTCCAATGAACTAGAATGAGTCTAGTTTCTGTAGATGTTCCTTACTGATACATAAATATTTAACTATATTTTTTATTCGGGTGTGCTCAACTGTGATGGGTAGTAATTCAAGCATGATGTAAGGAACATATTAATGCTAGAAGCTAGAAGCTGAGCATAAGAATACAAGAGCAAAGGGCCATTTCCCATCTTTATATGCATACATTTGGATCCTCACCAATCTCCTGGCCTTATCTACTGCCCACTTCCAAGCAAATTCCAACTGGAAGATGTTGCCTTTGAATATGTTTAGAGTATCTAAGGAAAATATTATCAAATCCTGGGGTTTGCATTTATATGACTCACTGATAAAATCTAGTGTGGGTAATTTGGCTCTCTGTGGAAACCATTTCTAGCTTCCAGGTAAATTGGTCACTGGTTGAGAGTCTTATTTCTCTACAACAGGGCTTGACTATAATAAGCCAGAAGGCTGGAAGTCTTATCTTTGCAAATTCTTTTCATAAAATTTCACTTTATAACATATTTGCTAAATCATGAGTTACACACCAACAGACATAAAAACAGTAAAGGCAAACAACTTATTATTAATGAAGATATACTCACTGACATAAAAGTAGAATTGAAGAGAGTTTGGACACTGTACATTAGAACAAATAGGTGTTTCAAGGAATCCTGATAAAATCTCTGACCTCTCCCAATTGTCAGACTAGGGGAAGACATGGATGTTCTACTCAACGCATTCATTTGGATCTTCCAAAGGACCTCCAGAATCAGCATAACTAATATGGCATATAACATTTTTTCCCATAATTTTTTTCTCTGCTTGCATTTCTCATTTCAATCGATGATATATTAGTTAGTTAGTACTATATAATAAACGATCCCTATAATCAGTGCTGAATGCAATAATAAGCATTGACTTTTCTCACAGTTTCTTTGTTAGGAATAGGAAAGCAGTGTGTCTGAAGGATTCTGGTTTCAGATCTCTCTTGAGGTTGTAGTCAAGATATTGGCTACTCAAATATACAGGCATGAAAATTCACATGAAAGTCCTGGGAGAATGCACACTGTCCTGATAACCATAGTTATCTCAGAAAATAGAGAAACTGAAGGAGGGGGTCTTAGAAGAAATTTCATTTTTACTCCATATATTCTTGTATCATTTTAGCTTTTTCTTTAATAAATATATTTGTTTAATTCTAGAATTAAATAATAAGAAGAAAGATGCCAGCTTATTTCAACTGAAGGCTTCAGAGGTTCCCAGGTGGCTCACTCACATTGCTAGCAAATTAGTCTTGGCTGTTTGTGGGAGATCTCCATTCCTCTTCCCATACAAATGTCCTTGGGCTGCTTGAGTATTAATGATATGGTGACTGGCTTCCTCTAGAGCAAAGATTGTCAGGAGTGAGCTATGATCCTTGTGAATTTGCATCGGAGGCCATATACCATCACTTCTGCCACAGTGTATTGGTTAGAAAGAAGTCCCTAGGTCTGGTTCAAGGAAAGGGCAATCAGGTTCCACTTTTTCAGGAGAGGGTATCAAAAATTTATAGATATATTTCAACAAAGAGAGAAATTTCAGCAAATCCTGCTAATTATACCTACTGAAAAGCTTCTGCACAGCTCCCCTTATTCTTCCCTTTTCTTTGTTCGACTTTAGGCCCTCAATATATCTCCTTTCTAAATTGGTCTTCTGTCTGTTTTCTTAAGTGTCTCCACAATGCAACCAGAGCACTCTTGCTGAAATCTGACCAAGTCACTCTGTTTCTTCAAACTCATAGTCTGTTCTCCAAGACAGAAAGAATAAAACGCAAGCATCTTAACCTAACACTAACACTTTTTCATGATTCCTACTTAAGATTCCAGACTTAACACTCTTTTTTCTCTGCTGTAAGGTTTATAGTCTATTATATTGAATTTTTTAAATTCCTTGAATATATCGTGGTACATCAGTTGTTATCTTCCTCTTTATATCAGAGGTCGGAAATTTTTCTAGAGAGAGGATGGTAAGCATCTTTGGCTTTGCAGGGAATACAGTGCTGAGACAACTAAATTCTGCTGTGACAATGTGGCATGACTATGCTCAAATAAAACTGTATTTATAAAAATAGGCAGTGGGCCAGATGCAGCCCCTGGGCCATAATTTGCTGACCTAGTACTATACTCTTCTCTTGGATGCCCAAACTTTTTTCTCCAGATAACACTTGTGTAATTGATCCTTTAAGAGTCCTTTTAGGTATTGTCTCCTCTATGAATTCTTTCAAGTACTTCTAGGTTGGAATAAGAGCCTTTGTTCTGTGATCCCATGGCAACCTATAAATAGTGTTATGGCTTTCTCCCATAAATCTGAAATTGCCAACTTCCTGAAAACCTTCATTAAACCAGCAGGTCCCTTTCATTTTCGAAATCCCCTTGCCCAACATAGTTCCTGGCTAGTATGTTGGACTAAATTGAACTGGTTAAGGACTCAGAAAAATTTAATATAAAATGGGATTGTGCAACAGAGTAACTCTCTTCTTTTAAATTTTATCTGTTATCTGCTCTTTTTATTTTTTGTTAACTATGGTCTGTTGATTTTCTATTTTGTTATCTATCTATCTATCTATCTATCTATATATATATATAGAGAGAGAGATACACACATAACACACAAAAGCAATGGGGTCTGAGAATAGATCCAGAGTTGTTGAATGTATGAAATATTTCTTACCTGTGATTTTCTGCTATAAAGGAACATCCCTTCAGGGAATATGATCAATACCAATAAGGTTCAACTTTGTCTGTTCATTTGAATTATATGTGGAATTGGTGGATGTGTACATAAATGCATGCACCCAAAGGGAGATTCTCATTCAGGAGGCTGCAGTGATGCAAAGGATCCTATGATTCTAGAGGAACCACAGGTGATCGTATCCTAGAGTCAGAATCACTGAATCACTGAATTATGACTCATCTAGCAGTATAAATTTGTTATAGCAAAACTTAAACTCATATTTTAAATATTATGAGGGAATGAAAAAAGCTGTGCATAGGAAGAATTGGAGTACTTAGAAATGACTCTTGGGTACACAATGCTAAATGATTGTATGGCTTTAAGCAACTTGCCTGAGTAAACTCACCCTGGATTGTCTCATGTTTAAAATGATGTGATTGGATGATTAACTATTCATACCTTTAATATATTAGTTCTTTTTTATCCAAATTCTTCTGTAAAATTTATTTTTAATTGGAGCATAATTGCTTTACAATGTTGTATTGGTTTCTGCCATACATCAATGTGAATCAGCCATAAGTGTACATATATCCCTTCCGTCTGGAGCTCCCTCCCTCCACTGCCCCATCTCACCCCTCTAGGTCATTACAGAGCACTAGACTGAGCTCTCTGTGCTATACAGTGGCTTCCCGTTAGCTATCTATTTTATACATGGTAGCTTGGAGAAGGAAATGGCAACCCACTCCAGTGTTCTTGCTTGGAGAATCCCAGGGATGGGGGAGCCTGGTGGGCTTCCATCTATGGGGTCACACAGAGTCGGACACAACTGAGGTGACTTAGCAGCAGCAGTGCATTTATGTCAATGCTACTCTTTCAATTCTTCCTACCTTCTCTTTCCCCTGCTGTGTCTACAAGCCCATTCTCTACATCTGTGTCTCTATTCCTGTCCTGAAAATAGGTTCACCAGGATCATTTTTCTACATTCCACATATATGCATTAATATGCAATATTTGTTTCTCTCTTCCTGACTTACTTCACTCTGTATAGTAGGCTCTAGGTTCATCTGCCTCAGTTCAACTGACAGACTCCTTCCTTTTCTGTGGTTGAGTAATATTCCATTGTATATATGTACCAAAACTTCTTTATCCATTCATTTGTTGATGGATAGCTAGGTTGCCTCGTGTCCTGGCTATTGTAAATAGTGCTGCAATAAACACTGGGTTACATGTGTCCTTTTGAATTATATGCCCTGTAATGTATTAGTTCTTAACTGGTGTACATTTACAAGTATTTTGCTAAATTTTTGTCAATATGTATGTTCCTGTTATCTAGTATTGCATAACTAACCACCCTAAAATGTAGTGGCCTAAAAAATGACCACATAAATTTGGCTCAGTAATGTGCACTTTGGACAGGATTCAGTGGGTTCAGCTTTGCTCAGCTCCACCCTGTATCAGTGGGGATAGCCCAAAGACTAGACTCAGTCATCATCAGGAGGCTCTCCTATTTACTGCTCTAATAGTGCGTGTTCTCAGCTAGCTGGGACAGCTCAAGCATCTGAGGCTGTGGCCAGATACTTACCAGTGGTCTTTCCATGTGACTGGTTGACTTCTCACAACATGGCTGCTGAGTTCCAAGGTAAAGCATTCCAACAGTGGAGGCATCAGGTGGAAACTCTTTCACCATTTGTGACCTATTGTCAGAAGACATGAAACGAATCGCCAGTCCAGGTTTGATGCATGATACAGGATGCTCAGGGCTGGTGCACTGGGATAACCCAGAGGGAGGATATGGGGAGGGAGGTGGGCCGGGGGTTCAAGATGAGGAACACATGTACACCCAGGGCAGGTTCATGTCAATGTATGGCAAAACCAATACAATAATGTAATTAGCCTCCAATTAAAATAAATTTAAAAATTTAATAAAAAGAAGACATGCAGCATTATTTTCATTGTATTCTGTTCATCAGAACAGTCAAAAAGATTTTTCCAATTTCAAGAGGAGGGAAAATAGGTTTTATCTCTTTATAAAGGAATGGCAGTTTTCTGGATGAAAACACAGGACAAGAAATACTCTTGGAGTCATTTGTATATACAATCTATTATAATATAAAGCCATTTTACTATAGTTGGGCATAACATTACAGTAAGATTTGAGAGAATGTGGAGCTTAGTGGATTTTTAACAAAGAAATTAGGATGCAATCTGCTTGTATACAGAAGTAAGCATAGCATAACTCTAGTAAATCACAAAGAAAAAAAGTCTTATATTGGATATAATAGGTAAGAATATTGTCCTTTTACTGTTTAAAGGAACATGGCCAGGGCAGTAATAGTTGTACTCCAAGAGTGATATCAGTGACATATTACAGAGGAAAGTGGAAGAGAGTTCTTGGCAGAAACTCCTATCCTCCTGTTCCAATATCTATTTTTCTTTTTTTCCTATTAGAGAGTCTCAGATTTCTAGCAGCACACATGACTAAATGGAATAAAGACTCTATTTACAAGCCTCCATTGTAGCTAACTGTGGCCATGTGATAATGTGCTGGTGAAGCATCCTACGCACATCCGGGAAGTGTTTCTAAAGGGAGGGGAACTCATCTCTCTTGTGCCCTCGACATCTTCCTGATGACTGGAATGTTATACCTGACTCCTGAAAAGTCATGTTAGAACAAGAAGCGAAACTGTGGGTGGATCACTGATGATTTTCAAGTCACTGCTCCAACAATGGACTGTACCCTCTCTCCCAGAATTTATGTGCGGAAAATAGAAACGGATGTCTTAGTAAGTCACTGTTATTTCAAGCTAGGTCATATTCAACTGAACTAATGTGTACTGTACTGATGACCGCATTTTAATTATTGCCAATTTTTTTTGCATTGTCTTGCATGCCATCAACATTTGCTGATATTAAGTCCTGGAGAGATGTAAAACCTAGGCTATACAATCACCATTTCTCCTACTGTTGCATTTATAGTCTTGATTGATCTACACACACTTCAAAACAGAATGTACTTTGTAGTTTTTGGTTAGATTGTTTGAGCTGTGCACATACAATTTTAGTCTTCTCATATATAAATCAGGCTTCCCCAGTGGCTCAGTGGCAAAGAATTCACCTGCAATGCAGGAGACATGGGTTTGATCCCTGGGTCAGGAAGATCCCCTGAAGAAGGACATGGAAACCCACTCCAGTATACTTGCCTGGGAAATTCCAAGGACAGAGGAGCTTTGTGGGCTACAGTTCACGGGGTTGCAAAGATTCAGATACGACTGAAGAGACTGAGCACACACGTAGACATATATAAAGCAGAAATAGTCTACTTCAAAATATTTTGAGGAGAATCACATGAGAGAATGTGAAAAACACTTTGCACAACTGCCCCCAAAGAAGAAATAGCTATTATTGTTTGTGTGTGTGTGTGTGTGATGGTGGTCATAGCTATTGTGGTTGGGATTCATAGCTATTATTCAGTTGTAATTTGTTCTGATCACGGGGATGTTGCAAACATTGAAGAACCATATGGTATCATAGAGGAGAAGTTATGGCTGTGGTCAGAAATGTTCATATGCTCTCTTTAGCACCTTCACTTCCTGTATTTCTACAGGTGAGGGGCTCTCACTATTGCTACAGGCACCTACGTCAGGGGGGCTCATGCCATGGCTCAGAGGACCACACACTCATGACCACACTGACTGCTTCAGAAATAGGCACATGACGTGAACTCGGTGGTCTAATCAAAACACTGATCAGGGATTGGTATGGGGAGAAGGAGAGAAGGGAGGAAAAGTCACGGTGAAAATCATGGTAGTGATGTACAAATAATCAGCCTCCCAAAGCCATCATCTACCCCCATCAGCAGCAGGAAAGACCACAACCACATAGAGAGAAAAATCAAAGGTGTGAGAATGTGAGAGAGACACTCCTGATATGTATCATATCAATAGTTTCAGATATTGTTTATGACGGCTTCACTCCTGACTTTCCCAATTACCTGAGTCAAAACTAGCTCAAACAGCTTGCGTTGAGTATTTGACTGTTGAAGAAATGAGTCCTAGATATCAATGAAGAATTAAATTAGATGAACAGATCTATCAGGAAATGTTAGGTGAATCTCATATTTGAAGAGCAAACTGAGTTGGAGATATTGTGATTATATCATGTGTGTATGTGTATGAAGAATGTGTGTGTGTGAGGGTCTTCTGTCATACAAACAATGTAAACACACCTAATAAAAATAATGCTCTCTTTTCCAGTTTTGATTTTCAGATTTTACCATATTTTCTAATATTCATTGATTCACGTAAGTGAGCCCTCAACATGAGAAACATGCATTTTAACTCCAATCAAACAATTTATCCAAAAGCCTGATATGTGTTATAAATAGCAGTATGCAAGGCTATTAAGGGCTAGTTATGTACCATGAGGATTTGAGAAGGTGCACACGTTTTCCTGCATGCCTCACGTAACAAGCATGTGGCTTGGCTTTGAAGATCAAAGTCAGTCTTATCTTTTGATTTTAATCCTTTATTTTCTCCATAAAGCATAATTTTAAAAATTAAGAAACTATTTTAGTTTTGAAACCTTAAAATATTTCAAAATTGTTTCATATAAATCAAAGTCAGCCTTTTTCCTCACTGAATTGGATATTAATGAAGGAGGGCAGACGTAGCTTTTGTCAAAACAGTCTGTTTTAGATAAGAAGAGAGCAAATATTAACTTCAAAGACTTTTGTATAAAGATTGTGTGAATGAAAATCCAAGTGTCAGAATATTTCTCAGTATTATTTGAATGTAGCTGACTGTTTGTGAAGGGGAACAAGTTTTGCCTGCATATGGTTTTGCTCATTCAGAGACCTTCATAAGCATGAGTGTGTCTATACATACGTGTGTGTATATATATATGCATCTATATATATAACTATAAACTATATGCTTATTTCTTTTAATAAACTTAATTATGGTTCTATAAAACAAGTGAAAATATTCCATTATTCCTAAAATAAGTGAATCATGACCTTGACATATACCTGGATGGATGACTGATATAAGATACTTCTGAAATATTCAGTCTAATCTAGAGAGTTAACCAATCTGGCAACAATGTATTCAGATTAGTCACATAAAATCTATAAACTCTCTTAAGATTGTTATAAGGTAACCAATACCAAAACCAGATTGATTACATTCTTTGCAGCCAAAGATGGAGAAGATTTATACAGTCAGCAAAAACAAGACAAGGAGATGACAGTGGCTCAGACCACGAACTCCTTATTGCCAAATTCAGACTTACATTGAAGAAAGTAGAGAAAACCACTAGAACGTTCAGGTATGACCTAAATAAAATCCCTTACAATTGTACAGTGGAAGTGACAAATAGATTCAAGGGATTAGATCTGATATACAGAGCACCTGAAGAACTATGAACAGAGGTTCCTGACAATGCAAAGGAGGCAGGGATCAAGACCATCCTTAAGAAAAAGAAATGCAAAAAGGCAAAATGGTTGTCTGAGGAGGTCTTACAAATTGCTGTAAAAAGAAAAGAAGCTAAAGGCAAAGGAGAAAAGGAAAGATATACCCATTTGAATGCAGATTTCCAAAGATAGCAAGGAGAGCTAAGAAAACCTTCTGCAGCGATCAATGAAAAAGAAATAGAGGAAAACAATAGAATAACAAAGACTAGAGATCTCTTCAAGAAAATTAGAGATACCAAGAGAACATTTAACGCAAAGATGGGCACAACAAAGGACAGAATTGGCATGGACTTAACAGAAGCAGAAGATGTTAAAGGTGGCAAAAATACACAGAAGAACTGTACAAAAAAAGATCTTCACAACCCAGATAATCACAATGGTGTGTTCACTCACTTAGAGCCAGACATCCTGGATTGTGAAGTCAAGTGGACCTTACGAAGCATCACTACGAACAAAGCTAGTGAAGGAGATGGAATTCCAGTTGAGCTGTTTCACGTCCTAAAAGATCATGCTGTGAAAGTGGTGTATTCAATATGCCAGCAAATTTGGAAAACTTGGCGTGGCCACAGGACTAGAAAAGGTCAGTTTTCATTCCAATCCCAAAGAAAGGCAATGCCAAAGAATGCTCAAACTACCGCACAATTGCACTCATCTCACACATTAGCAAGTTCAGTTCAGTTCAGTCACTTAGTCGTGTCTGACTTCTTGTGACCCCATGAATCACAGCACGCCAGGCCTCCCTGTCCATCACCAACCCCAGGAGTCCACCCAAACCCACGTCCATTGAGTTGGTGATGCCATCCAACCATCTCATCCTCTGTCGTCCCCTTCTCCTCCTGCCCTCAATCTTGCCCAGCATTAGGGTCTTTTGCAATGAGTCAACTCTTTGCATGAGGTGGTCAAAGTTTGGAGTTTCACCTTCAACATCAGTCCTTCCAATGTACACCCAGGACTGATCTCCTTTAGGATGGACTGGTTGGATCTCCTTGCAGTCCAAGGGACTCTCAAGAGTCTTCTCCAACACCACAGTTCAAAAGCATCAATTCTTCTGCGTTCAGCTTTCTTTATAGTCCAACTCTCACGTCCATACATGACTACTGGAAAAACCGTAGCTTTGACTAGACGGACCTTTGTTGGCAAAGTAATGTCTCTGCTTTTTAATATGCTGCCAAGTTGGTCATAACTTTCCTTCCAAGGGATAAGCATCTTTTAATTTCATGGCTGCAATCACCATCTGAAGTGATTTTGCAGCCCAGAAAAATAAAGCCAGCCACTGTTTCCCCATCTGTTTCCCATGAACTGATGGGACCAGATGCTATGATCTTAGTTTTCTGAAAGTTGAGTCAAGCCAACTTTTTCACTCTCCTCTTTCACTTTCATCAAGAGGCTCTGTAGTTCTTCTTCACTTTCTTCCATAAGGGTGGAGTCATCTGCATATCTGAGGTTATTGATATTTCTCCTGGCAATCTTGATTCCAGCTTGTGCTTCTTCCACCCCAGCGTTTCTCATGATGTGTTCTGCATATAAGTTAAATAAGCAGGGTGACAATATACAGCCTTGACATACTCCTTTACCTATTTGGAACCGGTCTGTTGTTCTATGTCTAGCAAACTAATGCTCAAAATTCTCTAAGCCGGGCTTCAACAGTATGTGAACTGTGAACTTCCAGATGTTCAAGCTAGATTTAGAAAAGGCAGAGGAACCAGAGATCAAATTGCCAACATCTGCTGGCTCATCGAAAAAGCAAGACTTTTTGATGAAAAACATCCAGAAAAGCATCCACTTCTGCTTTATTGATTGTGCCAAAACCTTTGACTGTGTGGATCATAAACTGTGTAAATTCTTAAAAGATGGGAATACTAGATACCTGACTTGCCTCCTGAGAAATCTGTATTCAGGTCAAAAAGCAAAAGTTAGAACTGGACACGGAACAACAGACTGGTTCCAAATAGGGAAAGGAGTACGTCCAGGCTGTATATTGTCACCCTGCTTTCCCATTCTATTGTTTTCTTATATTTCTTTGCATTGATCATTGAGGAAGTAGTCATGTATGGATGTGAGAATTGGACTATAAAGAAAGATGAGTGCCAAAGAATTGATGCTTTTGAACTGTGGTGTTGGAGAAGACTCTTGAGAGTCCCTTGGACTACAAGGAGATCCAACCAGTCCATCCTAAAGGAAATTAGTCCTGAATGTTCACTGTAAGGACTGATGCTGAAGCTGAAACTCCAATACTTTGGCCACCTGATGTGAATAACTGACTCATTTGAAAAGACCCTGATGCTGGGAAAGATTGAAGGTAGGAGAAGAGGACGATGGAGGATGAGATGGTTGGATGGCATCCCCGGCTCAACGGACATGAGTTTGAGTAAACTCAGGGAGTTGGTGATGGACAGGGAGGCCTGGCGTGCTGCAGTCCATGGGGTCACCAATATTCAGACATGACCGAGCAACTGAACAGAACTGAACTGAACTGAGGGTAACCATTCATATGATGATCAAGTGACCAATTTTCCTAGCTGTCCACAGTGAGACACAGCCATGAATTCTCATGATTCTCTGTCATTCATTCTTCTTTCTTCTCTTTTCCCTCTTTTCTCATTCTTTCCTCCCCTCTCCGTTTCCTATCTCACACTCTTAAATTCTGCACATTTTCCTTATCTGGCTCATCATTTTCCCCCATTTTGTTGAGCCTGAAGGCACTAAGTTCTAAGCAACTGAATGAGCTCGGGACATCTTGTGGAATATCTGTAACTGATAACGGTGCAGAACTTTCTGCATGAAAGTTCCTCTGTGTTTCCAAGAGTTGGTTTCCCATTTTCCTTCTCTCCACATTCTCATTTCCTGGGACTTCCCTTCCAGCTCTGTTACACAACAGACGCTCATTTCTGCTCCCTGGGGAGATCAATAGCTTGGAGCAGAAATAATAGCTCCTCCTCACAAAAAACCCCCAAGATAAACTGTAATAAAGTGCAGGAGGTTATTTAGCAAAAACCTTAATTGTTTCTGTGCCTTAATTGTTATGTAAAAAGCAAATGGTTTCTGTCTTGATTAAGGCTATAAATGCATGGAAGTGTATTTAAGCCAGGGTTTCTGGTTTGAAATGCAAAACATGTGTCAGTGTAACACGTGGGTGATATAAATATAAGTACCAAAAAGAACATTTTAGGAAGTTCCTAATTATTTTTCCCTCACCATGATCATTAAGATTTTAATTTTTAGTAAGAGACATGGATAAGCAGGTGGAATTTCAATGTAGCAGATTTGAAAGGGAATCCAACTGTTATGCTAAATTCAAACATCATTAAAATGGAAACATGTCACCCGGCAGTACAAAGCCAAACAGCACCTTAGTTAAAAGAAATATGTGTTTGACATGTACCATATTTATGAGTATTCCAACCTTGTGAAAGTTGTGAAAATAGGGCATTCTGAGGTTCATAACAGGAGATGTTTAACCTCTGCTTCAAGAAAATTGAAAATAGTACTATTGATTTAGAAAGTTAATGTATTCTGCTATTTATTTTTTAGTAAAGAAAATATAAACATGATGAGTTATTTAGGTATTCAAAAATTGGTATAAGTATTTTGAGGAGATACTCCTCAAAACATAAATAAGAATTTGTGAGAGACCGTGAAATCCTCATTTCAAATGGCAAATCTAAGTGGTTTTGGAGTCTCCCAAAGTTTCAGAGAGAGTCAGGAATAAAATTAGCAAGAAAAGTCTAGGTTTGACATATAGAATTTTGGTAAAATAAGTAGAAGGTAAAGAAATTAATTCAGAAGTAAAACCAGAATGAAGTGAGCCCAGAAGTAAAATATGACAATGAAACTCCAAGTGATTTCAGATAAAAGCATAAACTAAATAATATTGCAAATTGTTTTCATATGAATATTTGAATTTTAATATTTCAAATTGTTTATATTAGTCCCCTGAAATATTCTTCACAAAATAATTATAAGTCAGATATATTGGAAAACACTGTAGTTTTTGTCTGCTCTTTGAAGTTGCACAATGTGAAAGAGCACAATTAGATCTGGAAAATTTCAGGACAGTTTAACTGAGTGTTCCTAGTAGTCTTTCAATATTACAGAGAAATCGACTCAAATTCATTTAAACAAAAAAGACTCATTTGGAAGGAGACTAGCAGCATTGTAATATAAGGATAGAAAGTCACTCAGGCCTCACAGAGATTCTCATGTGGGTATTTTAGAATCCTACTTGTAATTTTTCGGAGTGACAATCTGACAGGCCCAAGGTGGAGGAGGTAGCCGTTTCTTTTTCAGTCAGCTACACCTGCTGAATTAACACTTATCTAATGCTATCTGTGTGTGTCCATGCTAAATTGCTTCAGTTGTGTCTGTTTGTGATCCCATAGGATGTAAACCACCAGGCTCCTCTGCCCATGGGATTCTCCAAGCAAAGAGACTCGAGCGGGTAGCCATACCCTCTTCCCAATCTGATGTTACATCCTCATAAAAAAGCCCAAACATATCAGGGTAATTCACTAATATTTTCATTACATTTCTAATACTAAATGTCTTTAATATCTCTCAACTTGAAAAACTCATTTATTCTGCATCAACTCTGGTTACTGCTGAAACTCCTTAAGTGAGTTTTTTGCGCTTTTGTCCCACTTTAGAACCATAAATGTATTTTTCACATCTTTTGACTAAGACTGCAATGATATATCAGTGATCTTTATGTCTTGTTTCATCATAATCAGTCTCTCCGCAGTGTTTAAAACAATTGATCATCTCCTCCTGGGGAAACAAACAAAACAGCTCCTATTTTTTGTTTTTAAGCCAACATGGTCTCCTCTTTCTGCGCACCTCGCTTTGTGCCTGCCTCTTCTTTAACAGCTCTTTATTTCATATCCTGTCTTTAAATGCTGAAGGGCAAATGTCACTTCTCTTTAAACTCTTCCTCATGTTCTCATTCATTCTCCTTACTTTAAATCTTTCTATTTGTTGATGACTCTCAAGCCTCTCTGTCATCTTTGCCTCTCCTTAGAGCTACAGATGTTATGGTACTTGACATATCCAATAAATATGTATTTGACATTTCATATTTAGAATGTTCAAAATGGAGCTCTTGACTTTATTGCCTTATCCCTATGTCAGCACATGGTAGCAGCATGCATACTGTAGCTCAAGCCAAATACCAAGGAGTTGTCCTGAATTTTCTATCTCCCACACACAGAGCTCATTAACATCTATCTCAAAAGATGTATCACAACTACCCATTTCTGTCTATGCCCACATAGGAGATGCATGATTAGTTTATTGATCTGTCCTTCTTTAATCTGAGACTAACCTGCCTGCTTTTTTCTTTTGGTTTTAATTGAATAGTACTAAAGAGCAGCTATCTTCCCTGGTGGCTCAGTGGTAAAGAACTCACCTGATAACACAGGAGACATGGCAGGAGGTGAGGATCTGATCCCTGGGTCAGCAAGACACTTTGGAGAAGGAAATGTCAACTCACTCCAGTATTCTTGCCTGGAGAATCCCATGGACATAGGAAACTGATGGGCTACAGTCCATGGGGTTGCAAAGAGTCGAACATGACTCAGCGACTAAAACAAGGAATGGTTAGTTTCTTCACTGCTATGACTTATTCGAGTCTACACATAAGAGACAGCACATTGAGATACAATTATATCTAGCTACCAAATCCTGCACTGTATAGTCTGTTAGTCTACTAGACTGTCAATGATAGGTTAACTACTCTTTGGGGGTTTTGCTAATCTACAAAAACTACTGGCTTCCCCTTATGAGGAAAGTGTTTATTTCTGGGGTTCCAGCAAATGACTTCCGTTCCGTTCCGTCGCTCAGTCGTGTCCGACTCTGTGTGACCCCGTGGACTGTAGCCTACCAGGCTTCTCCGTCCATGGGATTCTCCAGGCAAGAATACTGGAGTGGGTTACCGTTTCCTTCTCCAAGCAAATGACTTAGATTGAAATATATTCAAAATCCAGCAGCACTCCCCACAATTGTCTCTGAAGTGAATTTGTCCTTTCCATTTCTCACCCATGCTCCACCTTCTCTTGATGTTCTGCTCCTCTGTTTCTGATCTGTGGAGTGTTCTTTCTATGCCTCTTCTTTCTACTCTTAAGGAGACATCTGGTCCTTAATTTCACTTAATGTAGCTTACCTAAAAATAGTATAAAGTATAAGCTCCAGAGTCAATACATTTCCACTCAGGGATCTTGAGCATAGAGATGTGTGCTCTAAAATTATTAATATTTGCAGCTATAAGAGTAAAAGGAGGACTCGTAACAATCCATTAAGAAAGTTATTTCAGTTTAAAGCTGTAAGTGCTTAAGCAAGAACTCTTCTCATGGGCCACAAGCTTGAGAACCTATACCTTGCTTCACGTTAAAATACATAAGGTGAAGGGAGGGGAGAAGAGAGGAAAAGAAAGAGTGCCTGAGCCATCAGTCTCTGTTAATTGGACAGTCTCTTAAATACAGGAGGCATGTGAGTCCCAACCTTATGGGAATTATAAGCCCTTGAATTCTCTGTGGCCTTTTACAAGAAGGTTTTATTACAAGCAGAGTCTAATTAATTGGGCACATCAGGTGGTACTCAGAGAAACAAATGATTTTTAAAAATCGTCGAAATGTACCAAATAAAGACTATGTTTAGAAATTGTATTTATTTTTGAGAACAATCATTGAAAACACAACTCGCATAAGATAAGGGAAATGTGTCCTATTCTTTGCAAACGTGGTTGAATAATAGGTCATGTGGTTGAACTCTAGAGACCTGAAAGGGATCAGGGGAAATAATACAGGTTACACTTCATTGATTCAAAAAAGCCTGTAAAATCCCAAGGGAAAACACTTGAGCACAGAACAGGTAGCAACAACTTTTCAACTAAAACCCTGATGTCTCGATTCTCGTGAACTTATGACTTCTCAGAAAAGGAATAATTTTGGATCAAAATACTGAAGAACTTTAGAGAATGGAAAGGATCTGTATTCTTCAAAAAAATTTTCCACCAAATCTTCAGGATGATGTTAATAGCATTTATCACTCTGATTAAATAAGTGCCATGATGATTTTACATCAGTTCTTTTAGATAGGTTTTATGCCCATCAATCAATTGGTCTTTAGATTGCTCCTGAGAAATACTATATACACCCAGAAATACAGTAGTATTCCTTATCCATGGGCTTCCCTGATAGCTCAGACGGAAAAGAATCTGCCTGCAATATGGGAGATCCAACTTCATGGTTTCAGTTACCAATGGTCAGTTGCACACTCTAGAATATTTTTTTAATTCCAGAAATAAATCATGAATTTTAAATTTGACCTATTCTGAGTAGCATGATGAAATCTCTCATTGTCTTGTTCCATTCCACCCCATGCGTCAACATGGACCCTCAACCATCAACTTGGTCTGCTGCTGATATTGACAGTGTCCTGGCTTGATAATCCAGGATAACCCAAGCAGATGATCCTCCTTCTAATGTAATCACCAATAAAAGCCTGATGTAAGATCACAATGCCTACATCATTCACCTTATTTTATCTTATCCCATAGGCATTTTATCATTTCACATCTTCACAAGAAGAAGGGCAAATAAAGTACAAAAAGACATTATGAAAGAAAGAGAGGGACCGCATTCAAATAACTTTCATTATAGTATATTGATGTAACTGTTCTATTTCATTATTGTTTATCATTTTTAATCTCTTATTGTGTCTAATTTATAAATTAAACTATATCGTAGTAATGTATGTATAGGAAAAATATGTATAGGAATCCTTATGGTTTCAGGCATTTACTATCCTCTGTGGATAAAGGTGGAGAAGGCAATGGCACCCCACTCCAGTACTCTTGCCTGGAAAATCCCATGGATGGTGGAGCCTGGTAGGCTACAGTCCATGGGGTCGCTAAGAGTCGGACATGACTGAGCGACTTCACTTTCAGCTTTCACTTTCATGCATTGGAGGAGGAAATGGCAACCCACTCCAGTATTCTTGCCTGGAGAATCCCAGGGATGGGGGAGCCTGGTGGGCTACCATCTATGGGGTCTCACACAGTCAGACACGACTGAAGTGACTTAGCAGCAGCAGAAGCAGTGGATAAAGGGGGACTATTATAATCACATTTTTGCCTGGCCTGACATTTAACAAAGTCTTTAAAATAATTACAGTTGCATATTTATTTTTAAGTGTCCTCTTAGAATATCTGCTGAGTTCTCAATGGAATGAACATCACATTTATTTTCTAAAGAGGCATAGGGGAAATAATATAAACTTAAATTTGAGATTTGCATCTTTACTTACAGAAACTCTTTTAAAATTCCAGCCTTATGCAATTGAGGCCAATATAAAAAATTCATGAGTAATAGAATTGAGACTTTTCTCATGGTTGAAAAAGTTTTTTTTTTTTTTTAAGGCTATTTCAGTACACATAAAGTAAAATGGATGAATGAGGCAGTTGTACATATTGTTTTTAAAATATAAAGAAATCATTTGCATCAAGTTGAGATTTTTTTTCAATGTAAGTTGTTCAAAATACTTCTGAGACTCTCTATTTCTATTCATCATTGACTGTACTTATATAATTACAGAGCTGCAGAAAATGTTCTGTTGGGAATTAGGCTATTGTGTTGGGTTGAGAGAAAGCAGTTTTTTAAACTAGGATCTGATTCCACTTGCCATTTCACCTTCTTTTCTATACAGGTTTGATAAGCACTTGATGTTACCCTACTGGTCCTCAAGATATATGGGTATCTCATTTGTGATTTTAAAAACCAATCAAGAAACATATCTTTATTTTCATACTTATTCAAAAGTATAGAGAATCACATAATGCCTTTACCCTCTGGAGAAAGACGCTAAAGCTCTAAGACAAGTCAATTTTATTCACCTACATCTGTGCATTTTCTATTGCTTGCATGTTAAATATAAGTAAATTTTACCTCAGATAATTTGTAATGCCTGAGAAGCAGCAAATACCAGGATGGGCTTTACCATCAGGATGGACTTTACCATCAGGATGACCAGGATGCTTGGGAACTCTAATATTTATAGGAATAAACTTATGGACATGCAGTTTATAAGATGAATTGTAATATGCACTAATCCATAAAATTATGCATTATTTTAAAAATGATATTTTGTGTTAAATTCAAACTATAACTATAATTCATTATTATCAGAAGTGATTTGGATATAATTAAAGTGCAACTGCTATAAAAAATACAGTAACTTTTTTTAAAGGTTACTAAGTACTTTGACATCACAGAGCCATAGAATTGTAATTGCTCTTTTAAAAATAGGTATTCAGACATGGAGAAGTTCCAAGTTCCATTCCTGATTATACTTTTACAAAAATGTGATGTTGGGAGAGGTCCAAACATTTTTAGTATAGCTAACTCTTCTCCATTCATAATGGACAATTGGTATCCAAGTGCATTCCCAGTGGGACAAGTGCATAGAACCAGACTGTTTTATTTGATGCAGTCTTTTTGTTGCCTCACAAGCCTGGCTGTAAGAGGATCCATGAGCTATTAAGAATAATAGTGAGTGGGATCCCTGATCATAAGGAAACAAATGGCTTATTGCCAAGTCATAGGCAAATATCGATGAATACTTCTTCAGCTCAGTTTTCTTAGGGTTTTCTGCCTGCAAAATGAGCTTCTATGTTATATCTTTTAACTTGTCGTTCAGTCACTCAGTTGTGTCTCTTTGCGACCCTATGGACTGAAGCATGCCAGTCTTCCTTGTCCTTCACCATCTCCACAAGTTCGCTCAAACTCATCCATTGAGTCAGTGATGCCATACAACCATCTGATCTTCTGTCGTCCCCTTCCCCTCCTGCCTTCAGTCTTTTCCAGCATCATGGTCTTTTCTAATGAGTCAGCTCTTTGCATCAGGTGGCCAAATTATTGGTGCTTCAGCTTCAGCATCAGTCCTTCCAAATGAATATTCAGTGTTGCTTTCTTTTAGGATTGATCTCCTTTCTGTCTAAGGGATTCTAAAGAGTCTTCTTGAGCACCACAGTTCAAAGGTATCAATTCTTTGGTGCTCAGCCCTTTTAACTGTCCAACTCTCACATCCATCCATGACACCTGGGAAAACCATACCTTTGACTATACAGATCTTTGTTGGTAAAGTAACATCTTTGCTTTTTAATCGACTGTCTAGGTTTGTCATAGCTTTTCTTCCAAGGAGCAAGCGTCTTTTAATTTCATGGCTGCAGTCAATATCTGCAGTGGTTTTGAAGCCCAAGAAAAGAAAGTCTGTCACTGTTTCCACTGTTTCCCTATCTATTTGCATGAAGTGATGGGACTGGATGCCAATATCTTCATTTTCTGAATGTTGAGTTTTAAACCACCTTTTCCACTCTCCTCTTTCACCTTTATCAATAGGCTCTTTGATTCCTTTTGACCAAGGTAGGAAAATATAAACTTTCATCTCCAAAAGTAGTTATACTCCACAAAAGCTTCTTCATGGTCCAGAAACTGTCAGTATTATGCTAGTCTCTTATTTTTTCAGTCTTAGTCCATGTTAAATGATTTTTTGTCTTTGTGGTGTTTACATCTTCAGATACTTGTAGACAATCAATATTCAGAAACTTGTTTACCTTTACTTTACATATTTAGTAACTTTAATCTTTCCTTATAAATTAGTCACCTTTATTTCAGTGGGAAAGGTGTTTGAATATGAACTACTGGTTTATAACTTAAGGAAACTAAATGTTATTCAAATGTGTGCCCAGGGAAGTAACTTAAGACTTTGCAAAGAAGGGTCCTTCAATTGACTTCAGTTCAGTTCAGTCACTCAGTCGTGTCTGACTCTTTGTGACCCCATGAATCACAGCACGTCAGGCCTCCCTGTCCATCACCAACTCCCAGAATTCACTCAAACTCATGTCCTTTGAGTCGGTGATGCCATCCAGCCATCTCGTTCTCGGTCGTCCCCGCCTCCTCCCGCCCGCAATCCTTCCCAGCATCAGAGTCTTTTCCAGTGAGTCAACACGTCGCATGAGGTGGCCAAAGTATTGGAGTTTCAGCTTTAGCATCAGTCCTTCCAATGAACACCCAGGATTGATCTCCTTTAGAATGGACTGGTTGGATCTCCTTGCAGTCCAAGGGACTCTCAAGAGTCTTCTCCAGCACCAGAGTTCAAAAGCATCAGTTCTTCGGCGATCAGCTTTCTTCACAGTCCAACTCTCACGTCCATACATGACCAGGAAAAACCATAGCCTTGGCTAGACAGACCTTGTTTGGCAAAGTAATGTCTCTGCTTTTTAATATACTATCTAGGTTGGTCATAAAATTCCATCCAAGGAGTAAGCGTCTTTTAATTTCAGGGCTGCAATCAGCATCCACAGTGATTTTGGAGCCCAAAAAATAAAGTCTGTCACTGTTTCCACTGTTTCCCCATCTATTTCCCATGAAGTGATGGAACCAGATGCCATGATCTTCGTTTTCTGAATGTTGAGCTTCAAGCCACCTTTTTCACTCTCCTCTTTCACTTTCATCAAGAGGCTTTTTAGTTCCTCTTCACTTTCTGCCATAAGGGTGGTGTCATCTGCATATCTGAGGTTATTGATGTTTCTCCTGGCAATCTTGATTCCAGTTTGTGCTTCTTCCAGCCCAGCGTTCCTCATGATGTACTCTGCATATAAGTTAAATAAGCAGGGTGACAACATACAACCTTGATGTACTCCTTTTCCTATTTGGAACCAGTCTGTTGTTCCATGTCCAGTTCTAACTGTTGCTTCCTGACCTGCATACAGGTTTCTCAAGAGGCAGGTCAGGTGGTCTGGTATTCCCATCTCTTTCAGAATTTTCCACAGTCTATTGTGATCCACACAGTCAAAGGCTTTGGCATAGCCAATGAAGCAGAAATAGATGTTTTTCTGGAACTTCTTGCTTTCTCCATGATCCAGCAGATATTGGCTATTTGATCTCTGGTGCCTCTGCCTTTTCTAAAACCTGCTTGTACATCTGGAATTTCACAGTTCACATATTGCTGAAGCCTGGCTTGGAGAATTTTGAGCATGACTTTACTAGTGTGTGAGATGAGTGCAATTGTGCGGTAGTTTGAGCATTTTTTGGCATTGCCTTTCTTTGGGATTGGAATGAAGACTGACCTTTTCCAGTCCTGTGACCACTGCTGAGTTTTCCAAATTTGCTGGCATATTGAGTGCAGCACTTTCACAGCATCATCTTTCAGGATTTGAAATAGCTCAATTGGAATTCCATCACCTTCACTAGCTTTGTTCGTAGTGATGTTCTCTAAGGCCCACTTGACTTCACATTCCAAGATGTCTGGCTCCAGGTGAGTGGTAACGCCATTGTGATGACTTCAGAGATGGTTACAGAATAGCAATAGATATATTCCTTGCTCATTTTTAGTCTCTTTTTAAAAATTAGTTTTTATTGGCGTATAGTTGCTTTACAATATGTTCATTTCTACAGTACAGAAAAATGAATCAGCCATACATATATCACCTCCTCTTTGACCTTCCTTCCTATTCAGGTCACTAAAGGGCATTAAGTAGAGTTCCTAGTATATTCTCTTTAGCTATCTATTTTATACACAGTGTTGGGCCGTGAAGATCCCCTGGAGGAGGGTACAGCAAACCACTCTAGTATTCTTGCCTGGAGAATCCCATGGACAGAGGAGCCTGGTGTGCTAGAGTCCATGGGGTCGCAAAGAGTCAGACACGACTGAAGTGACATAGAACGCCACGCATAGTCACACATCAATAGCATCTATGTGTCAATCTCAATTTTGCACCCTTTATTTTAGTTTATTTTTAATTAATTTATTTTTTATTGAAGGATAACTGCTTTACAGAATTTTGTTGTTTTCTGTCAAACCTCAACATAAATCAGCCATAGGTATACATGTATACCCTCCCTTTTGAAGTTCCCTCCCATCACACTCAGGGTTGATACAGATCCCCTGTTTGAGTTTCCTGAGCCATACAGCAAATTCCCGTTGGCTATCTACTTTACATATGGTAATGTAAGTTTCCATGTTACTCTCTCCATACATCTCACCCTCTCCTCTCCTCTCTCATGGCCATAAGTCTATTCTCTATGTCTGTTTCTCCATTGTTGTCCGGTAAGTAAATCCATCAATACCATTTTTCTAGATTCCGTATACATGTGTTAGAAGACAGTATTTTTCTTTCACTTTCTGACTCACTTCACTCGGTATAATAGGTTCTAGATTCATCCAGCTCATTAGGACTGACTCAATGTGTTCCTTTTTATGGCCAAGTAATATTCCATTGTTGGCTATGATGGCTACTCCATTTCTTCTAAGGGATTCCTGCCCACAGAAGTAGATATAATGGTCATCTGAGTTAAATTCACCCATTCCAGTCCATTTTAGTTCACTGATTCCTAAAATGTCTATGTTCATTCTTGCCATCTCTTGTTTGACCACTTCCAATTTACCTTCATTCATGGCCCTAACATTCCAGGTTCCTATGCTATATTGCTCTTTATAGCATCTGACCTTGCGTCTATCACTAGTCACATCCAAAACTGGGTGTTGTTTTTGCTTTGGTTCCATCTCTTCATTCTTTCTGGAGTAATTTCTCCACTCTTCTCCAGTAGCATATTGGGCACCTACTGACCTGGGGAGTTCATCTTTCAGTGTCCTATCTTTTTACGTTTTCATACTGTTCATGGAGTTCTCAAGGCAAGAATACTGAAGTGGTTTGCCATTCTCTTCTCCAGTGGACCACATTTTGTCAGAACTCTCCACCATGACCCATCCATCTTGGGTGGCCCTACATGGCATGGCTCATAATTTCATTGAGTTAGACAGGGCTGTGGTCCATGTGATTAGATTGATTAGTTTCCTGTGATTGTGGTTTTCAGTCTGCCTGCTGACGGAGAAGGATAAGAGGCTTATGGAAGTTTCCTGATGGGAGAGACTGACTGAGGGGGAAACTGGATCTTTTTCTGATGGGTGGGGACATGCTCAGTAAATCTTTAATCCAATTTTCTGTTGATGGGGAGAGCTGTGTTCCCTCCCTGCTATTTACCTGAGACCAATCTATGTTGGAGGTAATGAAGATAATGGTGACCTCCTTCAAAAGGTCCCATGCACTGCTGCACTCAGTGCCCCCAACCCTGCAGCAGGCCACCGCTGACTCACGCCTCTGCTGAGACGCCAAACACTCACGGACAAGTCTGGCTCGGTCTCTTGTGAGGTCACTGCTCCTTTCTCCTGGGTCCTGGCACACAAGGTTCTGTTTGTGCCCTCCAAGAGTCTATTTCCAGTCCTGTGTAAGTTTTGGCAGCTCTATGGTGGGGTTAATGGCGACCCCCTCCAAGAGGGCTTATGCCATACCCAAGTCTGCTGCACCCAGAGCCCCTGTCCCTGTGGCAGTCCACTGCTGACGTGTACCTCCACAGGAGATGCTCAAATATAGTTCTGTCTCAGTCTCTGTGGGGTCCCTGGGTACTGGTGCACACAAGGTCCCAGTCCATCCTAAAGGAGATCAGTCCTGAATATTCATTGGAAGGACTGATATTGAAGCTGAAACTCTAATATTTTGGCCACCTGATGTGAAGAGCTGACTCATTTGAAAAGACCCTGATGCTGGGAAAGATTGAGGGCAGGAGGAGAAGGAGACGATAGAGGATGAGATGGTTGGATGGCATCAACGACTCAATGGACATGAGTTTGAGTGCACTCTGGGAGTTGGTGATGGGCAGGGAGGACTGGTGTGCTGCAGTCCATGGGGTTGCAAAGCGTTGGACACGACTAAGCCACTGAAATGAACTGAACTTAATATTCCTTTGCGTATTTCTGCCATGACTTCTTTATCCATTTATCTGTCAATGGACATCTAGGTTGCTTCCATGTTCTAGCTATTGTAAATAGTGCTGCTGGGATACATGTGTTTCTTAGTTTTGACAACCAATGTTTATTGGATTCAGGACTTGGTACTCCAAAATATGGTATCTTGATATACAGAAAATTTTAAGCTGAAAGAGTTTGAGAAAACAGCAGAAGCAGAAGGCCACTCTGCTTCTGCTCTCACCCTCCACACCTTGCCATTCTCCCCTCAAAGAGGTCATAAAACTTTCATGTGAGTGGTGCCCTCCCCATACCTAATGGAAAGGAGTGGCCTTATCTCTGAAGACCTAGGGATGTCAAGAAGAATCCTAACAAGCAGGCTTGTTAAATTTTCCCTAGTTTATTACAAAAACCTCATACTCCTTAACTTATCACATTTCTTTACCACTACTCAGTCTTTATCAGTTCTGGCATAAATGTACATAGATCTGTTCCTTTGGTCTTCATTTCCTAACAAAGTCTTCTGTGTCACATAAAACCTAACATTAAATAAATTTGTATGCTTTTCTCCTGGTAGTCTGTAGTTTTCAGTTTATTTTCAGATTCAGCCAGAGACCCTAAAACGGTCAAGGAAATCTTTTTCCTCTCCTAAAATGTATTTTTTTTTTCTCAGATGAATTTGGAGGTAGAGAAAACTTTGTATTGAACAATTGACTGAGGTGACTTTTAGTCAGTTCAGTCATTTGTAATTGGCTTTTGCTTGTTTTCTCTTTTCTTGGACTGGAGAACAAATTCTTATTCAAAGATTTGAATTCATCCAGGCAATATATTTAATCGACACAAGAGAAGAGAATTTAGGCAGATAGCTTTTCACAGCATTCCTCAGAGCCCATGACGCAGGCCTTTATGGTTTAAAATTACTATTATTGCTAAACTTGCAAGCCTGTTCTGAAATTCCACAATTGGCAAATGGAAAAGGAAGAAATAATACAGCAGGAAAGGGGAATCCTTGGGATCATCATGAAAATCTGTAGGCCTATTCAGCTTTGGAAGCCTGTGACTTGGATGTACTCAACAGTTACACCACTGACCTGGCCTTGTCCCAACTACTCAGGAACCTTCAGGAAAATTTTGCAGTTAGTTTTACAAAAGGTATATTTTTAGCCAAATTTTACCATTATTTACTCTTAAAGGTTTAATGTAGCAATGGTTCACCTGCATAAAACATTCTATATTCTTTGATTCTGTACTAAGAATTCTAATGTCATAAAAGTTCTGTGCATATCATTGTGTTTCCCATGTAGAACTAAACGTAGTAGGAGAAAGATTCATTGTATGTCCAAGGAAAATTCTTCAATATCTTCCCATTATGCTCAAAATTAAAAAAAAAAAAAATCAAAACTCAATTTCATCACTTTCAAAACTTAACCTGGTCTAAGCTGTATCTACTTCTCTGTTGAACAAATGAAAGCAAACACAACACAAGGTCTTTTGACTATGACTTCTGTGTACTTAAAGATCTGCTTTTCAGTCTGGTATTTGATCATATGTAGTCAAATAAGCATAGCCACATATACCAGAATTTGCTGAGGGAAGGAAAAGGGAATTGATTTTTATTAAAAATCTACCATTCTCAATAAATATTGGGCACCCTTGTGTATACATCTACCCTGTGAGGGTAAGTATTATCATTCTTGTTTTTCAGTTGAGCCAACTGGGAGACAGAATAAGCAATTTTTCAGGTTAACAAAGCTGGTACATAGAAGAGCATGAATTCAATGCTCACATAAGTCTGAAGAGCCAAATACCAGAATATTAAAAGGCATCACCCTAGAGGTACAGTCAACACTTATGGTAAAAGTGTTCATGAATCCATTTTTTTTCTTTCAACAAGGATTTATTGTCAAGTATCTGCTAGGTATTCTACAAGATGCTAGAGGTAGAATAGGTTAACAAAAACTGGAAATAGGTTTTGTTATCTGGGAGCTCATGGTACAATTGGATGTTTGACTTTCAGCAAAAAATGATTCTGGCTATATGTAATATGTAACTATGCATGCTTAGTTACTCAGTCATGTCTGACTCTGTGACCCCAAGGACTGTGGCCCACTGGGCTCCTCTGCTCATAGGATTCTCCAGGCAAGAATACTGGAGTAGTTTGCCATATCTTCCTCCAGGAGGTCTTCCTGACCCAGAGACTGAACCTGAATCTCTGGCATTTCCTGCATTGGCAGAAAGACTCTTCACCAGTGAGCCACCTGGAAAGCCCAATATGTAATTACTGAATATAAAATGTACTTTGAAGGAATGGAATAAAATTCTCTTAATAAAAGAGTTATTTAAAAAGGAACTGAGGAACTTCTCTGGTGGCCCGATGGCTAAGACTTTGGACTCCAATGCAGGGAATCCGAGTTCAATTCCTGGTTGAGGAACTTGATCCTACATGCTGAAGCTAAAAGATCCCAAATGCCGCAACTAAGACTGCTGCTGCTGTTGTTAAGTCTCTTCAGTCGTGTCTGACTCTGTGCGACCCCATAGACGGCAGTCCACCAGGCTCCCCCGTCCCTGGGATTCTCCAGGCAAGAACACTGGAGTGGGTTGCCATTTCCTTCTCCGCAGATGCAGCCAAATAAGTAAATATTAAAAACAAAATGGGGGAAAAGGAACTAAAAATAAAGGGTCAGGAAATCTTTCTCAAGTAATGATAGTTGATATCTAAAGGAGGAGGAAGAGTTAAATACATGAAAAACAAATCAAAATGGGTGGTATCTTTCAGGGAGAAGGAGCCATTTGATATATTTGGCCATTTGCAAGAGCCATTTTATATATTTGCGTATTAAAAACATTAGTGGATATAGAAGTCATAGAGTAAAGGGAAGGATGTTAGAAGATACAGAAGGAGTGCAAATAAATTTGAAGTTGAATTTGCAGATTCTTGTAAGCCATGAAAAAATTTAAATGTTTCTATAGATATATGGGAAAACAGTGGAAACAGTGACTGACTTTATTTTTCTGCACTCCAAAATTACTGCAGATGGTGACTGCAGCCATGAAATTAAAAGACGTTTACTCCTTGGAAGGAAAGTTATGACCAACCTAGACAGCATATTAAAAAGCAGAGACATTACTTTGCCAACAAAGTTCCATCTAGTCAAGGCTATGGTTTTTCCAGTGGTCATGTATGGATGTGAGAGTTGGACTATAAAGAAAGTTGAGTTCAGAAGAATTGATGTTTTGAACTGTGGTGTTGGAGAAGACTCTTCAGAGTCCCTTGGACTGCAAGGAAATCCAACAAGTCCATCCTAAAGGAGATCAGTCCTGAGTGTTCATTGGAAGGACTGATGTTGAGGCTGAAACTCCAATACTTTCGTCACCTGATGGGAAGACCTGACTCATTGGAAAAGACCCTGATGCTGGGAAAGATTGAGAGCAAGAGGAGAAAGGGAAGACAGAGGATGAGATGGTTGGATGGCATCATCGACTCGATGGACATGGGTCTGGGTGGACTCCAGGAGTTGGTGATGGACAGGGAGACCTGACGTGCTGCAGGTCATAGGGTCGCAAAGAGTCATATACGACTGAGCGACTGAACTGAACTGATAGAAGGAGAATCAGATAGTCCACTTTGAAACATCATAGAATAATATTATGGAGAAATTAATGAAACTGATGACTAGACCAAGCTGAAGGCAGTGTGCCTTCAATGAACCTAGTATTTAGTAGTGACGAGTTGGTGCAATATCTCTGAACATAGAGTGAGGGGAATGATAAGCACTTTCTCATTCATTTATTCATTTTTTTTGATAAATTACATGTAAAAATGAATCACTCATATATTTTCTTTTAAGAAATTTATGGTCTAGTGAGGAAAATAATTCTTAACATCAATATCTCTTGTCTAACTTACAAAGTTGTGCAAGACATAGATGGAGATAGGCTAGAGTTGCTAAATATTAGGAAACTGTGGTGGTGATGGACTGGCAGCTGGAGGAAGGAAAGGTCCCTGGGGGGAAGTGCTAACTGAATTAGGTCTTAATGGATGGGCAGTGCTAAGGTATTCAGAGATAGAGAACAGCTTTTCAGTCTGGCATATAGAAGGTGTAATGGGACGAGAAGACTATTAAAGGAGGACATTATACAGTTGACCCTTGAACAACACAGGCATCAATCTGCTAATCATTTATGGACAGCCCCCTGTATCTATTATTTCTCAGCATCCACAGATTCAACCAATCATAGACCATGTAGTACTGTAATATTTACCATCAAAAAACATCCAAGCATTAATGGACTTATGCAGTTTGGCGCTCCATTATTCAAGGGTCAGCTGTATATATGTAAAGATAAACTGGTGCCGGATTAGGGAGTTCCTTGGAAAGTGTCAATAAATAGGGTTTACTCCAAAAATTTAGGGATCATCACTAGTGGAAAACATAGAAAAAACATTTGTTGATATATTTGGTAGAATTGCAAAAAAGCGTATGCTCCTGGAAGAACACACTTGAATCAAGTTGAATGAGATCCCCACCTGGAAATAGGAAGAGTTTTGCTACACCAAAAAGAAACTTACTCTTTCCCAACCATTGGTGCAAGGGCATGACTCACCACTTCTCTTGGGTGAGTCCGACAATCTAAGAAGAGTGCAGACAGGCAGGGACATAGTTGTCATTTTATCTTCTGTGAATTCATCTACCACCTATTAAATTACTCACCTTGGGAAGACGCACCTGAGATTTCCTAACATGAAAAATTAGGGTAACAAAAGTCACAAAGCTTGATAGATAAGGATTCTATAATCCAAATTTAACCTGTGTTCCATGTGCTCACCATCACCTCCAGATTTCATCCCCTGCTTTATTGATAGATTTGCTGTCTGTGCTTTTGGCAAACTTGTTTTTTTTATATCAGTGTTCTTATAATAAAAGTTGAGCATTTTGATTTGCTGATCACAGTGTTTTATTGTCTCCTTTATGCTGGTTTCACTGTGTTGGCCCTGAAAGATCTGATGAATGTCACAAATGATGTGTTGTTGTTTTTTTTTTTTTCTCTTGTTTTCAGTGTTTTTCTGTTTGGAGCAATAAACCTTCATTCTTCAAGTGGTAGCTTCAGATATTTTATTTATTTGCATTTTTTTTCCTTTTGTTTCTTGCTTTATTTCTGTATTATCTCAAATTTTTAGCCTTTCATTTTCACAATAGTTTTTGAAATATTTATAGTGTCTAGAACCTGTTTCTTAAAAGTTGGTTCACTTCAAAGTGTTGCAATACTATCATACCAAAAATGTGGGAATAAACTTCCACAGTTACCGATTTGTGCTGAATAGTCCTTCAGCATTTTATTTTACATGCCACCCACTCTCACCTTTTCTTTCCTAGGTCACTGTAGCTTTTCTGTGATACAACTTTTTGCTGATTTCTAGCACATTAAAGAATCCAGGAGAATTAAATATGTGTCCACATAAAGTAAGGGTCTTGCTCCCTCAAGAAATACATACCCAGTGAGAATGAGAAGGATCCCTTTTGTTTGATGTCAGTCGTTTCTTCTGGGATCACTTACTGGTTCCATCTGTAATTACTTCTTTTGGCTAAATGCTTGAGTATCGACTCAGAAACAGCCTGCTTTTGATACAACCGAAAAATGTGACTGCTTTTGCTTAACTTTTAGTTCTCCGTGTGTGTGTATGTATTTCTTATAGCCTCACATTAGGTTTCATTCATCTATTGATTTAACATTTAAGGAACACCGAATGGGCAGTGAGGATATTGGCAAAACTCTACATTCTGGAAGAAATGAAGAGATAGGGGTCCTGTCAAACACAAAGAAGACAAAGCCCTGTATCCATTGTTTGGGAGGGACCTATTCTTTTTGGTATCATCGATAAGAAAGACCATTGAAGAAGAAACTCCCTTTCACTTCAAAGAGTGTTTTGTGTATTTATGAGACTCCCTGAGGGTCCAAAAAGGAATAAGATTTGGATTCTAGTAAGAGTGGGTGAAGCTGAATGTAACAGAGAAAAAGTCCGATGTTAAAAATATCCAGGAATAAACAAACAGCATCAGCTGTATCTCATTATACAGTCTGGGAAGACTGTAGAGGGCAGAATGGGAAAGAAAAGGGTGGATCCAGAAGTGAAATAAACACTGATTGATTTTTAGAATGCATGAGGAATTTGCAATCTAAATAAAAACAAAATCATGATCTCTGTGCTACTGGTTTTGGGACCAGCCAGAAACTGGAGAATGAGCTGTCACCTCCCACTGCATTGGTGACTTTCCGAATATAAGCAAGACCATTCCAAAAGCGATGATAATACTCTCATAGGCCAACAAGGTATCACATAGCAAATTATTTTCTTATTACTTTATGGAGTAGCTTAAAATTGCATCCAATTATTCCAGAGAGGCATTGCAGTTGATAACTTAAAAAAAAATAATAATCTATTGTGGCAGACTTAATAAATAAGCATAAGTGGACATACAAGAGGATTATAAATTAAATAATTTTCCTACGAGGTAAATATTACTTTATGCTCATCCTTGAGAATTTGAAATCAGTGCTTAGGTATCTAAACAAGTATAAAGATGTGTGAGAAGGAGTTTTAATGTCCTCCCCAGCCCACTTTCAACTCTTTAAAAAAAAATTGTACTTAGGTATTTTAGCTTCCATGAGACCCCATATGTCGTCTGTCATTTTAATGTGAAAATCTCATTTGCTTTCATATCTGAAAAAAGACATGTTCTATACTTTAGCCTGAGTTATAAAGAACAACTATAAAATTTGTTTAGAGTTATATTCATTCCTTATATTTTGCAGAAGATTGGGTTTCTACTTTAGCTACCATACGGAAGTGAAGGCTATTAGACTTTGGATATTTTGAAAAAAAGCAAATTAGGAACTGATGCAGAAGCAAAGTAAATAGAGAACGTTATTAACATGTCAGAAGAGAACAGAGAGATGGCAGCAAACCCGATAAACAAACACATAATTTTGGTAAGCCTCAATGCTACCACAACTACTGAAATTTAACCATACACAATTTTACCTCCACAGACCACAGAAATTATAATGAATATATTTTAAACCATCCAAATTTGGGAGACAGTCAACTACATGAAAGCTGAGTATATTTTGATACATATACTTGATATTTTGAAGTGTTTACCCTATAGTTTATAAATCAACTCATTTCAAGGAAGTAAAATAATACTGCAAGTACTGTAGCTTCTCAAAATGTAGCAAGCATATGTTGATTAAAAAATCATGACTAATTTTTAAAAAATTTTTTGTTGATATTTAGCATTTTCAAATATAGGAATATTTTGCTCAAAGCATACATGCTAGAAAAGATAAATCCTAGTTAAGTTGGCTGCATGCTAATTTCCTCTAATGGATTGCCAGAAATGTAGTTGTGTTTATTACCTCACAACTTTGGAGGCCAAAGTTCCATTGGACTGAATGTCTGAATACGAGGTGTTGGGAAAGCATGCCCCCTCTTTGTAGGAAAGCATGCCCCTTCTGTGTAGGAAAGAATCATTTGCCTCTTTCAGTTTCTGGTGGCTGCCAGCATTCCATGTCTTGTAGCCACAAGACATTAATCTTCAAGGTCAGAATCTTCAAAACTCTCTGAGCTTTATCTTCACAGTCTCCTGTTCTGTGTCTGTCAGACTTCATTTGCCTCCTTATTTTAAGGATAAATATAATTGCATTTAGGGTTCAGCCAAATAGTCCAGCATAATCTTTGCAACTCAGCTTAATCACGTCTGCAAACACATCTTTCTGCCATATAATCCTAGACATTATAACATGGATATCTTTTAGGGAGCATTTTTTTTAAGCCTACCACAGATATCAACAGGAGAGACCTCATATTAACAGGAAATGATTTGTGTAATAATGTTTTCTTGACAACTACCATGTGCTAGCACTATGGTAGGAAGAAGCAACATGATTGCAAACAAGACAGTTACTTTTCCCTGTTTTTACAGAGCTGACAACCCTAGAGGTGCTGATAGCTTCCATTTCTTTACGAAGTCAGTGGAGAAGACATCTTTAGAGCCTTGGGGTAGTTAGTAGGAAGTTTGGAAAATATAGAGAAGTTAGAATTGACTGTTTGTTATGGGGAAGTAAAAGAGGAAAATATGGGGCTAGTAGGATTTCTAGGACCATAAGAGGGTCCAGATATAGTAACCAGCAACAGCAGCAGTGTTTATCATGTATTTTCAGCTTTTCAAACTCTGAGCCCATGGCTGACTTTCATCTTGTTTCCATATAATTATTTCCAGCTGATGAATTAACAGAAGAGCCAAGTGTTACTGCTGGAAGGAAGGTTTAATTGCCAGTGGAAAATCCTCCAGAACTCTTTTCCTCTGCCACAAACAATAAACAAATATTCCAAAGCATGGGTACTTTGTCATGCTGGGTCTCATGTTTAACATGAAGGAGAATCCCCAGTCCATCACCAATGAACATGCAGTGTGAAGAAGCAGTGTCCTTTGCTTTAAGCTATTGAAAGTTTTGAGTTATTTATTCAGCCCAACCTAGCCTATTTTATCTGCTGTACCAGATAGAGTTAGAAATCAGGATATTTGTGAGCTGAGTTGCTTGGTTTTCTTTGTCAGTTTGCAGGAGGAGACACAGCCTCTGATTTATCCAGGGTTGGTATGTGCTAGGGAAGGACTAAGAAGGACAGAAGGCAAAATATAATTAATTATGGAACTTTTAGCTCTAGAATTTTATTGTTATTCACTCTCACTTCTTTAATTAATATCAATAATAACATCACCTTTGTTGTTGTTTAGTCGCTATGTCATATCCAACTCTTTGGTGACCTCATTGACTGTAACCCACCATCTCCTCTGTCCGTGGGATTTCCCAGGCAAGATACTAGAGTGGGTTACCATTTCCTTCTCCAAGGGATCTTCCTGACCCAGAGATCAAACTTGTGTCTCCTGAATTGCAGTCAGATTCTTTACCACTGAGCCACTGGTGAAGCCCCAATAGTATCACTAAATGTGCTATAATATTTGAGAATTTAAAACTATGAAAAACAGTGTCTCCTTTGATCCTTGTACTAACTCTTTGAATTAGATTATACTTTTTTCCCCTTTTATGAGTTGATGAAACTGTGGTATGCTGATAGCAACTCCATTTTCCAAAGTTTAATTATTTAGTTAGCAGTATTTGTAAGCAGCTACTCATTCCTAGTTACTATTCTAGTTCTAAGGATGGTATTGTGGTGCTGAGAGGAGTTAATAGTGAATGAGTCAGCCCTCATACAAAATCTTGGGGTGAATATGGCAGAATTGGGACAAAGTTTTTCTGTCTTCTTGGGAAAACATAGTTCTTCTGATTTTGGATTTCACTTTTAATCTTTATGCCATGTGTTCTCTTAAATACTATAAACTGCAATTCAAGTAGCAGGAAGGTATGATCTGTCTGTGAGCATGGAGACTGAATCAGTTCCACTCTTGGTCCATGACTCTCTTCCTACTCTCAAGATTTTAGATTGATTTCTCGAGTGTGAATACAATAGTGCTGTTAGATTTATGCATGTATGTAGATTTTTTATGAAACAGTAACATAAAAGCAATTTTTCTTTTCAATATAAAGATGAAGATAACAAGCCTTCAGGGAGATTGAATTGCAAGTATAAGAACTAGACAAACCTATGCTTCCAGCTCTGTGCTGAATTCTAATACCTAAAGCTTCTTGCAAGCCACTAAATTCACTGATGGGGAAATAAATAGCTTTTACATAAAGTTAAGTTAATCAAGGCTGAGCACTGTATGGGCATCCCTGGGTGGCTCAGATGGTAAAGAATCTGTCTGCAGTGCAGAAGACATGGGTTCGATCCCTGGATTGGGGAGATTCCCTGGAGGAGGACACTGCAACCCATTTCAGTGTTCTTGCTGGGAGAATCCCCGTGGACAGAAGAGCCTGGAGGGCTACAGTTCATGGGGTTGCAAAGAGTTGGACACAACTGAACAACTAAGCACAGCACAAACATTGTGAAAGTTCCTAGGTTGCTGAATTCCTATAGTTTTTTCCTTTGAGTATTTCTTTCACCATTTTGTATAGAAACCAAATATGATTTTGTTATTAGAATTAGAAAAATATAGTTCCTAGAATCTGTTTCAATTGCTGACACATTTCACTAGAAAGAGAGAATAATATTACATTTTCTGTAATCCACACAATTTAACAGTCTTACCACTGTCTGGAGGTAGCTTGATACATTGTAAGTGCATGTATCGAACTTTATAGTCGGATATAGGAATTGTAATTAAATTAAATACCTAAATTTGAAAGTTGTGGACATTTGGATGTTCATAAGGATTGTTGAGGTTTTCTAGAGGACGTCTGATTCTCAAAAAGAGATGAGAACCTAGGACCCATCTCTGTCAAACAACACTTAAGAGGTAGTGGAAGAGGAGATTTAGAAAGGTACTGTGAAAGAAAATTTGTATTTTTAAGAAAGACAAGAAAATTTAAACTTAAAAATATTCTCCTTGACCTCATTTCTCCCGTCTACTGTGTATTGTGTATCTGCACTTTGCATTGACCAAACCCCTCCATTGACAAAAAAAAAAAAAAAAATACCTGCCCAACTGTAAAGAGCACATACTTTTAGCACCAACAAGACAACTCCTTTAAACATCAGATTCCTTCTTAATTTTGTAAGGGACCATTGTCATGGTCTGTGCACAGATTGGAAAAGAATTTCCAGACACAAGGCAGAAGGAAAGGAGAATAGAGTTTATTAGAGTGGGAGACACTGGTAAAACAGTAGGCTGGCCCAATGGAGAGCTGACCCCTTCTGTTGGCTAGTAGCCAATTTTTACAGGCTCAAGACAGAAAATTCCTGCTGGAAGGGTGGCATTAACTGACTGGTTAAGATGCTACAGGGTGAGTAACAGGATGGGTATTTTGTCTAATGTGGGGGTCACAGAACTGGCCAATTTAGATCGGGAGGCTCATGGAAATAGTTGCTGTGGGGCTTGGTTAATTCTGGAGATTTTTGTCTTGTGATCTTTGTATACAGCTCCACACCTGAGACCTTCAGGTTCCACAGCTATTAGGACCCATTACCCACTCTTGCTTTGTATGAATAGACTTGGATTTTGTGAACTGTCAATGCATATCCCTTTGTCTCAAGAAATTATATAACTGAAATTTGACCTCTAACTAGCAGAACAGTTCTGGGTACTTTCTGAAAGGCTATTCCCAGGTTATAATCCTCAATTTGGCTTCAATAAAATTTTCCACTTCTTATATTAACTAACTCATTTTTGTTGTTATTGTTACATATATTTAGAAGAATCTGCTTCAGAAAGGAGGAGATAAATACTGTTCCCAAAGATAATAAAATTCGAGATTAGATCTTTATTATGTCCCCATACTGTGTCAGAAGAAAATGCATGGGTACAGGAAATGTATACCTACGCAGCTGCCTTGAAAGTTTTCTCTTAAAAGAAAATAATACTCCCTTTTTTGGAGGGGGAAGAAGTTGAGGATATACAAGAGGAGGAACTTGAATACAATAGTATGAGATAGTCATGTTGCCACGGTTTTCTGGGAAGCCAGGGGTGCCATGTGTAACGAATTAGCACATGAACCTCATGTCTATGCAATTGAGCTAAAGAAGATTATGATGAAATATATGTAAGTATCATAATCCATGGTATTCTATCTTTGTGTTTCTACATTAAAGACCATCTCTATTTATACCAGTATCTAGACTATATTGATTTCTTGCAAAAAGTCTTCCTTAGAAGGAGAAAATGTTAAAATCCATCAACTCTGTGATGTGCTGTTTCTTTACTATTGTTTTATTTTTAGAGTATAGGGAAAGAAAAATAAATTCCCCTCTATTCTTTCAAGTTTTAGTTGAGATCTCTGTGATAAAAGATAAATTAGCAAGAGACAAACAGGAATTTATTAAAATACACACTTAATGTATACATAGGAGATACCTGGGGGGTAAAATGAGTAACTCCCTAAGTCACCAATTTAAATTCCATCTTCAGCTAAAGACTAGGTGACTCAGTGGTTAAAAAAAAAAAAAAATCCATCTGCCAATGCAAGATACATGGTTGGATCCCTGGGTCAGGAAGATCCCCTAGAATAGAAAATGGCAAACCACTCCAGTATTCTTGCCTGGAGATTTCCATGGATGGAGGAGCATGGTGGACTGCAGTCCATGGGATCTAAATGAATCTGACACAACTAAGCACTCATATCCTAATCTAAAGAAAGAAGGGTTTATGAGGGGGAAGAGGTAGGGAGGCCAGTTATAGGAGGATACCTGAAAAAAACAAAGATAAGGTTTGTTATGCAGGTTTAAACTGATGACTTCTCCACTGATGAGTTATTTATGATTTAAGAGTTTTCCTTCTCTATAAATATCAACAACCTCAGATATACCACCCTAATGGCTGAAAGCAACGAGGAACTAAAGAGACTCTCGATGAGGATGGAAGAAGAGAGTGAAAGAGATGGCTTAAAACTCAGCATTCAGAAAATTAAGATCATGGCTCTAATCCTATCACTTCTTGGCAAATAAGATGGAGGAAAAGTAGAAACAATGACAGATTTTATCTTCTTGGGCTCCAAAATCACTGTGGATTGTGACTGCAGCCATAAAATTAAAAGACGCTTGCTCCTTGGAAGAAAAGTTATGACTAACTTAGACAACATATTAAAGAATAGAGACATCACTTTGCTGAAAGGCCTGAATACTCAAAGGTATTGTTTTTACAGTAGTCATATACAGATGTCACAGTTGGACCATAAAGAAAGATGAGTGCTGAAGATTTGATGCTTTTGAACTGTGGTGCTGGAGAAGACTCTTGACAGTCCCTTGGGCTGTAAGGAGATCAAACCAGTCAATCCTAAAAGAAATCAGTCCTGAATATTCTTTGAAGAAGACTGAAGCTGAAGTTCCAACACTTTCGCTACCTGATTGCAAAGGGCTGACTCATTGGAAAAGACCTTGATGCTGGGAAAGATTGAGGATAAGAGGAGAGGAAGGCAACAGAGGATGAGAAGGTTGGATAATATCACTGACTCAGTGAACATGAGTTTGAGGAAATTCTGGGAGATAGTGAAGTATAGGAAAATCTGGTGTGCTGCATTCCATGGGGTCACAAAGGGTTGGATAGCACCTAGGGCCTGAACAACAACTTCTCTATCCATAGGAGAAAGATATCTTTACAAATGGAGATTTCTTTCACAAATGTAAATTTCTCTTTCAAAACAGTAACTGAACTTCTGTTTTCAGAGCTTCTCCTGTGTCTGCTCTTTTTCAAAATAATCCTCATGGCAAAAAGGCATAATTTATGGTAGCATATTTAGCTACCCTTCAAGAGTCCACCATTTATCACGTAAGTGAATTTCATTTTCTAACACATAGTACTAAAGATTGTTTATCATTACTTATAATAAGATGTATGTTGTATGAAAAGCAAATGTCAAAGTGTTTCTAAATATTTGTCATTTTAAATCAAATTTATAAAGAGATGAAATGCTTGTAGTTAAGGCTAATATTTTAGAATTTCAACATCTGTTCATGTTCTGTTTTGTATCTATTTTTACCTGTTCTTTGGAAACAAATGATGTGTATTTCTACTGTGCAATTATTTAGAGAACACTTCAGCAGGTGTGGGAATTGGCTAAGCCAATATACCTACTGTTTCTCTTTATCATTCCTTACATGTTTCTGTGCACATCTCTAGAAAAGTATAGAGCAGGAAAACAATATTGCTCTCAAAGTTACCCCTGCCCTCATTTATAAAACATCTAAGTAAGGAGGGTGGCCCCACACGGCAAGTCATGCTCAAAATTCTCCAAGCTAGGCTTCAGCAATATGTGAACTGTGAAATTCCAGATGTTCAAGCAGGTTTTAGAAAAGGCAGAGGCACCAGAGATCAAATTGCCAACATCCACTGGATCAGGGAGAAAGCAAGAGAGTTCCAGAAAAACATCTATTTCTGCTTCATTGACTATGCCAAGGCCTTTGACTGTGTGGATCACAATAAACTGTGGAAAATTCTGAAAGAGATGGGAATACCAGACCACCTGACCTGCCTCTTGAGAAACCTGTATGCAGGTCAGGAAGCAACAGTTAGAACTGGACATGGAACAATAGACTGGTTCCAAATAGGAAAAGGAGTACGTCAAGGTTGTATATTGTCACCCTGCTTATTTAACTTCTATGCAGAGTACATCATGAGGAACGCTGGGCTGGAAGAAGCACAAGCTGGAATCAAGATTGCTGGGAGAAATATCAATAACCTCAGATATGCAGATGATACCACCCTTATGGCAGAAAGTGAAGAGGAACTCAAAGGCCTCTTGATGAAAGTGAAAGAGGAGAGTGAAAAGGTTGGCTTGAAGCTCAACATTCAGAAAACAAAGATCATGGCATCTGGTCCCATCACTTCTTGGGAAATAGATGGGGAAACAGTGGAAACCGTGTCACACTTTATTTTTTTGGGCTCCAAAATCACTGTGGATGCTGATTGCTGCCAGGAAATTAAAAGACGCTTACTCCTTGGAAGGAAAGTTATGACCAGCCTAGATAGCATATTAAAAAGCAGAGACATTACTTTGCCAACCAAGGTCCGTCTAGTCAAGGCTATGGTTTTTCCCGTGGTCATGTATGGATGTGAGAGTTGGACTGTGAAGAAAGCTGATCGCCGAAGAATTGATGCTTTTGAACTGTGGTGCTGGAGAAGACTCTTGAGAGTCCCTTGGACTGCAAGGAGATCCAACCAGTCCATTCTAGAGGTGATCAATCCTGGGTGTTCATTGGAAGGATTTATGCTAAAGCTGAAACTCCAATACTTTGGCCACCTCATGTGACGAGTTGACTCACTGGAAAAGACTCTGATGCTGGGAGCGATTCGGGGTAGGAGGAGGCGGGGACGACAGAGAATGAGATGGCTGGATGGCATCACCGATTCAGTGGACGTGAGTTTGAGTGAACTCCGGGAGTTAGTGATGGACAGTGAGGCCTGGCGTGCTGTGGTTCATGGGGTCGCTAAGAGTCGGACACGACTGAGCGACTGAACTGAACTGAACTGAAGTAAGGAAGGAATGCCGGAAGGAATGCCTAAAGGAATGGAGAAGGAGATGGCACCCCAATCCACTACTCTTGCCTGGAAAATCCCATGGACAGAGGAGCCTGGTAGGCTGCAGTCCATGGGGTCGCGAAGAGTCAGAAACAACTGAGCGACTTCCCTTTCACTTTTCACTTTCATGCATTGGAGGAGGAAATCGCAGCCCACTCCACCGTTCTTGCCTGGAGAAACCCAGGGGCAGGGGAGCCTGGTGGGCTGCCATCTATGGGGTCACACAGAGTCGGACAAGACTGAACCAGCTTAGCAGCAGCAGCAGCCTAAAGGAAAACTTTGATTTGCAAAACAAACCCATGCTTTTATTATCTACATTTGGGTGTTCCATATCTTATTCAGTTAATGTCATGGTCACCTCAACTTGCCACCACGAGTAAATACCTTTGTCGTATTATAACATTTTCAGGCTCTTTATGTGCTAGTTGAAACCAGACTGCTTCACACCTTTTATCACTCAATGCTTCTAACATCTTTATAGGAGAGGAGAGAAATATCTTCACAGCATTTGTTATTCTGCCTTTGTATCCTGTGCAGCATGCTCTATCTTTACCGCTGTTCAAACAAATGATTTACTGTCAGTTTCTTTCCTCAAAGGAGAAATCTGGAAGGGTTCAATGTAGAAAACTTTTTTTTTCTTTCTCATTCCAATAATTCGGCCTCAGAATGTTCCTGGGCATAGACAGAGTGCTGCTGCTGCTAAGTTGCGTCAGTTGTGTCCAACCCTGTGAGACCCCATAAACGGCAACCCACCAGGCTCCCCTGTCCCTGGGATTCTCCAGGCAAGAACCCTGGAGTGGGTTGCCATTTCCTTCTCCAATGCATGAAAGTGAAAAGTGAAAGTGAAGTCGCTCAGTCGTGTCTGACTCTTAGCGACCCCAAGGACTGCAGCCTACCAGGCTCCTCTGTCCATGGGATTCTCCAGGCAAGAGTACTGGAGTGGATTGCCATTGCCTTCTCCGATAGACAGACTACATTGTGAAAATAAGAATTATTTTCACTCTTGGCCCACCACTCTCTCCTTTCTAAGCAAAGACAAGCATCAGTGCCTCGTTCTCTGGCACTACCCCAAGAGTGGCAGCTGTCAACTTAAAAAGATGCACAACATGAGAGTTGTCAGTCAACTTTTATTTGGGGCGAAATGAGGACTCTAACCTGGGAGACAGAGTCTCAGCTAAGTCTGAGAAACCGCTCAGAAGAGGTAAGGGAAGGTCAGTATATATGTGACTTTGGTGAAGGTGGGTATACGTGCAATCAAACACATAATCTTTGCAGACAGTTTCAGCTAGTCATAAGAAGCACATGTCACCACGCAAGATTTTAGTATTTTTCTAGTTATGAGGAGATATAAAAATTGAGTTCTTAAAATCAGCTCCTGAAAATATCTAACTATCTGAAGATCCATTCTGTCAGTTTTTCCCAGAGCACAGAGTGCCTCATTCCTGATATCCACCCTGAGCTTTTTTCCAGGGGTGTTGAAAGTCAGCACACGACATAATCCTCACAGAGGCAGATGGCTAATTTGTAGTTGACATAGTAAAACCCAAGAATAATAGATCTACACTGATACTCCTTTATCTGGGTGCTACGGAGATTTTGGAATGTATAATCCTTTGTGGGGTGAGGCTGTCTTATGCATTGTGGGCTGTGTAGCAGCAATCCTAACCCTCTAATTGATAAATACCAATATCACCCTCTGTCAAGTTGTGGCACCAGAAATGCATCCAGAGTTGCCAGATGTACCTGGAGGGGAGTGGAGGAGCTGAATTACGTTCAGTTGAGACCCACATATGACCACATAGGACTAGGCAGATTAGACAGCCCCAATACAAGCTTCCTGTTCTCATACTGCTGGAATAGCGAGCCTGATTCAGTGTCTCAAGAACTCTTTAAGACTAGTATATAACTTCCCGGTGGGCAAGCTTCTAAGGTAGGCCAGCTCTGAATATGTGTTCATAATATGCCTTTTATTTTATCCTGCCCAGAAAGCCTTTTGCTTTCTCTTAAGACTGATCAACAAAGCCTTTCAAAGTAGTTTTTTTTCTCTAATCACTGAAGTTGGATTACAGATGAGTATGTGCTTTTTTTTAAGAGAATTGATATGCATTCCATATTTCATTCCAGAAACATATATAATTTTATCTAAGAGTTTTTGAAAATATTGACTCTGTATTGGTTGCCCAAACCATTATTTTACTTGGTCTAGATCAAATTTGAGCAGTCCATGCTCCCAAAACATGTTTGAGATTATTAATAATAAAAACCACTATGGAACATAGCTGCATAAACATAAAGATAAAAATAGATACGAATTTGTAGAAAGAAAATGGGAAACACTGCCAGGAGCTATAGTTGAACATTGCCCACCTGAGTTTCCTGGCAGATAGGGAAAAATAAAAGGAAAAGAAGGAAGCATTAAAAAAGAACCATAATCAGAATTTTGTGTGTGTGTGTGTGTGAATCCTGAAGGCTAATGGGAAAATGAATTTTGGCCTATAAGAGTTTTAGAATCATTGCAATCCTATTGTCTATTTAGAAACAGTAGATTTACCCAATCGGAGAAGGCAATGGCAACCCACTCCAGTACTCTTGCCTGGAGAATCCCATGGACGGAGGAGCCTGGTGGGCTGCAGTCCATGGGGTCACTAAGGGTCGGACACGACTGAGCGACTTCACTTTCACTTTTCACTTTCATGCATTGGAGAAGGAAATGGCAACCCACTCCAGGGTTCTTGCCTGGAGAATCCCAGGGACAGGAGAGCCTGGTGGGCTGTCGTCTATGGGGTCACACAGAGTCGGACACGACTGAAGCGACTTAACAGCAGCAGCAGCAGCAGATTTACCCAATAGTAAAATCACTGCAGATGCTGATTGCAGCCATGAAATTAAAAGACGCTTGCTCCTTGGAAGGAAAGTTATGACCAACCTTGATAGTATATTAAAAAGCAGAGACATTACTTTGCCGACCAAGGTCCGTCTAGTCAAGGCAATGGTTTTTCCCGTGGTCATGTATGGATGTGAGAGTTGGACTGTGAAGAAAGCTGATCGCCGAAGAATCGATGCTTTTGAACTGTGGTGTTGGAGAAGACTCTTGAGAGTCCCTTATACTGCAAGGAGATCCAACCAGTCCATTCTAAAGGAGATCAATCCTGGATGTTCATTGGAGGGACTGATGCTGAAGCTGAAACTCCAATACTTTGGCCACCTCATGAGACGAGTTGACTCACTGGAAAAGACTCTGATGCTGGGAAAGGTTGGGGGCGGGAGGAGAAGGGGACGACGGAGAATGAGATGGCTGGATGGCATCACCGACTCTGTGGACATGAGTTTGAGTGTACTCCGGGAGTTGGTGATGGACAGGGAGGCCTGGCGTGCTGTGATTCATGGGGTCGCAGAGAGTCGGACACGACTGAGCGACTGAACTGAACTGAACTGAACCATATATACTGGGTAAATCTACTGTTTCTAAATAGACAATAGGATTGCAATGATTCTAAAACTCTTATAGGCCAAACTATCTGAAAAAACCTAGGAATCGTGTGCTCTAAATCATTTATTGATGTTATATATAGAGTGTTTTAGTTTGATGAAAAATGGGTTTGAAATCAATACTATTTTGTTCTATTTATAATTGCATTTTATGGGGTTTATGAATAGGAAATATTTGCATGATAAAAGTGTTTCCCCAGTGGTTCAGTGGTAAAGAATCCACCTGCAATGCAGGAGACATGGGTTCAATCCCTGGATTGGGAAGATTCCCCAGGAGGAGGGCATGGCAACCCACTCCAGTATTCTTGCCTAGAGAATCCAATGGACTGAGGAGCTTGGCAGGCTACAGTCCATGTTGTTGCAACATGACTAAGTCGGACATGACTGAGTGACTAACACTTTCACTTCATACAGCTTTTAGTTGAATAAAAAATGGATTTTTAAAAACAGTAATATTTAATTTGTTGTATTTATATTTACATTTTATGGGTTGAATAGGAAATATGTACACAGTAAAAATGATCAAATCATGCTCATTAAAAGTTTAAGATAAGTCAACTTCCCCTTTCTGAAATCCCTTCCAGGTTCCCCAGAGGCTCTCACTCTCATCAGCTACTGGTGGCTTTGTACAGAGACATTTTATGCAAAAACAAACATATACATTAAAAAAATCTCCATATACATGGTATCACACTGCATATAAATTTAAAACCAATGAAAATGAAAGAACTGTAGCATTTTTTACATACAAATTAATTTTTATTAGTAAGCCAGGTTTTAAATTATGATTCACATTTGACTTAGCCCATGCCCATAGGACACATTAATGTTGGGTGTACAGAGAGGGACACATTAAGATTCAGGTACTACCTTATTTTGTGGAGTTTTGCTTCAGTTTTTGAACTGTGGTGTTGGAGAAGACTCTTGAGAGTCCCTTATACTGCAAGGAGATCCAACCAGTCCATTCTAAAGGAGATCAACCCTGGATGTTCACTGGAGGGACTGATGCTAAAGCTGAAACTGCAATACTTTGGCCACCTCATGCGACGAGTTGACTCACTGGAAAAGACTGTGATGCTGGGAAAGGTTGGGGGCGGGAGGAGAAGGGGACGACGGAGAATGAGATGGCTGGATGGCATCACCGACTCTGTGGACATGAGTTTGAGTGTACTCCGGGGGTTGGTGATGGACAGGGAGGCCTGGCGTGCTGTGATTCATGGGGTCGCGGAGAGTCGGACACGACTGAGCGACTGAACTGAACTGAATTGAACGGAGAAGGCGATGGCACCCCACTCCAGTGTTCTTGCCTGGAGAATCCCAGGGATGGCGGAGCCTGGTGGGCTGCCGTCTGTGGGGTCGCACAGAGTCGGACACGACTGAAGCGACTTAGCAGTAGCAGCAGCAGCAGCAGCTTCAGTCTTAACTTCAGAGCTTTTGGTTCCCAACTTGTTTTCCATGCACCTTTTGGAGTCTGTATGTGATGTCTGAAGCTGTGTCTGCAGACTTAAATCAACTCCCAGAAAGCCTGAGTGAGGCATTTGGATGTTTCGTTTGTTGTTCACAATTATGTCAATCTCTTTCCCCATGCCAGCGACCTGGTAAGGACCTTGGTTGCTGCTAGATACAGCTATTGGGCATTACCACTCTTCTGGAGCAAAGCTAGTTTTCTGGAACTTTCAACTTAGCCAAGCTATGTGCAGTGTTCTCCACAGAACAGAAAAGGCACTGAATCTCCATTTGGTTCCTCATGGGCTCTGTTTGACAACCACCTGGACTCCTTTTAGATTTAGTCAATCACTAGTCACTAAGCTGAACCTCCAATACTTTGGCCACCTCATGCGAAGAGCTGACTCATTGGGAAAGACCCTGATGCTAGGGAAGATTAAGGGCAGGAAGAGAAGGGGACAACAGAGGATGAGATGGTTGGATGGCATCACTGACTCAATGGACATGGGTTTGAGTAAACTCTGGGAGTTGGTGATGGACAGGGAAGCCTGGTGTGCTGCGGTTCATGGGGTCGCAAAGAGTCGGACGTGACTGAGTGAACTGAGGCACTAAGCACAGCACTTGGGGTATCTTTTTGTAATTAGAAGAGTCTTACATATGTAGAGCATCACTTACATATGTAGGCATTGGCTACGTGCTTGATTCTCTTTCCCCTTAGGAGGCAGGGCTGGGGGATACAAAGATACAAGGAAGGATTTATAGACCCTCACACAAACAGGCTCTATACACAAATAAGCACTGCCTCATCAGACCATTAGACATATCTAGACATCTTAAACACAATTTATGTTAAAAACTAAGTTTCCTAATTTGTAAATGTCATATACAAATGTCCTCTTTTTACTAACCTATGCCTCAGCCTCTTCTTTTCCCTCTCCTGTTTCCTTACCCAGTACTATTTGGAAAAAGAGGAAAAGAGAACAACCCACAATAACTTTGACCACTTCTCCCCAGCTTCACTTCCCACCTTTGGCTAAGCCTTATGATGTTTCTTTTCTTGCCACTTAGACCACTTAGCCTAACTCTGACGTTTTTCTTTTGCAATAACTAGATATATTTTTATTGTTACTATTGTACATGCAGCCCCAGGATAACTTTGTTTTCATGATTTCTGGGGTGGCATTTCCCAAAGTTATTTATTTGTGCCATAGTTTCAAAATCATAATGTTTTGGTAGAATGTTGGTTAAGAGTGAATTATAATGATTACATTTAGTGCACTTAGCACACCAAATTACATTTTCAATAAGGCTTCTGTTAAGTAACAAGAAAATTTATCGGTGATATTACTTTAATTCTTCTTTCATTTGTGTGGATTAAGCCAGTTTTTGTTCTCTTTCATGTATCTTTCCTTCTGCACACCTTCAAAGTTTAGCTATAAACTTAGCTTTGTTATCTTCTATTGTTTAGAAGCAGTCACATGTTCTGCTTATACTCAAGGGTGATAATTGGAGATTATAACCCCTGAAAGCATTGATCATGGGGCCACTTTAAAGTCTGTCTGCCACAGGTGCATACTAAGAAGGCAGACCAGGAGCAGAGGCTTATGCCCACTTGGAAATGGGTTCAGAGCCTATTTGGGCAAGCAATACCAGGATCCTATGTACTTGGTCTATGTTTTAGAAGATGACATGAGTGTTCCATTGTAATGCTCCCAGGGAAGACATGCAGTCAGAATAAGGCCAGAGTGGAATTCTAAGATGTAGGACCCAAGACAGGCCTTTCTCACCTGAGGTCTATTCTGACTCTAAAATTAGTATTGACCACAACTTTGACCATGTTACACTCGGGCCGTGTCTGATAACACTGCCCTTGGGTGAAAAATAACCAGGAGACGAGGGCCACCATCACTGAAGAGAATGGCTCAGAGAGCAGCAGAGGGATTCTCATGAGAGAGTAAGGCCCTCTGTCCCACCTCCATGAAGGTGAAAGGTAAGCTCTTTCACAGCAAGACGGCATCTTGAGAAGGACACGATGGGAGGAAGTAGCAAAGTGGAGGAGTCAGCATTTACCTGAAGTATATCTGAATAGAACCAGGAGAGACAGTCAGGAAGTAAATTGATAAGTGAAAGTTTCTCTCTTACCCAATAGCTTGGGAAACACATGAGAAAAATCACATCAGCTGTACAAAATTTAAAGTGACACGGCATGAATAAATACTTCAGTCTTACTGTATCAACCTTTGACTCAGAGCTTACAATTTGCTGTGTGGTTGGTAATTTCATCCTTAGCCATTCTTGAAACTTTCCCAGGATCCGGCCTGTGCCAGAGGTCTTACTCAAGGCCAAGTCTTATTTGAGATCAAGACATTCGAAATCTCCCTGCTGCTACTGGATATTTGGATACACTTTTATTTGGCTCACTCTTTTTAATTCTTCTTTGCCCAAGCCTATGTTTTCAGTTATTTCCATTATAACTCTTGCTGTTTACAAGACGGTTTTTATGTCCACATTTGCTTCTTTTCCTTTTCTGTTTCCTTGCCTTTTTTCCAGCTTACTTTTTAATCTCCTTTTGTCTTATTGCTTTTTTTTTCTCTTTGCTACTTTGTTTTAGGCAAAGATTTTAAAGATTTCTTTGAGAGTATTTATATGGAATGTTTTACAATTTTCTTACTTGTTCTTATTTTGATAGCTACTCTTCATTTGCTCTTCATTCATGATGTTCCTTTGTTCCTTTTGTGCTATGATATCTTTATCTAGTTTGTGTACAGAGTTCCTTTGATCTGAGTTTATTTGTATTTGTCTATTCTGTCAGTACTGGAAATTTGCTGAAAAAATAAGATGGGACAGAAATATTTCTCTGAGCAATGTATACACCATCATCCACTCAGCGCTCTGAGCAACTGGGACACAAAGGGAGGAAGCTTGAACCAGAGCTAGTCATTCTCTCACAGCTTTTCTCTTTGATGATCTTATATTTTTACAAGTCTCTTCAATGGATTATGATCATCTGTTGTGATGGTTTCCTTCACTCCCTCCCACTTACAGCCTTGTTCTTGAGAATATCAGTTCCTCATTTAGCCTCACTGACTCTTTGCAGCATGGAATGAGGCTCATATGTTTTCCCTTAATTCATTCAGATCCTTAAATTTCTTTCAAATAAGCATCAATCATAAATTGTGTAGGTCACAGACACTTTAGATCTGTGCTATCTGGTTTTGTGTGTATTAACAAACACAGATGACGATGCAGACTTAGACATAGACACAGACAAATATATAGAGAGATCTAGTCTAGGCATCATGCCATGTATTGGTTCTGATGTCACTGTTCTTGGCAGCTTATTTATAGAATAGGGTTTGAAGTCGAGTTGGCTTTTCGTGTTTTCACTGAAGACAGAAAATTCTTATTTGAGTTTCATGCATTTCATAGTTTTGTATATTTCAGAAGAGAGTCAAAGAAAAATGCCTTTACTCTGGCAGCTCCAAATATAAGTCCTGCACATATATTTTTTTTTAAATAATTTTTTTGCAAAAAAATCTTACCAAAAATGCCTTTATTTTTATGGTCCTCTTATTGACATAATAAATGACAGTATTGTTTAGAAAATATTACAACTCAGTGAGCAATCTGGAAGGCCCTGGTTTGCACACACCATCTGCAGTGAATGATGGGTTTAATATTCCTGATGAGCTCGCAGTGCCAGAAACAGGCTGACCCTTGAATCATTCATATTGTAGTCATTTTTACTTAGTTACTATTCTTAAGCACATTCAATCTTTGACCATATATACCTATTCTTGGTGATCTGAAAGAGAAAGAACAAGGATCTCAGAGGTCTCTTTTCCCTATTCACTCAAGAAAAATCATGTTTTGAATATGCTTACTGGGCCTTTTCATCTCCAGTGAAATGATGATAAAATACAGAGAAAATGTCTCTCTAGGGTGTATGACAATAGTTAACCAAGGGCTAAGGGTTTAGTGAGTTCTATGAGAAAACTGCAAATATTTCTATTTCAAATAATTTCTTTTGAGATTGAATTTAAACACATGAATATAAGGAACACAAAGCGCTATTTTAATTCAATTAATTTGGACCACTTATTGTTAACTTTTCATTTGTAGGGGACATTAACTTCTATTTCTTGATACTGGTATCATTGGTTTTATTAGAATAAGTTAAATTTCTATGATGTGCTTTAATAATATATTGGTAGAAGACAAGTTTTACAATGATCTTTCTATTACTGACTATTAATAGACCTATTATAATAATCTCTCCACTTTCCTTAAAGTTCAAGAGAGAGCAAATAGTCACATATCCACTCCAACTCCATTGTAGTGTGATGCAGGATGTAAGATAGGACCAGTACTTCCATGTTTTTACATTAAGATTTGAGTTTAAATCTCACCTTGTATTATTTTAGATGATCATGAAAAAAACAAAGCCATATGTTCTGCAGTTTATGACCCCCATTTTATTTTATTTTTATTATTATTTTTTATTGGAGGCTAATTACTTTACAAAAATATATTGGTTGGTTTTGCCATACATTGACATGAATCTGCCCCGGGTGTACATTAGTTCCCCTTCTTGAACCCCCCTCCCACCTCCCTCCCCATCCCATCCCTCTGGGTCATCCCCATGCACCAGCACCGAGCATCCTGTATCATGCGTCGAGCCTGGACTGGTGATTCATTTCACATATGATAATATACATGTTTCAATGCCATTCTCCCAAATCACCCCACCCTCACCCTCTCCCACAGAGTCCCAAAGACTGTTCTATACACCTGTGTCTCTTTTGCTGTCTCGCATACAGGGTTAAGGTTACCATCTTTCTAAATTCCATATATATGCATTAGTATACTGTATTGGTGTTTTTCTTTCTGGCTTACTTCACTCTGTAGAATAGGTTCCAGTTTCATCCACCTCATTAGAACTGATTCAGATGTATTCTTTTTAATGGCTGAATAATACTCCATTGTGTATATGTACCAAAGCTTTCTTATCCATTCATCTGCAGATGGACATCTAGGTTGCTTCCATGTCCTTGCTATTATGACAAAGGAGGCAAGAATATAAAATGGAGAAAAGACAGTCTCTTTAACAACTGGTGCTGGGAAAACTGGTCAGCCACTTGTAAAAGAATGAAACTAGAACACTTCCTAACACCATACACCAAAATAAACTCAAAATGGATTAAAGATCTAAATGTAAGACCAGAAACTATAAAACTCCTAGAGGAGAACGTAGGCAAAACACTCTCCGACATAAATCACAGCAGGATCCTCCAAGACCCACCTCCCAGAATACTGGAAATAAAAGCAAAAATAAACAAATGGGACCTAATTAAAATCAAAAGCTTCTGCACAGCAAAGGAAACTCTAAGCAAGGTGAGAAGACAGCCTTCAGAATGGGAGACAATAATAGCAAATGAAGCAACTGATAAAGGATTAATCTCCAAATTATACAAGCAGCTCCTGCAGCTTAATTCCAGAAAACTAAGTGACCCAATCAAAAAATGGGCCAAAGAACTAAACAGACATTTCTCCAAAGAAGACATAAAGATGGCTAATAAACACATGAGAAAATGCTCAACATCCCTCATCATCAGAGAAATGCAAATCAAAACCACAATGAGATACCATTTCACACCAGTCAGAATGGCTGCTATCCAAAAGTCTACATGCAATAAGTGCTGGAGAGGGTGTGGAGAGAAGGGAACCCTCTTACACTGTTGGTGGGAATGCAAACTAGTACAGCCACTATGGAGAACAGTGTGGAGATTCCTCAGAAAACTGGAAATAGAACTGCCATATGATCCAGCGATCGCACTCCTGGGCATACACACCGAGGAAACCAGAATTGAAAGAGACACATGTACTCCAATGTTCATTGCAGCACTGTTTATAATAGCCAGGACATGGAAGCAACCTAGATGTCCATCTGCAGATGAATGGATAAGAAAGCTTTGGTACTTATACACAATGGAGTATTTCTCAGCCATCAAAAAGAATGCATTTGAATCAGTTTTAATGAGGTGGATGAAATTGGAGCCAATTATACAGAGTGAAGTAAGCCAGAAAGAACATCATCAATACCGTATATTAACGCATATATATGGAATTTAGAAAAATGGTAACCTGAACCCTGTATAAGAGACTGCAAAAGAGACATAGGCATTTAGAACAGTCTTTGGGACTCTGTGGGAGAGGGTGAAGGTGGAATGATTGGAGAGAATGGAATTGTAGCATGTATATTATCATAAATGACCAGTCCAAGTTCGACGCATAAATTTTCCTCTGTTCAAAAAAAAAAAAAAAATAAACAGTGCTGCAATGAACATTGGAGTACATGTGTTTCTTTCAATTCTGGTTTCCTCAGTGTGTATGCCCAGGAGTGCGATTGCTGGATCATATGGCAGTTCTATTTCCAGTTTTTTAAGGAATCTCCACACTGTTCTCCATAGTGGCTGTACTAGTTTGCATTTCTACCAACAGTGTAAGAGGGTTCCCTTTTCTCCACACCCTCTCCAGCATTTATTGCATGTAGACTTTTGGATAGGAGCCATTCTGACTGATGTGTAATGGTATCTCATTGTGGTTTTGATTTGCATTTCTCTGATTATGAGGGATGTTGAGCATTTTTTCATGTGTTTGTTAGCCATCTTTATGTCTTCTTTGGAGAAATGTCTGTTTAATTCTTTGGCCCATTTTTTGATTGGGTCGTTTATTTTTCTGGAATAGAGCTGCAGGAGCTGCTTGTATATTTTGGAGATTAATCTTTGTCAGTTGTTTCATTTGCTATTATTTTCTCCCATTCTGAAGGTTGTCTTTTCACCATGCTTATAGTTTCCTTTGCTGTGCAGAAGTTTTTAATTTTAATTAGGTCCCATTTGTTTATTTTTGCTTTTATTTCCAATATTCTTGGAGGTGGGTCATGGAGGATCCCGCTGTGATTTATGTCAGAGAGTGTTTTGCCTATGTTCTCCTCTAGGAGTTTTATAGTTTCTGGTCTTACATTTAGATCTTTAATCCATTTTGAGTTTATTTTTTTGTATGGTGTTAGGAAGTGATCTAGTTTCATTCTTTTACAAGTGGCTGACCAGTTTTCCCAGCACCAGTTGTTAAAGAGACTGTCTTTTCTCCATTTTATATTCTTGCCTCCTTTGTCAAAGATAAGGTGTCCATAGGTGCGTGGATTTATCTCTGGGCTTTCTATTTTGTTCCATTGATCTATATTTCTGTCTTTATGCCAGTACCATACCATCTTGATGACTGTGGCTTTGTAGTAGACCCTGAAGTCCAGCAGTTTGATTCCCCCAGTTCCATTCTTCTTCCTCAACATTGCTTTGGCTATTCAAGGTTTTTTGTATTTCCATACAAATTGTGAGATTATTTGTTCTAGCTCTGTGAAAAATATCATTGGTAGCTTGATAGGGATTGCATTGAATGTATAAATTACTTTGGGTAGTATACTCATTTTCACAATATTTATTCTTCCAATCCACGAACACGGTATATTTCTCCATCTATCAATGTCCTCTTTGATTACTTTCAGCAGTGTTTTATAGTTTTCCATGTACAGGTCTTTTGTTTCCTTAGGTAGATATATTCCTAAGTATTTAATTTTTTTCATTGTAACAGTGAATGGTATAGTTTCCTTAATTTCTCTTTCTATTTTCTCATTATTAGTGTATAGGAATGCAAGGGATTTCTGTGTGTTGATTTTATATCCCGCAGCTTTACTGTAATTCATTGATTAGCTCTAGTAGTTTTCTTGTAGAGTCTTTAGGGTTTTCTGTGTAGAGGATCATGTCATCAGCGAACAGTGAAAGTTTTACTTCTTCTTTTCCAATATGGATTCCTTTTTATGTCTTTTTCTGCTCTGATGCTGTGGCCAAAACTTCCAGAACTATGTTGAATAGTAGTGGTGAGAGTGGGCACCCTTGTATGACCCCCATTTTAGATATGAAGAAAATAATTTCAGAAGTATCAGGTAATTCCCCTAAAATCCCTTTGCTAACAAGTGACAATAGCAGGTTTCTAAATAATCACCATGGTGTATAGTGTAAAGAAGGCCTGTAAATTTTGAGCACTGTGGATGCAAGTGCCTATATGGGAGAATGAAGCTGTACTAAACAAATGTTTTGTGAAAGAAAGACTTTAAAAAACAGGCATGAGAAGTGGCTAGTAAGTTATCCCATTTTTCACTGTTAATATATGCTAAGTAGTCATGTTGAGAATAGCATTCTATTTAAAACCTACATAAGAACTTATCATTTGAAGGACTTGTATATAAAGCAAAAATATTTCACTGAATTGTAGAAATCAAATCCTTAGGATAAATTCATCTCTATAATCGGGCCATTTGGTATAACTAAGCATGTGCCAGGCTCCTCATTAGATATGTTATGAATAAGTTTATTCAGTACTTATATTAAATTTCTCTTATGAGATCATCTTTGACTAACTTTAAAATATGATACTGAAAACAATTTTACCTGCCATACAGAAAGTTATGGCTTAGTAGAATGATATTCTTTTTGTTCAGTAGAATTTAAGCATATGACCAGTTTAGCAATTGATGGTTTAGAAACAAGGGTGGAGGGGGAGAATTAAAGACATATTATACAGAGAAACTTCTTTCATCCCTCAAATTCTTGAGGGATATAGCACACTTCTGATTTTAATGAGCCTTTTGATCATGAAACATATTAATAGTACAGAATCATAATGAATTCATACTTGCTGCCATTCATTTTATTGTATAGTTCTAGCTGTTATGTAAAATGGAAAGTCATAGCTTACATTTCAGCTGTGAGTATGTTCTCATTCTGGTTGAATCATTGTCTCAACTTGAGGAACTTGGGTTTATTATTCTCAAAAGCCTATTTCTGCTGCTACAACATTTATAGTTGACCATTATCTCCTGCGAATGGCATAAAAAACCAAGACATTAAAGTAATAGGCAATCTACTTAAAAGTGTTTATTCACTGTTTTTTTGACAGTTCTCCTAAATATGAACTAAAAGAGCTGTGTATTAGCCGTCTATCACTGAATAACAGCAGCTTAAAACAATACATATACATTACCTCACAACAGCTCACAGATTCAGCAATCCAGGTGCTTTTCAGCTGTGTCCTCGGGTTCCAGAAGTATCACAGTATGTAGTCAATTCAGGGCTCTTCTGTGAAGGATCTTAGTTGAGGGTCATTGGAGAATACAGTTTTTCATGACTGAAGTTGCAGTTCCTCATAACCTGTTGGCTAGAGGCCCACCTCAGTACTTAGCATGTGAGCTTTTCCATGGAGCCTCCAACCCCATACCAGCAAGCTAGCAAGAAGGCAAGAAAAAGTGCCATGAAGGACAAATGCCAGCAAGGTGGAAGTCACAGCCTTTTGTAACCTAATCACAGAAGTGTCATCCATGACTTTTGCCACGTTCCATTTTTACAAGCAAATCACTAGGTTCAGGTAACTCTCAAGGTGAGGGAATTACACAAAAGTGTGGGTACCACCAAGCGGGGGAGAGTCACTGGGAGCCATTTGGAAAGGTTCCCTGTTAGAGACAATATGTGTATAATTTCGGAAAAAAACAGAACTTGATTTTTTTTTTTTTTGCATTTTACATATTCATTTTTCTTAATTTCAGACTACAAGTAAAGCTTATAAGGTCAGTCATAATCAACAAAAAGCAATAGTAAATGTTTCTCTTATTTGAGCAAATACGCACATGTTACTGCACTAAAAACAAAAGGAAAAGAAAAAAAGTGGGGATTGTTTTTCAGCCTTGTGACTTGCATAGAAGGATGAAACTCTGAAATTTTCTTTTTAAGAGACATGTATGCAATTTTATAAGCATTAAGTTTGCTTTTTTTCTCTCTCTCTTTTAATGTTACCTGAAATTTGGGGGTTGATTTAATTTCACCCATCACATAACACCAGGACAATGTATTATAAATAATGCACAGAATAAAACTAGAGACAAACTATCTGCTCTTAGTCTGATCAAAGATGGTTTCACTGATACTGTGAAAAATACAGCTGGATTCCTGGCTCTATAATTCTTTTGGCACTTTTGCTAGTTTATATATTGATTTCTTTGGATTTAACCTGGGGATAAGATTAAGGAAGTAAAGACCTGCATGGATTTGATGCTCTTTCTTAAAAACCTTTCCAATGTCATTTGTATTAATATGTGCTCTACCTTCCAAATATTTTCGGAATTTTGACAACTCCTCAGCAGCTTTATTGCTGCTACCTTGTTTTAAGACACCACTAGAGAGCATATTGGGAGAAGGCAATGGCAAGCCACTCCAGTACTCTTGCCTAGAAAATCCCATGGACGGAGGAGCCTGGTAGGCTGCAATCCATGGGGTTGCTAAGGGTTGGACACAACTGAGCAACTTCACTTTCACTTTTCACTTTCACACATTGGAGAAGGAAACGGCAGCCCACCCCAGTGTTCTTGCCTGGAGAATCCCAGGGACGGGGGAGCCTGGTGGGCTTCCGTCTATGGGCTTCCGTCTATGGGGTCACACAGAGTCAGACATTACTGAAGTGACTTAGCAGCAGCAGCAGAGTGCATATAGAATTTTGCATTCTCACTTTTCTTGCTGATTCCATTCTCATGCTGCCCATACCCCCCTACATTCTAAGCTCAATAGAGCAGCAAGGGTAATCTTCTTAAAATGTAAGTCAAGTTATATCACTTCTCTGTCAAAAGCCTTCAATGCCTTCTCACCTCACTCAAAATGTCAGCCAAAATCAAAAGCCTATAAAGCCCTGTGAGTGCAGCCACCATCATATCTCTGATGGCTTCTCATCATTTTGCCTCTTGATCATCATGTTTGTGGAGAAGGCAATGGCAACCCACTCCAGTACTCTTGCCTGGCAAATCGCATGGACAGAGGAGACTGGTAGGCTGCAGTCCGTGGGGTCGCTAAGAGTCGAACACGGCTGCTCAACTTCACTTTCACTTTCCGCTTTCATGCATTGGAGAAGGAAATGGCAACACACTCCGGTGTTCTTGCCTGGAGAATCTCAGAGACGGGGGAGCCTGGTGGGCTGCTGTCTATGGGGTCGCACAGAGTCGGACACGACTGAAGAGACAGCAGCAGCAGCATGTTTGATTGATAATTGCTTTCTTGCAGTTTCCTGAACACCATGAGGATGCTCCAGTCTTTGCATTAGCTGCTCATTCTGCCTGGAATGCTGTTCTCCCAAATATTTGCTTGACATGTCCCATCATCTTTTTCAGATGGTACCCAAATATTTCTTTTTAATTTTTTTTTTCCCTATCCCTGCTGCCTGGCATGTGGGATCTCAGTTTCCTGGGAGTAATTGAATCTGAGCCTCCTGAAGTGGAAGCCCTTAACCACTGGACTGCCAGGAAAGTCCCCTCTTATTTTTTGACCCTATTAAAAAAAAAAAAACTGAATATTCTGCCTGGCTTTCTTGATCCACATTTCCTAATTAATTTTTATGTTTCTTTTTTCTGAGGAGTTACTGTCTGTTCTGTTTGCCTAGAGACAATGTACATTCTATGGTCAGTGCTCAAGAAATTGTTTTAAAATAAAAGTTCCTGTATCTTTTCTCTTGGTTAAATAATTGGACTCATGTCCATTTTGTCCTACCTCTAATTCAAATAGAAAATTTGATATTTGTTCTTTGTGTTTAATCTTTGTTAATTTGATTAATATGTGTCTTGGGGTATTTCGCCTTGGGTTTATCCTGTTTGGGACTCTCTGGGATTCTTGGACTTGGGTGATTATTTCCTTCCCCATTTTAGGGAAATTTTCAACTATTATCTCCTCAAGTATTTTCTCATGGTCTTTCTTCTTGTTGTCTTCTTCTCGGACTCCTATGATTCGGAAATTGGGGCGTTTAAAATTGTCCCAGAGGTCTCTGAGATTGTCCTCATTTCTTTTAATTCGTTTTTCTTTTTTCCTCTCTGCTTCATTTATTACTACCATTCTATCTTCTAACTCACTTATTCTATCTTCTGCCTCCATTATTCTACTATTGGTTCCCTCCAGAGTGTTTTTGATCTCATCTATTGCATTATTCATTGTATATTGACTCTTTTTTATTTCTTCTAGATCCTTATTAAACCTTTCTTGCATCGTCTCAATCCTCGTCTCCAGATTATTTATCTGTAACTCCATTTTGCTTTCAAGATTTTGGATCAATTTCACTATCATTATTTGGAATTCTTTATCAGGTAGATTCCCTATCTCTTCCTCTTTTGTTTGGGTTGGTGGGCATTTATCCTGTTCCTTTATTTGCTGGGTATTTCTCTGCCTCTTCATCTTGCTTATATTGCTGTGTTTGGGGTGGCCTTTCCGTCTTCAGGCAGTTTGTGGAGTTCTCTTTATTGTGGAGTTTCCTTGCTATGGGTGAAGTTGGACGCGTGGCTTGTCAAGGTTCCCTGGTTAGGGAAGCTTGTGTCAGTGTTCTGATGGGTGGAACTGGATTTCTTCTCTCTGGAGTGCAATGAAGTGACTAATAATGAGTTATGAGATGTCAATAGGTTTGGAGTGACTTTGGACAACCTGTATAGTCACTTCCAAGGTGGTTCCCTCTGTTTTAGCTTCTGTTTGCTGGTCTCTTCAGTGTCTAATATCCGCCCTGACACTGGGAGGTGGTGGTGGACACTTTTTAAAGCTCACTTGTTCAGTCCTGTTCTGGGAAGGGAGGAACACTGCAGAGAAATATCTCTGGCATCTGTGGGGAGTGCTCCCAGTGTCCCGGCCACACTGGGTTTGCCCCCACTCACGGCGTGTGTGCTGTCCCAGTCTACACTGCACAGGCTCTAAGTTGCTCTGCCAATAACTGTCTGAGGCCGGCGCTGGGTTGCATGCAAGTCCCAGGTCTAAGCCACTCAGGTTCAGGTACTCGGGTACTCCACAAAAGCGCAGACTTGGTTGGGCCTGCGTTTTGTGCCTTCCCCGGACCGAGCAACTCAAGTGACCAGGTGTTTGGCAAGCACAGTCGCTGCGACTTATCACCTCCCCGGTCCCTCCCACTCAGTTTTCTGTGTATACAACCGGCGCACCTTCTCAGGCAGATGTTAACCAGCCAGAAACCCAAAAAGTCTTGGTAACACTAAAGCCTGCCTGCAGATTGGTATTGGATGCCTCTCTGGGAATGCGATTGCCCGCTTCTGGCTCTGACTGCCCTCCCCTGCCTGTCTTGGCGGCGGATGGGCCGTCCGCAGCCGTCTAGCTCTGCTCAGTCTTTTGTTCTGTGAGAGGGGCTGGCAGAGTCTTAAGTTAGGGCTTTTCACCTTTTCGCGGGGTAGTTACCCCACAGTCTGCTCTGCTATCTCCAGTCACCTCCCCCAGACTGCCCTCACAGCATTCAGGCCCGGTCCCCTCTCTAAGCAGTTCAGCTCACTCCTCCCTGCCCAGGCCCCCCTTGTTAATGGCGGATGTGGGCATCTGCTCTGCTTCTCCGCTGGGGGTTACCTTTGGACTTGTAAGCTGTGAGGTTTAATTATTTATTTCTTTTTCTCCCGGTTGGTTGTGTTGTCCTCTGAGGTTCCAAAGCTAGCCACCGCCTGTGAGAGTGTTTCCTGGTTTCAGAAACTTCTCTCTTTTTTTATGCCTCCCTTCCCGGGACGGACTCCATCCCTACTTCTTTTGTCTTTTTATCGTTTATGTTTTTTCCTACCTTCTTTCGAAGACAATGGGCTGCTTTTCTGGGTGCCTGATGGAGTTGTTCAGCATTCAGAAGTTGTTTTATGGACTTTACTCATTGTTCAATTGTTCTTTTGATGAATTTTTTGGGGAGAAAGTGGTATCGCCGTCCTATTCCTCCACCATCTTGTTCCCTCCTCCCTGACTTCAAATTCTAAAAGTCACAAGTTAATGAGCAGCTCTGATATCTGTAACTCTTGTAACCCAGTCATTCGTGTGCCTCCTTTATGAGGATTCAGTGTGATTGTGATGCTGTTATCCCTCTGATAGGAACTCTAACTCAGTGTAAAGCCCTAAAGATCTGTTACTTATTTTTATTTTATATTGTACTATATTTTATTTATAGTGTTGTGTTTGTTTCAGGTGTATAGCAAAGTGATACAGTCATATATATATATATATATATATATATATATATATGAATTAACAAAAGCAGTTCCCATCTTTTGATGGGGAGTTCATGGTTTATAATATAAATGGCATTATTTTGAGAGAGGGATAACTTAGGTAAGACATTGTGTTTTTTTTTTTTTTTCTTTTTGCAGCTTGAGGCAGTTGTAAAATAACTTAATGTAGCTTTTTGCAACTGTGTATTCTATAGTATTTTTTTCATTTGGTGATATTTTAACTGTTAATGTTTATGGCATTCTGCTTTGTACCATTTATTAAATTTTATAAATAAATTAAAAAAATAGAAAATTTGCATTCCTTTACTAATTTGCAATATTATCATGCCAGTTTTATTTTCTTGATGTTAAGTGTACAGAAAGACCAAAGTTTGCAAATGGGCTCTGTTATCTAAATGTTGTGTGATTAATGTACTCTGCCCTCACTGTGATAACTTATATCCAACACATAGAAATAAAAACTCTGTGATGACAGTTTTTGATTTGTTTTCAAAATGGTGCTGTTGGCTCATAAAAACTGTTTATTTTGTGGGTCAGAATTCAGTTTTTATTAGGCTTATCAATAATTAACCCATAGTTAAACTGCAGTGTCTCACACTATATTTACTTGTTTTCTACTGTATGCAGAAGAACATGCATTTTTCCAGTCTAAAGTTTGGGAAATAATTTTCTTCCTCTTTTCATTTATTCCATTAATTTCTTAAATTTTCCATCATGAAGTGAAAAATAGGGCCTTTCACAAGTTGCTTATTTTTAAAGCCTTCTCAGTCTGCACCACAACTTGATTTAGTTTTCTCACTCAAGTTCGCACTGTTTATTGATCAGGTGCTTTGGTGAGGGTCTCTGGGAAACATTAGGTCAAACCTAACAGATGAAATATTTTTTAAGAAAGGATGCAGTGTTTTAGTTTGGGTGCAGGCCTTACTTAAATTCTCTGAGATGTATCCTATGTAATTTGACTTCAGTGATTTTAATTGGCAATAAATTACAATATGATATGATATGATTTTCCCAAAAAGGTTATTTTAAGCTTCAGTTATACTAATAGCAGAATAATATACAGAATGCAAGAAATGATGGTAGGATTATGTTCTATTCTATAAATAACATTACAATTTGTTGGTTTTCTGTGTTAGGAAGACTGACAGCCTGGAGCAATTTTAAAGAAGTTTTTCCAACTGGTAGGACTTCTTGATAATTGTGCTGAAGGTGAGAAGCATTTGGAGTAGGCAAAGTATAAAAACTATAGTCAAGGAGTGTCCTGGGGAAAAGAGTTTAGAAATTCTATATTATTCAAAGGGTTTCCTGGGTGGTGCAGTGGTAAAGAATTTACCTGCCAGTGTCAAAGATATAACAGACATAGACTCAATCCCTGGGTCGGGAAGATATCCTGGAGGAGGAAATGGCAGCACACTCCAGTATTCTTGCTTGGAAAATCCCACAGACAAGAGGAGCCTAGCAGGCTACAGTCCGTGAGGTAGCAGTGAGTCAGACATGAGTGAGCAACTGAGCACGTGTTACTCAAAGGTTACAAAACACAGTGAAAGAAAGTAACAGCTTCAGTTTTGATAAAAAAGAAAGACCTTTTAACAATTAGAGCCTTTGGGAAATGAAATGGTGTTGCTTGGTGAGGAAATGAATTCTACAGTACCTAGACATATTTGAGCAAAACTCCAGATGTTCAAGCATTAAATGGGCCTGAAGCGGATGATTTTTAGCTCCTTCCCAAATCCTGAACTTCCATGCTTCTTAATGAGAAGGATAGAAGAAACTCGATGGATGAAGAGCTAGAGTTGTTTTTAATAGAAAGTTGATATTTATTTAATATGATAAAGAAAACCTGTGAAATTTACATTCCTCTTAGTATCATGGGAGAGGTGATGTCAAAAAGAAAATAAACTTAAAAACTTGATGAAAGCACACAGTGAAATATGTAGGCACCGGTAGTAGTTTTAATTTAGGGGAAGGCAAAAAATAAATCAAGCAGTTAATGAAGTCAGGACTCAAATCTCCAAATAATAAACTCAAGCTGAGAGAAGCCCTGACTTATGTAATACTGCATAAGTACATGAGAGAAGTTGTTGTTCTCTGTGACCTTCATACCCTCTGGACAAAGAGAAGGCAAGAACAGACTCTATCCTGGTATAAATCAACCCTCAGTATGCTGTGTTGTCTAGAAAGGCGGAACTGAAGGAGGTCAGGTATTAAAGGAAAAAGTCATTAGACTCATGTGGGAAAAGTTCCAGCTGTGTATCCGCTAAGATGGTATCAATGGGTTGACTGTGAAATGTTTCAAACAAGCAGAATTTTAAATAGTGATATTTTGGGAGCACACATTCATTCGTCTTGAAAGTTTTAATGAGAAAAGCAAGAGCAACTAAACAGTCTCTCAAGGTGACCATGCATTTCTGCAAGCTTATCTTTTGAGTCATGGATATGTGCCCAGTTCTTTGACTTATAAGGATATGTTGTAACAGAAACATCTGATGTCCTTTTTCACTGGTTTTATTTACCTGGTAGACATATGAAGAAAGAAGAAAGAAATACAAATGAACAAAATAGCTGTTTCTTCTATAGTTGTTAGCAATTTATTTTTGTTTTTTTCCTTTTGACTTATAGCTCAGTAGGGGCAGCAAAGAAATAGACATATTTCATGAGAAAAGCCAGAGATTTTTTATATCTCTTAAAGAAATTACATTATTGATGAGACTTAAAAACATAGGTACTTATAATTAAGGGAAATGAAATTGATTATCAACAGAGATGGTCAGGGGCCTTAAATGAAATCTATCCCAGGCCACCTTCCCTCTCCCACATCTCTGCTACACTGTCCTCTATCATTTTACATCTTACTATGAGATGACAGGCAAAATTAGTGATAGCTTGTTTTCCCTTGATTATAAAAATGTTTTCCTTCATCTTTTCCAAGTTCACAAATAGGATATATATTATTTGACAACCAAATCATGTATTAATACTGGAATATGTGAAAGAATGAATGAAAGTAATACCTGTAATGAAAGATATAGGCACCACCTAAGGTTTCTCTATATGAGAGAAGTTGTCTAAAGTCCACAAAAGAGTAAAATGATCAGATGTGATCACAGGAGAACAACTTTCCAGAATCAGGACTAAAATGTCCATTTGCAAACTTGATTCTCTTTGTGTGTGCTAGGTCACTTGAGTCATGTCAGACTCTTTGTGACCCTATGGACTGTAAACTGCTAGGCTCCTTTCTCCATGGGATTCTCCAGGCAAGAATACTGGAGTGAGTTGCTATGCTCTCCTCCAGGGGATCTTCCTGACCTAGGGATTGAAGCCACATCTCTTACGTCTCCTGCATTGGCAGGTCTGTACCACTAGTGCCACCTAGGAAGTCCAATTCTCTTTGAATCTTTCCTAAAAATGCTTTAAAGAAAAAAAAATTTTTTTTTAACCAGTTGCTAGTCAATACTAAATGCTGAGTTAATGAGATCAGAAAATGAGAAAATATTGCTATAGCAAAAGGTCTTTTTATTTTAATATTTATCCATTCACTGGATGAAAAATAACACGTTCTATTTGTAAAGATAAAATAGGATGAAAGTCTGAGCTTTAACAATGGCAGTAATGTTGCAAGATTCTGAGAAAATTAGATAATTGAAATTTTTTTATATTGACTTTCAGTATTACTCCTTTTCTCTCCTTTATTCAAATATAAATTCTATGGAATTGGAGCTACTACTTTGCAGTCAAATTGGAGCAGCATGGGATGAATTGGGGGATTTGGATTGACATGCATACCCTATTGATACTATGTATACAATATATAACTAATGAGAGCCTATTGTATAGCACAGGGAACTCTACTCAGCACTCTGTGGTGGCCTAAATAGGAAGGAAATCCAAAAGATGGGGAATATATGTCTATGTATAACTGATTCACTTTGCTGTACAGCAGAAACTAACACAATATTGCAATGCAAATATACTCCAATAAAAGTTAACGTGCAAAGAATATTTGTACTGTTTTTTGAAGCCATTAACCACAGAACTCAATGCCCTTTTTAATAAGTTGTGAGTAATCTTTATTTCTAACTCAGTACTCACTAAATTAAAAGAAATTGCCAAAGTTTATCCATATTACTAGTTAATAGTTTTCATATGGGATTTAGAAAGAAAAAAAATTTGGTGAGTTAAGAATAGCAAAAAAGAAGGATAAAGGTGAAGAAAGTTTAGGATATGTTCATATAATTGGATAGAGTCATCACATTTATCTCCCTGGGTCTTGAACTAAAGAAAGAAACTCATTATCAACTTCGTTCCTCTTAACCTTTGCTAAGAACTTTCAATTATTTAAATGTGCTATTTACTTTTCTTTCTTTTGCAAAAATAGCCACACTTTTATTTTAATTATAACTCTCTCGAAGTGAAAAGAAAGCCCTTGATACAAAACCTTAAACATAAACTTATTAGTGCATCTTTTGCTATAGTTCTGTTGTATAACAAGAAATTTAATATACTCTTCCCTTTTTTCTTCACTAGCAACCAATTTACTATCATATAAATCTTAACAGCCCCCACCCTTAATCTCATTAAAATAGAAGTTTAATTTCTTCTCCCTGAGTTTCTTATCACCAAGAAAACATATTCAGTAGCAGAGTTCATAGTGGAGCTGTCTTGGATTACTAAAATTTCATTACTTCCATAAAATTTGTCACAGTACATTTCCAGACAGGTAATGAATTATCATTGAATACCTGTCAAAATAGATGATTTGGGCTCCTTTAAAGACTGGACTGGGTAACCTCATTATGCCTTCAAACCCAAATTTCCTGAGACTCTGTGACAATGCAGACATGAAGCTTAGGCTGAGCTTCATCCCTAAGGAAGAAAGTAGCAGGAAGTAAAGAGAAGAAGCAGACAGACCACCCAGAAGCCAACTGCATTTAAACCAGAAGGTAGCTGCAAAGATAACTAGGTTTTGCAGAAATAGAGTGACTATCTCATCTAGCAGTTTTTGTTTTCCTAGATACTTACTGAGGTTAATAACCAGGTGAATTATATATACCAAAGTATTTTTTTTAATTCACAGTTTTTTTTAGTGCTTTCAAGCAACATCTATTAAGAGCCTCTGTACTAGACATTGTGCTAAATACTTAGGAATCTTAGGAATGCTCGATTGAAAGGAGGGCATTCACTGCCCTCAGAGTTTAGTCAACTGCTTTATTTTAGCACAGTAGGTAAATGTTGAGAAATAGGCACTCAGAGGGGGAAAAGAAATAGACAAGAAACCTCTAATTAAAATATAGAGATCCAGAGGACAATCCCAGAAGTGGGACATTTGAGTTGAAAGAAGAGTAGAACTTGGACAGGAGATGGGATCTCTATGCCAAGGGGCAATACAGGTAAAAGGATGAAGATACAATGTATTAAATATATTAGGAGCTGGAAGGTAAGGAACACCACTGGAGATAATGGTGGTTGTGGTGCTTGAGCAAAAAGATAGATCCCTGAGGGTGAAGAACTTGAAAGGATAAGCCGATATTTGGACTTTCTCCTAAGACTATTGGAAGCCATAGGAGTATTTTAAGGCTAATATTAATATGTCATTTAGTCAGGTTGGTGTCAGTCATGAGAGAACTTGAGGGAGTGATACAGTTCTGATTCTACTTAGGAATCTGGAAAGAAAGATGAAAGGCTAAACTGTGGCAGCAATAAAGTGAATGAAGCCTGGCCCCAGGAAAAATTAGGGCATAAACAAGGGATATTTAGAAAGCAGGGTACATGGGACTTGATAACTGGTTGAATATTTAGGTGGGGAATAATTCACAAAATATAAATAACTTCATTTCCTGAAATAGAGAAAATATGAAAAAGGAGCACTGATGATGAGTTTGTTTTTAGCCATGCTGTTTTTGATTTGTCTATAGGACATTCCAGAAAAGAGTGCAAAGAGGGTTTAGGAAGATAGCAAACCTGGCACAGTGAGGAAGACATGTCTGAAGAGAGGTGAATTCTCATTCTGACAGTCACACCCTTCAACTTCAGAAAAGTTATGGGCTCCTCTGAACCTCAGTTTCTTTATCTATAGAGAGAAATAGTGTCAGCCTTGGAGACATGCCTCATTCTAAGATAGGCCAGTCTAGTGCAGTTTGCTTCCTGTTGGAGGACGTTGACAGCATGCCAAACCATTCCAAGGTATCCTAAATGGTCACATCAAGGAGGAGCTGTGTGCGGCTCATAATATAGTAACATCTATTTACCAAATAATGTCTCATTGATAAACTTTTCAAAATTCCAGAACATAATGGATTTTTAGATACATTCTATTTTGACCCCCTTTTCTATAATTATTTCAAGATTTTCTTGGTAAATACCTAAGTGATCAGAAAGCATCATATACTTCTTAGAAATAAATATGCATTTTAAATAGCAGTTTTTAAAAAGGTGCCACAGGAGAATTTCATTAGCTTTTGGGAGCTAAAGGTGACAAGAGCTCATTTTACCAGATTTACTTGATTTGAAAATGGCCTTCAAGCTCTCCATCAGTAACTGATTTAATACATGTTTACTGAATTTTTTCTATGTGGCAGGCACTGTTTCTGGCATCAGTTACAGGAAAGTACTCTTTGACGATGGACAGTAAATAAGTAATAATTTCAAGTAGAAGTGAATGTAAAATTCAAAACAAAATACTTTTAAATAACGATAAGTGTTAAGTAAATAAAACTGGGAAAAGGATAGATTTTTAAAAATAGGGGAAGCTAATGGGTCTTTGGATATGGCGGTCAAGGACTATTTCTCTGAGAAGATGACAGTTAAATGGAGAATTAAATGACACAGACAACCAGGGGTCAAGTGGTCAAAGCAGAAGGGGAAGCAAGTTCAAAACAGGATCCAGTCAATTTATTTTCAATTAATAGAAAGAAGACTCATGTGTCCAGGGCTTTAGTTAACCTGGGGAAGGCTGGTGAGAGAAGAGACTGGGAGGGGAACAGAAACAAAGTGTATAAGACCTCAGAGATCCTGGTAAAGAGTTGAATTTTACATTAAATAAAATGGGAAAAAAAAAAAAACAACTTAGAAAATGTAAAGAAGAGTGACATAATGTGATGTCTATCTTAAAAATGTCTTCCTGGATTCTCTGGAGACTGGGAGAGAAACAATGGGGAAGGTGACACCATCTACCAACTCACACGGACAACCTTCTGCTAAGAAGCCTCCTTGAGAGAGGTTGGCAGATGACTGCAAGAACTAGTTAGAAACCCATGGCTTAATGTTAATCAAAGAAGTATGTAATTTAATAAAAGAGATTTTTTTCCTACTGGAAACTACCATTAAATCATCTTTTAGCACCATCATAGAAAATTCATAAAGAATGACATCTTTTGTGTCTTGAACTATTTATTTTTCCCAGACTCAACCATGCTTTTGATTTTTTTTATAAAAAATCACAGTTTAAAAATAGTAGCGAAAGAATCTCTTTTCTATCTTTTCTTCTATGAAAAAGAATATAATGTATTGTGACTTGTTCAAAGCATTCAACTCTTAAAAGTAAATTACATTTCAAACATCTTTATTGAAGAGCTAAAAAGCTAAATGAAACCATATTTTATATTGAAGGAGAAAAAAGTACAAGGAATTTATTCAAAGAAAATCAGTACCATAAATTTAACCTGCTTGTAAGAGAACAGTTTAACTGCAAAGTAACAGGTAAAAAATTGTTAGCTACAATCTCTTTGGAGGGGGAAGGGAGAATGAATAATAATATTTTGCAATAAAATAATCATAAAAAAAGATGCTTAATTATAAAAGGTTATCTTTCTAGTAGTGTTTCAGCTAAACCTGTATACATGGGTACTGAAATGTCAAAAGACATTATTTTTAAAATATTGACTGGAAATATCACGAAGAAAAATAAAAATTTTAAAATTATTATATGTTATAACATTTAACTATAAATGCAAATGGCAACCCACTCCAGTGCTCTTGCCTGGAGAATCCCAGGGACGGGGGAGCCTGGTGGGCTGCCGTCTATGCGGTCACAGAGTCAGACACGAATGAAGCGACTTAGCAGCAGCAGCAGCACAGATGTAATTGAATAAGAAATTATTCAAGTGTACCTTTTTGGTTTGGGGCTTTTTTATATTTACTCTGAGTTAGCTATTTAAAAGGATGATATTGTACTTTTCACTTGACATTGGATGTAGCAATATGATCATAAAGTGGATCATTTATTTTCTAATAGCATTTCTCAATCTCTTAAACCATTCTATATCATCTGCAGCATTATCATTTTTTTCTCAATCATTGATTTGCCCTGAACTTTCCCCTGAAACTTTAGGCCCTTTTTCCTTTGCCTACTTGACATTTTCACTTAGATGACCAATAAGCATTGCAAAATGTAAATGTCCAAACCATAACCTCTTATTCTCAACTCCCATCTCCCATCAAACTGCTTAACCTTGAGTCTTGGCTGCTCAAAAAATTAGGACCATTGCCTATCCACGTGATTGGAAACTTTCTAGTGCCCCATCACCCTTCTCCCACTCTGTTTTATCTCTCTCATCTCTCACATTCACCAAGTGAATCCATCTGTTTCTTTCCATATGTACTATTAGTATCAGAGTATAAGCTAAACTCATTTCTTGAATATATTCCTACAAGCCACCTAATTGAGTCTCTTTTTAACCTCACTATAAACCATTATTCATTTAGGAAGCAGAGCAATCTTTTTAGTAGAAGTATCAGAGTTTAAAAATGTGGATTTCTTTTTATTGCAATTAGAGTAATTCAAAAACTCTTTGTCCTGAGCCACAGAGCCCTCCATCATCTGGCTCCCATTAACCTATTTAATAGCAGCACTCTCACTCACCAAGTCTCAGCCACAGTGTTCTTTCTCTATTTGTCTAACACACAAAAATAGGTATCAATGATCCTTTCACTGGTCCTTGCACTAACTAGTCTGCCTGGATTTCTCGTCACTTTTTTTTTTCCCTCCATGATGTTCTCCTTCTTATGCATGATTTACTTTAAATACCATTTCATCATAGAGGGATTTATTGAATTCAATACCTAAGCATGCTCTATCACATCACCCCATTTAATTCTCTGGATAATTCTCCAGATCCCATGAGTGTCTCATAAATTCTCATGAGACAAAGAATTTTGTCTGTCCTCTTACTGCTGTGTGTTCCGTCTTAGATTAGTGACTGGCGTAGCAGAGAAGGGGCTTCCCAGATGGTGCTAGAGGTAAACAGTCTGCTTGTCAATGCAGGAGACACAAGAGACACAGCTTTGATCCCTGGGTTGGGAAGAACACCTGGAGTAGGAAATGGCAGCCTGCTCCAGTATTGTTGCCTGGAAAATTCCATGGACAGAGGAGCCTGGAAGACTACAGTCCATGGGGCTGCAAAGAGTGACAGGTCTGAGCACACACACATAACAGAGACGTGTGTGTGTGTGTGTGTGTATGTATGTGAGTGATTGAATACATGAATGATGAATGGACATTTGGATCTGGCTGTATCCAGTGACTGAAATATCAGTTTTAAGCACTTCAATGTACTTCATTTTATGGTTGAATGATTAAATCATCCAATATAGGCTCCTGTTGGGTTTCTTAGGTGGCTCAGTAGTAAAGACTCCATCTGCCAATGCAGGAGATGTAGCTTTGACCCATGGGTTGGAAAGATCCCCTGGAGAAAGGAATGGCAACCCACTCCAGTATTCTTGCCTGGAGAATCCCATGGACAGAGGAGACTGGTGGGCTACAGTCCACGGGGTTGCAAAGCAGTCAGACACAATGTAGTGACTAAACTATAAAACATACATTCCTGTTATGTAATTTTTTAATTTCTTAAAAACTTCTTATTCAGAGTAGATTGGAGATTGCTAGGTATTCATTCAATGATTTCTGTTTGAAAAACAGTAGAAAGAGTCAGGCTACAAGGCTCAGATGATATTTATATCAGAGTGTCTTTTCCCAAAAAGGGCCCAGATGCACTGCATGTGGGGCAGCTGCTTTTGCCCTCTGTTTCTGGTCCTTAATTATTTTTGCTTTTTCCTGCATATGTTAAAATTTTCAGACTATTTGGAACCTTCCTCTCTACTTACATCCCATCACTATGCAATTTTTACTTTGGACTTTACAACAGCTTGATACAAGGAAGTTTCTATTAATATTGAGCACCATCTGCAAAGCTTTAAGTACAACTGAACAATGGCTGGAGTCTACATTTTACTTAAGAAAAGGCAGCCAATAATACCAAAACACATGATAGGCGTTCTCAGATATTTTGATGTCCTTTTGATCTGTCCTTTATCTTATTTGCATTTTCCCTTCCTGTTTAATGGTGTTCTTATTCAAGAGGAGTAAGACATCCTCCTCTTAAAACCCTATTGGTTTTGGATTCATTTTGTTCAGTAATCTGGCAACCTGTAAGGAAGGAGGCTTAAAAGTATATGAGGACTCTAACCCAACAAACTATGAGTAAATTGCAAAAAAACATCTCTACATTCAGAGCATTATCATTGCCTATTGGCCAAAAAGTTCATTTGGGTTTTTCCATAAGATTGTATATGGAGCCTCTAACATATGCAGCATATAACCCTCCAAACTACATGTAAATTGCAAAACAAACAAACAAAAAGCCTCTACAGAACCCTCAAAATATTCAGAGAATTATCATTGCCTATTGTAAAAGAAAAAAAAGACAAAACACAAAACTGGAGTTTGCTTATTTAGTATAAACATAATCTGAAGTTTTGCAGGACGTTAATACTATTTGCTAACAATTTATGCTATTACCTAACTTCTTTTGCGGCCACCATTACAGCATATACACTGAGTGGGAATGAAAGGCAGAAATACTATTGTTACCTTCATTTTATCTGCCCTATTTGTATGACTGACTTCTTTATTTTCCTCAGACTTGCACTGAATTTACTTTTTAAAAGTTAGCATAGATGAAAAACAATCTCTTGGATTAAAAAGTAGGGCAATGAGGTGAAAAGGAAGTGGATATGAGAGCCACGAAGTTACAAAACAGACAATTTTCAACCTAAACAAATTCATTTGTCAGTAGGGGAAATTGTTGAGTGAGGAAGATGATGTTCGCTGCATACATGAGAAGTGTGCCTAATAAGTCATTTAAATCAAGGTTATACATTGTCTTTAGGCAATTATTCTCTTCTGCGTTTGTCAAATGTAAAAAGCCAATTGTAAGCAGTTTTAAAATGTTGTGTTGTTGCAATTATGCACTCCTTTGACAAAGGACAATGATTTATTTTCCAAAGAAAATGCTGTAGTTTGTGAGATTTATCATGTTATGGGGAGAAATAATTAACCAAGCAGGTACCCAGGCGAGGGAGTGGATGCTAGTATGCAGTTTGAAAGAATCAGCTTACCTAATGATTGATACATACACTTAAAGTTCTTCATAATCCTGTTAACTCTGTTTGCAAGCATCTGGGCACAATATCCACCCAAGATGAAAATTTAACTGTGATTTTTCCCTACCTAATAAGACTAGGTGTGGAAACAGAAACAGGTGGTGCTATTTTTTATGCTGTTTTAGAGTGTGATGTTATGTGTGTGGAGGCTAGAGAGGGTAAGACTTGACAGAATACATTCAAGCTCAGCTGAAAGGATGGACAAGAGTCTTGGTCCATGTCAGCCACATGGTGGATGTGTCAGGGCTTTCCTGTGGAGAGGCACCTTTTCAAAGGACTATGTCAGTTAAGGCACTTATGCATGACGTTCTCAGGAGCCACTGCACCATAGGAATCCACCTGCTGATTTTTTTTTTAGCAAGATTTGTGACTTACATAAGTTAACAGTTTTTTGTCTGCTTTTTAATAACTGAAAAAAAAATTTTTAATTAATACCAATGATACTGTATGTAATCTTTGTTGCACTTTTAATGTTCATCTCTGTTTCATAGCATGTGCTATTGCATTTTCCAAGAGGACAACTGCTCCATTGATGCCACTTCCTACTTTGTTGCTCCATCTTGGGATGTTTTGCTCTTACAGTGGTATGACCTCTTTCATAATTACTGGCAGTGATCTGCATGTCTTTGTCACTGACTGTTTCTCTCACTAAAAAAAGTGAAAGTGAAGTCATTTCAGTCGTGTCCAACTCTTTGTGACCCCATGGACTGTAGCCTACCAGACTCCTCTGTCCATGGGATTTTCCAGGCAAGAGTACTGGAGTGGTTTGCCATTTCCTTCTCCAGGGGATCTTCCCAACCCAGGGATTGAACCCCGGTCTCCTGCATTTCAGGCAGACGCTTCATCGAAAGGAGGGTCTAATTCCTCATATGCTGGAATAATGCTTGGGTTCCCTGTAATGGAAATAATAGAAGCTCATGATTTTTTAAACAATATCCCAAATCTTACAGCATTTATATTTATCTATTTTTTTCAGTTTCTAATACTTCTTCCTTTTGAGAATCTTGTGTCCAGTTGCCTCAGACATGGATGAAACATAAAGCAAGTTTCAACCTAAAATATTTTTCTCATTCAAAAATCAACTCATGCTCCCTGACTCTTTTCTGCTCCAGTGAATTCATTTTTTCATCTGAGATGTTAAGGAACTTCTATGCCCTCCTTCATGAAAGTCTCAACCTGGTGTCCTGAGACCTGAGAACAAAGACTCTTTCCTATTTTCCCTCCAAACCTTCCTCTACCCCAACTTCTCTGAAAATATAACCCTTATCCACCTGCAATGCAGTAGACCTCGGTTCCATCCTGAGTTGAAAAGATGCCCTGGAGAAGGGAACGGTACTCACTCCAGTATACTGGCCTGGAGAATACCATGAACTGTATATTACATGTGATCACAAAGAGTCAGAAACAACGAAGCGACTTTCACTTTCACTCCACTCTACCAATTACCACAGTGTATAAGCAGATTCTCTTCCCTCCCAGGCCTCCAATCCTAGACCTACAGTAAAGTTATTTGCATTTTGAAGTAGATACTATAAAAATGCAAATACCTTTGCTACGCATTTTGATCTAGATGAGCTTCACTGGTGGCGCAGATGGTAAAGAATCCACCTGCAATGTGGGAGACCTGGGTTTGATATCTGGGTTGGGAAGATCCCCTGGAGGAGGGCATGGCAGCCCCCTCTAGTATTCTTGCCTGGATAGTTCCATGGACAGAGAAATCTGGTGGGCTACAGTGCAGTTCATGGGGTCACAGAGTTGGACGCGACTAAGCAACTTTCACTTCACTTCTTCAGTTGATCTAGATACTATTGGGCTACCCAGGTGGCTCAGTGGTAAAGAATCCACTTGCCAACAGTAGGCACAGGTTCCATCCCTGATTTGGGAGGATCCCCTGGAGAAGAAATGGCAACCCATTCCAGTATTCTTGCCTGGGAAATCCCATGGATAGAGGAGCCTGGTGGGCTACAGTCCATGGGGTCGCTACTAGTCGGACATGACTGTGCGACATCACTTTCACTTTTCACTTTCACGCATTGGGGAAGGAAATGGCAACCCACTTCAGTGTTCTTGCCTGGAGAATCCCAGGGACGGCGGAGCCTGGTGAGCTGCCGTCTATGGAGTCGCACAGAGTCGGACACGACTGAAGCGACTTAGCAGCAGCAGTAGCAGCATAATTAGGATTTAAGAGGGGCAGACAGGAAATGTGTTCTAATAGGACAGATAATCAGTTGAACATATCTGAGTGCTTTAACCTGTATTATACTTGTTCAATAAAATATATGCACATGATTACATTTTTGGAAGGTATAGTGGCTCACACGGTAAAGCGTCTGTCTGCAATGTGGGAGACCTGAGTTCGATCCCTGGGTCGGGAAGATCCCCTGGAGAAGGAAATGGCAACCCACTCCAGTACCTTTGCATGGAAAATCACATGGATGGAGGAGCCTGGTAGGCTACAGGCCATGGGGTCTCAGAGTCAGACAGGACTGAGCAACTTCACTTTCTCTTTACCAATAAAAGCACCATGAAATTGAAAATCAATTCACAGAATTGTTAGAAACATTCAAACATGTTATTTTAGAGTAATGACGTTTTTCCTATGTGTGTGTGTGTTTTCTCAACAATAAAGCTAACTTTTAAAAGACACATTGAGATGACTTGGGTGTTCTTTTTGTACACTGTACTTCAGGAAGTACTCCAAACAGAAAATAACCATACAGTGTTTATACAAATTTCACCTTGTTATTTCTGCAACTCATCTCAAAGTAAATTAACTTTGACAATAATCATATAGTTCCTTGACAATTTGTATAACACATTATATTATTTTTATAATTAATGTGAATTCTGAACGAATGACCAGATTCTAACAAATAGAATACAGATGGCTCATCCTTCTGTCTTGCAGTTTATTTTCCTCATAACATTTACACAGCATCTTCTGGTTGACTGATCCTCTCTTTTTCTTTCCTTTCAGTTCACTTCTATCAGATCCATGGAAGCAACTATTCTCTTTTGAGTGGCTATCTTGTCATAATATATAAATATTTTGTTCAGGTATATAAAGAATATTCATGAATTCTTAGGCAGAGTTTTCTCATATACACTGAGATACGTCTCTTAATTCAAACCTTGTGTATATGTAGGTTCACATATATCTGTGTACATTTATTTTTACACAGTACATTTATAATATATGTTATATTTATATTATATATAAACATAGTACTTATATTTGTACTATATATAAACACCCATATAGGTTGAGAGTATAATGTTAGGTATAGACACTTCAGAAGGGTAACACTGCCCTTGTGAAATGATACCTTAATTAAATGGAAATTATGTTTTACTATAAAGGATGCATTTTGCCCCAGAGTATTTTGTCTAATAGTAATATTTTATAGTAATGCCATCCTTACTTGGTTAATGATTACTTATTATATTTGTACAAAATTTTTACTTTCATTTTTTCTTATTAAAATACCAATATGTGTATGTAAATATAAGTAAATAGTATATACCCAGATTTTGGTTATATCTATTTGAAGACACTCTGTTTAAGCAGGTATGTCTAAGCTTTTTACATTAATTGTGATACTGATATTTTTTACATTATACTTACATTTTAAAAATTTACTATGCTTTTCCTTTAATATCTGCTTCTCTGATTTTTTTCCTTCTATTATTAATACATTGATAGGCCATTTTGAATTATATTTACTTTTCTATTATCTTAGAATATATATTTATTATAGTCTTATTATTTTTGTTTTCCCTTATTTATAACTTGCATAATTTATTTTATCAATTGTTGTCAGAATTTATCTCAAGTTTTCTTACCTCTAATCTTTCATTGTTATTTTCTATTCTATATTTTTAAATTCCCCCCAAACTAATATTATCTTTACTTTTTGTAGTTGTTATTGCTATTTATATTTGATGTCTTTTAAAAACTTAACAATACACTGATTTCCTTGTGTACTATTGCTTTGCCAGTAACTTCTCAAACCTGGGTTTTTTTCTCCTTTTTTATTAACCTAGCTTGGTATATTAGAATTACTTTCAGGAAGGATTATGGATGATAAATTTTAAAAATTTGTCAGAATATGACTCAAACATTAGTTTGAGTGTATTATTCATGGTTGACATTTATTTTCTCTCAACTTGATATTATTCTATTGTTTTCCCATGTCAGTCTTGCTAATGTGAAATCTCCTGTGAATTAAATAGTTGTTCCTTTGTCTACAGTTTGTCTTTATTTTCCCTTACAGATTTCAGTATTTCCTCTTTGAGCATTTTCAGTTTCATCAAAATTTACCATGGTTGTGAATCTTAGTATGCTTTCTCTACTTGAAGAACAATAGTTTCATTCAATTTTGAAAATGCTCCACCTTTATCACTTCACATTTTGCTGTTTCTCTGTTTTTCTGATTTCTTATTCTGAAATAACTGTAGATTTATTTTTGAGACTTCTTGCTCTTTTTTAAGTATCATTTACTCATTTTCCTTTCTTATGGCATTAGCTCTATAATGCTAATTATAATATAATTATATTATATATATTATATTTATACAATCATAATTATACTGAAGGATAAAAAATCTGGGGAAGGAGGAGTGGCGAAAAGATTAAAGTGAGCCAGGAAAGCAATGGGAGCAAATGCAAGAAAAGGCATCACTGAGATATCCACAGCTTTGCAAATAAAACAGAGCTTGTTCTTAGTCACACATAATCTCTCCAGAAAGCAATTTGGAAAAATGCATTTGGAAGAGGACATTGATGGAATGATTCAGAGAGAATAGTTCACTCAAAGTCTTCTTTCTGTTTCCTCTCTCTAACTGATCAAAGTCTTCTCCCTGGGCAAAGGAAGTATTCCTCACACTTAGGCAGAGTTTCCACACATCCATTCAGTCCATGTGCTGGTGTGATAGGTTTTCCTTACTTGCTGTTGTGTGCGTGGCATCTTTGGTTCATGTGGTCTATTAGGTCTATTATTATTAGGGGGCAGGGATTTTTTGCTATAACAATATAAATCATCATTAGGGTTATTCATCCAGGAATCGAGACAATCAGTGGAGGCCCGAGTAGCAGAGAGGCCAGACTGAATGTGGGATATACATAAACTGCTGCTGCTGCTGCTGCTAAGTCACTTCAGTCGTGTCCGACTCTGTGCAACCCCAGAGACGACAGCCCACCAGGCTCCCCCATCCCTGGGATTCTCCAGGCAAGAACACTGGAGTGGGTTGCCATTTCCTTCTCCAATGCATGAAGGTGAAAAGTGAAAAGTGAAAGTGAAGTTGCTCGGTCGTGTCCGACCCTTAGCGACCCCATGGACTGCAGCCTACCAGGCTCCTCCATCCATGGGAGTTTCCAGGCAAGAGTACTGGAGTGGGTTGCCATTAAATCTGTAAAAATTGTCTGTGCTTACTCCATGAGAGTCCCACTGAAACAGGAGAGAAGCGGGGCAGGATACAATCTTTGAATGAATGACATAGTCCTGTTAATGAGTCCAAGCTTGCTCTGCTTATTGCATGACTGGCCAATGAATCCAAGAGATGAGGGGTTAAGGCAAGGAATACAACTTTACTCAGAAATGGCTGACTGAGAAGATGGCAGACCAATGTCTCAGAGTAATCATTTTGTCAGAGGCTGGATGTTGCTGTTCAGTCACTATATTGTGTCTGACTCTGTGACTGCTTAGACTGCAGCATGCCAGGCTCCTCTGTCCTCCACTATCTTCTAAAGATTGCTCAAACTCATGTCCATAGAGTCAATGATGCTATCTAATCATCTCATCCTCTACCGCCCCCTTCTTCTCTTGCCCTCAATCTTTCCCAGCATCAGTCTTTTCCAATGAGTTGGCTCTTCGCATCAGGTGGCCAAAGTATTGGAGCTTAGATTTCAGCATCAGTCCTTCTGATGAACATTCAGGGTTGATTTCTTTTAGGATTGATTGGTTTCATCTCCTTGCTGTCAAAGGGACTCTCAAGTCTTCTCCAGCTCCACACTTCAAAAGCATCAATTCTTCAGCCCTCAGCCTTCTTTATGGTCCAGTTCTCGCATCCATACATGACTACTGGAAAAACCATAGCTTTGACTGTAGGAACCTTTGTCAGCAAAACGATGTCCTGCTTTTTAATATGCTGTCTAGGTTGGTCATCACTTTCCTTCCAAGGAGCAAGCATCTTTTAATTTCATGGCTGCAGTCACCATCCACAGTGATTTTGGAGCCCAAGAAGAGAAAATCTGCCACCGTTTCCACTTTATCTTCATCTATTTGCCTTGAAGTGATGGGACTGGATAACACGATCTTCATTTTATGAATGCTAAATTTTAAGCCAGCTTTTTCACTCTCTTCCACTTTCATCAAGAAACTCTAGTTCCTCTTCACTTTCTGCCATAAGAGTGATATCATCTGCATATCTGAGATTATTGATATATCTCTGGACAATCTTGATTCCAGCTTTTGCTTCATCCAGCCTGGCATTTGGCATGATGAAACTCCAATACTTTGGCCACCTCATGCGACAAATTGACTCACTGGAAAAGACTGATGCTGGGAAAGGTTGGGGGCGGGAGGAGAGGGGGACGACAGAGAATGAGATGGCTGGATGGCATCACCGACTCTGTGGACATGAGTTTGAGTGAACTCCGGGAGTTGGTGATGGACAGGGAGGCCTGGCGTGCTGTGATTCATGGGGTTGCGGAGAGTCGGACACGACTGAGCGACTGAACTGAACTGAACTCTGTATATAAGTTTAACAAGCAGGGTGACAATATACACCTTTGACGTACTCCTTTTCCAATTTGGAACCAGTCTGTTGTTCCAAGTCCTGTTCTAACTGTTGCTTCTTGACCTGCATACAGGTTTCTCAGGAAGCAGGTAAGGTGGTCTGGTATTCTCATCTCTTGAAGAATTTTCCACAGTTTGTTGTGGATACACAGAGTTAAAGGCTTTAACATATTCGATGAAACAGAAGTAGATGTTTTTTAGGAATTCCCTTGTTTTCTCTATGATCCAACAGATGTTAGCAATTTGATCTCTGATTCCTCCGCCTTTTCTAACTCCACCTTGTACATCTGGAAGTTCTCTGTTCATGTACTGTTGAAGCCTAGCTTGAAAGATTTTGGGCATTACTTTGCTAGCATGTGAGGTGAGCATAATTGTATGATAGTTTGGGCATTCTTTGTCAATGCCCTTCTTTGATTTTGGAATGAAAACTGACCTTTTCCAGTCCTGTGGCCACTACTGTGTTTTCCAAATTTGTTGGCATATTGAGTGCAATATTTTAACAGCATCATCTTTTAAGATTTAATATAACTCTGCTGGAATTACATCACATACACTAGCTTTATTCATAGAAATATTTCCTAAAACCCACTTGACTTCATACTCCAGGATGTCTGACTCTAGGTGAGTGATCACACCATCATGGTTATCTGGGTCATTAAGATCTTGTTTTATATAGTTCTTTTGTGTAGTCTTGCCACCTCTTCTAAATATCTTCTGCTTCTGTTAGGTTCATACCATTTCTGTACTTAATTGTGCCTATCTTTGCATGAAATGTTCCCTTCAGTTCAGTCTTTCAGTCATGTTTGACTCTTTGCAACCCCATGAACTGCAGCACGCCAGGCTTCCCTGTCCATCACGAGCTCCCAAAGCTTGCTCAAACTCATGTCCATTGAGTCTGTGATGTCATCCAACCATCTCATCCTCTGACATCCCCTTTTCCTCCTGCCTTCAATGTTCCCTTGGTATCTCTAATTTTCTTAAAGAGATCTCTAGTCTTTCCCATTCTATTGTTTTCTTCTGTTTCTTTACATTGTTCATTTAGGAAGCCTTTCTTATCTCTCCTTTTTATTCTTTGGAACACTGCATTCAGATGGTTTTATCTTTCCTTTTCTCCTTTGTCTTTAGCTTCTCTTCTTTTCTCAGCTATTTTTAAGGCCTCCTTATATAGTAGTTTGAACATTCTTTGGCATTGCTTTTCTTTGAGACTGTAATGAAAACTGACCTTATCCATTCCTATGGTCACCGCTGAGTGTTCCAAATTTGCTGGTATATTGAGTGCAACACTTTAATAGCATCATCCTTTAGGATTTTAAATAGCTAAGCTCGTCTGGATGCCAGTAATTTTTTGGTTGTTGTTGTTGTTTGTTTTGTTTTTAATAAAGTCAGAAAGAGAGAAACAATGAAAAATAAAAGGCAAATTAGAGAGGGAGAGGCAGTGGGGAAGTAAATTGAGAAGGAAGGAGAGGTAATGGGAAGTAAAGTGATAAAGTCTTCCATTTTTCAAAACATCTTTGGGAATGGCTAGCCTTTGGAAGAGGTCTATTAATCTCTTCTTTTTGTTGTAGCCATTCCCAGGTGGGCAGTTCAGTTCAGTTCAGCCACGCAGTCATGTCCAACTCTTTGCAACTCCATGGACTATAGCACACCAGGCCTCCCTGTCCAACACCAACTCCCGGAGTTTACTCAAACTTATGTCCATTGAGTCGGTGATGCCATCCAACCATCCCATCCTCTGTCATCCCCTTCTCTTCCTGCCTTCAATCTTTCCCAGCATCAGGGTCATCCAAGGCAGACAAAGTCAGATTCTCCCTCTATGAGGTGAACAAAGGCACTTTAGTTGCAATCAGGCAGAGGGGCAATGTCCTCTGAGGCAGGGTATTTTGTGTGATTATAATAACAAAGGCAACAAATAGCAAGTCAAAGAAACAATTTCCAACATGGAGTCAGAATCGGCTTCTCCGCAATAGCCCAAGGACACAACATAAACTGATTAGAATTAAATGGGTACAACATGGCAGATAAGTCAACTTTGACTAGCCCTAGATCCTCAGGATATGCTCACTGTAACATAGCAGCACACTAAATGACTCACCAAGAGGCAACATAATGGTTCCAAGGCCAACCATCAAAGAGAAAAAAATGGGCAGTGGCCCAATTCCTGGATATCTCTGTCCTTTTCCCAAAATGGTTGGAAAATTTCTCCCACTGATTAGCCTATGAAATTACCCAGCCCATAAAAGCTAACCATACCACATTTCAGGGCTATACTCACCCCCTCTGATGGCCCCACCCTGTCTGTGGAGTGTGTTTCTCTCTGAATAAATCCACTTCTTACCTATCACTTTGTCTCTCACTGGATTCTTTCTGCAATGAGACATCAAGAACCTGACCTTCATTAGCTCTTGAAACCAGGTCTGCGATCTCAGTTAGAAGACTGTGGGTTTTGGCTGGGTTTGTGTCCCAGCCAGATGGGTTGAAGTCCCAAACTGGGTTTTGGCTAGTTTCAAGTCCTAGCCATGTGGATTCAAGTCCCAAACTGAGTTTTGGCTGGGTTCAAGTCCTAGCACATGTATTCAAGGCCCAATCTGAGGTGAACAGTTTCACTATGTGTCCTAGGTTCTGCAAACATTCCTATAGAAGGTCTCTGTATGGACTTTTGCCATAGTCCAAGAGGTTCTAGGTTAGTTTTTATGTTAATTTCTTGGCTTGAAATTATAGCATTGTGAGAAAAATGAAAATTCATTTTTAATACAATACTTACCTTTAGAAGGAGTTAGGGACTTTGTTTTTTATTTTCCATTGGTGACTGTCCCCCTACTGAGGCCCTTGTTGATTGTTGTTGTTTATTTGCTAAGTTGTGTCTGACTCTTTGGGACCCCATGGGCTGTAGCCCACCAGGCTCCTCTGCCCCTGGAATTTTCCAGGCAAGAGTACTAGAGTGGGTTGTCATTTCCTTCCCCAGCAGATCTTTCCTTTTTTTTTTTTTTAATTTTAAAAATTTTATTAAAAAAGCACAAATGCAAAGAAATGAACAGAGGAAAATTTATGCGTCGAACCTGGACCGGTCACTTATGATAATATACATGCTACAATTCCATTCTCTCCAATCATTCTGAACCCACTTCTCCAGCATTGATAGATGGATTCTTGACCACAGAGCTGCCTGGGAAGCCCTAGGAAGAAATAAACATTTTCCTATTAACTTTTTTTCACCCTAGTCTTTCATACACATAAATGGATAGCATCAGAAGACAACCATAGCTGGTTGTCTTTTCAGAATTAGAACACATTTTTGCAGCTTTAGTCTTTATGTACAGAAATAATTTTTAGCTATTGTTGTCTTCTGATACTCTACATTTATGTGTATGAAAGACCAGGGTGAAAAAATGTCACAGTAGTTGTCACAGTGTGAGTCTCTGCTTATTCCTTTGGTTTTAAGGTTTTCTTCTTCAGTGTTGATACCCCAGGATTTACCTTTCCTTATTTCAAGGTTGTTTATGTAATTAAACGGGGTTTTTTTTTACTATATTTTATCCATCATTTTTTTGTGTCTGTTTTTAAAAAAAGGCTTCTATCAGTTTAGCCTATTATGTTTCTGTATGTACATGCTTAGTCACTTCAGTCATGTCCAACTCTTTGTGACCCCATGGACTGTAGCCCACCAGGTTCTTCTGTCCATGAGATTTTCCCAGCAAGAATAGTAGGGTGAGTTGCCATGCCCTCCTCCAAGGGATAACCCTCGCCCAGAGATCAAACCCACATCTTCCTGCATTTCCTTCATTGCAGGCACTGTGGAATCCCTTTTTATATGTATTTCCATATATTTCTGCTGCCTTTTGACATACCAGTAATAGCGTATAATGTCACTTGGTAAAAAGAAGGAAAGACAAATGAAATGAGACTTTTGAAGAGAGAGGAATTAGTCCAGTGGGTAAGAATGGCTATAGGAAAGTAAGTGTGGTTGATGTACTGAGGGAAGATTATAAATGATAATGTCAGAGCCTGAAGAGCTAGGTGTGATCCAGCAGATGGAAGGGATATTAAGAATTGTCTTTTCCCTAAAAATAATGGGATGGCAATAAATAAGAAAATCAAGTAAAGCAGTCTTAATTTTTTAATGTCACTCTGGCTTCAGTGCTAATGAAGGAGTGGCCAGAGTAGATAAATATGGAAAACCAGTTAAAGATCATCAGATAGCTGGTAATTGATCAGGGAGGGAATAATCTACTGAAAGAAGAAATTGCAATAGTTATTTCTTATTGTTGGCCACATGCACAGCCAGTTGTAGCAATTTATAATAGTGACGGAGCACCCACCATCATCTTTATTACAATGACTACATTTTCTGCATTACTACTGCGATTATTATGGTACTACTGCCCTCTCATTGGACTTCCTGACTTCAAGCATGTTTTCTTAAAGATATCTATGGATACTGCAGTCAGAGCAATTGACCTAAAATGTAAAATGGATCATAGCACACCTGACTGTAAAATTTCCATAGTTTCCCACTGATCTCAGAAATTCAAACTCTTGACTTGTACAAGGTGGACAAAGAGGGTGTACAAACCCTTTGTATATGACCTTTATTTTCTCTTCATATTAAATTCTCTCCACTCATATCAAACTCTGAGATCCAGACAGAGTAAAGAATTTCGGTCCCATAAACAAGCCACTTCCTCTTTTGCTTCTGGAACTTTAGCCATGACCTTTATTCTGCTTCCAGACACCTCTGATGGCACACCCCTTCATCTACTCTAACCCGCATCACACATGAAAACACATTTTACCTGGCTGAAGGTTGTTAACTGAGATCACAAATTTTGCATCACTCATCAGCTCTTCTGGAAAGATTGACTGGATCCAAGATTGGTGGTCTCAGGTCATTATAATGATCATCATTTGATTTTAATTGCCTACTTACTCTTGGAAATTTCCTCTACATAAGGAGCAGTATTACTTCTTCCTCTCAGTTGTATTCCCAAAGCCAAGCACGGTACTTGAAGTGTCTGAAAAATACTTGTTGACATAATGAGTAAATGGATGACTGAATGTTACATTAAATAAACAGATTTATGTATTTTATAGTATCTTCCCCAAAACAATACTTATTCACAGTTCTCAGAGAAGCACCTCGTAATTGATGGCTGAAATAGTCATGGTTCTCACCTGCTCTATTTATTTATTTATTCCCTGATGAAGCTATACAGAAAAAAAGAGATATTTTAACCATGGGTCAACATATAATCCTCAAAAGTATATATATAAAAAAAAGAGTAAGAGATTCTCTAGAACTTGGTTTATGTTCCTGTTTTTTAGTTCCATGTCTTGAGATAAATGTATTTGAGGTTTCTGCCTAATATAACTTGGGCTGTGGATCAGTTTTTAGGAGACTGTTGATTCTTCCCTGGATTTACTTATCTCCCCTTGGGAAATTTGGATGAAATTAGGGATTATTCAGTTTGAGCATTTGATCCTCCTTGCTGCCAATTTTCAACATTCTTGTCAGCATCTTGTTTCCTAAATCTTGTGACATGATTCTGCTATGATAGATTTTATTGGTACTTGATATTGACATTGTTCTCGTGTGATTTTAGAAACCCCTTTGGAAAATCTGCAAACAAATATAATAGCTTGTCAAGGGAACTTGACCAGAAACTGAGGTCACATTGAGCTATAATTAAGAAAAAATAAATAGATTAGCCCTAGTTATCTGAATAGTTCAATGTTCCCTGACTATTATTCATAGCCTATTGGCTCTGTAAAATTTAGCTTTAGTCTTATGCTTATTCTGTTAATCTATTACATCTGTAAAACCTGCAGATTTTGTGACTGTTTGCTTTATAACTTTGCCCCCTTAAAAAAAAATCTATTTCTTATTTCCATATGAAAATATGTATTTTTTAATCATTTGTTTCTATAAGGCTATTTTGTGGTAAAGATGAAAAAATGATATTTTTATTTATGTCTACATAACAGAATAATTCATTTTGAAATTCTTAGTCATAAAATGTGGTCCAAAAGTTTTTAGTTAACAAAAATATTTGAAGCTTTCTCTGTAATAGAAAACAGAGGAAGCATTTAAATAATATGAGTAAAGCTTTCTCATTAAATATGACATCATTCTGAATTAATTTCTTGATTTATTTTGATTTATACAAATTGTCCAAACATGAAATGTTTGTAGAGTTCAAGAAAGATGTGAATAAATTCTGAATAATTCTTTATGTAAAGCTGCACCTTCAAAGAGAGTATTAATTATTCACTGCTGTGGATGTGTTTTGATATAATTTCTTTTAAACTTGAAATCACTCTTAATAGGAAAATCTGTAATTTTCTTCTTCATGAAAAAAGTTACTGTCAATGTTGTAATGTAAGTGGAAACATAGTATCAATATAAGCAATATGAGGACTTGTCTGCCATAAAGTAAATGTTCTATATATGGTAGCTAGTTTTAATGTTATTTTAGAAAATAAGGATGTTAACATTTTAGTTGAAAGTAAAAGTTATATATCTAGAAAACCAAAATTATCTATTTCAGAAAGAAAAATGAGGCGCATTTATTCTCCTGCTACTCAGTGATTATTACTTTTAACATGGTGATGTATTTCTCTTCTGCTACTTTTGCTATTTAACCTAATTAATATTTACATCTTTCAAAAAAAAACTGTTTTTGTACCTTTTCAGTAGATGAACCTTAGAATCTGTGTTTCAATTTCTCGCAAAGATTTTAATTGGGAAGGTGTTTAATTTGAAAGTTAATTTTGGGACAAGATATATCCTTATACTGTTAAATCTTCCCTTTCCAGGATATGTTGTACTTTACCAATTCATTCTTTCCTTTTTAGGCCTATATGTTAACAATGATAATTACTTTTTTTATATAGACCTTAAAACATACTTTTTTGTAAAACAAAAAGTATTCTAGTTTTATTGCTATTAAGAATGTACCACCCCGTTACCCACATACATTTCCTGAATTTATTCATTGATTTTTTTATTGTTGGTTTATACGTGTGTTAAGCATTTTTATCTGGACACTTGGTTCTTCTTCTTAATTCATCTTGTTTTTTTCTTTATTCATTTGATTAACTTAAAATCATATCACAGGAATCTGATAGTTTTATCTCAGTCTTAGAATTTTTGTTGTTGTTTAGTTGCTAAGCCTCGTCCAACTCTTTGTAACCTCATGGATTGCAGTACGCTAGGCTCCCATGTTCTTCACTATTTCTCCCATGTTCTTCACTATTTCTTAATGTCCATTGAGTCATTGATACTATCTAACCACCTTATCCTCTGCTCTCCCTTTCTCCTTTTGCCTTCAATCTCTCCCAGCATCAGGATCTTTTCCAATGAGTTGGCTTTTTGCATCAGGTAGCCAAAAAATAAAAATTTTAGAATTCTTTTTTTTATTGATTGATTTAAGTGGTGGTGCTAAAAGGCAATATTAAAAAGATAGCAGACATCCTTTTTTATTTTCAAACTTCCTAATATTAGAACTGGAAACTATGAAACAATTATAAACTATTAAAATATTTTAAATATGTCTAATTCGCTATAGTCATCTTTATGATGTTAAAATTATTTCCTTTGTAGATTAGATGATAATTTTGTATTCAGGAAAGGGCCTTAAATAATTATTTAAAATGGTAATATGTTAGAAGATGATCATATGTTCATTTCACCCATACTCATTTAATCTTTAAGAATACATATATAATTTATATATTTTAATATATACAAAAAAGTTTTATGTATATTATATATATATTAATGCTGAACCTTTCTTAAATTCTTGGATAAATTAATTGATCGTAGTGTGCTATTTCTTGAATATACTATTGAGTTTGGTCCATGAATTAGTTAAAATAATTTCAGTAAAATTATCAACAAATTCAAATTGATTCAGACAAGAAGGGAAATGTACTATCTCACAAAATAGGAAGTCCAGTAGGACTTGCTAAGGATTGGGTGAGTTAAGAGCTCAATAATTTTAAAGATTCATGTTATTTTCATCTCCCTACTGTGCTATTCTGTACCATTTTTAATAGCTAACTTCTACTTCATAGGTGAAATATAATTTATTATTGATGAAAAATTCATCAAGTTGATGTAAAAAAGAAATGGAAAATTTTGAAGCAAATTGAAGATTGTAACCTGAGAACCGGAGAAGGCAATGGCAAGCCACTCCAGTACTCTTGCCTGGAGAATCCCATGGATGGAGGAGTCTGATGGGCTGCAGTCCATGGGGTCGCTAGGAGTCGGACACGACTAAGCGACTTCACTTTCACACATTGGAGAAGGAAATGGCAACCCACTCCAGTGTTCTTGCCTGGAGAATCCCAGGGACGGAGCAGCCTGGTGGGCTTCCGTCTATGGGGTCACACAGAGTCGGACACGACTGAAGTGACTTAGCAGCAACCTGAGAACAGCCTGTCAAATAGCTCTGAGAACTTTTTCACCCATTAGAGGCCAAAGCCCAGTTGTGTAAGTTTTTGAGGCAGACAGCTGTCCATTAAATGATATATAATCAGATCTATACAAAGCAAGTAGTGAGTAAAGGGTCATCATGAACCCTTACATGATTAAAAAGAAAGGTTATTTCCCAAGGAGTTATGTTGATGCTAGGAGAATTGTGCTTTTTATGGTTGAATAGCTGTTTCTGTTGATGGGAGGTTCGGTGGGTGCCTAGTGTAGAGACACCACGCACCATAGAGAGAAAAGAGGAGGCCAAAAGGCAGAAAAAATTATGTCTAAGTTTTCCTTGACTTGCCTTAGAATACGCGTTTTCATTTCATCAGTATTATACACTTAGATTGTTCAAATAATTCTTACTTATGAATGGCACTGAGAAAATACAGACTGGTCTTCTCTGCAGTATTTTTTTTTTTCTTTAACTTAGAAAGGAGGAAGTACAGAATCAAAAGATATGAGAAAATTAAGGAGCTGGGCTAGAAAAAGTCATCCTTTCAGCAGCTGCTGTGTATGAGAATACCTGTTCTGCTGCCTGCTCTCACATTGCCATTACCAGCATTGAGTTCTATTAAAAAGGAAAAAATACAACAAAACCTGTGGTTAAAGAATATGTATGTGTGTTCAGTCACTCAGTCCTGTTAAGCTCTTTGTGACCTTATGGACTGTAGCCTGCCATGTTCCTCTGTCCATGGAATATTCCAGGCAAGAATACTGGAATGGGCTGCCATTTCCTTCTCCAAGGGATCTTCCCGACATGACTCAGGCATTGAAGCCATGTCGCTTGCATCTCCTGCACTGGCAGGCTGATTCTTTACCACTGAACCAGCAGTGTGAATGCTAATTAAACAATTTCCACTAGTGTGACATCATGTCCCTCCTGCATAATTTGACCCCATAATACTTATAGTGGTTCAGAGAATACATCTATTTTCACTGATTTAGGATAACACTTTTTAGTGATCTGAGATAATTAAACTAAGTTTTTGGTGATTCATATTCTTGCAATTCAGTTCTCCTTTAATTCTTTTGTTTTAAGGACAAAAATTTAATGTAAAAGAATGGGTAGCTCTTCCCCCTTTCAGACAGTGAACAGGAATTTCACGTGTAAAGGACCATACCGGATGAAATGGAGCAAAAGTACTACAGGCTAGAGAAAGGGGTAGGGTGCTCAGTTGGTTTGCTGGCAGAGACAAAAGAGTGGAAAAGTACATGAAGGCTGAGGATGGCAGAGAAAAACAAGGGGGAAAACCAAGAGGCATTTCTAAGGATTATGATTCCTTCATGGTATTTGACAAGTGTAAGTAAAGCATTTTATATATGTTGAAATTATTTTTGATTGCATGGATTATGTTTTATGGTCCACAGCACCTCTATGAGACTGAACCACATCATTCTGTAGGCTTCTCACACACATTTTGATTATGCCCAGCATGGTCATTATTAAATCCAAGATAACAAGTCCATTTTTGCCAGCATTTTAATACTCTTCACTACTCAGTTTTTCCTCATTTCTTATCTATGGCGAGGATGCTCCCTTCAAATTTCCCATCAGACAGGACAATGAAACATCTGTGGAACACCAACCACGTGTAAGCTCTTGTGCTGATGCTGTGATGAGGAAATACGAGCATTTAAGAGCACTCAGCAGAGACAGACACACAGTTGTAGAAAGCGTGGCTATTTGCTCAGCTTGAATCTATTCCCCATTTTCTCCTTCATAACCGAACCTCGATTTGTTTAGATGTTGATGACAAACTGCTCACCCCATCACATTTTTGGAGAAACTGGATCCATCCTCATTTCTAATGGTGATTCATGATGATTTGTTTTTAAGTATGATTTTAAAGAAATTGACAAGTATGTGCAATTCCTGATTATTGAGGTCCTAGCTGTTCAGCCTTAAGGAAAGGACCACATTCCCCGAGTGAGGGAGAGGCTCCCTATCATTGGATTTTAGTACAGTAGTGCATTTTCATGTGCTGCCGAGAGACTTTCTGTGATCTCAAGGCTAATGCCAACAATGTGAGTCAAATGTTCTTCCCCGAGCTATACCCCAAAAGTCAATGATGTGAACAGAGGAGTAAAGAGCTGGAGGGAACTCAGTCCCTGATCCCATCATTAAGCTACTGAATCAACAATCCATGACATCTGTCTTCCTCTTGATTTACTGTTATGGGATCTAATGACTTTTAATGCATTTTTAGTTGGACTTCCTGTTAGTTACAGTTGAAATCATCTCAATTGATACAACAGTTGGAAATTAAATTAAAAAGTTCTGAAAATTATTACAGTATTTTCACCTGGAAGCCTTTATGCACTAATATACAGATATGTACTTTCTGTGTGTGTGTGTTAAGTTGCTTCATTCATGTCCAACTCTCTGTGACCCCTTGAACTGTAGCCTGCCAGTTTCCTCTGTCCATGAGATTCTCCAGGCAAGAATACTAGAGTGGGTAGCCATGCCCTTCTCCAGGTATCAAACCCAAGTCCCATATATCTCCTGCATTGGCAGGTGGGTTCTTTACCACTGGCAACATCTGGGGAGCCCATGTAATTTCTGGCATGCATCAATTTTTAGCCCACAAGATAATAATAGTTGTTGTTGTTTTTTTTTTTTTTTTGAAATCTGCTTGCATTCATAATAGTAAATACTTTTGTGCAAAGCTATGAAAATCTCCCTCTCTCCTTTTTCTCTACTTAAATGTCATGGTTTAAATGTAAAATAAAACCTAAATATTAATATGAACAGGTTTGAAAGACTGTACTCTCTTCCATCTTAATGAAAATTGACTATAATATAGACTCTTGATAAATTAGAACTCTCTGATACTATAAATATATTAATAAATTTTTAAATAGTGGATTAATTTGGAAAATTAACTTGGTGGAAAAATTTATTTTCATGTATGTGTAGTTGGTTTGAATTTATAAGATCTAAAGATCTGAGAGGACGTGTTTGTAATTTTAATTGTGCATGTAGTCCACCAAGCTCTTCTGTCCACGGGATCTTAAAGACAAGGATACTGGAGTGCTTTGCCATTTCTTCCTGCATGGGATCTTCCCCTTCCAGGGATTGAACCTGAGTCTCCTAAGTCTCCTGCATTGGCAGGTGGGTTCTTTACCACTAACACCACCTAGGAAAACCTTTACTTACTATTAATAGCATGATAATTGATGATTTTAAAATTATGAGACTTCTCAATATCCCCTATTGTTAATGTCTACTATAAAATATGAAAAAGGAGAACTCTGATAAGGTCAAATTGATTGTCACCAATAAGGAAAGAATGAGTAAATGTCTCACATTTTGCAAAACAAAATTCAAAGTTACAAAATACCTTGGCCTGAACATTTGTAAAATGTAAAACATTCTTTGCTCATTTGTTCCTTTAATGCAATAGATAAATATGCAGAGAGCCAAATAAAACGTTCAACTATATAAAAATGAACATAAGAATATGTAGTACTTTTGTTTTTATAAGCTGGTGTTTCCACCCAGGACACATTCACCCTGATGCTCCTCTAGTAGAAATTTGCATTTAGGAATGAAGTGAAAAGGGCCAGAGTTAAGGCAGGACTCTATATCAGAGCAGAGGTTATGTTTAGAGTAAGTTCTTGGTAAGATTATCTGATCATAACCTTGGATTTTAGATGAGAAACCTTTAAACTGTATTCTTTGCTAGAACATGGAAAAAACAAAAATGGTGAAGAGGTTAGTTTTACACACTCCAAGAGCCATCGGAAGGGAAATAGAAGATAATAATATGCAGGTTCATGTGACAAACAAATACTATATTTCTGAATTAAGGTACCCTGCAGAATCAATGATGACTCCTAAGTATCTCGTCTTGGTGATGAGCTGTCTTCACAGAATCATCAGAGAGAAGTCAATAAATGGATTTTTAAAAGGAGGAAAGAGAAAGTTATTTGCAAGTTTTTCAACATCCACATGAAAACTATTACTTCATGTATTTTGCACATTTGTGTGTGGGGGGGTGATTTGATCAGGTGGACAATTAAGGGCCCATCCTTATCCTTTGTGTTCACTATGTATGCCTGGTGCCTAGAAAAGTGCATGGGACAGAGTAAATACTCCATATACTTGGATGTGAGAATAAATATAAATCTGTATGTGATGATGTCAAATCATTTTCTGCTATAATACCTATTATGGTTGACATTCACAAGGGCACTACCTTGCTGTGGACATGTGCTTATATTGTCATTCAAAACATATGCTCAGAAAAAGAAAGCACTACAATAATGTGTGATCACAGCAATTTTTAACAATGCAGTGTCTTGGTGAAGATAAGAGAGTCTTCCTACTATGTGTAAAATATCTAGTGCTCCTTGCAACCTTATTTTATTCAATGCAAATGTATATGATGTTTTATAAAAAGAACTGTAAATTCATTTAATTTTACTTAAAAATGTTTTGCATACTTGATTATTAGTGGACATGATTTTCTGCACACCTCACAATTTCAGACAGTTGCAGCTGAAGTATATATTTGCATAATATGTAGAACAGTGTGGCCTAGTTTTCCTTTCTCAAATGTGAGCTCTAGGCCTACCAATTGCATTTGAATTAGTGGGATTCATGATTTTATTATAGTGCCTGACAATGACTTAGTTTAGATAGTCTTTACTTCAAGAGTTGATGGTTCTCAAATTATAATCCAAATGTTTTGACCTTACCATCACTGCAAATATGTAGGAAATGTAAGGAAAATTTAGCCCTCAATTTTCTGATTCATTTACTCATCAAACTATCTTATTAAAGCCACTTCATATTCAGGAAACTTCTTAGCAAATTATTTCCAGCTTATTTCATAGTCCCAGGAAGTTGACACTTATTAACCTGAGCTAAATCCCCATAGAGTCTCCTCTGTGTATAATTCTGAGCTCACACAGATTTTACCTTGCTACGATTAATGGGGTGGTAGATCTCCAGATCCTCCCTAAAACATTTATTGTGAGCAACTCAAACAGAATTTCTATCAGATTTCACTCCCAACCCCCTACCCACTCCACATGTTTCATGGAATAATTTTCAGTCACTTGCTGTTTCTGGAACTGTATTCCCTAATATTTATCTGAATCTTGCCTCTGAATATGATTTCTTTAAAACCAGTATGCTCTGTTTTTTAAATATTCTTTTACTATTGGTGGTAGTTCCTCTTTTCCTTACGAAAAAGGGCAGGTCTCCTCTATTTTTTCTTAAAAAGAGAATCTAGGCCTTGATTTGTCCAATCTAAAAATCATAACAGTTTCAATGAGATCACAAAATGGGCATCTGTACACACACAAAAGAATTTGATTTAACTAGTGCCAGGGGGAAAAAAGTAAAGGTCACTTGACAGCATGTTAAATCCAGATTGAAAATCATCTGATAAAAATAAATGAAAGGAAATGAAAGACATATTCTGGGTCATTGGGCTAAGGTGACCTGGAAGGGAATGGAGGTATAAATTTGTGTACAAAAGTGTGAAAGCATAATTTTATGAACTGGAAATCTATAGGATTTTTATGTAAATTCTGTAGGAAATATGAGAAGAAGGATGAAATGAGACAACCACAGTCGACTCTCAATTTACCAGGTTATTATGGGGAAGTGAAGCTGTAGTTAACTTGAAATCAATTGTAAATAGAGCAGATAAGCTCTAGGCATATACTGGCTACTTCATAGTGTTATAAAGTGCCAGGAATAAAAATAATAGAACATGATTTCTTGAAACATTTTGCAAATATTGCAATTTTTTTTTTAAAGAGTGAAATACTGAACAGGGGAAACTCAGTTGTATTCTGTAATAATTTTGTTTTTGAGCATATACCAGAGAACATACATCAGGGTTTGGAATAGAGGGTTATCCCTACAGTAATACAGCCTGAGAGTCTTTTTGCAGTGGAAATAGGATGCTGGGTTCTACTTCTCTTCAGAGATCAACTTCTCACTTTGGCTCGTATCCTCTTTTTCTTGAGGTGTAATTTTATATAATAAAGGCACAGATCTTAAAAGTACAGTTTATAGTTTTAACAATAAATATTCCCATTTAATTAACACACTCATCAAAATATAGAACATTTCTATTGTTCTCTCAAATGTTCTCTCAAACTTACTTCCTATAAGTCTCCTTCTGTGCTCCTCAATTCAGACTTAATTACTGTTCTTATTTCTGTCTGTTGACTTATTTTGCCTTCTACTGAACTTCCTATAAATAGAAGTATACAGTAAGTACTTATATTGTCTGTCTACTTATGCTCAGCATGATCTGATGAGGTTCATCCAAGTATATAAATGTTTCACTCCGTTTTTTGCTGACTAATAGTCTATTATATAACTATATCATAATAGTTCATCCATTCTCCTATTCATGGGCATTGGGTTATTTCCAGTTTGCTGTTACCACTAGGAATACTTATGTGCATGTCCTCTTTGAGAATTCTAACCTAATTTTTTTTTTTAAAAGTCCCCTTTGGAATAAGTTGAACAATAACCACACAAAGACAGCAAGTACTAATCACTGAAACTTGCATATGTTACATTATTTGGAAAAAGGGTCTTTGCACATGTAACTACATTGAAAATTTTGAGATGAGACATTCCCCCTCTTTTGTCTCAGTGGTGTTAAATATAATTACATATACCTTATAAGGGGCTTCCCTGGTGGCTCAGTGGTAAACAATCTGCCTGCCTTGCAGGAACCACAGGAGATGTGGGTTCAATCTCTAGGTCAGGGAAGGCATGGCAAAACCCACTCCGGTATTCTTGCCTGGAGAATCCCATGGACAGAGAAAGCTGGCAGGCTATATTCCATTGAGTTGCAACTCCCTAGAGTTGCAAAGAGTTGGACACGACTGAGTCAGATTAGCACATACCTTGTAAGAGAAAAGCAAAGGTGATTTTGAGGGATGCAGAGAAGAGGAGGAGGCAACAGATGTCCATGGAGGCAGAGACTAGAGTGATGGTGGCCACAGCGAGGAATGCCTAGACCCAGGTGGGGGGTAACTAAGAGACTCTCCTCTAGAGCCCTACGAGGGAATGTAGTCCTATTAGACTTAGGATTTCCAGCCTCCAGAACTGTGGAAGAATATACTTCTGTTATTTTAAGTCACCAATCTAGTATTAATTTGTTAACAACAGCAGTTCAGTTCAGTCACTCAGTCATGTCCAACTCTTTGTAACCCCATGAATTGCAGCACACCAGGCCTCCCTGCCCATCACCAATGCCCGGAGTTCACCCAAACTCATGTGCATTGAGTTGATGATGGCATCCAGCCATCTCATTCTCTGTAGTCCCCTTCTCCTCCTGCCCCCAATCCCTCCCAGCATCAGGGTCTTTTCCAATGAGTCAGCTCTTTGCATGAGGTGGCCAAAGTATTGGAGTTTCAACCTCAGCATCAGTCCTTCCAATGAACTCCTTTAGGATGGACTGGTTGGATCTCCTTGTTAACAACAGCTGTAGTAAACTGATAAACCATCCCTGGTCTCTCCTGCCTTATTAGCTTTTGATTTGAAATTGATGATATTGCTTGAGGAAGGAAGTATGCTTTCTCATACCCATTCTCAACTTTAACTTTTGAGTTTCATTCCTGGATAATGAAGATTATTATATTATACTAAATATGGTTAGAAAACTTGAGTTACCACATCACTTGTTTTTATAAGGAGGAAAAAATTCTTGTTATGGTGCAAATTTTTTCTTAATGCTGTACGTAGAATTAGATCATCCCAAGATCTGGAGAGAAAATGCTGGGATGAAAACATTATCTGCAAAATACTGAATAAAAGAAAACTTTGGCAGACTCTTCTCTCAGTAAACTGACATCCATATTTGTCTACAAACCATACCATCTTAGTTAATCATCTACCACTTTCTGACTTCTCACCAAGATATTTCTATTAAGTTTACTGGGAGATTCTGGAGAATGGCCACAGGTCTTTTATTTTATATTTTAATTTAATTTAATTTAACTCAATTCAACAATCCATAATTAAGCACATAGCTTCTACTATATGTGTGTCTGGGCTTCCCTGGTGGCTCAGATGGTAAAGAATCTGCCTGCAATGTGGGAGACCTGGATTCAAGCCCTGAGTTGGGAACATCCCCTCGAGGAGGGCATGGCAACCCAATCCAGTGTTCTTGCCTGGAGAATCCCCTGACGAGCTGCAGTTCATGGGGTCGCAGAGTCAGACACCACTGAGTGACTAAGCACAGCATATGTGTGTCTAAGCAGCAAAATAGTTAGGGTACAGATCAGAGAGATACAGTGCCTAATCTCAAGCCGTTACCACTCAATAGTAAATTAATGTGAGTTATAGAAATGTGACAGCTAGAAATGCATATCAACTAACATTTTTACAAATGAAAAAAATTCCTGCATCAAACATTATTAACAGTACTAGAAATGCCTTTTAAAAGTCATGCAAGTATTTCTACTGTGATTTAGATTCAGGGGAAAAACAGTGTTGTGTTAGTCTACTTGGGCTGCCATAATAAAATTCCATATAGTGGATGGTTTAAAAAACCAAAATTTATTTTCTCACCATTCTAGAGACTGGAAGTTTAATGATAAGCCCACAGGCTGGGTGTTTGATAAGGATTCTCTCCTTGGGTTGCAGACAGGCACCTTCTTGCTGTGTTCTCACATGAGGAGGAAGGGTGGAGAGATCTCTTTTTCTCTCTCTTTTTAGAAGGCCACAGTTCTGTTGGGTTAGGTCTCCACCCTGTGACTTCATTTAACTTTGAATGACTTCCTGAAGACCCAGTCTCCAGATAAAGTCATATTGTGGAATTAGAATTTCAATATATGAATTTAATAGTAGGGGGGCACATTTCAGTCCATGGTACATGTTTCAATATTCTCTTACTTGAAATCATATACATATCAATTCAGTTCAGTTCAGTTCATTTCAGTCATTCAGTCGTGTCCAACTCTTACGACCCCATGAATCACAGCACACCAGACCTCCCTGTCCATCACCAGTTCTCGGAGTTCACTCAAACCCATGTCCATCGAGTCAGTGATGCCATCCAGCCATCTCATTCTCTGTCGTCCCCATCTCCTCCTGCCCCCAATCCCTCCCAGCAGCAGAGTATTTTCCAGTGAGTCAACTCTTCGCATGAGGTAGCCAAGATATTGGAGTTTCAGCTTTAGCATCAGTCCTTCCAATGAACACCCAGGACTGATCTCATACACACACAAAAAAATACTCAAATTCCTTCATGACCCCAATGCCTACATCTCTTCAAGGCTAAGCTCCTTGAAGTTGTGTTTGTCATAATATAATGCCTTCATTTTTCTCTTCCATCAGAAACAGGAGGCTAAAATTAGGTTTCCTATCTCACCACTCTAACGATACCTTTAGGCAAATAACATCATTGATCTACTTGCCAAATTCAATTGTCATTTTTTTTTTAAATTTCTCCTTTTCTTGTTCTTCTATTCCATTTGACACTGATACCTTTTTCTAACTTGAGAGTCTTCCTTTGGTTTCCATGAAATCATTGAAGTTTGAATAATTAGCTAGTCTATTACTTGTTCATAATATGAACTTCCCTGGTGGCTCAGATGGTAAAGTGTCTGACTACAATGTGGGAGACCTGGGTTCAATCCCTGGGTTGGGAAGACCTCCTGAAAAAGGAAATAGCAACTCATTCCAGTACTCTTTCCTGGAAAATCCCATGGATGGAGGAACCTGGTAGGCTATAGTCCATGGGATCACAAAGAGTCGGCCCAACTGAGCGACTTCACTTCACTTTAATATGAACCCAGTAAATATTTGTATATAATAATTGTTAATTATTTTAACTTCATTAGTTTATAGCTCCTATATATAATGTACCATGTTTCCAAGATTAAGCACCTAATAAAATTTATGTACATATTAATTAGAGGAGATCATTTGATAACTTCATTCAGTTCAGTTCAGTCGCTCAGTCGTGTCCGACTCTTTGTGACCCCATGAATGACAGCACACCAGGCCTCCCTGTCCATCACCAACTCCTAGAGTTCACTCAAACTCATGTCCACCGAGTCGGTGATGCCATCCAGCCATTTCATTCTCTGTCGTCCCCTTCTCTTCCCACCCCCAATTCTTACCAGCATCAGAGTCTTTTCCAGTGAGTCAACTCATCATTACCTTGTTATTTTTCTCCTAATTATACTTATAAAATACTTTACATAAGCCAATATTATCTAAATTATATATAACACAATTATATCTGTATCATCTTTTCAATAATTATATTTTAGAAGCAATGTTTATTAAACATATGTTATAAATTAATGATTTTTAGCAAAATTACCATTATTTGTTATGCAGGATGTAAACATTGGCAACACTTCATATTCAATTCATTATTATTTAAAAAGTTATAGCTCTGTCAAAATCATGATGGTTTATTCCAATTGAAGCTTCATGTTGTTTGGTTACTTTTTTGGTTACTTATTGTTTCAATATTACATTAGTGTGACTTAGTATTCATACTCTTGAATCCAATTATTTTCTGGGTTGTTTGCATATCTAAAATAGTATTACTTCAGTTTCTATTGCCTTCTCTTCATATCTTCAAACTAATTAAGATCATCTTTAAAATATTATACATGTCTAATCTCTGTAACCCAGAGATGAAAGGCATTTTTAAATCTTTATCTTCTTACTGTTTTTTCTATGATTATATCATTTTTTAAAATCTTGAAAAAATATTTAAATTGCAAAATAGTTTCAAAGTAAACTTCTTAGAATTTTAAAAGTTTAAGATTATCTATTCAAAGTTGTCTGGGTAAATTTCCAGAAGATTACGGACCCCAGATGTAGGATGAGTATTTGAGAAGTTATTGTATCTCTCTATTTCTGGAGAAAAGTACATGGAGGGCAAATTAACCAAACCCCTAATGTTTCAGTTTCTCTGACATAGCCTGGATGACTATGCTTAACAAATTTTGTTTAAAAATTGTGAAATATATATAAAAGATGAATAAAACATATACATGTATGTGTACAGCTTAACAATCAATAATTAGTTCTCAAATTCTTAGCCATCATATTAAAAAAGAAACATTACCAGTATATTAAACTTCCACTCTGTGTAAATGCACCCTTTTCCTGCTTTTCAAACAGTTATACATAATTTGGGTTAATGATTCATCTGATTTTTCCAAAATAATCCCATTGGATTTTTCCCTAAAGTAAAAAAAAAACGGTAAGAAATGGGTAGTTCAACCCAAGACAAGGATGAAGGGAGTTCCCAGGAAATTAGAAGAAAAGAAATATGAAAACAATCATGTGTCAAGCCAGAAAATCAACCAATTCAAATTGGAGTGGAAGGATAGGAGATTTAGGTAATTATATCTTCAACAACAAAAAAAATATGGCTCAATTCATGGAGAATTAAAGGCATTTAAACTTATGACAAATGACATCCAAGGAGCCCACAAAAATATATTTTCTAAAATGTTATCATAAAATAAATTTGTATACATATTCTAATGTTATTTTTATTGAGAACTGATGAGGAAATACAAAATGCTGGCCATTATGAATGGAAATGATATGTTTCTCTAGACCAGTTTTTGTCCATTGAGGGGATAATTAAAACAATTTTAGGGGCTTTAAATTTCTGGTTTATTTCTTTAATATGAAGTGTTCAGTAAAGACAGTTATTATGCACTATCTATAGAGCCTTTATGAATAAAATGTACATTAATGATAATGTTACTGAGACTACACTATAGACAGAAATGTTTACAGTAATATTTACTATTCAGTTTTTTCTTTAACAGTCTTGTCTTTCCTTCCTACTTTCCAAGAGCCAAGGTTTTCTATCAGTTCCCTCATTTCTAATCCTTTTGGATCCTCTGTTGCTGTTGTTTGGTCGTTAAGTCGTGCCTCTATAAACTGCAGCAGGCCAGGTATCCCTGTCCTTCACTATCTCCCAGAGTCTGCTCAAACTCATGTCCTTTTTCATTCCAAATTATGGCCTACTGCCTTCCTATTCTACTCTGCGATTCAGAAAGATGAATTAAAATTATATCAATTTTAATAGCATAGTTTTTGATGAAACAGTTTTTAAAAATTATTTTCTTTCAGGTCCATCACTTCTGGGCAACTGGCTATAGCGTTTATATCTAGTGCTTTTGTTTCTGATAGAATTAGATTGGTTTTCCTTTAGAAAAGAAATGTATTTTACGGTAGTGATTCAAAATGATCCTATTGGATTCTAAAATATTTCTGTTAGGTTAGTGTTTCTGTAGTTATTAAAGTCATATGTTTTTATTGTCCCCACAGCACACCCAGGATGCAACCAAAGACATAAGTGGTTTTCCACTAAAATGCTGTTGATTATTTTCATAAATTTGTGACAAAATACTTTAAATATAAACAGTAAATACAATTATCTTAACTTTTCTCCTTCTTATGGAATATTTAAAATCCTTACTTAATTAAAGAATATTTGAAACCCCAGAATTTATTGTAATTTTGAGTTAGAAAATATTCCATTAACTAGATGAATAGGTCTGTTCTCACTATTGATCTCTTTTGCTTTGAATAAATAAAAATAAAGGCATCTGCTTATATGCACCCAAAGCTTTGTGTGACTTCTAAGTACTGAATTATGTATTCCATATAAATGGATTTTTCTTTTATGGCTTAGTTTTCCAATATAATTCCCAGCTGAATTCAATTTTCATGTAAGTGAAGAAATAGCCATCCTAGTTTAGGGTAGACAGCTACATAGGGTATAAAGGAAAATTAATGCATATTAGTAATATAGATGACCAAACATCTCATCCATATTTGGATCAATATACTGGGAAAAGTGTTCACTCATGTAGTTTAAGAATGTGGTAATCAAATGTGACCAAAATGCATAGTATTATAACAGAAAGCCTTGCAAACTAAAAACATATTCACGTATAGTTTAAATAAATCCATCAATATACAATAGGTTAAAAAAAGGAAGTACACAATTTTAGTAGGACATTCTTATTTTCTGAGAACAGTATTATTAACAGAAATCAATTATGCTTATTTTAAAAAATAGATTTTTGTTCTACTGTAAGGTAAAATCTTATGGTATAAATAAACTACAGGTTTATAAAGTATGGCATTAAAATATTCTTATATACATCAAACTCAATATGCTTTACTATTGGCAGAGTAAACAAATTAAAATGATTTTCATCTTTGATATAATTGTATATACATGCGCTTTCTCTTAGTTTTCATGTCTGATAGGATGATATTTAATACATATTTTAACATGATATTTGCAATACAATTGAATTATAATAAAGTGTCAAATTTCCTTGTAACGTGTTGTTAGTACTAAATTTATTCTATTCTCTTTACTCAAAATTTATGTAACTACCCCACTACATATGGCTTTAATCAATTTTAAGATTATTGGCAAAATCAATATAGCATTCCATTTTTTGGCTGTATACAAATCTCCTTTCTATCTTTATTTATATATTTTACTTTGGACTTCCTTGGTGGCTCATTTGGTAAAGCGTCTGTCCGCAATGCGGGAGACCCGGGTTTGATCCCTGGATCAGGAAGATCCCCTGGAGAAGGAAATGGCACTATTTATTTAAATCTTTATTATTTTATATCTTAAAAAGAAGCAATAAAGTAAAATGAATTATTTTCAATAAAAAGTTACAGATTATATATGTGCATCAGTCATAGAAGAGATGCTTAAAGATGTGTATTTTGAGTCATTCCAACTAAGTAAGCTACATAATCTCACTACAATGTGTGCATAAACTTTACAGGTAAGTGGATGCTTTGTTATTCAGAGAGAAGATAAACTTTAATCATTGTAACATATGTTTAAGTGTGCATATCAGAAATGCAGCTTTGCTCCATTAAGGAGACATTTTAATAAGGAAAATAATGCAGAATGCTTAAGAAGTACTCTTCTTTTGAAAATGAAAAATCAGTCCTATAAAATGTGAAGGATTATTTGATCTATGTCCTTTACTTTATACATGGAATGAGGTGTCCAGGGATAATGCTAAGAATGGTTTATGCTAAATTTATGAAGATTTTGTGGGAAATTTAAACTGCAGTTTGCATATAAAATGTTCATTATGAAATGAAAAAAAAAATCCCCTCCTGTTAATTGTAAGTAAAAGTTTAATATTTTTAATCATTTTAAAGATAGTCTAAAGAAAGACTAGCCATGCAAATAATACTAATAATTGACAGTAATAGACAATATGTACCAAGTATCAATAAGCACTTTGCATGAATTATTCAATTTAACTGATTATGGTTCTGTCTTCCCAACAATAGCAAAAATTCTAGTTCATAAAAAAGATGATACACTCTATCAGATACTTGGCAATTTTATATAACTATAATATATAGCCTATTAAATTGATTGTGCATGTATAGGTGGTTAGCTCTTTGTCTCCTTGAAACCCCTAATATTTTTTAGTAGAAACCAAAAAAAATTAAGCACTCAGTTAATTGCAAAATAATTGGAAAATGCTCTTTTGTCATGATGGTAAGGGTAAGTTCAAGCTATGATACAACTCTTCTGCAATGATAGAAAAAATGAAGAGAATAAAAACTAAAATAAAACAGCTGGTATCAGTAATTCAATATATTCATAACCCCGTGAGAGATCAGAAAATTGGCATGAATACCTTTACGATTAGAGAAAAATCCCATTTTTTTGAGGACCATGGCATAAACTGAAAATATAAGATTCAGTCACGCTAGCTCAATGCAGTCATCTTAGGTTTTTGTTTATGGTCTGTGGGTGTCGGAGGAGAGGGGTGAAGAATTAAGGTCTGGGAAGCAGAGACAGAAGATATAAGCACACAATCATAGCTTTCACATCCTCCTGATTATGCCACAGGGTATGGATACAAATAGATGTCTACTTTCATATGTAAATATTCATTAAACTGAAGATTAAAAATAAATTGTGGGATCAACATTTAATGTATGCTTATAAAGGAAAAGCATTTGAGAGAGCCAATATGTTGTGGGGGGACCATAAATTCATTCTACAGCAGGGATCTGATCTTTACATTTGTAACACAAGATTGAGAAATGTGTCATCACTTTTGTCTATCGAACTGCAAGGTTTGTATAAAATAAGCTTGGAAAGCAGCAGCAAGACAGAATTGGGAAGGACATTTGGATATCATAGGTCACACAAAATGTGTGTTTGCTAGAGTCCTTCTTCCTAGCTTTTAAGCTGAAGATCTCACAGTGACAACTTTCAGATGCTGACAGAATGAGAAGAAAAATCACATTGTGGATGCTGTATTTACAATAAGTAGAATCAACATCCAACTTCTTGGCATCTTTCCCTTTGAGATGATGTGGAAATCCCGTCTGGCAGCATACTCCTGCAAAGCCCCTCTTATGACTGGAACAGGTTCCTTTCTGAGACCAGGAAAAGACATCATTACCCCAGGAGAGAAATCACAAGTCACCCTGAACTTCTTTTAGTCTCCTTGATACTCTGGGCCAAATGAAAGGAAACAGACCATCAGCCTTTAAGAGGAGTGGTATACAGGAAATAACTGTTTACTTGACCAGTTCAGTTCAGTCACTCAGAGTGCATATTAAAAATTCAAGTATGGGGGTGCTTTCTAAGTCTTGGTACATTCAAATTTTGATTCAGTTGTCCTAATTTGTTTATGATTGCATAACACTGCTACATGAAAAGATGCGACTCTCCAAGGGTTTGCAGTGGTTCACATGAGGTGTGTAAAACCAAAGACCGTTATTTGTAGATACCAAAGATCTGTTACTCTTAGATATGCCCTTAAGCAAGATTGAGTTTTGACTTATAATTAACTTTTCATGTACTAATTAATAATGCACCTCTAAAACATGCAAAATAAATAGCCAGCTGAGAGTGTTTCTGCTGATTTCAATTGTGAAAAAAAAGCTACAGCAACCCCCTAAACCCTGGTAGTAAATTTTGCTTCCCTTTTAAATAAAAAATGTAGAAGCAGCTTGATTACAGGCACTGTAAATCTGAAATGTGTATTTTCTGGCCATTTAAGCAAAAATATTTCTCTGTTTTGTCCAATACTAATGTTTATTTAATCCTTCACAATATTCTTGCTGATGCACATTAGTTAGCTAAATTTTGTTTTTGAATTATAGAAATGCCTCGGAGGTTCCTATGGCCTAAGGACTGAATCTGAGGGTACAGATGAAGCTTGTTCTCTATGTCTCTCTTTTTGTCTTGTCTCACTCTTTCTCTCAAAGCATATTTTTCTTCTCTCATATTCTTCTACTGTAGATTGTGGACCTATGCAAGAGAGTTTCTTGCAACTAGTTTCAGCTACTTCTATCCTCATATGACCTTGTCGCCAACTCGAATAGAAAAGCCCCAGGGGAGACTGTGATTGGCCCAGCTACATCTCAACAGTTCAGCTCAGTTCAGTTCAGTCGCTCAGTCGTGTCCGACTCTTTGCGACCCCATGAATCACAGCATGCCAGGCCTCCCTGTCTATCACCAACTCCCAGAGTTCACTCAAACTCATGTCCTCAGAGTCGGTGATGCCATCCAGCCATCACATTCTCTGTCGTCCCCTTCTCCTCCTGTCCCCAATCCCTCTCAGCATCAGAGTCATTTCCAATGAGTCAACTCTCCACATGAGGTGGCCAAAGTATTGGAGTTTCAGCTTGAGCATCAGTCCTTCCAATGAACACCAGGAGGGATCTCCTTTAGAATGGACTGGTTGGATCTCCTTGCTGTCCAAGGGACTCTCAAGAGTCTTCTCCAACACCACAGTTCAAAAGCATCAATTGTTCGGCGCTCAGCTTTCTTTACAGTCCAACACTGACATCCATACATGACCACTGGAAAAACCATACCCTTGACTAGATGGACCTTTGTTGGCAAAGTAATATCTCTGCTTTTTAATATGCTATCTAGTTTGGTCATAACTTTCCTTCCAAGGAGTAAGTGTCTTTTAATTACATGGGTGCAATCACCATCTACAGTGATTTTGGAGCCACAAAAAATAAACTCTGACACTGTTTCCACTGTTAACCCATCTATTTCCCATGAAGTGATGGGACCAGATGCCATGATCTTAGTTTTCTGAATATTGAGCTTTAAGCCAACTTTTTCACTCTACCCTTTCACTTTCATCAAGAGGCTCTTTAGTTCCTCTTCACTTTCTGCCATAAAGGTGGTGACATCTGCATATCTGAGGTTATTGATATTTCTCCTGGCAAACTTGATTCCAGCTTGTGCTTCTTCCAGCCCAGTGTTTCTCATGATGTATTCTTCATATAAGTTAAATAAGCAGGGTGACTAAGTATAGAGCCTTGATGTACTCCTTTTCCTATTTGGAACCAGTCTGTTGTTCCATATCCAGTTCTAATTGTTGCTTCCTGACCTGCATATAGGTTTCTCAAGAAGCAGGTCAGGTGGTCTGGTATTCCCATCTCTTTCAGAATGTTCCACAGTTTATTGTGATCCACACAGTCAAAGGCTTTGGCATAGTCAATAAAGCAGAAATAGATGTTTCTCTGGAACTCTCTTGCTTTTTCGATGATCCAGCGGATGTTGGCAATTTGATCTCTGGTTCCTCTGCCTTTTCTAAAACCAGCTTGAACATCTGGAAGTTCATGGTTCACGTATTGCTGAAGCCCGGCTTGGAGGATTTTGAGCATGACTTTAGTAGCGTGTGAGATGAGTGCAATTGTGTGGTAGTTTAATCTTTCTCTGCATTGCCTTTCTTTGGGATTGGAATGAAGACTGACCTTTTCCAGTCCTGTGGCCACTGCTGAGTTTTCCAAATTTGCTGGCCTACTGAGTGCAGCACTTTCACAGCATCATCTTTTAGGATTTGAAATAACTCAACTGCAATTCTATCACCTCCACTAGCTTTGTTCGTAGTGATGCTTTCTAAAGCCCACTTGACTTCACATTCCATAATATCTGGCTCCAGGTGAGTGATCACACCACTGTGATTATCTGGGTCGTGAAGCTCTTTTTTGTACAGTTCTTCTGTGTATTCTTGCCACCTCTTCTTAATATATTCTGCTTCTGTTCAGTTCAGTTCAGTTCAGTCTCTCAGTCGTGTCCAACTCTTTGCCACCCCATGAATCACAGCACGCCAGGCCTGGTCCATACAATTCCTGTCCTTTATCGAGCTCATCTTTGCAGGAAATGTTGTCTCTCATTTTCTTGAAGAGATCGCTAGTCTTCTCCTTTCTGTTGTTTTCCTCTATTTCTTTGCATTGATTGCTGAGGAAAGCTTTCTTATTTCTCCTCGCTATTCTTTATAACTCTGCTTTCAAATCGGTATATCTTTCCTTTTCTCCTTTGCTTTTCACTTCTCTTCTTTTCGCAGCTATTTGTAAGGCCTCCTCAGGCAGCCATTTTGCTTTTTTGCATTTCTTTTCTATGGGGATGGTCTTGATCCCTGTCTCCTGTACAATGTCATGAACCTCTGTCCAATCTTCATCAGGCACTCTGTCTATCAGATCTAGTCCCTTAAATCTATTTCTAACTTCCATTGTATAATCATAAGGGATTTGATTTAAGTCATACCTGAATGATCTAGTGGTTTCCCCTACTTTCTTCAATTTCAGTCTGAATTTGGCAATAAGGAGTTCATGATCTGAGCCACAGTCAGCTCCTGGTCTTGTTTTTGCTGACTATATAGAGCTTCTCCATCTTTGGCTACAAAGAATATAATCAATCTGATTTCGGTGTTGACCATCTGGTGATGTCCATGTGTAGAGTCTTCTCTTGTGATGTTGGAAGAGGGTGTTTGCTATGACCAGTGTGTTCTCTGGCAAAACTCTATTAGCCTTTGCCCTGCTTCATTCCATACTCCAAGGCCAAATTTGCCTGTTACTACATGTGTTTCTTGACTTCCTACTTTTTCATTCCCGTCCCCTATAATGAAAAAGACATCTTTTTTGGGTGTTAGTTCTAAAAGGTCTTGTAGGTCCTTCATAGAACCATTCAACTTCAGCTTTTTCAGCATCACTGGTTGGGGCATAGGCTTGGATTACCATGTTATTAAATGGTTTGCCTTGGAAACAAACAGACATCATTCTGTCATTTTTGAGATTGCATCCAAGTATTGCATTTCTGACTCTTTTGTTGACCATGATGGCTACTCCATTTCTTCTAAGGGATTCTTGCCCACAGTAGTAGATATAATGGTCATCTGAGTTAAATTCACCCATCCCAGTCCATTTTAGTTCACTGATTCCTAGAATGTTGACGTTCACTCTTGCCATCTCCTGTTTGACCACTTCCAGTTTGTCTTGATTCATGGACCTGACATTCCAGATTCCTATGCAATATTACTACATCTCATACCTACCCCTAAATCCTTGTAGCAGAAGGTGAGTGAGATCTGATGAGTCCACCTAGATCTAAGTCCACACCTGTCACTGGTTAGGGTTAGGTGTAGGGTGAGATACTGTATCTGACAGTACCACTACTCCCACAAGGACCAAAGCATTAAGGATGAGGTCATCTTTAAAGGAAAGGATGCTGGACATGAAGTTTAAGTCCACTAGGGTTGATGCACAAGCTAGAATCAGGAAATGCAGAGGAAGCCTACATATGTCAATATTAAAATAGTTGTTTACTCACCATATTATCAGGGTCCAGTCAGAAATTTAACACTAGTTACTTTAACAGAGAGAATTTTTGTGGAGAATTACTTAAACAGGTACTGGGTGAGTGAGTATTAGGCGCTCAGTCATGTCCAACTCTTTGTGACCCCATGGACTGTAGCCCACCAGTCTTCTCTGTCCATGGGATTCTCCAGTCAAGAATACTGGAGTGGGTAGCCATTTCTTTCTGCAGGGGATCAATCTGACCCAGAAATCCAACCTGGGTCTCCTGCCTTGCACGCAGATTCTTTACCATCTGAGCCACCAGGGAAGCCCTAAAATGGGAGACTTAAAAGACAAAGTAAGACTGAGTTATCTCAGAGGTGATAACTGGAAGAAGCAGTTAGAACCCCTAAGTCTGGGGGAACTTTTCTCCCCCCACCAAAAGAAGGGATTATTAGAACCCAGAAGGTTGGATGTCGGTACCTGCAGTGCTAGGAGCCGGACCTCTGAGGAGGGAGTATTGGCCCACTAGTGATCTGTGAGGGACCACAATGAGGTTCACTCTTGGGATTTGCAAAAACAAATTGGAAACAGGTACTAGATACCACCCTGAGTGAAGAACATTTGCTGAAGGGACAATGAAAGTAAAAGACAGCAGAATAAGAAGAAGCAATCCTTTCTTCATCCTCCAGCCTTCCAGTCTTCTTCTAGTGTCCCCTATTAGCAAAGTCTATCACAGCTCCTGCTAGCAAAGCATAAATGTGGTTTATCAAGTCCCAGCCTCAGCATCACAAAGAAGAAGTTAGAAGGGTGGATTTGAAGCTGAGAGATAACAGCTTAATAACAAGTACATCAGTGATGGCAGTATCAATATACATCTTCTGGAAGATATTTACATATAGCAGTGGGGTTTTGTCTGTATCTGTAGACACACCAATAATTAGAAACATGCACAGCTAAGTAGAAACACACACATCTAAGCGCAAATCACCACCAGACATCTCCTCGCATTCAGTCCTGTCTTATTACCCACTGGTTTCTTAAAACCATATATTCTTAATCAAGTTCTTTCTGCTCTAGGTAGAGATCTTTGAAATCGTAATCTACTTAGACCTTGGAGTGTGTGTATCACCTTTTCAGTAAAGGAAGTATCTGAAGCTTTTATTTTTTTATTTTTGGATTATGAATTCAGAACTTTCAGCTGAGACTATTGCTTGAATCTAGCAGATTTGAACTGAAAGAAAATTTTAGGAAGGTGTCTTTTTCTTTTAAGTTTATTCTGAGTGTTTGTTAAAGAAAACCAAGGTTTTTGAGTTAAAAAAAATATTTTCCATATCCTATAGGTTTTAAGACTTTGTATTTTTGTTATCTTTCTGTAATGATGTTGTTTTTAAATGCCATGTACTCAGTGAGTGATATAAACACATTGTAAATTTCAGTTTTCTAATAAAAAATTTAAGAGTAAAAAAAAACCAAAAACATAGTTTTAATTCAGTTAAACAGTCTTTGATTTCTTTTCCTTTTATTTTCTTATACTTCCCCTGTCTTCATAGAACATCCCAAACATTGTTTTAGAAATGGTGCAGTATTTAGTTGATTCTTTTAGCCCACCTTAAAACTAATGATGACTACAAGAGAAAAATAGACATTAGGACTTTATTATGATAAAGATATTTTGAAATCCATTAGGAGAACTGTAGCAATCTTGATAAGCATGCATAAATGATTTGTTTTTGAAAATTCTCTAAATAGCAGTGGAAAAGTTTAATGTGAAATCTCACCACAGCTAATTATATGTATTAGCTATGTTGAGTAGTTTGCTAGCCCAGATAACCTTTAAACTTTGGCTGTAATGGTAATTTACTTAATGGAGGAGCTTAATAGAAGTATTGAAACAAATATACCTCCTTAGACTTACTGAGATTGGATTGGGATGTTAGAAGACATGAATGTGCTGTGCACACATACTGACAGAAAACCATGTCATTTTAATGATTCATAATTTCTAATTAGCCATGATTATTCTGAGTGGTTGTGGATATACATTTTAATTGTATCACATACTGCAATTTCCAATTTCCGTGGAGACGCTGATGAAGTGAAAGTCGTATTGCAAAGTCATCATTTAAATATTTGAGAAATGGAAGGCTTTGAGAGGGATAAATATCCTCAGCTTAATTATAATTTCTATTGATCTCAAAAGTCAATTTTGTCCCTGTAATACAGATGACTGTCTCCTCTTTCCTAGCTCAATGTCTTGGGAGGGTTTTGGAATTGTGATGATGCCCTGTTCTCAGTGGATGAAGAGAATGCTATCCGTTATGTATTCAACTTTTTCAAAGATAGAAAGTCATCAAAGTTATAGAGGCAGGGCAGATAGAGCAAGTGAACAAAATGTCATTGTCACAGTTGGAGAGTTTAGTTTGAGTCAGAATTGACAGTTGAAGGTAGAAAGGCCTCAACTGGACACTCATCTTCCACATGATTATTTAGTAGAATTATTTGGAAGATAATAAATCAGATTAATTTTTCATTTAGGCTTTAAAGTTCAAAGTAAAGAACTGGTAGGTTTGCAAGCAAAAGACAATTGTCTGAGCAAGATATGTCTCCCAGTAGCTTCTGATGTAAGAAGAGGAAATAAAGCAAGTAGCAGCTGTGTATCTCCATGATGATTAGAACAATTTACAGCTATTTGATGGCTTCTTCTAGATATAGGAACATTCTATATGTCATCTAGGTCTCGGGTTACATGGCATACGAGGCTCAGATGGTAAAGCGTCTGTCTACAATTCGGGAGACTTGGGTTCGATCCCTGGGTCGGGAAGATTCCCTGGAGAAGGAAATGGCAACCCACTCCAGTACTCTTGCCTAGAAAATCCAATGGACAGAGAAGCCTGGTGCAGGCTACTGTCCACGGGGTTGCAAAGAGTCGGACACGACTGAGCAACTTCACTTCACTTTAAGGCATACTTTGGCCACCTCATGTGAAGAGTTGATTCATTGGAAAAGACCCTGATGCTTGGAGGGACTGGGGGCAGGAGGAGAAGTGGACGACAGAGGATGAGGTGGTTGGATGGCACCACCAACTCGATGAACATGAGTCTGGGTAAACTCCGGGAGTTGGTGATGGACAGGGAGGTCTGGCATGCTGTGATTCATGGGGTCGCAAACTGTCAGACACGACTGAGCGACTGAACTGAACTGAACTGAAGGTATCTTAGAAGTGCTGCTCGCTTCTATTCATTTGTGGTCCAGAAACTGAATGCTATCATTAAGAAGAGTCTATCCCACTTCAGGGCTTCCCTTGTGGCTCATCTGGTAAAGAATCTGCCTGCAATGCAGGAGACCTGGGTTCAATCCCTGGGTTGGGAAGATCCCCTGGAAAAGGGAAAGGCTACCCACTCCAGTGTTCTGGCCTAGAGAATTCCATGGACTATACAGTCCATGGGGTCACAAAGAGTCGGACACAACTGAGTGACTTTCACTATCACTTTCACTTAGCCCATTTCAACATTCTTTTGTAATGACACACAGTGTGTTTCTTCACTTGAGATTTCATGAAGACAAGGGGGAGACTGGTTATGAACAAATACTGCTACATTTAGATTGAGAAATGGATATAATTTACAGAAGAGTTACTAAATAAAAATATTAGTTAACAAAATTAAAATGAAATTCTGAGAATTTGACGTAAGGTTTTGATTTATTCTCATCAATAAAATGATAATAATAGCTTGCAAGACATGACCAATGAATTACCTCTGCTTTAGATTAATCAGACCAGGATTTCTTTTCTTTAATTCTATTTGAGTTGGTAAATCTTTCATGCTTATCTTATGCAACAGCAATAGGCTTAATTACGTAGTGTCCATATAATGTAACTCAATTATTAATTGAAAAAAATGCTTACCAATACTTAAAATCACTATAACATACTAAAGAAAATTGATAAAAATTTTGAAAAAATGCATTAATATGTTGATTTAGTTGACAAACATGTACCAATGCATAGATCCTCTCAGTTCAGTTAAGTTCAGTCTCTCAGTCATGTAGGATTCTTTGTGACACCATGGAATGCAGCACACCAGTCCTCCTTGTCTATCACCAAATCCCAGAATTTACTTAAACTAATGCCCTTTGAGTCGGTGATGCCATCCAAACATCTCATCCTCTGTCATCACCTTCTCCTCCCACATTCAATCTTTCCCAGCAACAGGATGTTTTCAAATGAGTCAGCACTTCACATTAGGTGGCCACAGTATTGGAGTTTCAGCTTCAGAATCCGTACTGCCAATGAATATTTAGGACCTATTTCCTTTAGGATTAACTGGTTTGATATCCTTGCAGTCCAAGGGACTCTCAAGAGTCTTCTCCAACACCACAGTTGAAAAACATCAATTCTTCGGGGCTCAGCTTTCTTTATCGTACAACTCTCACATCCATACATAATCACTGGAAAAACCATAGCCTTGACTAGACAGACCTTTGTTGGCAAAGTAACATCTCTGCTTTTTAATATGCTGTGTAGGTTGGTCATAACTTTCCTGCTAAGGAGTAAGCATCTTTGAATTTTGTGGCTGCAGTCACCTTCTGCAGTGATTTTGGAGCCCAAAAAAATAAAGTCAGCCACTGTTTCCAGTGTTTCCCCATCTATTTGCCATGAAGTGATGGGACCAGATGCCATGATCTTTGTTTTCTGAATGTTCAGCTTAAAGCCAACATTTTCACTCTCCTCTTTCACTTTCATCAAGAGGCTCTTCAGTTCTTCTTCATTTTCTGCCATAAGGGTGGTGTCATCTGCATATCTGAGGTTATTGATATTTCTCCCAGCAATCTTGATTCCAGCTTGTGCTTCATCCAGCCCAGCATTTCTCATGATGTACTGTGCATATAAGTTAAATGTGCAGGATGACAAAATACAGCCTTGATGTACTCCTTTTCCTATTTGGAATCACTCTGTTGTTCCATGTCCAGTTCTAACTGTTGCTTCCTGACCTGCCTACAGATTTCTCAAGAGGCAGGTCATTTGGTCTGGTATTCCCATCTCTTTCAGAATTTTCCACAGTTTATTGTGATCCACACAGCCAAAGGCTTTGGCATAGTCAATAAAGCAGAAACAGATGTTTTTCTGGAACTCTCTTGCTTTTTTTGATGATCTTGAGGATGTTGGCAATTAGATCTCTGGTTCCTCTGTCTTTTCTAAAACCAGCTTGAACATCTGGAAGTTCATGGTTCACATATTGCTGAAGCCTGGCTCGGAGAATTTTGAGCATGACTTTACTAGCATGTGAGATGAGTGCAATTGTGCGGTAGTTTGAGCATTCCTTGGCATTGCCTTTCGTTGGGATTGGAATGAAAACTGACCTTCTCCAATCCTGTGGCCACAGCTGAGTTTTCCAAATTTGCTGGCATATTGAGTGAAGCACTTTCACAGCATCATCTTTCAGGATTTGAAATAGCTGAACTGGAATTCCATCACCTCCACTAGCTTTGTTCATAGTGATGCTTCCTAAGGACAACTTGACTTCACATTCCAAGATGTCTGCCTTAGGTGAGTGATGACACCATGGTGATTATCTGGGTCATGAAGATCTTTTTCGTACAGTTTTTCTGTGTATTCTTGCCACCTCTTCTTAATATCCTCTGCTTCTCTTTGGTCCCTACCATTCCTGTCCTTTATTGAGCCCATCTTTGCATGAAATGTTCCCTTAGTATCTCTAATTTTCTTGAAGAGATATCTAGTGTTTCCCATTCTTTTGTTTTCCTCTTTTCTTTGCACTGATTTCTGAGGAAGGGTTTCTTCTCTCTCCTTGCTATTCTTTGGAACTCTGCATTCAAATCAGTATATCTTTCATTTTCTCCTTTGCTTTATGTTTTTCTTCTTTTCACAGCTATTTTTAAGGCCTCCTCAGACAGCCATTTGCTTGTTTTAATCCCATTTTCTTGGGATGGTCTTGCTCCCTGTATCCTGTACAATTTCACAAACCTCCGTCCATAATTCATCAGGCACTCTATCATATCTAGTTTTTTCTCACTTCCACTGTATCATCGTTAGGGATTAGATTTAGGTCATAACTGAATAGTCTAGTGGTTTCCCTACTTTCATCAATTTCAGTCTGAATTTGACAAAAAGGAGTTCATGATCTGAGCCTCAGTCAGCTCCTGGTCTTGTTTTTGCTAACTGTATAGAGCTTCTCCATGTTTGACTGCAAAGAATATAATCAATCTGATTTCGGTGTTGATTTCTGGTGATGTCCATGTGTAGAGTCTTCTCTTGTGTTGTTGGAAGAAGGTGTTTCCTATGACCAGTGTGTTGTCTTGGCAAAACCCTATTAGCCTTTGTCCTGCTTTACGCTGTACTCTAAGGGCAAATTTCCCTGTTACTCCAGGTGTTTCTGGACGTCCTACTTTTCATTCCAGTCCCCTATAATGAAAAGGACATCTTCTTTGGGTGTTAGTTCTAGGAGGTCGTGTAGGTCTTCATAGAACCACTCAACCTCAGCTTCTTCAGCATTACTAGTTGAGGAATAGACTTGAATTACTGTGATATTGACTGGGTTGCCTTGGAAACGAACAGAGATCATTCTGTCGTTCTTTGAGATTGCATCCAAGTACTGCATTTTGTACTCTTTTGTTGTCTATGATGGCTACTCCATTTCTTCAAATGGATTCTTGCCTACAGTAGTATGGTCGTCTCACTTAAATTCACCCATTCCAGTCCATTTTAGTTTGCTGATTGATAAAATGTCGATTTTCTCTCTTGCCATATCCTGTTTGACCACTTCCAATTTGCCTTGATTCATGGACTAACATTCCAGGTTCCTATGCAATATTGCTCTTTACAACATTGGGCCTTGCTTCCATTGCCAGTCACAATCACAGTTGGGTTTTGTTTTCACTTTGGCTCCATCTCTTTATTCTTTCTGAAGTTATTTCTCCACTGATCTCTAATAGCATATTGGGTGCCTACCAACCTGGACAGTTCATCTTTCAGTGTCCTATCTTTTTGTCTTTTCATACTATTCATGGGGTTCTCGATGCAAGAATACTGAAGTGTTTTGCCATTCCCTTCTCCAGTTGACCACATTTGTCAAAACTCTCCACCATGATCTGTCCATCTTGGCTGGCCTTACATGGCATGGCTTCTAGTTTCATTGAGGTAGACAAGGCTGTGGTGCGTGTAATTAGATTGGTTAGTTCTGTGATTATACACAGATCCTCTACGTACTAGTTATTTTGAATTACCACAACATTCTTGTGCCTATTGCAATTAAAGAAACTATAAAATGAGAATGTACTTAGTACAGTACTTGGCAGATACTTAGAATTCTATTTTTATAATTACCATTAAAATTATGTATTCCCTACGAAGAATTGATGCTTTTGAACTGTGGTGCTGGAGAAGACTCTTGAGAGTCCCTTGGACTGCAAGGAGATCCAACCAGTCCATTCTAGAGGAGATCAATCCTGGGTGTTCATTGGAAGGACTGATGCTAAAGCTGAAACTGCAATACTTTGGCCACCTCATGCGACGAGTTGACTCACTGGAAAGATTCTGATGCTGGGAGCGATTGGGGGTAGGAGGAGACGGGGACAACAGAGAATGAGGTGGCTGGATGGCATCACCGACTCGATGGACATGAGTTTGAGTGAACTCCGGGAGTTGGTGATGGACAGGGAGGCCTGGCATGCTGTGGTTCATGGGGTCACAAAGAGTCGGACATGACTGAGCGACTGAACTGAACTGAACTGAACTGAATATGATTTATAAAAGGAATAAGGCATACTTTACAGTGATATATGTGATTCTTAACCTCCTTGAAACTTATAGTTTAGTAGGAACGTCAGATAAACAACAAAGTAGATAAAGATGAATAAATAATGTGATAGGTTAAGTATTGGTTTTGTTGAAAATACATTAACAAGAGCAAAATAGCCAATGTAGTGGCTTTTTCTTTTTTTTACTGAAACTTTTATATGGACATAGTTTAAACTCTCTCTCTCTCTCTCTCTCTATATATATATATATATATATATATATCCAGTTTCCCCATTAGTCAGTCTCTCCCACCAGGAAGCTTCCATAAGCCTCTTATCCTTCTCCATCTGAGGGCAGATAGACTGAAAAATATAATCACAGAACACTAACCAATCTAATCACATAGACCACAGCCTTGTCTAACTCAATGAAAATATGAGCCATGCCATTTAGGGCCACACGAGACAGATGGGTTATGGTGGAGAGTTCTGACAAAACGTGGTCCACTGGAGAAGGGAATGACTACCAGTATTCTTGCCTTGTCAACCCCATGAACAGTATGAAAGGGCAAAAAGATAGGACACTGAAAGATGAACTCCCCAGGTTGGTGATCAGGGATCAGTGCAAAGAAATAGAGGAAAACATTACAATAGGAAAGACTAGAGATCTATTCAAGAAAATTAGAGATACCAAGGGAACATTTCATGCAAAGATGGGCTCGATAAAGGACAGGAATGGTAGGGACCAAAGAGAAGCAGAAGATATTAAGAAGAGGTGGCAAGAATACACAGAAGAACTGTATAAAAAAGATCTTCATGACCCAGATAATCACAATGGTGTAATCACTCACCTAGAGCCAGACATCCTGTAATGTGAAGTCAAGTGGGCATAAGGAAGCATCACTATGAACAAAGCCAGTGGAGGTGATGGAATTCCAGTTCAGCTATTTCAAATCCTGAAAGATGATGCTGTGAAAGTGCTTCACTCAATATGCCAACAAATTTGGAAAACTCAGCTGTGGCCACAGTATTGGAGAAGGTCAGTTTTCATTCCAGTCCCCACGAAAGGCAATGCCAAGGAATGCTCAAACTACCGCACAATTGCACTCGCCTCACACACTAGTAAAGTCATGCTCAAAATTCTCCAAGCCAGGCTTCAGCAATACATGAACCGTGAACTTCCAGATGTTCAAGCTGGTTTTAGAAAAGACAGAGGAACCAGAGATCTAATTGCCAACATCCTCAAGATCATCAAAAAAGCAAGAGAGTTCCAGAAAAACATCTGTTTCTGCTTTATTGACTATGCCAAAGCCTTTGACTGTATGGATCACAATAAACTGTGGGACATTCTGAAAGAGATGGGAATACCAGACCAAATGACCTGCCTCTTGAGAAATCTGTAGGCAGGTCAGGAAGCAACAGTTAGAACTGGACATGGAACAACAGAGTGATTCCAAATAGGAAAAGGAGTACATCAAGGCTGTATATTGTCACCCTGCTCACTTAACTTATATGCAGAATACATCATGAGAAATGCTGGGCTAGATGAAGCACAAGCTAGAATCAAGATTGCTGGGAGAAATATCAATAACCTCAGATATGCAGATGTCACCACTCTTACGGCAGAAAGTGAAGAAAAACTGAAGAGCCTCTTGATGAAAGTGAAAGAGGAGAGTGAAAATGTTGGCTTTAAGCTGAACATTCAGAAAACAAAGATCATGGCATCTGGTCCCATCACTTCATGGCAAATAGATGGGGAAACACTGGAAACAGTGGCTGACTTTATTTTTTTGGGCTCCAAAATCACTGCAGAAGGTGACTGCAGCCACAAAATTCAAAGATGCTTACTCCTTAGCAGGAAAGTTATGACCAACCTACACAGCATATTAAAAAGCAGAGATGTTACTTTGCCAACAAAGGTCTGTCTAGTCAAGGCTATGGTTTTTCCAGTGATTATGTATGGATGTGAGAGTTGTACGATAAAGAAAGCTGAGCCCCGAAGAATTGATGTTTTTCAACTGTGGTGTTGGAGAAGACTCTTGAGAGTCCCTTGGACTGCAAGGAGATCAAACCAGTCAAGCCTAAAGAAATGAAGCTGAAACTCCAATATTCTGGCCACCTGATGCAAAGAACTGACACATTTGAGAAGACCCTAATGCTGGGAAAGATTGAATTCAGGAAGAGAGGCACATGACAGAGGATGAGATGATTGGATGAGAGCACTGACTCAATGGACATGAGTCTGAGTAAACTCCGGGAGTTGGTGATGGACAGGGAGGCTTGGCGTGCTGCAGATCATGGTGTCACAAAGAGTTGGACACAACTGAGCAACTGAACTGAGCTCAACTGATACATATAAATACATTTATATACAAATGCATACATATATGCTTATTTTTTAATTGAAAGGTGGTTTAATCTGAATTCTTCAATTTCTAAATTGTTTCCAACCTTTCCAGAGAGGAAAAAGACTTTCATTTTGAATTAGCGCTGAAAACTGATACCTCTTTGACAAAAATCCTATGCTCTTTGACAGCTATTTTTAAAACACAATTATATTCTCTAAGTAAGCAACTTAAAGAATTAAAGCAACTTAATTTTTTCAACATTTCACACCCAATGGTAAATAAGTATTTCCTTTTTATATATAGTATTCTATCACTTTATATAGATCATGACGTAGAGATACAGAGAAATATATATTTAGAGAGAGAAATTAAAGTTAACTTTCCCATGAAAGCACAAAAACAATTGAGAGTGTATCCCTAGAGTCACCAGTGATCAATAACTGCTTTACAAAAGAAGTTAAGGTTATCAAAAATGATTCTTCAAATTGCAGTCACAACTTAAAAGGGCATTCCCTAGTTCTTATGAGTGAAGATGTTTAACTGCAAGTTCATGACTCTCAAGGGTTCTATTACTGAGCAGAGTGAGAAATAGGGGTGGTGTCTATAAATTTCGTGACAACTTTTGCTTTCTATCCACATTATGCATCTTTTTGGAGAGTGGATCTATACTTTTAACCTGTTTCTCAAATAGACCCTAAAATGGCAAGAAGCCCTATTCTCAAGGTTGTGGCAAGTCAACTTGAACCTATAAGAAAGGGACCAAGTGACAAGAGCATAACTGCATGCAGCCTCTTCTAGTTGGAACTAGATGACTACTGGGGAGCCCCTGTTCTAATTTTCTTTCAAAACCCCACAAGATTGATCACTAAGTGTGCTACAAGCAGCCATAACGTCCCTATGACAATTTCCTTAAAGGTTAGCTGGTTGATTTGTGACTTGGAAAGCCTTTCTTCCAGCATGTGATTTTCTCAAAAGGAGTTTATGGGGAAAGATCATGAGGAGAAAGGAGGAACTTTATGACATGATAAGTAGTCTGTGTGACTTTCCCGATGTGTAGAGGATGGATGAGGGTGGACGTCATTATACCCTAGAAACCTGATATCCTGAGGATAACTGAGCTTGTAAGGACACTCAACCTTAGTGGAGTGTCACCTTTATATTTTCAGACTTGGAGCCATTTTTCCCTGGGTTCAAATCCTGGCCCTCTGACTTAGATGTTCTGTAACTCGGGACAACTTTCTTAATCCTCTCTGCCTCATTTGTAAAATAGCGATGGTAACAATGTTACCCACTATTTGTTAAGTACTTAGAAGAGTGTCTTGTGATAGTAAAACACCATTAAAAAATATATATCAAGCTCTAAAAGTCTATGCTGATAAACAGGTAATATCTAAATTTCTGGAATTTGGTAACTGTACTCAATGCTTTGTAATAAAGGAAAAGCATCTGAAAAATATATATCCGAATATATCTATTTAGATGAGAAGAAAGTGACCCCAGGTCCCACCTGTATGGTCCTGGTCACTAGAGCAGTTGTTCTAAAGACATGTTTGAGAGATGTCACTCAAACATTTCTGCATTTTAGTTCAAATTGTTGGAGTTTGGGACAGATTTGCAGAAAGGAATAGGAAAGTGCTAGAGAAGGAAGACATTAATGATAAGAATGTGGCCTCTGGGGAGCTTATCAACGTCAGCAAGTTGTCTGAATTCTGCTTCAGCTGAAAAAAAATAACGTGGACATTTCAAACATGTATTGCCTTAAAATTATTTTGGAATTATGGAAGTACAAGGGGTGGTTAATCTGAATCCAACTCAAGAAAGTGTCTTTAATATATTCTTTAAATTCAGAAGAAACACTTTCCTCCTAAGCAGTGAGATAAAAAAATAAACAGGGACACCATGTTTTATTATTTCATCTTAAACCTCTTAAATTAAAAACTACATATATCAGCTCTAAATCTCTTAATCTAACTTAAGCCAAAATACACCCGGACATTTTTCAGCAAAATTTTCTAATTAATCTCTGTAAGTGAAAGTTATCAAAATTTTTCTGCATATTGTCATGCAGTTCTTGTCTCAATACTGAGCTGCTGCAACTATAATTCACAGTTGTAATCACTCACCATACTGGATACTTCTAGTTGCTAAAGATTTTACATTAAAGTGTTCCCAGTGGATAGTAAAGTAATATCACAGATTCCACTGAAACTCATTCTCAATAAGGTCTATCACTGGAGTGAATTTTCTAGATAAATCAAGTCCCCAAATGTCATTGTTGATGAAATTGATTCTGCAAATACCGTCTGCATATATAAAAAGTATCTTCCTAATTTATTTTGTCTCTGTGTACATGATAAAACAATGATATATGAAGTAGTGTTTCCCAAATTTGGATCATCTTGAGAATTACATGGGTAAGTAATCTATGGTGGGCTCTTAATTCTTTATTTTAATTAAATGTCCCAAGTGATTTGAGCATGAAGGAAACATATCAGTGTAAAATAACATGCAAAATAGTTCAGACTTACCGTTCTATGTTAGAAAATTTATGTTCTACATTAAATGTAGACAAAATATTCTTACAAAATGTTCTAATGTTAGAACATTTAGGGGAGAGTGGACAGTTTTTTGAGACTTAGAATTACTCTTTTCTGGGTTTTAAACACAATGATTTTTATAGAAATTAGTGACAGGAAGTATGAATAAAAATACAAGACTAGAGAGTGCAGAGTTTACAAACCACTTCTATTTAACAAAGCTGACATGTATTCCATGATGAAAACAAAAGCATAATTGCTAAAAAATTGTAGCTTTAATTAAAATCTCAAAACAATAATCATGTAAATTTATTTAAAATCTCAATATTTTTAGAGAATTGTGTGCAATTGATAACACAAGAGAGAAATTGTGTATTTGTTCAAATAATGGAAACTCATAAGAAACATAGCGACTAACACAGCTTTAAATACTAGCTGGGATTCTTCTATTGTAGCCAGACTGTTAGACAGATTAGTTGATTGGAATTGGGAAAGAACATGAGATGAAATAAAACTCTTTTTATTTTTTTAATTTAGAGGTAAGAAGATATATTATGAACCTACAATTTGACTTCCAAATAGACCACAGTTCTTTACTGATAATAAAAATCAGTGATTAAGAAGCTACCCATACCTGAATTGCAATGGGTTCAGGTATTGCAGTTCAATACAGCGGTACCCTTTGCATGCCTGTACGTGTTCAGTCACGTCATTTCCGACTCTTTGTGACCCCGTGAACTGTAGCCTTTCAGGCTCCTCTGTCCATGGGATTTTCACAGCAAAAATACTGGAGTGGGTTGTCATTTCCTCCTCCAGGGGATATTCCTGGCCCAGGGATTGAACCTGTATCTCCTGTGGCTACTGCATTGCAGGAAGCCACACTCTAGGGGCTTGCCACATACTTGGGAAGCCCTTAACATACTTAGCAGCCTTGAAAATAAATACTATGGTCATTTAGAAATCAATGAGGCAAAACACGCTAAAAGCAAGTAAGAAAATGAAGAAGGTAATTTCAAACCCTCTTCCCTGTCAAACAGGCAGGTCTGACTGACACAAACCAATGGTCTTTACAACAAATTGCCTCATCTATGGATTGCACTTCACTTCTCTTTTCTTTTTGTTTTAAACTACTGGAAAATAAGTAACAAAAATGCAATTATGATTTAACTTATTGATATGAAATACTAGAAGAAAAAATGTCTTTATTATAGACTTAACTATAAATTATATAATTGAATAAATGAAACTATTCCATTGTACATCATTTTAAAATAAAAACTCTAGAAATTAATAACAAAAATAACATTAAAATTCCTATGGAAACAAATCTACATAATCTACTTTGTTGAATGACAGAAATTTTAAAAGATAAAGTCTACAGATTAATCTCTTTTAAAGTATGGGAGTCTTTAACAACTAATATAATTTATTTGTATTAGAATGCTTACTATTTTTTGACTGAAAAACTATTTATATGCAGGCAACAGGAAGAAAAAGAACCACTATGAGACATGGGAAATATACCAAACTCTTAATCAGACCTTTTTGGATACACCCAGAACTGACTGTGTGTTTGTAGTGATATAACTTAAAAGTACTCTGAATATTGTCAAGGAGAAACAAATGGAAAATTATAACAATTAATAGGCTATGATTATCCCTGAAAATATAGTATTTTCCTCTTTAGTACAACTCAGACATCTCGGTCACTCTCCTGCTGTTCCATTAGTGTTTCTCAGTTATCCATTTAGCATTATAAAACTCAGAATGAGACTGTAACAATATCCAAATTCCCAGAAATGGTATAAAATCATATCTTTAATTATAGCAAAATTTCTAAAGCTATTGATACACATTGAGAGCATATATTCTTTCACAGATACTATAACATATTCTGAGCAAATAAGTTCATCAGTTTCCGTTTCTATAATGCTTATAATCCAGTCCAGGAAGAGCCTCTCTGTTTGCCATGATTTTAGGTGAAAGTTTCTGTGTTGGAGGTTTATCCAGATTAATCCTTTTTTTTTTTCCATTCCTGTTCCTCAGGACAGGATGAAATAAAGATGCTATTTTAGCCTTTCCAGGCCATTACATATGGTCAAAGGGTTTATTCTCCTCCCTGATCGCCTGTTCTTATCCTCTTTGAAGATCTAATCTACTCCCCAAGGTTTTTCCCTAGCTTCTTTTCATAAATTCTATCACCACAACATAACCAGTTGTCTGTAATGAGATATTCTTTTATTTAGGGCAGCAGGAATGAAAGGATTTGGGAAAGGGGAGTTAGAAAAGGAACATCTATACTTGTCTGTACATGACTTTATTAACGAGTTGATTCCACATTTTGGATATTTTGTCAACAGACTATGACTCATAGCCTCAGCATTATTTCAAAACATGTCTGGTTTCCCAAGAAGCATATCCCTGCCAAATTAATTTACAAAAAACAAGTTCCAACCTACTTCTTCAACATAATCCTAATATAATACCCAATTAGAGCTTTATTTATTCATAAGTTTTTCTAATAAATACAAGCTACCTTTGCATACTTTAGCTAACTGCCACAATTTTTTGAGGATAAAATACATTAGACAGAGCCTTGCAATCAATTCTTCCTTACATACCTGGGAAAACACACACAAACTCATACACCTATGCCACTAGATTTTTTACTCCATGATTTTTGTGTTCATGTGAGACTGAGTAACAAGAAGTTGTGGTTTTAGTCAAGGTCTGTCCACTAATTGTGTGACTCTGGACAAACAGACCAGATTACTATGAAACCAATGGATGTCAAGCTTCCAAACCCAATACTTGTATAGGCTTCCTTCATGTGACTACCAGAGACCTTAGTAATGTGGTCACGTGATTGTATGTCTTTGTCAAATTTGCAGAAGTAGGTATTTTAACCATAAATGGTTAAGATTCCTTTCTTCACCATAAATGGTTAAGATTTCTTTCCACTCTAAATTTCCTTCTATGAGATATTCCCACCTTCCACAACCAGGTGGCATTCTGGTTGTCTTTGACAGTTTTTGGATCTGGCACGAGGAAGTTGAGTTGAGGACATAGTGAGCTTTGGTTATGTAAGATATATTTATGTGATTTTTCAGTCATTTTGTGAATAGTTAGGTAGATAGCCCAGTGTGGAATGACTTTTAGAAATACCCTTCTCACTCTGGAATAGTGGAATGCCCTTCCCATAGTGAAATAGCTTTCCCATTATGTTGATATATCTAAGATAATAGCACAGTGTGTCAGCTAATTAACTAAAGAACATTATTTTACTTTTCTGATTTTTCCAGTATTTGAAATATTTAAAATTTCTAATTGCTCATATCTTTCCTCATTCTTAATATGTATTTAATTTTATGTTCATAATTGCATATTCCTTTTAAGAAATGTTCCCTTATATAAGCCTCAGATACTACAAGACATTATTCTACCTTTGGACAGGTGAATAATGTTTTCTAGGTCTCAAGTTTTCAAGCTGTAAATAAACATTTGGATGTTATTTCTGTCTAATAAACCTAAGAAATATAAGAGGGTGTATAAAAAGTTAAAAAAATGTTTCTTTGTAAAGTAAGCCCAGTGACCCTAAATAATTAATCTCCATTCACTACTTTTGTGAGTAGTTCAGAAATTAGACCAATACATACAGAAATGAGCAGAAGTAAGGTTCAGTCCAATAGTTTATATATTCCTTCCCTTAATTAAAGAGTACTTGCTTCCTGGGACAGTAGCCATCCAGTTTTCTGCTTCCTTTACTCCTAAAGATTCAGCAGCATAGCTAGTGGATGATTGTAGGTTTTCTAGTAATTCAATTAGTAACTGCTTAGTGAATGACAGTTATGGCCTAGTCAGTAAGCTAAGCATTATTAAAATACCAGTTACTATTAAACCTAATCATTAAAACATAATCATTATTAGAATATCAATAAACAAGACTGAAGAAAGCTATAGGAAATTTATGATCCAGAAGAGGCAAATAACAGATATGTAAAAAATAGATGAATTAGTGACAGACTGTGATGAAAGGAAGGTAATAAAACAGGGTAATTTTGGTAAAATATAACAATTTGTGTTACTTTTTGTAGGACAGTCGGGGAAGGCCACCTTGATATGATTTTGGTACCCAGTCTTGAGAAATGAGAATAAAAACGGCTTCACAGAGCTGAGGTAAGATATTGAAAAGAGGTACATGTAAAGACTTAGAGTTGAAAGAGGATTTTAGGTGTTGAAAGAATCCAAAGGATGTCCACGTAAATACAGAACAGTAAAAGAGAAGAAAGTCTGTGATAAAGGTGGGAGCTAGGTCATGCAGACTTAAAGGCTTAAATAAAGAATTTGGGTTTTTTCTTAAGATGTATTTTATTTATTCATTTATTTATTATTTTTGACCACACAGAGTCTTCTTGCTGTGTGCAAGATTTCTCTAGTTTCAGTGGGCAGGCTTCTCATTGTGGTGATTTTCCTTGTTGCTGAGCACAAGCTCTAGGGCAGAGGGGCTCAGCACTTGTGGGCTTATGGGCTTAGTTGCCCCATGGCCTGTGAATTTTCCCAGACCAGGGATTAAACCCATGTTCCCTGAATTGGCAGGCAGATTCTTAACCACTGGACCACCAAAGAAGTACTGGATTTCTAAGAATGGAAAAAAACACTTTGGGCAAAAAAAAAAAAAAAAAAATTATTTCAGTTGATTTATATTTTTAACAGTTTTGCAAAACAACTGCTTATTCTAAGAAAGGAGTAAAGCACAGTTCAGTTCAGTCGCTCAGTCATGTCTGACTCTTTGCAACCGCATAAACTGCAGCATGCCAGCCCTCCCTGTCAATCACCAACTCCCAGAGTCCACCCAAACCAATGTCCATTGTGTTGGTGATGCCATCCAACCGTCCTATCCTCTGTCATCCCATTTTCCTCCTACCCTCAATCTTTCCCAGCATCAGGGTCTTTTCAAATGAGTCAGCTCTTCGCATCAGATGGCCAAACTATTGGAGTTTCAGCTTCAACATCAGTCCTTCCAATGAACACCCAGGACTGATCTCCCTTAAGATGGACTGGTTGGATCTACTTGCAGCCCAAGGGACTCTCAAGAGTCTTCTCCATACCACAGTTCAAAAGCATCGATTCTTGGCGCTCAGCTTTCTTTATAGTCCAACTCTCAAACCATAGCCTTGACTAGACGGACCTTTGTTAGCAAAGTAATGTCTCTTCTTTTTAATATGCTATCTAGGTTGGTCATAACCTTCCTTCCAAAGAGTAAGCATCCTTTAATTTCATGGCTGCAATCACCGTCTGCAGTGATTTTGGAGCCCAGAAAAATAAAGTCAGCCACTGTTTCCCCTGTTTCCCCATCTGTCTGCCATGAAGTGATGGGACTGGATGCCATGATCTTAGTTTTCTGAATGTTGAGCTTTAAGTCAACTTTTTCACTCTCCTCTTTCACTTTCAAGAGACTCTTTAGTTCTTCACTTTCTGCCGTAAAGGTGGTGTCATCTGCCTATCTGAGGTTATTGATATTTCTCCTGGCAATCTTGATTCCAGCTTGTGCTTCCACCAGCCCAGCATTTCTCATGATGTACTCTGCATGTAAGTTAAATAAGCAAGGTGACAATATACAGCCTTGACGTACTCCTTTTCCTATTTGGAACCAGTCTGTTGTTCCATGTCCAGTTCTAATTGTTGCTTCCTGACCTGCATACAGGTTTAGTGCTTAGTGAGACTGAAAGAGAAGATTCATAGAGAGATCTGTCAAGTTCTAGCTTAAGCAGCTCAGTAAATAGTGGTACCATTTACTAACAAAGTAGAAATAAGAATCAGAGAAAGAGTACAGATTAAGAGACTCATTTTTATAGATTCCCACCAGACAGCCAAACAAAAATGCCAAGTAGACAGTGAATACATGAGTCTGGAAATAAAAACAGAGCCTGAGTTGGAGAAACACAGTGAGAAAGCCATTGGGTGAAGATACTGTTGGGAAAACTTGGTGTCAGATTCCAACAAATACATTTACCAGTGATGTAACTTTAGATTAGTACCTTAATATTGCCTTGTTTACATTCCACCTTTTACTAAGTGGGACTAGTAGTTGATATTAATAATTAAATGTCTGGAAAATAGCATATAGAAAAATACATCCAGTAAATGGTGCCTTAGTATGAATGACCGTATCTTGTGTTTAATGACTTCCTTAGAATTCTAATAGGTCTAAGTGGTAAGAGAGCATAGCAAAATTAGCCATCTAAAAGAAAGAAAATGTGCCAAATCCCCCAAATGCAGAATTTTATAAATGGTAACCTTACTCATTTTATGTGTCCAGTCATTCAGTTGTGTCGAACTCTTTGCAACCCTTTGGACTGTAGCCTGCTGGGCTCCTCTGTCCATGGGATTTTTCAGACAAGAATGCCAGAGTGGGTTGCCATTTCCTTCTCCAGGGGATCTTCCCAACCCATCTGAATCAGCAACTGGTGTTGCTACCTCTCCTGCCAGGAAAGACCTGTCTAAGTTCATTTCAGTTCGAATCAAACTTAAGGGGTTAACTTGGGCATTGTTTCCTAATGGAACTAGACTGAGCTTGTAAGGCAGTTGAGGAGAGTGTGTGGTTTGATTTTCGTTTATTCACAGCAATTTCATGTTATAGCTTCCTGGAGCCAAAGTAAACACTGAACAGGGAATTTCCAGTTTTCTACTTACTAGCAAAGGCTGTCTGGGGTTGATTGTAGCACAGTTGTGTCAGCCACTTCAAATCCTTTGCCAAAATTGAAAAGAGAGAGAAGAGTAGAGGAAAGGTAAATTTTAAGAATCAGTGGTGTTCGGTAAGAATCTGGAGAAAGGATGGAGACAGGGATTGAGCAATAGGCCAATGTATATTAAACTATGAACAAGGCTTTTCTATTTTACAAAGTTTAATTCCAATCAAGATTAAACGACTTTTGCTTCTTTTTCTTTTCTTAAGTTTCTCCACATTTTCAAACTTCCCTTTAATAAAGCATACATCCTTTTCAATGGCACGTTTGGAAAAGTATACAAAATAAAACCTGGGGACTTTATTTTTATAAGCTACATATCAGAGACCTCCTTTCTTTTCTTAGCTCTGTCATCTTTTTCTTGGTTATAGCTACCTTTCTGAATAATTTCCTTATCTATAAAATGAGCAGGTGGGACTGGTATGTAAGGCAATTCCCAGCTCTGATATTTTGTGATTTGATTCATCTCTTATGTTAATAAAGCAGGAAGCACCTGGTAACACCATATGCCTTCACCATCAACTGTTTGATCTCTCTGCTTCAAAATGAGGTGAGAAGGGAAGAGTGAGGAAGGAAAAACAGATCTCACATGGTAGGACATCTTAATCTTTTCACTGCAGTGTCTTTTTTTTTCAGCTCTGAGTGTATTCATGTGTGTATTTTGCATATTTTCAATCTGATAATTTTTGGGAGGGGAAATTTGAGTGATTTTTATGGATGTGAAGATTAAGGAACAGAGAAAATTTGTTTTAATATTTAAGGTAGTTATCTGATTGAGAGGGTGGAGGCAACCCTCAAACTACAACTCAAAGATATATTAAAAAATCAGTAAAAATTTAGTTTCAAAGATTAAATGTTATCACCATAGTGATAGTGGAAATAAAATTTATATCAATTTTTGTACAATTTATTCTCAAGTGTTTTTAGACAACAGTGTACAAGAAGGGTTTGTTAAAAATTCTGAAGTATTTGAATGAAATACATGAAAATATGATATAACTTACTCTTTATTACTCATTAAACAGTCATTTGTTTCCATTTTGTTTTCTTTTTTTCTCTTTTTTCTTAATTATTGAAGCAGAAAGTAATTAATTCTATAATAATTTGGAGCAGGGAACATTTAAAGAAGAGGTATCTCTCTATTGTCACCTCATCATTTAATTTCTGACTGAGGGATCTGGACAAGTCTATATATATATATACACATACAGATACATCTGTATATATATATATACACACATATCTAGAGACAGGAAGATGGCTCAAAAGTGATACATGAAGGTTCTGGAAAAAGTGTTTTCTTACTTCTTTAGGGGATACGGCAATTTCCCATAAACTTTCCAGTGGAAAGAGTGAGGAACTAAGGAATCAGACTCATTGAATTTTGATGCTGGTGATTCTAAGATTTTGTTGAAGTAGAAAAACATCGATTGATTTTTACCTTGATCTTCACCTTAGCAAAAATCAATGTTTGTTTCTTATAATCTCTGTAAGCTATATTCATTTCCAGCTAATAATATTTTTTATGTTAACGTTATTTTGAGTTCTGAAAAGAAGCTAACAAATTATCATTTAAGGTTATATGCATATTATAATTGACTCAACTAAGTTTTATTTCAAACATTTCGTACAACATGGAATCATTACAAATCCAAATAAGTTATAAGTTTCTTTATAAGAAACCCATGTTCTGTCCTTTTGCCCTTCTTCCTCTTAGTACTGTTTCTCTCCTTTGTCTGAATATATTTCCAATGTGGCATCAAGTTCTGGATCTATAAAATAGAGGTCATGTTTTTCCCAAAAGAGAACTGTGAAACTGTGACTAACCACAAAAATCACTTCTAGCCTTTTTAATACCATGATTTTGTCAGCTCACTGATTTCAGCTCTCTTTCATATGATCAGGAAATTCAGGAAGATTCTACATACAAATGCAATAACTTTTTTTAGAAAATGGCCCAATATAATATAAAAGTAAAGTAATAAAGGCAAGATCTTCACCAGTAGGCTCTCTAAAAATGTGGTTATAGGTTTATGGTAGTCCATCAGCCTGATATCTATATTCATCTTAGCTTCTGACCTGAATGTATAACAAGAAGAGGAACAAGAAGAAGAGAAAAATCACTAAGCATTTTAAAAATTATTTTTTATTGGCATATAGTTGATTTACAGTGTCATGTTAGTTTCTGCAGTACAGCAAAGTGAACCAGTTATTCTTATACATATATCTACTCTTCCAGATTCTATTCCCATATAGGTCATTACAGAGCATATTTTAAAATGTATGCTACTTGTGTGTTTTGAAGGGTTAGAGGGTTAAGAGGGAGTGATGGTAAGTATAAAATCCTTACAAAGCAGGCATCTCTAGTCTAAGGTCAGGCTGAAACACATCAAACGGTACCATATGATTGTTCACTGCTAATGGGACAAAGAAGTAGATGGGCCAATGCTAACATGAACCAAATCACAGACAAAGTGACTTATTTGGAGGAGAAATATCAGAAATTTTAAGGTAAAGAAGCTCACCAGTAAGCAAGATGGGGTCTGAAAGGAAAATTATTGTCACATGATAGAGAATATGAATGATATATGTTAAACTTTCAGATCTGACCGCAAGTATAGTTTCTCTTAAAAATGAGGACAACAATTTAGTATTCTTCATTGATTTAAAATTTCTAACTGTTGTCATTATTTAGTCGCTAAGTCATGTCCAACTCTTTGTGACCCCATGGACTGCTGCACTCCAGGCTTCCCTGTCCTTCACTATTTCCCAGAGTTTGCCCAAAGTCATGTCCATTGAATTAGTGATGCTATCTAACCATCTCATCCTTGGCTGCCCTTGTCTCAGTATTTTGCTTTATCCTGAGCTATCATGCTTAGCACTTTTTCTCCTGTCATCGTGTTTCTAGGTAGCCTACACAATGGTGACAAAAAAGGCCCATTTCCTTAAACACAAGTTGACTTGTCCCTTTTTCAGCTCTAAGATTTTTCTTTCTCTTATCAACTGTCAAAACTTGATGGATCCATTTGACTGCAAAATTGTTGCCTATATCTGTTTTCACAAGATTCTACATTTTCCCTTTAATCTCAAAATGTTACCTCACTCCAACGGGCAAGTAGCACTTTTTAGAATGTGTTTCAATTTCTACGCTGGATTTTTAATTTCCCTATTCTATTCCAAATGCACTCTTTAGTCTTATCATGACTTCTATCATATGTAAGTTGCTTACTTCTCATGTACAATCTCACGTGAAGTTTCAAACTAACCATATTACTCCATTCATGGAACCTATCATCAGTGGTCAATATAGAATGCCCTTTTGCTTTATTTAATGTATAACTTTCTTCACCCTTTTCCTACTGTCAGTCTCCTTCTTCTCCCCTATGGCCAGCTAAATTAAATGTGATACATATCTTCATATTTGTGTGTATCCTTGTGTTGGAGGGGTATGTATTTCCACAGTTCTGTGTTGTTATGACAAATATTTGAAGCGACAGATCAGCGTTACAGCCCTCAGGCAGGTCAGCATTGCAGCTCTCAGACAGACCAGTGTCACAGTTCATGGATGGACCAGTGTTACAGCTCCGTGTTACAGCTCAGTTTTATTTAGAAAATAAAGGAAAATACACCCTTGAGGCTTTAGGGCATGATGACCCAAAAGACACGAAGAGAAGAGAGAGACTTCCGGCCCTCTGGCTCCTCTTTTTGTATGTTTTTTTTCTCCTCCCCCTGGGCCTGCCCTACGTTAATTGGGCTAGCCAGGTGTGCTATTTGTTCTACCTGAGGTCCTCACTCTGGTCCCTGGACCTTCCTTTGCTCTATTTTCATGGGCTTTTCCCTTCCTTGTCTTTTAGCCACCGCATTCTGGACTCCTTTTTCCTATTCTAACTACCTTACATCCGCCCCTCAAGAGATGGGAGGCCCAATTATTTGGGAATAGGGGCATTGAGATCTTTCTGGCTACTTCCTGCTGAACTGGGATGGTGAGGGGCATTGGGCCTCCCCCTCTTGCTAGTCTCAGGCCTCAGAGTCCTTATAGTGGTGTCCATCTAAGGGTGAATGATATTTTCTGTGGTTGGCTGTAGTTTTATATATCCTTGTTGAACTGGCACTGCATGTTTTAGCTTGTTGACCTGGGCAGAGACAGAATGGGTTAGACAATTGATAACACGTGGAGCAATCATAAACAGCATCAATAATTATGGTATAACAAGGACTAGTAGGGGCATTGCTGCTGCTGCTGCTAAATCGCTTCAGTCATGTCCAGCTCTGTGCGACCCCATAGGCAGCAGCCCACTAGGCTCCCCGGTCCCTGGGATTTTCCAGGCAAGAGTACTGGAGTGGGTTGCCATTGCCTTCACTCCAAATTTCCAGCACCAGGATGGCTCAAGTCCCTCCTTGTTCAGGGATCAGATCTATCTCCTGTCTGTTTTGGAGTACAACCCCTGCCAAGCTGTGTTGGATCTTTAGAACTGTCCTGAGAAAGGGAAAGACTACCCACTCTGTTATTGCAAGTAGGGGGGTTGGGGTTTGGAGGTTCCCACAGCATAATCTAAGCTCTCCTGATTGCTACCACCATTGTAGAAGCCCCTTTCTAGACACATGTGTGAAAATTTGGGGGCTATATATCCAGAGATAGGAATATTGGGACATAGGGTGTATGCAGTTTAAATCCAAGTATTGCTAAAGTGCTCTAGAGTAAGATTAAGCTCATCTGGTTTCTCCACATCCCCACTAATAATTATCACTATTCAACTTTCTACTTTCTGCCAATCAGATGGTTGTAAAGTGGTAAATTATTTTACTTTAATTTGCATTTCTCTGATTACAAATGAGCTTGAGGATCTCTTCATATACTTGATAGCTATTTATGTTTAACTATCTGTTTATCATCTGTTCATATCATTAGACCCCATATTAGCTTCTTCTCACAGAATGTATATTTAATATGGTATAGTATATTTACTCATACAATGCATATAGCTTATTTTAATATATATTCTTTTTTCCTAAAAGGAGAAAGGTCTTTTTCCAGAAGCATTTCTTTGCAAGGTCTCTCATAATTATTTGTTGTCAAATTCAAAGGACTTTTCTCATACACTCATACTGGGTAGCACTGTAAAATCTGGGTTTGCTGACCCCCCAGTATTGCTTAGAATGTCTTCTTCCTTTAAGTCCTTTGTGTATTCTGCATTCTTTATTCTGTTCTTATTATGACCTCTCTGTTCTTTTCATGACTCTGTTCAAAGTTTTCTGTTCAATCTATCCCTTTCCTACAAGAACTCATGGATCCAGCTATTTCCTATGTACCCATAATAATGAATCAATCAAATCTTCCACCTTATGTTTTGCTGTTAAGCCTGAAAAATCTAACTATATAGACAATATCTCCACCTGATTATCTTATCGTCACCCCAAACTTAGCCTGTTAAGATGGCAATAAAAATGTCACCACGAAAAATATGTCACCTTCATATATAAGCTGTTTATTTAGGCTGTGAATCATCACAGATGTCAAGATGGAAACCTTGAAGTTACCTTTGATATTTAATTCTCTTTTATCTGCTAGGCTAGGTGACTTATTTGGATTTTCTCTATTCCAAATGTGTTTTGGTTTTTCCCCCTTTTCTCTGCTATCCTGGTCCCTTATCTATTGCTGCCTCTCTACCCAGAAGTTTACCACCTCATACCCAGAGCAATTGAAAACCCACTGACTAGTCTCTGTAATTAGGCTTTTACCGTATAGATTTTATTTTATCATATTGATGCCACATTTTTTATTATATTTTTGTTCCTTTATATCTTTCCAAACATTGTTTTACTTTTTTCTAATAGCACACATAATAAACAGTGATATCTCTGCTCTTAGAATAAATTATACAGAATTATGTGGCATAAAAGATAGCGTTCTACCTTCACATTTACTTACTCAAATTAGCTTATCTATTCCCCAAAGGTAACCACTGTTAAATATTTGGTGTTTCCAAATACTTATAAGGTTCTTTTATCCATTTGTAGGCCCCGGTGGCTCAGATGGAAAAAGAGTTTGCTTGCAATGTAGGATACCTGGGTTTGATCCCTGGGTTGGGAAGATCCCCTGGAGAATGGCAACTCACTCCAGTATTCTTGCCTGGAGAATCCCATGAACAGAGGAGCCTGGTGGGTAACAGTCCATGGGGTCTCAAAGAGTCGGACACGTCTGAGCAACCAACTTTATTTTTATGCATACATTTAGGGCTTCCCTGGTGGCTCAGTGGTAATGAATCCACCTACTAATGCAGAAGTTGCAAGTTTAATCCCTGGGTCAGGAAGATGGCCTAGAGAAGGAAATGGCAACCCACTCCAGTATTCTTCCTGGGAAATCCCACGGACAGGGGAAACTGGCAGGCTACAGTCCATAGGATCACAAAACAGTCAGACGACTTAGCAAATAAACAACAATGCATACATATAGATCATTCCCTTTTTATTACTTATGATTGGGCTGATACTTTTTCTTTGTATATAAATGCTTAATATTCTATGTCAACAGATATGATCGAAACTAGGTTAGTTCCTGTCTAGAGTGTATGGTAAGTGGAGAAGAGGGTGCCTGGTGGCCATAGACCTGTAAGACACTTTTACAATAATCCACTTGAAAAGTCACGTTTGCTCTTGGCAAATGTGAACTGAAATAGAAGAACGGGACATCTGTAAGGATGATTTAGGAAACAGAATTTCCAGGCAGGACTTGGCTGTCATGTATTTGTGAGATGTGTAGTAGATGATGGATACCACTTTTAGGTTTCCAGTGTAACAGACCAGAGTGTAAGTGGCAACAATAACCAAGATATGGAATCCAGGAAGCAAAGCAGGCAGACAGTGGAAGGGATATTGATTTGGGGAATTTGAACAGCAAGTGATTTGATGTCTTTACACTTTAACTTGTGAGGAATGATAAGTTCAGAATTCAGGGTCTCCCTAAAATTCTGGGAATTTGATAACAGGAGAAGCTTTGCACTCAAGTTTGGCATACTTTTTTATTACTGACCATACACTAGGGCTTCCCTGGTGGCTCAGAGGTTAAAGCATCTGCCTGCAATGCAGGAGACTGGGGTTCCATCCCTGGGTCGGGAAGATCCCCTGGAGAAGGAAATGGCAACCCACTCCAGTATTCTTGCCTGGAGAATCCCATGGATAGAGGAGCCTGGTGGGCTACAGTCCACGGGGTCGCAAAGAGGCAAACATGACTGAGTGACTTCACTCACTCATACACTAGTGAAATTCTGGTATTAATTGTATTATGGCAATATTATACTGGTGTCTTATAATTTTCCTGTTTATAGAAATTCAGATAGGCTATACCTGATAACTTTGTACTGAGTGTACATCTTTGGTTGCAGAGTAGATTTGGAGTTTGTTTCATTTATATACTGCTCTGAGATATTTTAGGGCCTTCCAGGTACAAAATCTGTGGGCCATACCAATGATTCCAAATGGAACCATTAAGGACCAGTAGCTTGCATTTCAGGAAGCGTGAGCAAGACTGTGCACATGCTAATGTCTTCCCTGAAGAGGATCATCATAGTGCTGGTTAACTTCTTGTTTAAGACCAGAAGTTGAAGAGAACAGTAATCCTAGGCAGTAGCTGGAATGAAGCATCCATCTCCTAGTCCTTTAATATTAATAAGAAGAAAACACAAGTGTCTTCTCTCTACCTCTATAATGACTTCTTTTTCCTTGCTGTCCTTTGTCATATAGTAGAAGAAGCCTGCCCCGCTGCCTCCAAACAGGACTCCAGAAATAATTTTGACTTAATGGATGAATCTCTCTGAAATGAGAATCACTATTAGGAGGTCCTGAGCCCATTTATATAAAATCTGTTCTCCAGTATGAGCTTCATTAATTAGTAGAACTATACTTTTACGTCACTTAATTTACACTTTCATTTCATTTTTTAACTTTCCTAGAACTTGAGAAAAAAACTAGCCCTACTTATTACTAAACACCTCAAACCCAACCACAACTACTTACCTACTCACGTCTACCATTGCAGCATGAACACAGCCACAGACAATATAATCAATTAATCATGGCTATGTTCCAAAAAAGCCTTTTTCTAATGAAAACTGATATTTGAATTTAATATAATTTTTATATCACTAGATATATTTTTTCTTTTTTAAAAGCTATTTTAAAAGGAATAAAAACGTCTTGCTTGAGAGGGCCAGTTTAGGCCTATAAAGGGTAGTTTGAGGAATTCACTTATAATGTCCAATATGATACTTTTCTTATTATCTCTTTTTCTCAAGAAATTTTAAAAGCTTCATTCTGACTGTTTACTTAAGCCCTTAATCTTACTAGTTTCTAAGTACTCTTTAACTTCTCCTTCCAAACCTACTCAATAACCAAAGGCATATTTTCCATTTATAGTTCCCAGCACCTGATTGTTAATAAATATTTGATTTTAGAAAACCAATAATTAAGTTAAAAAATAAGATGGGCTCCAACTTTAGAAACTTGTTTCTTCAGAGTGTTTCCTTACTTTTCTTTCTCTTAATTTAAATATTACCTGTTCCAAAACTTCTTTATCAACCACTTTTATCCCATAAAGTTCCTAATTTATGCTGAGAAATATATTTTGGAGGAATAAAAATTGAGAAAGTGTGTCAGTTTCTATATGATATTGTGGTTTTGATAGAGGAGAGAGGAGGAATAAATACAAAATGAGTTCCAAATGTAGCATTGACATTTAGGAATTTATTCCTTTTCAGGTCTTATCTTGTCCTGTTTATTTATTCAGGAAGATAGAGGCAAAGACACTGGTTTAGTACTTTTCTGTGGACAGAGCAGAAAAAGCATGGGAGATATCATTTATCTGGACTATTGACTAAGCATATATTTCTACAACAGAAATTCAACCCAGTTTAGATTTTGGCCAGCCAGTTCAGAGGAGGCCAGGGGATAATATAGTTGAAAAGAAAACAGATTTTAGAAGAGAGAAGTGAGACGACATGCCTGTTAATTCATTCTTCCTGATAGCCTGTGGCAACCTAGTCCTTCACTTAAGCTCTCTTTTGTCTGTGAAAGACAAAGTACATTCTGTATGGTAATGGTTTTCTATAGTTTTTAAAAGGAAAGATGCATTGTAGTGAAAGGGGGAAATTTTAACAGAATGCTTATTTTTCTCTGAATCCCTCTTGGGCAACTAGGAAGCTTGGTGATATTTTTAATACTGTAGATGAATCATGACTGCAGTCATACTTGTCATCTCAAAGATGAAAATACTGTTTTGAGGAGAAGATTACTTTGTGAAAATATTTTTGATGGCTATTTTTTTTTTTTGTAAACTAAGAAATTTTTACATCTCTATAACTGTTGCACAATTACCCTCCAAAATTGTACATCTCTTTTCCATCACCTGTATACCAAAATAGCACATAACTTTCTTTAACGAGCATTTTAAAATCCCACTATCATTTTTGTTCATCACAGCTTGCTCTCCCTCACTCCCCCACATCAATTTTAAGTTGAACTGCTATGTTCAATATTGTATCCTTTCCATCACCATTTTTATTTCTGCTATAAGTTGAATGTTTCTTTTCTCATATTTATGATATTTAATTAATTTTTCTTTCTTAAATTTAGGAAAATTAACACTAATCCTTTGGTGAGACATATATTAGTCTCAAATATTGTACAAACACACAAACGTATATTGTATCTTTATTTCCTTACATGTATCTGGTGTAATTAATTACCTGAAACATTTAAGATAGTTAACAAACATATATATTTGGTAAATGTAATTACCATATATAGTAAATGTCTCTATATAGTGTATACACATTTACTGTTTATAGTAAATGTCTCAGATAATATGCATACTTACAGATGTATGTGCTTACTCCCTGGTGGCTCAGACAGTAAAGCGTCTGCCCACAATGCAGGAGACCCAGGTTCGATCCCTATGTTGGGAAGATCCCCTGGAGAAGGAAATGGCAACCCACTCCAGTAATCTTGCCTAGAAAGTTCCATGGATGGAGGAGCATTGTGGGCTACACTCCATGGGGTCGCAGAGTAGGACACATCTGAGTGACTTCACTTTCACTTTCATAGATGTATATGTACAATCTTTCTTACAAATGTTGGCATAATTAATTTCAACAGAGCAATAATTTATTTAATATTAAACCCAAGTTTTGTTCTATTCCTTATATTTACTTTTGGAATTCAATTCTTTCTCTGATCCTTGTTCAATGCTTTTCAGTCAACGTTGATTTTTTTTTTCAGCAACATTATCCAAATTAAAAACATATATATAGTTAGATACATACATATATTTGAAAAGTACTTTCTAAATAAATTAACTTTAGTATAATAAGGCTTCTTCTTTTCTAATATCTAAAAACAAACAAACAAAAAACATTACAAACCTCAAGGAGAGAATGATTACATGAAATTTTTTTGTACTGAAATTCATCACATATCCTAGTCCCTGTATATAATAACCCTGTTTTGATACTAGTGCATGGATGCATTTTCTTTTGTAAACACAGCTGTGTGCTGCTTCTCTGGGCCAAGATGCCCTTGATTTGGTCAAGGAACCAAAGCAACGTGAAAGGTCAGATGCTCTGTAAGGAAATAAGCTGGTGCACATTCATTGGCAAAAATAGAGTATTTAATGAAAATATTATTTTCAGATAAATAACTTAGGCTCACTTAACAGTTGTACTGGAGTCTTTCTATTGCTTATGAGGCTAGTATAGAAACAGTTTACTTAAGACATAAAAATAGTGATACCCTTTTAATTCAAACTATGTATCCTACTACTAGGAATTTTCATCCACTCCATCCACGGAATTTTCTAGGCAAGAGTACTGGAGTGGGTTGCCATTTCCTTCTCCAGGGGGTCTTCCCAACCCAGGGATCGAAGCCAGGTCTCCTGCATTGTAGGCAGACACTTTACTGTCTGAGCCACCAGGGAATCCCCCATATTTGTAGAGGAACTACATCTACTCCCATGATAGTAGCTTGTTTACTATGCAGAAAGTTAAAAAAAAAGACTAAAAAAAAAATAAACTACAGTATTATGAATAGCTTCCTGATGTAAACATTAGTTCAGTTCAGTTCAGTTCAGTTCAGTCGCTCAGTCATGTCTGACTCTTTGCGACCCCATGAATCACAGCACGCCAGGCCTCCCTGTCCATCACCAACTCCTGGAGTTCATTCAAACTCATGTCCATCAAGTCGGTGATGCCATCCAGCCATCTCTCTCTGTCATCCCCTTCTCCTCCTGCCCCCAATCCCTCCCAGCATCAGTCTTTTCCAGTGAGTCAACTTGTCGCATGAGGTGGCCAAAGTATTGATGTTTCAGCTTTAGCATCAGTCTTTCCAATGAACACCCAGGATTGATCTCCTTTAGAATGGACTGGTTGGATCTCCTTGCAGTCCAAGGGACTCTCAAGAGTCTTCTCCAACACCACAGTTGAAAAACATCAATAACCTGTCTAAATGTCTGTGTTTGGAAATTAGAGGTATATATGTTCATGCAATTATCTTGTGTATGTAATATTTTTTAAACAGTCATATTTAAGTAATTTCTTCATGTGCTTTTATAGTTTCATATACATATATATTTTCATCATGAAATCAGAATTTATTTTTAATTTTTGACTTCATGGAGATGAAAGGTAATAATCTGGAGATTCAGAAACACTGGCAGAAAAGAACTATAAATAAAACACAGTATTTGATTTAAAACAAACTCATTTAAATAATTTTTTCAACTTTTTTCTGAACTTCTAGTTGCATTTTTCCTTAAGTCATCCCTTCATTTGGCTTCCAGCTTTACTCTTTCATTTACTACATTAGTGAAAATAAGGGTAATACTTGAAAATGGCTGGAAATCAAATCATATTTTTCTCACAAGTTTTAAATGACAAGACAAATGGTTTTATATTATACTTAATGAAAAACACTTCCATGCAGGGATGAACAGTTAGTTAGTAAAGGTCAAGCAAAAAGATGGAGGAACAGCATGGAAGTCTGAGTCAGTAGCATAGATAAGGGCCAATAATTGTGCAAAATCTAAGGGTTGAGACATATCACATCAATGAATGTCTGAAAAGCAGTTAACTATTAAGAAATATGCACCTAAGAGAGAATCCAAACTACATATTCACTGATAAAATTCAGTGAAAAAGACTGAAGTCTTTGTTTCTTGGAACTTATACTCAAGAGTAGAGTCAGATCAAATATGAAGAAATAAATGAGAGAGATCATTTTAATGAAAAGAATAGATTAGAAACCCATTTATGTGATAGAGAGCACCACGTTATTATGAATCTTCAGGAAAGATCTCTGTGAGGAATTGACATTTCAGTAGAGTGGAATAATGTTAAGAAGGAAGATGGAAAATCATTCCCTGCAGAGGGAACAGCAAGACCAGAGGCCCTGGGAATACTTGGTATCTCAGATGAACCAACGTGGGGCGGGGGTGGGTGGGTGGGGGATGTGTGGATAAAGCATAATAAGCAGAGAAAGAGATGGGACTGAAAAGGCAAGATAATTTTATGAAGGACTAGAAAAGTCAGTGAAAACAACAAACTGCAGAAAATTCTTAAAGAGTTGAGAATACCAGACCACCTCACCTGCCCCCTGAGAAATCTATGCAGGTCAGGAAGCAACAGTTATAACCAGACATGGAACAAGAGTCTGGTTCCAAATTGGGAACGGAGTACGTCAAGGCTATATGTCATCTCCCTGCTTATTAAACTTATACGTAGAGTACATCATGCAAAATGCCAGTTGAATGAAGCACAAGCTGGAATCAAGATTGCCGGGAGAAATATCAATAAACTCAGATATGCAGATGACACCACCCTTATGGAGGAAAACTAAGAGGAACTGAAGAGCCTCTTGATGAAAGTGAAAGAGGAGATTGAAAACACCAGCTTAAAACTGAACATTCAAAAAATGAAGATCATGGCATCTGGTCCCATCACTACATGGAAAATAGAGAGGGAAACAATGGAAACAGTGACAGACTTTATTTTCTTGTGGTCCAAAATCACTGTGGATGGTGACTGCAGCAATGAAATTAAAAGACGCTGAAATTAAAAGATTTGCATAGAAGGCAAAATTAAGCATAAAAAGGAAGAAGGGTATATTTTTCAGGGATTGAAATTGTAGTCCTATTGAAATTTGTAGTCTTGAATTTTAAAGTTAGATCAGTCAGCAAATTTTTTTTCCCGCACCCTGATATTAGGTGTTTAGGTAGAGACATGGAGTAGGCAGATAGATTTAATAGCCTAATACAGATTGTACTTAATAGAAACATTCAATAAAAGAAGAAATAACCAAAGTAAACATTTCCAATCAGGAAGAGGAAGAAAGGGAGACACACTACGGACAATAGCAGCAGCAATTCTGATATCCTGACTATTAGACATAGTGAGGGACCATATCCTCTGCATGGAGAATGTCTCGAGTGGACTGAGTCCATTCCTGGTCATTCTCCCTCTGTCCAGGGCCTCTACAGTGCTTTGCTTTGCCTACAAGACACTGCCTTTTCCATTATCCTCCTTGCTTTAACTGAACTAAATATTGATGCATGTACTCATCCTGGCCCTGAACTCTTTATCAGTCCACTCCCTTCTGGTCGTTGGATGGAGTCAAACAGGTTATTCTAATTGGTGAAGAATCACAGTCACTTTTTGTACAGGTTGCTGGTTCTTTTGGCAAGACAACTCTCAAAAACTTTCTAATAGTCTTATCTAGTTGATTCCAGTGACCTAAGTATATCAGAGTCCACACTTACGGCTCCATGTTCTTTTCTCAACAGCAATTTTTTTCTAAATATCATACATGATTTTTCTTTGCTTTCTTAATTCAAGTCTATGCCCAAACCTTACCTTGCTTCCTGAGAAATCTGAATACAGGTCAAGAAGCATCAATTAGAACTGGACATGAAACAGACTGATTCAAAATTGGAAAAAGGGTATATGAAGGTTATATATTATCACCCTGCTTATTTAATTTATATGCAGAGTACACCATGCAAAATGCAGGGCTGGATGAAGGATAAGCAAGAATCAAGATTGTATGGAGAAATATCAACACTCTCAGATATGCAGATGATACTACTCTAATGGCAGAAAGTGAAGATGAACTAAAGAGTCTCATGATGAGAGTGAAAGATGAAGGTAAAAGAGCTGACTTAAAACTCAGCATTCAAAAAACTAAGATCATAGCATCTAGTCTCATCACTCCATGTCAAATAGATGGGGGGAAAGTGGAAGCAGTGACAGATTTTGTTTTTTTGTACCTAAAATCACTGAGGATGGTGACTGCAGCATGAAATTAAAAGACACTTGCTCCTTGGAAGAAAAGTTATGACCAACCTAGACAGCATATTAAAAAGCAGAAACATTACTTTGCCAACAAAAGTCCATTTAATCAAAGCTGTGGTTTTTCTGGTAGTCATGTGCAGATGACCATCATGAATGGTGTTATATATTTTAGATTTTTGTTACATCGGAACCATACCTTGAAGTGAAAAATTCAGTACTTTTAATAATAAATTGCTCGAGAGTCTCAGGGATATTGATATTTAGCTCACAAACCCAGGGCAGGTTTCCTTTAATCTAAGCAGAATTAGGCACTATCTCTGCATGGACTTCTGTGGTTGCTGTGGCAAAAAGGAGAATGGGGCAGAGGTTTGATTTGCTACTCGACTCAGAGTGTCTTCCTGGATTGAGATGAATCACTTTTGCTAACATTTAATTAGCTAAAGAAGATCACACGGTCTCACGTAACTTCAAAATTGTCAGGAGAGTGCAATTCTACCACACCTAGTAGGAGAAGAATATTAAAATATTTTTTTAAAGTTGTAGCAATTATCACATAGGGCATTAAAATATGTGTTAATTGAAATAATGAGAAGATGTTGCAAGGAAGTAAATAAGAATAACAAAACAAAACACATGGACACATTTTTTCCCCCAGCAATAACAGGACATAGCAGGTTATCTAAGGGTTTGGTTAACAAAAGAGCCACAAGACAATAAGAAAATTATTTACTTTGGGGATAATAAGTGATAACCTACTTATGACCTGGTCAAGACAGAACTGTGAATTCAGAAGCAGGTATCTATCAGTGGTCAAGTAGACCAACTTATGATTAACTGAAAGCCTCTAACTGAGAGTGAAAACACCATCTCAAATAGCATTCTTATGTGTATCCTCTGATCACAGAAGTATTTGGTTGTAAAAGAAACCATTACATGATTCACCTTCGTTTCTTCTTCAAAGAGCACATTTTGCTTGTTTAGGCAGAAGCCAAGGCAAGTAATGCAATGAAAAGTTCTCTGGACTGGAAACGTGAGATCTCTGCCAACTTTCAACTGTATGAGCACTGATGTACTACAAAGGGGTGTCGTTCAAACCTGAGTTGCTTCCAGTCTCTCTTGTGCTTTAGTTGTTTTACAAACTGTTAAATTCTCAGTCCTCATAGCAATTTGGCTTCTACCTCATTCAGTTCAGTTCAGTTCAGTCACTCAGTCATGTCCAACTCCTCGTGACCCCATGAATCACAGCACACCAGGCCTCCCTGTCTATCACCAACTCCCAGAGTTCACTCAAACTCATGTCCATCGAGTCAGTGATGCCATCCAGCCATCTCATTCTCTGTCGTCCCCTTCTCCTCCCACCCCCAATCCCTCCCAGCATCAGAGTCTTTTCCAGTGAGTCAACTCGTCGCATGAGGTGGCCAAAGTATTGGAGTTTCAGCTTTAGCATCAGTCCTTCCAATGAACACCCAGGACTGATCTCCTTTAGAATGGACTGGTTGGATCTCCTTGCAGTCCAAGGGACTCTCAATAGTCTTCTCCAACACCACAGTCTACCTCTATTACTTAATCTAAAATATCCACTGTAAGTTCTTCTGTTCACATTGCCTCTTTCTTATATCATACTCTTGTCACATCTCACCTAGATTATTACCTACTGATCAATCTCTTTATTGCTGCCTCCCCACCACCACCACCATAAACTGACTCTCCACCTGGCTTGAAGAGTAATCTAAAATTTAGTAACCACTCATTCATTGTTTAACTGAACTTGAGATTCTTGAATGATCTTTACAAATATTGTTGGAGAGGGGAGGGAAGGTTGAGAAAGGAAACAAATCTAGTCTTTGGTAAAGTTACACTATTTCCTCAAAAAATAAGAACTTTTCTGATATATTCCTTTTCTTTCCCTTCAAGATGTTCAGTGTTTTCATACACAAAATATCCAATGTTGTGCTTCCAGGTTCCATGCCCCAGCAAAAGCATTTTTCTCCATCCCTGTGAGTGAGGCTCACAAGAAGCAGTTTGCTTTCAGCTGGCAAGGCCAGAAATCCACCTTTGTTGTCGTACCTCATGGATATATCAACTCTTCAGCCGTATGTCATGATGTCATTCATAAGGATCTTGATTGACTTTTCCTTCTACAAGATATCACACTAGCTTATTACATTGATTGTATTATGCTTCCTGAGAAGAAACAGTGTTTAGTCAAAACAGCTAATTTTCCCTTACCTCTATTGGAAGCACAAGGGGAATTTGCTCCAGTATCTATTGTAAGGACATTGTAGAGTTACTGGAAGTAAAATTCTTCAAATCATGGGGACCCCATTGTGGCTGAGTCCTTCTGGAATTTCTTAGACATCCCCACACTGAGCCTTCAGCATTTGTCAATTACAGTTCAGGTTTTCCTACTGTGGTACAAGTTCCTAAAAAACCGGCTTGTGAGTGTTTTACTCTGGTAAGTTCTAATTCTCTTCATCTTCCTGTCTCTTCAATTTTTGACCTCAGTTTTTGAAAGGAAATGGGGATCCATTAAAGTGGCTCAGACAGTAAAGAATCTGCCTGTAATGCAAGAACCCTGGGTTCAATCCCTGGATCAGGAAGATCCCCTGGAGAAGGGAACAGCAACCCACTCCAGTATTTTTGCCTGGAGAATTCCACGGACAGAGGAGCCTGGTGGGCTACAGTTCATGGGGTTGCAAAGAGTCAGACATGACTGAGCAACTGCACTTTTTTGAAGGAAACAGGAAGAACTGTTGAACTTTTTCAGTTGTTTTCAGCTTTACATTTGTTAGGAAGATGTGGCAACTTCTAAGCTCTTTACATGCTGGACCAGAAACTGAAAGTTATATGTTTTTCTTAAAGAAATGCATATATACTTAAGATGTCTTGCTTGCTTTTTAATGATACAGTTAGCTACACAGTTATTTTTTTAATGTCATTATAATTAAAAAAAAAAAAACTATATTGTGTATTTCCTATCCAGTAGCTCCATGACAGACAGTAATGTTAAAGCTCACATTGCTTTAGAGTTTCATGCTATAATTTAACCTTATATATACTTTGGGCTATTTCTTAAAGAAATGAGAAGCTTAATTTGACGTATATATATTTAAGTGTTGGCATGGATGTTCATATAGAAGCTAAAGACTTTTTTCCTCTCAATGTATCTCATAATAACTATTACCCTGAATAGGCAATCAGAAATTTTTTGGCAGATCTCCTTTAAAATGTTTCACTTTTGACATGAAATATTAGAGCATAGAAGATTAAAACCATGAGCCTAGTACAAAAGATCCTCAGTCCTGACTTCAGATTTACAAAAGTATTAAGATTGAAAAGGAAGAAAATACTTAGAACAAAACCTCTTGCTCAATTTCACTTTCATTGTAAGAGGAAAACTTGTCTTCGATTTTGGTTCACCCATTTCTCATTCAAATATACAGCAGTATTCTAGTCCATAATAGAAAAAAAGACAAAGTATTTTCAATAGCAGAATCATAATCTCTTCCATTTAATTCTTATATAATGATTAAAATAGAAAAGATTTCATAACCAGTTTGCCTCTTACTTAGGAATAGTATCATAAGTCAATCCACCTCAAAATTAGAATATGTATTCTCAATAGACTGTTAAGTTGAAAAATGTAGTAGTAGAAACTCAGGGAGTATGACAAAGTTTGGTGTTCAAAGTTGCACAGTTTTGATGGAAGGTTGGCCTCTTACATAGCGTCAACATGCCAGAGAGAGATATATCCATTTATATACTTATCACAGAAAATTAACAATGTAATATCAGATCTTGATCAAACACCTTTGTATAGTTTTACAGAGCTGAGATTTTCATTAATATGCTATAATTAAAAGTTTGTCTATAGACAAAGATAATATTTAGTTTGAAATGACTCAGCAAAAATCTATTACTTTTCTCAAAAAAGAGAAGAGAATACATTTACATTTCTGTATAGAATGTGAGTCTGATGACAGAGCATTGTCTTTACCTCCTTCTTAAAAATTGTATTACAAGGTACACAAAAGCAGTACTGTTGGAAATAAGACCCCTCATTCTGAACTATCAAGACTTGGATGTTTGTTAGCTAGCTCTGAAAGCTTAAGTGAAAGAAAACTCAATTTGTGAATTGAATTTTCTCTAATTTAACTTCTGTTAAACCATATTCTCCTTAGCAAATTTCTTTAGCTTAAATTATAGAGTTTCAAGTAACCTGGCAAGCATCCTAAATCAGTTAACATCTAATAATCTATCTTTATTTTGGTTTTTTTTTTTTGAGGATTTTATATTTTTATTTTTTAAAATATAAATTTATTTATTTTAACTGGAGGCTAATTACTTTACAATATTGTATTGGTTTTGCTATACATTGATATGAATCTGCCCCGGGTGTACACGTGTTCCCCATCTTGAACCCCCACCCACCTCCCTCCCCATCCCATCCTTCTGGGTCATCCCAGTGCACCTGCCCCAAGCATCCTGTCTCATGCATCAAACCTGGACTGGAGATTCATTTCACATATGATAATATACATGTTCCAATGCCATTCTCCCAAATCATCCCACCCTCGCCCTCTCCCACAGAGTCCAAAATACTGTTTCATACATCTGTGTCTCTTTTGTTGTCTCGCATACAGGGTTATCGTTACCATCTTTCTAAATTCCATATATATGCATTAGTATACTGTATTGGTGTTTTCCTTCTGGCTTACTTCACTCTGTATAATAGGCTCCAGTTTCATCCACCTCATTAGAACTGGATCAAATGTATTCTTTTTAATGGCTGAGTAATACTCCATTGTGTATATGTACCACTGCTTTCTTATACATTCGTCTGCTGATGGACATCTAGGTTGCTTCCATGTCCTGGCTATTATAAACAGTGCTGCGATGAACATTAGGGTACACGTGTCTCTTTCAATTCTGGTTTCCTTGGTGTGTCTGCCCAGCTGTGGGACTGCTGGGTCATATGGCAGTTCTATTTCCAGTTTTTTAAGGAATCTCCACACTGTTCTCCATAGTGGCTGTACTAGTTTGCATTCCCACCAACAGTGTAAGAGGGTTCCCTTTTCTCCACACCCTCTCCAGCATTTATTGCTTGTAGACTTTTGGATAGCAGCCATTCTGACTGGCGTGAAATGGTACCTCATTGTGGTTTTGATTTGCTTTCCTCTGATAATGAGTGATGTTGAGCATCTTTTCATGTGTTTGTTATCCATCTGTATGTCTTCTTTGGAGAAATGTCTGTTTAGTTCTTTGGCCCATTTTTTGATTGGGTTGTTTATTTTTCTGGAATTGAGCTGCAAGAGTTGCTTGTATATTTTTGAGATTAAGTCTTTGTCAGCTGCTTCATTTGCTACTATTTTCTCCCATTCTGAAGGCTGTCTTTTCACCTTGCTTATAGTTTCCTTTGTTGTGCAAAAGTTTTTAAGTTTAATTAGGTCCCACTTGTTTATTTTTGCTTTTATTTCCAATACTCTGGGAGATACGTTATAGAGGATCCTGCTGTGATTTATGTCAGAGAGTGTTTTGCCTATGTTTTCCTCTAGGAGTTTTATAGTTTCTGGTCTTACGTTTAGATCTTTAATCCATTTTGAGTTTATTTTTGAGTATGGTGTTAGAAAGTGTTCCAGTTTCATTCTTTTACAAGTGGTTGTCTTTAAAGAAAGAAACAACTCTAGGAAGCTTGAATGTACTTATTCTCTTGAGAGGGGAAAATATGTATTTGTAGCCTCATGTCTTTAATTATAAAAAAATCATGGTTTTTAGGTAAGAACTATGGTAAAGATTTTTACTATTTAATATTTTATAACCCTCACAAGATGGCATTTTCAGTTTTTAATTTTTGACAGGGCATTTAGGCAATAAGTATCAAGAAAACTCAAGGAAAAACTAGAATTTGTAATATCTATTTAAAAACCATTTTTTCTTTTTTTATAAAGTTGAGATAGTTTGGAAAATCATGCAATGATATTTTTACAGTTAATCCAGAAGCACTAGTGTTGGGTAAAAATATGCTCCTGGACGGACTTGTTGTTTTACTTAGAATTGAATTCATACTGCAGCCTTAGGAATAATCTATTTGCCAAGATTAAAGAATTATTCCTAGACTGGAAAAGACTCTGATGCTGGGAGCGATTGGGGGTAGGAGGAGACGGGGACGACAGAGAATGAGATGGCTGGATGGCATCACTGACTCGATGGACGTGAGTTTGAATGAACTCCGGGAGTTGGTGATGGACAGGGAGGCCTGGCATACTGTGGTTCATGGGGTCGCTAAGAGTCGGACACAACTGAGCGACTGAACTGAACTGAACTGAATGTATACCCTGAAACAAATATTTAAGAGCAATAATTTGTTACATTGTTTGCTCAAATAAAAAGTTGACATTCTGAAAATCAGGGTCCACTAGAGAGCCCAAGTTAGATTAGAAATGGTAACAAAAAGTTTTCCTTAATTAATGTTTCCACAAATTGTCAGAATCAGACTTTAGAAAGCTTCCATGCATAAAAGGACAAATTTGGTCATTTTTGTAACCAAGGCAATGAAAATATTCCATTCTAAATATGTGTTTCAGAGCTTGAACTCCCAAAGATCTTTAATTCTCTCTTAAAATTTTTTCTCAAAGCTGTTCAACTAGAGTTTAAAATAAAATATTAAATTTTGCTTTTGGTGATAGAAATCTGTGGAATAACAGAGAAGATATGAGAAGATGTGGATGATGATGATGATAAAGAGGAGAAGGAGAAGTGGTTTAAGGTTATAGAAGGAAAGGATTATAACAGTGATTGAAAAATGGGAAGAGATATCAAGAGCTGGAAAACAATTTTGAGAATTGCCTATAGACTTCTTGTTAAATATATTATTAATATCAAGTGTCTGTTTGCAATCTAGATTTAATTCATTAAAGAAAAGGGTTGCATGCTTAGTCACTCAAGTCGTGTCTGACTCTTTGCAACCCTTTGTTCTGTAGCCTGATGGGCTGTTCTGTCCATGGGATTTTTCAGGCAAAAATACTAAAGTGTGTTGCATTTCATACTCCAGGGAATCTTCCCAACCTAGGGATGTAACCTGTGTCTCCTGCATTGCAGGTGGATTCTTTACTTGCTGAGCCAAAAGAAAAGGATTATGAGCAGTTTAAGCCTATCTTCCTCAACTGGCAATTGTCCAACTGCTACAGGAGTCCTAACTGAAGCCACACAATAGTACTTAACTGGGAGTTCTTTTAGAAGACCATCCATTCAATCACTTATTATTCACTCAGAAAATATACATTGAGCTTCTCTAAATGCTAAGCACTGTTCTAAGTGATGTTGATAAATTGGAAATGAGATAGATAAGGAACTCTGCCTTATAGATAGGGTGAGATGAATGGTAAACAGATAAACCAATACATGAACTAGTTACAGATCAGACAAATATAAAAAAAAAATCCAAAGGTTGCTATGATATAGAGTAATTCTAGAGTGAACTAGTCTACAAATGTTGATCCAGAAAAACTTTTCTGAGCAGATAATTTGAAGTATTTGAGATGAAACACCAATAAGATGAGAAGGATCTCATCATGTAAAGTACTAAAAAGAGAAAAAGAAAAGAGAGAAAAATAAATTCAAAGAAAAGTGTCCTATATCCTTGAGGAACAGAAGAACAACAAAAAAAACCATCCATGGCTGAAGTCTGGCCAATAAGGACAATGATACACAAGGTTAAGTGAGTAAGTAAGCACATCAGAAAACTCAGATCAGAGGTTGTTGATATTATTCTGCCTGCAATGGATTTTTCAATGGAAGAATGACATGATCTCCATATTTAAAAGGTCACTTTGCTATCTCTAAGGAGAATGGATGCTAAGTAGACAAATGTGTTGGCAGTGAGATCAGATAGAAGAGAATTATAGAAAACCAAAAAGAGATGATCAATCTAGACAGTGTACTAAAAAGCAGAACCATCACTTTTCTGACAAAGGTCCATATAGTTAAAACTATGGTTTTTCCAGTAGTCATGTACAGATGTGAGTGTTGGAAGAATTGATGGTTTTGAGCTGTGGTATTGGAGAAAACCCTTTAGAGTCCCTTGGACAGCAGGCATTGAGGACAGGAGAAGGGAGTGACAGAGAATGACATGGTGATGGCATCACTGACTCAATCGACATGAGTTTGTGCAAATTCATGGGGTCACAAAGAGTCAGTGAAGACTTAGTGACTGAACACCACCACCACCAAAAAGAGATAACATTGGCTTGGATGAGAAGGCAGCTGTGGAGAAGGAATGATAAAGACATAGAAACACATCAAATATGAGTAGGACTTCATGACAAATTGAGAGAGGTGGCAAGAAATAATCAAGGATGGATAACTACTTTGAATAACAATGAAAATTCTGACATGGAAATATTGGGATAGGAAAATTTTCTTATTTTGAATTGTGTGAAGAAGGAAGGCTAAAGCTTTCCATTTTAAACACTTTAGCATTTTTATAGCTAGTTGTCTTGAATTTTCATTCTCCCTCTTTTTTCCTAAATTAATAGAATCTCAATTTTCAGCTATGCATGTGCCTGTATGGAACAAAAGCTACATTTCCCAAACTCTCTGATAGGTGTGATTATGTGACTTGAAATGTAGTCATAAGTTTTGAGAGTTCAAATTTGGGAACTATGTTAAATAGAAGGAATGTGCTCTTCTGACTCTTTTACTTCTCTCCTTCTAATTTTGACATTGGTGGGTTCCGTTCTGTTCCGTTGCTCAGTCGTGTCCGACTCTTTGCAACCCCGTGGACTATAGCCTACCAGGCTTCTCCGTCCATGCGATTCTCCAGGCAAGAATACCGGAGTGGGTTACCATTTCCTTCTCCAGGGGATCTTCCCGACCGAGGGATCGAACCCAGGTCTCCCGCACTGGAGGCTGACGCTTTAACCTCTGAGCCACCAAAGACTGCCAAATACATTGACATTTCTTCTACCAAGACCTATTTATTCTTTCCTTGTATCTGTGCTACATTTCTAATAAATTTCTAAGTAAGGCTGATTATTTGGTGTGTAGACCACATTTTTTTTGTAGCAAAGATGCAGTAATGGTCATCAGTATTACCATCAGTGACTTCAATTCATTTCAGTCCCTCAATCGTGTCTGACTCTTTGTGTCCCCACGGACTGCAGCACTCCAGGTTTCCCTGGCCATCACCAACCCCTGGAGCATACTCAAACTCATATCCATCGAGGAGATGATGGCATCCAACAATCTCATCCTCCATCATCCCCTTCTCCTCCTGCTTTCAATCTTTCCCAGCTTCTGGGGCTTTTCCAATGAGTCAGTTCTTCCCATCAGGTGGCCAAAGTATTGGAGTTTCAGTTTCAGCATCAGTCCTTCCTGTGAAAATTCAGGACTGATTTCCTTTAGGATTAACTGGTTGGATCTCATCCTTGTAGTCCAAGGGACCCTCAAGAGTCTTCTCCAACACCACAGTCCCAAAGCATCAATTCTTCAGCACTCAGCTTTCTTTATAGTCCAACTCTCACATCAATATATGACAACTGGAAAAACCATAGCCTTGATTAGACAGACCTTTGTCGGCAAAGTACTGTCTTTTCTTTTTAATATGCTGTCTCTGTTGGTCATAGCTTTTCTTCCAAGGAGCAAGTGTCTTTTAATTTCATCACTGTACTCACCATCTGCAGTGATTTTGGAGCCCCCCAAAATAATCTGTCACTGTTTCCATTGTTTCCACATCTATTTGCCATGAAGTGATGGGACTGGATGCCATGATCTTAGTTTTCTGAATATTGAGCTTTAAGCCAACTTTTTTAATCTCTTCTTTCAATTTCATCAAGAGGCTCTTTAATTCTTCTTCACTTTCTGCTATAAGTATGGTGTCCTCTGCATATCTGAGGTTATTGATATTCTCCCAGCAATCTTGATTCCAGCTTGTCCTTCATCCAGCCTAGCATTTTGCATGATGTGCTCTGCATATAAGTTATATAAGCAAGGTGACAATATACAGCCTTGACGTACTCCTTTCCTGATTTGGAACCAGTCTATTGTTCCATGTCCAGTTGGCTGTTGCTTCTTGACCTGCATACTGATTTCTCAGGAGGCAGGATAGATGGCCTGGTATTCCCATCACTTGAAGAATTTTCCAGTTTGTTGTGATCCACATAGTGAAAGGCTTTTGCATAGTCAATAAAGCAAAAATACATATTTTTCTGGAACTCTCTTGCCTTTTTGATCATCCAGTGGGTGTTGGCAATTTGATCTCTGGTTCCTCTGCTTTTTCTAAAACAAGCTTGGACATCTGGAAGTTCACAGTTGACATACTGCTGAAACCTGGCTTGGAGAATTTTGAGCATAGTAATGCTCAAAAATTCCCTTGCTACTGTGTGAGATGAGTGCAATTGTGTGGTATTTTGAGCATTCTTTGGCATTGCCTTTCTTTGGGATTGGAATGAAAACTGACCTTTTGCAGTCCTGTGGCCACTGCTAAGTTTTCCAAAATTCTGGCATATTGAGTGCAGCACTTTCACAGCATCATCTTTTAGGATCTGAAATAGATCAACTGGAATTCTATCACCTCCACTATATTTGGTCATAGTGATGCTAACTAAGGCCCACTTGACTTCACATTCCAGGATGTCTGGCTCTAGGTGAGTGATCACACCATCATGATTATCTGAGTCGTGAAGATCTTTTTTGTACAGCTTCTGTGTATTCTTGCCGTGTCGTCTTAATATCTTCTGCTCCTGTTGGGTCTATATCGTTTGTGTCCTTTATTGTGCCCATCTTTGCATAAAATATTCCCTTGGTATCTCAAATTTTCTAGGAAAGATCTCTAGTTAACCCATTCTATTGCTTTCCACTATTTCTTTGCATTGATCGCTGAGGAAGGCTTTCTTATCTCTCGTTGCTATTTTTTGGAACTCTGCATTCAAATGGATATATCTTCCTTTTTCTCCTTTGTCTTTAGTGTCTCTTCCCTTCTCAGCTATTTCTAAGGCCTCCTCAGACAACCATTTCTCCTTTTTGCATTTCTTTTTCTTAGGAATTGTCATGATCCCTGCCTCCTGTACAATATCATGAACCTCCATCCATAGTTCTTCAGGCACTCTATCAGATCTAATCCCTTGAATCTATTTGTCACTTCCACTCTATAATCGTAAGGCATTTGATTTAGGACAAGCCTAAATGGTCTAGTGGTTTTCCCTACTTTCTTCAGTTTAAGTCTGAATTTGTCAATAAGAAGTTCATAATCTGAGCCACAGTCAGCTGCTGGCCCTGTTTTTGCTCACTGTACAGAGCTTCTGCATATTTGGCTGCAAAGAATACAATCAGTCTCATTTTGGTATTGACCATCTGGTGATATCCATGTGTAGAGTTGTCTCTTGCATTTTTGGAAGAAGTGTTTGCTATAAAGTATACAAAGGTCAGTCTTCATTCAAATCCCAAAGAAAGGCAATGCCAAAGAATGCTCAAACTACCACACAATTGCACTCATCTCACACGCTAGTAAAGTCATGCTCAAAATTCTCCAAGCCAGGCTTCAGCAATATGTGAACTGTGAACTCCCAGATGTTCAAGCAGGATTTAGAAAAGGCAGAGGAACCACAGATCAAATTGCCAACATCCGCTGGATCATGGAGAAAGCAAGAGAGTTCCAGAGAAACATCTATTTCTCTTTCATTGACTATGCCAAAGCCTTTGACTGTGTGGATCACAATAAACTGTGAAAATTCTGAAAGAGATGGGAATACCAGACCACCTGACCTGCCTCTTGAGAAACCTGTATGTAGGTCAGGAAGCAACAGCCAGAACTGGACATGGAACAACAGACTGGTTCAAAATAGGAAAAGGAAAACATCAAGGTTGTATATTGTCACCCTGCTTATTTAACTTCTATGCAGAGTACATCATGAGGAAGGCTGGGCTGGAAGAAACACAAGCTGGAATCAAGATTGCTGGGAGAAATATCAATAACCTCAGATATGCAGATGACACTACCCTTATGGCAGAAAGTGAAGAGGAACTCAAAAGCCTCTTGATGAAAGTTAAAGAGGAGAGTGAAAAGGTCGGCTTGAAGCTCAACATTCAGAAAACAAAGATCATGGCATCTGGTCCCATCACTTCATAGGAAATAGATGGAAAAACAGTGGAGACAGTGTCAGACTTTATTTTTTTGGACTCCAAAATAACTGTGGATGCTAATTGCAGCCATGAAATTAAAAGACGCTTCCTCCTTGGAAGGAAAGTTATGACCAACCTAGATATTATATTAAAAAGCAGAGACATTACTTTGCCAACAAAGGTCCATCTAGTCAAGGCTATGGTTTTTCCAGTGGTCATGTATGGATGTGAGAGTTGGACTGTGAAGAAAGCTGATCGCCGAAGAATTGATGCTTTTGAACTGTGGTGCTGGAGAAGACTCTTGAGAGTCCCTTGTACTGCCAGGAGATCCAACCAGTCCATTCTAAAGGAGATCCACCCTGGGTGTTCATTGGAAGGACTGATGCTAAAGCTGAAACTGCAATACTTGGGCCACCTCATGCGACGAGTTGACTCACTGGAAAAGACTCTGATGCTGGGAAAGGTTGGGGGTGGGAGGAGAAGGGGACGACAGAGAATGAGATGGCTGGATGGCATCACCGACTCCATGGACATGAGTTTGAGTGAACTCCGGGAATTGGTGATGGACAGGGAGGCCTGGCGTGCTGTGATTCATGGGGTTGCAAAGAGTCGGACATGACTGAGTGACTGAACTGAACTGAACTGATACATTCTCTTGGCAAAACTCTGTTAGCCTTTGCCCTGCTTCATTTTGTACTCCAAGGCCAAATTTGCCTGTTACTCCAGGTATCTCTTGACTTCCTACTTTTCCATTCAAGTCTCCTATAATGAAAAGGACATCTGTTTTTGGATATTAGTTCTAGAAGGTCTTGTAGGTCTTCACAGAACTATTCAACTTCAGCTTCTTCAGCATTACTGGTTGGGGCATAGACTTGGAATACTGTGATACTGAACGGTTTGCCTTGGAAATGAACAGAGATCATCCTGTTGTTATTGTGATTGCATCCAAGTACTGCATTTCAGACTCTTCTGTTGACTATGAGGGCTGCTCCATTTCTTCAAAGGGATTCTTGCCCACAGTAGTAGATAATGGTCATCTGAGTTAAATTTGCCCATTCCAGTTCATCTTAGTTCACTGATTCCTAAAATGTCAATGTTCACTCTTACCATCTCTTTGACCACTTCCAATTTACCTTGATTCTTGGAGTTAACATTCCAGGTTCCTATGCAATATTATTTCTTTACAGCATCAGACTTGATTTCTATCACCAGTCATATCCACAACTGTGCTCTGTTTTTGCTTTGGCTCCATCTTTTCATTCTTTTTGGAGTCATTTCTCTGCCTTTCTCCTGTAGCATATTGGGCACCTACCGACCTAGGGAGTTCATCTTTCAGTGTCCTATCTTTTTGTCTTTTCATACTGTTCACGAGGTTCTCAAAGCAAGAACACTGAAGTGGTTTGCCATTCCCTTCTCCAGTGGACCACGTTTTGTCAGAACTCTCCCATGACCCCTCAGTCTTGGGTGGCCCTACACGGTTGGCTCATAATTTCATTGAGTTAGACAAGACTGTGGTCCTTGTGATCAGTTGGTTTTCATTCTCTCTGCCCTCTGAGGCATAAAGATTAGAAGAGGCTTATGGAACAGTCCTGATGGGAGAGAATGACTGTGGGGGAAACTCGGTCTTGTCCTGATGGGTGGGGCCATGCTCAATAAATCTTTAATCCAATTTTCTGTTAATGGGTGGGGTTGTGTTCCCTCCCTTTTGTTTGAACTGAGAGCAAACTGTGGTGGAGGTAATGAAGATAATGACAACTCCTTCAAAATGCCCTGTGCATGCACTGCTACACTCAGTGCCCCCAACCCTGCAGCAGGCTACTGCCAACCCACACTGGAGACTCCTGGACACTCAAAGGCAAATCTGGGTCACTCTCATGTGGGGTCACTGCTCCTTTCTCCTGGGTCCTGTTACACACAAGGTTTTGTTTTTCTCCCTCCGAATGCCTGTTTCCCCAGTCCTATGTAAGTTCTGGCAACTCTGTGGTGCAGTTAATGGCGACCTCCTCCAAGAGGGCTTATGCCACACCCAAGTCTGCTGAACCCAGAGCCCCTGCCCCTGGGTCAGGTCACCGCTGATCCATACCTCAGCAGAACACACTCAAATGCAGGTCTGGCTTGGTCTCTGTGGGGTCTCCTTGTGTGCACAATGTTCATGATGAGCTCAGAGGGTAAAACGTCTGACTGCAATCCAGGAGACCGGGGTTCGATCCCTGGGTTGGGAAGATACCCCTGGAGAAGGAAATGGCAACCCAGTCCAGTACCCTTGCCTGGAAAGATCCCATAGATGGAGAGGTCAGTAGGCTACAGTCCATGGGGGTTATAAAAGTCAGACACAACTGAATGACTTCACTGTCACTTTCCAAGTGTCTCTGACGGGTATGGGGTTTGATTCTAAATGTGATTCGCACCTCATACCATCCTGCTGGGGTTTCTCCTTAGCCCTTGGAGGTGGGGTATCTTTTTTTGGTCAGAACCAACATTCTCCTGTTGATGGTTGTTCAGCAGTGAGTTGTAATTTTGAAGGTCTTACAGGAGAAGATGAGCATGCATCCTTCTACTCTGCCATCTTGTGTTAGAAAGGAAAATTTGATTGGAAAGCTGGGGAAGAATTAATACTGAAATGGATTACAGAGTGAATGGAAAAGAAGTGCCTAAGAACGATAAAACCCTTTCAGAAGTTCTATCATAAAGAGTGAGAGTGAAATGCCAAGAAAGAGATAAAGGATAATAGAGGTAATTAAAACATGGATATGGTGGAAATGTTTCTATTATGAGGTAAATAATTCAAAAAAGAAAACCATATTGACAAAATAGGAAATCTAGAATGAAATGGAAGAAAGAACATCTTAAAAGTAAGTGAAGACTAGCTTTTGAGAGAAGAGACAATTCTTCCACAGAATATCAGTTCAGTTCTGTTCAGTTCAATCACTCAGTCGTGTCCGACTCTTTGCGACCCCATGAATCGCAGCACGCCAGGCCTCCGTGTCCATCACCAACTCCCAGAGTTCACTCAAACTCATGTCCATCGAGTCGGTGATGCCATCCAGCCATCTCATTCTCTGTCGTCCCCTTCTCCTCCTGCCCCCAATCCCGCCCAGCATCAGAGTCTTTTCCAGTAAGTCAACTCTTCGCATGAAGTGGCCAAAGTATTGGAGCTTCGGCTTTAGCATCAGTCCTTCCAATGAACACTCAGGACTGATCTCCTTTAGAATGGACTGGTTGGATCTCCTTGCAGTCCAAGGGACTCTCAAGAGTTTTCTCCAACACCACAGTTCAAAGGCATCAATTCTTCAATGCTCAGCTTTCTTCACAGTACAGCTCTCACATCCATACATGACTACTGGAAAAACCATAGCCTTGACTAGATGGACTACCCTAACTATAAACCATTTATTAAGAAGTTTTACTTCAGTTCAGTTCAGTCGCTCAGTCGTGTCCAACTCTTTGCGACCCCATGAATCACAGTATGCCAGGCCTCCCTGTCCATCACCAACTCCCAGAGTTCACTCAAACTCATGTCCATCAAGTTGGTGATGCTATCCAGCCATCTCATTCTCTGTCGTCCCCGACTCCTCCCACCCCCAATCTTTCCCAGCATCAGACTCTTTTCCAGTGAGTCAGCTCGTCGCATGAGAAGGCCAAAGTATTGGAGTTTCAGCTTTAGCATCAGTCCTTCCAATGAACACCCAGAATTGATCTCCTTTAGAATGGACTGGTTGGATCTCCTTGCCGTCCAAGGGACTCTCAAGAGTCTTCTCCAGCACCACAGTTCAAAAGCATCAATTCTTTGGCGATCAGCTTTCTTCACAGTCCAACTCTCACATCCATACATGACCACGGGAAAAACCATAGCCTTGACTAGACGGACCTTTGTTGGCAAAGTAATGTCTCTGCTTTTTAATATGCTATCTAGGTTGGTCATAACTTTCCTTCCAAGGAGTAAGCGTCTTTTAATTTCCTGGCTGCAATCAGCATCCGCAGTGATTTTGGAGCCCCAAAAAATAAAGTCTGACACTGTTTCCACTGTTTCCCCATCTATTTCCCATGAAGTGATGGGACCAGATGCCATGATCTTCGTTTTCTGAATGTTGAGCTTCAAGCCAACCTTTTCACTCTCCTCTTTCACTTTCATCAAGAGGCCTTTGAGTTCCTCTTCACTTTCTGCCATAAGGGTGGTGTCATCTGCATATCTGAGGTTATTGATATTTCTCCCAGCAATCTTGATTCCAGCTTGTGCTTCTTCCAGCCCAGTGTTCCTCATGATGTACTCTGCATAGAAGTTAAATAAACAGGGTGACAGTATACAGCCTTGATGTACTCCTTTTCCTATTTGGAACCAGTCTGTTGTTCCACGTCCAGTTCTAACTGTGGCTTCCTGACCTGCATACAGGTTTCTCAAGAGGCAGGTCAGGTGGTCTGGTATTCCCATCTCTTTCAGAATGTTCCATAGTTTATTGTGATCCACACAGTAAAGGCTTTGGCATAGTCAATGAAGCAGAAATAGATGTTTTTCTGGAGCTCTCTTGCTTTCTCCATGATCCAGCAGATGTTGGTAGTTTGATCTCTGGTTCCTCTTCCTTATCTAAAACCTGCTTGAACATCTGGAAGTTCATGGTTCACATACTGCTGAAGCCTGGCTTGGAGAACTTTGAGCATGACTTTACTAGCATGTGAGATGAGTGCAATTGTGCGGTAGTTTGAGCATTCCTTGTCACTCCCTTTCTTTGGGATTGGAAAGAAGACTGAATTTTTCCAGTCCTGTGGCCACTGCTGAGTTTTCCAGATTTGCTGGCATATTGAGTGCAGCACTTTCACAGCATCATCTTTCAGGATTTGAAATAGCTCAACTGGAATTCCATCACCTACACTAGCTTTGTTCGTAGTGATGGTTTCTGAGGCTCACTTGACTTCACATTCCAAGATGTCTGGCTCCAGGTGAGTAATCACACCATCGTGATTATCTTTGTCGTGAAGATCTTTTTTGTAGAGTTCTTCTGTGTATTCTTGCCACCTCTTCTTATATCATTGCTTCTTTTAGGTCCATACCATTTCTGTCCTTTATCGAGCCCATCTTTGCATGAAATGTTCCCTTGATATCTCTAATTTTCTTGAAGAGATCTCTTGTTTTTCCTATTCTGGTTTTTTCCTCTGTTTCTTTGCATTGATCACTGAGGAAAGCTTTCTTATCTCTCCTTGCTATTCTTTGGAACTCTGCATTCAGATGCTTATATCTTTCCTTTTCTCCTTTCCTTTTTGCTTCTCTTCTTTTCACAGCTATTTGTAAGGCCTCCTCAGACAGCCATTTCGCTCTTTTGCATTTCTTTTCCATGGGAATGGTCTTAGTCCCTGTCTCCTGTACAATGTCACGAACCTCCGTCCAGAGTTCATCAGGCACTCTATCAGATCTAGACCCTTAAATCTATTTCTTACTTACACTGTATAATCATAAGGAATTTGATTTAGGTCATATCTGAATGGTCTAGTGGTTTTCCCTACTTTCTTCAATTTAAGTCTGAATTTGGCAATAAGGAGTTCATGATCTGAGCCACAGGCAGCTCCTGGTCTTGTTTTTGCTAACTGTATGCAGCTTCTCCATCTTTGGCTGCAAAGAATATAATCAATCTGATTTCGGTGTTGACCATCTGGTGATGTCCATGTGTAGAGTCTTCTCTTGTGTTGTTGAAAGAGGGTGTTTGCTATGACCAGTGCGTTCTCTTGGCAAAACTCTATTAGCCTTTGCCCTGCTTCATTCCGTGTTCCAAGGCCAAATTTGCCTGTTACTCCAAGTGTTTCTTGACTTCCTATTTTTGCATTCCAGTCCCCTATAATGAAAAGGACATCTTTTTTGGGTGTTCGTTCTAAAAGGTCTTGTATGTCTTCATAGAACCGTTCAACTTCGGCTTCTTCAGCATTACTGGTTGAGGCATAGACTTGAATTACTGTAATATTGAATGATTTGCCTTGGAAATGAACAGAAATCATTCTGTCATTTTTAAGATTGCATCCAAGTACTGCATTTTGGAATCTTTTGTTGACCATGATGGCTATTCCATTTCTTCTAAGGGATTCCTGCCCACAGTAGTAGATATAAGGGTCATCTGAGTTAAATTCACCCATTCCAGTCCATTTTAGTTCCCTGATTCCTAGAATGTCTACATTCACTCTTGTCATCTCCTGTTTGACCACTTCCAATTTGCCTTGATTCATGGGCCTAACATTCCAGGTTCCTATAGAATATTGCTCTTTACAGCATCAGACCTTGCTTCTATCACCAGTCACATACACAACTGGGTATTTGTTTCACTTTGACTCCATCCCTTCATTCTTTCTGGAGTTATTTCTCCACTGATCTCCAGTAGCATACTGGGCACCTACCGACCTGGGGAATTCCTCATTCAGTATCCTATCATTTGCCCTTTGATACTGTTCATGGGGTTTTCAAGGCAAGTATACTGAAGTGGTTTGCCATTCCCTTCTCCACTGGACCACATTCTATCAGACCTCTCCACCATGACCCATCCATCTTGGGTGGCCCCACACAGCATGGCTTAGTTTCATTGAGTTAGACAGGGCTGTGGTCCATGTGATCAGATCGACTAGTTTTATGGGATTATGATTTCAGTGCGTCTGCCCTCAAATGCCCCCTCGCAATACCTACCGTCTTACTTGGGTTTCTCTTACCTTGGTCGGAGATAAAAATGAAAAGATGGATTTTTAGTTTTGTAGTGAGAAGTTGAGAGAGGCATATAGTTCAGTGTGGACGGGCACAGGCTTCATGTGACGGAATGATAAGTTACCTTACTATCCTCAACATGCGAGTGCAATGTTTGTCCTCAGTGTACTCCTTCTCCTTTTTGTATACTCCTATATTATTACTTCCACATTCCATGTAGCTGATATTGTTGTCTCTAAAAAAGATCACTTTTCCCCCTAAGGATAAATTGTAAAAAAAAAAAAAAAATTTAAGCAGAGAGCATAAAAAGAAATATACATGTGTGTAAAGAAAACATGCATATATCTGCTTTTTGAAGAAAAAATATTAAAAAGGCAAACCAGAAAACAATGAAATTATTACAGACAAGGTACAAGTGAAAGGAGAGGAGAGAAAAAAGAGCATTGCCCTCTTCTGAGAATACCTTTTTTATAGGAACATGCTTAGAAGCATGTTAATGTTTTACATTTTCAAAATTCAAATTAAGTCAGCAACTGTGAGACTTTGAAAACAAAAAATCAAAGCTGAAATAAATGAACTCAGCTGTGTTTCAATATTGTGTTAAAGGAATAAAAGCAAACAAAAGGTAAATAAAATAAAAGATTTAATCAAAGTGACTTTATAACACAAGGTCTCCATCATTGCAGGCAGATTTTTACCATCTGAGCCACCAGGGAAGCCCCAGTTTCTGACTATATACCACCAATTTAAGAGTAGGATACTGGGATATGGGGTTAAAGGCAAAGAGGTCTTGAACTCTTTTAGTAGAATTCCTTTCTGTAGTAGTATGGCTGAAACAATGCTCAGATTATTACAGAGGATGTATAGGTTTGAGCAAATGAATGAGTAGTGACATTGCCAGAACCAGGGTCTTTAAACTCTAGTTGAAGGAGAATATAAATATGGTTGGAGGGCAAGGAGGGAAGGAAGAATTACATTGAGATAAACTACAGCTGGAGGTATCAGTATGAATTTATGTTGTAAATACTACTTCTGTCTCTTGCAAAGGCCAGTAAGTAAACAAACTCCAGTGTCGATGAACATGTGTAGAGCCCACATATGTCTATAACTCTCCCCTTGAAAAATCAAACCAGAATCTTCAGATAATTTACCAACTCGCAGTCTAGAACAGGGTGAGATGAGTCCGGAATAATTTATTTATGACAGAAAGTAAAAAAGTGCAAAAAAGGAATCCATCACCAGTTTGAAGGTGATCCCACTGACCAAGCCTGCCGCTGCTGCTGCTAAGTCACTTCAGTCGTGTCCGACTCTGTGAGACCCCATAGATGGCAGCCCACCAGGCTCTGCCGTCCCTGGGATTCTCCAGGCAAGAACACTGAAGTGGGTTGCCATTTCCTTCTCCAATGCAGGCAAGTGAAAGTGAAGTCGCTCAGTCATATCCGACTCTTAGCGACTCCATGGACTGCAGCCTACCAGGCTCCTCCATCCATGGGGTTTTCCAGGCAAGAGTACTGGAGTGGGGTGCCATTGCCTTCTCCGGACCAAGCCTAGAACAAGATAATTAAGCAGGAAAAGTAATGAATTATAAACCACTGGAGAAAAGTAGAAACACATGTATCCATACTGATAATCAACAAGTAAATAAGGAAAAAGAAGGAAGGGCTCCTCTTTAAAAATAGAATGCTAATCAGTAAAGCAGAGAAAGGACAGGAGTTAGAATATCATCATTTTGCATTCATCATAAAGTTAAATACGAAGGGGGATTTTTTGATGTGCAGCAGACTTTTCATGGTCTTAGAGGGTCTCCCTACAGATTGCTTTTAAGATACAAAGGGATGTACGGTAATTCTACAGTGGAGGAACAAAAGACAGTTTTTGATATGTTCTAAATTGCATCACAATTGAGGGCTAAACAGACATATGTTGAACGTCCTAACTTGACACTTCAAATAGTGCACAGTGTGTTTTTCATAGAATTGAAAGCCAGGATACATATATAAATGGAAGACTAAATGTGAAGAAAGTTCTAACAAATGTAGTAAGATACATTACTAAAAAGAAAAGAGAGGGTCTGTGGTCTTCCAAAATGTTACTGTCATGAAAGACAACAGGTAAGCAATGTTCTAGATTAAAGGAAACTACATGCAATATGTAGTTTTGGACTAGATCTTAGATTGGAGGCAGAAAATTGTCATAAAAAACGTCATTGACAAAATTGGAATATGTAGAGCAGAAAACACAGAGAGTAAATCAATGTTAAATCCCTTAAAAATTTAAACTATATAGTGGTTATGAAAGAATATTTTTTTTCTTTGGAAATCTACCACGAAGCCTTTACGAGACAAGGGTAAAAACTATGTGTAGATACACACACCTCATGTACTCAAAATATAGCACACTTACATAAAGAACAAGAAATTTAACTGATGTTTATTTGGATAAAACATAAGACCGAAAATAGAAATAATGCCAATTACTTATAAGTAAGGAAAATATTTTTGAGGATGTTACTAAAATATAATAATATAATAATTCCACATTAGGGAAGTATATATCGATATTATGACATTTTCCAATATTTCCCAAGCACATATTCCTAGGTTAGTTATTTTTAAAATATATGTATATATTTTTTTTAACTCTTCAAAAGCTGTCATTCTGAGTCTCCACTTGCCTTGACCCTAATATCTCAAATTTATCAGTGAAAGCAGATTTTATCTTGATTTCACAAAGCAGAAAATATCATGAACTTCAAGATACATAAAGTCTGTGATCACACTTGTGTTAATGATAACATAACATAAAGAGAGCTATAGAATTCTTATTGGGTACTATATTCAGCTTATGGTAGCTGAAGATTGATATCCATTAGGAAGGGGAAATTATGAGGAAATAAATATGGTATGACATTTTCCTTCTACTGTCATTTTTATCCAAACAATGCAGTGATGTTTAAATGGGCCCTATGTTGAAAAGTTTTCTTTCTTCTTCCCACCTCCCCCCCCCAACCCTAAAATGAAATCTGTTAAATTATCTGCTTTCAAATGTGAATGAATAGACATTTAGTCTTTTTTAAAAATTTAAAACAAACAAAAGTCAAACTACTTTATTGTAATTATGTTATTTTTATAAATTATAACAAATTAGCCACATTTCACTTCTATATGCATTTTTTTATTGGAGGCTAATTATTTTACAATATTATATTGGTTGGTTTTGCCATACATTGACATGAATCCGCCCCGGGTGTACATGAGTTCCCCCTCCCGAACCCCCCTCCCACCTCCCTCCTCCCCTTATCCTCCCTCTGGGTCATCCCCGCATACCAGCCCAGAGCATCCTGTAACATGCATCGCCCCTGAACTGGCGATTCATTTCACATATGATAATATACATGTTTCAATGCCATTCTCCCAAACCATCCCACCCTCACCCTCTCCCACACAGTCCCAAAGACTGTTTTATAAATCTGTGTCTCTTTTGCTGTCTCGAAACTAGAGCCTATTATACAGAGTGAAGTAAGCCAGAAAGAAAAACACCAATACAATATACTAACGCATATATATGGAATTTAGAAAGATGCATTTTGAAATTATATGTAGACTGTGAATTCTTGGTTGACCTTTGATAATGGCTGGAAAAACAGTGTTTCTTTAATTAAAGTTTTCAGATGAACTTTTATTGCATTTAGCTATGGCCTTGTTGCTTTAGTCCTTTGTCTTAAAATGAGATTTGATCAACAATTGGAGAGATTCTGCATATTTTAAATAATGATGTTCTGCTTGCAGTTCACACTAGGTGTTCATATAGCCTTTGGAGACCTAAACATTTAAAACGAAGGAAAATGCTGACTATAAGTCTATGCACCATCTCAATCTGTTAACTTGAAAAATTTGGGGTTAGTTAGGTGGGAAAAGGTTAATCTCAGAGATCTGGCTTGCAAAAGCTGTGCAAACATAGGTGAATAATTTGGGGTAGTGGAGAAAAAAATAAATGTAAACAAATATCTTTTGCAAAGGAAATTAAAGCAAATTCCTAGGAGTATCAAGGGCATAAATATTTAGTCCATAAACTGGCTTCCCTCATTACTGAAGGATGGATGTAGCAGTCCTATATGTCAAATGCAGATAAGAAGATGCAAGAGGGTGAAGAGAGAGAATTTTTCTGGTATCTCCTTAAGAGTGAGGACACTTTTTCTAAAACTCCCACCATAGACTTTGCCTCACGTTTCTTGAGCCAAAGTCATGCTCATACTGAATCTTTAATCAATGAATGGTGAGGTGAATGATATTATTAAAGTTGACTAATTAAGGTTTTAAGTGAATTTGGATCTATTAATCTTCCCAAGTTTGACTAGTAAGAAGGGAGAAATTAACATTATATAAAAAATCTGGAACTCTGCTCAGTACTCTGTAATGGCCTATATAGGAAAAGAATCTTTAAAAAAAAAGTGTATATATGTATAACTGATTCACTTTGCTGTACACTTGAAACTAACACAATATTGTAAATCAACTGTACTCTGATAAAAAAATTTTTTTAAAATATATAATGACCACCATCAAAAAAACCTATAAACAATAAATTCTGGAGAGGATGTGAAGAAAAAGGAACCCTCTTGCACAGTTGGTGGGAATGTAAATTGATACAACCACTATGGAGAACAATATGGAGATTTCTTTAAAAAAAACTAACAAACAAACTAGGAATAAAACTAACATATGACCCAGCAACCCCACTATTGGGCATATACGCTGAGAAAACAATAATTGAAAAAAGGTACATGTATTCCAATGTTCATTGTAGCACTATTTAAAATAGCTAGGACATGGAAGCAACCTAGATCTCAGCAATAGATGAATGGATGAAGTTGGGGTACTTATATACAATGGAATATTACTCAGCCATGAAAGTAATGAATTTGAGTCAGTCTTTGTGAGGTGGATGAACCTGGAGCCTGTTAAACAGAGTGAAGTCAGAGAAATGCTTTTGAACTGTGGTGCTGGAGAAGACTCTTGAGAGTCCCTTGTACTGCAAGGAGATCCAACCAGTCCATTCTAGAGGAGATCAATCCTGGGTGTTCATTGGAGGGACTGATGCTAGGGCTGAGACTGCAATACTTTGGCCACCTCATGCGACGAGTTGACTCACTGGAAAAGACTCTGATGCTGGGAAAGGTTGGGGGCGGGAGGAGAAGGGGACGACCGAGAATGAGATGGCTGGATGGCATCACCGACTCTGTGGACACGAGTTTGACTGTACTCTGGGAGTTGGTGATGGACAGGGAGGCCTGGCGTGCTGTGATTCATGGGGTCGCGGAGAGTCGGACACGACTGAGCGACTGAACTGAACTGAAATTTAAATATGTCCTGAAAACATGTCCCAAAGCAGAGCATAATAGAATGATACTGATAATATCATGAGCTCTGTTGATATTTATATGGAATGTGTGAGAACTAACATTTTTAAGCATCTATTGTGTGACAGAGCAGTAACAAGAATTTAAACATTGTTTATTTCTTACAACCAAATTATAAGCTATTTTTTCTTCATGTTATACATAACGAAATCTTATTTTAGGGGTTGAATTAATTTGTGAGTTCACATGCCTTCAGTTCAGTTCAGTTCAGTTCATTTCAATCACTCAGTCGTGTCCGACTCTTTGCGACCCCATGAATCACAGCACGCCAGGCCTCCCTGTCCATCACCAACTCCCGGAGTTCACTCAAACTCATGTCCATCGAGTCAGTGACGCCATCCAGCCATCTCACTCTCTGGCAAAACCAGCAAGTACATTGTGTTCAATTACCCTAGAATTTTATGTAAACAAGACTTGTCTTTCTTGATGAACCATCATGTTTTCTATGAGAGTTGTGCATTTTAAGTTTTGGAGAGTCAGGAAAACTGGGACACAGTTTTATGCATGGTTTTGCCTCTCCAAGCTCAAATAGAACAGTCTGCCTCCGTGTTTGCAAAATTGCAGTTTGAACTCATCTCAACCTGGCTTCAAAAGCCAAGAGTGTTAAGCTGATAAATGTTTCATACTGAAACAGGAGTCAGTGAAGACTCCTTACTTTCCTTAAGCCAGGTGGCTTGTCTGAGATCCTCTGTCTATGGGAGCTTGAGACTATGAAGAAATATGGTATCACTTGCTCACTGGAGTCCAGGGTGGGTCATCTGGAAGCAGGAAGCTTCACACATTGGAGAAGGAAATGGCAATCCACTCCAGTGTTCTTGCCTGGAGAATCCCAGGGACGGCGGAGCCTAGTGGGCTGCCTTCTATGGGGTTGCACAGAGTTGGACACGACTGAAGCGACTTAGCAGCAGCAGCAGCATCATTCCACTTACAAATGTAACAAAATCATCCATAATTCTACCCCCCCCAAATAAAGTGTTTTTTCTTCTTTCCAAATTTAGATATTTATACATAATAAAAATGGTCCTATGAAAACACACAGCTCTTTTAGACATTTATTGAGTTATATAGTTATTTAGTTAGACATTATTTAGTAGAATAATGATATTCAAAACAGAATATGAAAACTTTCTACAAACATGTTTCATAAAGATGCTACTGAGACAGAGATTCTGTTATTGTATTATGGCCTAGATTGTCATTATATAATATAGAATCACAGATATATTATTTACTTCTTCAGAGAAATCTTTGTCTTTATCCAACTTTCCCTAGTATTACATTCCTGTAAAATTCTTGCTGAAATATGAAGAATAGCTTATAAAAATTTTATACTGTTTGCAGTATTTTCACACTTATGTCATTTTTCTGTTTCTGTTTTTCATAAAGATACTAATAGGCAATTATTTCCTATTTTTCAGATGCATAAATTAAGCTTCATACAGATTTGCTGAAATTTTCACAAGTAAAATGATAAAATGAGTCAGGACTAGAACATAAAATTTTAGTTCACAAAATTTTATGTTATATCATAGATTCCTAAACATATTTATATCAATAATCATCATCAGTGACTTAAAAATCAGAGCAGAATTTAAAAATCATCATTTTTGGCCGTTGTTAGGTCCTTCTGCTTCATCTTTGTTTTATTGGCTAATATGGGACTTTAGTTCCAGGATGCTTGTTCCATGCCCACTGTATTTGTGTCATTATTTTAGTGCTCCAAATGAGTATTACAGTATGAGTAACTTTTCTCTTCCAAGTTAAATACAATCACTTATTTTCTTACACATCCATTTATTTAGTGCAGCAAAAGTTCCAACAGTAGATCCTATGCTGAACAGCCACTGGAAACCCAAACTAGTCATGAATGGGCTGAGCTTATAGGAAGCAGGGACAAAAGCAGAAAAGAAAGAGTATATATTAGGAAGGGATTAATGCATTAATTAATGTATTGCTACATTAATTAAAAAACATAGGCTTCCTAACTCCTTGGAACAATGACTGGACATGAATTCCAATTCGGTGAATCAAATCCTGCTCATTGTGATACTTGATTATCTTCATATTGTCTTCTGGCCCATTTCTTTTAGAACAATGCAAGAGCCTTGGTGGTAGAGACCATAATAAAATTGAGTCAAATAAAATGTTTCATCAATAGGATTCCTGTTTAAGATTAAGATAACAAGCTTTGTGTCCAGGCAACAGGGTGCAATTCCATGAGAGAAAGCTATTTCTCATTATCAACTTCAGCATGAGGATTTCAAGTAAAGGCAAATGGGGATAGATCAGGCACAAAAGTCAATAACATATGTTTCCAGCAGTTCTTGAGAAAGAAATTTTGAGTAGTGAATTTACCCTCTAAGTGATGGCTATAGGACTAAAAGTTAAACCATCTTGAGAGTAAATGAAACTGCGGTCTCGTCAGAGACAGAACTTTTGAAAAATTATTGAAGTATAATTGACTTAGAACATTATATTACTTTCAGGAGTGCAACATAGTGGTTCAATATTTTTATAGATTGCCCATCATACAAAGTTATTATAAAATATTGACTATATTCTGTGTGCTATATGTTGCATACAGTTACTTATTTTATAATTGGTAGTTTGTAGCTCTTTATCCCATTCATCTCTGTTGCCCCCAACATTGCCCCTCTCCCTGTGGTAATCACTACTTATTCTCCATGTCCGTGAATATGTTTCTGCTTTATTTGTTCATTCATTTTGGTTTTTAGATTCCCCATAGAGGTGAAAACATAACAGTATTTGACTTTCTCTCACTTATTTCATTAAGTATAATATCCTTCATTTCCATCCATGTTGTTGCAAATAGCAACATTTTATTCTTTTTATGACTTAGTAATATTCCATTTTGTGTATATACATATATATATATATATATGAACACACACATATATACTACATCTTCTTTATCTATTCATTTATTGATGAGCATTTATGTTGCTTCCATATCTTGCCTATTGTAAATAATGCTGCTGTGGACATTGAGGTGATGTATTTTTTTGAATTAGTGTTTTTATTTTCTTCAAATAAATGATAAGGAGGGGAATTGTTGGATCATATGGTAATTCTATTTTAACTTTTTGTGGAACTGCCAGTTTTTCAGAGTGGCTCTACCAATTTACATTCCCACCAACTGTGTGCTAAGGTTCCTTTTTTTCCACATCCTTGTCAACACTTGTAATTTCTTGTCTTTTTGATGGTAACGCCTCCAACATGTGTGAAGTATTATCTCATGTTGGCTTTGATTTGCATTTCTGTGATAATTAATAATGTTGAGCATCTTTTCACATACATGTTGGCCATCTATATGTCTTTGAAAAAATGCCTATTCAAGGTTCTGAGAGTGACAATTTTAGATTTTAGAGCAAAGATCAGTTGTGGGAGTAAGTGATTTCACACACTATATCTATTCTGTTGTGGCCTGGGATTTTCTTACATGGGAATTTGGTATTTAATTCTGTGCAAGGCACTACCAAGCCTTTAGGGGATTTAAGTAGGGATAAAGCAAGTTCCTTGAATTTATTTATTTATTTTTTAGCTCTCAAGCTATCATATTTATTTTTAATATTAAATTTATTTATTTTTTTAATTAAGGATAATTGCTTTACTGAATTGCCTTGGTTTCAGCCAAACATCAACATGAATCAGCCATAGGTATACATATGTCCCCTCCCTCTTGAACCTCCTTCTCATCTCCCTCCCCATCCTACCCCTCTAGGTTGTTACAGAGCCCTAGTTTGAATTGCATAGGTGCTTAGACCCTATTAACTATCAAAGAAAAGGAATAGAGAACCAAAACAGGAAAATATACATGTAGGCTTGAGGGGACTGTAGCCTGCCAGGAATTCTCTGTCCATGGAATTCTCCAGGCAAGAATACTGGGGTAGGTTGCCATTTCCTTCTCCAGGGGATCTTCCCAACCCAGGGATCAAATGGGTCTCCTGCATTGCAGGCAGATATTTTACCATTTAAGCCACCAGGGAGGCCCCCACAATAAACATGGAAATTGTAATCTTTCAGCAGGCTACTGAAAGGGGGATCAACTTTATCTACTAGGCTTCCTGGCATTAATTACTTTTACTGTATTAAGATTTGAGTAAAACTCTCAAATTATATGAAGGACCACTATAAAAATAACCCTATGAAATATGATACTGAATCTATTATAGAGTGCGGTCAATGATTTTGTCCTTTATCATATAGGATCCTAAGAGAAACTTCTGTGTAGTCTAAGTTCCAGAGATATTTCTGCTTAATAATTGGTTTTGTTGTATGGACTCTCTAAATTGTGTAACTGACCATGTTTGAATTTTAACACAGTTTTTGAAAAAGGAAATGTGTGGCTCAGTCATAGTTCTGTCTTCATTTGATAGTTTTGTTCTTTTCTCCTTCATTCTTTTGCCCCAATCTTCAATCTGTTTATTGCATTTCATGTCTTGCCTTTTCCTTTTTAGATGAAGTAGGTTCAGTAGTATGCCAAAGAAATGTTGAATCGCTTGTGGTTTTTGACACAGTGCATGCAGAATTAGAAAAGCTATTTTAGTGTCTCAGACTGTAGTAAGAGAACCAAGACAAAGGGAGTATGTACTAGTTTCCTAGAGCTTCTCTAAAAAGTCTCACAAGTTGGATAACAGGAAAACAGATGCATCTGCTCTCAGTTCTGGAGTCTAGAGATATGAAATCAAATTGTCTCTGTAGAGCCATGCATACATTGAAGACTAAGGTGGATCCTTCTCTGCCTCTTCCCAGGCACTGGTGGTTGGCATTCCTTAGTTTGTAAACACATCACTCAAATATCTGTCTCCATCTTCACATGGCATTCTTCCTATGTATGTGTCCAAGGCAGAGGAACCAGAGATCAAATTGCCAACATCCGCTGGATCAGGGAGAAAGCAAGAGAGCTCCAGAAAAACATCTATTTCCGCTTCATTGAGTATGCCAAAGCCTTTGACTGTGTGGATAACAATAAACTGTGGAAAATTCTGAAAGAGCTGGCAATACCAGACCACCTGACCTGCCTCTTGAGAAACATGTATGCAGGTCAGGAAGTAACAGTTAGAACTGGACGTGGAACAACAGACTGGTTCCAAATAGGAAAAGGAGTCCGTCAAGGTTGTATATTGTCACCCTGCTTATTTAACTTATATGCAGAATACATTATGAGGAACGCTGGGCTGGAAGAAGCACAAGCTGGAATCAAGATTGCTGGGAGAAATATCAATAACCTCAGATATGCAGGTGACCCCACCCATAGGGCAGAAAGTGAAGAGGAACTCAAAAACCTCTTGATGAAAGTGAAAGAGGAGAGTGAAAAGGTTGGCTTGAAGGTCAACATTCAGAAAACAAAGATCATGGCATCTGGTCCCATCACTTCATGGGAAATAGATGGGGAAACAGTGGAAACAGTGTCAGACTTTATTTTTTTGGGCTCCAAAATCACTGCGGATGCTGATTGCAGCCAGGAAATTAAAAGACGCTTACTCCTTGGAAGGAAAGTTATGACCAATCTAGATAGCATATTAAAAAGCAGAGACATTACTTTACCACCAAAGGTCCGTCTAGTCAAGGCTATGGTTTTTCCAATGGTTGTGTATGGATGTGAGAGTTGGACTGTCAAGAAAGCTGATCACCGAAGAACTGATGCTTTTGAACTGTGGTGTTGGAGAAAACTCTTAGAGTCCCTTGTACTGCAAGGAGATCCAACCAGTCCATTCTAAAGGAGATCAGTCCTGGGTGTTCATTGGAAGGACTGATGCTGAAGCTGAAGCTGCAATACTTTGGCCACCTCATGTGAAGAGTTGACTCACTGGTAAAGACTCTGATGCTGGGAGGGATTGGCGGCAGGAGGAGAAGGGGACGACAGAGAATGAGATGGCTGGATGACATCACCGACTTGATGGAGGTGAGTTTGAGTGAACTCTGGGAGTTGGTGATGGACAGGGAGGCCTGGCGTGCTGTGATTCATGGGGTCGCAGAGAGTCGGACATGACTGAGTGACTGAACCGAAATGAAATGAACTGATGTGTCCAAATATTCCTCTGATTTCCAGATCTGCTGCCATGAGGATCAGAAACAAGCAAAACTTCATGTTTTAAAAGCTGATTACAGAATTTTACAAACAGCATTTGAATTCAGAATGTTGTTTATCTCTATGCTAAAATCTTCCCTACCTCCCCACACCCCCCAGCCCAGGCCCACTATGATTCACTATTATCTCATCTTAACTTGATTATATCTACAAAGACTCTATTTCCAAATAAGGTCACATTTAATTCAACTCACAGCAAGCAGTATCAATAGTAATGATACAGCAAAAGTTATACTATAAGCCAAGTGTTGGCCTCCCTCCCAATATGTTTTGTTACAACTCCCTACTACTCAGCTCAAGTAGTTGTATAGGTTTGTATTTCTACACTCATCTCTCAGTCTTTTCACTTTCAGTGATCTCAGCTCTATCTCTATATTTGTGCCTGAATTCTCCCTCACTATATGCTTGTGCTAAGTTGCTTCAGTCATGTCTGACTCGTTGTGACCCCATGGACTGTAGCCTGACAGGCTCCTCTGTCCATGAGATTCTCCAGGCAAGAATACTGGGGTGGGTTACCATGCCCTCCTCCAGGGGATCTTCCTGACCTGGGTATCAAATCCTGTCTCTTATGTCTCTTGCATTGGCAGACAGGTTCTTCACCACTAGCACCACCTGGGAAGCCTCTTCAGATGAATAATTCATGGACTGAAACAACCATATGATTGAGTGAAAAGTGAAAGTGAAGTCGCTCAGTCGTTTTGGACTCTTTGTGATCCCATGGACTGTAACCTACCAGGCTCCTCTGTCCATGGGATTTTCCAGGCAAGAGTACTAGAGTGGGTTGCTGTTGCCTTCTCCGTGTAAGTGGATTAGCAATCATCAAATATCACCTAAAAATTGTTCTCACTGGAAAGAATGTCAGCATGTTAAGCTAATGAGGGATAATACTATTTATGTAAAAATTTGCTTTTGGCACCATTCTGAAATGAAAACTTTTCATTTTAGTCCCTCAATTATCATGAATAATACTTCACTTTTAATTAATCATCATCATAACTCATCATCAAATTATCAAATTGAGCTCTCCTTGTGAAAGGCACTACACAAAATAAAATAATGAAGATGAGCCCTGCCACTTTTCTATTCTATGAAACAATTGTAGAGGAGGTATCTATCTGTAGACTTTTACTGTTCATTTGTATTTTACTCCTAAAGAGAAGGGTCTTTCTTACCTTTCATTCTGAAAATGCTATAGTACAGGAGAGATTTCAGAGATGGCAAGCCGGGAAGCAACATCCAAAGTAACTGTCTAAAACTGGGAGCCATCTCCTTATCTCTGCCCCATAGATGTGGGTGTGAAAGTTGTTGCTGTTTAATCTCTAAATTGTGTCCCATTCTTTTGCTACTGCATGGACTATAGCCTACCAGTCTCCTCTGCCCATGGGGTTTCCCAGGCAAAAATAGTGGAGTGGGTTGCCATTTCCTTCTCCAGGGAATCTTCACAACCCAGGGATTAGACCCATGTCTCCTGCATTGACAGGTGGATTCTTTACCATTGAGCCAGAAGGGAAGCCCGTATCTACCCTTAAATACAGGAAACATTCTATTCAGGCAAAATTAGCAGTAAACATCTATGGCTAAAAGAATCTGCAATCATTTTTCCAGGTTCTTGCCTTCTTCTTCATTTACCTTTGCCTCACTGCCTCCACTGGAAATTATATTTAACAATACCATTTAACAATATAACAGATTAAATACAAAGGAATAGAAAGCATCATTTCTCTCCAAAGAAGGAATCATCTTTACTAATTGCAGAGTCAAGGAATAGGGAACACTGACTCTCCTCTACATGCTTCCATTCCAAACAATTCCCTGTGATGCTTTGCTTTTGAGGAAACCATCCCCCACCACTGGGGCTTCCACAGTGGCTCAGTGGGTAAAGAAGCTACCTGCAATGCAGGAGACACAGGAGCTGCAGATTTGATCCGTGGGTTTAGAAGATTCCCTGGAGAAGAAACTAGTTCCTTATTCTTGCCTGAAATATTCTTGCACTTCAATATTCTTGCCTGAAAATTCCCATGGACAGAGGAGCCTGGTGGGCTACAGTTCAAAGGTTCACAAAGGTTCGGGCACCACTGAGTGACTAAGCAAGCATGTATCCCCCACCATTAAGACTGTCACAGAATAAAGACCCTTAAGCAGCTATACAGGCATGAGTATTTCTGAAGTATGTGTGGGTGGTCTGTTAAAACAATAAAGTATAAAATAGAGCTCTTTGCAGATACACCACTCTGCATGAAAACATGAAATTATATGTATATATGGAGAAGGAAATGGCAACCCATTCCAATATTCTTGCCTAGAGAACCCTGTGGACAGAGAAGCCTGGTGGGATGCTGTCCATAGGGTTGCACAGAGTCGGACACAACTGAAGCGACTTAGCATGCATGCATGCACTCATTGGAGAAGGAAATGGCAACCCACTCCAGGTTTTTTACCTGGAGAATCCCAGGGACAGAGGAGCCTGGAGGGCTGCCATCTGTGGGCTCACACAGAGTCAGACACAACTGAAGCAACTTAGCAGCAGCAGCAGCATATATATGTATATAATTACATGTAATTTTGAAATAATATGAAGCTTCTGGGAGAGACATGTTATTAAAAGGCTTTCAGAGCTTTTTTCTTTCTTCAGCAAATTAGTTTTATAGGAAATAGAAGTCTTTGTGAAATATATATCTCAAAAGATACATTTTCCCCAGCCTCCACATTTATCTATTTATCTAATTATCATTTCCATATATATATATAATATACATGCATACCCATAAATTTATAAATATATATCTTACTCAAAAATTATTCTGCACCTGTAACTCTATTTCTGTTTTGCAGATAATTTCATTTGCACCCTTATTTTAGATTGCATATGTAAGCAATATCATATGCTATTTATCTTTCCCTGTCTGACTTATCTACAAAACATACATAGAATTACAGACGTAGAAAACAAACTTATGGTTACCAGGGAGCAAGGGAGGGATAAATCGGTAGATTGGGATTGATATATATATATACACTACTATATATAAAATAGAAAATTAATAAGGACCTACTATATAACACAAGGAATTCCATTCAATACTCTTTAGTGGCCTATATGGGAAAAGAATCTTTAAAAAAGGGAATATACGTATATGAATAACTGATTTACTTTGGAATGCACCTGAAAATAACACAACATTGTAAACAAATGTTACGCCAATAATTTTTTGAAAATTATTCTGAAAAGAGCATTTCCTAAGTATTTTTTTTTGTCTTAAACTACATATGAACCTAGATTTTTAAGGGAAATCAGAGTTTAGATATACCAATTATAAGTGGCTTTAGCATTGTTCTTGCCTGGAGAATCCCAGGGACAGGGGAGCCTGGTGGGCTTCCGTCTATGGGGTCACACAGAGTCGGACACGACTGAAGTGACTTAGCAGCAGCAGCAGCAGCAGCATTGTATTGTATTAGAAATTATGAGTAAACTATCACTAAATCATCATATCAATCCACACTCTATTCAGAGGTTTCTGTGATGGTGTTCACTTTTTTGTTATTTATTTTTTTATGGAGGTAGGAAAGAGGTAGTTTATCTCTTTGAAACTACAATCAAGGATATTTTCAAATTCATAATATGTCCTACATATCTGTATTTCTTTCCACATGCACTTGGTTCACCACAACATTTCCTATTTCATTTTTTCCTATCCATATTAGTCAGGATTCTTCAGGGAAGCATAATCAACAGAATGTGTATATACATACATACAGGTAGAGGTGGAGAAAGATTTACTTATATCTGCATCTGAGTGAATGAGGCTCACCGTATTAGGGAGAGTAACGTGCATAACTCAACATCCACTGGTGTAAATGTTAACTTAATCCAAAAATACCTTCACAGAAATATCCAGATGTATGTTTTATTAAATATCTCGGGACCATGATCCAGCTAAGTTGACTCATAATTTATCCATCATATCAACTACTGAAAACAGTTGTCTTACTATTGACATCTGTATGTCTCTCAGTTCAGTTCAGTTCAGTCCCTCATTCGTGTCTGACTCTGCGACCCCATGAATCACAGCACGCCAGGCCTCCCTGTCCATCACCAACTCCCGGAGTTCACTCGAATTCATGTCCATCGAGTTGATGCCATCCAGCCATCTCATCCTCTGTCATCCCCTTCTCCTCCTGCCGCCAATCCCTCCCAGCATCAGGTTCTTTTCCAATGAGTCAACTCGTCGCATGAGGTGGCCAAAGTATTGGAGTTTCAGCTTTAGCATCAGTCCTTCCAATGAACACCCAGGAGTGATCTCCTTTAGGATTGACTTGTTGGACCTCTTCTCGCAGTCCAAGGGACTCTCAAGAGTCTTCTCCAACACCACAGTTCAAAAGCATCAATTCGGTGCTCAGCTTTCTTCAGAGTCCAACTTTCACAGCCATACATGACCACTGGAAAAACCATAGCCTTGACTAGATGGACCTTTGTTGGCAAAGTAATATCTCTGCTTTTTAATATGCTATCTAGATTGGTCATAACTTTCCTTCCAAGGAGTTCAGTTCAGTTCAGTTGCTCCGTCATGTCCGACTCTTTGCGACCCTATGAATCACAGCACGCCAGGCCTCCCTGTCCATCACCAACTCCCCGAGTAAGTGTCTTTTAGTTTCATGACTGCAGTCACCATCTGCAATGATTCTGGAGCCCAGAAAAATAAAGTCTGACACTGTTTCCACTGTTACCCCATCTATTTCCCATGAAGTGATGGGACCAGATGCCATGATCCTAGTTTTCTGAATGTTAAGCTTTAAACAAACTTTTTCACTCTCCCCTTTCACTTTCATCAAGAGGCTTTTTAGTTCCTCTTCACTTTCTGCCATAAGGGTGGTGTCATCTGCATATCTGAGGTTATTGATATTTCTCCCAGCAGTCTTGATTCCAGCTTGTGCTTCTCCCAGCCCAGCGTTCCTCATGATGTACTCTGCATATAAGTTAAATAAGCAGGGTGACGATATACAGCCTTGACATACTCCTTTTCCTATTTGAAACCAGTCTGTCGTTACATGTCCAGTTCTACCTAGTGGCTTCCTGACCAGCATATAGGTTTCTCAAGAGGCAGGTCAGGTGGTCTGGTATTCCAATCTCTTTCAGAATTCTCCACAGTTTATTGTGATCCACACAGTCAAGGCTTTGTTATAGTCAATAAAGCAGAAATAGATGTTTTTCTGGAACTCTCTTGTTTTTTTGATGATCCATCGGATGTTGGCAATTTGATCTCTGGTTCCTCTGCCTTTTCTAAAACCAGCTTGAACATCTGGAAGTTCACGATTCACGTATTGCTGAAGCCTGGCTTGGAGAATTTTCAGCATGACTTTACTAGCATGTGAGATGTGTGTCTCTAGACGGTGTCTAAAAAATGACATACTAGTGAATGTTTCTCTGTGATAAAACCAAGTGGAACAAGGGAGAAAAATAGGCCTTGAGAGTAATTTAAATCCTAGTTCTGCTGTTCTATAGGTGATTTACCTCAATTAAATTAGTTACTTGAGTCATGCTTTTTCATCTGTAAAATGAGGATAGATCTTTCCACTAATTCACATTTCATTGATTTGCACCCATTTGAGAAATAGAGATTGAGTCACTAGTTTCCTGCTATATTTAGGGCTTAAAAAAGCATTTAACCCAAGTTGTTTTCTGCTTGTTAATTTGTGAAAATTTACATCTGTATGGTACCTAATGTTTTCAGTTATATTGGATTGATCAAATTTTGTAGGGAACATATCTGAAATCTTCCATAGCTGTATCCCATTCCCTTTTGTTTGTTTATTTTCTCACTATTTGTTTTAAAACTATGAGAATATAAAAGATAAAAACTAAACAGCAATTACCTGTAATAGTCTTAAAAGCACAAATTTAAAACTTTAATAAATATTATAAATTATCTTTTCTCCATAAGTTAAGCTTCAACAGCGACTGACTGACGTCTGTCACAGAAACAAATTCATTTACATGGAAGTAAAGGGAGGACAGAATTTCTTGAGTTTTGCTCAATTTCAGTTTGACCATTTGGTGTCTCCTTGTTTCTAATCTCTTTCTGAGGACAACCACTTGCCCTTAAGGAAGCTGAACTTGAAGCTTAAAGAGAAGATTCAATTATAGTCCTTTGATTAAGGGTGGTCTTTGAACTTTAAGGCAGAGTGTAGGTTGTTTCGCTATTTAATTTTCCCCTGTCTTAAATCTCTTCCCTGGTTCAAAGGATAGAGTCTGCCCGTAGTGCGGGAGAAGGGGGTTCGATCCCTGGATCAGGAAGATCCCCTGGAAAAGTAAATGGCAACCTACTCTAGTATTCTTGCTTGGAGAATCCCATGGACAGAGGAGGCTACAGTTCATGGGGTCGCAAAGAGTCGGACATGACTGAGCTGTGGAAACCAGCCAGTCTTAAATTTCACACTGTAGCTACTCTTTCAGTAAGAACTTAGTGATAGACATACTGGGTATTAGAGAGAGAGGGAAGTCGCTCAGTCGTGTCCAACTCTTTGCGACCATATGGACTGTAGCCTACCAGGCTCCTCCGTCCATGGGATTTTCCAGACAAGAGTACTGGAGTGGGTTGCTGTTTCCTTCTCCAGAGAATCTTCCTGACCCAGGAATCGAACCGAGGTCTCCTGCATTGCATGCAGACACTTTACCGTCTGAGCCACCAGGGAAGTGGGTATTAAAAACAATAAAATAAGTCATTTTGAGTGTGATAATTACAGTTTCATCACTGTCATTATTTTAAGGAAGTTATAATGAGGAAAACAAAAGTGGATTTTTGATTTGTTACTGAACACAGAATTAATTTTCGAAGAAGTTTTTGTTCATACTAATTCTCTAAGTTGTATAAAGAAGGAACAGATGTACAGTAGCAAAAAAATTTCTCAGTATTTGTTTTGCAAAGTGAAGAATGTGACTATAATTAGGAATGGCAATCTAAAATTTATTCACAAATTATAAAAAATAAAAAATAAACATTTGCATGTTATGTATGTTTATGCAGTCCAAGAAAGAAAAAAGATCCAATGATTGCTCATGTGTACACATTAAATGTTTAGACAAATATACATATGCACATGATATCATATTACATATATGTCAAATATATATCATATTCCTCTCCACTGAGCAACAATTTATTTTTCTCTCTTGTTCAAACTTCTTCACTCTTAGTTTTCTCAATCACAAAACTTTACATGCAGAAAATCATCAACAGTTTTACTCCAGAGTGTGTGCAAATGTTTTCATACAGCTCTGTTATTAACAATAATGACCTCAACACAATGCATTTCCAGAGGAATTAATGACTGGGGTTAATGGTCCGAAGCAAAGCCATCCAGTCATGAATCCCTAAGAAATACCCTGTGCTTTGATCATTATTGCTTCATTACAACATAAAAATAATCAGCAGCAATTACAGTGGGAACTATGGGAACAGTTCAGCCTTGAAAATTAACTGTTTCTGGTGTAACAGTGCTGAAGATGTCATGGCTTCCAGTGAATTAAGTATAAGCAATCCTGTAACAAAAAAGAATTGAAACAAATGACACTGAAATGTAATGTGATCCTGAGTGGCCAATATGCCCATTGAAATTAGGGGTGTGCATGGCTAACCAAAGGAAGTGAAATGAGCCTATGCAAATAAAATAGCAAGCAAGTGAACCTAAACTAAATTTTTTGAAAAAGGTATTTATCTCATGCTCAGAAAAAATTTAAAAATGAATAGTGTAATCGTGCCCATCGTTTGATGATTTCCAGGAAAATAGTAACAGAGAAGATAAAAATATAATCTGAAAAAAATCTTGAAATGCATGCAAGAAAGCAAAAATAAAATATTTTTTGTTTTTTTTATTTAAGATCTGGTTCTTTTATTTTTATTGAAGTATAATGTGTTTACAATGTGTTAGTTTCAGGTATACACACTGATATAGTGATTCAGTTATACATATACACACACACATGCACAAACACACATACATGTATGTATGTTCTTTTTCAGATTCCTTTCCCTTGTATGTTATTACAGGTTATTACAAAATACTGAGTATAGTTCTCTATGCTATATAATAGGTGTTTGTTGGTTATCACATAGTGCTATATATATGTTAATTCAAAACTCCTAATTTATAACTCCCCATTTCCCTGATAACTCATTGGGCAAAGAATCTGCCTGCAATGCAGGAGACCTGGGTTCAATCCCAGGTAGAAAGATCCCCTGGAGAAGGGAATGACAACCCACTCCAGTACCCTTGCCTTTAAAATTCTATGGACAGAGGAGCATGGCAGGCTACAGCTCATGAGGTTTCAAAGAGTCGGACACGACTGAACAGCTAACACTTATTTACCTTCCCTTTTGGTAATCATAAGTTTGTTTTCTATGTCTGTGGATCTAAATAATAAATTTTACTGTTTTAAATTTTCATATCAATTTTCAATTATTCTGCATTTTCACATAATGCAGACCTTTTCCAAAGCAAAGTATATGTTGTTGAATTAAAGGATGCTTGAGTAAAGTCTTATAAATTGAACATAGTATTAGTCCCTCACTTGTGTCTGACTCTTTGTGATCCCATGGACTGTAGTCATCAGGCCCCTCTGTCCATGGAATTCTCCAGGCAAGAATATTGGAGTGGGTTGCCATTTCCTTCTCCAGGGGATCTTCCTGACCCAGGGATTGAACCCAGGTCTTATGCATTGCAGGCAGACTCTTTACTAACTGAGCCACCAGGGAAACCGTAAATTGAACATATGTATTTAATAAAAATCAAAACGAGAATACATTTTCCAGTATTATAGCTTCTGCCCCAAAGACTATTCGAATGATTGATCACTGACAACGTCTTCAACCAGAAGTTCAATAGCCTTTTCTTGTATTCCTTTCCCCCACTCTGTTCAAGGCAAACATTTGTCATGGTTATACTTGCTTTATTATTATTATTGTAATCTCTCTTTCCTTGACTTTTATGACAAATTCTTGTTCTGTCCAATCACTTACACATTGAATCTTTAACTATCTTCTTTGGACTCCCATTTCTCTTCCCATTCTCTGTATACAGATATCCTTTAAGACTTTTTTCGACATAATTTTATTCCCTATAAGTCTCCTAATACTTCTAGAATATCATTGGCTCCCATAAGTTTAATGGTTTTCCTTTACAGATGGATACCAAGTCTATTTCTCCATTTCCATCCTCTCCCAAATTAGTACTTCCTAACTCTCTAGTAGACATGAGGCCCTGTACATGTTTTTGGCAATGTTTAAATCTACTTCATCACTTTCTTCCATCTGCTTCTTTATTAATCCTCCCCTTGCTCAAAACCTCTACCTTTTGACATCAGCATTTCTCATTACTGATTGAGTTCTATTTAACTCCATATCCATGATTTCTAGTCTTGATCTCCATATCTCTCTGAGGCTCATTTGTCGCTGTTAATTCTATAGACATATGTTTAGTTAATCTTTAATCTGAATTATTTCAGTAGACTTTATCTGGTCTTAATATTTCCCAACCTATAATACCACAAATAATGTACCTTTTGTAAGACTTATTTTGTCACCAGGCTCCAATGGAATATAAAATTTGATAGGTACTTGAGGTTTGGCATGTCAGATAGTGGTCTGAATCCTGACCTCAATAAATACCATATACAACATTGGAGAAATGATTTATTCCATTGTGTTTTCAGTATTGACACAAATAATAACACCTATATTTTAAGCTATTATAAAATGTTAGCCTACTAATAATTATAAAAAGCCTCTAATTTCACATTGATTATTTTACTTAAACTTTTATTAGATCTAGTACTATAAATACATGATCAATATGTCTTGAATAAAATTAATGAATCATTTTATAGCTGTTTGTCTATCAGTTCCTTTCTGATCCCCCTACTTCACTCCTGCTACACATATCCATAGAGATTTATATGCCGCCTCCAAGCAGAGATAATTTTACTTATCTATTAAAAGTATCCAGTACTTGTTTCAGTTTCCACTTGGCGTATAGAAAGTAGGAAAGAGAAAAACTTTTACCATTAAAGTAACAACAAAACTGGTAAACTTAAAATTCATAACTTTTCTTAAGTCAATCAGAAAGTTGAGTTTGCAGAGTGACTCACCAACCTGAAATTCAAAAAAAATAAAAGAAGAAGACGACAACGTGTTACTGTTAAGGAAAACAGAAATCTATGGACCAAAATCAGAAATGGCATGGAAATTGAAAATACTACACAGGGCATTGAGAATAACATGATTAGCATCATAGTTAAATGTCGCAGTGGAAAAGATGAAAAACATACATAGTCAGAAAGGTATTTTGAGCAGAGTGATAAAACTATGAAAAAGAAGTGGAAATAATAGAAATGAAGTACACAGGAAACGGTAAGGAATACTTTCAACAAACTCATTAGGAAACTCAACACAGCTAAGGAACAAATCAGTGAAACAAGTTTGTAGAAATTACCAAACTGAAAAGGGGGAAAAAAACTACCAAACATTTCCCAAGAAGAAATAATCTGAAGGTTCCTACAATGATAAAAAATGTGGATTAATATATATTTTTTAATAACAGAAAATTCCAGATACAGATAATTTCACTGGTGACATCTATCAAACATTTAAGGAAGAAATAAATCAAGTTCTGTGAAATCCTTTTAAAAAATAGAAAAAAAGGAAAGCTTCTCAAGTTATTTTACGAAGCCATAACAGTAGTAGTAGTAGTGAAAATCACTCAGTCCTGTCAGACTTTTTGTGACCCATGGACTACACAGTCCATGGATTTCTCTAGGCCAGAATACTGGAGTGGATAGCCTTTCCCTTTTCCAGGGGATCTTCCCAACTCAGGGATCAAACCCAAGTCTCCCACATTGCAGGCAGATTCTTTACCAGCTGAGTCACAAGCAAAGTGCTTCAGTTCAGTTCAGTTCAGTTCAGTCGCTCAGTCGTGTCCGACTCTCCACGACCCCATGAATCACAGCACGCCAGGCCTCCCTGTACATTACCAACTCCCGGAGTTCACTCAAACTCATGTCCACAAAGCCATAATTAACTTGATATAAAAACTAAAGAATTAGAAGGAACATATTACAGACTAATAGCTTTCATTGTAAGAGATATCAAAATCTTCAAAATTATGATGAAACCAATTCCACAAATGTATAACACATCACAAGCAACCAAAAGCTTATTCTGTAATTGCAAGACTGACATATTGAATATCAGCTCATGTACATCATCATATTGGTAGATTAAATAAGAAAAAAAACACTATTATTTTTTTAAATGTATAAAAATCATTAACAAAATTCCACATTCTGATGATAAAACTCTCAGCCAAATAGGAATAGAAAGAACTTCCTCAACCTGATAGAGCACATCTAGAGAAGACCTGCAGATTATCATGACTTATTTCTCTCCCTCAAGACGGGGAACAAGACAAGGGCATTTGCTATCACATTTCCTAGTCAACACCTTCCTAAAAGTCGCAGATAATGCAATAAAACAATGTAAGGAAATAAAAGCATCCAGATTGGGAAATAATAATCAAACACTCTCTAGTCACAGACAATATATATGTATATTCATGAAAATTCTACAAAAAATTCTAAAGTTGAGTGAATTTAATCCTATTGAGTTGCAGTATGCAAGATAATATATTTTTAAAACTCAATATTATTTCTCTATACTAGCAGTGAACAATTGAAATTCAAAATTCAAAAGAAAAAATGCAATCTACAATCAATTCAGTTCAGTTCAGTTGCTCAGTCATGTCTGACTCTTTACATCCCTATTGACTGCAGCACTCCAGGCTTCCCTCCCTGTCCATCACCAACTCCTAGAGCTTACTTAAACTTGTGTCCATTGAGTCAGTGATGCCATCCAACCACCATCCTCTGTTGTCCCCTTCTCCTCCAGCCTTCAATCTTTTCCAGCATCACGGTATTTCCCAGTGAGTCAGTTCTTCACATCAGGTGGCCAGATGATCGGAGTTTCAACTTCAACATCAGTCCTACCAATGAATATTCAGGACTGATTTCCTTTAGGATGGACTGGTTGGATCTCTTTGCAGTCCAAGGGACTCTCAAGAGTCTTCTCCAACACTGCAGCTCAAAGCATCAATTCTTCGGGTCTCAGCTTTCTTTATAGTCCAACTCTCACATCCATACATGACCACTGGAAAAACCATAGCATTGACTAGATGGAACTTTGTTGGCAAAGTAATGTCTCTGCTTTTTAATATGCTATCTAGGTTGGTCATAACTTTCCTTCCAAGGAGTGTCTTTTCATTTCATGGCTGCTATCAGCATCCGCAGTGATTTTGGAGCCCCCAAAAATAAAGTCTGACACTGTTTCCACTGTTTCCCCATCTATTTCCCATGAAATGATGGGACTAGATGCCATGATCTTTGTTTTTTGAATGTTGTGTTTTACGCCAACTTCTTCACTTTCCTCTTTCACTTTTATCAAGAGGCTCTTTAATTCTTCTTCGCTTTCTGCCATAGGGTGGTGTCATTTGCATATCTGAGGTTATTGATATTTCTCCTGGCTATCTTGATTCCAGTTTGTGCTTTATCCAGTCCAGCATTTTGCGTGATGTACTCTGCATATAAGTTAAATAAGCAGGGTGACAATATACAGCCTTGATGTGCTCCTTTCCTGATTTGGAACCAATTTGTTGCTCCATGTCCAGTTCTAACTGTTGCTTCTTGACCTGCACACAGATTTCTCAGAAGGCATGTTAGGTGTTCTGGTATTTCCATCCCTTTCAGAATTTTCCACAGTTTATTGTGATCCACATAGTCAAAGGCTTTGGCATAGTCAACAAAGCAGAATTAGATATTTTTTGAAACTCTCTTGCTGTTTTCATGATCCAGCAGATGTTGGCAATTTCATCTCTGGTTCCTCGGCCTTTTCTAAATCCAGCTGGAACATCTGGGAGTTCGCAGTTCACATGCTGTTGAAGCCTGACTAGGAAAATTTTGAGCATTACCTTGCTAACATGTGAGATGAGTGCAATTGTGTGGTAGTTTGAGCATTCTTTGGCATTGCCTTTCTTTGGATTGGAATAAATCTATTTTCCAGTTCCTTGGCCACTGCTGAGTTTTCAAATTTGCTGGCATATTAAGTGAAGCACTTTCACAGCATCATCTCTTAGAATTTGAAATAGCTCAACTGGAATTCTATCACCTCCACTAGCTTTGTTCGTAGTGATGCTTCCTAAGCCCACTTGACTTTACATTCCAGGATATCTGACTCTAGGTGAGTGATCACACTATCTTGAATATCTGGGTTGTGAAGATCTTTTTTGTATAGCTCTTCTGAGTATTCTTGCCATCTCTTCTGAATATCTTTGCTTCTGTTAGTTACATATCATTTCTGTCCTTTACTGTGCCCATCTTTGCATGTAATGTTCTTTTGATATCTCTAATTTTCTTAAAGAGATCTCTAGCCTTTCCCATTCTATTGTTTTCCTCTATTTCTTTTCATTGATCACTGAGGAAGGCTTTCTTACCTCTCCTTGCTCTTCTTTCAAACTCTGCATTCAAATGGGTATATCTTTTCTTTTCTCCTTTGCCTTTTGCACTGTATTTGAGGGTCTCCTGTGGAGGTACAGGTCAGCAGTGAACTGGTACAGGGGCAGGAGCTATGAGAGCAGTAGACCTGGGTATGACATAAGCCTTCTTGGAGGACATCGCCATTACCCCACCATAGAACCACCGATACTTATGCAGGACACTTGGAGGGCACAAGCAAAACCGTGTGTGCACCAGAACCCATGTGAAAGGAGCAGTGACCCCACAAGAGACTGACCCAGACTTGCCCGTGAGTGTCCAGAAGTCTCTGGTGGAGGCGTGGGTTGATGGTTCCTGCTGCAGGATTGGGGACACTCGGTGCAGCAGTGCGTGCACGGGACCTTTTGAAGGAACTCACCATTATCTTCATTACCTCTACCATAGTTTGGGCTCCGGTCAAACAACAGGGAGGGAACACAGCTCATCAACAGGAAATTGAATTAAAGATTTATTGAGCATGGCCTTGACCATCAGAACAAGACCCAGTTCCCCCCTCAGTAAATCTTTCCCATCAGGAAGCTTCTATAAGTCTCTTATCCTTCTCTATCAGAGGGCAGATGGAATGAAAACCTCAATCACAAAAAACTAACCAAACTGATCACATGGACCACAGTCTTGTCTAACTCAATGCAACTGTGAGCTATGCCATGTAGGGCCACCCAAGACGGATGGGTCATGTTGGAGAGTTTTGACAAAATGTGGTCCACTGGAGGAGGGAATGACAAACCACTTCCACGTTCTTGCCTTGAGAACCCCATGAACAGTATGAAAAGGCAAAAAGATAGGACACTGAAAGATGAACTTCCCAGGTTTGTAGGTGCCCAAAATGCTACTGGAGATCAGTGGAGAAGTAACTCCAGAAAATTTGAAGAGACAGAGCCAAATCAAAAACAACATCCAGTTGTGGATGTGACTGGTGATGGAAATAAAGTCTAATGCTGTAAAGAGCAATATTGCATAGGAACCTGGAATCAAGGCAAATTGGAAGTGGTCAAACAGAAGATGGCAAGAGTGAACATCAACGTTTTAGGAATCAGCGAAATAAGATGGACTGGAATGGATGAATTTAACTCAGATGACCATTATACCTACTACTATAAGCAAGAATCCCTTAGAAGAAATGGAGTTGCCATCATAATCAACAAAAGAGTCTGAATAGCAGTGCATGGATGCAATCTCAAAAACAACAGAATGATTCTGTTCGTTTCCAAGGTTATCCATTCAATATGACAGCAATCCAAATCTATGCCCTGACCAGTAATGCTGAAGAAGCTGAAGTTGAACAGGTCCATGAAGACCTATAAGACCTTCTACAACTAACACCCAAAACTGATGTCCTTTTCATTATAGGTGACTGGAATGCAAAAGTAGGAAGTCAAGAGATGCCTGGAGTAAATGGCAAATTTGGCGTTGGAGTACAAAAGGAAGCAGGTCAAAAGCTAACAGAGTTTTGCCCAGAGGACACACTGGTCATAGCAAACACCCGCTTCCAACAACACAAGAGAAGATTCTACACATGGACATCACCAGATTGATTATATTCTTTGCAGCCAAAAATGGAGAAGCTTGTACATTTGGCAAAAACAAGACCGGGAGCCTACTGTGGCTCAGATCATGAACTCCTTATTGCCAAATTCAGACTTAAATTGAAGAAAGTAGGGAAAACCACTAGACCATTCATGTACAACCAAAATCAAACCCCTTATGATTATACAGTGGAAGTGACAAGTAGATTCAAGGAATTAGATCTGATAGACAGAGTGCCTGAAGACCTATGGATGGAGGTTCATGACATTGTACAGGAGGCAGTGATCAAGACCATCCCCAAGAAAAAGAAATGCAATTAACAATAGCACCAAAGAAAAATGAATACTTAGATATAAATACAATAAGATATTTTCAGAGTCATTACACTGAACACTATTAAAAAAATCAAAGAAAACCAAAATTAATAGGAAGTTATACAAAGATTACATATTACAAGACTCAATAGTGTTAAAATGTTAATTATTCTTAAATTGGAAATTTTTATTTCACTAAAAATACCAGCATGATGTTTATGAAATGGATAAGAATTTTCTAAAATTCATATAAAAAGGCAAATGATTAAGCATAGCCAAAACAATTTTATAAAGGTAAAACAAAGTTGGATAATTCACATTATTTGATTTCAAGTTTTACTTTAAGTCTACAATAATTAAAAAAAAAAAAAACCTGTGGGACTGACGAACAGAAACATCTCAACAGAATAGAACAGAGAGTCATATATAAACCCACTCAAATATAGTAAATAGGCTTTTGATAAAGTTGCAAAGGTAATTGAAGGGAGACAGTATAGCATTTTTATCAAATAATACTGGAACAAGTGGACAAATATGCAAACATGCAAATTTGCAAAAATCCAAGCAAAACAAAATACGTACATCTCATGGCTTATGCAAAAATTGATCCAAGATACATTGTAGACCTAAATATAAAAGCTAAAACTAGAAAACTCCCTGCTGCTGCTGCTGCTAAGTCACTTTAGTCGTGTCCGACTCTGTGTGACCCCATAGACGGCAGCCCACCAGGCTCCTCCATCCATGGGATTTTCCAGGCAAGAGTACTGGAGTGGCTTGCCATTGCCTTCTCTGAGAAAACTTCCTGAACACCTATAAAAGCATATTTGGAGCATTTGGTTAGGAAAGGAGTTCTTAAACATGATCCCCAAAGGGCGTAATTCTTAAAAAGAGGGCTTTATCAAAATTTGCTCTGTGAAAGATATTATTAAAAGAATGAGAAGACAAACATAGACTGTGAAAAAATTTTGTGTCAACCAGTCCATTCTAAAGGAGATCAGTCCTGGGTGTTCATTGGAAGGTCTGATGCTAAAGCTGAAACTCCAATACTTTGGCCACCTCATGCAAAGAGTTCACTCACTGGAAAAGACTCTGATGCTTGGAGGGATTGGGGGCAGTAGGAGAAGGGGATGACAGAGAATGAGATGGCTGGATGGCATCACCGACTTGATGGACACGAGTTTGAGTGAACTCTGGGAGTTGGTGATGGACAGGGAGGCCTGGCCTGCTGTTATTCATGGGGTCGCATAGATCGGACACAACTGAGCAACTGAACTGAACTGAACTGAATTATATCCAGAATATATAACACAACAATAGGGAAACAAAAACTGTTTTAAAAATGGGCAAAAGATTTGAAGAGATATTTTACATGGAAGGTAAGTAGGTTGTAAATAATGTGAAAAGCTGCTTAATATAATATTTAGAGACATTGAAATTGTCAACATTGTCATACTTATTTGAATGCCTTTTTTTAAAAAGAAAGCAAAAATCAATTGTTTTTTAAATAATAGCAGATGCTGGCATGTCATACAGCAAATGGAACTGCCACATATAGCTGGCAGTAAAGCAAAACTGGTACAGCCACTTCAGAAAAGACAATCTACCCTTTATAATAAAATTAGACATACGACTGATCATTCCCACTCCTACAAAGAAATGAAAACCTACATGTAAATATTAATAGCAACTTTATTTGTGATAAAAATTTAGAACCCACCCTAAACTCTCTTAACTAGGAATGGATAAACAAACTCTGGTATATCCATGCAATGGAAAGCTATTCAATAAAAATGAATGAACTACTGATATACTTCACTACATGTTTAAACCTCAGCTGCATTATACAACACAAAAGAATGCATATCCAACTGGGGATTATACAAATTATTGTATAGTTCTACTTATATGGCATTATGGAAAACATCCAACTGTAGGAAGAAAACAGGTGCTTGCCAACGCCTGGGACTGGAGAGGATGTTTGACTACAAAAGGATAGCATGAGGGAAATTGGGAGCTGTTGGATCACTCTGTGTTGTGATTCTGATGGTGAACACACATATATATGCATTTCTCAAAACTCACAGAACCAAAAAGAGTAGCTTTTATACCAGGTGATTTAAAAAGTAAAACATTCAGTAGTGTTTTGGAATATTAGTTCAGTTCAATTCAGTCGCTCAGTCGTATCCAACTCTTTGTGACCCCATTAATCGCAGAACGCCAGGCCTCCCTGTCCATTACCAACTCCCGGAGTCACCCAAAATCGCGTCTATCGAGTCAGTGATACCATCCAGCCAACTCATCCTCTGTCGTCCCCTTCTCCTGCCCCCAATACCTCCCAGCATCAGAGTCTTTTCCAATGAGTCAACACTCCACATGAGGTGGCCAAAGTATTGGAGCTTCAGCTTTAGCATCAGTCCTTCCAATGAACACCCAGGACTGATCTCCTTTAGAATGGACTGGTTGGATCTCCTTGCAGTCCAAGGGACTCTCAAGAGTCTTCTCCAACACCATAATTCAAAAGCATCAATTCTTCAGCACTCAGCTTTCTTCATAGTCCAACTCTCACATCCATACATGACCACTGGAAAAACCATAGCCTTCACTAGATGGACCTTTGTTGGCAAAGTAATATCTCTGCTTTTTAATATGCTATCTAGGTTTCTCATAACTTTCCTTCCAAGGAGTAAGCGTCTTTTAATTTCAGGGCTGCAATCACAATCTGCAGTGAATTTGGAGCCCAAAAATATAAAGCCTGACACTGTTTCCACTGTTTCCGCATATATTTCCCATGAAGTGATGGGACCAGATGCCATGATCTTAGTTTTCTGAATGTTGAGCTTCAAGCCAACCTTTTCACTCTCCTCTTTCACTTTCATCAAGAGGCGTTTGAGTTCCTCTTCACTTTCTGCCATAAGGGTGGTGTCATCTGCATATCTGAGATTATTGATATTTCTCCCAGCAATCTTGATTCCAGCTTGTGCTTCTTCCAGCCCAGCGTTCCTCATGATGTACTCTGCATAGAAGTTAAATAAGCAGGGTGACAATATACAGCCTTGATGTACTCCTTTGCCTATTTGGAACCAGTCTGTTGTTCCATGTACAGTTCTAACTGTTGCTTCCTGACCTGCATACAGGTTTCTCAAGAGGCAGGTCAGGTGGTCTGGGATTCCCATCTCTTTCAGAATGTTCCATAGTTTATTGTGATCCACACAGTCAAAGGCTTTGGCATAGTCAATAAAGCAGAAACAGCTCTTTTTCTGGAACTCTCTTGTCTTTTGATGATCCATCAGATGTTGGAAATTTGATCTCTGGTTCCTCTTCCTCTTCTAAAACCAGCTTGAACATCTGGAAGTTCATAGTTCACGTATTGCTGAAGCTTGGCTTAGAGAATTTTGAGCATTACTTTACTAGTGTGTGAGATGAGTGCAATTGTGTGGTAGTTTGGGCATTCTTTGGCATTGCCTTTCTTTGGGATTGGAATGAAAACTGAGTGGCCTGTGGACACAGCTGAGTTTTCCAAATTTGCTGGCATATTGAGTGCAGCACTTTCAAAGCATCATCTTTCAGGATTTGAAATAGCTCAACTGGAATTCCATCACCTCCACTAGCTTTGTTTGTAGTGATGTTTTCCAAGGCCCACTTGACTTCACATTCCAGGATGTCTGGCTCTAGGTGAGTGATCACAGCATCGTAATTATCTGGGTTGTGAAGATCTGTTTTGTACAGTTCTGTGTATTCTTGCCACCTCTTCTTAATATCTTCTGCTTCTGTTAGGTCCATATCAATTTTGTCCTTTATCGAGCCCATCTTTGCATGAAATGTTCCCTTGGCATCTCTAATTTTCTTGAAGAGATCTCTCGTCTTTCCTGTTCTGTTGTTTTCCTCTATTTCTTTGCATTGATCACTGAGGAAGGCTTTCTTATCTCTCCTTGCTATTCTTTGGAACTCTGCAATCAAATGCTTATATCTTTCCTTTTCTCCTTTGCCTTTCACTTCTCTCCTTTTCACAGCTATTTGTAAGGCCTCCTCAGGAACATACATGCTTTGGAACATACATGACCAAATATTCAAGTGTCTGTCCTAAGTCACTTATCTCTTGCCCAACTCTTGTGACCCCATGGACTATAGCCCACCAGATTCTTCTATCCATGAAATTCTCCAAGCAGGAGTACTAGAGTGGGTTGCCTTTCCTTCTCCAGGGAATATTCCCAACCCAGGGATCAAACCTTTGTCTCACATCTCTTGCATTATCAGATGGGTTCTTTACCACTAGTGCCAATATTGGTGAGCATTAAATTTAATTGAGTGCCAATGAGATGATGAATGATTCCACGTACAAAACATAGATGAGTTCTGCTGATCAGTATTAGGAAGTATTCCAACCTAAGGTTACAAGGCTTATTCTGACACAGATCTAAATCTTTAGGGATCATCCAGACCAGGATATCATATATTCAAGTTGGCTTTGAAAATTTTTTTGGAACTTCTAAAAGGTAAAAACAAAAGTTCTAGGAAAGTTTTATAATGCTATAACTTTTGTTTCTACAAGGCCTTAAGACTTTTGTGAAGATTAATAAGGTTTTTAAATATAAAGTATTCTAATAAATGTAAAGTTAGCTTATCCTCAATTCTTCCTTCACTTCTAAACAGGTGTCAGTGTTATTTACTTGTTGCTCCTGTAACAAACTACCACAAGTTTAGTGACTTAGAAAAATCCACATTTATTATCTTATGCTATTGGAGATCAATAGTCTGAAATGGGTTCTTCTTGGGCGGAGATCAAAATATAATCAGGACTGTGCTCCCTCTAGAGGCTCTATGAGAGAATAGGTGCCCTTGCATTTTCTAGCTTATAGAGTCCACCTGCATTCTTTGACTGGTGGTCTGTACCTTCATCTTCAAAGTCTGCATAGGATCTTCAAGTCAGTCTCTCACTCTGATTTTCTGTTTCCATTATTACATTTCCTTTCAATTCTGACCGTTCTCCCTCCTTCTTACAAGAACACTTGTGAACACAACAGTGGCCACAGGACTTGAAAATGTCAGTTTTCTTTCCAATCCCAAAGAAAGGCAATGCCAAAGAATGCTCGAACTACCTCACTATTGCACTCATCTCACACGGTAGTAAAGTAATGCTCAAAGTTCTCCAAGCCAGGCTTCAACAGTACATGAACCATGAACTTCCACATGTTCAGCTGGATTTAGAAAAGGCAGAGGAACCAGAGATCAAATTGTCAACATCCGTTGGGACATCGAAAAAGCAAGAGACTTTCAGAGAAGCATCTACTTCTGCTTTATTAACTATGCCAAAGGCTTTGACTGTGTAGATCACAACTGTGGAAAATTCTGAAATAGGTGGGAATAAAAGACCACTTGACCTGCCTCCTGAGAAATCTGTGTGCAGGTCAAGAAGCAACAGTTAGAACTGGACATGGAGCAACAGTTGGTTTCAAATCAGGAAAGGAACACATCAAGGCTGTATATTGTCATCCTGTTTATTTAACTTATATGCAGAGTATATCATGAGAAATGCTGGACTTGATGAAGCACAAGCTGGAATCAAGATTGCCAAAAGAAATATCAATAACCAGATATGCAGATGACACCACCTTTATGGCAGAGAGGGAAGAAGAACTAAAGAGCCTCTTGATGAAAATGAAAGAGGAGAGTGAAAAAGTTGGCTTAAAACAGCATTCAGAAAACTAAGATCATGGCATCTGGTCCCATCATTTCATGGCAAATATATGGGGAAACAATAGAAACAGTGGCTGACTTTATTTGGGGGGGCTCCAAAATCACTACAGATGGTGACTGCAGCCCTGAAACTAAAAGATGCTTTCTCCTTGGAAGAAAAGTATAACCAACCTAGACAGCATATTATAAGGCAAAGATGTTACTTTGCCAACAAAGGTCCATTTAGTCAGGGTTATTGTTTTTGCAGTAGTCATGTATCGATGTGAGAACTGGACTATAAAAAAAGCTGAGTGCCACAGAATTGATGCTTTCGATCTGTGGTGTTGGAGAAGACTCTTGAGAGTCCCTTGGACTGCAAGGAGATCCAACCAGTCCATACTAAAGGAAATCAGTCCTGAATATTCATTGGTAGGACTGATGCTGAAGCTGAAACTCCAATACTTTGGCCACCTGATGCAAAGAACTTTCTCATTAGAAAAGACTCTAATGTTGGGAAAGATTGCAGGCAGGAGGAGAAGGGGACAACAGAGGATGAGATGGTTGGATGGCATCACCGACTCAATGGACATGAGTTTGGGTAAACTCCAGGAGTCAGTGTTGGAGAGAGAGGCCTGGCGTGCTGCAGTCCATGGGATGCTAAGAGTTGGATACAACTGAGCCACTGAACTGAACTGAACTGGGTGTACACAGTTAATTAATCTTCCATCTCAATCCTCAATTTAATCATATCATCAAATTCACTTTTGCATGTACGAGCATATTAACTCTCTTCCTGGAATTATGCTATGAGCATCACTGGGTGGGAGTGGAGAGAGGGGAGGAAGTTATCAGCCCGTACCCAATATTATTCTAAGCCCTGTGACACACAAAGACAAAAATCTACCCATTGCTTCATCTACTTGTATATTATTTTGCTCAGTTTATGTCCAATTACTAATAAATCATGAATTTTGTGTTCTCTTCTTCAATAGGACAGCCTGAAACTAAGTTACTCTTGCCAGAAGATAACACTCGAAAGATCCCTTTATTACATATGAGAAAGGCATGAGGGCACAAGGCACCTGAGTTTCTTTTGGAGAAGTACCTGCTGGAATTAACATCTAGCCACTTCCTGTATGTCTTACCAGTAGACAGTTCAGACTTTAGTTGATTATAGTATCCCTGAGTAAACAGACAAAAACAATGAAAGAAGGCAAAACCCAATTTTACCTGTTCCCAAAAATAAAAGAATGTCACCAAGGTAAAAGTATATATAATATATAACATGTTATATCTTCTTATACTATGTAATAAACATATATATAACATGAATATAAATATATATCATATGTAAATTTTCCATTTATAATGTATATTATACAAATCATATCATATATAAAAATTTTTATAGCTTCTCTGTCTCTCACTTACTAGGTATTCCACAAATATCAGAAAAAGTCAGTAAAATACAATTGGAAAGAGAATAAAAATTTTTTAATTTTATAATAGAAACTTTAGAAAAAATATTTATAATGTTATAAAGGTAGTCAAGAGCAATTTGTCCTTATAACACATCCAGCTTATTATTTTAAGACAGATTAACTGTGATTATTCTTGTTCTTATGTACATGCTAAATTGCACTTGCTAAGTTGCTTCAATATGTGTTTGATTTCTTATACTGATCAAGAGTAGAGACATCAAGCTTCAACACAGAGTAACTTCATGCAGATTATGTTCATGGCTCTGGCTTCTCTCTGACCCAAGAGGAAGGGGAGAGGCTCATTTGTTTGAGGAATTTAGGGGAAGGAGTTCAGCCTCCTCTCCTTGTCTTGTCTTGTTCAATCTGTCTGCCTACAGGGAGCATGGGGCCCAGGCAGCCATCTGCCAGACTGTAGGGTGTGACTGTTCAATTTTGGGCTGATGTAATGGATCTCAAACTCCCTGCAGCCTTGGCTCACAACTTCCAATTCAGCCTTTTCTTATCATAAAGATCATATTTCAACCTTCATTTTTCTCATCTGTTTTCAAACTTGGTTGGGAAGGAGAAGCACTGATATGTGTCTCCCAAAAATGCCACTTTGACCATTAACACAAAGAGAAGAGAAACTAGGGAGCCCGACGAGATCCTGGGAGGAGGCAGCCTGAAGGATTTTAAACTGGGCTTTGAAGGATAAGAACCCATTTAAATCAAGTACAGAAGAAAAGAGATTCCAGGCATGCAAATGACATGATGGAAGGGAAAGACCACTGAGAAATAATGGTGGTGTGGAGAAGGAAATGGCAGCCCACTCCAGTGTTCTTGCCTGGAGAATCCCAGGGATGGGGGAGCCTGGTGGGCTTCCATCTATGGGGTCACACAGAGTCGGACACGACTGAAGTGACTTAGCAGCAGCAGCAGCTCAGTCACTAAGGGAACTGACCTGGCTCTGGTGGATTATTCTGGGACATTTATAAAATTTAATCATAAAATATAAAAGTCTTAAAAGCTAGACCAAATAATTTAGACTTGATTTCACAGGTAACAGAGAAGTATTTCATACTCTGGAAAAGAGGAATGAAGCAATGCAGTAGTTTTTTAAAGATTATTCCTGCTGAGATGTAAATGAGTTGGGTGGGGGAGGGCAGGGAGCAAGGGCAAATTGACTAGAGGCCAAAAATACCAACCAGAAAATGCGTAGAGTCCTGGACTTGAATAATAAGAGTGGAATGAGAGAAAGAAGTGAGCTTATTAAGCAAAATTTTCCATTTTTCTTGGAAAAATTTCCTCTGTGCATGTACAACGTTTAGAAGAGCAGAGAAAATTAGGCATATGGACTTTGTCTTTGAAAACTATTTATAATCATTTGAAAAATAATTAGATTGCAATTGTGCTGATTTGCAGCTCTTACACAGTAAAAGTAATGCTGACTTACTAAGCATTAATTTGGAGAAAATGGCATTCCAAAACGTAGATGAGGTTTTAGGATATCTGAGTTCTCACATTGTAGATAAGGAAACTGAGTCTTAAAGTGAATTTTTCAAGTAACATCATTTGCGTACAGCTGGAACAAGCCCGGGCATGTGAATTTCTACATCAATTCTCTGTCTGCTAAACCTTGCTGCCCTGAACTAACTAATGCCAACTACATTTGATGGGACAAACACGCTAAACACACATTGCTGGTAAATTACCAATAGGTTGTCCCTAATAATAAGTAACCGTATATGATACAGGAAGTGTTCAGTTTCCTCAAAGAGGATGCCTTTAAGATGTTGTGATTGACAGTTCCCTAATAAGAGATTGATCTTGTCTCTTGTAGAATAGTTCCTGTCACCTTTGCCTCTTCATATTTGTTCCCTGATTTATAAAGGTTACATTGTTGGTGTACAGAGAAATTCCATCAAGTCGCTTTGGCAGTGGCTTGAGGCTCACCAAACGTCGTGCAGACTGTTTTAGCTAACGTGTGTTATGTGAATTGCAGCGATGGAAATGCCCCATATGTAGCTGGGACTGAAAGAGTGTAAACATATCTGTGTGATGTTCCTGGACCCCCACACAGCAGTATACTTGACTGCAAACATCATCCAGAAATCTGCAGCTCCCTTTAGTCACTCCACAAAGAGCTGCCGTGTCTTGGTTTCAGTGAACAAACAGTTTGCTATGTGAACAGCTGAAGCAAGCTGTGTCAACAAGACGGGGTTTGAATTATGACATGCTGCTGTGTCTATGAAAGCAGAAGAAGGGAGTACATGATTACGGCCGAGAGCATGTGGTTAGGAAAGGAGGAATTGTAGCTCTCCAGCATCAGTTGTTGATGGAAAACATCTGCTTTCTTCCCCATCCCCTTGAAAGATTCTCTTGGGAAACAGGCTCCCGATGCTATCGCTCCAAACCAGGTTGTTCCTTCAGCAGAGTTCTGAGGCAATATTTTGAATCTGTTGAGAAATCATTAAAAAATAGTACGAATAACATATTGGATGAAATAAAAGGGGATATGATAAGAAATGTGAAAGCTTACTGCATTCTCAGCCTTAAAATATCGTCTATGCTTTCGCTCCTAATTTTCACACTTCACAGCTGCTAATGGATCTCAGTGGAACTAAAGTAAGACTGTTGACAGAAAGAGATGTCTTTTTGTCATTTTTGTCAGGTTTCTTTCCTTATTCTCATAGAGAAGCTTCTTATTTGCCTCAAAGCCCCTTAATAGCAGCAAAGTTGCTTTTCTTTTACTTTTCTAACTTAAGACCATTTTTCTTTTTTTTTTCCTTTAAAAAAAAAAAAAGGAGTGTCTTCTGTAGCCAACAAAATGATGTAGATGATAAAGGATGATGGATATAAACAGCTTCTCTTGTCTAGATTGCTGCAAAAGTCATAGGAAACAAAAAACACAGTAGGGGATTTGGTGATGTACCCTGGTACCACCAGCTAGAGGCAAATGTTTCAGGTGTTGGGAGACCTCATAGGCCCTCAAATCTGAGATGTTACCAAACCAAGCAAACAATTTTAAGATCCTTCACTGAGGCTAGGAAAAGAAAATTCAGACTGACTCACTAATAACACAAGCGATATGCACTTAAGGGAAAGAGTTTATTCTGTGTAAAAGCTCTGATGGCCTTGCATAATGACATCAACCTTTCTTAGAAAATGACAGACTCCTGGGGTTCCTCAGTTGAACACAGACTCCGCAAAGTTCTGAATTCCTTCGCTTATCCATTGCACTTTCCTTTAACATTCTGGAGTTAAAATGTTGTTCAGATATGCTGACATAATCTGATTAACTTTGAAGGTTTTCAACCTAATAACTTCATGGTCAAACTATTTACATTCTACATGGTTTTTCTTTCATATATATTTCTCAAGAATGGTTATAGCTGATGCAGTAAAATAAATACTACCTCATTGACCCAGTTTTTCTATTTACATGATATTTCTTTTATCTTGTGAAGTTCTCTCATCTTTTTTCTCCACCCTAAGGGTGAAAACATATTTTATTTGCACAAAGTACAATTGGAAACTTTTATATGACTTCTTTTAACCGTTTTTCCATTTGCTATTTTTCACAACATTTTCTATGAGATAAATATTGTAATGTTCCCTTTAAAAAGAGCTTATTTCTAAAACACCAATAATTTATTCAGGTCATCTAAACAATACTAGCAATTTTTCAAGATGTTCTAGTTTTATTACTCTTTTGCTTCTCATTATGAGATAAAATTTTTCCAGTACTTTCTGGTAGTTTTTAAATCTCAATCATTTGAGCTTTCTTTCTTTGCTGTTGTTGTTACTGAATACAGAATTTCGCAGGTTGAAATAGCACTTTTGACAGGTCTAGAGCAGGCCAGAAAAGATACTCACTGCCAACAACAAGAGCAACAACAAAAATATCAAAAGAATGAGAGTTCTTTTCAGAGTACCAGCTCAAAATTAGGCAGATTATTTATAAACAAATACTAGATGTCATATTAAACCAATTCAGTCTTTTCATTTAAAATAATCATTTCACAGGTATTTTGAATCTTCCAGGTATAATGGAAGGATTATGAGGCTTTGCAGTACAACATAGCTGGTTTTGATTAGCTCTCTGACCTTGGAGATTTAACCTCTCTGAACTTCAGTTCTCATTTATTTAATGGATTTAATAACAACAACAGCAGAGTGTGGTGGTGAGAATTAAATGAATTTAGGGTAGCATCTGGCACCCAGCAAACTCTCTGAATATATAATATTCAGGCACTGTAAATGGGCAATTGAAATATAAATCTACTTCCCTTCTGGCAATAAATATTTTTATTTAATAAAATACCTGACAGCAGGAATTTCACAATGTAGTTTCAAAATAATAATAGCTGTGACAAAATACTCAGCAATGGCACAGAGTAAATCTTACTAGAGAAAGAAGACAAGAAAGGAATAATCACTGGAGAATGATTCCTTGATGAACTGTGGCTTGAGTTTGGCCATGAATAGATGTAGAATTGAAAATGGTGCAAGCAAGAGGGAAGAGTCATCGAAGTGAGGTGAAACAAACCCCATTTAAAGTGTTCTGATAAGGATCACCATGCTGTGTCAGGCACTATGGGTCTGTGTGAAGAAAGGAGAACTGTGTGTTGAAATTAAAATAAGATTGATATGTAAACTTTGTCAAAATTATGGAAGATTGTTTTGAAAACTTTAACAAAGAAATTAGAGTTGGTGTGGTATAATGAAGAGAGCAAATTCACTGAGCAGAAAGTAACTTGATTATTGTTTAATCCTTATATTGTTGGCAAATAATAAGTGAGCAAGCATTTACTGAGAGTAGATAGCCTTACTGGAGAAGGAAATGGCAGTCCACTCCAGTATTCTTGCCTGGAAAATCCCATGGACAGAGGAGCCTGGCAGGCTATAGTCCATGGAGTTGCAAAGAGTTGGACATGACTGAGCAACTAACACACACACTGCTGGGGAAGATTTGGAAACGAAGGAGGAGAACCGTAGTGAAGAAATTCCTTGGACTTGTGCAATAGCAATTATAAACAGAAATGGTTGTGCTACCAGAAGTATAGTTGCTGGGCTCTATGAGGCAGCAGAGGAAAAGTCTCTTTGTTTTATGAACTGAATTTCTAGAAATTTCACATAATGCTCCAAAAGAGTTAGACCATATGCACCCCAGAAGTGGACAAAGTGGAACTGACATAGGGAACAGGATAATTGAAAATGGAGATACAGAAGAATTGGGCCACAGGTACTAGTTATGAAGGACCTCACCAGTACCAATGTGGAACATATATATTGTTAATTGAAGTACTTGGTTGTCAGGGCCACACGTAATGTAGTCAGTTTCTATTGTCACACGAGTGTGTGTGTATAGAGACAGAGGGTGTCTAGAAAGAAAGAAACAGAGGTATTAGCCATCAGTAAACAGAATGTAACTTATTTTAAATCATGAATTGATATCTCCTTGCACTTTAAATCAGTTTATTAAAAGAAGGATTTCAGGACTTCTGTGGTGGTCCAGTGGTAGGGACACAGATTTGATCCCTGGTTCAGAAAGATCCCACAAGCCTTGGGGAAACTAAGCCCATGCACTTCAACTACTGAAGTCTGCCTGACTAGAGTTCATGTTCCACAATAAGAGAAGTCACTGTAATGAGAAGCCCTTGCTCGACAACTAAAGAGTAGCCCTCACTCACTGCAACTAGAGAGAGCCTGCATACAGCAACAAAGACACAGGGAAGCAAAAAAATAAATAAATAAACAGAAAACATTTTTTAAAAAATTCTTATTAGTAAAAACAGAAGCATTTTATTTATTTTTGGAGTGATGTTTTTGAACCAGGTGAGCCCATTTGCTATGGCTAGTCATTAACCCTTTCAAAAAAAGAGCAAGGTGAAACAGAATTTTGAAAGGAAAGCGGAGAAGGAATAAATCAGTGAAGAAGATGTTCAAGAATAAAATACAAGATAAAATGGAGTTCAAGTACAGAATACAAGTCAAAGATAAAATTTTGAACTACAGAAAAAGAACATCATATGACTTGATAGTACAAAGATAAGAAAAGAGAAAAAAGAAAAAAAAACATTGATTTTGGTGAAAGGTCAGAGGTGGCCTTCCTGAAAGCAGCTTCCACAAATGGTGGGACTTAAGTGGTTAAGGGGCTAAGAATTTACAGTTGAAGAAATAGAAATAACGAGTGTAAGCTTGTCTTTAACTTATTAGAGTTGATACTGTTGGGGGGCACGGGTACCATGGAAAAAACTCTTGAGTAGCAAAGGTGTATTTATTTTTTGGGAAAGGAGATCTGAGTAACTTTATACAAAGTGGGAAAGGAGAGTAATGCAAAAATATAAAAAATGTAATCTGTTGGGGAGGGTGGCAGTTCCTTCTAAAACTTTCTCTTTTGTGGTGAAAGTGGAAGTTGCTCAGTCATGTACGACTCTTTGTGATCCCAAAGACTGTACAGTCCATGGACTTCTCCAGGCAAGAATACAGGAGTGAGTAGCCTTTCCCTTCTCCAGGGGATCTTTCCAACCCAGGGATCGAACCCAGGTCTCCCACATTGTGGGAGAATTCTTTACCAGCTGAGCCACTAGGGAAGCCCAAGAATACTGGAGTGGGTAACCTATCCCTTCTCCAGAGGATCTTCCCAGCCCAGGAATCAAACTGGGGTCTCCTGCATTGCTAGCAGACTCTTTACCAACTGAGCTATGAGAAAGTGAGGATAAAAAGGGATCAAGCATTGAATTCTTAATGCTGGAAAGCAGGAGAGTCTTTACTTTCCTCAGAAAAGGAAAAATGTTGGGAATAAAAGATTTGAAGAAATTTGAAAATATTAGAATAGCTACTGTAGAGGGTAAGAAAGGAATAGGGCACAAAATGAATATAATGTTGAGGTACAGCTAGACAGAGCTCTCTGTGATAACCATAGAAATCACTAAATGTAACCAATCACTCTCATAGACTTTTTACATCGACTTTCAACAAGGTGGAAGAGAAAACAGAAGAAACCACAGGTAAAAGTGATTAAGAGTTTAGAAACGCAGTACAGGCCAAGGGGATGAGTGATTCTGGGGTGCCCTACAGGAGATATTGAGATGACAGATCACAGTATGCAGTCAAACCGGAGAAGTGAGTGGATTCATTTCAGTTTAACATTTACGGGAGGTCTCCAGTTTCAAGCCCAGTGCTAGGTCCCAGTAGTGAAGAAAGAAGAAGAAGAAAAAAAAAACAGGAAAATGAACAGGTGGTGAAGGATCAGAGGTCACAATGGGAGCCAAGAGTCAAACAGCCTCAGAGCAGATGTAAAAGTGGAAAATGGAAAGAATTAAAATCTATAAGTCAAAGAAAAATTGTTCAAATTCTAACTACAGGCAAACTCTGAGATGGGGATTTGCCAGATGGCAACTCTCTAATTGTAAGTCATTGCAGTTGAGGTAAAAGAACTCTTGTGCCATATAGGTTATCAAAACAGTCAAAAAAAGCACTAAGTAGAAAGGCATAAAACAATCTAAGAACGAAAACTTATCACTAAAATCATCCAGCTACATCTGTACAGCAGTAAACATTACCCACAGGATTTCGAAATGAAGGAATATGGAGGTTATCATGGACTTCAAAAGAGGAAGTGACAGACGTAATGAAAGAGTATTCCAAAGCAACAATGAAAAATAAGGATTTTATTGTGTGTTTAGTTTTACAAAAGTTGCCAAAGGTAGTTGTATCATTTTAAAGTACCAAGGGTAGTTGTATCATTTTGTAATACAACAAATAATGTATTAAAATTCTTGTCGCTCATCAGCCCTATCCAAATTTAGTGTTTTCATTCCTTTGAATTTTAATTATTTCAGTGGTTGTATAATATACTGTTGTGGTTTTAATTTGGACTTCCCCAATGATTTGATCTGAGTACTTTTTCATGTGTTTATGGCTCTGTCCAAATAGCCTGCCGAATTAAAATTAGTTGCTTGATATTTTATTATTGAATTGTAAGATTTCATTACGTATTCTGGGTACAGTCAGAGAGGAAGAAAACATTCCTATACTCTTCTAGGCAAATTGGAAGTGATCAAACAGGAGATGGCAAGAGTGAACATAGACATTCTAGGAATCAGTGAACTAAAATGAACTGGAATGGGTGAATTTAACTCAGATGACCATTATATTTACTACTGTGGGCAGGAATCCCTTAGAAGAAATAGAGTAGCCATCATGGTCAACAAAAGAGTCCAAAATGCAGTACTTGGATGCAATCTCAAAAACGACAGAATGATCGCTGTTCGTTTCCAAGGCAAGCCATTCAATATTACAGTAATTCAAGTCTATGCCCCAACCAGTAATGCTGAAGAAGCAGAAGTTGAATGGTTCTATGAAGACCTACGAGACCTTTTAGAACTAACAGCCAAAAAAGATGTCCTTTTCATTATAGGGGACTGGAATGCAAAAGTAGGAAGTCAAGAAACACCTGGAGTAACAGGCAAATATGGCCTTGGAGCACGGAATGAATCAGGGCAAAGACTAATAGAGTTTTGCCAAGAGAATGCACTGGTCATAGCAAACACCCTCTTCCAACAACACAAGAGAAGACTCTACACATGGACATCACCAGATGGTCAACACCAAAATCAGATTGCTTATATTCTTTGCAGCCAAAGATGGAGAAGCTCTATACAGTTAGCAAAAACAAGACCGGGAGCTGACTGTGGCTCAGATCATGAACTCCTTATTGCCAAATTCAGAGTGAAATTGAAGAAAGTAGGAAAAACCACTAGACCATTCAGATATGACCTAAATCAAATCCCTTGAGATTATACAGTGGAAGTGAGAAATAGATTTAAGGGACTGGATCTGATAGATAGAGTGCCTGATGAACTCTGGGCGGAGGTTCGTGACATTGTACAGGAGACAGGGACCAAGACCATCCCCATGGAAAAGAAATGCAAAAAAGCAAAATGGCTGTCTGAGGAGGCCTTACAAATAACTGTGAAAAGAAGAGAAGCGAAAAGCAAAGGAGAAAAGAAAAGATATAAGCATCTGAATGCAGAGTTCCAAAGAATAGCAAGGAGAGATAAGAAAGACTTCCTCAGAGATCAATGCAAAGAAATAGAGGAAAACAACAGAATAGGAAAAACAAGAGATCTCTTCAAGAAAATTAGAGATACCAAGGAACATTTCATGCAAAGATGGGATCGATAAAGGACAGAAATGGTATGGACCTAACAGAAGCAGAAGATATTAAGAAGAGGTGGCAGGAATACACAGAAGAACTGTACAAAAAAAGATCTTCACGACCAAGATAGTCACGATAACATGATCACTGACCTAGAGCCAGACATCTTGGAATGTGAAGTCAAGTGGGCCTTAGAAAGCATCACTACTAACAAAGCTAGTGGAGGTGATGGAATTCCAGTTGAGCTATTTCAAGTCTTGAAAGATGATGCTATGAAGTGCTGCATTCAATATGCCAGCAGATTTGGAAAACTCAGCAGTGGCCACAGGACTGGAAGAGGTCAGTCTTCATTCCAATCCCAAAGAAAGGCAATGCCAAAGAATGCTCAAACTACCGCACAATTGCACTCATCTCACACGCTAGTAAAGTCATGCTCAAAATTCTCCAAGCCAGGCTTCAGCAGTATGTAAACCGTGAACTCCCAGATGTTCAAGCAGGTTTTAGAAAAGGCAGAGGCACCAGAGATCAAATTGCCAACATCCACTGGATCATGGAGAAAGCAAGAGAGTTTCAAAAAAACATCTATTTCTGCTTCATTGACTATGCCAAAGCTTTTGACTGTGTGGATCACAATAAACTGTGGAACATTCTGAAAGAGATGGGAATACCAGACCACCTGACCTCCCTCTTCAGAAACCTGTATGCAGGTCAGGGTGCAACTGTTAGCACTGGCCATGGAACAACAGACTGGTTCCAAATAGGAAAAGGAGTACGTCAAGGTTGTATATTGTCACCCTGCTTATTTAACTTCTATGCAGAGTACATCATGAGGAACGCTGGGCTGGAAGAAGCACAAGCTGGAATCAAGATTGCTGAGAGAAATATCAATAACCTCAGATATGCAGATGACACCACCCTTATGGCAGAAAGTGAAGAGGAACTCAAAAGCCTCTTGATGAAAGTGAAAGAGGAGAGTGAAAAGGTTGGTTTGAAGCTCAACATTCAGAAAACAAAGATCATGGCATCTGGTCCTATCACTTCATGGGAAATAGATGGGGAAACAGTGGAAACCCTGTCAGACTTTATTTTTTTTGGGCTCCAGAATCACTGTGGATCCTGATTGCAGCCATGAAATTAAAAGACGCTTACTCCTTGTAAGGAAAGTTATGTCCAACCTAGACAGTATGTTAAAAAGCAGAGACATTACTTTGCCAGCAAAGGTCCATCTAGTCAAGGCTATGGTTTTTCCAGTGGTCATGTATGGATGTGAGAGTTGGACTGTGAAGAAAGCTGATCACCGAAGAATTTATACTTTTGTTTTTGTTTTTTTTAGGTAATTAATTTATTTTTTATTGGAGACAAATTATTTTACAATATTATATTGGTTGGTTTTGCCATACATTGATATGAATTTGCCCTGGGTTTACATAAGTTCCCCCTCCTGAACCCCCCTCCCCTCCTTTAAGTTTTATTTATCTTATAGTGTATTTTCTTATTATTGCATTGGGACCTCAAGTCAAGAATACTGAAGTGGTTTTCCATTCCCTTCTCCAGGGGACCACATTCTGTCAGACCTCTCCACCATGATCTGTCTGTCTTATGTGGCATCACACGGCATGGCTCAGCTTCATTCAACGCTGTGGTCCATGTGATCAGATTGGCTAGTTTTCTGAGATTGTGGTTTCAGTCTGTCTGCCCTCTGATGCCCTCTCTTAGTGCCTACCATCTTACTTGGGTTTCTCTTACTTGGAACTCTCAGTCAGTAGATGCCCAAAATGCTACTGGAGATCAGTGGAGAAATAATTCAAGAAAGAATGAAAGGATGGAGCCAAAGCAAAAACAACACCAAGTTGTGGATTTGACTGGTGATGGAAGCAAGGTCCAATGCTGTAAAAAACAATATTGCATAGGAAACTGAAATGTTAGGTCCAAAATCAAGGCAAATTGGAAGTGGTCAAACAGGAGATGGCAAGAGTGAACGTCGACATTCTAGGAATCAGTGAACTAAAATGGACTGGAATGGATGAATTCAACTCAGATGACCATTATATCTACTACTGGGAGAAAGAATCCCTTAGAAGAAATGCAGTAGCAATTAGAGTCAACAAAAGAGTCCAAAATACAGTACTTGGATGCAATCTCCAAAACAACAGAATGATCTTTGTTCGTGTCAAAGACAAGCCATTCAATATCATGGTAATTCAAGTCTATGCCCCAACCACTGAAGCTGAAGAAGCTGAATTTGAATGGTTCTATGAATGCCTACAAGATCTTATAGAGCTAACCCCCAAAAAAGATGTCCTTTTCATTATAGGGGACTGGAATGCAAAAGTAGGAGGTCAAGAAATACCTGGAATAGCAGGTAAATTTGGCCTTGGAGTACAGAATGAAGCAGGGCAAAGGCTAATAGAGTTTTGCCAAAAGAACGCACTGGTCATACCAACACCCTCTTCCAACAACACAAGAGAAGACTCTACACATGGACATCACCAGGTGGTCAACACCAAAATCAGATTGATTATATTCTTTGCAGCCAAAGATGGAGAAGCTCTATATAGTCAGCAAAAACAAGACCGGGAGCAGACTGTGGCTTGGATCATGAACTCCTTATTGCCAAATTCAGACTTAAATTGAAGAAAGTAGGGAAAACTAGTAGACCATTCAGGTATGACCTAAATCAAATCCCTTGTGATTATACAGTGGAAGTGAGAAATAGATTTAAGGGACTAGATCTGATAGAGTGTCTGATGAACTTTGGATGGAGGTTCATGACATTGTACAGGAGACAGGGATCAAGACCATACCCAAAAAGAGAAGCGCAAAAAAGCAAAATGGCTGTCTGAGGAGGCCTTACAAATAGCTGTGAAAAGGAGAGAAGTGAAAAGCAAAGGAGAAAAAGAAAGATATACCCCTTTGAATGCAGAGTTACAAGGAATAGCCAGGAGAGATAAGAAAGCCTTCCTAGGCAATCAATGCAAAGAAATAGAAGAAAACAATAGAATGGGAAAGACTAGAGATCTCTTCAAGAAAATCAGAGATACCAAGGGAAGATTTCATGCAAAGATGGGCTCAATAAAGGACATGTATGGTATGGACCTGACAGAAGCAGAAGATATGAAGAAGAGGTGGCAAGAATACACAGAACTGTACAAAAAAGATTTTCATGACCTACATAATCATGATGGTGTGATCACTCACCTAGAGCCAGACATCCTGGAATGTGAAGTCAGGTGGACCTTAGGAAGCATCACTATAAGCAAAGCTAGTGGAGGTGATGGAATCCCAGTTGAGCTATTTCAAATCCTAAAAGATGATGGTGTGAAAGTGCTGCACTCAATATGTCTGCAAATTTGGAAAAGAGAAGTGGCCAAGGGACTGGAAAAGTCAGTCTTCATCCCAATCCCAAAGAAAGGCAATGCCAAAGAATGCTCAAACTACCACACAATTGCACTCATCTCACACACTAGTAAAGTAATGTTCAAAATTCTCCAAGCCAGGCCTCAGCAATACGTCAACTGTGAACTTCCAGATGTTCAAGTTGGATTTAGAAAAGCCAGCGGAACCAGAATCAAATTGCCAACATCCACTGAATCATCAAACAGCAAAAGAGTTCCAAAAAATATCTACTTCTGCTTTATTGACTATGCCAAAGCCTTTAAATGTGTAGATCACAATAAACTGTGAAAAATTCTGGAAGAGATAGGAATACCAGACCACCTGACCTGCCTCTTGAGAAACCTATATGCAGGTCAGGAAGCAACTGTTAGAACTGGACATGGAACAACAGACTGGTTCCAAATAGGAAAAGGAGTATGTCAAGGCTGTATGCTGTCACCTTGCTTATTTAATTTAAATGCAGAGTACATCATGAGGAATGCTGGGCTGGAAGAAGCTGGAATCAAGATTGCTGGGAGAAATATCAATAACCTCAGATACGCAGATGACACCACCCTTATGAAAGAAAGTGAAGAGGAACTAAAGAGTCTCTTGATGAAAGTGAAAGAGGAGAGTGAAAAACTTGGCTTAAAGCTCAACATTCAGAAAACTAAGATCATGACATCTTGTCCCATCACTTCATGCCAAATAGATGGGGAAACAGTGTAAACAGTGTCAGACTTTATTTTGGGGGGCTTCAAAATCACTGCAGATGGTGATTGCAGCCATGAAATTAAAAGATGCATACTCCTTTGAAGAAAAATTATGACCAACCTAGACAGCATATTGAAAAGCAGAGACATTACTTTGCCAAAAGTCCGTCTGGTCAGGACTATTATTTTTCCAGTAGTCATGTATGGATGTGAGACTGTTAAGGAAAAGGAGCTCCAAAGAATTTATGCTTTTGAAATGTGGTGCTGGAGAAGACCCTTGAGAGTCCCTTTGCAAGGAGATCCAACCAGTCCATCCTAAATGAGATCAGTCCTTGATGTTGATTGGAAAGACTGACATTGAAGCTGAAATTCCAGTACTTTGGCCATCTGATGCAAAGAGCTGACTCATTTGAAAAGACCCTGATGCTTGAAAAGATTGAGGGCAGAAGGAGGAGGGGACGACAGAGGATGAGACGGTTGGATGGCATTAGGGACTCAATGGACATGAGTTTGGACAAACCCTGGTAGCTGGTAACGGATAGGCAGGCCTGGCGTGCTGCAGGTTATGGGGTTGCGAAGAGTTGGACACGATTGAGGGTCTAAACTGAGCTGACTTGATTGCATTGGGAAAGATCTCCAATACCATATTGAATATAAGTTGTGCAGGCAGAAACACTCATCTCATTTCTGATCTTATGGGAAAAGTGGTTCATCTTTGTTCTTTACGTGTCATGTTAGCTGAAGGAATTTATATATTCTTTTCATCAAATCGAAGATGTTCTTTTCTATTCATCTTCGCTGAGAGCTTTTGTGGCTCAGCTGGTAAAAAAGCTGCCCGCAATACAGGAGACCTGGGTTTGATTCCTGGGTTGGGAAGATCCCCTGGAGAAGGGAAAAGCTACCCACTCCAATATCCTAGCCTGGAGAATTCCACGGACTGTATAGTCCCTGGGGTCACAAAGAGTCGGACACGACTGAGTGACTTTCACTTTTATAATGAATGGACATTGAATAGTTTAAAGTTTTCTTAACTTATTGAAATTATTAAATGAGTTTTATCCTGATAATGGGATAAGCTGCATTAATTTTTTTTTTTTTTTAATTTACTGGTGCCTTTCTTTGTGAGTGTGGGGTAGCAATGGAAACTGTAGCTTCTCTAGTTCTCTGACAATCTCCATTTCAGCTTTTCTGAATCTTGGGCCAAGTGCATATGCAACCACGGGTGCCTGATCACTGTTTCTTTCACAGGTTACCCATGACATGAATGTTGGAGGTGGTAAGAGAGGAATGGGTTCTAGCTCTACTTTGAAATTTTAAAGTGTTTAAACCAACTTAGCATTCCTATTATTATTACCCTCTTGGTCAGTATAAAATTGCAGAATTTTATTAGTTGATATTTTGTAGAGAACATATGCATTTTTTTCATAAAATATAGTTGTCTGTAGTTTTTTTTTTTTCTCCTTGTGATGACTTTGTTTAAGTTTGTTATCAGGGAAATTAATGTTTTATTAAACAAATTGAAAGTATTTTCTACTTAATTTTATGAAACAGTTTGTGTAGGATTTGTATTATGTATCCCTCAAATATTTGCTAGAATTCACCTGTGAGACTACTTAGGGCTGCAGCTTTCTTTGTGAATAAGTTTTGATAATAAATTTAGTTTATTTAGTATATGTAGAAATATTAATCTTTTCTACTAATCTTATATAAAGATTTGATATATTGATTCTTCAAGGAATTTGTTCATTCTAAAATTTTCTTCTGCAGTTTTCTGTTATTTTCATTGTTTAGAATTCCATTTTTATTTAACTATTTGATTTTGGCTAACCCAGGTGGCTCAATGGTAAAGAATCAGCCTGCCAATCCAGGAGACATAGGTTCAATCCCGGGGTTGCGAAGAACCCCTGGAGAAGGAAATGATAAGTCCTCCAGTATTCTTGCCTGTGAAATCCATGGTCACAGGAGATTGGCAAGCTCTAGTCCATGGGGTCACAAAAGAGTCAGACATGACTTAGCAACTAAACAACAACAAACTTTTTTTGCAATATATTCAGTGCCTAGGGATTTCAATGTATATCTTTAACATTTCACTGTTTCAGTTCAGTCACTCAGTCGTGTTCGACTCTTTGCAACCCCATGAATCACAGCACGCCAGGCCTCCCTGTCTATCACCAACTACAAGAGTTCACTCAAACTCATGTCCATCGAGTCGGTGATGCTATCCAGCCATCTCATTCTCTGTCATCCGCTTCTCCTCCTGCCCCCAATCCCTCCCAGCATCAGAGTCTTTTCCAGTGAGTTAACTCATCACATGAGGTGGCCAAAGTATTGCAGTTTCAGCTTCAGCATCAGTCCTTCCAATGAACACCCAGGATTGATCTCCTTTAGAATGGACTGGTTGGATCTCTTTGCAGTCCAAGGGACTCTTAAGAGTCTTTTCCAGCACCACAGTTCAAAGCATCAATTCTTCAGCGATCAGCCTTCTTCACAGCCCAACTCTTAGTCAGTATTAAAATTGTACCATTTCATCTAAAATTTAAGAAACTTAAACTCATAGCCATACAGGCCCAGTTACCTCATCTCCTCCACTCAGAGTTTACAGGTGTTATTATATTTCAAAATATAAGTAAGTGAGAGTATGCATGTATTCTGTATGGAATATATTTTATTTTTAACTCTGAATGCAAGGACTCTGGACCACCACCCCTGCCTACCAATGATTAAGTGATTTAAAAGTGTTTACTAATTGCCTCAACAATGTGATTTCAAAAATTTCAGAGACTTCTCTATGGATGCAAATATGCAAAACAGGAATAATATTACCCACCTTAAAGAATTGTCATTAAATAAAGGAGAATGTTTTGTCAAACTAATGGGATGAGTCTTGCCCTTGTATTTCTTAATATAAACTATACATTATAATCACCATGTTGTTAGCATCTTGAAGAACAATGTTAATTTGTACTGAACTCAGCATGAAGATTTATATTAATAATTATAGTGGTATTTATTTTAAAATTTAAGAACCCTGTCCCTTAGCAATATTTGATGAAGGCATCATTTACATCTCAGTTCAGTTCAGTTCAGTTCAGTCTCTCAGTCATGTCTGACTCTCCGCGACCCCATGAATCACAGTAGGCCAGGCCTCCCTGTCCATCACCAACTCCCGGAGTTCACTCAAACTCATGTCCACAGAGTAGGTGATGCCATCCAGCCATCTCATTCTCAGTCGTCCCCTTCTCCTCCCGCCCCCAACCTTTCCCAGCATCAGTCTTTTCCAGTGAGTCAACTCGTTGCATGAGGTGGCCAAAGTATTGCAGTTTCAGCTTTATCATCAGTCCTTCCAATGAACATCTCAGCATGAATGAATTCTGAGTGCCGAAGAATTGATGCTTTTGAACTGTGGTGCTGGAGAAGACTGTTGAGAGTCCCTTGGACTGCAAGGAGATCCAACCAGTCCATTCTAAAGGAGATCAATCCTGGGTGTTCATTTGAAGGACTGTTGGCTAAAGCTGAAGCTCCAATACTTTGGCCACCTCATGCAACGAGTTGACTCACTGAAAAAGAGTCTGATGCTAGGAGGGATTGGGTGTGGGAGGAGACGGAGACGACAGAGAATGAGATGGCTGGATGGCATCACCGACTCTATGGACATGAGTTTGAGTGAACTCCGGGAGTTGGTGATGGACAGGGAGGCCTGGCGTGCTGTGATTCATGGGGTTGCAAAGAGTCGGACACGACTGAGCAACTGAACTGAACTGAACTGAACTGATGAATGAATTCATCAAAGTGAAGTGAAATTCATTCAGTCATGTTCGATTCTTTGCAACCTCATGGACTATACAGTCCACGGATTTCTCTAGGCCAGAATACTGGAGTGTGTTGCCATCCCCTTCTCCAGGGGATCTTTCCAACCCAGGGATTGAATCCAGGTCTCCTACATTGCAGGTGGATTCTTTACCAGCTGAGCCACAAGGAAAGTCAGATAGAGGATGTATCAGCTATCAAACTGATAAAAACATATACTTACACTTGATCTTAGCCAAAAGGCTGAGAAGCAATTCATCAAATCAAATCCCTTTCTAAAAGCAAGTTCTTATATGTTGTATCAGGCAAGAAGAATTAGGTAAGTTCTTGGTCCAAAAGACAAAAACCAGGGAATGGGGGGAGGAATCCATTTTTTTTTTCACTAATGTTTATACTCTTTCATCTTGTCATATGACTCCTTGAGACACTGTTTTTCATGTGACAACTTCTCTGCCCTAAATAGATACACACACACACACACACACACACACATTCACTCAAATAAAATGCACACCACAAGAAGCAGCTATTACAAGTTAGAAAGTTTGATTAGAATGATGAGTTGGAAGGAAGGTCATCAAACTTCAAGATAGATTGCAAACCAAGGACAAAGGAAAAAGAATGTGCTCTACATAAAACTTTATCTTATTCAAGTAATCTGCCAGAAAGAGCCACAGTAGACAGAGCCATTAATTTCTTAGTTTAATAGTTCGAGGTGAATTGCTTTAATGAGTGTTCTGTTCAGAATTGAAGGTACTGTAAGCCTTTGTAGGCAGCATAATTAAAGTAGAGTGATTACCTCAATGCCAATAAATGAATTTTGGTCATAACAATGAACAAACGATTTTGCAGATTTTTATCATCACATGAAAACACTATTTAAACAATAAACTTTTTTAGACTAATGAGTTTATTAATGGTAAATGAAATAAATGATATGAAACAAGGTGAGGAGATATAAAAGAACTAACATTAAATGATCTAGCAAAGAAATAAATTAATTTCAGATCCAGGTAAGTTTGAGATGTAGTAACTTTTCACTATGTTGTTAGAAATTATAGATTAGAATAAGTGTAACTGTTCAGTTAATGAAATAACTAGTGGACAAAAGTAAGAGTTATTTTCAATTATTCTTGACATTAAAGTCAAATATATATTTATATGTCATAAACATATAAAATCTTCTCAAAAATTGGAATCCTTTGTATTTTTTAACAACACACATGAATACATGTATACCATTATAATACACATGATTTGTTAGCTCAGTGGGAATTATGATCATTTTGTTTTAGAGAAAGTCCTTTTAATACACAAATCTAAGTGCCTCTTGATGTAACTGTCTGGGGAGTGTATAATTTCCTCAGTTCTGTCTAGCAACAGCAAAAATTTGAAACAGTGGACCAGTGTTACAGCTTAGTTACCCCTCAATTTTATTTGGCAAGCAAAGGATAGTACACCCTTGAGGCTTGAGCACAGACCGACCCCAAAGGAGAGGCCTCAATCTGTCTTGGCTTCCTACTTTTATTCATTTGTCTCCTCCCTGCTAAGCCTTCCCTATGCAAATTGGGCTATCCAAGAAAGGGTTATGGAGAAGGAAATGGCAACCCACTCCAGTGTTCTTGCCTGGAGAATCCTGTGGGCTGCCGTCTATGGGGTCGCACAGAGTCAGACATGACTGAAGTGACTTAGCAGCAAGAAAGGGTTATGTTTGTTTCACCTGAAGTTTTCACTCCAGTCCATGGGTTTTCTTTTGTTCCATTTTCACAGACTTTTCCTGTTTAGCCACCACCATTTTGGACTCCTTTTTCCTATTCTAACTACCTAAAAATAGTGAAAGAGAAGAGTGAAAAAAAAAAAAAAACTGGCTCAAAACTCAACATTCAAAAAGTAAGATCATGGCATCCAGTCCCATCACTTCATGGAAAATAGATGGGAAAACAATGGAAACAGTGACAGACTTTATTTTCTTGGCCTCCCAAATCACTGCAGATGGTAATTACAGCCATGAAACTAAAGATGCTTGCTCCTTGGAAGAGAAGCTATGACAAACTTGGACAGCATATTAAAAAGCAGAGACATTACTTTATCAACAAAGGTCTGTCTAGTCAAAGCTATGGTTTTTCCAGTAGTCATGTATGGATGTAAGAGTTGGACCATAAAGAAAGTTGAGCACTGAAGAATTGATGCTTTTGAACTGTGGTGTTGGAGAAGACTCTTGAGAGTCTGTTGTACTGCAAGGAGATCAAGCCAGTCAATCCTCAAGGAAATCAGTCCTGAATATTCATTGGAAGGAACGATGTTGAAGCTGAAACTCCAATACTTTGGTCACCTGAAGCAAAGAACTGACTCACTGGAAAAGACCCTGATACTGGGAAAGATTTTAGGCAGAAGGAGAAGGGGACGACAGAGGATGAGACGGTTGGATGGCATCACTGAGTCAATGGACACGAGTTTGAGCAAGCTCTGGGAGTTGGTGATGGACAGGGAAGCTTGGCGTGCTGCACACCATAGGGTCGGAAAAAGTTGGACATGACTGAGTGACTGAACTGAACTGGTGCACAAATAAATTTTGAAGTGTTACTAAACTTGAAAAGCAGAATAAATGTCTCTTACCAATTGTAGGAAAACACATATGTTAAGAGAAGACTATGAAAATATTAGTCAGCAGTGTTTAGGATCCCAGTAAGTAGATAAAAAAGATATGATTCAGCACTTTATTTGCAGCTACATCATCTGTCAGTTAGCTTCATATATTTATGCTGAAACTCTTCTCACGTTTACTTAGAATGTTTTTCAAAAAACTGGCAACTAAGAAATCAGTTTCAAAAAGTAATAAATGTTAACTTTGAAAAAAAAAGGAAGAGCCTTCTAGATTTCCCTCATGGCACAGTAGATAAAAATCTGCCTGCCAATGCAGGAAACAGGAGTTCAATCCTGGTCCAGAAAGATTCCACATGCTGTGGAGCAACTAATCCATGCACCACAACTGCGTCTATGTGTCATCAACCACTGAAGCCTGCAAGCCCTAGAGCCACATACTGCAACTATTGAGACCATGTGCTAAACTATTAAGACCTATTTGCCAGTACCCTGTACTCTGCAACATTTGAGGCCACGACAGTGAAAAGCCCAAGTACCACAAGAGCAACCCCAATCACCACAGCTAGAGAAAGCTCATGCTGCAGTGAAGATCCAACACAACCAAAAATATAAATAGACAAATAAATAAAATTTAAAAATAAAAAAATCCTTCTGTTAGCAGTTGATTAAAAATGGCTAGCTAATAATAATAAGTAGTAAATACTAAAAGGACATGAAATGAACTATTCCTGATAAGAAAAACACTAGTCTATACTTTCTCCCATGGATATTTTGGTGGTTCAGGACAAACATTTTGGTAGCAATTCACTCAATTGTAAATATTTTCAGTTGATATAGTCATGAAACAATAATAATGTCCTCATTTTGAACTTTGATAATAACATAAAATGCTCAACAGTCAGTACTCACAGGAAAAGATGATTAAATCAAAATCAAGGAATAAAATTATTCTTTTAAAATTTTTATTGGAGTACAGTTGCTTTAAAATGTTGTATAATCTCTATTATACAGCGAAGTGAATTCCCTCTTATATTTCCTTCCCATAGAGATCACCACAGAGCACTGAGTAGAGTTCCTTGTGAATGTACAATCACTTATCATTAGTTATCTATTTTATACATAGTAATATATATGTGTGCCTGTGCACATGTGTGTGTCAATCTCAGTCTCTTAACCGACCCCACTCCTCTTTCCCCCCTGGTAGCCACATGCTTGAAAAAATTATTTTTAGCATTAAGTATAACTTACATGTCCCAGGAAAGAAACCCCCACTAACCCAGAGAAGAAAGTAATTACAAGTAAATTTTGTTGTTATGAACTTTGTTAATTAAGACTAATAAAAATGTGATATTATTCCTAATAGTCTCCATTTTGGCGGCTTCTTAAATATTGCCGTTCAGTTCAGTTCAGTTCAGTCACAAAGTCGTGTGCAACTCTTTGCGACCCCATGAATTCCAGGAAGCCAGGTTTCCCTGTCCATCACCAACCCCCAGCATTCACCCAAACTCATGTGCATCGAGTGGGTGATGCCATCCAGCCATTTCATCCTCTGTCGTCCACTTCTCCTCCTGCCCCCAATCCCTCCCATCATCAGGGTATTTTCTAATGAATCAACTCTACGCATAGGGTGGCCAAAGAATTGGAGTTGCAGCCTCAGCATCAGTCCTTCCAATGAACACCCAGGACTGGTCTCCTTTAGGATGGACTGGTTGGATCTCCTTGCAGTCCAAGGGACTCCCAAGAGTCTTCTCCAACACCACAGTTCAAAAGCATCAAATCGTCACTGCTCAGCTTTCTTCACAGTCCAACTCTCACATTCTTACATGACCACTGGAAAACCCATAGCCTTGACTAGATGGACTTTTGTTGGCAAAGTAACATCTCTACTTTTTAATATGCTATCTAGATTGGTCATAACTTTCCTTCCAAGTAGTAAGCATCTTTTAATTTCATGGCTGCAATTACCATCTGCAGTGATTTTGGAAACAAAGATAATAAAGTCTGACACTGTTTCCCATGAAGTGATGGGACCAGATGCCATGATCTTAGATGCCATGATCTTAGTTTTCTGAATGTTGAGCTTTAAGCCAACTTTTTCACTGCCTCTTTCATTTTCATCAAGAAGCTCTTTAGTTCCTCTTCACTTTCTGCCATAAAGGTGGTGTCATCTGCATATCTGAGGTTATTGATATTTCTCCTGGCAATCTTGATTCCAGCTTGTGCTTCTTCCAGCCCAATGTTTCTCATGATGTACTCTGCATATAAATTAAATAAGCAGGGTGACAATATACAGCCTTGACGTACTCCTTTTCCTATTTGGAACCCAGTCTGTTGTTCCATGTCCAGTTCTAACTGTGGCTTCCTGACCTGCATACAGGTTTCTCAAGAGGCAGGTCAGGTGGTCTGGTATTCCGATCTCTTTCAGAATTCTCCACAGTTTATTGTGATCCATACAGTCAATGGCTTTGGCATAGTCAATAAAGCAGAAATAGATGGTTTTCTGGAACTCTCTCGCTTTCTCCATGATCCAGTGGATGTTGGCAATTTGATCTCTGGTTCTTCTGCCTTTCCTAAAACCAGCTTGAACATCTGGAAGTTCACGGTTCATGTATTGCTGAAGCCTGGCTTGGAGAATTTTGAGCATGACTTTACTAGCGTGTGAGATGACTGCAATTGTGTGGTAGTTTGGGCATTCTTTGACATGCCTTTCTTTGGGATTGGAATGAAAACTGACATTTTCCAGTCCTGTGGCCACTGTTGAGTTTTCCAAATTTGCTGGCATATTGAGTGCAGCACTTTCACAGCATCATCTTTCAGGATTTGAAATAGCTCAACTGGAACTCCATCACCTCCACTAGCTTTGTTCATAGTGATTCTTTCTAAGGCCCACTTGACTTCACATTCCAAGATGTCTGACACTAGGTGAGTGATCACACCATTGTGATTATCTGGGTGGTGAAGATCTTTTCTGTACAGTACTTCTGTGTATTCTTGCCATCTCTTCTTAGTATCTTCTGCTTCTGTTAGGTCCATACCATTACAGGATACTAAGCACTTCTCTAACGAGTCCTAACCTGGAATGTTAGATCCAAAATCAAGACAAATTGGAAATGGTCAAACAGGAGATGGCGAGAGTTAACATCGACATTTTAGGAATCAGCAAACTAAAATGGACTGGAATGGGTGAATTTAACTCTGATGACCATTATATCTACTACTGTGGAAAAGAATCCCTTAGAAGAAATGGAGTAGCCCTCCTAGTCAACAAGAGTCCAAAATACAGTACGTGGATGCAATCTCAAAAATGACAGAATGATTTCTGTTCGTTTCCAAGGAAAACCATTCAATACCACAGTTTATCAAAGTCTAAGCCCTGACAAGTAATACTGAAGAAGCTGAATTTGAATGTTTCTATGAAGACCTACAAGACCTTCTAGAGCTAACACCCAATAAAGATATCCTTTGCATTATAGGATGTATGTAAAAGTAGGAAGTCAAGAAATACCTGCAGTAGCAGGCAAATTTGACCTTGGAGTACAGAATGAATAGGGCAAAGGCTAATAGAGTTTTTCCAAGAGAACACACTGGTCATAGCAAACACCTGATTCCAACAACATAAGAGAAGACTCTACACATGGACATCACCAGAAGGTCAACACTGAAATCATATTGATTATATTCTTTGCAGCTAAAGTTGGAGAAGCTCTATACAGTCAGCAAAAACAAGACTGGGAGCTGACTGTGGATCAGATCACAAACTCTTAATTGGCAAATACAGACTTAAATTGAAAAAAGTAGGGAAAACCACTAGACCATTCATGTATGACCTAAATCAAATCCCTAATAATAAACAGTGGAAGTGACAAATAGATTCAAGGAATTATATCTGATTGACAGAGTGCCTGAGAAACTATGGACAGAGGTTCATGACATTGTACAGGAGGCAAGGATCAAGACCATCCCCAAGAAAAAGAGATGCAAACAAGCAAAATGGTTGTCTGAGGAGGCTTTACAAATAGCTATGAAACAAAGAAAAGTGAAAGGCAAAGGAAAAAGGAAAGATGTACCCATTTGAATGCAGAGTTCCAAAGAATAACAAGGAAGATAAGAAAGCCTTTCTCAGGGATCAGTGCAAAGAAATAGACGAAAACAATAGAATGGGAAAGACTTGAGATCTCTTCAAGAAAACTAGAGCTACCAAGGGAATTTTCATCAAAATAGGCACAATAAGGGACAGAAATGGTATGGACCTACCAGAAAGAGAAGATATTAAGAAGTGGCAAGAATACACAGAAGAACTATACAAAAAAGATCTTCATGACTCAGATAATCACGATGGTGTGATCACTCACCTATATCCAGACATCCTGGAATGTGAAGTCAAGTGAGCCTTAGAAAGCATCACTATGAACAAAGTTAGTGGAGGTGATGGAATTCCACTTGAGCTATTTCAAATCCTAAAACATGATGCTGTGAATGTGCTGCACTCAATATACCAGCAAATTTGGAAAACTCAGCAGTGGCCACAGGACTGGAAAAGGTCAATTTTCATTCCAATCCCAAAGAAAGGCAATGCCAAAGAATGCTCAAAATACCACACAATTGCACTCATCTCACAAGCCAACAAAGTAATGCTCAAAATTCTCCAAGCCAGGCTTCAACAGTAGGTGAACTGTGAACTTCCAGATGTTCAAGCTGGTTTTAGGAAAGGCAGAGGAACCAGAGATCAAATTGCCAAATTTCACTGGATCATCAATAAAGCAAGAGATTTCCAGAAAACCATCTATTTCTGCTTTATTGACTATGCCAAAGCCTTTGACTGCGTGGATCACAACAAACTGTGGAAAATTCTGAAAGAGATGGGAATACCAGACCACCTGACCTGCCTCCTAAGAAATCTGTATGCAGGTCAAGAAGTAACAGTTAGAAATGGACATGGAACAACAGACTTGTTCTAAATCGGGAAAGGAGTATGTTAAGGCTGTATATTGTCACCCTGCTTATTTAACTTCTATGCAGAGTACATCATGAGAAACACTGGGCTGGAAGAAGCACAAGCTGAAGTCAAGATTGTCAGGAGAAATATCAATAACCTCAAATATGCAGATAATACCACATTTATGGCAGAAAGAGAACTAAAGAACCTCTTGATGAAAGTGAAAGAGGAGAGTGAAAATGTTGGTTTAAAACTCAACATTCAGAAAACTAAGATCATGACATCTGGTCCCATCACTTCATGCCAAATAAATGGAGAAACAGTGAAAGACTTTATTCTGGGGGGCTCCAAAATCACTTCAGATGGTGACTGGAACCAAGAAATTAAAAGATGCTTGCTGCTTGAAAGAAAAGTTATGACCAACCTAGACAGCATATTAAAAAGCAGAGATGTTACTCTGCCAACAGAGGTCCACCTAGTCAAGGCTATGGTTTTTCCGGTAGTCATGTATGGATGTGAGATTTGGACTATAAAGAAAGCTAAGCACTGAAGAATTGATGCTTTTGACCTGTGGTGTTGGAGAAGACTCTTGAGAGTCCCTTGAACTGCAAGGAGATCCAACCAGTCCATCCTAAAGGAGATCATCAATCCTGGATGTACATAGGTAGGACTGATAGTAAAACTCCAATACTTTGGCCTCCTGTTGCAAAGAACTGACTCATTTGAAAAGACCCTAATGCTGGGAAAGATTGAAGGCGGGAGGAGAATGGGATGACAGAGGATCACACGGTTGGATGGTATTACCGACTCAGTGGACAGGAGTTTGAGAAAACTCAGGGAGTCGGTGATGGACAGGGAGGCCTGGCATGCAGTCTATGGAGTCAGAAAGAATTGGACATGACTGAGCAACTGAACGGAACTGAATTGACTAAGGAGTCCATGTTGATGTGAATACACATATTGAAGGCAGTAAGATAATGGGAAGACTCCTTTCTTCAAATATCAAGACAAGGAAAGTCTGCTTTAAACCGCAGCGAAGTCAGAGGATGTTACTGGAGAGCACAAGGTGCTGAATGGTCAGGAAGGATAATCTGGAAATAGGTGTTCACTTTAGAAGAGTACTTATTTTAAGCTCTGAAGACCCCAGTTCCTTTACATAAGCTTTTAAAAACAATTATCAAGCATACACTAATAATTACCATATGAAAATCAATTTTTCCCAATGGTACCTAGATATTCTACTGATAATTTAAGTGTATGTTGATAGAATTATCAAAGTTTAGATTCACGACTTTAAAAATTATGTATGAATTTATGTCTCTAATAGTTATGCCAGAGAAAACAGCGTATTTCACGTATTTATCATCAGTTTGTTTTTCTCTTTTAGGCTATGTAAATGAGATGTAGGAAAATCCCATCAACATGAGAATATTGATGTGAGATGAATCAGGATCAAGTTAGCTGGGTTGTTTTGTTTGCTTGCTTTTTTTCTCATTAGAATGGCTTGAGACTGATCGTCTCAATAAAGGACTCTAATTTTGCTTGTATAGGCATAGACTTCTGTCATTATATCTTAGAAAGTTTCTTTTAATACTTTCTTAAAAGTTGTACTAGAAAGTATTCTTAATTATTTGTATCAAAGTACTGCATGGGAATATTACAATGTAGAATCAGATGACAGGTACTCAGTAATAATTTATAAAATTAGAGATTTTGTTCTGCCTGAACCTGAGTTCATATTGTTTGCCCTTTACATCTAGCTCATGGCACAAACACAGGAATGAACAACAGCAACAAAAACCCAGGAGTCTTCATGTTCTCATTTCCCCCAATATCTGATCATAGTGTAGGTTAACAGATAGGTGAGAACACAAAGGTACTTATGCAGGTTAATTGGTGATTAAGTAAAACTATTAGAGTGTTTCTTAGTGAATTTCTATCATTTTCAAAGTATTTTAGGCTGGATGGAACCTTGCCAAGCCTTCAAGCTTATGAAAAAACGATTCATGGTTATTAAGAGCAAATGCCCTAGAGAGATTAATCTGTGCTATCCCAACAAGCTGACCTTTTCCCAAAGACATAGCAATTTAATTATCTACTTTGAAAAGCACAATTATAGTAAAATTCAAAACCTGATTTATAGACAGATTTTACATTCTCATCTATAATGCATGTAAATAAGAGCTTTGGAGTTTCCTTTTACTAGGTCTGTTATGTGTGTGCTTCATAGCTAATAAGTGCTAAATAGTTCTTGCTTTAAAAACCACAGACAAGTGCTTTGATTAAATGTCTGCTATTAGTAAGAATATTTCAAATTATGGATGTTTTACAATCTGTGTTCTAAATTTCTCATAACATTTGCATTGTTTTAAATAAACAGGTGTTTCTGTAATCTGTGGACCTAGGAAACTTGACCTTGGTAAAATTTCCATTTAAGCATAGCCTGATGAAAATGATGTCATCTTTTATTTTCTACTTCAGTTCAGTTCAGTCACTCAGTCGTGTCCGACCCTTTGCGACCCCATGAATCACAGCAGGCCAGGCCTCCCTGTCCATCACCAACTCCCGAAGTTCACTCAGACTCATGTCCATCGAGTCGGTGATGCCATCCAGCCATCTCATTCTCTGTCGTCTCCGTCTCCTCCCACCCCCAATCCTTCCCAGCATCAGACTCTTTTCCAGTGAGTCAACTCGTCGCATGAGGTGCAGAAGTTCATCATAAGATGAACTTAAAATATGGGCTTTAAGTAACAGAAGTTATGCTCTTAGTTCAGTTCAGTTCAGTTCAGTCGCTCAGTCGTGTCCAACTCTCCGCGACCCCATGAATCACAGCAGGCCAGGGAGAAGACTCTTGAGAGTCCCTTGTACAGCAAGGAGATCCAACCAGTCCATTCTAAGGGAGATCGATCCTGGGTGTTCATTGGAAGGACTGATGCTAAAGCTGAAACTGCAATACTTAATCAGTTAGTCAGTTTCAAATGTTTACCAAAGATCCATCTACCTACGATCATCATCATCATCATCAGTATTAGTCCCACAGTCGTGTCCAACTCTTTGTGACCGCACGTACTGTAGCCCACCAGGCTGCTCTGTCCATGGAATTTCCCAGGCAAGAATCCCAACCAATCAGAGAAGGCAGATATTTGAAAGCCTAAACACCGCCCCCACAACATACACACACCCCAAAGGAGGAGCCTGAGATACCAGTGCTTTTCTGTTTCTCTGAAGGTGTCTTGCTTACACCACAATACTGACTACTACTTGCTAGCCATGTGCAGCATCAATGCCAACAGGATTCTTGGGGAATCCTCTTTTGCTCCTATAAAAGAGTATCCTTATTGTCCAATGAGGATATGAGTGATTATTTTGTATAAGTGTAGCTATTTATGCTAAAATGTAAATGTAAATTTTAAGACTCTTTGCTTTAATGAAAGCTACTGGAGAAATACAAAGGTGGTAACATAGATTTTAAAAAGTTAGAGATTATCAGTGTTAAAAAGGAAACTAGCCAAGAAACTGACTCAACTAAGTCCAGATGGCACAAGTGCTCTCAAGACCCAAAGAGATATTGCAGGGAGAAAGAAAGAACAGAGAGAAATCAATTAAAAAGACATAGCCGTTTGCATATTATAGAGTCCAGTGGCACACAGTAAGCCTGAAACTACACTGTATAACTAAAAACTGAACCAACTTAATAGAGTATACCCAACAGTTCCTTTACCACACATTAGCACTGAAGACCATCAGAGGTCCTCCTTCTATAGTCACCCAAAATTTTATACAAAATTTTCACCATTTTATAGAATCAATGGGGAAATCCAGGAGGAAAATAGGATCTAAGCATCAATTTTCTTTCAGATGTTTATCATAGGATTCATCTAGTAATGTCGCCTGAGGGAGTTGTTGCAGTTTCAGAAAGTTTTATGATTGAGTGAAGTGAGAACCTTACCCACAGGTGTCAATGTCTCATACACATTTTCCCCATAATGTGAAGGTTTAGTATTAAAGGGAAAGAAAAAATGTAGTTAAAATAGATTGTAAATATAAAACCTAAAATCAATTTACTGTGATCTTTTCAAAAAGTTATTTATGAATATTTTAAATATATATTAAATAGGCATAAAGGTAGTAATTTTATGTATTTTAAAGCATACTTTAAAATACAGCATAAGATCTCAAAGATTCTGATTTATTTAGAGATGTGAAGGCAAGAATATACAATGTCCATATTCATTTTTTAAAATATAACTAAAAAAACTTTAGGAGGAAGTATTACATCCCAGTTCATAGTATACATTTACAGAAAAAGAAAATGAGAAATGAAGCATCAAACCATATTAAGCATATTATCTAGAAAGTGTTCTGAAAGGTGATGGGCTATGAGGGGACTGAAAAATGGAGAAAAGGAAATGACCAATGAAAAATGAAAGAAAATTTTCCAGAGATGAAGAAAAGTTTTGACCAAAAGAACTGACCAAAGTCAAGCAAAATAAACTTTTAATTACCCAGTACTAGACACATCATTGTGGACATGAGTTTGAGTGAACTCCGGGAGTTGGTGATGGACAGGGAGGCCTGGCGTGCTGTGATTCATGGGGTCGCAGAGAGTCGGACACGACTGAGCGACTGAACTGAACTGAACTGAATGTTATAAAGAGAGGGTCTGAAAATCTTCTAGAGCACAAAAACAATATACCTTCAAAAGAATAAAGAAATAGAATATAATAAACTTACTAGCAACAGTGGATTCTAGAAGTCAGTAGAAGTGTCGCCAAAGAGGGAAATGATTTTAAACCTACAATTCTACACCTTTGTCAGTCCACAATTTGTGAAGGGAAATTTTAGCGATACAGAAGTCAAAAAGTTTAAATCCTTTGAATATTTTTTAATTACTAAAGAATATTATCTGCTGCTGCTACTAAGTCACTTCAGTCGTGTCTGACTCCATGCAACCCCATGGACTGCAGCTGACCAGGCTCCTCCGTCCATGGGATATTCCAGGCAAGAGTACTGGAGTGGGATGCCATTGCCTTCTCCGAAAGAAAATTATCTGGAGAAATGAAAAAGAAAAAGCAAAGTAAGAAAGCATCAGCTCAGTTCAGTTCAGTTCAGTCACTCAGTCATGTCTGACTCTTTACGACCCCATGAATCGCAGCATGCCAGGCCTCCCTGTCTATCACAAACTCCCGGAGTTCACCCAAACTCATATGCATCGAGTCGGTGATGCCATCCAGCCATCACATTCTCTGTCGTCCTCTTCTCCTCCTGCCCCCAATCCCTCCCAGCATCAGAGTCTTTCCCAATGAGTCAACTCTTTGCATGAGATGGCCAAAGTATTGGAGTTTCAGCTTTAGCATCAGTCCTTCCAATGAACACCCAGGACTGATCTCCTTTAGGATGGACTGGTTGGACCTCCTTGCAGTTCAAGGGACTCTCAAGAGTCTTCTCCAACACCACAGTTCCGAAGCATCAATTCTTTGGTGCTCAGCTTTCTTCACAGTCCAACTCTCACATCCACACATGACCACTGGAAAAACCATAGCCTTGACTAGATGGACCTTTGTTGGCAAAGTAATGTCTCTGCTTTTTAATATGCTGTCTATGTTGGTCATAACCTTCCTTCCAAGGATTAAGTGTCTTTTAATTTCATGGCTGCAATCAGCATATGCAGTGATTTTGGAGCCCAGAAAAATAAAGTCTGACACTGTTTCCACTGTTTCCCCATCTATATCCCATGAAGTGATGGGATTGGATACCATGATCTTAGTTTTCTGAATGTTGAGGTTCAAGTCAACTTTTTCACTCTTCTCTTTCACTTTCATCAACAGGTTTTTTAGCTCCTCTTCACTTTCTGCCATAAAGGTAGTGTCATCTGCATATCTGAGGTTATTGATATTTCTCCTGGCAATCTTGATTCCAGCCTGTGCTTCTTCCAGCCCGGCGTTTCTCATGATGTACTCTGAATATAAGTTAAATAAGCAGGGTGACAATATACAGCCTTGATGTACTCCTTTACCTATTTGGAACCAGTCTGTTGTTCCATGTTTGGTTCTAACTGTTGCTTCCTGACCTGCATACAGGTTTCTCAAGAGGCAGGTCAGGTGGTCTGGTATTCCGATCTCTTTCAGAATTTTCCACAGTTTATTGTGATCCACACAATCAAAGGCTTTGGCATAGTCAATGAAGCAGAAATAGATGTTTTTCTGGAATTCTCTTGCTTTCTCCATGATCCAGCGGATGTTGGCAATTTGATCTCTGGTTCCTCTGCCTCTTCTAAATCCAGCTTGAACATCTGGAAGTTCATGGTTCACGTATTGCTGAAGCCTGGCTTGGAGAATTTTGAGCATGACTTTACTAGCATGTGAGATGAGTGCATAGTATATAGCAATAGTATGGATCTAATCCTTGAAAAGAAAACTTAAAATGACAGCTCTGCAGCAAATATAGAAGAATTAGATTTGGCTTAGGGTGAAATGCTACAAATTATAACCAAAGACTCAGAGAAGTAGGTCTTCAGAAAATAAACTTTGTTTAATACACTTTGTGATTAAGATGGATTATCTTAGCAACATGATGAAATCATAATAGATTTCTGTCAACAGAAAAGAAAAAATTTTACAAACTTTAGAAAGCCATCGCCATGAAGTCTTGTTCTAAATATGAAGTAAATTAAATTGGTGTTAAAATTGTGTATAACTAACTTTCTGGGCTATGCTTTTTTAAAAAATAAACAGGACAGAAATTTCAAGGCACTAATAAACAGAGACCCATAATATATACCATAATTTTGTCATAAAGCAATGATATAAAGTCAGACTAAGCCATCTTATCCCTTAAATGAACTCTTATATCTCATAATTTTTTAACAAAATGAAAACTTATTTATTGGCTTATCAGTTTGAATCAAGTTACCATTCTCTGTGCTTTCCTGCAAAGTCTGACCATGCTCCTTCCATTGTGTGGTTCTCAAGCCTCATAATTCTTGATTTCCAGATCACTAAAAGGGGAAATAGACTGGGCAGGAATTTTAGGGTCCTACAGGTGACACCCATCTATTTCTATTCACATGGCACTCAATCCCATGGCTCACAAAAGTGGAGGAGGACTTGGATAAAAATGAACATGACAGTTTCAGCCATAGATGCCAAACAACATTATGATATTATCTGTGTTGTGTGACGCCTTGTCACATAAAGAGAAAATACGAAATGGCGCAGTTCACTTGGTCTCAAAGGGACACGAAGGAGCTTGTATTCAACTTGTTACAGAGCTTTCTACAATCAACAGGGAACTCTCTAAGAATGGAGAGATTATTCCACATTTGGTTAATTCCTAGAGCATATATTATGAGCCATGATGATACCCAATTACATCTCTGTGACTTCATTTGAGATTATGCAAATCCCTTTCTATTCTTTAGTAGAAAATTAAAAGAGAGCACAAGAATAATATTTGGATAGAACGAGAATACAGAATACAGAAATTCCACATACATTTTATCTTCTTGCCCCTCATTACAAAATGTATGTTTTGGAAGACGAGTAAACAGATCTTACTGAGATGTGTTAAAAATAGATATGATTTTCAGTTTCAATCCAATTTACCTCCTGTAAGAAAGAAAAATATTATTAATTATAATTAACGTTTTGTAACTTGAATCTCCTAAGTCAGGCATTCTTTTAAGCAACTATAAAGATAAATATATCTGACCTTGAAATTTGTAACATTCTCCTTTAAATGGCACATAGGATAGCATAATTTTCTCTTCAAGTCCAATCACTCTGCTTAGTTGCAGTGTATGTTATGTAAATAAACACCAAATTGAAATCAGTTTATTGAATTTCGTTTTTTAGACTATAAGCAAAATACAGAGGAATTAATCACAGTAATAGAATATAAATACTTTAACTTTGACAGAGTACAAAGAGTAAAAAGAGGGAAGTTAAGATGTTTATCCAAGTGTAAAAGTGGAGAGCAAACTGTTTAAAATCAATGGAACACTATCTAGAAGTTAGAACTAGAACAGAAGGTAGTAAATATGAGAATTAAATTATAATAACTTACATGGACAATTGGGAACAAGAGACAGGTAACAGTGATGAATTCCTTATTTTTATTGGTGGGAAAACAATAGATAGTATCTAAATTTAATAATTTGGGGCAGGAGGAGAAGGGGACGACCGAGAATGAGATGGCTGGATGGCATCACTGACTCTGTGGACATGAGTTTGAGTGAACTCTGGGTGTTGGTGATGGACAGGGAGGCCTGGCATGCTGTGATTCATGGGGTCACGGAGAATTGGACACGACTGAGAGACTGAACTGAACTGAACTGAACTGACTGAAATTTAATAAAGAAAAACTTTAGACATAAACATTTTTCTGTAAATAGTGATGGTTAAATCTGACTACATCTAGGATATGGGAATTAAGATGAGACAACTTTTTATTTTTGCTTACTATTCTCTTTAATACTTAATTTTTTAACCATGTGAATGTCTTACTTTACATGTACTACTTTTATAGAAAAAGTAACAACTTTACAATTATAATAATTTTGACAAAATATGTTGCACTGTCCTAGACACACTGTTTTGATATGGATCCAAACCTGATTGTGAAAGGACAGCATTTCAGTTCATATGTAGTATTAAAGGCAATTTTTCCACTATATAAATAGGGGAATCATTTCCACAAAAGTATTTGTCAACACTGATTTATTGACTCTGCTAACAAGATGCTCACTCTATTTTTAACGACAGTATTCCATCTCAGTAAGCTTGAATCATTAGTACTTTCTTCCCAGTTATGCATCAAAATCTACTGCATTTCAACCTTGTCCATTTGTTCTTAAGTTAATTACTGACAAAATACTAATATCTGAATTAGAGGAGATTAAAATATTAGAAATTCAATTTCTAGAAATATTCTTCTCTCCAAAGTGGCAATAAAATGCATTTATACAATTATATCAGTTTGCTAACAATTCACTAAATCCCATTTAACCTTTATAAATGAGCACCAAGGGATGCATCAGGTTTGTCATCTGGTGGAATCACTCTCCCCCTGTTAACAATAATAGACCTTATTATTAAATTGTACTATGATCCGTGAAGAAGTGCCAATAGCTTATTTCAGTTCAATAGAAAATTACCTCTGCTACACTTTAAAGACAAACAAAATTAAGAAAGGACTTATCTAAATCTCAACATTGTTAATGCTTGATTGTTGCGGGAGATTTATGCTCCTGGATACCTATTTTATAAGCTTTTCCAATAGAAGTATCAATCTTGAATTTTCTCTGATATCACACATTCATAATCTTTCTTATTTCCTTGTAAGTGAAAATTTCTTGTTGTTGCCTTCTATTTGGCCACTTTTATCCCAATGATGGCTTCTCAAGTGGTTCAGCTGGTAAAGAACTTGCTTGCCAATGCAGGAGATGTAGGTTGGATCCCTGGGTCAGAAAGATTCCCCGGAGAAGGAAATGGCAACCTGTTCCAGTATTCTTGCCTGGAAAATTCCATGGACAGAGGAGCCTGGTGGGCTACAGTCCATGGGTTCATGAAGATTTGGATATGACTAAGTAAGCATGCGCACACATCCCAAAGACAAGGGACCATGTCTGGGACATTTTCATTCTAATAATACTTACAGAATAGAGTAAATCTATTGTAATATAGTCATTTTACTATACTTGTAAACAGGAGTCTAAACTTAGAATAAGCTATAAAATGGTGGCTCAACAAAACTCTTTTGTATTCAAACATTTTAAATTCCAATTTGCTCAGACAGTAAAGAATCTACCTGCAATGTAGAAGACCTAGGTTTGATCCCTGGGTTGGGAAGATTGGGAATATCTCCTGGAAGAGGGCATGGCAACCCACTCCAGTATTCTTGCCTGGGAAATCCCCATGAACAGGGAGCCTAGCAGGCTACAGTCCACAGGGTTGCGAAGAGTCAGACATGACTGAGTGACTAAGCACCGCACAATTTGAAAGAGCATAAATTAATTCAAATGTTTATGAGACACACTCTTAAGTGAAAATTAGGAGAGAATGTTCCATGTTATGTTTAAATCTGAGACGAGGTACCATGTGGCCTAGTCTGCTTCCCAAACTTAACCTCCCCCACAAAGTTTCCTTAAAATAATCAACATGTTCTTTTAGACAAGAAAGAACACATAATACGGATAATTTCTCTTTTCCAAAAATAAGCAAAGAACATTCTGAAAAGACGGTAGCTGTGGAGAGGTCATTTTTGAACCTCTCCTGCATCCCTGTAAAAATAAGCAGATAGATGACATCTACCAGCAAACTACATGTAAGTTATCCTCACTAATGAAAAGCATGAGAACATACAATGCAAGGATTCCAATCTAGGAATTTCAAAAGCCCATTTCAAAGCCCAAGCTCTCACGAAGCACATACACTAAGTGTACATGAAGCTACCATCCAGTGTTTCCATCTTCCTGGACTTGCTGGCTGCTGTTGTGTAACGATGACTTTTTGTTGAGAGCAAAAAAGCAGGATCACTCCCTCTGCAGTGTATTCTAGACACAAAGAAAATGAAGCTCTTTTAAAAACAGCTTTCCCTGAGGAGGGTCATTTGTTTGTTCATTTATGCTGTTCCCCTTTTTCAATCATGAGCCCTGGAATCTGCACTGTGATCCCCCAGGAGGGATCACTGAGGCCGACACCACTACCTAATATCACAAGAATTTTTTTCTCGAACTACAACTCCACGGTGATGAGAAAAGAATTGGTGGGAAATGGCTGAATCCAACCCAGAGTGTAGATTCTATATTTTTTTGCTACACAGAAAAATTGAACATAATTGTATACAACGCACAAAAATGATGTGCTGTGAAAATCTGGTTTAAAACTGTGGTTATATTTTATTAGAGAAATGATGGCAAACATGAACCAATGTGGATAAAAGAAACTGCATCCAAATTTTCCTTCTTCTGGGAACTGTATAGCCTTCTTTGTGGCCTCAAACCTTCCAAGAGTTGATTGACAATTCTGTGTTTTCACTCCTCTCATTACTAGTCCTTAGTCTGCATTTTAGAACCTTAAATCTCACTAATTATGTCCTTCTTTTGGGTGTGCAAAAATATTGTTGTCTGCCTGCCTTGTTAGTGCAGGAATGGCTTTCTTCTTTTCAAAATCTATGCCTTCTTTGTGCACAGGTGTCCTGACAACAATCTGCCTCCTCTTGGCTGCTAGCAATAATGGTGTTTTATTCTGATGTCTTTGGCAGAAAGAGCCACTTACACTTTGGGGCTTAACCTGAACATAGAATTTCTCCTGAGATATTTTCTGTGTTACACCATTAAACATCCTCCTAGCAACAGTGCTTTAGGAACATTATTTTCCAATTCACTCACTCGTAAAGTCATTAAGGCAAATGAAAACATCGACTTGGGTTTTCAGTACACGGGTTTCTTCTCACCAGGCATGAATCTGGATATTTGAGTGCCCTCAGGGGTTTGGGCAGTGCATGGGATATTCAAACTTGGAGTGAGTAGCATGAAATGGGAGAGCCAAATGTCATGCAACACGCTAAATGGTGCCAGATTGGAAGCAGGTAGACAATCAGATTTCAAATCACCAACCCAAACCAGGCTAGGCAAAATGATGGCTCCTGAATTGAAAACAAGCAAGAGGGCTTAATGATGGAGGATTTTCTAGCAGACAGTAGTGATGAAGTGGTGATTTCCAAGCAGAATGTGGGAAAAAAAATAGCACATAGCTCTGGGACTTATATATCTGATTCAAAAGTATTTGGGCTGGGGAGATTTAGAAGTACTTATGGGTGAGCAGCAGAATGGATGTTGATTTAGTTTTTTCTTTCTGTCTCCTTAAGCAAGGAAACCATGTCAGTAGGAAAATATCAGGGTGAGACCTATGCTTTGAGAGACTGAATTCTGATTTGGCAAGTCAGTTGGAAAGTACATTTATGTAATATTGGTAAAGTCAATGTTAAAATACAATTTAGTTGTTCCTCTCTAATAAATTAATGCTTGGTAAATGTAAGCTCTGTGAGTTTCTATAGACTTAGGGATGTTTGTTATTCATTTGCAAAAAAATCTTTGAGCAGGGGTGACTGGAAGAATGTGTATGTATTCCAATGTATCTTGATATTCTTCAAATATAGCTAAAATCTTATGAAAAGAATGACTTGGGTATGATCACACTTATATAAACATCATGGGACATAAAAATTACTTTTGTCTTTACAAGACACAGAGAGTTGGTTTTATATCTTGGATTCTATATTAACAAAAAATGGCAACCTTTCCGTCAGGTTCACAGAAAGATTTTTTAAATTTCATTTATATTTTTAAATATAGCCCATTCATGAAACATTTACCTTTGAATAATAAAATTTTAGCCTTCTAGAATCAAGTAAAAAGAGAAACTTTGAATCAAATATATTGAGAAAATAATTTAGAAAATGTGTTTCTTTTGGCTTAAAGAGGATAGAAAAATGTAGATGCCACGAACATATTCCTTAAACCTACCTATTCAAGTATAAGAATTTTATTTTAATTTAAATTTTAATTCATTCTAAAATTTTATTTTATTTCTGAAACAGAAGAGAGTATTTCTAGTTACTTCTGAATGTTCGTTGAAAGACTTGTTCTCTTCACCACATTCTCATTCATTTTGTCACCACTCTTATGTCTTCTCATCCTGCTTTATACAGAAACATAGAAAGCTATGGAGTCCACCACATGGGACTCCTCCTTTAATAGTATGTTGGAGAGTGGGACTCAGCCCTTCCCCTCTAGGATCTGAGCAATCTGCTGCTCTAGAAGGGCCCATGTTCTGACAGCTAAAGAAGTGGGAGGCTAAGATCCAAATTACGTATCCACTGAAAATCACATACCTGTCAAGATGGCACTAAAAATGCCTGCTGAGCAATTGAGTCAGCTGTCAGAGAATAGTGATACTGTTGGAAATATGAGTTCCTGACTTTTAATCATCTCTATCTACCCTGATTTCAGAAGAAGTAAAGACTGCACTAGTATCACTCTCAGCTGGTCCCTACCCCATCCCCAGCAAGTAGGCAAAAATATGTAAGGGAAAATATAGAGTATTATCACAGGTTGTAAAGAGAGGTTTGCAGGTTGACCAGGTAATAGACTACCAGAAGATAAAAGACTAGGAAACACTGCTTGGGGCTTCTCAGTTGGCTCTGGTGGTAAAGAATCCGCCTATCAATGCAGGAGATATAAGAGATGAAGGTTCGATCCCTGGCTTAGAAAGAGCCCCTGGAGGAGGCAATGATGACCCATTCCAGTATTCTTGCCTGGAGAATCCCATGGACAGAGGAGCCTGGAGGGCTACAGTCCATAAGGTCACAAAGAGTCAGACGCAGCTGAAGCGACTTAGCTTGCACGCACACAGTTCCTGAGTTTAGTTCTCATCCAGTAATGTTTCAGATATTAGAGTGAATCAACTAAAGTAAAACTATACTTACTATGTTAGAGACATTGCATGTAGTAGAAAGTGTTCAGACTTTCAAAGAAGTAGAAAAGCTCAAATCTTTGCTCAACCATTAACTTCATGACAGGTTGTTTTGTGTAAGGCTTAATTTCTTCATTGATATATTTAAGGGTTGTTTTTTTTTTTTTTTTTTTGGCGAGGGGGGTGGCAGAGATTTGTAAGAAATAAAGTAATACACTTTAAGTTCCTAGCATGTAGCAGACACTCAATGGATACTACATAGGAGCCATGATTATTTTGTGGTTACAGTGTGGAAATAGGAATGATGGCAAGAGAGTGTACTAGTTTCATCTTGTTGCTGTGACAATATCACAAGCTTAGTAGTTTAAGCAACCGAAGTTTTTTATCTTCTAATTCTGAATATCAGAAGTTCAACCCAGATACCACAGACTACAATCAAAGAGTATTAGCTATTTCTTTCCGAAAGCTCTAGGGGAGAATCTGTCTTCTTTTCTTTTCCAATTTATAATGACTGCCCATATTCGTTGGCTTACAGCCCTCTTCCTTGGTCTTCAAAGCCAGCAATGTTGGCAGAGTTTCTTTTCTTGCTGCTGTGTCTCTGCTTCTTACATTTACTTCCTACTCCCATTCTAAGGGTCCTTGTGATTATACTGTGCCCACCTAGATAATCCAGGATAATCTCCCTACTTAAAATCAGTTTATTAGCAGTTTTCATTCCAGCTGCAACTTTCATTGTCCTTTGCCACATAACCTAAAATATTGACATCTCCCAAGGATTAGAACATGGACATCTCTGGGGACCATTATTCTGTCTACAATAGTGGCTTCAGATATAAGCAATGCCTAGATTCTGCAAATACGTAGTCACATGCGTGATTCTAATATTCAAACCGATTGTTTGAGCTGTCTGAATTATTGCTGAGAAAAACAATTTGGTCTAGTCATGGCCTGAAGCCTTAGAAAATTGAAATCCCCCTTGCTTCTTTCATGACTGAATCATCATTCCACTTTCTAGTGATGCCCTTGTACTTACTGTCTATCAATAATAGGCCCATTATAAACATGCATACCCACCTAAAACATCTGTCCTTTCTTAGGGTAAATCAATATTAATTTCATTTGGAACTTTCATCAGATCAAAAAGAGGAGAGGAATAAAGCTTATTTCTTTCTCTCTTTTTGACCTTAACTTAAGCAAGCCTCAGGGGAAAAAAATCTATTTGATTTTTTTTCTCTTTCTTTTTAATTTTTTATATTATGGAAGTATAATAACACATTTATAGGAGACTTAGAACATGCAGAACAAAGTTATATGTAGTTCCACTATATATTACAACTATTTTTAAGTAGATGAATTAAGATTTTAGTTGGCTTTTCAACATCAAACTCTCAAAAATTAATAAAATGAATATACAGAAAAGTAGAAGGATATAGCAGACCTGAAAATCACTATGTATCAATTCAACATAATTAAGAAGTATACAATTTTCACACAATAGTAGGATGAAAATTCTGTTCAAGTTCCCGTAGAACATAAACTAGGAGACACTGAAACATATCTGGGACAAAACAAGGTGCAAAAATTTCATAGACTGGAGATATTGAAATAATACAGAGTCGAGACACAGTTTCCTATTTGATTTATGTGTTTATGACACATAAAAAGGATAAAGTGAAAGTCAGTCATTCTAAGCAAATGAGATAGTTAAATTTTAGTTGGCCTCTAGGACAAGACAGAGTATCTTTTTAATATTCAAAATAACAATAATGTTGATGTACTTCACAAATATAACTGTTAACAAGAAATAAGATTTGTCACAAATTTTGAATTTGCTTATAAACAGAGTGCCTGATGAACTATGGACAGAGGTTGTGATATTGTACAGGAGACAGGGATCAAGACCATTGCCATGGAAAAGAAATCCAAAAAAGCAAAATGGCTGCCTGAGGAGGCCTTACAAATAGCTGTGAAAAGAAGAGAAGCAAAAAGCAAAGGAGAAAATGAAAGATATAAGCATCTGAATGCAGAGTTCCAAAGAATAGCGAGGAGAGATAAAAAAAGCCTTCCTCAGCGATCAATGCAAAGAATTAAAGGGAAACAACAGAATGGGAAAGATGAGAGAACTCTTCATGAAAGCTAGAGATACCAAGTGAACATTTCATGTAAAGATGGGCTCAATAAAGGACAGAAATGGTATCGACCTAACAGAAGCAGAAGATATTAAGAAATGGCAAGAATACACAGAAGAACTGTACAAAAAAAGATCTTCACAACCCAGATAATCACGATGGTGTGATGACTCACCTAGAGCCAGACATCCTGGAGTGTGAAGTCAAGTGGGCCATAGAAAGCATCACATGAACAAAGCTAGTGGAGGTGATGGGATTCCAGTGGAGCTATTTCAAATCCTGAAAGATGATGCTGTGAAAGTGCTGCACTCAATATGACAGCAAATTTGGAAAACTCAGCAGTGGCCACAGGACTGGAAAAGGTCAGTCTTCATTCCAATCGCAAACATAGGCAATGGCAAAGAATGCTCAAACTACTGCACAATTGCACTCATCTTACACGCTAGTAAAGTCATGCTCAAAATTATCCAAGCCAGGTTTCAGGAATACGTGAACTGTGAACTTCCAGATGTTCAAGCTGGTTTTAGACAAGACAGAGGAACCAGAAGTCAAATTGCCAACATCCACTGGATCATCGAAAAAGCAAGAGAGTTCCAGAAAAATATCTATGTCTGCTTTATTGATTATGCCAAAGCCTTTGACTGTGTGGATCACAATAAAATGTGAAAAATTCTGAAAGAGATGGGAATACCAGACCACCTGACCTGCCTCTTGAGAAACCTGTCAGGAAGCAACGGTTAGAACTGGACATGGAACAACAGACTGGTTCCAAATAGGAAAAGGAGTACTTCAAGGCTCTATATTTTTACTCTGCTTATTTAACTTCTATGCAGAGTACATCATGAGAAACGTTGGGCTGGAAGAAGCACAAGCTGGAATCAAGATTGCTAGAAGAAATATCAATAACCTCAGATATGCAGATAACACCACCCTTATGGCAGAGAGTGAAGAGGAACTCAAAAGCCTCTTGATGAAAGTGAAAGAGGAGAGTGAAAAGGTTGGCTTAAAGCTCAACATTCAGAAAACTAAGATCATGGCATTTGGTCCCATCACTTCATGGGAAATAGATGGGGAAACAGTGGAAACAATGTCAGACTTTATATTTTGGGCTCCAAAATCACTGCAGATGGTGATTGCAGCCCTGAAATTAAAAGACGCTTACTCCTTGGAAAGTTATGACTAAATTAGACAGCATATTAAAAAGCAGAGATATACTTTGCCAACAAAGGTCCGTCTAGTCAAGGCTATGGTTTTTCCAGTGGTCATGTATGGATGTTAGAGTTGGACTGTGAAGAAAGCTGATCGCTGAAGAATTGATGCTTCGGAACTGTGGTGTTGGAAAAGACTTTTGAGAGTCCCTTGGACTGCCAGGCAATCCAACCAGTCCATTCCTTGGTGTTCATTGGAAGGACTGATGCTGAAGCTGAAACTACAATACTTTGGCCACCACATGCGAAGAGTTGACTCACTGGAAAAGACCCTGATGCTGGGAGGGATTGGGGGCGGGAGGAGAAGGGGACGACAGAGAAGGAGATGGCTGGATGGCATCTCCAACTCGATGGACATGAGTTTGGGTGAACTCCGGGAGTTGGTGATGGACAGGGAGGCCTGGTGTGCTGTGATTTATGGGGTCGCAAAGAGTCGGACACGACTGAGTGACTGAACTGAACTGAACTGAAAGGATATTGTGGAGGCATTCAGTTACAGCTGGGAAATTTCCCTCCAAGCAACTTCTATCTTCAGTCAAAAAGCAACAGCCACAATTGTTATGCTATGCCCACTGCAAATTACACCTTTAAACCTGTCCACAGCTCTTTTTTGCAGCTGACTGGTCGTGATAAAAAAGGTCTTTTAGATTGCTTCACCAGATGCTTAAACTGAACAACGCTAACACAGAAATTGATCAAAATCCAGCAACCAAATCACTGTAGTCTGAAAAACTCTGTAGTCTAAGACAACGTTTCCCATTTGGGAAACTGTTACTGAGAAATTAAAGAAAATAAAAGTTCTTCAAATTTGTTGGAATTTCTCATTAACCATTAAACCTATAACTCTGGGCGAATTAGATTTGGAAATTTTGTCATTCTTCTCTCTGAATTAATGTGATCAAGTAAAAAAATAATGTAGGATTATACATTTGCTTGCTCATTGAAAGGTATGAGACAGCTCTGGGATAAAGGGCTTGGTGTCCTTAGTTCAGTGCTTATCAAAAGTAAATCAGCATGAATCGCTCTGGGGTCTTGCTGAATGAAAGATTCTCTTTCAGTTGGTAGGTCTGAAGTGGTGCCTGGGTTTCTGCATTTCTGACGAGCTCCGGGAGAGGTGATAGCAGTTGCACCAGTAGCAACACTTAGTCTGGGCAATCCACTTCTCCATGGATTTCTCTACTTGTCCTTCTGTTACATGTCCTTCATGCATTTTGGTTTCTTTTCAGCTCTTTCCATAGTTTTGATTGTATTACAAGACATACTCAATTTTCCTGACAGGGTTCATAACAGAGTGTAGTTTATAACTCAAATATTTATCAAATATTTGTTATATTTAACATGAAGGAAATATGGCTGGAATCCACCCTTTTAAAAAGAGGGGTTTTGTTCTTATTGATATCATTGTTGATCAGTTTTTCAAGAATTTCTGGCTTCGATTTGCGAGCTATTTTATTTTTCATTTCTTACTATGTTAATCCTTTCAAGCCTGATATATTGGGAGATCTTATTTTTTCTAGATTTTGTTGAAATATAATTGAAATATACCTTCATATAAACTTAAGATATACAACATGATGATTGATATATGTGTATATTACTAAATGATTACCACAATAAGATTATTTAACAATTCTGTCACCTCTCATAATTACCACTTTGTGTGTATATATGTGTATGTTTGTGTGTGTGTGTGTGTAGAGAGAACATTTAAGATCTACTCTCTTAGCAATTTTCAAGTATATAATACACAGTTAACTATAATCACTGTGCTGTACTTATAACTGGAGGTGTGCACCCTTTGATCAACATCTTCCAGTTTTCCTCACCATCCCCCACAACCCATGGCAGTCATCATCCTATTCTCTGTTTCTATGAGTTTATAAACTAGATATAAATGAGTATGTTCTATGCATTGTACTTGATCCTGGGAATAAAAGATGAGTAACACCATTTTCCGGAGAAGGCAATGGGAAGCCACTCCAGTACTCTTGCCTGGAAAATCCCATGGATGGAGGAGCCTGGTAGGCTGCAGTCCGTGGGGTGGCTAAGGGTCAGACACAACTGAGCGACTTCACTTTCACTTTTCACTTTCACTTTTCACTTTCACACATTGGAGAAGGAAATGGCAACCCGCTACAGTGTTCTTGCCTGGAGAATCCCAGGGACGGGGGAGCCTGGTGGGCTTCCGTCTATGGGGTCACACAGAGTCAGACACGACTGAAGTGACTTAGAGGCAGGAGCAGCAACAACACCATTTTCGGAAAAGGCAATGGCAAACCACTCTAGTACTCTTGCCTAGAAAATCCCATGACGGAGGAGCCTGGTTGCTGCAGTCCATGGTGTCACTAAGAGTCGGACACGACTGAGAGACTTCACTTTCATTTTCACTTTCATGCATTGGAGAAGGAAATGGCAACCCACTCCAGTGTTCTTGCCTGGAGAATCCCAGGGACGGGGAAGCCTGGTGGGCTGCCGTCTATGGAGTCGCAAAGAGATGGACACGACTGAAGCGACTTAGCAGCAGCAGTAGCAGCAACACCATTTTATTGTTTTCAATGAGCTTGTTACATGGTGCTAGTGATAAAGAATCCATTTGTCAATGCAGGAGATGTAAGAGACACAGGTTCGATATTTGGGTCAAGAAGATCCCCCGGAGGAGGGAACAGCAATCCACACCAACATTCTTGCCTGGAGAATCTCACAGACAGAAGAGCCTGGCAGTCTATAGTCTATTGGGTCACAAAGAGTTGGACACAACTGGAACGACTTAGCACACAAACACACCAAGCACAAAGACGGAGCCATCTTTATGGAGCTATGTCTGCTGGGAAGGGATGATGAATGTCACAAAATAAGTGACAGTTTAACTGTGGCTTCATGTAGGATAAGATTTTTCCAGGTGACATTTAAAGTAATACAACAATAAGAAACTTAATGAAATTTAACATTTAATGAGGACCTAACATATGCGACGAGTTGACTCACTGGAAAAGACTCTGATGCTGGGAAAGGTTGGGGGCAGGGGAAGAAGGGGACGACAGAGAATGAGATGGCTGGATGGCATCACTGACTCTTTGGACATGAGTTTGAGTGAACTCCGGGAGTTGATGATGGACAGGGAGGCCTGGCGTGCTGTGATTCATGGGGTCGCAAAGAGTCGGACACGACTGAGCGACTGGACTGAACTGAACTGAACACAGACAAGATGCAATGTTGTTCCAGAACAATGTTAGAAGTTAAATTTCTAAAGATAGGTTTTGGCATTGAAACATGTATATTATCATTTGTGAAACGAATCTCCAGTCCAGGTTCAATGCATGATACAGGATGCTCGGGGCTGGTATATTGGGATGAACCAGAGGGATGGGATGGGGAGGGAGGTGGGAGGAGGGTTCAAGATGGGGAACTCATATACACCCAGGGCAGATTCATGTCAATATATGGCAAAACCAATACAATAATGTAAAGTAATTAGCCTCCAATTAAAATAAATAATTAAAAAAATAAATAAATTAAAAAAAAATAAAGATAGGTTTTCATAGTCAACATGATACTTCTCCATTTATATTTAAAATCATCATAAAATATAAAAGGATTTCCCCACTAAAATTTCTGGAAGCCTTCCCTGTATTTGAGATTCCCTTGTGGCTTGTTTGGTAAAGGATCCACCTGCAATGCAGGAGACCTGGGTTTGATCCCTGGGTTGGGACGATCCCCTGGAAAAGGGAAAGGTTACCCGCTCCAGTATTCTGGCCTGGAGAATTCCACGGATTCTGTAGTCCATGGGGTGGCAAAGAGTCAGACATGACAGAACGACTTTCCCTTTCCATATATTTACTACAAGTTCTGAGATATTTCTAGATCACAAGAACTGAGGTCAGAGGAAATGGGTATATTCTAGAAAAACTTAATGTTGTTAAGCATCTACATTTGGGATTTAATTGAATTGAGTAGAAGGTCATGATTTTATTTGCTTGAACACTCTTTGTTTGACCTCCTAACCACAAAGAATGAAGTCTGACAACCTTGAAGCTTTCATGCTGTGAAGGAAGGGCTTGTGCAGGCACTGCAGTTGGCAGTTCTAACTGTGCCCGTTCGTGGAGTGTGTGAAAATGCTTTCAATGGGCTGCAGTCCACAGTCATCTGTGCCCCCAGGCTGAGGCCCCAGACATATTGGAGCAGAGATAAGCCAATCTCATTGTACCCTGTCCAAAATTTAGACGAGCCAAATGCATGAGCATAAAACAAAAAATATTTTTTGTTTTATTCCACTAAATTTGAAGTTGTTTGTTATTCAATAGATAACTGGAAAAGTAATAAGGAGATAATGTTTGTAAATTATTTGGAAAAATTCATGGCTCAAATAAGTGTCCAGCTAATGCTATTTTCTTGTTATTTTCAGGAATAAATACTCCATCTATTCCCTCCATCATCTCACTTTAACATCACCCATATTTTCTCTTACACCTTAAATCTTAGAAAAGATATAAGATTATCTCTATCTGACCTGTTATATATAATTCTTGATCTTCTATCTTAATAGATCTAGGTTTTTAAGCATATTTTTAAGTCAATATATTCTAGTTATAGTCTAACTGAAGTAAGCTAATATCCAAGAGAAAATATTCTTCAATAGGTCTAAGGAGATGCATTTTCTTTCCTGGTCATTAATCATTTTTTTATAAACCATTACACAGAAATCATTTTTTATAGCATTAGAAATTCCTTCTAGGTTTCAAAGATGTTATTTTATTGCTTGTCTTCAAAATCCCTATAGATAAAATCTTGACCTTTTCTACTATTGTTCCTGTTTCCATTATGAATCAGTATAAATGGTTAGTAGAGGATGAGTGAAGTCTAAGTAAGGATGCTTGCCTTCCATTTCAGATAATGTGGTTCTCCTTAGACTGTACCTTCCTCCTTGATCATGTTAGTTTAGAACTATAACCCTATATGCTGTTTTCACAGCAAATCATGTGAATTATAATGCATCTTTTTTCTGCTGGCTGTGGTAACAGCTCGACTTACACTTCCCAGCAAGACCCTGATGCCCAGAAAGAAGAGCTATGCCCATTATTTGTCAGAAGCGCCTTGCAGATCCCTTCCCTGGAACAGAATTTTCTCTCCCATCCTCTCATTTCTGATGCTGACTCTGTCCATGGTCTCAATGCCCTGCTGGTTGCTCAGAGTGTGCTGTCACTCTAGGAGGCCTTTGAAAGGAGCCGTTATTCACTGTGCAGGAAGATAAGAGCAGAAAGATGTAAGAAAAGACAACCTCGTGGTCCTGCTATGGTCTTTGGAGCCATACTACTGGGATTCATATCCCAGTTCCACAACTTACAGGCTATGTGATGTTGGGCAAATGACATGTGACCTTGGGCAAATGACTTCGTTTTCTGTGCAAATGACTTCATTTTCTGTGCAATGGAAATGATAACACACAGGGTACTTGGGGTGATTGTTAAGTTACACAAAATGCATGAATAATTGGAATATGGTCTGTGCTTTAAAGCAGTGGTCCCCAACCTTTTTGGCACTGGGAACTGGTTTAATGGAAGACAATTTTTCCATAAACTGGAATGGGGGGATGGTTTCAGGATGATTCAAGTCCATTACACTTATTGAACTCTTTATTTCTATTGTTATTATATCAGCTTCACCTCAGATCCTCAGGCATTAGATCCCAAAGGTTGGAGACCCCTACTTTAAAGCAATGTCTGCTCTCATCATGAATGTGGTTCTTATTTTCCATCTATAAAAAAAAAATGAAAGTCACTCAGTCGTGTCCAACTCTTTGCAACCCCACGGACTATACATATACATCCCTTACATTATCTCTTCATTCCTCTAAACTTTGCTTCTTATGTTTGATTTCCTTTCTGTTATTTTTTTCCATTATTTATAAGAACTCTGTTGTATTTGATGAGACAAAAGCAAAACTTTATTTTTTCACAAGCATAGTGACCAAACTGCATTTAATGCAGACACATCTGTCATAAGTATAAAAGCCCAGAATTCAAATTAACCCTTCTGTTTCTAAGCCCACTGTTAAGATTAGCTTTAGTTTGAAAGCTATCCTGTTCGTTTTCACTACTTAATTTCTTAAAGCAATTACTTTTCTAACCTAGCACAACCAATTATCTTTTGGCCACATTGATTTGCTCCAAGGTTCAAAGACATTTTAAAAGTCATAGCCTTTTTCCACTCTTTTAAAGTTAACAGTGCTTCAGAACAAACCTAAGGTTGTGAACAGATTTATATTGTGTGACAGGTCTACTTTCATTTCCAGGAAATTACCATGATTTCATAAGGTTGCTCAATTCCTTGCATATTGCAAACAAAGCCAAAACCATAGATGGACTTAGATATAATGCCTTTTCTCACCTGTTTTAGCAAGGGCAACTTCACCTCCGCCAGTGTAAGATTCATTTTTCAGGTGATAGGATATATTTCTCATAAGACAGTGATCTCTGTAATTCCTATTCATATACTAAATTCATATCCTAGAAATCCACTGAAAAATTATCAAAGAAAAACCTTCTGAAAATTAATGGCCACAGTTTTATGTTCAGCAGTGTGATTATAATACATATCAAAGATAAACTGTTTATGGATATCCTTTATAAAGTTACAAACTACAGTCAAATATCTTTTGAGATATAATAAAGCATAAATATAATAATATTTAAATATAGCAAGTTAAGAAATGAATACTCTGTCTTACATATTAAAGATAATTTTATTTCTGTTTAATTGAAAATATCTTTTAAAATTTTTCTACTATAATTTCAAATCAGCTTTATTAAGGTATAATTTACCTATAACAAAGTGAGCCAATTTTAAAAGTACAGTTCTATGACTTTTGACAATGTATACAGCTAGTTAATCACCAACACAAACAACAAAAATTTTATCTATCTAAAAAGTTCCCTCAAGCTTCATTTTATTCAGTATCTGACCTTCTTTCAGCCCAGCTATTACCTGACTTACTTGGTCACTATAGATTAGATTTCTTCTTTCTAGGGAAATTAAATGTACTGTTTTATGTCTGACTTCTTTTGGTCAGAATAATGCTTTTCAGAATCACTCACACTGTGTGTTATCATTCGTTCATTCCTTTTCGTTGCTGAATGCTATTTCTTATATGAATATAATACAGTGTGTTTATCCACCTGTTGGTAGGCATGTATGTTGTTTACAATGTTTGCTACTAAGAATACTTAGTGCAAGTTTCTGTATAATCACAGGTAATTATTTTCTTGAGTAACTAACTTAGTGGTGAAATTATTCACTGCTGTGGTTTAGTCACTATGTTGTGTCCTACTCTTCTGCAATCCCATGGACTGTAGCCCACCAGGTTCCTCTGTCCATGGGATATCCCAGGCAAGAATGTGGGATTGCATTGGCATTTCCTTCTCTCGGGGATCTTCCCAATCTAGGGATCAAGTGCACGTTTCTGCATTGGGGGATGGGTGCTTTACCACTGAGTCACCAGGGAAGTCCAATGAAATTATTGGGCCTTATTATATGCTTAATTTTATCAGAAAATGTAAAAGTACTTTCCAGAGTGGTGGAAACAGCGAAAATTACTGAGAGCAAAGTCTAATACTTTAATTTACTTCCTATCTTAATCAACACTTATAATTTTTTAAGACATTCAAGTTAATATTTAGTGACATCGTGAAGAAGTTGGCTTAAAACTCAACATTCAGAAAACTAAGATCATGGCATCTGGTCCTATAACTTCATGGAAAATAGATGGGAAAACAATGGAAATGGTGACAGACTTTATTTTCTTGGGCTCCAAAATTACTGCAGATGGTGACTGCAACCATGAAATTAAAAGATGCTTGCTCCTTGGAAGAAAAGTTATAACCAACCTTGACAGCATATTAAAAAGCAGAGATATTACTTTGCTGATAAGGTCAGTATAATCAAACCTATATTTTTTCCAGTAGTCATGTACGGATGTGAGAGTTGGAGTATAAAGAGAACTGAACACTGAAGAATTGATGCCTTTGAACTGTGGTGTTCGAGAAGATTCTTGACAGTCCCTTGGACTGCACGGAAATCCAACCAGTCCATCCTAAAGGAAATCCATCCTGAATATTTATTGTAAGGACTGATGCTGAAGCTGAAGCTCCAATACTTTGGCCACCTGATACAAAGAGCAGACTCATTGGAAAAGACCCTGATGCTGGGAAAGATTGAAGGCAGGAGGAGAAGGGGACAACAGAGGCTGAGATGGTTGGATGGCATCACCAACTCAATGGACATGAGTTTAAGCAAGCTCCAGGAGTTGGTGATGGACACGGAAGCCTGGTTGCTGCAGTCCATGTCCATGGGGTCAGAAAAAGTCGACCATGGCTGAGTGACTGAACTGACTGAATGTGTTAAGTTCCATCTTTTTATTTACACAGAAGTTAGCTTGCTTTCTTTTTTTTAATTCTTGAAGTGAAGTCTTAGGATATTGATATTTGAATATTGAAAATGCCAAATCATTTTCCCCTTCCTTATAAAGTACTTATAAATCTATTCTAATCATTACTTTATCTGTATTCCATGAATTTGCTATGCTCTGAAATCCCAAAAACAGAAGAGCCTGGGGGGCCTACAGTCCATGGGGTCACAAAGAGTCAGACACAACTGACTGATTAACCCACCAAACCATTCTCAATATTATTCAGTGTAAAAGTTTTTTAATTTCATTTGAGCTATCTTCTTACACATGAATTTAATAGAGCTGCAATATTTAATTTCCAAATATTTGGGGAATTTATGTATATCTTTTGCATTATTTATATTAATGTAGTATTTTGATGTTATCATAAGCAGTATTATTTTAAGCTTATTTTCTAGCTCTTCAATGTTGGAATAGAAACATCCAACTGAATTTTATATATTGAACTTTTTTCCATTGTTTTTGCTAAACTCAAGTATTTGTTCTCATAGCCTTTTTTTTTCTAGATTTCTTAATATCTTGTGTGTTCATATGATGTTTTCTGCAAATAAAGACAGTTTTACTTCATCCTTTCCAATTTGTATTCCTTTTATGTAAGTGTCATACAACACATGTGATGTAATTTCCACTTTCCCTTCTTTTAAATGTGGTGTGTTTTATGGCCTCATATATATCTATTATGGTGAACATTCCATGCACATTTGAAAAGGACATACATTTTGTCCGTGTTGGATGGGGTGTTCTCTAAATGTCACTTAGGTCGTGATAGGTAATAATGTTGGTCACATCTTCTAGATTATTTCTGCTTTTTGCTTTTTTTTCCTGCTTCCTCTGTCAATTACAGAAATAAGAGTGCTGTAGTCTGCAATTCTAATTGTGGCTATATCTGTTTCTTTTTTCAGATCTGTCAAATTTTGCTTCAAGTATTTAGAAGCTGTTTTTCCTTGAATATTCTTTAGGATTGCTATGTCTTCTTGAAAAATTCATCTATTTTATTTTTATAAAATGTCTCTCTTTATCCCTGTCTATATTCTTTACCAAATGTTATTTTGTCTGACATTCACAGTCAATTCAGTTCTCTTATGTGTAGGGTTTGCATGATTTCTATTTTTCCATTCTTTCACTATTAACGTGTGTTTGAATTTAAAGTGTATTATTTTCTTAATTAATACAGTTTTATGCTACATTTTAATATCTGAATAGAGATGTTTTTTAGCCCAGTTTTCTGTTTGCTTACATTGGGGTGATATGGCTGGTACTATTATTTATTCATAGCTGAATTTCTTCTATATATTTTTATCCACTGATTTGTTGCATACATGGTATTTAGTCTATACATATTGTCACCTTAATGTTAATGACTACAAGACATAACACCTTTCTTATTTCTTGGTAACATCCCTTCACACATTGAATAACCATCTGCATTCAGTTTTATGATTCAAAGTGAAATGAGTATTGCCTGTGCAGAAATGGCATTTATCATCAAGATGCATTTGTAAAAATCTCTAGGGACAAAAACATATCTATCTACATACTTCAAATATGAGCCACACTCTGGATGAAAATCTCAGCTCCTCCATCCATGAAATACAAGCAAAGGAGGCACAGCATTTCTCAAATAAAATGACACATACCTGCAACATTACTTAGATGATATTTAGATAAACAGAATAAAGTCTCAGTTATGCTAGTATTCTGGTAGAATTTATATTAAAAATACTGTAAAAATTTTATTAAGAGGACTGCTATAATCACATGTAATTAATGAGTCTATCCTATAGAGATTTTTCAAATTTGTATCTTAAACAATATATTTTTCTCAATTTTAACACAAGTTCTTCTTGAATAATTATATTGTTATAAAAGTTATATAAAATGTTATAAAAGTCTATTGATTTGTCATTCCTTATATCTTCTTTATATATTGATATAATATTTCCTTAATTTTCATATTAGTATACTATCTGTAGCATTTTTAAATGGCGGAAGTTAGTTTCTTTCAACCCTGAAACTGATTTTTAAGATAAAGTTAGAGATTAGTTCAGTTCAGTCGCACAGAGGTGTCCGACTCTTTGCGACCCCATGAATCACAGAACGCCAGGCCTCCCTGTCCATCACCTACTCCTGGAGTTCACTCAAACTCATGTCCATCGAGTCGGTGATGTCATCCAGCCATCTCATTCTCTGTCGTCCCTTTCTCCTCCTGCCCCCAATCCGTCCCAGCATCAGAGTCTTTTCCAGTGAGTCAGCTCTTTGTATGAGGTGGCTAAAGTATTGCAGTTTCAGCTTTTGGATCAGTCCTTCCAATTAACACCTAGGACTGATCTCCTTTAGAATGGACTGGTTGGATCTCCTTGCAGTCCAAGGGACTCTCAAGCGTCTTCTCCAACACCACAGTTCAAAAGCATCAATTCTTTGGTGATCAGCTTTCTTCACAGTCCAACTCTCACATCCATACATGACCACTAGAAAAACCATAGCCTTGACTACACGGACCTTTGTTGGCAAAGTAATGTCTCTGCTTTTTAATATGCTATCTAGGTTTGTCATAACTTTTCGTCCAAGGAGTAAGCATCTTTTAATTTCATGGCTTCAATAAGCATCTGCAGTGATTTTGGAGCCCAAAAAAAAGTCTGACACTATTTCCACTGTTTCTCCATCTATTTGCCATGAAGTGATGGGACCAGATACCATGATCTTAGTTTTCTGAATGTTGAGCTTCAAGCCAACCCTTTCACTCTCCTCTTTCACTTTCATCAAGAGGCTTTTTAGTTCCTCTTCAATTTCTGCCATAAGGGTGGTGTCATCTGCATATCTGAGATTATTGATATTTCTCCTGGCAATCTTGATTCCAGCTTGTGCTTCTTCCAGCCCAGCATTCCTCGTGATGTACTCTGCATATAAGTTAAATAAGCAGGGTGACAATATACAACCTTGATGTACTCCTTTTCCTATTTGGAACCAGTCTGTTGTTCCACGTCCAATTCTAACTGTTGCTTCCTGACCTGCATACAGGTTTCTGAAGAGGCAAGTCAGGTGGTGTGGTATTCCCATCTCTTTCAGAATTTTCCTCAGTTTATTGTGATCCACACAGTCAAAGGCTTTGGCATAGTCAATGAAGCAGAAATAGATGTTTTTCTGGAACTCTCTTCCTTTTTCCATGATCCAGCGGATGTTGGTAGTTTGATCTCTGGTTCCTCTGCCTTTTCTAAAACCATACGAACGTGGAACGTTAGGTCCATGAATCAAGGCAAATTGGAAGTGGTCAAACAGGAGATGGCAAGAGTGAACATAGACATTCTAGGAATCAGTGAACTAAAATGGACTGGAATGGGGAATTTAACTCAGATGACCATTGTATCTACTACTGGGAGAAAGAATCCCTTAGAAGAAATAGAGTAGCCGTCATGGTCAACAAAAGAGTCCGGAATGCAGTACTTGGATACAATCTCAAAAACAATAGAATGATCTCTGTTCGTTTCCAAGGCAAACCATTCAATATTACAGTAATCCAAGCCTATGCCCCAACCAGTAATGCTAAAAAAGCCGAAATTGAAGGATTCTATGAAGATCTACAAGTACTTTTAGAACTAACACCCAAATAAGATGTCTTTTTCATTATAGGGGACTGGAACGCAAAAGTAGGAAGTCAAGAAACACCTGGATTAACAGGCAAATTTGGCCTTGGAGTACAGAAGGAAGCAGGGCAAAGGCTAATAGAGTTTTGCCAAGAGAACACACTGGTCATAGCAAATACCCTCTTCCAACAACACAAGAGACGACTCTACACATGGACATCACCAAATGGTCAACACCGAAATCAGATTGATTATATTCTTTGCAGCCAAAGATGGAGAAGCTCTATACAGTTAGCAAAAACAAGACCAGGAGCTGACTGTGGCTCAGATCATGAACTCCTTATTGCCAAATTCAGATTGAAATTGAAGAAAGTAGGGAAAACCACTATACCATTCAGATATGACCTAAATCAAATCCCTTATGATTATACAGTGGAAGTGAGAAATAGATTTAAGGGACGAGATCTGATAGATAAATGGCCTGATGAACTATGGACAGAGGTTCATGACATTGTACAGGAGACAGGAATCAAACCATCCCCATGGAAAAGAAATGCAAAAAAGCAAAATGGCTGTCTGAGGAGGCCTGACAAATAGCTGTGAAAAGAAGAGAAGCAAAAAGCAAAGGAGAAAAGGAAAGATATAAGCATCTGAATGCAGAGTTCCAAAGAATAGCAAGGAGAGATAAGAAAGCCTTCCTCAGCAATCAATGCAAAGAAATAGAGGAAAACAACAGAATAGGAAAAACAAGAGATCTCTTCAAGAAAATTAGAGATACCAGGGAACATTTCATGCAAAGATCGGCTCGATAAAGGACAGAAATGGTATGGACCTAACAGAAGCAGAAGATATTAAGAAGAGGTGGCAAGAATACACAGAAGAACTGTACAAAAAATATCTTCACGACCAAGTTAATCACAATGGTGTGATCACTCACCTAGAGGCAGACATCCTGGAATGTGAAGTCAAATGGGCCTTAGAAAGCATCACTATGAACAAAGCTAGTGGAGGTGATGAAATTCCAGTTGAGCTATTTCAAATCCTAAAAGATGATGCTGTGAAAGTGCTGCACTCAATACGCCAGCAAATTTGGAAAACTCAGCAGTGGCCACAGGACTGGAAAAGGTCAGTCTTCATTCCAATCCCAAAGAAAGGCAATGCCAAAGAATGCTCAAACTACCTCACAATTACGTGAACTGTGAACTTCCAGATGTTCAAGCTGGTTTTAGAAAAGTTATAGATAGATATAGATCATTATTTTAATTTCAACATAGTAAATCCCACCCAAATTTTACTGAATTAGTTATTATTAAAAGTTATCCATTGTTTTGGATTATCTCCTATCTTCCATGAACAAAGAGAACCTGATATACAAAAAATAGGTACTCACACTTTTAATTTCAGCCATGAAGAATGGTTTTTATACAGAACTTAATGTGGTCTTCATAGAAATTTAACTGGTGAAATAATATAGTTCTATTAAAACTGAAATTTCTTACACAAACGTGTCTGCATTTTGCCTGGTGCCTATGAATTTATGGAGAAATAAACTGAATGTGTGAGAATACACCAAAATTGTTGAATGAAGGGAATTTTCAAAAGAATGATTTTACACTAAAGGAAGCTTTTAACATTACTGTTCTAATATTAAAAGCCACCTACTAATTCTTTCAATCTTCTCAAATTTTAATACTCAAATTAAATTTTTTAGTGAATAAAATTCTGTAGATGAAAATCTTTTATGTACCCCTAATGAATTCCATTCCCATTTTTCTCTTTCTCACTCAGTCATGTTCAACTCTGTCCATGGAATTTTCCAGGCAAGAATATTGAAGCAAGTTGCCATTTCCTCTTCCAGGGTATCTTCCTGACCCAGGGACTGAACCCAGATCTCTTGAATCTCCTGCATTGGCAGGCAGATACTTTACCACTGTGCCGCTTGGGAAAGCCTGTGTCATATTTGGAATATTTTAAAACTATATTGAAAGTATATTTGGGATACTTTAAAAGTATATTTGAAAGTGAAACTGCAAACCATATTATGTTCATTTTCAATATTTCTAAAACTGACCAAATGATTATACAAATTTACACGATTATCAGCAGTAGAGTCAATAGAATATTTTTGCAGATTGATTTTAATGGAAATAAAAATCAAATTAATATTTTCCAAGTCATATTCTATAAGATGTAGGGACTCAAATGACATATTTTTATTTAAGTATTTCAGGGTATTTCCAGAAAACTGAAATTATCTTTATTGTCCATGTTACTACAGTACATGCAGTTAATAATTGGTCATACATTTAGAACTCTCCTTGCTTCAAATCATTGTGTAACACTCAAGTAAAACATTATTGCCCATTTTTTTCCTGGTTATATAGTTTCTATATCTTCTATAGCAGTTGCAATAATAAACATTTTTCTAGAGACTACTATCCACGCTGAAAGTACGCTGAGATCACTTTAATTTTTCATGATAAGTTCTGAAAGCACCAAGTGGAATGTTTCATACTGCTGAACACAGCCTGCTGACTTCCCAGTGTCATGCTACATTTCCTTCACACCAGGCTTCTCACTTGATTTGTGTTTCTTTTAATCCCAGGTTGTTCCTGTGCCATCTCTGGTCTCCTGAGATGGATGCTGTCTTATCTTTCCATATTGCAGTCCCTTCCATGCATTTCTGAAGCTGCAAAAGTAACATGATTAGAGGTACTTGGGGCTTTATTCCCGATTATGATCCAATCACTTACTGCAGTGACAGATCATGTATCTATATTATATAGACCCTGTCCTGGTTTGATTAATCAATCCTTTCCAAGCTTAAACATTTTAACCACAGAAGGGATAAATGTTGAAAAGACTTATCTTGCACCAAACATCTTCTGAGTGCATTTTCTTGGGTCTATCATTGTATTACATTGCAGTGGCTAAGAGATCAAATACTACATTTTTTTATATTAACATAATTTCAATTCAACACTTTGAAAGAGATTTTAGCTTCCTAAATATTTAAGAGAACAATGGAAAAGTGGAAGCAGGCATTTCCTCTGTGTTAAGTGCTGTCTGCTCCTGCATGCCAGGCACTATAATGTATTGTCTACAACAAACCATGCTGATTTTCAGGAACGTACACCTTCTTCACTGTCAGCAACCAACCACCTGCCGCTCCTACACACTCAAGAATGAAACAAAGCTTGTGGACATAGTGCACCTCCTCTCACACAGTTGTCTCTGGATATCAGTTCAACAGGCAGTAGAAATGGGAGAAATTTTCTAGACTCTTGAGATCTCAGGCACTGACTAGGTGGTCATTACAGGTGGAAAGAAAAGTAATACCAGAAAATGACCTAAAACCTCAGTTCAGAAGATAGATCAAAGTGGCATCGGGTATTTTTGAGCACTGAGGCTCCTTATGATAGACCCGTGGGTGTTGACTCCATATCCTCAGAGTGCGATGCACACCAAAGGCTACAGAGCCACCTGGCCACTGTCCCTTAAAATCGGAAGATTAGCAATCATTTCAATCTATTTTTTGTATTCAAAATCCTTCCAGCTGATTTTTTTTTCCCCAAGGAGCAAAACTAACACAGTTAACTGCAGCAGTTCAAAGTGACACTCTCTTATAATCAATTCATTTAATAACACATAAACATTGAATGCTTGTGATATATAATTTACATCATGATTTCAAGCAACTTGTATTACATTCCCCAGGCCTAACAGAATGACCTTCTAAAGAGCATTAAAAGGGCTTTTTTGTTATTTCACTAAGGACAAACTTGGTGAAAGATCGTTTCCAATACATATTATCGGTTCAATTCATTCAATCAGTTGTGTCCAACCCTTTCTGACCCCATGGACAGCAGCATACCAGGCTTCCCTGTCCATAACGAACTCCTGGAGTTTACTCAAACTCATGTCCATTGAGTCGATGATGCCATGTAACCATCTCATCCTATATCACCCCCTTCTCCTCTTACCCTCAAACTTTTCCAGCACTGGGGTCTTTTCCAGTGAGTCAGCTCTTCACATCATTTGGCTGGAGCTTCAGTTTCAGCATCAGTCCTTCCAATGGATATTCAGGGTTGCTTTCCTTCAGGATTGACTGATTTGATCTCCTTGCAGTCTAAGTCACTCTCAAGAGTCTTCTCCAACACCACAGTTCAAAAGCATCAATTCTTCAACACTCAGCTTCCTTTGCCATCTAACTTTCACATCCATACATGACTGCTGGAAAAACCCAAAGCTTTGACTAGATGAACCTTTGTCGGCAAAGTAATGTCTCTGCTTTTTAATATGTTGCGTAGGTTGGTCACAGCTTTTCTTCCAAGAAGCAAGAGTCTTTTAATTTCATGGCTGCAGTCAGCATCTGCGATGATTTTGGAGGCCAAGGAAAGAAACTGTCACTTTTCCACTGTTTCACCGATCGCCGAAGAATAGATGCTTTTGAACTGTGGTGTTGGAGAAGACTCTTGAGAGTCCCTTATACTGCAAGGAGATCCAACCAGTCCATTCTAAAGGAGATCAATCCTGGATGTTCATTGGAGGGACTGATGCTAAAGCTGAAACTCCAATACTTTGGCCACCTCATGAGACGAGTTGACTCACTGGAAAAGACTCTGATGCTGGGAAAGGTTGGGGGCGGGAGGAGAAGGGGACGACGGAGAATGAGATGGCTGGATGGCATCACCGACTCTGTGGACATGAGTTTGAGTGTACTCCGGGAGTTGGTGATGGACAGGGAGGCCTGGCGTGCTGTGATTCATGGGGTCGCGGAGAGTCGGACACGACTGAGCGACTGAACTGAACTGAACTGAACTGAACACCGTCTATTTGCCATGAAGTGATGGGACCAGATGCCATGGTCTTAGTTTTTTGAATATTGAGCTTTAAGCCAACTTTTTTACTCTCCTCTTTCAACTTCATAAAGAGGCCCTTTAGTTCCTCTTCATTTTCTGCCATAAGGGTGGTGTCATCTGCATATCTGAGGTTATTGATATTTCTCCCGGCAAACTTGATTCTAGCTCATGCTTCATACAGCCTGGCATTTCACATGATATACTCTGCATATAACTTAAATAAGCAGGGTGACAATATATTGCCTTGATGTACTCCTTTTGCAATTTGGAACCAGTCCATTGTTTCATGTCCAGTTCTACTGCTGCTTTGACCTGCATACAGATTTCTCAGGAGGTAGGTCAGGTGGCCTGGCATTCCCACTTCCCAATTCTCCACAGTTTGTTGTGATCCACAGTCAAAGGCTTTAGCATTGTCACTGAAGCAGAAGTAGATGCTTTTCTGGAATGATCTTGCTTTTTCTATGATCCAACAGACATTGCCAATTTGATCTCTGTTTCCTCTGCATTTCCTAAATTTGGCCTGAACATCTGGAAGTTCTCAGTTCACATACTGCTGAAGCCTAGCTTGGAGAATTTTAGGCATTACTTTGCTAGCATGTGAGATGAATGCAATTGTGCAGTAGTTTGAACATTCTTTGGCATTGCCTTTCTTTGGTATTGGAAAGAAAATAGACCTTTTCAAGTCCTGTGGCCATTGCTGAGCTTTCCAAATTTGCTTGCATATTGAGTGCAGCACTTTCACAGCATCATCTTTCAGGATTTGAAATAGCTCAACTGGAATTCCATCACCTCCACTAGCTTTGTTCGTAGTGATGCTTTCTAAGGCCCACTTGACTTCACATTCCAGGATGTCTGGCTCTAGGTAAGCGATCACACCATCATGGTTATCTGGGTCATGAAGATCTTTTTTGTACAGTCCTTCTGTGTATTCTTGCCACCTCTTCTTAATATCTTCTGCTCCTCTTAGGTCCATACCATTTCTGTCCTTTATCGAGCCCATCTTTGCATGAAATGTTCCCTTGGTATCTCTAATTTTCTTGAAGAGATCTCTAGTCTTTCCCAGTCTATTGTTTTCCTATGCTTCTTTGCACTTATATCTTAAGAAGGCTTTCTTATCTCTCCTTGTTATTCTTTGGAACTTTGCTTTCAGATAGATATATCTTTCCTTTTTTCCTTTGCCTTTAGCTTCTCTTCTTTTCTCAGCTATTTGTAGGGCCTCCTCAGACAACAATTTTTCCTTTTTGCGTTTCTTTTTCTTGGGGATGATTTTGATCACAGCCTCCTGTACAAAGTTACAAACCTCCATCCATACTTCTTCAGGCACTCTGTCAATCAGATTTAATCCCTTGAATCTATTTGTCAGTTCCACTATATAATCATAAGGGATTTGATTTGGGTCATACCTGAATGATCTAGTGGTTTTCCCTACTTTCTTCAATTTAAATCTGAATTTGGCAATAAGGAGTTCATGATCTGAGCCACAGTCAGCTCCCTGTCTTGTTTTTGCTGACTGTATAAAGCTTCTCCATCTTTGGCTGCAAAGAATATAATCAATTTGATTTTGGTATTGACCATCTGGTGATGCCCATGTGTCCATCTTAGTATATATTTTAGTAATACACTAAGATCATACCCTGGGCTTCCCTGGTGGCTCAGTGGTAAAGAATCCTCCTGCTGATTCAGGAGATGCTGGTTTGATCCCCAGGCCAGAAAGATGCCATGCAAAAGGAAAAGTCAACCCTCTGCAGTATTCTTACTTGGGAAGTCTCCTGGACAGAGAAGCCTGGCAGAACACCGTCTGTTGGACCCTAATGAGTTGGGCACAACTTTTTTCTTTCTCGTGTGCTATCATGTCTGAAACTTTGCTACCCCATCAACTGTACCCATCAGACTCCTCTGTCCATGGAATTTTCCAGGCAAAAATACTGGAGCAGGTTGCCATTTCCTTCTCTACGGCACCTTCCCAGCCCAGGGATGAATCCCTGGCTCTTGAGTCTCCATCATCTGCAGGTGGATTCTTTGCCACTCTGCTACCTAGGAATCCCAGGATATGACTTAGCAACTAAACAACTGTCAACTACAAATTGGCACTGTACAAGGGCATTTGCCATCTTCCTCTGCAGAGATTGAATCCTGTGCTGCTGTAGCTGTTGACCTTTGACATGCCCTGAAGGAGTGACATTACTTTGCCAACAAAGGTCCATCTAGTCAAGGCTATGGTTTTTCCAGTGGTCGTGTATGGATGTGAGAGTTGGACAGTGAAGAAAGCTGATCGCCGAAGAATTGATGCTTTTGAACTGCGGTACTGGAGAAGACTCTTGAGAGTCCCTTGGACTGCAAGGAGATCCAACCAGTCCACTCTAAAGGAGATCAATCCTGCGTGTTCATTGGAAGGACTGATGCTAAAGCTTAAACTGCAATACTTTGGCCACCTCATGTGACGAGTTGACTCACTGGAAAAACCTCTCATGCTGGGAAAGGTTGGGGGCGGGAGGAGAAAGGGATGACAGAGAATGAGATGGCTTGATGGCATCACCGACTCTGTGGACATGAGTTTGAGTGAACTCCGGGAGTTGGTGATGGACAGGGAGGCCTGGCGTGCTGTGATTCATGGGGTCGCGGAGAGACAGACACGACTGAGCGACTGAACTGAACTGAACTGAAGGAGTTCAGGGTGGAGAATGAAGTGCTCTGTGTGCCAGGGAAACTGGTGCAACAGATCTTTAGCTAGATATTTTCAGGAACTGATTTCATGATCCCAATCCTTGCATCTCCTCATATGTAAAGTGAAAATGAAGTTGCTCAGTCATTTCTGACTCTTTAGACCCCATGAACTGTAGCCTACCGGGCTCCTCCATACAGAAAAGTATTTAATCCCTTCTTGGTGACATCAGCTCCTTGTGACTAGCAGAAAACCTGTTGTAAAGTAAGTGCTTGATTACTGAACTCCCCCTTCACCAAAATCTTAAATATTGACCTTCCTGCACTGCCTTTTTGGCGCAATCTCTCAGAGCTATCTGAGGTGCTGTCTCCTGGGTTGCAGTCCTCATTATGTCCCAGGCAAAACTTAACGCACACCTCTCACATTGCGCATCTTCTTAGACAACACAATGACAGCATCATACACTGGGAAACCTCTACAACAGTGCAGTATGAAATTGGTTTATTGGAACTTGTTTACAACTTTTTACAATGAAGTGTCTTCCTGAACTAGTGTGCTGGGTGCCGTACATGCGTTGTTATGTTTAATCCTCAGTGGTGCTGAACTGACCTTCCAGAGGTTAAGGGTTTATTTAAGGTCAAACAGCTAGTAGAGGCAGAACCAGGTCTTTTACTACAGACAACTCTTCTCTTTCCCATGCCCTCTGTCTTCCATTGTTACCTAAGCTGCACTCACTGTGTGTGTGTATGTGTGTGTCTGTGTTTAGGCAGAAAGATGCTAACAAAATAAGAGTATGACATTATGTCCATGAAATATCAATAGCATCCAGTTCCTTCTTTGAAGAGGAAAAAACTAGGCTAAATGCTGCCCAATTTTAGGGTGTTAGTCAAGGTTGGAAGTTCCCTAAATCTCTATCATACTCAGGCCTTCCAGAGTCCAGAAGACGGGGTGAAAAGAGTTTCTATTGAAATCTGGTGACCTTGACAATACATGCAAGATACTTACAGGCAAGCAGAGTAAACTCGTTTCTGAAAGGAATACAAATTGATCTAACATTTCATAGTTAATAGGAGGTGTAAACAAGAAACAAAGATCCAGGCTAACTTCACCAAGGCATCAATTCCTTTGCTTTCAATGTGCAGTGTTATTTTCCAAAAACTATAGAAGGGAAGGATTATCAAAAGTTCAACAATTTAGTCATGATCAGATGCACATGACTCTACTTTAGTGATATTCAAGGACTTTTTTTTTTTTTGGTAAAGGCCACTTGTGGTTAACCTCTTCTAGCTTGTGTTGTTTGGGTACATTTCCTTTAAGTGCAGGGTTTTATTCTAATAAATGTGCAGGTGGTACAATAAAATGCCTTATGTTGTGGTAAGTAAATACTTTCTGGGGAACACGCTGTCCCCATCTTTGCAATGAATCATGCTCCAACAGAAAACTTCCCTCGGTGTGTTTGTAACATCTGGGATCTGTTAGTTCATGTGACATGGACAGGCAGTTTATCCTCACGGAGGAGTTTATGTACCATATAGCCAAACCATCCCCAAGAGTTATACGACCCTGAGAATGAAATATACAATGTTTCCAAGAAGATCTTTCTGTGGCATATATAAATTCTCTGTAATGTTAGTCATTTCAAAGTATGGGAGAAAAAACAACAATTGTACTTGTAAGAGTAGATACACTTACAATTAGAATATGTGGGAGCTGAGCTGATGATTTTAAATTTATTGGAACGTGATAGGAGTCCTCATTAACCACTCTGAGCTATTTGTAATAAATAAACTCCAGTAATTTTTATCTGTGTTATGATTCATCATGTTGCTCTAATTCCTGGCAAATCCTTCTTGATTATTTTGCTCTGCAAAGCATTTTATTAATGTCTTTTTTAACGGTCTCCACATTGCTGGTAACAACCTAGACTTTATTTTAAAGATTCCATTTCCATTTTAAGCTTTTTACAGAAATTTAATATTTGGATTCTAAGAAGATGTCCCTGTCAAAATGTGCAATATTGATACCTTTATCTAATCTATCCCCTGGAAACAATCAATCAGCTGAATTATATTCCTCTTTACAGGAAAAATATATTATTAAATTCATGAGACTCCATTGTATTATAAGAAATCATGTATCATATCCATATCCCTCTATATAAACATACCATTTACAAGTAAACAAGTAGATCAAAGACTATACTCAGAAAATACTTAAAGTCTTAGCCTTATATCTTGTATAAAACAGTGTAATGAGGATGGTATTAACCTTAGCATCAGAGGTTTTGATTTAAATTTAACTTTGCTGTGCTGTGCTATGCTTGGTCTCTCAGTCTGGTCTGACCTTTTGCGACCCCATGGACTGAAGCTCACCATGGTCCTCTGTCCATGGAAATTCTCCAGGCAAGAATACTTCAGTGAGTTGCCATGCCCTCCTCCAAGGGATATTCCCAACCCAGGGATTGAACCCAAGTCTCCCACATTGCAGGCGGATTCTTTACCATCTGAGCCACTGCTGCTGCTGCTGCTGCTAAGTCACTTCAGTCGTGTCCGACTCTGTGCAACCCACCAGGCTCCCCCATGGCTGGGATTCTCCAGGCAAGAACACTGGAGTGGGTTGCCATTTCCTTCTCCAATGCATGAAAGTGAAAAGTGAAAGTGAAGTCGCTCAGTCATGTCTGACTCTTGGTGACCCCATGGACTGCAGCCTACCAGGCTCCTCCATCCATGGGATTTTCTAGGAAAGAGTACTGGAGTGGGGTACCATTGCCTTCTCCAATCTGAGCCACTTCAGTTCAGTTCAGTTCAGTTCAGCCGCTCAGTCGTGTCCGATTCTTTGCGACCCCATGAACCACAGCACCCCAGGCCTCCCTGTTCATCACCAACTCCCGGAGTTCACTCAAACTCATGTCCATCGAGTCGGTGATGCCATCCAGCCACCTCATTCTCTGTCGTTCCCGTCTCCTCCTACCCCCAGTCGCTCCCAGCATCAGAGTTTTTTCCAGTGAGTCAACTCGTCGCATGAGGTGGTCAAAGTATTGGAGTTTCAGCTTTAGCATAAGTCCTTCCAATGAACACCCAGGATTGATCTCCTCTAGAATGGACTGGTTGGATCTCCTTGCAGTCCAACGGACTCTCAAGAGTCTTCTCCAGCACCACAGTTCAAAAGCATCAATTCTTCGGCGATCAGCTTTCTTCACAGTCCAACTCTCACATCCATACATGACCACGGGAAAAACCATAGCCTTGACTAGACGGATCTTGGTTGGCAAAGTAATGTCTCTGCTTTTTAATATGCTATCTAGGCTGGTCATAACTTTCCTTCCAAGGAGCAAGCGTCTTTTAATTTCCTGGCTGCAATCAGCATCCGCAGTGATTTTGGAGCCCAAAAAAATAAAGTCTGACACTGTTTCCACTGTTTTCCCATCTATTTCCCAAGAAGTGATGGCACCAGATGCCATGATCTTCGTTTTCTGAATGTTGAGCTTCAAGCCAACCTTTTCACTCTCCTCTTTCACTTTCATCAAGAGGCTTTTGAGTTTCTCTTCACTTTCTGCCATAAGGGTGGTGTCATCTGCATATCTGAGGTTATTGATATTTCTCCAGGCAATCTTGATTCCAGCTTGTGCTTCTTCCAGCCCAGCGTTCCTCATGATGTACTCTGCATATAAGTTAAATAAGCAGGGTGACAATATACAGCCTTGATGTACTCCTTTTCCTATTTGGAACGAGTCTGTTGTTCCATGTCCGGTTCTGACTCTTGCTTCCTGACCTGCATACAGGTTTCTCAATAGGCAGGTCAGGTGATCTGGGATTCCCATCTCTTTCAGAATTTTCCACAGTTTATTGTGATCCACACAGTCAAAGGCTTTGGCATAGTCAATGAAGCAGAAATAGATGTTTTTCTGGAACTCTCTCACTTTCTCCATGATCCAGCGGATGTTGGCAATTTGATCTGAGCCACTAGGAAAGCCCAAATCTAACTTTACCACAAACAAAATTTGTAATCTTGGCTTTTGCATATCTGTTTATTTAAACATCAGATTATTTATCTATAAAAACCATTAACGCATAATGTGCAGATTTTTTTGTAGATCTTTAAAAGGCAGAAAAAAGTGTCTAAAACAGTGATTAGATCATAAAAGAGATTATATAAGCCTTATTTACCCTTGTCTTCCCTTTTTCTGGAGTGTATAACCTATAAGTTTTCCATTGTGAATATGCATGAATTGGCCAATTTACTTCAATTAGATTATAAAGGTATTTTTGTAAAATAATTTAAAATAGTGTGATTTTTATTTTTCAAATCAATTCCTAATATTCAGTTAATAATTACTGTGTATTGTCAGGAATTAAATGAAGTAAAATGACTGTAATGATATGTGTATATATGCACATATACATATATGTATATATTTAGTGATACTTTTTTAAAAGACCACCTGTTTGTGTATATATATATTATTCAGCATATATAATATTTTTGATATAGAATCATGTCTTTTAAATTAGACAAAAAAGTATATACCTGAGTGAAAAGTGTGCATAAGACTTCTTTTTAAAGAATTTTTCCTGTAGTGTTTTTGTTCACAGTAAAAAAAAAAAAATGAAAATACTCCAACTATACAGACAAAAACAGCACAGAGAATTTGTAGGTTGGGAATAGAGACACAGATATAGAGGACTGTTGAACACGGCGGTGGGGAGAGGAGCTGGGATGTACTGGGGGATTAGGATTGACATATGTGCCCTGACATGTGTAAAACAGATCGCTAGTGGGAACCTACTGTATAGCATGGGGAGCTCAGCTCCATGCTCTGTGGTGACCTAGAGGAGTAAGATGAAGGGGAGGGAAATCCATGACAGAGAGAATAAATGTATACCTATGGCTGTTTCACTTCATTATATAGCAGAAACTAAACAACAATATTGTAAAGCAACTATACCTCAATTTTTTAAATGAATTATTGGAAAAGAGAAGTAAAAATCTTTTCTTATAATATGTTGTGAATAGAATCAATTTATTGCTGCTTTTTTGTTAATAGTGAAAAAAATAGAAAAATATTTAGAGTACATATGTAGCAACTATTAGATAAACATGAATTGAAAACAGTTCTTGAGGTGGGGAGGTGGATTATGAAGTTCTTTCTCTTCTATATTGCATATCTTTCTAATGTTTAGACTTTGTATTACTTTGCATATTTCAATATATAACATCTTCTGTAAAAACAATATGATTTTCTAACTAAAAATAACTTGAAAGCTTATCCATTAAGGAAAATAACCAAAGTAATTTAACTCTATATCCCTCAGTTAATCTACTCTATAGATTTGTGGAAATAATTGGAAATAATGCATGGGAGACCAGTCTGCAATGCATAGTTCTAACTCATAATTTGAAGTCTGAAGATGGATTTGCTTTGAACTGTCGATAAGATTGTCTTGCCCGCCTCTAATTCCAGGTGGAAGACAGTGCAGTAAATGGCTCTTACAGAGAGAAGACACTGCCTTCTTTAGCACCCAGATTTAACTCCTTCAGACCAGGCTATCCTCATCAGTCTGTAGAGCGAAGTAAATTTCACACTTCAAAAAGAAAAGCTCTAATAATAATTTTATAAAGCTTCTGCATATTATTATATTAGCCCCATGCAAAACGGCCATCTGATTCTTTCTTTGTTTATTCAAATGCATTATTCTCCATATGTAAATCACTTCCAGATATTCATATTGATGGTCTAGAGTACTGAAGCAAGACAGTCTGGGCCATAAAATTATCTAATCATCATAAAGTTATCTGGAAAAGCATAGCTAAACTGAAAGGACTATTTTAGAGTAGGTTGGCTCATTTGCAATGGATGCTGTTCCTTTCTAGTTTTTCAGCAATGAGAATGAAAAACCAGGACAGGAGAAGGCAGCTCCCAAAACAGCATTTGGCAGATTGAAGCAGTTAGGACCTAATAAGTATCATATTAGTTTTACTAATATTTGCTGCCCTTCACCCAAGGAAATTTCCATAATTATTATCGTGTATTTACATCACCAAATGAAATTCTGTATTTGCATTGTGGTTTAAAATGCATACTGAATGTGATTTGATTAGTCATTAGCATAACAAATACGGAATATCCGAGCTTTGGAAAGGTTGGAGGCTAGATTTCACTATCCTCAAACTGGGTGATTAATTGTATCTCTTTGGAAAAATGTATTCATGATGACCTCCAATGTGTACATGTATCAGATTTGCCTCCCTGTAATGACCTTATTCGGAGAAGGCAATGGCACCCCACTCCAGTACTCTTGCCTGGAATATCCCATGGACGGAGGAGCCTGATGGGCTGCAGTCCATGCGGTCGCTGAGGGTAGAACACGACTGAGCGACCTCACTTTCACTTTTCACTTTCATGCATTGGAAAAGGAAATGGCAACCCACTCCAGTGTTCTTGCCTGGAGAATCCCAGGGACGGGGGAGGCTGGTGGGCTGCCATCTATGGGGTCACACAGAGTCGGACACGACTGAAGTGACTTAGCAGCAGCAGCAGCAATGACCTTATTGGGCTTCCCTGGTGGCTCAGAGGTTAAAGTGTCTGCCTCCAATGCGGGAGACCTGGGTTCAATCCCTGGGTCAGGAAGATCCCCTGGAGAAGGAAATGGTGACCCACTCCAGTATTCTTGCCTAGAGAATCCCATGGACGGAGAAGCCTGGTAGGCTACAGTCCACAGGATCTCAAAGAGTCGGACACAACTGAGCGACTTAACTTCACTTTCATTAGTGACCTTATTGTACTTTCCTGGTGGCTCAGACAGTAAAGTATCTGCCTGTAACATGGGAGACCTGGGTTCAATCCCTGGGTTGGGAAGACTTCCCCAGAAGAGGGCATGGCAACCCACTCCAGTATTCTTGCCTAGAGAATCCCCATGGACAGAGGAGCCTGGTGGGCTACAAACCATGGGGTAATAAAGAGTCGGACATGACTGAGCAACTAAGCACAATGATCCTATATAGGTCTAGACAATAAGATGTCTTGTACCCCATTTCAATGAGCAGTGCTAAAATTTTTGTATGTATCATAAGATGTCTGTATTTTGGATAAATCTCAGTTATGATCAGAAAATCAATTTCAACATTCCTAATAGGAAAGTGAAATCTGAAATTCCTTTCTAAACCAAGCAACATTTAGATCTACACTGTCTTAAAATTTGTTCTCCAGGTTTATTTTAGGGAAGCGTTAGGTATTAAAAACAGGTTATTCTGGAAATTTTTGAAAACTAAGAAAAACCTGGACATTAGAAAGATGAAATTGTAGCTTTTAATTCAATTCAATATAATACAAAATTTTTGTTTGAATGCTGATGTGCCATCCACAAAGAAGTTCACCAAGAGAGCGAAAGGGAAGGTGGGTTGGAGGGGTGGATAGCAATGAGGGGAGAAAGATAATCATTGGCTTTAGAGATCTTACCATTGAAAAGGAATTACCATGAAAAAAATATTGATAATAGCTATAATTTATTGCCCACTTATAAGAATAATACTATTAATATTATTACCACTATATCAATACTGTGTCTCTTATGTCTCTTGCATTTGCAGGTGAGTTCTTTACCACTAGTGTCACTTGGGAAGCCCTATATCAGTGCTGATATTAATCAATACTAATAAATATTCTACATAATATCAATGCTAATAAATATGTTCAGAATGTTTACTATTCTCTGGGCACCATCCAAAATATTCTAAACATTATCTTGGTTAACCTGTCCACAAGTCTTTGTGTTTACATGAACCTGTCATGGAAGAGGACACGGTAATTTAGAGATGTTACTTAAGCTAGAGAATGGTAGGATTGATCTGGTTCCAAGAGTCTGTTGAAAAGCAACTTACAGAATTCTAAACAATATATACGGGACAAGACAAAATACATTCTGGAGATCTGTGAGAGTACTCAAGCCAGGAATGTTAATGCCAACATGGCAGGCAGCTTTACCTGTTTTGCTCACTGATATACACCAAGTTTCTAGAAATGTATCTAGTAAATACATAAAAGATGCTCAGAAAAGATGTGTGGAATTGAATTGCATCTCAGGGAGATAAATTTGCATTCTTTACGTATGGGAGTTAGAGTGGGAGAAAAGATTCAGAAGGACTATCGGAAGAAAGTTTTGAAGGCCTAGTGTGTACATGCTCAGTCACTTCATCACGTTTGACTCTTTGCAACCCTATGGACTGTAGCCCACCAGGCTCCTCTGTCCATGGGATTCTCTAGGCAAGAATGCTGGAGTGAGTTGCCATGCCCCCCTCCCAACCCAGGGATCTAACCCATGTCTCCTGTGTCTCCTGCATTGGAGGCAGATTCTTTACCACTGAGCCATCAGGGAAGCCCTTTTAAAGGTCTCATTGACATCCAACTGTTAAGTTCTCACTTGTTAACTCTTCCACCCACTACAGTCCTCCTAATAACAAGGAAAACTGAAGCCCTCTTGGAACACTCCTCAAGTTAAGGGGATCTCCAGAGTCACTTTCTGAATGTTAAGATCGACATTCTTAAATGCAGTTAGAATATGTCCTATGTGAGAAGCTGTAAATGGCAGTGTTCATCAACTTAAGGAGCTCTGTGGTTATGCTTGTGGCTGGTAGAAATTGTTACTAGAGTAGGGAAGGTTGTGGAACTTTGAGATGATTGAATTATATCTTATAACCATACACTTTGCAAAAGACAAGGCAACAAGGCAGAGAGTGAAAATAAAGACCTGGTGCTGGAACTGCTGAGGAAAGAAGGTCTGAGTAGTTCAGTACCCAGACCCTTTTTTTTTGATATAAGGCTGATGTCAGGTAAGTTTTTATTTAGGAAAAAAAATAGTAACTGAAAATAAAAGTCAGTCACTCAAAAGGAATGAGAGGTTTAAGCACCCTATAATTCTTTAATGGAGGCTGTTGGATTATCACTGCTCAAGCAAGTTCTAACCCAACCAAGATGCTGGAAGGTAGAGTACACAGGCCAGCTAGGGTGATCAGGCCATCAGGCCAGCAAGGGTGATGAAGCCCATCAGGCCAGATGAAGGCCCCTCAAGCCAGTAAGTGTGATGAAACTCATGCCTGCCTGTTTCCACATTCTGGTTTTACCTGTGTAATAACCATAAGCGTAATTAACTCATCTAACAATAATCCAGGCCAAGCCCAACAAAGACAATAAGGAGCTTTGTCAATATGAACTGACAAAAAGAAGAGGGAGGAATGACTGCTTTCTGGCCACATATAGGGAGAAAGGAATGCCTTCTTCTATCGATAGGAATGCCTGGAGAGCACAATAAATAGCTGATGCAATCTGTTCTGTGGGAAGGGCAAAGAAATGGAAGTAACATTTAAAGAAAAGTCTGAGAATAAATTTCTCGAGCATGCAAATACAGATTAAGTGTCAATACTGTGCCAGTCCTCTTACCAGACATAGTGGATGCAGAAAAATTTCTGTTCTCAAAATAATAGGCCTTCCAAAGGGAATAATTAAGAGACAGATAAAGGAACAGATACATGTCCAGTGAGTTCAATGAGAGTAGGTCTGTGCTAGTTGTGATCAAGTAGGAAGACAATATTGGGGAAGGGGGATCATCTAAAGCAGGAAGAGGAAACCAGTGGTTTGGAAAGTATAATGAGATGGGGTGGACATATTGCAATAGAGATTAACAGCATAGAATTGAAGAAATATAAGAAAAACTTATCCTAAGTAGAATTTAGTCAGACTAATTTTGAAACTAATATTTACACTTACTAGATATAACCACTAACTAGCAAATATCTAGAAAAGGACAGGTATTTGACTATAACTTTGATTTTATGAAAGCTAGTCACCCTGGAACAATTTAATTTATCCACGACAGTGATGCCTAGGAAAGAATAAGATATGCAATATATCTAGGTTTTCATTAAGTCCTCCAATACCGATTTATATGCTATTTTTCATCAAGAAATTTGGAATATTTTGTGAGGTCAGTGGATAACTACAGGAAAGCTCATGCGTATAGGTGATGATCAATGATTATGTGACAACCTAGGGTCATGTATTAAGAGTGGTCCCACTGTGGTCAGTTCTGAGGTCCAGTGTTTTTGTACATTTTATTAATGATTTGGAAGATAGCCTCAACCTCAGCTTAATAAGTACACTATCTCTTCCCATCTGGGATGACTGCCAGCACTACAAGGCACAAAAATGGAATTCAAATGTCCCTGGCTAATTGGAAATTGGTCCATCAAAAGTGTGAATTGAGCCATAGGGATACACCCTCTATATTTAGGGAATAATCAGTAGCTACTTGAGTATAAGCATTAACGCTCTAGCATAACCCCTCAGTTCAGTTCAGTTCAGTTCAGTCGCTCAGTCGTGTCCGACTCTTTGCGACCCCATGAATCACAGCACGCCAGGCCTCCCTGTCCATCACCAACTCCCGGAGTTCACTCAAACTCATGTCCATCGAGTCGGTGATGCCATCCAGCCATCTCATTCTCTGTTGTCCCCTTCTCCTCCTACCCCCAATCCCTCCCAGCATCAGAGTCTTTTCCAGTGAGTCAACTCGTCGCAGAGAACTCTTTATTGACTATATTCAGTTTACAACAGAAATCCAGTTGTTAACAGTATTCACAGTGCCTAGTATGTCCTAGGTGAAGAATTTTTCTTCTCTTTATTTTTCTCATTTAAAAAAAAGGATTCCAGGAAAAGAGATAGCCAGCAAATGTCATTTAATGAAATATGATATGTCAGATTTCTTTTATTCTAAATAATTCTTCATATCCATTTTTTGCAAATTGTGAGGATTCAAGCAATATTTGTTAAATGAATAAATGACATGAGATTAACAGACATTAGATTATGCTTGAAGTAAAAGTCACTCATTTCTATTAGTGTTAATCGCTGTCATGTCTGGCTCTATGAAACCCCGGGGAATGTAATCCGCCAGGCTCCTCCATCCATGGGATTCTCCAGGCAAGAATACTGAAGTGGGTGGCCATTGCCTTCTCCAGGAGATCTTCCCAATGCAGGGATCAAACCCAGGCATTGCGGGTGGATTCTTTACCATCTGAGCCTTAGTCATTTAAATGGCACTTATTGTTCTTAAGCTATTTTCCAGATATGTGTTCGGCATTGGAAATACAGTAATAAGTGAGTCATTGAGCCTGCTCAGAAGGAGAAAGCAGCCAGTTAAAAAAAACAAAACAAAAGAAAGAAAGTAAATACAATGGTATATGGCAAATCAAATCACATAAGAAATAAAAATCAGGACATTATAAGACAATAGAGAATAAGAAACTATCTGTACTGAAGCAGTGATCTGGCCAAGGTAAAATCTGATTAATTAATGGCTTGAACTGAAGTTTCAAGGATGAGTTATTCTTAATGATGGTGCATATGTGTATGTTCATATGAATAAGTGCATCTGTATATGAGTATGAGTGTGGGAGGGGCGGCAGGATGAGAGATTTTTCTTTCTCGAAGAGGAAGCAGAATTGGCAAGACACATGATGGATTTTGCTAGGGGATTTACCGACAATCCCTTCCTTCCCTTTAGAAAAGAGAACACTAGAGACAAGATGGCTTAAATAAAATCAAATGAAATTTAACTTAGGCATAAGATTGTCTGTTAGTGCTTTAACATTGGGAAGGAATGTTCACACGATATTGATATTTGTTCCTAGAGGTCATTAAAAATGGAATTTTAAAAACGTTATATTTATTGAATGAAAGATTCTTTAAATTCTATAGTGATTTACAATTTTCAAAACGTTCAACTACATGGTTTCATATAATCCCATAATGACACTTTTTCCCATACCCTTTTTTCTATATTGCTCCTTCCACTGTTGTTCTCCCCAATTTATCTTTGGGATGCCAGCAAGATGGCAAAGTAAGAGATATCAGCCTTTTCTCACCCTCCAACAAATGACAATAGTTAGAGAGCTATCTACAACAAAAATAGCCTGGAGAGAGTTCAAGGGTCCAATTAAGAACTTATAGCAAAACCTTAGAGTGAAAAAATGGAGAACTGCCACACCCCATAGTATTTGTCAGCATGGACCCCAGAGGCCTGCTCCACAGAAGATACTGGAAGCTGTTGCAACTGAAGTAAACAATACCACAGTCACTGTAGAGTCACCAGAGAGGCAGATGCTGTGGTCCTGTGGCCAAAAAAGAGCTGCTACTGTGTTGCCCAAGGACCTGGGATATAGCACCCACCAACCTTGGACACGCCCTTCACCCCAGAGCTGCAGTGGCTCCATGTGGGCTCACATCTTGGGTCCACGCTCCAAGTAAACTCCATGGGCACATATTTTACTGGTCTTGGCTCTGAGGATGCTCTGAACATACCCACACTCTGGACTCAGCACTCTGGCTGCTCCAAATACACCTCAGGCTCTAGAACCAACATCGCTGTGGTGTTGTGAGTATCCTGGGCCCCAGAGTTCTTGTCACCCTGTGTGTGCCTGTGTTCCATTGTGGCAGCTTGGCATGTGCTTGTGTCTCAGCAGTGCTGCTGTGGGCTAGCCAGTACCCCAGATCCTAGAGCCATTGTGGCTCTCGAACACTTGGATTTCAAACCTGGTTTCACAGCTGCTCCACAGGCATATGCACATCAGATACCAGTGCCATCACCACCACAAGGATGCCCAGAAGCTGGTTCTGACACCAGCCAGGAACTCCTTGGCCACACCCTTCATGGGAGAAAAAGAGATGAGGTGATTCCCCACCTTCAGCATTTGTCATGGAGGGTCCCTGAAACATTCACCAACACAGACCTCAACTGATGAAGCTAAGTAAGACTGTGCTGCTGGACTTCCCCAGGAGCCACAACTAACACATCCCCTAGTGAGCACCTCACCTCCACCCACAGGTGAAGTCTTTCGCCACAAAAACAAATCCATAGTCTGGAAAAGGTGACTTTTTCATCAAATGCACAAACATCAACACAAGGCTGCAAGAAACATGAAAAATGAACAAACTATGACACCATCAGAGAAACTCAGTAAGTTTCCAGTGGCAAACTCTAAGGAAATGGAGACCTAAACATCACTGAACAGAGATGCAAAATAATCATTCTGAGGAAGGCAATACAACAAAATCAGGGGAAAAAATATGAACAAAATCAAAAGTTGAAAAGAGGGATTTGTTACAAAAAGAGAACCAAACAGAAATTCTGGAGCTGAAGAATAAAATGAATAATTAAAAAAAAACAAAACACAATGTTGCTCAATCATTAAGTCATGTCTGACTCTTTGCAACCCCATGAGCTGCCACACACCAGGCTTCCCTGTCCTTCACCATCTCCCTCAATGTGCTCAAACTCAGTCCACTGAGTCGGTGATGCCATTAAATCATCTCATTCTCTGTTGCTCCCTTTTCCTCTTGCCCTCAATCTTTCCCAGCATCAGGGTTTTTCTAGTGAGTCAACTCTTCATATCAGGTGGCCAAAAAACACAGTTCAGTTCAGTTCAGTTCAGTCGCTCAGTCGTGTCCGACTCTTTGAGACCCCATGAATCACAGCACGCCAGGCCTCCCTGTCCATCACCAACTCGAGAGCATCAAAAGCAGATCCAATTAAGCAAAAGAAAGAATCAGGGAATTCAAAGATGAAATTAGGTAATCGGCAGAGAAAAATAAAAAAATTTTGATAAAGGTGAAGAAAGCTTGTGTAAATTATGGAACATCATTGGATGAAACAATATTCACATTTTGCAAGTCAAAGAAGAAGAGAGATAAAGGGAAGAAAGAAAACGTGTATAATGAAATATGGCTGAATACATTCCAACTCTGAGAAGAGATATGGACATCCAAGCACATGAAACTCATAGATTGCATACAGATTCAATGCAAAGAAAACTTCAGGAAGACATATGATAATAGCAGTGTCAAAAATCAAAAAGACCAAAAAGAAATTTGAAAGCAGAAATGAAACAAACAAAAAACAAAGGAGACCCTTAAGGTTATCAGAGTATTTCTCAACAGAAACTATGCAGTCCAGGGGAGAGTTTGATGTTGATGTTCAATCTTGCCGTTTCCTGCTTGACCATGTCCAGTTTACCTTGATTCAGAGATCCAACATTACAGCTTCCTATACAATAATGTTCTTTACATCATCGGACTTTATTTTCACTGTCAAATAGTATGAAAAGGCAAAAAGACCTATAACTAATAAGAACATTAAGTCAGTAACCAAAAATCTCCCAACAAAGAAAAAAACAGGATCACACTGCTACCTTGGTGAATTCTAGAAAACATTTACAGTAATATTAATGCCACTAATTGTGAAATTCTTCCAAAAAATTAAAAAGGAAGGAATACTTCCAAACTCATTTTCTAAAGCCAAGACTACAATGATACCAAAGCCAAACAAAGTAGAAACAGTGACAGATTTTATCTTCTTGGGCTCCAAAATCACTGCGAACAGTGTCTGCAGCCATGAAAGTAAAAGACGCTTGCTCCTTGGAAGAAAAGCTACAACAAACCTAGACAGCATATTAAAAAGCAGAGACATCACTTTGCTGACAAAGGTCTGTATAGTCAAAGCTATGGTTTGAGAGCTGGTCTGTAAAGAAGGCTGAGCACTGAAGAACTGATGTTTTTGAATTGTGGTCCTGGAGAAGACACTTGAGAGCTCCTTGGACTGCAAGGAGATCAAATAAGTCAATCCTGAAGGAAAGCAACCCTGAATATTCATTAGAAGGACTGATGCTGAAGCTGAAGCTCCAATACTATAGCCAAATGATGTGAAGAGCTGACTCATTGGAAAAGACCCCAGTGCTGGAAAAGTTTGAGGGCAAGAGGAGAAGGGGGTGATATAGGATGAGATGGTTACATGGCATCACTGACTCAATGGACATGAATTTGAGCAAACTATGGGAGATAGTGAAGGACAGGGAAGGCTGGAGTGCTGCTGTCCAAGGGGTCGCAGTCAGCATGACTTAGCAACTGAACAACAAATAACAAATGACAACTAAAATAAGATTCTGTGTGTATGTATATACATATATATTCCAATATGCAAATGTACAGAAATATCTATATTGTTAATCACATTTATTCATACTTATCTATGTATAGATTATTTTTAGAAAATTATATACATATGTAAATTTTAGAACATGAATATTTTTAAAATTTCATTATCAGTAATATATGGAAGATAATGTCCCTAAACTGGTTTTCAAATTCAGGACGGAACCATTTTTGGTAACATATTGCAGTTGAATATCTTTTTCCTGGAATGTATGGAGCCCATTATTTCTGACATCATATCATATTTTAAGAGGCAGCAGATGCTAAATAAAATTATCACACAATATCTTGCAAAAGAATCACCGAGGCAATTCTTTCTTATTACCACCCATATCCTTTTTAAATTGCCTTTCATGTGGCTATATTTTCTCTCCGAAGCTGTCCTGATTTTACTCAAAGCACTTAAAATATATTTGGGAGTTTAAAAAATACAATATATAATTTCCCTGACTTTAGCCCTCTCCACTGATAATAAACTTGCAATTTAGCCATAACGACTGTCAAATACATTTTCAATATTTATGCATATATGTAAATGGAATACCTCAAGAAGGCATTTACATGTTAATAAATCACTTTTACATATGTGATAAACAATCTTTTTAAAAGAGTATAACTATTTTAAATTAAAACTGGTTTAGACAATTCAGAACATGCAGTGGTTGTATTTATGTCTAATTAGATATTCCAGTTTCATGGAGGGCCACTGACAAGATCATAATGACTGCATATCCACACAAAGACGTTTATCCCCTAGGTTTACAGGTAAGCTTTCTTTTTCACACACTTAACTTCCTTTAGCTTTGAAAAATGCACATGCAATATTTGTGTACATACTCATATGTCCACAGGCCCTTAAGATGCTATTCTTGGGACCGAAGTTAGTTTCTCAGAGCTGCAATTCTTTGAGGAAATGGGAAAAATCATCCTGACAGAATATCCCTTAACCTGTGTATATCAGCAACTATATCCATGGTGACATGACACAAGAAATAAAAATTCAGGAGATTAAAGACTCGATGGTCTTGAATCCTGCTTCCAGACTCTAAGTCATCATTTGATATCTGACACAGATTTTCCTTGTGACCTACACCAGATAGGTTAATCATTTTATGCCTCAGTTTCCCTATTTGTGAAATGTAGTATGAAAATAAATCTTGTCCCGGGGAAAGAGCTGTTGTTGGGTTTGGGTGATGGAGTGTGATACACATGCTGAGTGAGTCCTCACTATGCATATTATGGCCCGATTATGCTCACGCCATGTAAAACCTAGCTAATTTACAGATCCATGTAAGCATTGTGCTTGACATATAAAAGTGAAGGTTAGAAACATCTTTCAATTGTTATTTTTGAGCCTGATAAAGCACTAAAATAATGTAAGATATAGCTCATAATTTTCTGCATTTTCCTGGGCATGCTGTTCTTAGACAATAAGACAGGATTTTAGCTTGACTTCATAATAAAATTGGACTAAATTCACCCAGTTCTTCATCTGTATTATTCATTGAAGTGCCTGTCACATGAATGTATTGATTTTTGTGCCAATCTCTGTTCTTGTCACAAGTTTTGTCACACAAATTAGCTTCTCTAAATGCAGTACCCTCGTATACTATACAAAATATATTGTCATGACTTTATAATTTAACCTTTACATCTTCTGAGTAACCAGGCCATTTCAGGACTAAAAATCATATTTTGCAGTTCATTTTATTCCATTCATTTCCAACTTCTATTGAGTTCTCCACAAAGTGAGGTATGCATTCTGCACAAAACTTTCTTTGAATGTTATAGTTGAGCACAGGTAGTTCAAATACAGGTTTTACATTTTTGAAGCATGGATAACTCATTTGTAGAGCATGGTTAAACTAAGCACATTCATTTAAAAGAAAGAATAAGTAAAAAGATGAAAACTGTATCATGAGTGAAATGAACATTTAGAAGGACACTTGGAAGATAAAACAGTTATTTGTTACCAGTTCAGAGAAGCAGTGACATGATTTTACTTAATTTTATTCAGAGAGTCAATGTCCACAGTCTGTGGAGCAATGTGAAAAACTGAGTGTGCTTTTCTGAAGTTTAATAAGCTGTATTCTGGTTGCCCACATTCACCCAGAATTAATAACTAGCTTGGAAGAACTTGCCAATAACATAGGCGAGTTATAGCCAGTCTGAGAGGTACAATGTCTCAATGACCTAGTATTCCATTTATCTAAAAATATTCACTGAGAACCTTTTATTTTCTAATCTCTCCTTGTTTGTTTTTTTTTAAACATTATTGTTAGTTTATATATTTGGGATCTTTCCATTTTTAGATGCAGAAAATTTTTATTGGTATTTAAGATTTTAGGTGCAATAATGAAATATTTCTTAGATTTAGAGATAATAATTTTTCCATGTCATGGCAGTAGAGCTTCAAAATAGAAGATAATTAATTGTCTTCAAACTAATTTATGGATAATATTCAACTAATAGATAATATAATGTTGCTGTTTTCACTTTTCCATCATTTTCTGGAAATTTTGTTGTCCCGTCTCTAAAATCAGACTTACTTATGCTCAACAAAACACATTTGGACTAAAGAAAATTAGACAAGATGATCAAAATCAGAAGAGCAATTCAGAAAGAAAAACTCTACAAATATTTAAAATACATATTTAACAGTAGAAGTTAATATATTTATATTGATGCATGTCATAAACTGCTGTTATTGGGTATGACAACCCATTTTATTTATTATCTATTTATTGTGTTTACTTATAAACTTTTTGAAAAATTATTTAAAATAGCTTCCAACCTCTGAATGGACCCTATCAACATTGCTCACCAAGGAAATTTAAATCAATGAATCTCTTTTTTTCCTGAGCTATTTCCAATGTCATTTGAGCTCATATTCAAAATGATCCTCTTACAGAGTAGAGTCTAAGGGAAGAGGAGCCGGATATGGACAATTCATTGGAGACTGAATTTTATAGTTGCCTTAAAATTAAATGATATTAATGAGAAAATGACACAGACAAATCATCATTGTAGTCATCAAGCTTCCCTAAGTAAAGCAAAACCTAAGAACCTGCAGTATGTAATAAAGAAGATGGAGAGAGAGAGTGGATTATAATGATTGAGCACTCAGGATCATATAAACATTTTTTTTATTCTCTTTTACATGAACTCATCACTAGCCAGCCTTGGTCCTTAAAGCAAATTTGAAAATTTGAGCTTACAGTTTCTCATAGAGTAACTCCTGATCTTTGTTCTATCCTCTTACAACTCAAAGCAAGTAGTCATGAGTCCTAAAAGATTGTACTGAGAGAATGCTTTCTAGAAAATTCAAATGTGTCATTAATTTGTAACTCAGTGATAAATATCAATAAATAAAACCTCATTCAAAGAATATTTTGCACTAGTAATTTTTAAGCAAAGGAAATAAAGTACCATGAGCATTCGTTTTAGTGTCAGTTAACTGGATTCAGTCAAGAAGATGAGTATTAACAATAGCTTTCATGTATATGGTAGATTTCTCTCTCTCTCTCTCTCTCTCTCTTTCCTCTCTCTCAGATAACACACACACACACGCACAAAGAAGTGAAGAGCTAAGCAGGTTAGGGCTGGATTAGTGGATCCACAAAGACATCTAAGTTAGCCCTAGGTTCTACTCCCCAAATCACAAGATGGCTGTTAGTGTACCTGCCATCTGCACAGGAAAGAGTTAACTCAGCTGGCCTGAGTTGCTCAAGCTTTGCGTATTCCCGGTAGTGGGTCTTTGTGACTAGATTAGCACTTGACCAGTCCTAGCAATTGAAGTCTTTGAATGCTCTGATAAGAGTGTTTTGTAGGCTTGGGGTCTTTCCCCACACTATATCAGTTTTTGTTAGATAAGCTGTACAAATGAGAATATGGTGAATACCCGCCTTCCTTTGGGGCTCTGGAGGGACTGTGGTAAATCCTGCAGGCATTACACGTTTTTTGTGACTTATCCCCATGAAAACCTGGACACCTAGGTTGAGGCACAGGTAAGCTTCCCTGATAGAAAACACGCTGCTTGTGTTTTCACACACAGTTGCTAGAGAAATTAGCACATCCTTTTCAACTCCACTGGGAGCAGAATATTGGAAGCTTGAGACTGGTTTCCTCCAGATTTTGCCCCATGCATCTTTTCCCTTTGGGATTTTATGTTGCATAATTTTGCTTTAATAAACCACAAAAACAAGAATTTCTGGGTTCTGTAAGTCCTTTTAGCAAATCAACAAATCTGAAAGTGGTTTGGGAACTCTTGACGCACTATCATATTCTCATTTGAGACATCAGAAAGGAAGATTCATGGAGGGGGGAAAGAAAACTTACCTTGAATCTTCACACAACATCTGTTTAAATCTCAACTTGCTCCCTTATCTCTATCTTCATCTGGGCACAATGCCCAGGATTCTGTTGGCAAGAAAAAGAGAATGAATATTGGGCAGGCAACCAGCTGAGTTGTTACCCACCCAAACATCACTGTGCACCTTTTCCCCCCATATATGGAAGAAGCAGAACCCTCCCTCATAGGAAACAATCCCAGTGTCTCAGAGAGTTTCTACATAGAGCTCAAGTCCCAGGATCTTTGAGCTAAATCAAGATCTGCATATATCATTTTTCAGTGTGGCTCCTGAGACCTATAGATTAAAATACAGTAAGAGAAGAATGAGAAATGCATGATAATTTTATGCTACCTAATAGGAACAGCTTTGAGGTCTAGCCTTGGAAATGGAATAAATTCTATGATTAGCCAATGGGATAGGCCCTGATGCACTTATTGCAGGTGCTACCCTCTATTCATTTTCTTCTGAGGCCCTGGCTTTGATTCCTGGGAGAATCTTCTTTGTCTGATATCTCCTGGCCATATCTGAGGTGGGCACTGAACCTTCTTGGGGGTTGTATAGCACACTCATCTATATAGCATGCCCTCTCATCCCACCTCTTACCATTGCAATTTTAAATGCCTAGAGATTGCTTTGTGAACCAAACTCTTATACCTAATTGAGAAAAAGGTTTGGGATTTCTTTGGCAATACAGTTGTCCAAAACATAGCATGTTTCTGGCCTATGGGTTTATAGCAGTCATGATGAGTTCCATGTACATGGGCTGTTTTGTCATTGATATTGCATTTCATTTATTATTTATGAAGCTGTTGCATCAAATAAAGTCAAAATATTGTTTTTGCTCTCCAAGAGCTTAAGATCCAACAGATGAGGTAATATATCAAAACATGAAACAGTAAAAAAAAAAAAGAAAAAGAAACCTGTGTTTATAAATTAAGAAAAAAGTGAATCAGACAGTAGGTGCTACACTGCAGGTCAATAATTATAGAAATTTCCTGCTGGAGTAATCCTGAAACACTTCCTGGAGAATATGAAGAGGCAGTTCTATGAAGGAAAGACATTCAAAATTGCTGGAGGGAAAGGAGAAAGTCCTGCTAAAGAGACAGAATGATACTAGTATAGGATGGCATACATAATGAAGGCAGACTATTCCTTTAACATGATGAGATACGAATCTATAAATTAGTCTCAAAGATATCTATGTTTGAGAATAATTATCAAATGGGTAAAACTTAAGGAATACAGTATTTAGGATGAAGATTTGGCTACACTTGAACTGCTGTTGTTCAAACAAGAGTGAGCATCCTTGAAGCGTCCTGGGTCACTGAGACAGCATAGTAGTGAGCTAGGTAAGGTACTTAGACATTTGACACCACAGGAGGTAATGCAGAATAGAAGTGACCCGGTTGGTATCTGGATGCTACATCTAAACTCAAATAGTGTGTGGCCTCAAATTTAAAGCCAGCCTGCTTTTATCATCAGCATAAGTTAATATTAAGTATCTGGAAAAATCTTCATTGATATTTCTGTTACAACACATACATTCTCCATCACTGCTTTCAGCCTTTTCTTTCTCTTCTTTCACATCCTCTTTCTTCTAGACTTTGGCCTTCCTCTGCTCCATCCCCATGACCCTAGGGACCAATATGGGGTTCTCCTTTTACCCAAATGTAGCTTTTAGCCTAAATATGTTCCATTTTTATTATTAGCATCTGTGTTTTACTTATCTTCCTCCAGCCTACTTTAAGTAGAAAGAGACTTCTTAGTGAATTGGAAGACTCTCCAAAAAGTCTAGCAACAATGGAAGCTACGAAAAACTAATCTTCTAATGAAAGCTCCAACACTACTCAGTATAGCACTAGGCACTCACGCACTAGGAACCGTGTATTAGGATTTCCACTAGGGCTAAACACAAAGCATCAACCCCTTAAGCCACTGCCCACATGCTTTCAAAAAGACCCAGCTCCCTGAATACACTTGCTGCCATTACACTGCTCCCTTTGGACACTACTTAGCAACCGAACAACAATAACAAAATAAAGAAAACCTATTAGCTCAATTTGGCCACAGAAAGGCTTATGCCCAGTGAAATTTCCTATAATGCAAAAGCTGTTGAACCAAAAATAAATGAGTAATTTAGATAGAAAAATAATATGTTCAGATCCCTTTTCAAGTGAATTTCTATGCAGCTCTGGTTCTTCTAAGCAGGTACGACCACATGAACGCAGAAGGAGGAAGAGAGCAATGACATGGAAGCATTGCAATGGTATCATCTGCATATCTGTGGTTGTTTCACTCCATGGATTCTCCTTTTATTCAAAAAGAATAGCCAAAGAAGAAAAAGAAGGAGGAGAAAAAGGAGTAGAAGAGGGAAAAGAATAGGAAGAAGAGGGAGGGGAGACCAAGAAGAATAGGGACAAGATCATGGAGGAAAAGAGGCAGGAAGAGAGGAGGAATAGTGTTGGTGTCAGTACTAGCGGCGCTGGTGATGGAGTGGCAGTCACGGTGGCGGCGGCGGTGGTGGTAGTGGTTTATCAGGAGAAAGGTCTTTGCTTCACTCTCCTTCTGTCTCAGCCTATACACTAGTCTGTGTTTGCATCAAGATTACATTCTACCCTCTTTCATTTGCAGGGATGTCACGTCATTCTCAAATCTAATACTCGGCATTTTGGGTGAGGAGATCCTTTCCCATCTCCTCTATTATCATGGCTGTTGATTCATAAGTGAAAGTGAAAGTCACTCAGTCCTGTCAAACTCTTTGCAACCCCATGGACTATACACTCCATGGAATTCTCCAAGAATTCTGCAAGAATACTGGAGTGGGTAGCCTTTCCCTTCTCCAGGGGATCTTCCCAACCCAGGGATCGAACCCAGGTCTCCCTCATTGCAGGCAGATTCTTTACCAACTGAGCCATCAGGGAAGCCCAACAATACTAGAGTGGGTAGCCTTTCCCTTCTCCAGGGGATCTTCCCAATCCAGGAATCGAACTGGGGTCTCCTGCATTGCAGGCAGATTCTTTACCAACTGAGCAACAGAATTACCAACAGATTCTTTATCAACTTCACAGTTGATTCATAGGTCATTCTCTAACTCACTTGTGGCTCCAAATTTATGACTCTATTACTGCTTTCCACTCAAAAAGTAAACATTTCCACCTTTCATCATCTCCAATAAGCAAACACACAAGGTGTTTTTACCTGATCTTTGTATACGTGTAGTCTGCTGTAGCTACATCTTTCCTTTCACAGCCAAGGTTCTAAACACTGGATTTTCCTCTTTCTATTTCATATTTCCATTCTCATTTGTTTGTTTTTTTGTTTTTGTTTTTGTTTTTTTGACTCACTGCAGTGTATTCGGCTTCCAAATCAACTAGTCAAGCGGAAAATATTCTCAGAAAATTTCAAGTGTCCCCAAGTAGCCAAATCTCAGGCACACATTCAAGTTGAGATCTTCTCCTTTCAACGACACATAGGGCTGTTAGACCACTTTACATTCCAGTTCTTAAATGCTTTCATTTAAGAAGGCATTTGAACTATCTTGAACTAGTGTCTCAAGAAACAGTATCTCAAGAGTTTTCTTCTGAACAGATTCTGGACAGTCTTTCTCAATTAGCTCTCTGGGCTCTTCTTTCATATATTATTTTTAGTTGGTATTGCATTTTCTTTCTTGGTCCAATTTCTTCACAGTCTTCAAGTTCTTCTTGAGTGATCTTATGCATATCTATGAGCTGATAACCAATAAGACTATATGTATTTATCATAATTGAAAGAGCTTTAGACTGGTGTGTCTGTGTGTATGTATACACACACACACACACATATATATATATATATAGGTATGTATACATACACTAGTCATATACACACGCATATTGAACAGTTCTAAGTGAATGTCTAACAGAAAGGTCACCCTTACAATGTCCAGAACTGAATTCAATACTCCTTTTCACTCTCATCCTTATGTCACTCTCATAATGTCTATTCTCAGTATTAAGGGGTTGTCAAACCATTCAGTATTTCAATCACTGGAAATAATCCCTTTTATTTGTTTTCTCCTTGTCCTACACACGCTGCTGCTGCTACTGCTGCTAAGTCACTTCAGTCGTGTCTGACTCTGTGCGACCGCATAGACGGAAGCCCACCAGGCTCCCCCGTCCCTGGGATTCTCCAGGCAAGAACACTGGAGTGGGTTGTCATTTCCTTCTCCAATGTGTGAAAGTGAAAAGTGAAAGTGAAGTCGCTCAGTCGTGTCCGACCCTTAGCGACCCCACGGACTGCAGCCTACCAGGCTCCTCCATCCATGGGATTTTCTAGGCAATAGTGTCCTACAGTCAGTATTAAAGTCATATTGGAACCATTTCCAAAAGATCATTCTATCCATGCATACTACCATTTCTTAGTGCAGACCCTCCCTCATACTATTCCTGAATAACCATGGCAACCATCTATCAGTCAGTCTTGTCCCCAGACTCAAAATATCATTCCACTACTCTTCTTAAGTTGTATCGACTTCTAATCATTGTCTATGCTATTAACTACAAATTATCATATCTGGAATGTGGGAGGAACACAGAATTCGAGTATGGTTGAGAGGACAGGGCTGAAATAAACAGCATGCTAATTGAGTAAATACTTACAATGTGCCATGTATTTGTTATCTCGTATTATCTCATTTTAATCCTCTCAGTACCCCAATGGAAAGGGGTTATGACTTTCCAAATTTTACAGATAAAAAACTGAGAAGATATTAGATTTCCCACCCAAGGTCACAATCTAGTACCTGGAGAGAGATGTGAATCTAGGAAGCATGAGTCTAGGACACAGACTCAGTGGAACTACCTGCACTATTTGAAACCATGGTAAGCCACACATTGTGTTCCTGGATGAATATAAAATATCAAAAACTATAGTAAAACACACTGTGTTTTGAAAGACAGTTACATTAAGGTAGAGTGAGTTAGAGGAGCAGTCAAAGAGGTGGACATGTCAGAAAAAAACATCAAATACCTCAAAAAGAGAAATTTTGATTTAGAAAAAAGGAAGCAATTCACAGGGTTAAGATTCCTAAAATGGTGAATAAAGACAAGCTATTCTTTAAAAAAACTCCAGCTTCTCTTAATAACTGTGACACTTGAAAGTACAGTTTTATTAGAGTGGAAGTTATTTTTAATAAAATCTGGGCAACAACATTTTAATATTTTATCATAGCTGATAATTTGCAAAAACAAAATAAGGGAATAAGATTCCCCAAGTTTTCAGTATGCCTCTTTATGCTAACAATTAAACATTTTATTTGCTCCTAAAATAGTACAAATAAAGAGAACAGAGAAACTGTGTCATGTTATTTTAATAACTATTTCAATATGAATAGAATAAAACATAATGAAGAACACATGTTTGCTTGGTGCTAATGACATAACGTTTTGCAGTTTTATAGATAAAGCAAAATGCATAATTTGAGCCAGATGTCGAAATACTTTGGGATTAGTATCTAAGGACAAATATTTCAGAAACTATGTGGAAAGGTAACCACATATTTGCTACTGGGAGTCCTCTATGTGAGTGTCTTTATGTTATACTTTACTTGGTTTCTCAAAAAGAAACTACAATCTGTTCTCAATACTATATATATATTTCTTAAATCCCACAGGAGAAGTAGTTCAGCCAAGTGGTTAAGAACCCAGATTCTGTAGTCACATTTTTGGCTTTATCATTTTCTGGCTATGGGATCTTGGAAAACTTAACCTCTCTCTGTCTCAGTTTCATCGTTTGTAAATGAGAAGAAGAGCAGTTAAACCTACCTCATAGGACCATTGTGCTGTTTCATTTAAGATAGTAACTGTGAAGTGCTTTCCATGGGAACGTAGCACTCAATAAAAAGTACCTAGTATTATTGTCTTTGTTATTGCTACCGCTTTTTTTCATTATTGCTACTAATAAAATCCCCTTCAAAGTTATTTCCTGTTAACCTCCACGTTGCTTCTGTTTCACTCACTGTCAGCATTACTATGTCTTGAAGTGTCACTTAGGCTCTTTTAAGTTCCAACGCACAGAATCACATTTGGTTATGCTCAGATGATCAGGGTTTATTTTTAAAATATATAGGAAAGCTTGGGAAAATAGAAAGTGGTCTTAGAAGCCATTTCAGACCTAAAATATCACTTCTTACTATTCTTCATAACCTGTGGTTCTGTTGGTCCAGCAGTAGCTGGTACTGATCATTTCTGCAGAAACAGGTAATGTCTGGGCTCTGGGAAAATGTTTCTGCCTATTCAGTACACAGCGGCTTCCACAGAGCCGGCTACACCTGAACTGACTCTAATGTCAGGACCAGTGATTTCATTCAAACTCACTGAGAAAGAAACGCCTTGATGTCTTGACCACCACAATCCAACATGGGATGTCCCTCATCCTTGGGGCTCTCCCCTTGGTCACCACATAGGCTGCTTGGCAGTGATCCTTTGTTAATCAACTGTGTATTCAGCAGAAAGGGAATAGAACGTGACAAGGTCAATACAGAGGTGGCTGTAATTCTGAGGCTTCTCAAAGGAATCAGTGTAAATGGTTGATGCATTGTGCAGCATTCCGGTACTGAATGTATGTAAGGGGCACAGCAAGACGCTTTTTTAACTCATTGGTCTCTCTGAGTAAATCATTTTAGAGCTTCAAATACACTATTTATACTTCAGGGAAAGTCACTTAGCCCTGTCTGTCCATGTCATCCTCATTTGGAGCCTGCTTGTGAGTCCCTGATGCTCAGATGATAATCTGCCTGCCGTGTGGGAGATCTGGGCTTGATCCCTGGATCAGGAAGATCTCCTGGAGGAGAAAATAGCAAGCTACTCCAGTATTTGTGCCTGAAAAATCGCATGGACAGAGGAGCTTAGTGAGCTATAGTCCACGGGGTCACAAAGAGTCAGACACGACTGAGCAACTATCATTTCACTTTCACTTTCTTTCCCTTTTTTACCACAGGATGGCAGGGGTTAGTCTGGGCAGCTGTTTTGGAAAATGTACCTTGTTTTTCTCATGAAGCCAGGCGGGACCATCTGATTCCATTCCTCCAAGATGATCTCTTAGTCCAAGCTATTCTCAGCTGAAGTGTTGGAATTTAAAATTGGGACCTAGAAAGAAAAATGCTCTGTGGGGTGCAACATGTCGGCTCAGTATTCATCAGAAGCCATGGATGCTTTGTTTTTTGTGGGGTTTTTTGTTTGTTTGTTTGTTTTTGCTTTTTTTATTGCATGTGCTGTTCGTCAGTGTTTTGCTTTTCTGTATTATGTGGTCAAGAAAATAAGAGTCAACGTATCTCTGGGAGAGAGAAAATTGAAGACACAAAGAAAGGCATAATACCTTCCCTTCCTATTCCCAAATATTTCCTAAGAACTAGATTTATACCTAGTCTTCCAGTTCTATGAGATAGTTTTGAATCATTAAAATAAATACCACACATTGTTAAACCAGCACCTGTATCTGTTTTGAAACTAAAAAAGCCTAATAAACAGTAGAAAGATAAATTGTTCCCCTCAAGGATACAAACTAGGCACTAAAATGGCATTGTGAGTCTGTGCTCAGTCGTGTCAGACTCATTGCAATCCTTTGGACTGTAGCCCACCAGCTTCTTCTGTTCACGGGTTTTTCAGGCAAGAATACTGAAGTCAGTGGCCATTTCTTCCTCCAGGAGATCTTCCTGATGCTGGGTTCAAACCCTATCAAAATCTTCAGATACTTAAACATGTACCCTGGATTTGATACAAACCTTGTACGATCTCTTATGTTGTCAACATTTATATCTGTATTTCTAAAAACTGAAAAGGTGAATTGAAGTTACTGAGAAAATTAAAAAATAATTTTATTAACCATACATCAGCAGGTAAATATGTTAAGACCTAAAAAATTTAGTCAAAAAGAATGAAATGAAAAAGCATGAACTGATTAACTGAGGTCAGTTCAGTTCACTTCAGTTGCTCAGTCATATTTGACTGTTTCTGAAGCCATGGACTGCAGCATGTCAGGCCTCCCTGTCCATCACCAACTCCCAGAACTTGCTGAAACTCGTGTCCCTTGAGTCGGGGATGTCATCCAACCATCTCATCCTCTGTTGTCCCCTTCTCTTCCTGCCTTAATCTTTCCCATATTCAGGGTCTTTACAAATGAGTCAGTTCTTCCCATCAGGTGACCAAAGATTTGCAGTTTCAGCTTCAGCGTCTGTCCTTCCAATGAATATTCAGGGTTGACTTCCTTTAGGATTGACTGGTTTAATCTCCTTACAGTCCAAGACACTCTCAAGAGTCTTCTCCAAAAACACAGTTCAAAAGCATCAATTCCTTGGTGCTCAGCTTTCTTTATAGTCCAACTCCCACATCCATACATGAATACTGGAAGAACCATAACATTGACTAGATGGACCTTTGTTGGCAAAGTAATGTCTCTGCTTTTTAAAATGCTATCTAGGTTGGTCTTGGCTTTTCTTCCAGGAGCAAGCATCTTTTAATTTCAAGGCTGCAGTCACCATCTGCAGTGATTTTGGAGCCCAAGAAAATAAAGTCTGTCACTGTTTCCTTTTTTTCCCCATCTATTTGCCATAAAGTTATGGGACCAGATGCCATGATCTTAGTTTTCTGAATTTTGAGTTTTAAGCCTACTTTTTAACTCTCCTCTTTCACTTTCATCAAGAGACTCTTTAGTTCCTCTTCACTTTCTGCCATAAGTGTGGTGTCATCTGCATTTCTGAAGTTATTGATATTTCTCCCGGCAATCTTGATTCCAGCTTGTGCTTCTTCCAGCCCAGCGTTTCTCATGATGTGCTCTGCATATAAGTTAAATAAGCAGAGTGACAATATATTGCGTTGATGTATTCCTTTTCCTATTTCGAACCTGTGCTTCACTGGAGCAGGCATGAAGAGATATCCCATGTCCAAGGTCAGAAAAACCCCAAGAAGATGGTAGGCACTGGAGTGACTGTGAGGAGATTCAAGGGCACATTCAAGGGCAAAGGAGAAGCCCCAGCAAGATGGTAGGAGGGGCGAATTCACATTTAGAGTCAAACCCTGTTCCTGCCAGAGATGCTCAGAGGGTTCAAACAAACCTTGTGTGCACCAGGACCCAGGGACCACACAGGGACTGAGACAGAATTGTGTTTAAGCATCTCCTGTGGAGATACAGGTCAGCAGTGGTCTGCCGCAGGGAGAGGGGCTTTGGGTGTGGGTAAGGCATAAATCCTCTTGGAGGAGGTCACCATTAACCCCACTAAAGAGCTGCCAGAACTTACATAGGACTCGGAAATAGACTCTTGGAGGACACAACAGGACCCAGGAGAAAGAAACAGTGACCCCACAGGAGACTTGCCTGTGGGTGTCCAGGAGTCTCTGGTGAAGGCGTGGGTCAATGGTGGCCTGCTGCAGGGTTGGGGGCATGGACTGTGGCAGTACAAGCCTGGATCTTTTGAGGGAGGTCACCATTATCTTCATTACCTCCAGCATAGTTTGGCCCAGGTAAATAGCTCCACCCATCAACAGAAAATTGGATTAAAGATTTACTGAGCATGGCCCCAGAACAAGACCCAGTTTCCCCCCCAGTCAGTCTCTCCCATCAGGAAGCTTTCCTAAGCCTCTTATCCTTCTCCATCAGAGGGCAGACAGACTGAAAACCACCATCACAGAAAACTAACCAATCTAATCACAAGGACCACAGCCTTGTCTAACTCAATGAAACTATGAGCCATGCCATGTAGGGCCACCCAAGACATAAGACATAAAATAACTTTTAAAAGGAAATTATTAAAGTGATGAGTCAGCTTCCAAAAGTTCAGTGTTTTAGTTCAACTGAGTGCAATTACTCACATTTGATAATTCATTATAAATGCCAGGCTCCATATCTCATTTTTCTTCCAAGTATTCAAATTTTATGTTCACCCAACAGCTGTATTCAAGGTAAATTTGCCAAATGTGAATCATTTTCTATGCTGCCGGGTACCAGTTGCTAGGAATGATGCTTCATTGTTTTTCTCTTCAATGGCATCATTAAAACTCCAGTCAGTTAATCATCAAAGAAATTATACAAACAACTTTTTCAATTGCACCAAACTAACAAAGCTTGTCAAATTTATTTTTATACAAAATTTCCATGACAATAATGAAGCAAACACCAACGTCTGTCAGGCATCACAGTTTCTGCGTCAGTTTTATATTTATCCATCCTAAACTTGTCAAAATATCACGACCATCTCTAGGCAAATATATTTGCTTGAGATTTTCTGCATACTTCTGCCAAAATAAGATATTTAAATAATACACATGAATACTCAAATCCAAATGACAACTAAATGTAAAAGGGTATTTTTTAGCATTTTGGGCTTTTTATGTCAAATATTAAAAAAAAAAATACTTTTCACAGACATTAATCCCTTAATATGGTTCCAGCAATCATCCATTCTAATTAGATTATGAGATATTTCTCTGATTCTGAATTTTAAATGGATTCCTAGAAGTATCCCCATGACATTAAAAGAGAAAAAGGAAAAGCAAGATTGAGTGTATTGCTCATCTCTTTTCTTCCTTCATGCCAGGACCCTATTTTATATTACAGTCTATGGGCAACATCTAGATAGGTCCCGAATGAAGGTTAAAAGATACATAGAGTAGGGATCTGAAGCAGTAACAGGAATCCTAAATTTAGACATCTTCCAAGCCTATCTTTTAATTTTCTCTCTCTCAGTTGAGGACACCGGAGAGTAGTTGAATATAACAATGATCTGTCAATTAAGTGGGTCCCAGACCAGGCAACATTAATTTTGGTAAATTGTTGCTATTTCTCCATATTTGCATTCCAAAAGATTATTTCTAGGTTTTTCATTCCAATATAAATTGACTGTCCAGTGCATAGGTAGGCTGTTTTTAACAACATGCTCTGAAGAGGTATTTTATTTTCCTTTTAATATTCCTTATCTAATGAAATATATTATACTAATGGAGTTTAATATAAAACATATTTCTGTATTTTCATCTCACTTGCTCTTGGAACCCATTAAAAATTTAAAATACTGAAAAAAATAACTCTTCCTTGAAATAATAAAATTACATTTTCAAACGCATAATAGAGTGAAAACAATTTCCTTCAAGTTATTCAAAATAGAGTACTAACAAATCTCAATATTAAAACTAATGTGTTGTAATCAAAATAAATCACAAAATAACAGTAATTAAAGCAAAATTGAAATATAAGACCAGAAATTCACAGCAGTATAATTAGCTGCTTTGTCCTACCTTAAGGTTTCTAAACTAAGTTGCAATGTAAATCCTAAAGCTTTAATAATCTGGTTAAATTAGCAGGGCTTCCCTGGTGGCTCAAATAGTGAATAATCTGCCTGCAATTCAGGATACCCGGGTTTGATCCCTGGGTGAAGAAGGTGTCTTGGAGAAGGAAATGGTAACCCACTCAAGTACTCTTCCCTGGAGAATTCCATGGACAGAGGAGCCTGCCGGGCCACAGTCCATGGGTTTGCAAAGGGTCAGACAGGACTGAGTGTTTAACACTATCACTTTACTTTTCAATGCTAAACAAACAGATAATTCTCAGTAATAAACAATTGTTAGTCTGATTTTTCTATTTTGATCTTTAACCTTTTACATTGTAATGCATTGTTTAACACATGAATGATATGTAAGTTATAAAGAATATGAGTCTGAAGAATTACCTTGAACTCACCACCCAACCCTCCAAGGGAAATTTCCTGTGGCATTTCCTATAACTGGCGTCTACCCTTTTGCCATTTTTCTAACACACCTTCCTTTGCAATAACCACTATTCTACATTTTGTGCTCACCACTTTCTAGATATTCTACTTTTATGATGTGGATTCAGTGTTGGATTTCTTTAATTTCTCTTAGTTCTATATCACTTCCAGGACTTGCTATTTTGCTCTGAGATAGTCCCAGAGATGTAGTCCTGTTGTCATGCTTACTGTAGTTCATTTCCTTTTACTGCTTCACTGGGTCTAGTTGTATGAATATATCCCAGTTTATTTTTTGTCAACATGATTTTGAATTTTTTTCAGGTTTTGGGAGGAGTGTGTCTTTTTCATTTATCTTCACAAACGTTATTTCTATGTTCTCTAGGGTCTATGTACAAACTGTTCATTAAGTTTATGTTTTCTCTCTAAACTGGGCACACAGCTAGACAACATTTCTCAGCTTTCCTTGACATACATATGTTCCAACCAGTGAAAAGTATTTAGCGTCCGGGACACAGCTTTCAAGAAGAGTATTTTTCTCTTTGCATGTTCTCTTTCCCCTTCTACAACTGATCACAGAAAACCAGAGGCTTTAGAAGATGGAGAGGCTTGGGTCCTCCATCTCGGTTCACAGAAGGAACTCGGGTCCCCCTTGGTTCGTAACTTCAGAAGTTCCCGGAGTGACATTGGAAATCGGCCCCTGTAAACAGATAGCAAGGAGCAATCGAAAAAAGAGGCAGGCCACACGATACTGGTAGGCAGCAGATTTAATACGCCAGGAAACGGACATAAGAGGCTTGGCCTGGGTGGACACAAGATGATTAGATTTCCCCACCATGCCCAACCTTCTACAAGAATCTTAAAAGTTAATATAAAGGCCTTAATGGGATTCAGTCACATATTCAGTCCAGGTAATCTAAACAACTCGTTACTCTCTCCAATGTGCGTCCTTGAAATGGCTCCTATTGTGGGAATAGTGGGTAAAACGTACATTCCAAGGACAAGGAATGGGGGAGCCTCTCCAATTGGCTTTCTTTTTTTTTGGTATTTACTACGTTCCAGGTATTTTTCTAAGTGTTTCACACGTATTACCTCTCCTTGCCCCTCACATTACCCTAGTATCATCATGTTACATACAGGAAAATAAATCACAAGTGGGTTTCATCTTGTCCAAGATCTTGATTTCACACTGGAGTGTAGGGTTTGTGCTCTTCAACACTTCGCTCTACTGCCTCCCTTTGGATTCCCTGGGATAATAAATCAGAAATGGAATCTGGCAAATCTAGCACCACAGTGGATGCACAAATTAGGAAGAGAACTTGATTTGAAGCCAAACATTTAGACCAGCCAGGAAAATTAATAAATCGGATTACTGTTTGGGCAGACACCAACCCTGAAGCTTAGCTGACCCAGGCCATGTTGAGTTAGAGTGGCATGTTGGAAGCACATGGCAGGACATGGGCAGGCCAGGATAGGAAGTTGTTTACATCTTTTTTGTCATGTCTCATTTATTTTAATTTCCTAGTCAAATAATTCAATATATTTTTAACATTAAACAATTTTACAAATTACCAAAGCTTAGTATTTATATTTTAATACTTGATCTAGTGATTGAAAATTAAGTAAATAAATAAGTAAACATTCCTAAAAATATAGTAATATTTTCGATGTATTTGCTGTTTAAACTTTAAAAGTATATGCATGCCTGCTCAGTAGCTTCAGTTGTGACCAGCTCTTTGGGACCCCATGAACTGTAGCACACCAGACTCCTCAGTTTCCTCTGTCTTTCCCAGCAAGAACACTGGAGTGGGTGGCCATGCCCTCCTCCAGGGGATCTTCCTGACTCAGGGATTGAACCTGCATCTTCTACATCTCCTATATTGCAGGTGGATTCTTTATCGTCAAGCCACTGGGGATCTGCATAATTTGAAAAATGGCAATTTCTTTATTGCCTTCTTTACTCTCATAATTTGGAATTTTCCTACACCTGTTTGTATCCCTGCTTAATTTATATTCCACTGATTAGCTTGCTTTCTATCAGTAGCTCCTGCTTTCTTTTACTTCTTTCTCCTTATTTCTACCTGTTCTGTCTTTTGTTTGCTCTTGTGTGGTACATATTGATTCATCCATTAGTTTCTTACCAGAATTCTTAGTGTGTTCTTTGGCTTTCATCACTATACCTTCTAACCTTCTCTGCTGCAAGCAAATGAAAACAACTGACCAAAATCTTGATGTTGGTTGCAGCTCCATGAATTGCAAAAATTACTGCACAGAACTGAAAACTAAAGAAGTGCTGAGTAGCTGTTTCCTAATACATGAGGCAAATTTACTCTGTGTCTCACCAGAGCTGGTGCAGCTAAAAAGCACTAGAGGTGGAAGACCACATGAAAAGATCAAGACATGTCCAGGGAAAGTTTTAGCTCAGAATTCTAAGTACTGTGAGTTACTGGGTACTCTTGTGTATGCTGTTGGACGTAGGGTATTTGGAAACGTTTTCATCATCCATAGATATACTAAAGCTATTTCTCAGCTTCTGACATTATTTTTCTACAATACTTTTGTCTGGGATCCCAGTACAAATGTCATAGTTAGTTCCAGTTTTTGATGACTGTATCAAATGCAAAAATAGGCTTGATAGAGCGTGTGTCTAATAAAATGCACAGATGAGCATCATTTCAACTTAATAGAAGGTGGAAGTCTTTTGTTACTGTGCAGCTATGTGAGTTAATTGTATTTCCTAGTTTACATTTTCTATAATGTTTTACTTTTGAAAAAATCCCAGGAAAATTTTACAATGGGCTTTTAAAATGAATAATCAAGCATTTTGTATATCATGAATATAGGGCCTTAAAGTTTTCTTTGAAGCAAACAGAAGATCTTCACTTCACCACTGACTAATGCCATATGCCTTTTCAGTACACAAGGGAAGGACTAACAATGTGTAGAAACATGGAAACAGAGAAAATCAGTCACTGGTATTAAAGGTGCCACCATGATTGCCTTCCTATGAAATAATAATGCTGATGTACCTCTGATAGAAAATGAGGTTCCTGTTGGGAATATAAAACCAAGTTTTGCAACATTTAAAGGTTACTCCGGTGAGGATATTTTCTAATGGGTTGATGATGGAAGACATGTGTATGTGTGTGTGCTTCTGTGATTTATATCAAAGTAATTGTGTTGCATTATAAAGATACTGAGCACAGAAACCTACTAAGTGAAACTTCTGATTTTTGATAGTAAATAGAAAGTAAAATAATGTCAAATAATTCTGAGGAATAGCAGGTTTTTACTTGTTTGTTTCTCATATGAATATAAATAAATATTTTCTGTCCTATATCTATAAACATATTTCAAACTAACTATTTTAGTTTACATGTGGGAATTACTTTCTAAGTGAATGACAGGCCTCAAAACTAGTAATATTTAACATTATATTATCTGATCTATGTGCAATAATTTGTAATCCCATATATTTGAAATTTATGTATGCCAAGGATTAAATTTACTTTCTTTCCTCTAACTAGTTCAACAGTGACTTTTATTAATTGTGAATTAATACACCACTAGAAAGAGTTTAGTCATATTAGCGTACTATTAGCCAAATTATTTTCTAAGGTATGACATGAGAATCTCTTGCTCTGTCAATGACATAAGTTGTTTTTCAATTATACTATAGACTGGAAATGGGCTTAGAAGGAGCAGTAAAAACAGTAAGAACACTTCTAAGCATCAGAGGCCGCTAACTATGGATTATGTGATTTAGCTTTTAGTGAATTCAGACACAAGCAGGTAGTACAACCAAAGCTGTTTTTCATCTCATACAGAAAACCATATGAATTTAACTGGTTTGGGATATTCATGTGAAATTTGAGCAAGTTAGGTTACATACAAGCCTATAAATCTATCTTTGAAATAAGAGTTTGAATATTTTATTACAGAGACAAGTGAAATTCTAGAACCTTGTTCATCTAGGGTCTTTAAGTTGGCTCATTGTAGAACCCGTAAAAGCACCCCATCTAAAGTACCCTTAGATGAACAGCCTCCTCCACCAACTGAAAATTATGAGTGCAACATTTAAAAGTGCTTCCAAACAATCTGTGTTTACTTAGTGTTCATACAATTCCTATAAAGCACTGTTTCCCATTTTTAAGCTAAATATATATATATATATATATATATATTTTTTTTTTTTTTTTTAACATGTCTTTTTCATTATTTTACTAACTTGGAAAGAAAAGATGATGGAAAGGTTCTTCATGTTAGTGAAACTTTTCTTCTGAAGTGGAAGATTGAGCATAGGATATTGTCAATTGAGTATGAGAGACTGGCATCATTCAAAGATAGCAGCTGAAGTCAATAAAGTAGTTTAAAATAGAAAGAAACTACTATGCCTGCCTTGCATTGCCTTTGATTTGTCTCAATAAAATTTGTATTTAAACATGGTAAGATTAGCTTGCTTTGCTATGTTTCCTATAAAAAACACTTTTTCCTGAACAAAGGAAGTTTAATGTCTTTTTTGACTTTAATTTCCATTAGACTTTATTACGTCTATGTCTGTTCGTATTTTGCATAAACATTCAGTAGCTATAGTACAGAAAAGTACGTGTGTGGTCATCCTAAATAAAAAGTAAATATTTGTTTCAAAAATAGTAGTTTAATTTGTGTTAAATATTTATCTCTCATACACAGCAACCAGATGTAACCTAGGATTAATTTTTAGCCTGCATTTAATTTGTAATTAGAACACTTCCTTTGATGTCCCTTTGTCCATAAAAGACACTGCAGCTTCCAAATTTAAAATATCATGCTATATTACATTAATCATGTTGTAGATTTATATGCAAAGAGTTTTATTATCACGCCCTTTCAAAACAATTACACTAAAGTTGATGCTTTTGAACTGTGGTGCTGGAGAAGACTCTTGAGAGTCCCTTGGACTGCAAGGAGATCCAACCAGTCCATTCTAAAGGAGATCAATCCTGGGTGTTCATTGGAAGGACTGATGCTAAAGCTGAAACTCCAATACTTTGGCCACCTCATGAGACGAGTTGACTACTGGAAAAGACTCTGATGCTGGGAGGGATTGGGGGAATGAGATGGCTGGATGGCATCACCGACTCGATGGACATGAGTTTGAGTGAACTCTGGGAGTTGGTGATGGACAGGGAGGCCTGGTGTGCTGTCATTCATGGGGTCGCAAAGAGTCGGAAACGACTGAGCGACTGAACTGAACTGATTGTCACAATGTTTACATGAAAGAAACTATCTTACAAGAGGTTATTTAGCTCTAAGTTGGGAAGATCTCCTGGCGAAAGAAATGGCAACCCACTCCATTATTCTTGCCCAGAAAATCCCATTGATAGAGGAAACTGGCAGGCTACAGTCTATAGTGTTGCAAAGAGTCCGATACAACTGAGCTACTGAGCACACAACACACACACAGACACACATAATAAAGAAAATAATCACTTTTTAGATTTAAAAGTTGTCTTAGAGAATTAATGTGTCCATGATAGCAATACAGACTCTTCTCTTAGAAAATTGTCAATATGTGAAAACTTTTCTTCCTCACTTTACGGCAGAGCTGGTAACCTCTGCCTTAGAGGACTAGAGAGGAATGTCGCAATGTTGGGGGTAGAAAACTCTGGATTTGCGACGATAGCGCTGCTTCTCTGGCCAGTACAGAGCTGCTTGGAGGCTGGTAGGGGTGGTGAGGCCCGAAGCAGCTTCTGGAATTTCTGAGCAGCCTTGGTCAGTACAAGATGGACCCAGTAGTCTTGAGTTACATGGACAGTCTACTGCGGCAATCAGACGTCTCACTACTGGATCCTCCAAGCTGGCTCAATGACCATGTTATTGGGTTTGCCTTTGAGTACTTTGCCAACAATCAATTTCATGACTGCTCTGACCACGTCTGCTTCATCAACCCCGAAGTTACTCAGTTCATCAAGTGCACTGGCAACCCAGCAGAAATCGCCATGTTCCTTGAACCCTTGGACCTCCCCAGTAAGAGAGTTATATTTTTAGCCATCAATGATAATTCCAACCACTCAGCTGGGGGAACCCACTGGAGCTTGTTGGTTTATCTGCAAGATAAAAATGGCTTTTTTCATTACGATTCTTATGGTAGTAGTAACTCATTCCATGCAAAACAGGTAGCAGAGAAACTAGAGGCTTTCTTAGGCAGAAAAGGAAACAAACTGGCCTTTGTGGAAAAGAAAGCCCCTGCTCAACAAAACAGCTATGACTGTGGGATGTACGTGATATGTAACACTGAGGCCTTGTGTCAGAACTTCTTTAGACAACAGCCAGAATCACTACTGCAGCTACTCACTCCTACATACATCACAAAGAAGAGAGAAGAATGGAAAGATCTCATTGCCAGACTTGCTAAAAATTAGCTGTTGAAGTATATTTGACTTTTGAAGTCTATTTCTGCCTGTCACCATGTATTGGATGGCTGCAGTCTCACTGCCTGAGGGAAAATGCCTAGGAGAGGAAAGCTTAGAATGCTTACTTTCTCCTGAGAGAAGTTGTCCTCCACATTATCCTAATGGAAAGTATCACTTTAACCCTAACTTCAGAGCAGTATGTTCTGTGAAGGTGTTTTCAAAATATGTACCAAAACTGATTAATTTCCTTTTGGGCTCCCTTATCCACATTGGTTTAGTCCAAAGAAAAAAGATTGATCTGTAAAACAAATTGAGAATATGTGAAATTTAGAAGCAAGAAGAAAATCATACAGCAACCAAAAACTTACTGCACAGCCCACATATTGCAAGAGATCAACTAGCTGGAAGCAGATCAAGACCTAACCTAATTCAAGATTGAAGTTTTATCAATTACTCTGTTCTGTGATAACTCTTCCATTCAACAAGCAAAGGCTTTCCCAGCTATTACCTTTGCCAATACTTGATAAAGATGGTGTTAACCCATAGTCACCCATCTAATTCCTGGAGCACTTTAAGAAAGGGGGAATGTTAAATAACTTCGTTAAAATTAATGTCTGTGGTGGACCTCTTGTTTTGCATCTGAAACTTACTCAAAGTTCGTTTATTTTTGAGATACAAAGGAGAAAAAGTGACCTTTCTCAACTCTTTCACTTAATTCAAAATGCAGACATTGTAATTTTTGAAATGTGGAACCAAGAGTAAAATGAAATGCTAGTCCTTCTAAAAAAAAAAAAGAAAATTGTCAATATGTGTATAAACTGAATCAGATCAGTACTGGTAGATTTTATAAGGTCAAACTGTATAACTACAGAAGGAAGAACAAATAGTCAAATCGGTCACGTATTAGAACTTTATATTTCAATTTTAAAGTTTAATAATATTCTATTTCAACTTTCCTTAATAATATTTGGAAAGCAAGTCACCTTTTTTTGAAATTACCTAATAGTATTCTTCCCAGATTTTCAATGTTAAACAAATTCTAAATTCACTAGGATAAATTACATGAAGCAAAATGGCAAGTGTTCAGCCATTAATTGACGCTTCCACTTGCAGGAGAGAAGGGATGAGAGGCTAGGAAAGGAATAGCTTATCTAGTTTGACTTTACATGGCTGAAATTCACTAAGATAATTGACAGCTTTCCTTTTGTAGTGCCCAAACTGGGTCTCAAATCAGTTCGTTTAAATCATCCCACATGGTGAAGTTATCCATTTATAACACACTTACATTTGGGGAAACCGCCGCTGCATGACATCGACAGCAGTTCAACTGAAAATCACATCTGAAACTCAAAATAAACAAGAAAAAGACCAGTCAATCTTAGGCTTGTTAAGCGCATTTTTATTGATTCTATTTACTTCCTTCAGCGTGAATCCAAAGGACAAAAACTGGTCCTGTGGCTTTTTCTCTTTCATTATCCCAAGCAAGAAAGGAAGGATGGCATAGAGAGCAGGAACATAAAATAGCTGTTTCTGCAAAAAATGATCTCCTTCCTCATAGCTTCATAATTTACTCCCAGTCCATAAGGTCTTCAGTTCCAGTGATTGGGCTGATGGATGACTTCACTTCAGCTACCACCGGCAAGGTGCTGTAATGTATCACTCCGCAGGCTGTACAATAGAACAAACGAACCAGCAGGATGGAATGGCAAGCGCGGGTGCCAAGGGAATTTTCTCCAGTGGAAGAGTAGATAGGCATTCCCGGGAATTATGTAGAATACAACTTGTAACGATTGCTCCCCTTGTGGACACGTGCATGTGTAACTTGATAGAAAAGGGCAATACTGGCATAAAAGAATGCCAAAATGTTTTCCACTTCAGTGCCCGAGTTTTTCACATGGCCAGATTTTGCGTTAAACAAAGCTCCAGCTCTATGCTCAGAGTTGTTAAAAATATAAATATATGTATATGGACAGAGGGAGCCTAGAGTTTTATCATTGAAACTTGGTTTACTATGACGATTGTATATAATTCAATGCTAAAGTAATGCTAACTGCTTGGTAATTCTTAAATCACATTTTTAGGATCACTCTTCAATCTCTTCATAAGTAAATACTAATTTTTTATTGAAGTATTGTTAATGTACAGTGTTAGTTTCTAGTATACTGCGAAGTGACTCTGTCTTATTGCATATATATTTTTCAGTTTATTTTTCATTACAGATTATTACAAGATATTGAATATAGTTCCCTGTACTAAACCATAGGATTTTGTTGTTTATCTATTTCATATACAGTAGTTTTTATCTGCTAATTCCAAACTCCTAATTTATCCACACAGCCCCCCAACACACCCGCATTCACCCTTGGTGAACATGTTTGTTTTCTATGTCCATGAGTCTGTTTTGTAAATAACTTCATTTGTATCTTTTTTATGATTCCACACATGAGTGATATCATATGATATTTGTATTTCTCTGTATGTGTGCTAAGTCACTTCAGTTGTGTCCTACTCTTTGCGACCCTGACTGTAGCCTGCCAGGCTGCTCTGTATGGGATTCTCCAGGCCAGAATACAGAAGTAGATTGCCATGCCCTCCTCCAGGGGATCTTCCCAACCCAGGGATGGGATCTGCGTTTTTTTACCACTAGCACCACCTGGGAAGTTCATATTTCTCTGTATGAGACAATACTAAACTGAAAAAATTAGGATGTGAAACAATACCTAGCAAATTGACAAAAGGAGCCTTGAATTTCCAGGCCGTTCCGATGTGTTCACTTCCATCCTTATCAATGCAGTTTGCATAGAAAAGACAAATTCTAACTAACCACACATTCTCACATTATCTAATAGAAATCTGCTTTGAACAGAATAAGGTTAAATGTTTATATCCTGATAGGCCTTTAGGAAGAGTTCTTATCAGCAAGGAATAAGAATGATTGCTAGCAATCCCTCCAAGTTAGTAGCAATTAGCAAGAAAAATTTATTGGCCAGCTCTTATAGTCAATTTATGGATCTATTTTGCCAAATTCTTTGTCTGATTTCATTTGAAAACTTTCATTCCCTGAGACACTCTGTTTGGAGGTTGTTCTGTTTGTTTTCAAGCTTTATACACAGAAACCTGCTCTCCTGGGCTTCCCAGGTGGCTTAGTGGGTAAAGAATCTACCTGCCAATACAGGAGACTGGGTTTGATCCCTAGGTGGGGTAGATCCCCTGAGGGAGGAAATGGCAACCCACTCCAGCATTCTTATCTAGGAAATCCCATGGACAGAGGACAGTGGTAGGGGGCAGAAGGGGGCGGTGAGTGTGTATGTATGTGTGTTAAAGATGGGAAATAATCCATAATCTTACATAAAATGATTGGCCCTGGTGATGCAGTGACCTTAATAAGCGAATGAAACCAGGATGTGGACTTCAACCTTTCCCTATTGAGATCGCCACATTTCATGTGATTTTTTTAACTTTTGTGGATTTTTAACTTTTTTTGCTCAGAAAAAAATGAAACTAGAGATATTAATCATTAAATGATATTGTATATATCTTTTATTCTCAAGAAAGATTTGAAACACTACTGCTTGCGAATGGATAATAAAACTGCTTCAGTTTCTCAGAGCAGAAATGACTCACTCTTTCCTGTCACATGCTATAAAATGATATTATTTGTAAAAAGGGATTCTGTCATCAAGTGCATTTGGGAAACACTTGATAAAACCAAGTTAAATAGGTGTCTTTACTGTATACCTTCGTAGAGTTTTTCATATGCTCATATATGCATTGAAAATATCCAAAAAGGGATATTGTATGCAATTTTTCTCAAGTGTTTTGCAAGCATTATTCTCATTTAAAACTTATTAATATCTTGAGAAACTTACATTAAGCCCAAAATATTTTGAAAAATGCTACTTTAATGTTGCATTCATAAGTACAACCAGTAATCTTTGATCTTATATTTCAATCGTGATTGTTAGTATTATGATACAATGCAATGCTATGACCTGTGCAAACTTCTCATTTATGTGTTATATTTTCTTTTGCTTCTGCTATTTTACAGAGTCAGAACCTTGTGGATACAGTCTATTTCTGATTCTGAAAAACTTCTAAATAGGTTGATGACCATTAGTAACAAAAGTGACATACCTTAAAAGAACTAACTCCTTATAACTACAGCTGTGAGGATCATGCTTTGTATAATAATCTGAAACTCTGGGTCATTTCCTGCCCACTTTCTAAGAAAAATTCAGCCCAAAACAAATTGTAAAGTAAATGCAGTTTGAGCCTTAATTTAAACTGATAGCTATTAAAATTCACCCCTCCTTTCATTTGACATTCAGAGATTCAAAGTCAGTGAAGAAAAGTGGCATAATCTAGTGGAAATAGCACTAAACTGATACTCAAAGAACCAAAGTTTAATCACTAACAACAGTATAACCCTGGGCAAGTCATTTTCAGGATCTCAGTTTCTCATATGTAAAACGAAGAGTGTATGATTCACATATTTGAATCTTTCATTCTGAAGATGGAATGGGAAATCAAAACTTAGTATTAAATTATAATGACTTCTAACACATATTAGGCATTGCAACTGGAAGTCACTGAAAACTAAAATTGTACTTCTTTTTTTAACTTAAATTATGTAAACAGAAATAGACTCTGATGTTCTGTTTAGTAAAACCTTGTACAGTTAGGATGAATTTCATGCCCTACTTTTGTAGTCAAATTTTTATAGATATAAGTATGTTTTTATTATAAATTGGGTAAGATCAGAGACTTTTGTTTTTAGCATGAGTATTAATCTATAGGCTTTTTTCTCAAATAGCAGTCTTTAGTCTAATAGATTCAGAATTGAATTGAGTATCTTTCAACTCATCAATCTACCAACACAAAGCTTTTTTAGTGCCTTTCTGTTTCAAGAAGAATGTGTACCTACTTGTTAGAAATCTTGGCACCATTTCTCTGCTGTATGTAGAAGATATAATAGCTTGACATTAAAAGAACTTAGCTTCAACGAAATATACGCATTAAGTGTCACAGACAATTCTTCTTGGCAAAGAAAAAAAAGGTATGAAAAGAGAAAACTGTAGTTTCGTGAGAAGAACACAAATTAAGCCTTTTAAAATGCCTTTGGTTTAACAACCTATGTTTCAACCATTGTTCGGTAAAAGACATTCATTACATTTTTTATGATTCATTGTTATAAATTTTTTGTTTTAAATGTCTTAAATGTGTCAATTTTACCCTTCTAATGTACATGTGAAATGCTTTATACCATTAAAATATTTTAAGGGAAAATATGACCTTGAATTTGTGCTTAAAAACATATTTTGATAAAATAAAAATGTAAATATTTGCAACTTCCAGGGCTTATGAAGGAAAACTTAGAACAAATCTAAATGTAAAAACAAACACATTTTTTTCTTGAAAAGGGCATAAACGATCTTACTCAGTTTGGGGGTAAAAGCATGTATGCTTCATTTTGAAAATGAGGACAAATGTTTTACTTCATTTGTTGGAGCACTAGAGTGTGCATGTGCGGGTCTGTTCAGGATCTTGTTTATCACTTTGCTTCTACCTCATTGAGGCACAATTACCAGGGTTAGAGGCTGCAGTCATCTTGCTAAAGATGATAGGTATTTAGTCATTGCTTTAGGGCACGCAGATGGACTCCCCAGAGTCCTGAGACACTGAGTCTTAGCCTACCTGCAGGCACCAAAGCAGGTGTGTGCGTTCGTGGGGCTCAGAATGGAACATACCACAGGTGATGCTAATTAAGCAGCCCAGGGACTGGGAAGGAGCACAGTTTATTGCTGATGGTAGAGAGCCAAAGGTTAGTGAAAAGCCGGATTGTCTGCTGGCCCGGGAAGATAAGAACACAAAGGGCACAGAAATGGATTTGAATACAGGCACTTACCCATGTGCCTTTTAAACTCCATAATGCTGCATATAATGGTGTGCTTTTAGCAGTAAAATTAGGTGTCCTTGTATGAATGTCCTAAATTATTAACATCAATTTATGTCACTGTTTAAGTAGTTAGTCCCTCTCTCTTTTTTTTTTTAATCACGAAGAGGGAGCATCAAGAAAACATTAGCCCAACCTCAAATAAGCTATGATTAAAATGAAAATCAGATGTACCATGCTATTTTAATGAATAGTTTTATATAATGTGACTTTACCCCCACATTAAGAAAAATTATTTTAATTTCAATAGCATATGAATTGAATAAATCTCCATCTTTCCCTGATTTAACAGTTATTTTTAAAATATATTTATTTAGGGAATGAACATGACATTCCACAGAACAATGTAATTGCATTTTTATGGCATTATGATCAAATAGCTAATTCTAATAAGGATAAATCAGAATTAATTCATGTTAAATGTATTGCAGGTAATTTTAAATTTTATATATGCTACTGCATTATTAGTTATATTTCATTTTTAACTAATAATACTAACCAGTAAGAAATGTTGCCTAAAGAACAATGACTGTTTACAGTAAGAAAGACATATAGCATGACTATTACAGATTTCAGCATGTTTTACTATAGAGCAGCTAGTTGATGATAAACCATGTCTAGTCCCCTAAGGGAGAAGGCAATGGCAAGCCACTCCAGTACTCTTGCCTAGAAAAATCCCACGGATGGAGGAGCCTGGTAGGCTGCAGTCCGTGGGGTCGCTAAGGGTCGGACACGACTGAGCAACTTCACTTTCAGTTTTCACTTTCACACATTGGAGAAGGAAATGGCAACCCACTCCAGTGTTCTTGCCTGGAGAATCCCAGGGACGGGGGAGCCTGGTAGGCTTCCGTCTATGGGGTCACACAGAGTCGGACACGACTGAAGTGACTTAGCAGCAGCAGCAGCAGCAGCAGTCCCCTAAAGTGTAGGTGGCAGTGTAATTGATCATTATGAAATTCAATTAAAGTTAAGTATGTTTTTCTTATCTTCTGTTGCTCAACAAACTACCCTGATATTTAGTGGTTTAACATCAGTACTGTTTTTATTTGCTCAAGATTCCGCAGGTCAGGAATTTAGGAAGTGGGTATACTTGACTAGACATTTTTTAGTTTTCCTCTCCTTTTATGTCATTTTCTGGGATTACTCATTTGCCTTCATTCAGCTGGGTTCCGTTCCGTCGCTCAGTCGTGTCCGACTCTATGCGACCCCGTGGACTGTAGCCTACCAGGCTTCTCCATCCATGGGATTCTCCAGGCAAGAATACTGGAGTGAGTTACCGTTTCCTTCTCCAGGGGATCTTCCCAACCCAGGGATCGAACCCAGGTCTCCCGCATTGGAGGCAGACGCTTTAACCTCTGAGCCACCAGAAATTGGGTCAGTGGTGGCTGGTGGGAGCTGGAATGCCCAAGATGGATTCATTCACCTGTATGGTGTCTCAGTTTGAAAGGCTAGAAGAGTTGAAGGCTGCCTGGGTATATATCTCTTTCTCTCTTCATGTCATCTATACAGTAGCTGGACATTTTTGTCTGACAGTCAAGGATTCCACAAGAGGAAAAAGAAGCTGCAGATCGTGTGTGTGTTCAAAGGTTACAGTGTCATTTCCACCTAATTCTGTTGATCCAATCAGTTTAGTAATCAACTAGACTCAAAGAGGGGGGAAAATAGATTCTAAAGCTTGATGTGGGAGTAGAACGGGAGCTACTTCCCGTGTCCTTCATTAGAAACACAATCTAAATCAGTTGAGTATTTTTTCATTTGATATCCAAAAAGGTTATATGTTTTAGAGGATTAGATTTAAAAGTGTGTCAGACCTCACATTGTCTCCAAAAGAGAGGTGAGATAGATCTTGAAATAATTGCTTGGCACACATATAAATTTGAAATCATTATGAAAAATAGTTAAATAGAAATTCAGAATCTGTACCCTCATTGCCCTGAAGCAGTGTGGCAAGAGCTGTTTCAACAAGAAGTACATGTTCACCATTATGAAACCAAACCTCAATGCACCTGGCCACTCAAAGAAATCTAAACTGGAAAGAATGAGATAAATTGTTATGGGTGAGAATTTCTACCCCACTTAAGAATAGCTTTTATTTAGAAACAAACTACTGACATCTTTCAGGGCCACATTGTGGCCTTGTTCACAGCATTTGAGAATGGTTACACTAAGGATGGGCTTCTCCAGGTGGCACTAGTGGTAAAGAACCTGGCTGTTAAGTGCAGGAGACTTAAGAAACACCGGTTTGATCCCTAGATTGGGAAGATCCCCTGGAGGAGGGCATGGCAACCCACTCCAATATTCTTGCCTGGAGAATCCCTTGGACAGAGGAGCCTGGTGGGCTACGGTCCCTAGGGTTGCACAGAGTCAGACAAAAATGAAACAACTTAGCATGCACACACATTAAGGATATTCTAGCCAGATATCATTGAAATCATGGTGACACCAATTTTCTAAAGGATCTTAAAGACTAATTTCTACACCCAAGGAGTGAAAAGCATTTTTGTCTTAAGAAGAATTCTTTGAAAAGAATAGAACTGAGAAAATGAAGTTTAATTGAAATCAAATTCTCTTTCTTTTATAGATATTTATTCTTAATTCTGATCAGTAATAAAACAAAATTCAAGAAGAGAATTTGATTTTCATATATTTAAACACTATCATTTCATTTCACTATCATATCATTTTGGAGATGGCAATGGCACCCCACTCCAGTACTGTTGCCTGGAAAATCCCATGGATGGAGGAGCCTGGTAGGCTGCAGTCCATGGGATCGCGAAGAGTTGGACATGACTGAACGACTTCACTTTCACTTTTCACTTTCCACTTTCATGCACTGGAGAAGGAAATGGCAACCCATTCCAGTATTCTTGCCTGCAGAATCCCAGGGACGGGGGAGCATGGTGGGCTGAGGTCTATGGGGTCGCACAGAGTTGGACACAACTGAAGTGACTTAGCAGCAGAAGCATCATTTCATTAGTTAAAACAGTAAAGTATTGAGAGGCAGAAACTTGTTAGAATCAAAGAGCAAAATGTCAAGCCTGGATAAGAACTCAGGAATTTGATCCAATTTTTCTTCACTGCCCAATGCACCATATTGATTCACAAGACTAATCTCATGGCTGTAAGTCAGGGATCAGCAAACCATGGCCAGGGGACCAAGCCCTGCCCTCTGATTTTGTAGAGTTCATAATGAGAAAGTTTCTTCTCATTTTTAAAAGGTTGAAAAAAATAAGAAAAAGAAAAATGTTTCGTGGCATGTCTTGAAACATACGAAATTTAAATATTAATGTTTATAAATAAAGTTTTATAAGAACATAGCCACACTCTTTCTTTTAAGAATTTTCCGAGGCAGCTTTCACACTGTAAAGGCAGAATTGAGTAGTTGTGAAGGAGCTCCCTTTTGGCCCATAAAGTCCGAAATGTTTACCATCTGGCTCCTTAGAGGAAAGCCTTTCTACCCTAACCTAGGTTTTTCTTCCCTTTGATTTATCATCTACTGTCCTTCCCTTCCTTGCCCTTCTACTTCTTCTTCCCCCTCACCACCACCCTCTTTCTTTCCCCACTTTTTCCTTTTGTTCCTCTCACACATTTTCTTTTTTATAGTACTTACTCCATCAGCTTTCCCTTTGACTTTTACATGTGATTATGTCCAGTGCATGGTTCTTTACATATATTATACTCAAGTCAAGACTCTGGCCAAGTATTTGTTTTGTTTCTTTTCCAAAATGGCACTCATTCCCATAAGCAGAGGTTTGTTTGCTTGTTATACATGTGGAGAAATTCAAACAGCTGTCTCTTGTCAACATTTCAACATTCGCCTGAACCTGAAACATGTTACACCACACCACATTAGCCAAAACAGAACATTCTGTTAACTAAAACAGAACATTCTTTACACTTGCACTTGTGCCCGAGCACGTGTGTGGCATAGGGCTTCCCCTTCTTCAGTGCTTTGCTTCAGTGCTTTCTCTTCAGCAAGGTCCTCCCAGACTACTTCATTCACAGTGGCACAGAACCCCACAATTCCTTCTCTTCCTCCCTAACTCCTTCACTGCACAAATATCTTAAAACGTATAACATAATTTACTTGTTTGTTATCTGCCCCCACTAGAACGTGAGCTTCATAAGGTCAGAGATTCCTATCAGTTTTGTTTACTGCTATATCCTGAGCCTGAAACAAAATCATTGTTTTTCAGTCACTCAGTCGTGTCCAAATCTTTGTGACCCCATGAACTGAAGCACACCAGGCTTCCCTGTCCTTCACCAACTCCCAGGGCTTGTTCAAACTCATGTCCATTGAGTTGGTGATGCCATCCAACCACCTCATCCTCTGTCATCTCCTTCTCCTCCTGCCTTCAATCTTTCCCAGCATCAGGGTCTTTTCTAATGAGTCAGCTCTTCACATTGGGTGGCCGAAGTATTGGAGCTTCAGCTTCAGCATCAGTCCTTCCAATGAATAGTCAGGACTGATTTCCTTGAGGATAGACTGGATTGATCTCCTTGCAGTCTAAAGGACTCTCAAGAGTCTTCTCCAATACCATAGGTCAATAGCATCGATTCTTCAGCACTCAACTGTCTTCATGGTTCAGCTCTCACACCATACATAACTTTGGAAAAACCATAGCTTTGGCTATACCATTTGCCAATAACCATTTGGCTATAAATGTCTGTTGGCAAAGTAATGCCTCTACTTTTTATTATGCTGTGTAGGTTTGTCATAGTTTTTCTTCCAAGGAGCAAGTGTCTTTTATTTCATGGCTGCAGTGATTTTGGAGCCCAAGAAAATAAAGTCTGCCACTGTTTCCATTTTTTCCCCATCTATTTGCAATGAAGTGATGGGACCGGATGCCATGATCTTTGCTTTCTGAAGCAAAATAGTCAATCAATATTTCTTGAATGAATGAAAGAATGAATCTTGGGCATTGAGACACATAAAAAAGTCTTAATTAAACCACTTGACCAAAATCAAAATGAATACTTTTTAAATTTTCAAGTAAAGTCATTTCCAAAGCTAAAAAGCTAAATTCTGAGGATTTTTCCCAAAAGAATGCTACATCTTTTGAAATTATAATTTCATTTTCCCAAATAAAATAGGACAGAGTAGAAACCATTTAGTTGTTTCACTATATCTTAAAATATTTAAATCTTTTTAGGTAACAAGATAATACCTTCAAATCCACTGACCTATTTTAGATGCCAAGAAGTACTGAAAGAAATGACAAATATTGAATGAGGTGAGAAACTCATATAAACTCAAATTTTTAGAAGATTTAAAAGTACGGTAGACTGAACACTGTTTTTCTTAATCCGTGACCCTAAAATGTCTTTAGAAAATGAAGATTCATTTTAGAATCAGGAATTTAATTTACTTGCCATTCCTAGTTTCTTTAATTTGGAACAACTTCTCCATTTGTCACTGGTTTTTTTGACCTTGATACATTCAAGGAGTACAGGCCAAGTATTTCACAGAATGTCTCTCTTTTGAGTTTGTCAAATGTTTCTTTGTGATTAAAACAGGTTGTGAATCTTCACCCGGAATAACATAGAAATGAAAAAGCTATTTGCTTTCACTACATTCCATCAAGTATAACATGATATGATTAATCCCATTCTTGTTAATGACAGATTTGATCACTTGTTTAAGAGGACATCTGCCAGCTTCTCCATTGTCAAGTCAGACATTTTCCTTTTCTTACTGGTAATTTGAGTTAGGAGTAGGGTAGATGCTGTGAAACTATATAAAACATCTTAATCAGGTGTCTCATCAAAGTTTCAATTAATTCATTTATTTAATCTATTAATATGGATTATGGTTTCTGAATATATTCATTTTGCATAATCTTTTACTGCCATTGTTTATTTGATACTCAGTGTGTTCTTGATTTGTCCAGTGGGAGCTCTTGAGTTGGTTTTTGTGTTACTTGGATGTTTACATCATTTTTTGAGTGTGTCATTGCTTTCTGGCATAGCAGCCATTTCAGGTTCATTTTATACTTTCCCTGCCCTGGTATCATTTCCACATTTCTATCATTTCTTTTGGATTATTACTGTTTCTAATTCCTCTCAGCGTACAGACCTAGGGAATACACACACACACACACACACACATATATATATATATATGTTAATGGCGTCTTTCCTACATGAGCTTCTGCATGCTCCCCAAACCCACATTGCTCCATAATTAGGTAACAATTTGTTCTCCTAGAGCATTCACAAATGCAATTAGTCACTTGAGCTTTCAATAAAAGAGGTGAGTGGCCAATTTCACCTGCAATTAACCAATTACCTCATGGTTTCATTTGCTATGCTTGAGTCCATGTGTTTTAAAACATTGTACTGTATCCAAAACATCCAGAGCAGAGTCAGGGACAATTTTTTAAATCCTAGATTAATGCACTTGAAGCAGCACACACTTTTTCTAATAGGGACTTAAAAATTGGAAATAATACAGATTTTGCTTGCTATTATGAAACAAATAATCCTCACATAGTAAAGTGCAGAATTATAGGACAGACTTTACATCAGAGTCTGTAAAGCTCACAGTGCAAAAATCGTTTGTTGCAGTATCTCTATTAAATCAACAAATTTTAAGAAATAAATTGCAGTGCTCTTTTCTTTTTTTCTATGTTTAAAGTAAAAATATGCATAGATAAATGTTTGATAAATAGGTACAGAGATAGGTAGATGATACATAGATGTGATTGAAATTGATGGCTGCTAATTTTCAATAATTTTTCTTGATGCATTTCATCTGCAACTAAGATGTTTCATTTTCAGTGAGAATCCAATCTCAGCTCTATTAGTTAGTAAAACACCTTATTTCAAATTTAAGATAGGAAGAGAACAATTGTTTCTGTGTGTTCCTTTGGTTCCCATCCCTGTGTTCACCAAGATCTCACCTAATCCCCACCTGGTACCCAATCCCTTTCAGTTACAAGATTTAGGGTCTTTTCTTCCAGCAACTGGTATAATAAAAGTGAGGGAATGACTGCCTATAAATGGTTGATTGCACCAGATAGCTCTTGAAAATTGCTGCCTCACAGGTGAAAGAGTCACCTTGGCTATTTACCATGTGACAGATCTTCCTTCACCTGAGAAAAATGGGATTAGATCAGCTTTCCTAGAAAAGCATGTGAGTACATGGATTGGGACAGTCCATTTCCAGAGTTATTTTTTTTAAACATTACAGCAATGCAGAAAAGGAAAACATGAGATATTCTTCAGTCTCCCTACTTAGCTCTGTTTCATGAGAATTAGAAAACATTAAGATTTTGGTTGAAGTATTCAAGACCATTTCGTATCTTTTAAAATGCTTATTCTTATCTCACATTTCATATTTATTGGCAATTCACTTTTTAGTCATAAAGGATAGAAGAACCTTCAGAATTTGCCTGGCTAGGTTACCTCTTTTAAATGGATAGAAGTCCAAACATGTTATGTACAGACTCAATCTATTCCTCTGTACTCAGTTTGGAGAAGTCTGATCTTTCCATTGATTTAAGCATAGTTATTAACCTCATGAAGTCTACAGTTGAATGTGACAGGCAGGCACGTACTCAATAATTCAGCAAAGTAGATTGTGACGACTGTTTATAAAGTAATGAAACATGAAGAAACAATAAGAAAATAAAGGAAAGGGATTATTGCAAATTCCACAGGGATACTACATAAAGCATTGGCATATAAAGCTGGTAGAAAGGCATTTCTTGAAGAATTAAGAGCGGTGGACTGGGAGGCCTGGCGTGCTGTGATTCATGGGGTCGCAAAGAGTCGGACATGACTGAGCGACTGAACTGAACTGAGCTGATGAACAACTAGAGGAGCAGAAGCACAACAATGTGGGAAATGTTAGAAGTATCAATACTCAAAGACATTAAATAATCATTCAAGCAATGCTTTTCAAGCACTTCCATATTTGATATGCCTTCCCTTGAATCTAGGAGGGTACTGTTTTCATGTTATATTTTATATAGCATAAATGTAAAAGAATTTATACTGTGCTAGTTTCAGGATCTAGGCCTTAAGAGACTGGCAGCTTCTACGTCTATCTCTTGGAATACTTGAGACCTAGCTACCATGCTGTATGGAAGCCCAAGCAGTAATGTGAAGCAAGCCGTGTGGAGAGGGATCAAGGCAAAACAATTTCAGTTGAGTTCCAAGCTGATGGCCAGTACTCACGTACGAGACATATGAGAAAGCCATCTTTGAAATGTACTCTCCAGCCCCAGGCAAATGGAACCATCTTGATCAGAGATGGCCAACCCATAAATTCTTAATATGCTCATAATGCAGATTTATTAGTAAAATAGTGTACTGGTTTTGTTTTAAGCCACTAAAATTTGGGGTAATATTAATATGTGACAAGATCAATAGGTAACAGAACAGCTACCAACATACCAGGACCCTACCAAGCCCATCATACCTAGGGAAGAAACTGAGAAAGTTAGTCTTGTGTTCATGAAGTTTACAGACTTGTGCAGTGCAGCAGGAACTGGGGTGTAGGTGTGGAAGAAAGCAGGATGCTGGAGAATATGAACTGAGAAAAGTAAGTTTATCAGTGATTAGATTGAGAATGTGGGGGGGCCTAAAATGTAAGTATATAAGTGTTTATAAGTAAATAATATAAGTATTTATAAGCATGTTTAGATGCGAAGGTAAACTATTGAAATTTTCTTAAGTGGAGAGTCATTTCAGATTGTGAAGGTGATGTTTGTATTTGGGTTCAACTGGAGAAAGCAACACTAAAAATAAAATTGCAATTTAGGAGACCCAAGAAACCCAGAAAAAAGATCCTAAGGCAAAGCCAAGAGAATGAAAAATTTTAGATTTGAGTGATACTGTCACATCTACATGAAGCAGATTTGATCTGTTTGTTAATTCATGCATCCAGATTCTTAGAATACTATCTAGTACATAACAGGTGGTCAATAACTGTTCATAGAATAAATAGATTTTTAAAGAATAAATAGATGTGACAGAAACCAAGATATCTTTTAGGAAAGTTATATATCCATTTGATTCAATTCACCTTCTCCACAGTCCAACAGAAATCAAAGGTAGTCAATCTACTTCACTCCATCCCTTTCTTTCAAAGATACAGATCCATGCATTGCTTAAACAAGGATAAAGGAAATACATCATTTGACCATGTTTCTATCCAAAGTGAATTTATCTAAAATACTACTTTGGTCTACTTGTATAGTATAAATTACACTACATTAATTTCTCACCTTTCAGCTTCCTGTATTTTGTACTTCTTACAGAATTCTCATTCGTAAACTAAAATCTGGCCTTGTTTGTAAAGTTTACCTGACAGTATATTTGTTGTTTGATGAGTTAAAGGCAATAATTCTCTATTTCCCAAATATGCAAATGAGTATCGCAATAGGATCTATATTCACTGACCTCTGAAAATTTACATAATTAAAATGACAAAAGGGGAAATTTGCTGAAAAGAATTGGGAACAAAAAATTTTATTTAATCATACATATCTAGTTAATTTAGATAACTAGCTACTACTCTAACAGCAGAAAGTGAAAAGAAACTAAAAGCCTTTTGATGAGAGTGAAAGAAGAGAGTGAAAAAACTGGCTTAAAACTCAACATCAAAAAACTAAGAACCTGGCATCTCATCCCATCACTTCATGGCAAATAGATGGGAAAACAACAGAAACAGTGGCAGACTATTTTCTTGGGCTCCAAAATCACTGCAGATAGTGACTGCAGCCATGAAATTAAAAGAGGCTTGATCCTTGGAAGGAAAGCTATGACAAACCTAGACAGCATATTAAAAAGCAGAGACATCATTTTGCTGACAAAGATTTGTATAGCCAAAGCTATGGTTTTGTAGTCATGTATGGATGTGACAATTGGACCCTAAAGAAGGCTGAGCCCTGAAGAATTGATGTTTTCGAATTGTGGTGCTGGAGAGTCCCTTGGAGTGCAAGGATGTCAAACCAGTAAATCCTAAAAGAAGTCAACCCTGAATATTCATTGGAAGGACTGATGCTGAAGTTAAAGCTCTAACACTTTGGCCACTTGATGTGAAGAGCTGCTGCTGCTGCTAAGTCATTTTAGTCGTGTCCGACTCTGTGTGACCCCACAGACGGAAGCTGACTCTTTGCAAAAGACTCTGATGCTGGAAAAGATTGAAGGCAGGAGGAGAAGACAGCGACAGAGGATGAGATAGTTGGATAGCATCACTGACTCAACGGACACGAGTTTGAGCAAACTTCAGGAGATAGTTAAGGACAAAGAAGCCTGGTGTACTGCAGTCCACAGAGTCACAAAGCGTTGGACACAACTCAGTGACTAAACAACAAGAACAGTCTAGTTACTTAGTCTAGGTAGGGAAAGCAAAATAAACTAACAAAGACTAAAAATTGTGTGTTCATTTCTTAGTCTTATAGTGGTCCACCAAAAGCATGTGTAGAAGTTTATTGTATATTATTCAATGTTAGGACTTCTTAACGCAGTTCATATTCTGTTTGCAGCACTGTTTGATTTGCTTTGCTTCAATATATTGAAATTCATCTAGAACAAAAATTTAAACAAAATGTATTTTACCTGTCATTTGGAGAAACTATTGGTCCATCACTATTTGCCTAAATGCAGCTTCTTATTTTAAAAATTTTAATTGAGAATGAAACTATTTTTAAATCATTTCAAACTAACTAAAAAAACAATATCTTTATATATTTTTGAAAGTGTGCATACACATATATTTAGTTTTTAGATGTTACAAGGGAAACTTTACCATATCTGGAAGCCATATGCCAAAAATGTTGAGCTATTATCAATTGATCTTTGCATAAAGCACTGAAAATGATAGTTCACACCATAATTCATTTAAATATTCCTTCCCTTGGAACATTGCTTCCCACAGATAGTAACAGAACTTGGAACAAAATAAAATATCAATATTATACACGTTTTCTATTTCTGCACTTTTCCATTTCTGGAAATGGTCATGGGATCATTTTATGACAGATTAATATCATCCATGATCCTAAATAGCTAAGAAGAAAAGTGTTAGATTCTTTTGGTAAAGTTGCCATAAGGACCAAATTTATTTTTTAACCAGTTCCTTGGAGTATCAACTGATTTTTAGTTTTGCAACATATGTATCACATCTTCAACCGTTTTGCCCCAATTCTAGTCCTTTTCATCCTTCAATAGTGAGGATGAGAAAACCTGGATTCATATGGATATGGTTGATTTGAAAACTACTTTTTAAACATTTGGAAGCTTTTCAAAACCAAAAGCATATTTACCAAGTGATCTTTTCCCCTACATTTTAAATCCATGTGCAACTTAAAAGAAACTTAGTCCATATGCTAGTTCAGATTCACTTATATTAAAATCATGAAAATTATGTTTAATAGCTATTTGACACACAAGAAACTTTTAAATGAAGTTTCTCTAAATTTTAGAGCTTTCAAAACATACTTTGTTCCCTATCCATCCTCAGCACTCCTCGCTACTCTCCAAGAAAAAATCAGATTTAATTCAGGACCTATGAATTAGATGCTTTGAATCTATCAATGATGATTAAGTAATAAAGAAAAATGTATTTAATTTTTGTCCCTTTGTCTATAGTTTTTTGTTTCAGTATCTCTACTCAAGTTCAAAATGGTCTGACTTTTTCAGGATCAATAATCTGAGGGATAAAGTCAATTTTTGCATTTGTGATTTCATACTTCCTTTACCATACATAAAATGCATGAGTTTTTTAGTACTGTTTGGTGTTTCATTATGAATAATACATGAGTCTTGAAACACCACAAACAATGCAAAATAATTTAAAGAGAAAAATAATCACTTTTTCCTCATCTTTTTCCTTCTCCAATCCCACCTTCACCTAGGTAATCAACATGAAGTGTTCTGTGTCTATCTGTCCACACCTTTAATAGCTGAATTTATGTGGTATAATTCTTTTTTTTTTTTTTTGGCACAAGTACACATAAATAAAACTGTGTGATTTAAAACCCAGGACTGAGATTTTTAAGTAGTGAGGGGAGAGGGAAGGAAAACAAGAAGTTATGTACACATAAACTAAGGGTGGAATGGAGCATAGAAAGAGATCTCCTTCCTGTGTGACATCTGAAGTCCTGGCCACATAATTAACCATATACTCACCTGAGATAATAAGTGGATAAGTGCTCTGAAAATTATAAAGAATAAATGAAAAGTGCTCATTAGCATATTACTATTGCACCATTTTAATATTTTGTTTTCCCAGTTCATTTCAGTTGCTCAGGCGTGTCCGACTCTTTGCGACCCCATGGACTGAAGCACGCCAGGCTTCCCTGTCCATCACCAACTCCCGGAGCTTACTAAAACTCATATCCATTGAGTTGATGCCATTGGTGATGCCATCCAACCATCTCATCCTCTGTCGTCCCCTTCTCCTTCTGCCTTCAATCTTTCCCAGCATCAGGGTCTTTTCAAATGAGTCATTTCTTCACATCAGATGGCCAAAGTATTGGTGTTTCAGCTTCAACATCAGTCCTTCCAATGAATATTCAGGACTGATTTCCTTTCAGATGGATCAGGTTGACAAGTTGTTCATATCTATTAACAAAATATTCATGAATTCATAAATTAGACAAATTTCTGACAGTTTGTACTACCTTTACAAATAATCATTTGGCCCATGTGGTGCTCCTGAATTTCTTTCTAACGTTGAATAACTCAAACTGGTTTTCAATGATAGTCGTATTTCAACATTCTCTATCTGAGGTTTGTGGACATTGACTGAATATGCAGTATTCTGAGAAGTTGGTAGAAGAGATTTATATCAATTCATGAAAGACAGTATTATTCTGAGAAAGAAGAGAAAAAGGATATACATACAAAGAAAGGATGTGTTTCACACTACAGTTTAATCTGAGCACCCTTATTTCTGTTTACAAAAAAAAAATCTACTTTATGTTGTCAAAAAAATTAACTTGTATGAAGTCAATTTACAAACTAGAGAAATTCAGATACGCATTAACAAGTGTTTCTTAACTGCAGAAATGTTAATAGTTTCTTTTACAGCCATAAATGTGTATAAAATATAAACATGAATAAGCCCATTCTATGTTTGACTAACATTACATCAGATTTTACTTAAAAGCAATGGCCTTCCTTTTGCTTCTACCCCAGGAACATATTATCATTAGCAGTGTCTCATGCTTACTCTTATTGTTTCTATCACCTATTGTTTTCACCGACGAAGCACAAGACACACTCACACAGCCATCTTTGTGTACAGAGCTGCATTCACCTACAGCGGACTGCATTTTGGTTTCTTAATTTATAAATCTTTGTTTCCAATGCAAAATGTGTAAAGCCTTACCGTTGGGAAAAACATCTAAATGGGTATCAAATCACTGTCAGATTCCTTCTCCCCAGTGTGCTCACCAATTCTGTGGTTCACTGTTGCAACTCTAGCTGTTCTTTAATTTTTGACTGACACAAATCCACATTTGCAGCCTTCAGTCTGTTACCACCCCATGGTGAAAACTCTACCCTCCAAAAGTTTTCTTTTGGTTTGTTTTTATTTCCATTTTCTTCTTATATTTCCTCAAAGAAGTGTAGTTTTTTAAAGAATGAATCTTTTGAGCCTTTATGGTACAAATACAAGGACAGTAGGAAGTTTAAAGCCTTGTTCATTTTACATTAAATTTTGGGGGAAGGCCTGGAACACATTTTCCTCCATGCATAATCAAAGTATTTAATGGGGGGAAAAAAAGAATTCTTTCTATATTTTATCAGGATTTTAAGTTTTTATTCTGCAATAATCCCCAGATGTTTTGGAAATAGTAAAACAAAATTTCAAAAATCAGAATATCACTATTATCTTACTAAAAATGAAGAATTCAGCAACAATTATAGCCAAATGAACTAGAATAGAATTTCCCCTTTCTGACTTAGTTTTCAATGCTGGATAGCTGATGTGCTTTTTGGCAGATCAGGTGTATTCTTTGGAGAGCTATACCTGAAAGTGTGGTGAATATTGGTTGCGTGAACATCCAGATCAGCCTGAAGCAATAGTAACATTCTGTCATTCTGAGCACGCCCAAGCTACTTTCTCCCTAGGCTTCAAATTTAGTAGGAAGATCCCCTGGAGAAGGGTCTATCAACCCACTCCAGTATTCTTGCCTGGAGAATACAATGGACAGAGGAACCTGGAAGGCTATATGTTTCAGATGCTGCATTAAAAACTTTATCTTTTAAAGCCTTTAATTGAATGCTCACCACCATTGTCCAAGAGGTATCATTGTTACATTCATATTTACATAAAGGGATTAAGACTTGGAGAGGCAAAGTAACTTAAATTCACATAGCTAATGAATTTAGGAAACACAATGTTTTAAAACTGTGAACTTCAAAGTTACAGCTGAGACAGAAGGGTCCTTTCTCCCCTGTACTCTCCTTACTCACCTCACACTATCCCACCCATTTTTAAAATTTTTAAGTGGTCATCCTGGAGATGGTTCAGTGGGTAAAGAATACGCCTGCCAATGCAGGAGACACAGGAGATCCTGGGTTGAGAAAGTCCCCTGGAGAAGGGAATGGCAACCCACCGCAGTTTTCTTGCCTGGATAATTCCATGAACAGAGGAGCCGGGCGAGCTACAGTCCATGGGGTCACAAAGACTCACACATGACTGAGTGACTAAGCACATGCAACCTGGAAATATACACCACAATTTTTTCTTTTTCATATCAGAATGGTTTCATGACATTCACTAAAAACTAAGAATATCTGTTTGATTAAAGTATGAACTGTAGTCAATCTATCAATACTGATTTCTTAGTTGTGACTAAGGTATGCTATGAATGTCAGAAGCTAACAGCAGAGGAAATTGAATGTGGAGTATATGGGAATTACTGTGCCATACTTGAAACAGTTCTAAAATAAAAACGTATTAGATATAACAACTTCATATGCATACCTAATCAGTGTTTAAAACCATCCATCCTACAATGAACAGCCATCTTCCATTACAATATTGTTATGTTTTTGCTAAACAGGGACATAATAATCTTCTCAGCAACAAGCAAACAAAAAAAAGCTGGTCTCATTAAATCCATTCTTCTTAATGTCAGAAGTCCTTATTTCTTCTTTCAAAAGCATGATATTGCTTGGATCATGAAAAAATATGAAAGCAAATTAAAGTCGTCAAAGGAAAGGTGTTTACAAAATGTTATTAATGAAACAATCCATCTACACAGATGTGAACATATTTTAATAACCTTGGATATGGCAGGAAGAGTCATAATGTAAAAAGAGATTTACATGTATAAAAGCTAAGGGAAAAAAATTTTCAACTTTCAGCATTAAGATCTTAGTTCATAAATCAGAAGGGAAATAGGAAAAAAATAAAGGCATTAGAAGAAGATATGAAAAAATGTAAAAGAGTAAAGGTATCTTTCATTAATCTTTGTGAATATATGGTGACACACAAGCTACAGAAAACCAGTTTACTGTTTGAAGGTTGAATGTGAGTTCAGAAGTATCAGCATGGAATTTCAAGTCAATAAAAAATAAACTCATATTGTTTATGCAGTAATTTATAGTGTCCTGGTTGAATTAAAAAGGATTCTGGAATACACCTTTTCCGACTGAAACCCATTTTGCTGTTTTAAAAGTGCAAGGTGTTTTGAGAATGGATTAGGAAGATTATAAAATACATACTAATAAATCACAAACACTTATCCTAAAATCAAATTAAAACCTATCTTTGCAGAGTTCATTCAAAAGCATTTGTTCTTTTGCACTAAATGGCTTGTGGTTGACAAAAATGTAAATTATATTAATCTTAAAGTGTGCTTTGGATATAAACTAAGTCTAATACATACAAAGTTCTTATTTTCCTACTTAATAGAAATTCCAAAAGACCACTTTCTTTTCAGAGAGAAACTTGTTGAAGTAATAACCTATTGAGGACTAGAAATCCTAAGGGATTAGTTATGGATACAGAGCTTTCAAATTTCTAGGTCACTGCTTGGAATCTGAAACCAAACCCACAGGGACTAAAAGGCATTATCAGGAAAGGCTGTTAAATGACCTTTATCATATGGTCTCGGTGAGAGACAGGTGTCCACTGTTTTCAACCATCTGGGTTAAGAAGCAAGAACATAAAAGGGTATGATTGCCCCTAAAAATGATCTCCAGAGATTTGGTTTAGGCAAAACATTGAGGCTGGACAACTCCATACACAATGACTTAACATAATACCTCTCTCTCTCTTTCATGCTCTCTTTCTCCCCCGCTCCCCTGACGCATGCTCAGCATGAACGTCACTGAAAAGTATTTATTGAGAAGATGCTTCAGTAAACAGGGAATTATCACTTTGACTTGGAAAGGAAAAGATTAAATTTTCTCAAATGGTATAAAGATTTGGGTCAATAGAAAAGGATGATATATCAGACTTGCAAATAAAAAAAGAAAAAAGTGTGCGTCAATTACACAGGTTTAAAATTGTGAAGACAAGTGCAAAACTTATTACAAAATAGTTTCAAATTGCACAATTTCATAAGCTAATTTTCCTCCAGTCTAAGAAATTTTAAATCAAGTTCTGTCTTTCAAAGCTTTGGTGGGTAGAGATGCTTATATAATATAGAATTGGAGAAAGTGGGTAAACAGTAATCCAAGTACAAAATGAAAGATGAAATTGAATCAAAAGCGTTTCATGTATTACTGTTAAGAACTGTTTTCATCACCAGAAATGACAATGAACTTTTATGTTTGAGTACCAATATTGATGAAGTTCCTATAGTAATATTGGGCAGTAGAGTAATTGTCACAACTCGCCCCATCAACAAAAAAAAGAGCAAACTCCATGCACAATCTCTGTTACTTATTTTGGCCACAACCAATATAGAGACTTGTGTCTGGCATTCAAATAATCTTTCTACGTAGCATACTAATTTTAGCTAAGCTCCTTCTTTGAAAAATGTGCTTTAAAAAAAAAATTAGAGCTGCTATACAAAGACTTGAGAGTGAGATGGGGAAAGAGAGCCTGTGGTTGATGAAATGCAAATGAGGCTTGGCTCAGACAGCTGGCTGCTTTGGATGACACGGGTGATAAATGGTTCTTAAAACATGAGCAGGCATCAGGCTCCCGATTCCGTGTCGGACTGGCAAAAACAGCAGTATTACTAGATGCTTCCTTTAATTAATGCAACACTACTGCATTAGTCAGGACACTGCCGATAAATGGGAGAGAAGTGATATCGAAGGTAATATCAGAAATCTTTCAACCTTGAAGCTGGGATGTGTTGGCCAAAAGCCGCAGTATTGTAAGAGGTTTAATTGTATTTGTAATGTACCAGTGCACCATGACAAAAATGGGGAGATAGTGCAGTCGGGACCAGGAAAGGCTGTGATAAATGAGAGAATGAGTGATTACACAGTCAGGAGGACTGTGAAAACAGACAAAAGACAGGCAAACGGAAAGGGGGAGTTCAGCCGCCACTGTAATTTGCAAGAACTCAGAGGAACTTTGAAGTGGACAAAAGAGTAGAATCTGGTCCTCCAGGATCTGTCAGGGCTAAAGAATGCACGTAATAGATGAATAATTCAGTGTGCCCCCGAATATGATCAGACTGCATGTACCTTGCAATAGTGTATATACTTTAACGTACATCAAAATGGAGATGTATATATTATTGGGGCAGTGTCTGAGAGATACCTTTTAAAAATTTGCACTCACACACAGGCACAAGATATTTTAAAGAAAATATATCTGGACCTGGCTACCTTTTAAGAGTGTCATCTTGCTCTTGGGCCAAATTTCCACCTAGAAAACAAATAAAGTCTTTTCCAAAAACACCAGCATTGAAAATATGCTGCATCAAAGTAAGATATTTTTAAAGAAGATAAGCCAGTAAATAATTTTCTGCAACAAGCAGATGACACAGAATTGGCCTCCAGTCTCACAGTGGATGCCAGTGAGAATTCCATGAAATCATATCTCCTTTCCTGTGTTGTTAACTACAAAGATGACAGTCTCAACCACAATGACAACCACACCTAAAACTGCCCTTTCTTGACACTCTTAGCTTTACTTTCCTCCTCATTTCTTGATCTTCCAGCCATGACCTTCTATAGCAGTTTAGAGCAAAGGTTCCCTGGTGGCTCAGTGGTAAAGAAGTGGTTTCTCAATGCAAGAGGCATGAGAAACATGGGTTCAATCCTTGAGTCGTGAAGATCCCTGGAGGAGGAAATGGCAGCTCACTTCAGTATTCTTGTCTGGGAAATCCCATGGACAGAGGAGCCTGGTGGACTGACACAGCTTAGTGACTAAATAACAGCAACAAGCAAACTTTTTTTGTAACAGGAAAGAGAGTATTTTCAGTTTTGCAGGCTCTAGTATCTGTCTCAAAATAGCTTCCCTGACAGCTTAGTGGTAAAGAATCTGCCTGCAGTGTAGGAGACACACCCAGGTTCGATTCCTGGGTCGGAAAGATCCCCTGGAGAAGAAAATGGCAACCCACTCCAGTACTCTTGCCTGAAGAATTCCATGGACAGAGGAGCCTGGCAGACCACAGTCCATGGGGTTGCAAAGAGTCGAACATGATGGAGCAACTAACACACACACATATCTGTCTCAGCTACTCAACTCTGACTTTGTAGAGCAAAAATAACAACAGACAATTTGTAATGAATAAAGTCTATGTTCTATTAATAATAAAACTTTATTCATAAACAAGCAATGAGCTAATTTGGATCATGGGTTATAATTTGCCAATCCCTAGTGGAGCATCCAAATTCTCCATAGTTTAAGTACAATGTGAGTCAGGCCAATAATTGCACCTCTCCCAGCATTGCTTACAAAGAGAGTGAAAGAGCCAGTCAGGAATACCTTCTTTTGATAGGTGTCCTCTCAGGAGTATACGGGAAAGTCATTACATTATATTTGGGCCAATGCCCTTCCTTCCTCCTTTTCTCCTCTTCTGAGATGAGTAAATTCAGTCACACAAGTATGGTCAGCCTAGATCAGCTGGGTCAGAGGATATGTCTCAGCCTTTTGTATTCATTTCAATGTGGCTATTTTCTCATTTCCCTGATATGTAGGAGCCACTCAGCTAGTCTGGGGATTTCATTCCGAGTGATTGTTCCATGTGTAACTGTACATTCAGTGTATCCATGGAAAAGAAAAGTTTAGGAGATTCCTAAGTCACAATCTTGATGCTTTTGAACTGGGGTGTTGGAGAAAACTCTTGAGAGTCCCTTAGACTGCAAGGAGATCAAACCAGTCAGTCCTAAAGGATATCAACCCTGAATTATTTATCAGAAGGACTGTGGTTGGAGCTGAAGCTCTAATACTTTGGCCACCTGATGCAGAGAGTAGACTCATTGGAAAAGACCCTGATGCCCGAAAAGACTGAAGGTAAAAGGAGAGGGGGTGTCAGAGGATGAGATGGTTGGATAATATCAGTGACTCAATAGACATGAATTTGAGCAAACTCCAGGAGATAGTGGAGGACTGAGGAGCCTGGCATGCTGCAGTCCATGGGGCTGCAGAGTCCAACATGACCCAACTTAGCGACTGAACAACAACGAATGTCATTATCTTGGTCTCTCTCCTGCTTCTTAACATTAGTGTTAAACTTTTCTTACACAAGGATAGCAAAACTACGTCAACACTTCTGTAAATTTCTGTCATGTATTGTGTTTCATTTTGTTATCTGCTTACAACTTTGTAAAAGTTATCGATTGCAGCATAACACACCACCCCTCCACCAGAAACAAACGCTGTCCTTTCAGCTCACACATCTGTAAAGACCTCAGCCTTGGTCTAGGCTGAACTTAGCTGGTTTGATTGGATTTGCCAATCTGCAGTTTTCTTCTCTGGGAGAGTTCTCTGTTCCTTACTGCATTCTTCAGTTCAGTTCAGTTCAGTTCAGTCGCTCAGTCATGTCCGACTCTCCACGACCCCATGAATCACAGCACGCCAGGCCTCCCTGTCCATCACCAACTCCCGGAGTTCACTCAAACTCATGTCCATTGAGTCGGCAATGCCATCCAGCCATCTCATTCTCTGTTGTCCCCTTCTCCTCCTGTCCCCAGTCCCTCCCAGCATCAGAGTCTTTTCCAGTGAGTCAACTCTTCGCATGAGGTGCATTCTTAGGGCAGCTTAACTAGGGAGGTTGTGCTCTTCATGTCTCTCATCTTCTTTCTGGAACCAGGAAGTAGCTGAAAATTTTCTTCTCATGGCAATGATAGAGGCATAGAAGGTCTTTCCCTGGAATTTGAAAATGAAACATTTGAATTTTCATATAAATTTCATGTAATTATAAAGCGTTCACATGGTGCTAGCGGTTATCCACCTGCCAGTGCAGAAGATGTAAGGGACGCAGATATGATCCCCGGGTTGGGAAGATCCCCCAGAGAAGTGCATGGCAACCCACTCCAGTATTTTTACCTGGAGAAATCCATGGACAGATCCTGGCAGGATATAGTCCATGAGGTTGCAGAGAGTCAGACACGACTGAGCGTCTGAGCACACAATGATGCATTATATTTAATTCTTCATCCTGTAATGACCATGATTAATTAAATATATGGAAGAATGTATTAACTCTCTTGCCACCACCTTAATACTCATATCTGTCTCTTGGATTTCAATCAATAGCTCTCACTTTAGAATTGAATGCATTATTCCTAATGTAAAGTCATTAGTCTCTAACTTAGAGGGGTTTTTTTTTACATGGCTCCAACTGAGATCAAGCAGACTATGCTATTCCTTGAAAACTTTCTTGTGTAACTTAAAAACTTATTTCAAGGAGTTGGAGTAACTAAAAAACTAAGGATTAAGGATTTTTCTTTCTTTCTTTTTTTTTTTTTGCTTTAAACGGCTCCTCAGGGAAGATGAATTGGACTGGGGTAGGTTATAATTCTTTTTTCTACAATGTTCATGACATGCACTAATGAAAATGTTCACCTTTATGTTCCTCTTGATTATAACCAAGGAATTTTTGATGCTACATAGGCATAAATTTTTGTTTCTTGATTAGGAAAGGGCAGTCTGGTTATAGAGTCTAATTGCTGAAAGATGAAATTTGAGAACTGAAGGTCATTCCGAAGTTATAATTCTTTCCCACATCCTTACAAATAACTAAACTTTCATTCTTTAAAAATTTGAGGTTAAGCTTTATTTTCTGAGGTTACCTCTTGTATTAGCACTTTCAAAAACAGCTATCTACATGTATAGTGAACCTCAATAGAAAACTCATCTTCCACCATAATATAAACATATATGTATAAGGTGGCTGAAGAACACCTTTCTGGGTTATTTAGCAATAGAAAGTCAACTGGGCAAAATAGACACCAACAAGTTTCTTTTGACCCTTCCACTGTTGAAAATAATGCATTTCTTAACAAAGGACATTAAAGATTGGCTAGAGACCCAGAATGGTGACTAATGTCTGGTTTGCTTCCCTTGTCTAAAATGTGCGGTACGACATTTATGCACAGGTGGGGGTCATGAATAATTGCCATCAAGATCAATCAACTATATATGAAAAAGTTTTATCATAACTATAGTTTATGCTTCTACTGTAATAGGAAAAAATGTTCCCTGTGATACTATAAAGTTTCCAGTTTTCAATTCTCTAAACTTCAAATCATTAAATGCACCAATCCATGTACATATCAATTTAGCTATGTATCCATCTATCAGTATACTTAGTCGCTCAGTTTTGTCTGACTCTTTGTGACTACAAAGACTGTAGCCTACCAGGCTCCTCTGTCCATGGAATTCTCCAGGCAAGAATACTGGAGTGGGTAGTCATTCCCTTTTCCAGGGAATCTTCCCAACCCAGGGATCGAACATAGGTCTCCCACAGTGCAGGCAGATTCTTTACCATCTGAGCCATCAAGGAAGCCCAAGAATACCAGAGTGGGTAGACTATCTCTTCTCCAGAGGATCTTTCCCACCCAGGAATCAAACCTAGGTCTCCTGCATTGCAGGTGGATTCTTTACCAGCTGAGCTGCCAAGCAAGCCCATCCATCTATCTAATATATATGGAATAAAAATTTTCTTTATCCTAGACTTTATGAAAATGTAATAATGGTTATCAAATATTCAACTTGTTAAGGTGTGTGACTTAGAAGTTAGTGCTTCTCCAATCTATAAAAAAATAAAAAGGGTAATTCTCCACTATTCTCATTTGCAGGCTTATTCTGAGGATCAACTGAGATAATGAACATCAACAACATTTTGCAATCTGAAATCTTAGATACTTTAATATAAAGGAAATATTTTTTGTTTGATATTTGTGATACAGTGGAAAGACTACAGGCTCTGCTACTGCTGCTGTTGTTTAGTCACTCAGTTGTGTCCAACTCTTTGTGACCCCACAGACTGTAGTCTGCCCAGTTCCTCTCTCCAAAGGGATTATCCAGGCCTGTAGGCTCTGCAGGTAAATAAATAAATCTCATTGTTCCTCAACTACAAAATAGGAAAAAAAAATATTTGGACTTAAAATGTTATTTGGAAAGCATCTAGTTCCTTTCCCAAAATATATATAATGCCTGTTCAATATTATTAATATAATATATCAAAATGGATGAAGATGTGATCTAAATGAGGAGGCAGAGCAGCAGGCAATTTCTGGTATATGGACTATTTGGAATTAGATTCACGTTTCACTGCCCAAATTGTCCATTAAGAAGACCACTGGCAGTAGCTAGTAAGATATGAAGACAAGTACAGCCCCTCAGTAGGGAAGGAAGCATCAAGAGGTGGGAGACTCGGGGAAAGCTTCTTTTCATAATAAGGGAATTAATAAAAGTCTGAAGACCATCCCAGTGACTGCACAAACGGGACCGAATTTAGAGGGAAGGAAATGTTGCTGTCTCTGTGGGCACGTATATTGTGTTTCTACAGTTTACTGTAGATCCATCATGTTCTGGCAAAGACAGATTTGCTCAATGACATCCAATATTTTACATAATTATATAAATATGTTATGGACATTCAATACATGTATATCCACATGCAATACATTTAAGCTTTAATTTTTAAAGCCCTTTATATTTCAAAGTCCTGTTATCACCACCTTTTACTATTTACTTTTTGCAGGAATCAAACTATCTGCTGTTATCTACCTTTATCCAGGCCTTTACTCTTGCCATTCATCTGCATTAAATACTTTTTCTTTTTCTATGTTTGTTTAATTCCTACCATCCTTTAAAGCCAAGTTCTTCCATGAAGTTTTATTCTCTGAATTCTCCACTGCACTCTAATCCCCTTGCTCTCAGATCTTCTATTGCACTTAAGCTGTAACACTCCATTTAGCACATTCCCCAGCTCTAATCTTGTCACATTATGTTAATCTTGTCATTGTAAGCCCCTTGTGAGCACAGACTATGGGGAAGAATAAGAATTGGTTCTCTCAACCTCTGTTCCACCTCCTTTCATGTTGAAGAAATGAGAAGCCTAAAAACATTCCTAGATTTCCTAGCCAAAATAAGATTCCAGAAGAGAATCAGGTTCCACCAATTAGATTTACTTTGAGATGAACTGGAGGATAGGAAATGAGGCCAAAGCATTCTCTTGAGCCTCGTTGTTTATGCTGATGAGCAGCATTATAGCCATGGGCTGTTTTTCTGCTGTGATGTTCTTGGGTCCTTTTTCCACCTTATCAGACACATGCATCAGTAGGTGCGGCTATTACCGAGGTGGCTTTTTCACCCCCTCTGCCTTGTTCAGCTATAGGGATGTGTTTTGAATTCCTGACAACAGTGATGACCAGTGGCTCCAGTAAAAATTAATCAACAGAAACTTCAATTAAAATATAGCTGAGAGGCAACAGAGAAGGAGCTCTCCTGCCCTAATCTGCAGGTCAGGAAGCTCGACAGGAAGTAGAAAGACCCCTCTTCTTGCCTGATAAGAGCTCAGCTAATGAGACTATCACAAGTCAGCCAATAGAAAGCCTTTATACTTTGAATTTTCAGTTCTTCCAGTGAATTCTGTTTACTTTATCTCTCCCAACTTCCTTTTCTCCCCTTTAAAAGATTTCTCCTGTCCTCCTGTATGGAATTGTGCACGTTGCTCACCATGTGCAAATACCAAATTGCAATTCTTTGCTGATCCTTCATAAACCCATTTTTGCTGGAAAATAACTGGCAACCTATTTGTTTTAGATCAACATTCCTAAAGGCCCTGCCTTGGCCATGCCCTTGAAATTTATCAATATTTCTAAGCATCTGAACTCCTTATTGCCAAATTCAGACTTAAATTGAAGAAAGTAGGGCAAACCACTGGACCATTCAGATATGGCCTAAATCAAATCCCTTATGATTATACAGTGGAAGTAAGAAATAGATTTAAGGGACTAGATCTGATAGATAGAGTGCCTGATGAACTCTGGACAGAGGTTCGTGACATTGTACAGGAGACAGGGATCAAGACCATGCCCATGGGAAAGAAATGCAAAAAAGCAAAATGGCTGCCTGAGGATGCCTTACAAATAGCTGTGAAAAGAAGAGAAGCAAAAAGCAAAGGAGAAAAGGAAAGATATAAGCATCTGAATGCAGAGTTCCAAAGAATAACAAGGAGAGATAAGAAAGCCTTTCTCAATGATCAATGCAAAGAAATAGAGGAAAACAACAGAATAGGAAAAACAAGAGATCTTTTCAAGAAAATTAGAGATATCAAGGGAACATTTCATGCAAAAATGGGCTCGATAAAGGACAGAAATGGTATGGACCTAACAGAAGCAGAAGATATTAAGAGGTGGCAAAAATACACAGAAGAACTCTACAAAAAAGATCTTCACGACAAAGATAATCATGATGGCGTGATCACTCACCTGGAACCAGACATCTTGGAATGTGAAGTCAAGTGGGCCTTAGAAAGCATCACTATGAACAAAGCTAGTGGAGGTGATGGAATTCCAGTTGAGCTATTTCAAATCCTGAAAGATGATGCTGTGAAAGTGCTGCACTCAATATGCCAGCAAATTTGGAAAACTCAGCAGTGGCCTCAGGACTGGAAAAAGTCAGTCTTCATTCCAATCCCAAAGAAAGGGAATTCCAAAGAATGCTCAAACTACCGCACAATTGCACTCATCTCACACGCTAGTAAATTCATGCTCAAAATTCTCCAAGCCAGGCTTCAGCAATATGTGAACCGTGAACTTCCAGATGTTCAAGCAGGTTTTAGAAAAGGCAGAGGCACCAGAGATCAAATTGCCAACATCCGCTGGATCATAGAGAAAGCAAGAGAGTTCCAGAAAACCATCTATTTCTGCTTCATTGACTATGCCAAAGCCTTTGACTGTGTGGATCACAATAAACTGTGGAACATTCTGAAAGAGATGGGAATCCCAGACCACCTGACCTGCCTCTGGAGAAACCTGTATGCAGGTCAGGAAGCAACAGTTAGAACTGGACATGGAACAACAGACTGGTTCCAAATAGGAAAAGGAGTATGTCAAGGTTGTATATTGTCACCCTGCTTATTTAACTTATATGCAGAGTACATCATGAGGAACACTGGGCTGGAAGAAGCACAAGCTGGAATCAAGATTGCTGGGAGAAATATCAATAACCTCAGATATGCAGATGACACCACCCTTATGGCAGAAAGTGAAGAGGAACTCAAAGGCCTCTTGATGAAAGTGAAAGAGGAGAGTGAAAAGGTTGGCTTGAAGCTCAACATTCAGAAAACAAAGATCATGGCATCTGGTCCCATCACTTCATGGGAAATAGATGGGGAAACAGTGGAAACAGTGTCAGACTTTATTTTTTTTTTTTTGGGCTCCAAAATCACTGCAGATGCTGATTGCAGCCAGGAAATTAAAAGACACTTACTCCTTGAAGGAAAGTTATGACCAACCTAGATAGCATATTAAAAAGCAGAGACATTTCTTTGCCAACAAAGGTCCGTCTAGTCAAGGCTATGGTTTTTCCCGTGGTCATGTATGGATGTGAGAGTTGGACTGTGAAGAAAGCTAATCGCCGAAGAATTGATGCTTTTGAACTGTGGTGCTGGAGAAGACTCTTGAGAGTCCCTTGGACTGCAAGGAGATCCAACCAGTCCATTCTAAAGGAGATCAACCCTGGGTGTTCATTGGAAGGACTGATGCTAAAGCTGAAACTCCAATACTTTGGCCACCTCATGCAACGAGTTGACTCACCGGAAAAGAGTCTGATGTTGGGAGGGATTGGGGGCGGGAAGAGACGGGGACGACAGAGAATGAGATGGCTGGATGGCATCGCCGACTCGATGAACATGAATTTGAGTATACTCCGGGAGTTGGTGATGGACAGGGAGGCCTGGAGTGCTGTGATTCATGGGGTTGCAAAGAGTCGGACACAACTGAGCGACTGAACTGAAGCATCTATTTCCCTTTTTTAAAACTTTTCCAGTTAATAATTCTTACAGTGATTTCTATGTTCAACATTGAGTCCTGACTGGTATGGAGATTGGATGTTATGTTTCATTAGTGTCTCTGACAGCTCATCCAAAGTAGGAGACCTAGTAAGACATCATTAGACACATGAATCATATGAGTGATTTGTTGCTATATAACAAATTGAAGGTTAGTCTCTCAGTCTTATCTAACTCTGTGACGTCCATGGGATTCTCCAGGCACGAGTACTGAAGTGGGTTGCCATTTTCTCCTCCAGGGCATCTTCCCACACCAGGAATCAAATCCACATCTCTTGCATTAGAAGGATTCTTTACCAGTGAGCCACCAGGGAAGCCTTGAAATATCATTATCTAATAAATTAGTCACAGATCTTAACTCTGTTACAGTGTGGGAAGGGACTACAATAGAGTCTGAATTCCAGGAAATGGAGACAGTTTTGGAGGCTGTCTGCCCTCTCTACCAATAATTCCTGTCTGTCCTACATGCAAAAATATTCTTGACCCCTCCCGATGACCACAAATTCTGACCTCATTCCATCTTCAATGTGATACCTGAATCTTACTGTCCAATCAGGTCCACAGGCAGGTGAGTCTGTTTGTAATTCCTAAAGGAAAGCTCCTTGAGTCCAGATCCTCTCAACCTGGTGTCCTGTGAACTAGAGTCAAGTGATCTTTCCCCTACCCCCTCACCCACACACACACACACACACACACACACATTGTTGGGACAGGCAAGGAGAACTGCTACAGGAATTCCTATTCCAAAAAGGAAGACAGGAGACACACACCCTGACCCACAGCAGTTCTGAAATCCATCCAGGCACCTGGTGAAAGTTCCTCAGTTAAGACTCAGTTCAATTCCTATTTGTAAATGACTTACCATGGTTCTGGCCTCCACACTCCGGTATCTTGGTTCTACACTATCATTTTTTTTCACAGAAGAAAATGTGTGTCTGCAGCTGCTTCATGCTTGCAGAAATTTGGAAATCCAAAGACTCATTTTCTGCTCTCTGTCCCTTGAGTCAAGCTTTCTGCAATTCTTCAAATATAATTTTCTTTAAAAATATTTTAGTTTCCTTAAATCATATTAAGGTTTATTCCATTAAACAAAAGCTAGAGTCACACACTGCTTTGAGAGAATTCCATCTCTGTCTTTGGATCCTGTTAAAATAGCTGAGGGGACAACTCCCTTAACTTCTTAAAGGGCCTATTTTTGACAGAAGGGATTTGTGAGTCTTATTTTTAACACCCTCAGAGAATCTTTCATCTGACACAACAGCACAGCTGGCCCTCCATGGATTCAATCAACCAAAGGAAAAAATATTTTAAAATAACCCAGAAAGTTCCAAAAAACAAAACTTGAATTTTCCACACAATGACAACATTTACTTAGCATTTACATTTTATTACATATTATAAGCAATTTGACAGTGTTTTGCAGTATGTGGGATGATGTGAATGGGTTATGTACAAGTATTGCACCATCTTACACAAGGAACTTAAGCATTCCCAGATTCTGGTATCCGAAGGCATCCTGAAACCTGTCCCCCTCACATAATGAAGATATGACTGTACTCTGGAATTTGAACTGATATATTTCCATAATCTTAACAATGGACTTAACAAGCATATTCTAAACTTCATCTTAATTTTTTTCTGACAGTGACTGAATTTGCTCTTTGCCAGGAAGTCATTTCTTAATTTTAGCATCATCTGGAAAGGCTGTGAGCATTCATAACCGATAACTCTCAACTCGTTCCCTTCATGTTTAGAACTCTTTTCTTTAGCTTATACTTTTCTTCTTGCATTTTTATAAGCTGAAGAACATATGCAGGCAGCATCTTCATCACTCTGTGTGCAGTTCTCCTGATCTAAATTACCCAGTTCCTCAGTTATATTTCTACTTTCTACTCTATTAGGAGGGACTGATGCTAAAGCTGAAACTGCAATACTTTGTTCACCTCATGCGACGAGTTGACTCACTGGAAAAGACTCTGATGCTGGGAAAAGTTGGGGGCGGGAGGAGAAGGGGACAACAGAGAATGAGATGGCTGGATGGCATCACCGACTCGATGGACATGAGTTTGAGTGAACTCCGGGAGTTGGTGATGGACAGGGAGGCCTGCCGTGCTGTGATTCATGGGGTTGCAGAGAGTCGGACACGACTGAGCGACTGAACTGAGCTGAACTGAACAGAACTCTATTAGGAAGCAACAGTGTTGCTTAAACTTTCTGTCCCTAAACAATAAAAGTTCTCTTTTCACCAGTTTCCCATAAGACACTCATCCCTTCACACTGGCAGCCTCTTCAAAGGCAACGAGACTTTTAAATCTCCAAGGTCCTCTTAGCTTCTGTCTACTTCTCAGTTTCCAAGCCACTCCCACAGTTTCAGGTGATCCTTACATAGCAACACACACCTGGTAGAAAAATCTGTATTCGCTATCTACTGTTGTATAACAACTTACCCCAAAACTCAGCAGCTTAACACCCAAATATTTATAATCACATACATTTTCAGAGTCAGGAATTCATGAAGCCAATTATTCAGATTCCTTGATGGAATCTTCTCAAGGTTTATAGTTTTGAAAAGTGAAAGTGTTAGTTGCTCGGTCATGTCTGACTCTTTGTGACCCCATGGACTGTAGCCCGCCAGGTTCCTCTGTCCATGGAGTTTTCCAGACAAGAATACTGGAGTAGTTAGCCATTGCCTTCTCCAGGGGATCTTCCTGACTCAGGGGTCAAACCAGGGTCACCTGCATTGCAGGCAGATTCCTTACCACTGAGCCATCATGAAAGCCCATATTTTTACATCGGTTATTAGAAATTCTCGTTCAGATACTTTGAATTCTCACACTAGATTTAAACTGTTTCATTGGTTATTAGAAAATTTATACGAAGCAATTTTAAAGTTATCATTAAAAGATACACAACAAAACACCACAGTCAAGTAAGATGACTTTAAGGAATCTACCTTTCCTTGGCCTTAAGTCCCAGAGCCTTGGAACTAAGACTAGACTTGCAGAAACAGCCAGAATAGCGTTTTGCCTGGCCTTATTTTCTGCTTCAATTCCAATATTTATGTATCACTACTATTATGTAATCCAGTAATTTTCCACAGTAGATTTACCCCGTTTCTAGTTTATTTTTCAGCATATGCCTCCTTAGGTGTTTTTGCCTCCCTTGCATGAATGTGAAAAATCACCAGAGCTGATATCAGCATGGATTTCAGTTGGAACACCTTTGTTTTCTTGCAGAAATGCAAGCCTATTACTACTCAAAAGCTGGATTTGAAACATTTTGTGTCATTGTGATTGTTGCCATTGTTGCTTTTAAATTGAAATCAGGCAAAGGAGCGAGTCAAATGCAAACTCTAGCCCTTGCCCGCTGCTAGGTAGAGACTGGCCTCAAATCTCTCTCACATGAAATGCTACACAACTTTGCGGATCGGATCATGTAAATATAATTTCTGAATCTAGCGCAAGGTTTTATATATTAAACCAGTGGGAGGCAGAGGCTATAGAGAGCTTTCTATATTTAATGAAGTTCTTCATTATCTGGGGATATGATCCAGGAAATACCTAACACACTTGCTTCAAAGTCCAAATTTTGTAGTGGCAGATGGGATTATTCTAAGAATACCCAGAAGCCAATTCTCTTCTGAAGAAATAATAGTGATGATGAATCTTGTTATTACAATGATTTCTTTCATCAAATTTCTAAGTATTTTATTAACTAGAGTTACAGCCTAGTCTAATTTCAAGAAAAAAATGGGGCTCTTCTTCTCTCTTCCTGCTGACAGATAAACATTTCAGGCTAAAATGAAAGCACATTTTAATCATGATGTTCTTTCATAGGTTAGACAAAAGGGAGAGGTAAACTAGAATTTAGATAGAAACCAGAACATCATTCATTTATCTGCGATTGTTTAACGTTTTCAGACCAGCCAGGTAAATACCATTCAGTTCAGTTCAGTTCAGTCGCTCAGTCGTGTCCGACTCTCCGCGACCCCATGAATCACAGCAAGCCAGGCCTCCCTGTCCATCACCAACTCCCGGAGTTCACTCAAACTCATGTCCATCGAGTCAGTGATGCCATCCAGCCATCTCATTCTCTGTCGTCGCCGTCTCCTCCTACCCCCAATCGCTCCCAGCATCAGAGTCTTTTCCAGTGAGTCAACTCGTCGCATGAGGTAGCCAAAGTATTGAAGTTTCAGCTTTAGCATAAGTCCTTCCAATGAACACCCAGGATTGATCTCCTCTAGAATGGACTGGTTGGATCTCCTTGCAGTCCAAGGGACTTTCAAGAGTCTTCTCCAGCACCAAGTTCAAAAGCATCGATTCTTCGGCGATCAGCTTTCTTCACAGTCCAACTCACATCCATACATGACCAGGGGAAAAACCATAGCCTTGACTAGACGGACCTTGGTTGGCAAAGTAATGTCTCTGCTCTTTAATATGCTATCTAGGCTGGTCATAACTTTCCTTCCAAGGAGCAAGCGTCTTTTAATTTCATGGCTGCAATCAGCATCTGCAGTGATTTTGGAGCCGAAAAAAATAAAGTCTGACACGGTTTCCACTGTTTCCCCATCTATTTCCCATGAAGTGATGGGACCAGATGCCATGATCTTTGTTTTCTGAATGTTGAGCTTCAAGCCAACCTTTTCACTCTCCTCTTTCACTTTCATCAAGAGGCCTTTGAGTTCCTCTTCACTTTCTGCCATAAGGGTGGTGTCATCTGCATATCTGAGGTTATTGATATTTCTCCCAGCAATCTTGATTCCAGCTTGTGCTTCTTCCAGCCCAGCGTTCCTCATGATGTACTCTGCATATAAGTTAAATAAGCAGGGTGACAATATACAACCTTGACATACTCCTTTTCCTATTTGGAACCAGTCTGTTGTTCCATGGCCAGTTCTAACTGTTGCTTCCTGACCTGCATACAGGTTTCTCCAGAGGCAGGTCAGGTGGTCTGGTATTCCCATCTCTTTCAGAATGTTCCACAGTTTATTGTGATCCACACAGTCAAAGGCCTTGGCATAGTCAATGAAGCAGCAATAGATGTTTTTCTGGAACTCTCTTGCTTTCTCCATGATCCAGCGGATGTTGGCAATTTGATCTCTGGTGCCTCTGCCTTTTCTAAAATCTGCCTGAACATCTGGAAGTTCACGGTTCACATATTGCTGAAGCCTGGCTTGGAGAATTTTGAGCATGACTTTACTAGCGTGTGAGATGAGTGCAATTGTGCGGTAGTTTGAGCATTCTTTGGAATTCCCTTTCTTTGGGATTGGAATGAAGACTGACCTTTTCCAGTAATCTTGAAGAGTTAGTGGATGAATTGAGGAACATTTAGTTGAGTTTTCATCAATTTAGTCCACTGTAATTTACTCCAAGATACTCTAAGGGAAAAAGAAATAGATGCATTTGAAAACTGGTCCATATATATAGTGTGTAGAGTATGGGTGTATAAATATGTAAATATGTAAATATATAAATATGCATATACATATAGTCATAGTACAAATTGACAGTTTAAAGGTTATGAGAAATACTACCATAAAGACATGTGTCTGACTTGTTTAAACCAGTTTTTCCCAAATGTATTTGATCACAGATCTTCTGTCTTAAATAATGCCTGTTGATACATTTAAAAATGATATTTCCAGAAAACACACATTGTGAAACTCTGATTTACTCATTTTTTACGAACTGATGAGATCAAGGTCGTAAATATTCAAATTCTTGATTTGGAAGTTCTTAAAATATATTTTATTTTTTATTTATTTTCTTTTTAATTTATATTTTTATTGAAGGATAATTTCTTTACAGAATTTTCTTGTTTTCTGTCAAACCTCAACATGAATCAACCATAGGTATACATATACGCCCTCCCTTTTGAACCTCCCTCCCATCTCCCACCCCATCCCACCCCTCTAGATTGATTCAGAGCCCCTGTTTGAGTTTTTGAGCCATACAGCAAATTCCCATTGGCTATCTACTTTACATATGGTAATGTAAGTTTCCATGTTATTCTTTCCATACAGCTCACCCTCTCCCCACATCCATAAGTCTGTTTTCTATGTCTGTTTCTCCATTGCTGCCCTGTAAATAAATTCTTCAGCACCATTTTTCTAGTATATATGCATTAGAATATGATATTTATCTTTCTCTTTCTGACTCACTTCACTCTGTATAGTAGTTCTAGGTTCATCCACTTCATCAGAACTGACTCAAATGTGTTCCTTCTTGTGGCTGAGTAATATTCCATTGTGTATGTGTACCACCACTTCTTTATCCATTCATCTGTCAGTGGACATCTAGGTTGCTTCCATGTTCTAGCTATTATAAATAGTGCTGCAATGAACAATGGGATACATGCGTCTCTTTCAATTTTGGTTTCTTCAGGGTATATGCCTAGGAGTGGGATTGCTGGGTCATATGGTGGTTTTATTTCCAGTTTTTTAAGGAATCTCCATACCATCTTCTTTAGTGGCTGTGTCAATTTACATTCCCACCAACAGTGCAAGAGTGTTCCCTTTTCTCCATACCCTCTCCAGCATTTATTGTTCATAGACTTTTTGATGATAGCCATTCTGACCGGTGTGAGGTGATATCTCATTATGGTTTTGATTTGCATTTCCTTAATAATGAGCAATGTTGAGCATCTTTTCATGTGTTTGTTAGCCATCTGTTTGTCTTCTTTGGAGAAATGTCTGTTTAGGTCTTTATCCCACTTTTTGATTGGGCTGTTTGTTTTTCTGGCATTGAGTTGTATGAGCTGCTTGTATATTTTGAAAACTAATCCTTTGTCAGTTGTTTCATTTGCTATTATTTTCTCCCTTTCTGAGGGTTGTCTTTTCACCTTGCTTATAGTTTCCTTTGCTGGCAAAAGCTTTTAAGTTAAATCAGGTCCCACTTGTCTACTTTTGTTTTTATTTCCATTACTGTAGGAGGTGGATCATAGAAGATCTCATTTTGATTTATGTCATCAAATGTTCTGCCTATGTTTTCTTCTAAGAGCTTTAATATTTCTGGTCTTACATTTAGGTCTTTAATCCATTTTTAGTTTAGCTTTGTGTATGGTATTAGGAAGTGTTCTAATTTCATTCTTTTACATGTAGCTGTCCAGTTTTCCCAGACTGAAGAGGATGTCTTTGCCCCATTGTATATTCTTGCCTCCTTTCTCAAAAATAAGGTACCCATAGGTGCATGGGTTTATTTCTGGGCTATCTTCTTCCAATGGTCTATATTCCTGTTTTTAAAATATATTTTATTTTTAATTCTGGCCAAGATCTATACAGAAGGAGAATAATGCAAGTCTAATGTTTCTTCTTTATCCCTTTGCATTCCAGAAAGTGTCATTCAAAAATATGAAATTGGTCACACCTGTTATACTGGCCTCAACTGCTTTAAGTTGGACAAGAAAATGAGCTTTTCCTTCTTTGAAAAGAAAACAAACAAAGAAAAGAAGTACATAACATTTCTCCTTATCTGTTTACCATTTAAACATAATGGTGAGCCATTTTTTTCCTATAAACAATAAAATTACTAATGCACAAATACAAAATATGTCTGTTTTTAATTAAGAGTCTGAACTCTGTCCGAATAGTCTCAGATATCTTTTTGTTAATACTATGACCAGATTAAGGAGGTTAGACTCTATACATAGCTATCCAGCTATATGGCATGTTTTCTTCAATCAAATTTGGAAATCTATTTGAGGAAGTCCAAACATTAAAAGAGATTTAGTATATGCATGAAGAAGTGAAGTGAAAGTCACTCAGCTGTGTCCAACTTTTTGCGACCCCATGGTCTGTAGCCCTCCAGGTTCTTTTGTCCATGGAATTTTCCAGGCCAGAATACTGGAGTCGGTAGCTGTTCCCTTCTCCAGGGGGACTTTCCAACCCAGGGATCAAAGCTAGGTTTCCCACATTGCAAGCAGATTCTTTACTGCCTGAGCCACCAGGGAAACCCAAGAACACGAGTTGGTAGCCTATCCCTTCTCCAGGGGATCTTTCCCATCCAGGAATTGAACCAGGATCTCCTGCATTGCAGGCAGATTCTTTAGCAACTGAGCTACTAGGGAAGCCCTAAGTATATGTATAGAAATCATAATCTTATTCAGAAACTTACCTGTCTGCAAATTACAAGCAGGATGAGCCCAATTAGGGAAGAAATGATGATGTCTAACTTTTTCAGTGAATGAAGTCACTTTTTTAAAGCATTCAGAAACATTACGCATTAAAAAAAAAAAAAACAGATAACTATAAAGAAATAATAAAGAAACAATAAAGAAAATAATCTTTTCATTCATTCAAAAATTATTTATTAAATCATAAGATAAGTATAAGACAGAATGTTAAATATCAGCTGAATGTCTAATTAAGAGAGACAAAGAAGATTAAATTCCACATTCTGGAAATCATCATTAAACTGTAAAGGTGGATGTAGTTCCCAATGGGTATTGCTGTGTGAAAAGCACTTTAGGGAACATTTGATTATTGACCAGGGTTTGGCCTGAACTCTCTTTGTGCTCTCCTACTGTAATACATTCTGCTTAACTATTTGTGAGCCTAGATTGCAACCAGAAAGAGACCAACATTCTCATCCCTCAACGTAATTTTGATCCTCAAAATTTTACTGTTTTAATGAGTACAGTCAATCACAAATAAAGGGAAGAAAGTAGCATTTTTTCCTCAAAATTCAAAGACCTAATTTATCTACTTCTTGCTTTCTTCCATCTTGATCTACTATAATTCTGCCAAATCTTTCTTCCAGTAACCTGTGTTAACTGTGGTTTGAAGATCCCTTTCAAAATGAGAGAAAAATCACATCTACATTTCCAAGAGTTCCGAGAGAGAAGGACAAGCAAATTGTTCCAAACAGGAAAATGGCCAGTTGATGTGGAAGGTATCCTAATTTCTTAGTCTGAAAACTCTATAACTTACCACCACTATGGCCTATATATGTCTTTGAGACTGGAGTTATGAATGGAGAAGTAGGTGGTCATTGAGTTCTACCAAGAGGTAACATGAATATGTATATGTAAAACTTCTGATGTTATTGTTGTTGTTTAGTCCCTAGGTCATGTAGCCACCCCATGGACTGTAGCCCTCCAGGCTCCTCTGACTGTGAGATTTCCCAGGCAAGAATACTGGAGTGGGTTGACATTTCCTTCTCCAGGAGATCTTCCCAAGCCAGGGTCTCCCATGTTGCAGGCAGATTCTTTACAACCTAAGCCACCAGGGAAGCCCGGATGAGTTTATTAGCACAAATTAAACAAAGAAGCTAAACTTTAATTATAGAGTTAAGATTCAGAACAAGAACTTACTACTGAACAGAATTTTTTAATAATTTCTCAAGTAGGTGAATGCATGTGTGCTAAGTCAATTCAGTCATGTCCAACTCTATGCGATCCTATGGACTATTGACTGCCAAGCTCCTCTGTCTGTGGGGATTCTCCAGGCAAGAATACTGGAGTGGGTTACCATGCCCTTCTCCAGGGGATCTTCCTGACCCAGGATTCGAACCCATGACTTTTATGTCTCCTGTAATGCAGGCAGGTTCTTTACCATGAGGGCCACCTGGGAAGCCCCAAATTGGTATATGAGGAGGTAAAAAAGAATTAAATTCACTGAATTATAAAACTATAGTGAGCATAATTTAAGTTTCATTCCTAAAGAATGGTCTCTGAATCATCAGTATAAGAATCAGTTTTGGGGATTTCCCTGACAATCTAGTGATTAGGACTCAGCACTTTCACAGATATGTCCCAGGTTCAATCCCTGGTCAGGGAACCAAGATTCTGCAAGCCTCATGACATGGCGCAAAAAAAAAAAAAAAAAAAAGAGCTATCAATTTTACTGGTTTTGCAAAGTAGTAGCAAATACATCAAGATTGTGAAATAAAGGTACTTTTCCATTTCCCAGTCTGCCTCTTCCCATAATATGTACATGAAATATATGTCAACATATAACAGAAAGTCCAAAGCTCTGCATATCTGTGGATGGGAACACATGAGGGTAATATAAGAGAATGTACAACTGACTCAAATTTTAATACACTTCTACTGTCTAATTTTGAAAGGAACTTTTAAAACACATATTTAAGCTTTAAAATATGTATGTATGTGTGTACGCATGCTCAATTGCTCAGTCTTGTCCAACTGTTTGTGATCCCATGGACTATAGCCCACCAAACACCTCTGTCCATGGAATTTCCCAACAAGAATATTGGAGTGGGTTGCATTTCCTCCTCCAGGGGATCTTCCTGATCCAGGAATCAAACCTGTCTCTCCTGCATCTCCAGCACTGGCAGGAAGATTCTTTACCACTGAGTCACTGGGAAGCCCCTATAATATGTATATGTAACATATATATTACATATATACACAATTTATTTATACAGTACTTTTGAAGCACTAGAGTAAAGGTTGTAAGTTTTCTGGAATATGGTGACATGTCAGGGAAGAAAATACGTCTTAGGGGTCATTTCTGAAACATCAATGTTACTATAAGTAAATCTTTGGCATGCCTTAAATGAGAAACCTATTATCTTTTGACTCAAATTTTTATGACAAAATTCTAGGAACATAATGTGCCTGTGTATATAATATGTGTGACAGGTTTTAATAGGAAAAATAATAGTTCTCATATTTCACCCAGAAAGAAACTCAGCAAGGAACTACCATGGGAAAGTGTTCAAATGGTGATTCAAAACTGGAGCAAATTCACAGATGTTTGGTTTCTGATAAGAATGAAGTGCCAGTTATAATTTGCCTATGGAGACCTTTTAAAATAATGTCAAGTCCCAAAGAACTACCACCATCTGGATGGTTGCTGGCTCCAAGACGTGGATCTAAATTAGGCACAGAGAGTAAACCAGGATTATTTTAAACAATGACAAACTGATCTTAATTTGAAATAAGCCTTTGTTGGCTCCCTGGTTTAGACCTTTTACCCTCTCTATGTGGTTCCTAATTTTCTGGGTAATAAAAAACATTGGACTTTACAGTAATTCTTACCACAACCCCTCTTACAGGAAGCATAAAGAGAATGAGCCCCTACCTATTTTCTACTCCCAAATTCCTTCTGGACAGAGGTGCTTACTAGTAGGATAGGACACAAGATATATGATAGGTAACTACATGATTAATCGTTTAAACCTAATTATAGCCAAGTTATTAGGGAGAAACAATGGGCCTCTTAGGTACCTGAGAATACTTTCAAGCATGCAAGATCAAAAGAACCATTTTGCATATAACAAACTCTTACCTACAGCACAAAGGTCTTCTTAAATCCTCTCAGGCATTCAACAAAAGTAAAACTAGCTAGACACTATATGGCTCAAGTGGTGGCACTAGTGATAAAGAATCTTCCTGTCAATTCAAGAGATACAAGAGACTCCGGTTCAATCCCTGGGCCAGAAAGATCCTCTGGAGAAGGAAATGGCAACCCATTCCAGTATTCTTGCCTGGGAAATCCCATGGACAGAGGATCCTGGTGGGCTACAGTCCACTGGGTTGCAAAGAATCAGACAACAACTTAGCAACTAAACTACAAAAACATGAATTAATATTTACCTCATTTCTTTGGGTTGTTCTCTTCATAATAAAGAATAATTATAATTTTTCCTAAATCACTGGTCAGCTATGGTAAGTATCAAAACACAAAGCCAGGAGAAAAGCATTTAATTCTCCCAGAGGATGTTCAGAAGAGGAGGATCTACAAAGAGATGACTCATAAAGATAGGAAAGAGCCAGACCCTGAAATCCCCAAATACTGAATTAAGACGTTTGAACTTAAACCTGAAGTTATTGCACAAGATTCTGAGGGAAGTGATATGATCAACTTAGCATTTAAAGAAAAACTTGTTCGGGTCACTAAATAGAACATGGATTAGAGCAGAGCAGGATTGCGAGATTAATTGGGATGCTATTGAATAAATACAGGGAGCAGTTTTATCGAATGGAATTAGCTTAGTGGCAGTGGATATGGATAAAACAGATTTTGGTGGTCAATTGAATATGATAGGTGATCAGAATTTGAGGATGCTGGGTAGAAAGCTGACTGTATTGTGTTACCGTTCAGTCACCAATGTAACTAAAGAATTAGCTTTAAACTAGCTTCAATACTAAGTGTCTAGGTTGAAGAAACTGCTATTCTTTTACAGTTTGTGTAACCAGACTCATAACTTGTGGTTGTACTGCAAATGTGAGAAAACTGGCTTGTTGTGAGGGTAGTGCCAACAGTTCATTTCATCTCTTTGTTGAAACTCACTTTAGATTCTCTATAATCTGAAAAAAATAAACCACATCTTCAAATGTCTCCTTTGAAGATGGGCAGTATTTATTTTTTTCAGCATAGACATATATGCAGAATATAATCCATATATTTGTAAAAAATAAAGCTTCTATACACAATGGTCTTATCTTTCACAGTTAAAATTAATGATAAGGAGCAAGCAATTTATCTCCAAAAAAATGATCCTTGGCCACATCTTCTTTCTTCTCTCTTATCTAACAAAATATGATGCATTTGCCAAGTCACACTTGGAAAAGCAACATAACAAATCATCTTTAATATGATGATTTCATATCTTGACTATCACAGAAACATTATTGCATAATTTTAAAATCATAACTTCTCTTAAACTCCAAATCATCTATGTTGTACAATACCATATTACATGCATATATATTATTATATGCAATTATGTTATTAAAGAATAATAGAAAGTTAGGATAAATTACCAGCAATAAACATCTAAATTAAACTTTGGACGACTAAAACATGATTACATTTCAGAGTTGTCTAAAACCAAGAAACAAAAATCAATAAACGAAAACATCAAACTGTGGCAGACTGAATATTGTTCCTAAACCTGTCAACATTTGAATCCATGGAACTTGCAAATATGTTATTTTATGGTAAAAGACAGATGAGATTATCCTTGGATATCAGAATCTGCCCAAAGCAATTGCAGGTGTCTTTATAAGTGAGACGCACAGACAGACTGGATGAAGTAGAGGAGGGGATGTGACAACAGTAGAGGCGGGGGCAGGTGGTCCCAGCAGCTTCTAGAAGTCAGAAGAGTCAAGGTACAGACCTCTCAGGAGCCTCAGGAAGGATCCAGCCCTGCTGACTCCCTGATTTTAGCCAGGAAAGTCTCATTTTGGACTTCTGACCTTCAGGACCACAGTCAAATAAATTTGTGTTGTTTTAAGCAACTTGATGCTTTTGAACTGTGGTGTTGGGGAAGACTCCTGAGAGTCCTTTGGACTATAAGGAGATTAAACCAGTCAATCCTAAAGGAAGTCAACCCTGAATATTCATTGGAAGGACTAATGAAGCTGAAGCTTCAACACTTTGGCCATCTGATGTTAAGAGCCGACTCACCGAAAAAGAGCCTGATGCTGGGAAAGATTGAAGTCAGGAAAAGAAGGGGATGATAGAGGATGAGATGGTTGGATGGCATTACTGACTCAATGGACATGAGTTTGAGCAAACTCCGGGAGGTGGTGAAGGACAGGGAAGCCTAGTGTGCTGCAGTTCATGGGGTCACAGAGTCGGACATGACTGAGCAACTGAACAACAACAAAGCAACTCGTGTGTGTATCTGACTTGTTGAGACCCTATGGACTCTAGCCTGCCAGGCCCCTCTGTCCATGGGATTCTCCAGGCAAGAATACTGGAGTGGGTTGCCATCCCTTCTCCAGTTTAAGCAACTCAGTTTGTGGTAATTTATTAGAGCAGCAATCGGAAACTGTATGGATTTTTATTCTGAAAGTTGGATGTGGCTATAACAAATACTCCAAAGTGAAGAAGTGGCTTTAAAATTGGGTAATGGGAAAAGACTGGAAAAATTATGAGGAACATTATGTAACTATAAATTCAATTAAAACATTCAATTCAGGCAGACGCGGGAGACGCCCGGCTCCGGCGGCGCAGGCGTAGACGCGGGAGACGCCCGGCTCCGGCGGCGCAGACGCGGGAGATGCCCGGCTCCGGCGCAACCGACCACGTGCAGAATCGTGGCTGAGATGAGCTACCCCGCGCCCAGGGTTAGGGCGGTGGCCGAGAGGAGCTGTACCACGTTCAGGAGGCGGTGGCTGCTTGGGCACCGGAGGGCCGAGAGGAGCTGATCTACATTCAAAGCAGGAGGGGCGGCCTTGAGGAGATACCCCTCGTCCAAGGTAAGGTACAGTGGCTGCACCTTGCTGGAGCAGCTGGGAAGAGATACTCCACCACCAAGTGGAATATAAGAATCCAGTGTTCTGGGGAGGAAGGAACAAGATGGCAGAGGGATAAGATGGCAAGACCACTTTCTCCCCCACAAATTCATCAAAAGAACATTTGAATGAGGAGTAAAGTCCACAAAACAACTTCTGAATACTGGCAGAGGACATCAGGCTCCCAGAAAAGCAGCCCATTGTCTTCTAAAGGAGAGAGAAGAAATCCAGCTCCACCCACCAGAACACCGACACATGCTTCCCTAACCAGGGAACCCGGACAAGTCACCCGTCCAACCCCACACACAGCGAAGAAACTATGTAATAAAGAGAACTCCACAAACTGCAAGAAGAGGGAAAGGCCACCCCAAGCAAAGCAATATAAGCAAGATGAAGAGGCAGAGAAATACCCAGCAAGTAAAGGAACAAGATAATTGCCCACCAACACAAACAAAAGAAGAAGATATAGGGAATTTACCTGATAAAGAATTTCAAATTTTGATGGTGAAACTGATTCAAAATCTTGAAAGCAAAATGGAGTTACAGATAAATAACCTGGAGAAAAGGATTGAGAAGATGGAAGAAAGATTTAATAAGGACTTAGAAGAAATAAAAAAGAGTCAATATACAATGAATAATGCAATAGATGAGATCAGAAACACTCTGGAGGGAACAAACAGTAGAATAACAGAGGCAGAAGACAGGATAAGTGAACTAGAAGATAGAATTGTAGAAATAAATGAAACAGAGAGGAAAAAAGAAAAACGAATTAAAAGAAATGAGGACAATATTAGAGACCTCTGGGACAATGTTAAACACTCCAACATTCGAATCATAGGAGTCCCAGAAGAAGAAGACAAAAAGAAAGACCATGAGAGAATACTTGAGGAGATAATAGTTGAAAACTTCCCTAAAATGGGGAAAGAAATAATCACCCAAGTCCAAGAAACCCAGAGAGTCCCCAACAGGATAAACCCAAGGCGAAATACTCCAAGACACATATTAATCAAATTAACAAAGATCAAACACAAAGAACAAATATTAAAAGCAGCAAGGGAAAAGCAGCAAATAATACATAAGGGGATTCCCATAAGGATAACAGCTGATCTTTCAACAGAAACTCTTCAGGCCAGAAGGGAGTGGCAAGACATACTTAAAGTGATGAAAGAAAATACCCTACAGCCCAGATTACTATACCCAGCAAGGATCTCATTCAAATATGAAGGAGAAATCAAAAACTTTACAGACAAGCAAAAGCTGAGGGAATTCAGCATCACCAAACCAGCTCTCCAACAAATGCTAAAGGATCTTCTATAGACAGGATACACAGAAAGAGTGTATAAACTTGAACCCAAAGCAATAAAGAAAATGGCTATGGGATCGTACTTATCAATAATTACCTTAAACGTAAATGGGTTGAAATTTTCAAAAAGGCTAGGAAACAATTCTCATAGCCATCAATAGTTCAGTGTTGAGTTCATGAATAGTTTTTAAAGTTTGGGACAAACTGTAGTATTTGCTATTTGAAGTACTATTTGTAATTGGCATATTACGACGTAACATTGGTCTTCATTTCCATCTTAAAACGCCTAAAAATGCCTAACAGGTTTTTAGATTTTAGTTGAAATGTATTTTACGATGTTACTAAACCTGCAGAAATATTGAAATATTTCAGAGAACTTATTCACTGTACATTTAATTTATTTTATTTATAAAAGTTATGAACTGTAGAAAGTTTTACTTGTTGGGTCAAATGCTTGTTGCTTCAAATGCTTGTTGCATTTGAAGTGCTAGTTACAAGAAAATCAAATACCTTCAATGTATAAATGCTATTAAGTTTTTAAAGGACTCTGGAGTATAAGTAAGTTTGTTTAAAGAAATTTAGTCTGTTCAACTTGAAAAAAATAAATAAATAAAATTGAAAAAAAAAAACATTCAATTCAAATTATGCTAGCATTATAGCTACCTGATATTTTCTTATCATTTTTTTTTATTGTTCGTTCCTCTAAATGCAAAGCAAGCTCCTTAAGGGAAAAATTCCTCTCCTTATTAATGTTTATTGTGTCCCCTGTACCTTGAACAGTGTTTTGAAATTACTGCTTCTTAATAAATATGTGTTCAGTTCAGTTCAGTTCAGTCGCTCAGTTGTGTCCGACTCTTTGCAACCCCATGAATCACAGCACGCCAGGCCTCCCTGTCCATCACCAACTCCCGGAGTTCACTCAAACTCATGTCCATCGAGTTGGTGATGCCATCCAGCCATCTCATTCTCTGTCATCCCCTTCTCCTCCCGCCCCCAATCCCTCCCAGCATCAGAGTTTTTTCCAGTGAGTCAACTTGTTGCATGAGGTGGCCAAAGTACTGGAGTTTCAGCTTCAACACCAGTCCTTCCAATGGACACCCAGGACTGATCTCCTTTAGAATGGACTGGTTGGATCTTCTTGCAGTCCAAGGGACTCTCAAGAGTCTTCTCCAACACCACAGTTCAAAAGCATCAATTCTTCGGCGATCAGTTTTCTTCACAGTCTAACTCTCATATCCAAACATGACTACTGGAAAAACCATAGCCTTGACTAGACAGACCCTTGTTGGCAAAGTAATGTCTCTGCTTTTTAATATGCTGTGTAGGTTGGTCATAACTTTCCTTCCAAGGAGTAAGCGTCTTTTAATTTCATGGCTGCAATCACCATCTGCAGTGATTTTGGAGCCCAAAAAATAAAGTTTGACACTGTTTCCACTGTTTCCCCATCTATTTCCCATGAAGTGATGGGACCAGATGCCATATGTGTAGTAGAATTAATAAACATAATTTTAAAAATTTCCAAATGAAAAATTTTTCAATGTGAATTGCCTTGAAAAGACTATTTGAAGTAATAGGGATGTTAATGACTAAAGCTAGTGAGAATTCAGAAGGAAGTCAGTAATATGGTAAAGCCTATATCAGCTTAGAGAATACCTATATCGTCATAAACAGACTGCTGATAGAAATATGAGGTGTAAAGATGCTGTTCATGAGATCTCTAAGGAAAAGAGGAATGTATTATTGAGAAGTGGAGGAAAAGACATCTTATTATAGAATGACAGAAAACTACAGAATTAGGTTCTGTAGTTTTGTAGAAAAGAACTTGTAAGTGATGAACTTGGAAATTTAGCTGCAAAAATTTCCAGAGAATGGGTTGTTGGCATAGCATGCACCTTGCTACTTTTGGTGAAATACAAGTGAAAAGAGGTAATAACTGTTAAGTAAAGAAAGAACTGGGTTTCCTTGAGACTCAGTGGTAAAGAATTCGCCTACCAATGCAGGAGATGCAAGTTCTATCACTGAGTTAGGAAGATCCCCTGGAGGAGGGCATGGTAACCCGCTCCAGTATTCTTGCCTGGAAAAATTTCATGGACAGAGGAGAATGGAGATGCCGAGTCAGACATGACTTAGCAACTAAACAACAATAACAAAAATAATAAACTAGGAGTAAATGATTGGGAGAATTCTTAACCTATCCAGATTCTCAAGAAGTACTACATTGGCAAGTCACTGTCAGGAAGCATGCTCTAGGGAAAACCAGGTAACCAAGTGTTGACAAGCTTTTGCTAGTGCCTCTGAAATATCAAAAGGTAAATTATTCACTCATATAAGGGGGGCCCTTGAAGAGATTAGATGCATGACTCAGTACTCCTCAGACATCTCAGCAGACGCCACACTCTGATCTTCAAAGATCCATGTTTGTCCCACATACAAAATACATTTACCCCATCCAAAGTCTTCAAAATTCTCAAAGCATTACAGCATCAATTCAAGTCCAAAATCCCACAGAATTCTTATCAGCTGAAAATTCCCAAATCTCATCGTCTAAGTTATCTAAATTAGGGATGAGTGAAGTTCTAGATATAATCCATCCTGGAGCAAAAATCCTCTCCTTCTGTTGACTTGTGGGGACCATTTTGGACTTACGACCATCAAAACTGTAAGATAAAATGTCTTGTTTTAAGCCACTATCTTTATATTAACTTATGTCAGCAACAATAAGAAACAAGTCAATCAAACTCTTAAAAATTTTAGTGTTTGCATTGGTAAACTCTCCAAACAATAAGTAAAAGTGGAATAACTTGGTTTCAAAGGAACTTTGTCAGAAGTTCTGAAGGTTTCCTAGCCAAAAAAAATAAAATTTGGTGACAGAAAAGTGGAAACATTTATAGGTAAGTACAGTGGTTTAGTTGCCAAGTCATGAACGACTCTAGGCAACCCCATGGACTGTAGCCCACCAGACTCCTCTGTCCATGGGATTCTCCAGGCAAAAATACTGGAATGGGTTGCCATTTCCTTCTCCAGGGGATATTCCTCACCCAGGTATCAAACCTGGGTCTCCTGCATTGTAGGAAGACTCTTTACCAACTGAGCTACTAGGGAAGCACAGTATAGGTTAGTAGGAAGTCAGTAAATACATTCTGACTTACATGATATATTTTCATCTTTGTTTGAATGAGAAGATTATTTCAAAACTCTAACCTCACTATATTCCCATAGGTCAGCAGCCTTTGGCAAGTTACTTAATCTTGGAGGCTCAGATTGCTAAGGTATAAAGGAAGGAATGTAATAATTCCAAGTTTATGAGATAACTATGGGGATCAAATGACCTCCTTTGTAAATTCTAAGATAGTTGCAATGTGAATCTTTCATTATTTTCACCTTACTTCATCATTATATTATTGTTTTAATATTTATTTAAATCCCTGTTGATCAGTGAAGGAAAAAGAAATATTTTATTTTACTTAGGGATTTATTTTTTATATGTCTAGAGCTATGACTTATAAAACTAATTTATTTCTGCATGATTCAAATTGCTTCAAATTATAATAAATAATATATTTTAAAGGCATAATTTTATTTCATATATGAACTGAGAATAATTAAGATTAGATTCAGTTATTATTGTAAGAAATGTAGTTCACAACTACTTAGATTGACACAAGGTTTTAGGGAGCTATTATTTGTTTAAAAGGAATCATTTAAGGGTTCCTTTGAATTAGCCACAAGGAGGAAATACCTATATATGTAAATATAAAATATACACAATGGAACATTTTTAAATAGGTTGGTTGAGCTTATGGAGCATTCTCCAGAAGTGATTTTCTTCCAAGTTTATACATTTCCTTTTACTTGAGAAAAAGGTGTTAAAATGTACACAAGGGCTGCTTTTATCAGCATGAATAGTCATAAGAATGCTGTTATTAACAAACTTAAAGTTGTTCATTTTATACTCCTGAAGCTTCTTTACATGTGTGCATGCTCAGTCACTTCAGTCATATCTGACTCTTTGCAACTCTATGGACTGAAGACTCTTTGTGACCCTATGAACTATAGCCCGTCAGGCTCCTCTGTCCATGGGATTCTCCAGGCAAAAAGACTGGAGTGGGTTGCCACGCACTCCTCCAGGGGATCTTCTGGACCCAGGAATCTAACTCCTGTCTCATGCTCCTGCACTGGCAGGCTAGTTCTTTACTACTAGTGCCACCTGGAGAAGCCCCTTTTCTTACATATATGATTCAAAAATTTAAGAACTCTTTTTAAGTATTTCCTACCTTGAATTAGGAAAAATGTACTATAGGTGAAAGCATTTACTATCAGTTTAATTTCAATTAAATATACTAAATAGAATGACCAATGGAAAATACCTACCAAAGTCCTTGATACAAGAGGGGTTAAAAAAGTTGAAACAGCTGTAGTAATATAAAATACTATAACTGTACTATATTATTATATCATTATTAATGTTATCAATTTAGAAAGGACCAAAGTGTTATATATTTGAAGTCAAGTGGCCTTAGGAAGCATCACTACAACAAAAGCTAGTGGAAGTGATGGAATTCCAGTTGAGCTATTTCAATCCTGAAAGATGATGCTGTGAAAGTGCTGCGCTCAATATGCCAGCAAATTTGGAAAACTCAGCAGTGGCCAAGGGACTGGAAAAGGTCAGTTTTCATTCCAATCCCAAAGAAAGGCAATGCCAGAGAATACTCAGGCTACCGCACAATTGCGCTCATCTCACACACTAGTAAAGTCATGCTCAAAATTCTCCAAGCCAGGCTTCAGCAATACGTGAACCATGAATTCCAGATGTTCAAGCTGGTTTCAGAAAAGGCAGAGGAACAAGAGATCAATATGCCAACATCCACTGGAGCATTGAAAAAACAAGAGAATTCCAGGAAAACATCTATTTCTGCTTTATTGACTATGCCAAAGCCTTTGACTCTGTGGATCATAATAAACTGTAGAAAATTCTGAACGATATGAGAATATCAGACCACCTGACCTGCCTCTTGAGAAATCTGTAAATCTGTATGCAGGTCAGGAAGCAACAGTTAGAACTGGACATGGAACAACAGACTGGTTCCAAATAGGAAAAGGAGTATGTCAAGGCTGTATATTGTCAACCTGCTTATTTAACTTATATGCAGAGTACATCATGAGAAATGCTGGGCTGGATGAAGCACTAGCTGGAATCAAGATTGCTGGGAAAAATATCAATAACCTCAGATATGCAGATTACACCACCCTTATGGCAGAAAGCAAAGAAGAACTAAAGAGCCTCTTGATGAAAGTGAAAGAGGAGAGTGAAAAAGTTGGCTTAAAACTCAACATTCAGAAAACTAAGATCATGGCATCCAGTCCCATCACTTCTTACAAATAGATGGGGAAACAGTGGACACAGTGGCTGACTTTATTTTTTGGGGCTCCAAAATCACTGCAGATGGTGATTGCAGCCATGAATTTAAAAGACGCTTACTCCTTGGAAGCAAAGTTATGACCAACATACACAGCATATTAAAAAGTAGAGACATTATTTTGCCAACAAAGGTCCATCTAGTCAAGGCTATGGTTTTTCCAGTAGTTATGTGTGGATGTGAGAGTTGGACTATAAAGAAAGCTGAGTGCTGAAGAATTGATGCTTTTGAACTGTGGTGTTGGAGAAGACTCTTGAGAGTCCTTTGGACTGCAAGGAGATCCAACCAGTCCATCCTAAAAGAGATCAGTCCTGGCTTTTCATTGGAAGGACTGATGTTGAAGCTGAAACTCCAATATTTGGCCACCTGATGTGAAGAGCTGAAAAGACCCTGATGCTGGGAAAGATTGAGGGCAGGAGGAGAAGGGGCCAACGGAGGATGAGATGGTTGGATGGCATCACCGACTCAATGGATGTGAGTTTGAGTGAACTCCGGGAGGGGAGGCCCGGAGTCCTTCAGTTCATGGGGTCACAGAGTCGAACACAATTGAGTGACTGAACTGACTGAGTGACTGAAAGTGTTATATGCACATTTTCATATAAATGACTGAGTCTATGAAAGTGTACTTTGTAACAGTTTTTACATGTTTAAAGAGCAGAGTAATTATTTTATAACATTTTTAATTGAATATATTTGTTTTTTTTTAATAATTACAATTTTTTTAATTCAAATTATTTAGGTGCTATGATGCATACAATATTGAAAAAAATGACATTTATGTTTTCTCTTCTTTGATATCATGGGTCACTCTCCTTCATGTAGTTTTTTGAAGTAAGTGTTATGCATATATTATTATTGTAGAACATCCACCTGAATACTGAACTAGAGATAATATTCCAGTTTAGCACTATTAAAATCAGAATCAGAAATAAAATCAGTATCAAAATCAGAAAAGTAAATCAAAATAATACTAGAAATAATACCTAACTTTATTCCCATAATCTTGCTTTTAAAAATTATTAAGTCACTTCTTAACCTTATAAAATTACTAAAAACACAGCATTGTTTTAAAGAATTATAAGCTTTGGAGTTTTTCTTGTCATCTTCATTAATTACACAATTTCATCGCTACTGAATCTTGAGTAATATTAATATTAACATTGTATAATATCCTATATTTAGTCTCACTATGCCCTCATTTTTATTCATGTTTATAGGAGAACATCTGTTTGGTTGACATTTTAAAGGTGTCTGTACTGAAATAAGGCTAACAAATGTTATTTGACACCTCATGTAACTAAAAGTCATAAATCTAAAACTGTTCAACAAGATGAGGTGATATTTACATCATTTAACAAAATTGCAATAGTGCTACAAACATAATTCACTTTTAAACACATTTATGAGAAGAGGAAATACTTTCAGCCAATCACAGTGCTTAGATTTTAAAATGAAACATTCTTAATGTGCATAGCAAAAATTAACTCTACAAAGTAGCAGAGATTATGATATGCAGTAAGAGTCAGACTCAAGAAATAAAGGTTAATAGTATACAGAGAAAAATAAATGCTTTAATTTTCAACTTTCTGTAAACAGAAGCAATTTAAATACAATCAGAAGCAATGTACTATATATTTTCAATGTATGTTTGCCTATATACACATATAGAAACTTCTTGCAATAGCACACACTTGTTATGAGCTTTATTTTTGTAAATACATTTTCACATGTATCAGTTTTAATCTCACAGACACACTCTAAAGTGGACAGCAGACTTCCTGATCCCCATTTTATCAAATAGGTAGCCGAGATTCAAAGAGATTACATTCCAAAGCTTATTCAATTGTTGTAAAGTGGAAGTTGCAGCTTGAATTCAAATTTTCTCATGTTAAACTCCCAAAGTCTTGATTATGGGATGGTTATTCATTGGAGAAGACTCTTGAGAGTCCCTTGGACTGCAAGGAGATCCAAACAATCCATCCTAAAGGAAGTCAGTCCTGAGTGTTTATTGGAAAGACTGATGTTGAAGCTGAAACTCCAATACTTTGGCCACCTGATATGAAGAGCTGACTTATCTGAAAAGACCCTGATGCTGGGAAAGATTGAAGGTGGGAGAAGAAGGGGATGGCAGAGGATGAGATGGTTGGATGGCATTACCGACTCAATGGACAAGAATTTGGATAAATTCTGGGAGTTGGTAATGGACAGGAAGGCCTGGCATGCTGCCATCCATGGGGTCACAAGAAATCGGACACAACTGAGCTGATTCTGAACTGAACAGTTCACAACTTATGAACTGATTCATAAGTATTAGAATCCACAAACACTTATCATAAAAAGGGAATAACACATTTCCTGTTATAACATGCCTTCTGGAGTTTTGTAAAGGAATGGTGATAAAGAATGTTTGGTTCCAAAGGTATACCAAGTAAACGTTACCTTTCCTCTCTGCCAAAATCTGAAATAACTGAGAAGTAAAACAAAAGATTATACAGCTATGGACCAAAATATTATCATTTTCACTACTAACATTGGAGTTGGAGAATGTAGCTTGGACAAGGAGAAGGCAATGGCACCCCACTCCAGTACTCTTGCCTGGAAAATCCCGTGGACAGAGGAGCCTGGTAGGCTGCAGTCCATGGGGTCGCAAAGAGTCGGACGCGACTGAGTGAATTCACTTTCACTTTTCACTTTCATGCATTGGAGAAGGAAATGGCAACCCACTCCAGTGTTCTTGCATGGAGAATCCCAGGGACGGGGAAGCCTGGTGGGCTGTCGTCTATGGGGTTGCACAGAGTTGGACACAACTGAAGCGACTTAGCAGCAGCAGTAGCAACAACTTGGACAAATGGCAATAATAGATTCCAACTATTTATCCCAGAAAATTGGCAAGATAGAATGTTCCAGTTACCCACAGTGCTTCCCTGGTGGCACAGAGGATAAAGAATCGGCTTGCAATGCAGGAGACCCAGGTTCAATCCCTGGGTCAGGAAGATCCCCTGGAGAAGGGAATGACTACATACAACAATATACTTGTCTGGAGATTTCTGTGGATAGAGGAGCCCAGCGGTCTACAGTCAATGGGATCACAGAGTCAGACACTACTGAGAAATTAACACACTATACACAACCCTGTAGCACCACAAGCCTTTCCAAGTAAAGTAAAGCCTTTGCTTGTAAAGTAACCTCATAACCAAAGTATCTGATTTCCATAGGCAAGCAGATTATACAAGGAAAGAAGAACAGGTCAGGTTTCCCAGGCCCAACTTATTCCAATACTGACATTCAGGTGAGAGAGGAGGTAGAGAATAGCAGGGGTGTGAAAAAGCAGAGCGCCTTCTACAGAGGTGGAAAAGAAATATATCTTCTCCCTAAAATTAGATGTTAAAGTAGATATTAAATAATCATCAGTTCACTTCAGTTGCTCAGTCGTGTCCGACACTTTGTGACCCCAAAATCACAGCACGCCAGGCCTCCCAGTCCATCACCAACTCCCGGAGTTCACTCAAACTCATGTCCATCGAGTCGGTGATGCCATCCAGCCATCTCATTCTCTGTCGTCCTCGTCTCCTCCCACCCCCAATCCCTCCCAGCATCAGACTCTTTTCCAGTGAGTCAACTTGTCGCATGAGGTGGCCAAAGTATTGCAGTTTCAGCTTTAGCATCAGTCCTTCCAATGAACACCCAGGACTGATCTCCTTTAGAATGGACTAGTTGGATCTCCTTGCAGTACAAGGGACTCTCAAGAGTCTTCTCCAACACCACAGTTCAAAAGCATCAATTCTTCGGTGATCACCTTTCTTCACAGTCCAACTCTCACATCCATACATGATCATGGGAAAAACCATAGCCTTGACTAGACGGACCTTTGTTGGCAAGGTAATGTCTCTGCTTTTTAATATGCTATCTAGGTTGGTCATAACTTTCCTTCCCAGGAGTAAGCGTCTTTTAATTTCATGGCTGCAATCAGCATCTGCAGTGATTTTGGAGCCCAAAAAAATAAAGTCTGACACTGTTTCCACTGTTTCCGCATCTATTTCCCGTGAAGTGATGGGACCAGATGCCATGATCTTCGTTTTCTGAATGTTGAGCTTCAAGTCAACCTTTTCACTCTCCTCTTTCACTTTCATCAAGAGGCCTTTGAGTTCCTCTTCACTTTCTGCCATAGGGGTGGCGTCATCTGCATATCTGAGATTATTGATATTTCTCCCAGCAATCTTGATTCCAGCTTGTGCTTCTTCCAGCCCAGCATTCCTCATGATGTACTCTGCATATAAGTTAAATAAGCAAGGTGACAATATACAACCTTGACGTACTCCTTTTCCTATTTGGAACCAGTCTGTTGTTCCATGTCCAGTTCTAACTGTTGCTTCCTGACCTGCATACAGGTTTCTCAAGAGGCAGGTCAGGTGGTCTTGGATTCCCATCTCTTTCAGAATGTTCCACAGTTTATTGTGATCCACACAATCAAAAGCTTTGGCATAGTCAATGAAGCAGAAATAGATGTTTTTCTGGAACTCTCTTGCTTTCTCCATGATCCAGCGGATGTTGGCAATTTGATCTCTGGTGCCTCTGCCTTTTCTAAAACCTGCTTGAACATCTGGGAAGTTCACGGTTCACATATTGCTGAAGCCTGGCTTGGAGAATTTTGAGCATCACTTTACTAGCATGGGAGATGAGTGCAATTGTGCGGTAGTTTGAGCATTCTTTGGCATTGCCTTTCTTTGGGATTGGAATGAAGACTGACCTTTTCCAGTCCTGTGGCCACTGCTGAGTTTTCCAAATTTGCTGGCATATTGAGTGCAGCACTTTCACAGCACCATCTTTCAGGATTTGAAATAGCTCAATTGGAATTCCATCACCTCCATTAGCTTTGTTTGTAGTAATGCTCTCTAAGGCCCACTTGACTTCACATTCCAAGATGTCTGGTTCCAGGTGAGTGATCACACCATCGTGATTATCTTCGTCGTGAAGATCTTTTTTGTAGAGTTCTTCTGTGTATTTTTGCCACCTCTTCTTAATATCTTCTGCTTCTGTTAGGTCCATACCATTTCTGTCCTTTGTCGAGCCCATCCTTGCATGAAATATTCCCTTGATATCTCTAATTTTCTTGAAAAGATCTCTTGTTTTTCCTATTCTGTTGTTTTCCTCTATTTCTTTGCATTGATCGCTGATGAAGGCTTTCTTATCTCTCCTAGCTATTCTTTGGAACTCTGCATTCAAATGCTTATATCTTTCTGTTTCTCCTTTGCCTTTCGCTTCTCTTCTTTTCACAGCTATTTGTAACACCTCCTCAGACAGCCATTTTGCTTTTTTGCATTTCTTTTCCATGGGCATGGTCCTGGTCCCTGTCTCCTGTACAATGTCAAGAACCTCCGTCCAGAGTTCATCAGGCATTCTGTCTATCAGACCTAGTCCCTTAAATCTATTTCTTACTTCCACTGTATAATCATAAGGGATTTGATTTAGGTTATATCTGAATGATCTAGTGGTTTTCCCTACTTGCTTCAATTTCAGTCTGAATTTGGCAATAAGGAGTTCATGATCCGAGCCACAGTCAGCTCCTGGTCTTGTTTTTGCTAACTGTATATAGCTTCTCCATCTTTGGCTGCAAAGAATATAATCAATCTGATTTCAGTGTTGACCATCTGGTGATGTCCATGTGTAGAGTCTTCTCTTGTGTTGTTGGAAGAGGCTGTTTGCTATGACTAGTGCGTTCTCTTGGCAAAACTCTATTAGCCTTTGCCCTGCTTCATTTTGTGCTCCAAGGCCAAATTTGCCTGTTAGTACAGAGAATGAGATGGCTGGATGGCATCACCGACTTGGTGGACATGAGTTTGAGTGAACTCCGGGAGTTGGTGATGGACAGGGAGGCCTGGCATGCTGTGATTCATGGGGTCTCAAAGAGTCGGACATGACTGAGTGACTGAACTGAACTGAACCAGGTGTTTCTTGACTTCCTACTTTTGCATTCCCGTCCCCTATAATGAAAAGGACATCTTTTTTGGGTATTAGTTCTAACAGGTCTTGTAGGTCTTCATAGAACCATTCAACTTCGGCTTCTTCAGCGTTACTGGTTGGGGCATAGACTTGGATTACTGTAATATTGAATGGTTTGCCTTGGAAACGAACAGAAATCATCTGTCATTTTTAAGATTGCAACCAAGTACTGCATTTCGGACTCTTTTGTTTACCATGATGGCTACTCCATTTCTTCTAAGGGATTCCTGCCCACAGTAGTAGATATAATAGTCATCTGAGTTAAATTCACCCATTCCAGTCCATTTTAGTTCACTGATTCCTAGAATGTCGACGTTCACTCTTGTCATCTCCTGTTTGACCACTTCCAATTTGCCTTGATTCATGGACCTAACATTCCAGGTTCCTATGCAATATTGCTCTTTACAGCATTGGACAGAAACAAGAAATATGAGTTAATGCTACTTAGATTTTCAAAAAGAATTTCAAGTATTCATAAAGTATTGAGACTTCCCTGTGGTCCAGTGGATAGAAAGCCACTTGACAATACAAGGCACACAGGTTCCATTCCCAGTCACAGAAGATCTCACATGCCCCAACGGCAGTTAAGCCCAGGTCCCACAACTACTGTGTCTTCACTCTAGAGCCTGCGAGACACAAGAGAACCACAGTTAAGAGAAGTCCATGTACCCCAACAAAGAGTAGCCCTAACTCACCACAACTAGGGAAAACCCACGAGCGGTAACAAAGATCCAACACAGCCAAAATTAAAAAAAAAAAAAGAGTCCTTAAAAAAACTTCATAAAATGTCAGTATTTTCCACAAAAACTTAATGAAAATACAGAAATCCTACTACCTAAGTAAATAATTATTTCATTCAAATGAGACATAGTGGGATTCCTGCAGTCACCATCAGCCTATTTTTAAGAATAATCTCTAAAGGCGAATTGTACCTGATTTGTCTTATACTGTCTTAAACTGATGCAAGGAAAGAATGTGCAGCTATGGAAACAACTTAGATGAGGCTTAGTATTATCTCCCAACAAGAGCTAGCTTTAAGTGAGTTGTGCTCCTTCCTCCTGCCGCCCCGGGAGAGGGGCTTTATTTACCTTAGTCCCTAATTTTGAATTTCTAATATAGTAATGGAGAAGGCAATGGCAAGCCACTCCAGTACTCTTGCCTAGAAAATCCCATGGATGGAGAAGCCTGGTAGGCTGCAGTCCATGGGGTCGCTGTGGGTCGGACATGACTGAGCAACTTCACTTTTCACTTTCACACATTGGAGAAGGAAATGGCAACCCACTCCTGTGTTCTTGCCTGGAGAATCCCAGGGACGGGGGATCCTGGTGGGCTTCCGTCTATGGGGTCACACAGAGTCGGACACAACTGAAGTGACTTAGCAGCAGCAGTAGCAGCAACAGATCTTATACCCCAGTCTCTTCACTCCTTGGGACTGGGTTTGTTGACTGTAAATCAAATTCTTCACCTTTTTATTGATTTATAATAGGATAGCACAGAATTTGGGGTCCTGATTCCAATATTTACTGGAGCTATGACTTTCTTATGACTAGAGACAGTCAAACTTCTTAGTCACCATTCATGACCTTTTGGATGAACTGTAGTATCAGATAGTCTTGGTTTTAGCTTGTGTCACTCCCTATTGGGGATCATCCCAGTTCTTCTTTGCCATCTGCTCCACTTTGTGTATGTCTGTGCCTCGATGATAATTTCCATGGTGTCGGGAGAAGCATATAATTAAATTGAAATACATTTGGCAAACATTAAACTCTTCCATGATCCAGCGGATGTTGGCAATTTGATCTCTGGTGCCTCTGCCTTTTCTAAAACCTGCTTGAACATCTGGGAGTTCACGGTTTACATACTGCTGAAGCCTGGCTTGCAGAATTTTGAGCATGACTTTACTAGCGTGTGAGATGAGTGCAATTGTGCGGTAGTTTGAGCATTCTTTGGCATTGCCTTTCTTTGGGATTGGAATGAAGACTGACCTCTTCCAGTCCTGTGGCCACTGCTGAGTTTTCCAAATCTGCTGGCATATTGAGTGCAGCACTTTCACAGCATCATCTTTCAAGACTTGAAATAGCTCAACTGGAATTCCATCACCTCCACTAGCTTTGTTAGTAGTGATGCTTTCTAAGGCCCACTTGACTTCACATTCCAAGATGTCTGGCTCTAGGTCAGTGATCACATTATCGTGACTATCTTGGTCGTGAAGATCTTTTTTGTACAGTTCTTCTGTGTATTCCTGCCACCTCTTCTTAATATCTTCTGCTTCTGTTAGGTCCATACCATTTCTGTCCTTTATCGAGCCCATCTTTGCATGAATGTTCCCTTGGAATCTCTAATTTTCTTGAAGAGCTCTCTTGTTTTTCCTATTCTGTTGTTTTCCTCTATTTCTTTGCATTGATCACTGAGGAAGGCTTTCTTATCTCTCCTTGCTATTCTTTGGAACTCTGCATTCAGATGCTTATATCTTTCTTTTTCTCCTTTGCTTTTCACCTCCTTTCTTTTTACAGCTATTTGTAAGGCCTCCTCAGACAGCCATTTCGCTCTTTTGCATTTCTTTTCCATGGGGATGGTTTTGGTCCCTGTCTCCTGTACAATGTCACGAACCTCCGTCCAGAGTTCATCAGGCACTCTATCAATCAGATCTAGTCCCTTAAATCTATTTCTCACTTCCACTGTATAATCATAAGGGATTTGATTGAGGTCATATCTGAATGGTCTAGTGGTTTTCCCTACTTTCTTCAATTTAAGTCTGAACTGCTGGATCATGGAGAAAGCAAGAGAGTTTCAGAAAAACATCTATTTCTGCTTCATTGACTATGCCAAAGCCTTTGACTGTGTGGATCACAATAAACTGTGGAACATTCTGAAAGAGATGGGAATCCCAGACCACCTGACCTGCCTCTTGAGAAACCTGTATGCAGGTCAGGAAGCAACAGTCAGAACTGTACATGGAACAGCAGACTGGTTCCAAATAGGAAAAGGTGTACGTCAAGGTTGTATATTGTCACCTTGCTTATTTAACTTATATGCAGAGTACATCATGAGGAACGCTGGGCTGGAAGAAGCACAAGCTGGAATCAAGATTGCCGGGAGAAATATCAATAACCTCAGATATGCAGATGACACTACCCTTATGGCAGAAAGTTAAGAGGAACTCAAAAGCCTCTTGATGAAAGTGAAAGAGGAGAGTGAAAAGGTTGGCTTGAAGCTGAACATTCAGAAAACAAAGATCATGGCATCTGGTCCCATCACTTCATGGGAAATAGATGGAAAAACAGTGGAAACAGTGTCAGACTTTGTTTTTTTGGGCTCCAAAATCACTGCAGATGCTGATTGCAGCCATGAAATTAAAAGACGCTTGCTCCTTGGAAGGAAAGTTATGACCAACCTTGATAGTATATTAAAAAGCAGAGACATTACTTTGCCAACCAAGGTCCGTCTAGTCAAGGCAATGGTTTTTCCCGTGGTCATGTATGGATGTGAGAGTTGGACTGTGAAGAAAGCTGATCACCGAAGAATCGATGCTTTTGAACTGTGGTGTTGGAGAAGACTCTTGAGAGTCCCTTATACTGCAAGGAGATCCAACCAGTCCATTCTAAAGGAGATCAGTCCTGGATGTTCATTGGAGGGACTGATGCTAAAGCTGAAACTCCAATACTTTGGCCACCTCATGCGACGAGTTGACTCACTGGAAAAGACTCTGATGCTGGGAAAGGTTGGGGGCGGGAGGAGAAGGGGACGACGGAGAATGAGATGGCTGGATGGCATCACCGACTCTGTGGACATGAGTTTGAGTGAACTCCAGGAGTTGGTGATGGACAGGGAGGCCTGGCGTGCTGTGATTAATGGGGTCGCGGAGAGTCGGACACGACTGAGTGACTGAAGGCTGAACTGAACTGAACTGAACTGAACTGAAACTCTTCCAACTTTTATCACGTCAAACTTACATAAATAAATTTCAGTGAGAACTTATGTTTTTGTTTTCATAGGAAATTCAATCATTGTATGCCAATTCGCAAAGAAACAGGAAGCCATGTTGGGAGAGGCGGGAGGCAGAATGGAGAGAATAATTCACATTCTACTCAAAACTCTTTCTTCTGCCACAGAGAAAGCTTCTCTCACTGCTCAGAGTGTGATCCACACACTAGCAGCAGCATCACTTGGAAGTGAACTTCCTAGAAATGCAGAATTGCAGATCCCAACTTAGACCTACTTCATCAGCATCTGTATTTTAAGAAGAACCCAGGTGGTGCCTATGCACATGAATATTAAGAAGTACAGAAACCAACTCAACGTTGTAAATCAACTATCAGTTCAGTTCAACTATACTCCAATATAAAATAAAATAATTCTTAAAAGCACAGTGTGTGCTTAGTCACTCAGTTGTGTCCAACTCTTTGCAACCCCAAGGACTATATAGCTCACCAGGCTCCTCTGTCCACAGGATTTTTCAGGCAAGAATACCAGAGTGGGTTGCCATTTCCTCCTCCAGGAAAATGTACAGCACTATCCCATGAATACAACTGTTCAAAGAGCATTTGATGCCCAAGACATGCTGGCATATGGGGGAAAAATGCCTAGGAATAAAACTGAAAATATTGCCCTGTCCTTAGTCAAACCAATGGAGAATCCACATCTGAAAAAATCTCCTTGATCTCCCTCAAGAAATAATGGAATTGAAGAAAGTCTGGAGAATGATGAATTTGAGGGGAAAGAGGGGCTACCACATATGGAAGAGCTAAAGGCTCGATCAGACTGCAAAGGTGAAAGATGAAGCAAGTGTGATCAAAGTTTGTAAAATCAGAAAGGCCCAGGGAGCAAGTTCACTGATACTGGTGTCAAGGAACTGCCAAAGCTAGAGAAATATGTCTGTCCTCCACCCCAGCAGATGTAGATGAAGTGTCTGCTGCTCCAACAGCCAGGCAGCTGCTTGCAGTTATCAGCAGTTTACTTCCAAGCCAGATTCAGTCAGGACTGAGTCTCAACCAAGTGCAAGGAATATACAGACAGTGGAGGCCAAGAGAGTGTGCTGGCTCGGTGTCAGCTTCTTTGCTTCATTCCCCATTCCCAATGGCCTTTCCTTCCAGAGGAGGCTCTCTGCAGTTACTTTTGCTGGCTGACCATAGTTTCAGATGATTTACCAGATGACTCCACTCTCTTTTCTTCTCTGCTCACTGGTGTGGATGTTCTTATGTGTATACGCACTAAGTTGCTTCAGTCGTGTCTGACTCTGTGACCCTGTGGACTGTAGGAAACCCACCAGGCTCTTCTGTCCATAGGATTCTCCAGCCAATTATACTGGAGTGAACTGCCATGCTCTCCTCCAGAGGATCCTTTCCAGAGGATCTTCCCAACCCAGAGAACAAACCCAAGTCTTCTGCAGCTCCTGAATTGCAGGCGGATTCTTTACCACTGAGCCACCTGGAAAGAACCCCATTCTCTTGACACCTCCTACTTATCTGATGTCTGACTAACAGCCATTCAGGCACCCCAGTTTATCAGCTCCTGACATTTCTTCAGGCTGCCTTAGCTCTTGCTGCCCGGTGATTTAGGGTTCTTAGATAGAGGAAACACCTTGGACATCATTGAAACAATGATATTTCTCTATACAATAGTAAATGTTAGTTGCTCAGTCCTGTCCTACTCTTTGTGATGCTGTGGGCGGTAGCCCACCAGGATCCTCTCTCCATGGAATTCTCCAGGCAAGAATACTAGAGTGGGTTGCCACTCCCTTCTACAGGGGATCTTCCTGACCCAAGGATCAAACCCGGGTCTCTGGCATTGCAGGCAGATTCTTTACCATCTGAGCCGCCAGAGAAGTACACAAATCCTGTAAATGGTGGACTCTAGAAGTACAAATAGGTTTAAGAAGGTTTGATGATCCTTAAGTCCTTGGGAAGCCATAAATCCATAGCATTATTGAAATCCAAATAGATATTCAAAGGAGGAAAGAAGGCTTAAATATTCCTTGTTAATATGTTGGAAGACCTCTCATAAAATACTCCTGAGTGGAAACAAAACACAGAGGAGATGGAATATATTTCCATCCTGTGTGATATCTTTTCATTTTCAGTTATAAATTGATAACATTGTCTATGTTAAGTGGTAAAGGTAGTTAAGGAAACTCTCATGGTGGTTAAGGAAACTGAGGGATAAAGAGATACCTCTGACGATATTTAGTACAGTTTTTATTTTATTCTCAATTTGCCATGAGAACAAAATAACATATCCTGTTGCTATGCATACATGGTATAATTTTTAAGTTTTCCTATATTCAATATTTTAGCATTCATCAATGATGTTTACTTGTTAATCCTATTCTCTTTTCTTTTCCATGATACAGAAGCAGATGGATTGATAAAAATATATAGGATTCTGTAATATTATGTATTTACACAAGAGAACAGTTATAGAAATAAAACTGTGGACTGGGAGGGAATTTAGATCAGAGAAGGATTTAAGAGAGAAAGTGAAATGGGAAATAAAGGAAATTAACTGGGTACCTATTTATATTATGCGCCAGATACAAACTCATACTTCAAAATATAACCAGATTACATCTGAGAGTTTTTAACCAACATCTCTGAGACCAGAAAAATTATCATAGGTCCTGTTTTATATTAATTCCTTTATCACTGTACAGGACCTGCATAGGGCTTGTTTCAGCCGGCAATAACCCATCACCAGCCAGCAATAACCCATCACCTACCTCCAACCTCTACATATGGGAGGCAAGGGTGAGTGCTCTCACCCTTGATAGGTGCCTAGGACTCACTTGGAGTGAGTGGTCACTGTACTCCGCACCTCCACCACCTTGGTGCAGCATCAGGAGGGGAGCCCTTTGCTCAGGCTACATGAGAATGGCTTCCTGGGAACAGCTGGAGAGTATGGTGTATGTGTCTGGATGTTGATAGCAAAGAGTTTGGTCTGTGATTTACCCAAGACAAATTTAAAGAAGGGGAGTTTCTGACTTTTCCCATAGTAAGTTCCTCAGCCCACGGCAGGCCCAGCAAGTTAAGACAAGAAATATTAAATGCTGCTGTTTAGAGTTTTAAGATGGTACTGGAGTTGATTTTGAATACTTGGAAAAAAGGACTGTCTATTTACCTGAAATGCTCTAGAAAAACTGGCCTTGAATGACTTTTATGCAGGAGAAGGAAACAATAAACAAAGAAATGGGGCTGCAATTGCTTTCTGTTATTCTACTGAGACCAACTCATTTTACACCCTGGGTTGCACACACAATATCTCTAAACCAGGTCATGTTAGAATTCTGTCCATAGTCACACAGCCAGTAACCATGTTTTTAAATTTTTGTTTCACAAGTCTTGTGTTCTTTTCAATAAATCACATCGTAAGTGAATTTACTGCAAATTCATACACATACATTTATGCCTAATTCATCCCAATTCCCCCAAATAAACTTCTAGTCAAATAATAAAGATAATCCTTTCCAAACTTGCTTTATTTTTTTTTAAAGTTTATCTTTACTTAAATTTGATGTCCTGTATTTTCTGTTTTAATTCTACCACATTTATTAGATATACAAGTCATCTCAGCTGAATTTAATCTCTGCTTTAATACAATTCAATTTTTTGAGTGCCTTGTATGTCAGCCATTGTGGGAGAACTATAAGGTGAACGTTATAGTACCTGTGAGCTTAAGAAGTTAATGGACCTGGTAGAAAAGACACACACCCACACACATACACACGCGTACATTTTTTTTTTAATTAAAATGCAAAGCAATACTTGGCAATTGTGTGTTAGATGTAAAGAGTTATCGAAGGTCAGAGGAAAGTGTCAGTATTTCTGACTGGAGCAGGCATTCTTAAAGGGAACAAAAAAATGGTTCTTGTGGCTAGAAAGCAAGAAAACATACTCTTTTTTTATATAAAACAAAGATATACATGTAGTACATAAACATGTACAGTCTATCTGTGGTGCTCAAAATTCAAAGGTAGGACAATTAGGAAAAAATAATTTTTCCAAAGGTTCTTGGCTGCTTGAAGGAAGTACAGTGACAAAGAAAAAAAAAAAAAACTCTGAGAATCGCTGGTCTAGAGGAATTAGTGAGACCAGCTGGGAGAATTTTTTTCTTTTAATTTCTATTTTGAAATAATTTCAGACTTTAAAACTGCTGTAAAGATAGTACAGAGAGTGTTTGCATATACCTCACCCAATGTTTCCTCCAGTACTCTTGCCTGGAAAATCCCATGGATGGAGGAGCCTTGTAGGCTGCAGTCCATGGGGTCACGACTGAGAGACTTCACTTTCACTTTTAACTTTCATGCATTGGAGAAAGAAATGGCAACCCACTCCAGTGTTCTTGCCTGGAGAATCCCAGAGACAGGGGAGCCTGGTGGGCTGCCGTCTATGGGGTCACACAGACTTGGACACGACTGAAGCGACTTAGCAGCAGCAATATTTCCTCTGACTCTTTTTCTCCTTGTTTTTGATTTTCAGTAGTTTGAAAATAATATGCCTCAATATAATTAACAGGATCCAACCAGTCCATTCTAAAGGAGATCAGTCCTGGGTGTTCATTGGAAGGACTGATGCTAAAGCTGAAACTGCAATACTTTGGCCACCTCATGCAAAGAGTTGACTCACTGGAAAAGACTCTGATGCTGGGAGGGATTGGGGGGCGGGAGGAGAAGGGGATGACAGAGAATGAGATGGCTGGATGGCATCACCGACTCGATGGACATGAGTTTGAGTGAACTCCGGGAGTTGGTGATGGACAGGGAAGCCAGGCGTGCTGTGATTCATGCGGTCTCAAAGAATCAGACATGACTGAGAGACTGAACTGAACTGAACTGATCCTGTTAATTGTTCTCCAAGTGTCTTGGGTTGTCTGACATTAATTTGGGAAATTTTTCAGTCGTTATTATTTCAAATATCTCTTCTGCTTCTTTCTTTCTTCTCCTTCTGGTTTTCCTCTTGTGCATGAGTTATACCTTTTCCCAGGTGGCTTTAGTTGTAAAGAAACTGCCTGTCAATGCAGGAGACAGACATGGGTTTGATCCCTGGGTTGGGAAGATCCCCTGGAGGAGGGCTTGGCAACCCACTCTAGTACTCTGGCCTGAAGAATTCCATGGACAGAGGAGCCTGGCGGGCTACAAAGTGTCCAAAGGGGCACAAAGAGTTGGACGTGACTGAAGTGACAGCTTGCACATGCTACACCTTTTGTAGTTGTCCCACCATCGTTGGATGTTGGTTTTCTCAGTCTGTGCTTTTTATTTTTCAGTTTTTGAAGTTTCTATTCATATGTCCTCAAGCTCAGAGATTCTGTCCCCAGTCATGTCCAGTCTACTGGTAAGCTCATCAAAGGCATTACAGCGCCTTTGACATTACAGTGTTTTTCAGTTCTTCTTGATTCATTCTTAGGATTGCCTCTCTCTTTGCTTACATTGCCTATGTGTTCTTGCATGCTGTGTACTTATCAATTAGAGGTTTTAGCTTATTAATCGTAAAGGTTTTAAACACCCAGTCTGATAATTCAAATACCTTACCGTGTCAAGTTCTGATGCTTGCTCTGTCTACATATATTGCATTTTTGGCCTTTTAGTATGACTTATAATTTTTTTCTTGACAGCTGGACATACTATAATGAATGAAAGCAAATCCTGGAAATAGGCCTTTGGTAATGTAGAGGTGAGGTGTGGTGGGCAAAGAGAGTGTTCCATGGTCCTTTGATTAGATTTCAGTCTTTTAGGAAGCATGTGCCTGCCTCTGGGCTGTGACCTTCCATGTGTTTCTGTTCTTTCCTTGAGTGGGACAGGATGGCTAGAGTGGGCTGGTAATACATATTTTTCTTCTCCCACATGAAAGGCTAGAGCTAACTGAAGTTGGGTATTTCCCTTTCCCCAGGTCAGTTTGACTCTACAAATATCCAGCAGTTAGACCCTAGTTAACTAGTTTCTTTTGAGGGCAGTCCTTGATAAGAACAGAATGCTCTGGTCCCTTTCAAAATGGTCCCTTTCCCCCTCTCCCTGCTGGAAGGGTGAGAAAATTTTTCTCCAATATTTACTGCAGGAATGTGGCCAAACTCCTAGAGGTACACTTAACAATATTGGGCAGGGGTGGGCCGGGGGCCAGGGGGTGGGTGCCCTCTGACAAAGCCAGTCTGGAGTTTTTAATTCTAGCCTCCTCCATAGTGAAGCTACAGGAATTAGTCAGTTGGAGTTCAGTTTTCCTAGCCAGCAGTTGTTGCAATTGAGTTTCTGCTATTGAGTTTCTGCTATCAAATCTCTGCTGTGGTGAACTGTGACTTCTTGTGGTTACCTATCTGTCTCTAATTTGGGGGGCAGCGAAAGCACTGCAATTAGGGGTTCAACATATAAATTAGGGAGGGGATACACAAACATTCAGTTCATAATGGAAGGACGCTTTGCATACTTCCTTCTGTATGAATCAAGAAGAGCTTAATTTTTCGGTCCATCCATTTTTTCACTTGTTGTTAGGACAAAGTGGCAGCTTTCAGGCTTCTGACATGGAGAACTGGAAACCAGAAATTCCCACTTATTTCCTAAAGCAACATTTTACATGAACATAATATAATGATCAGAACCAAGAAATTAAATTGATACTGTGCTATTAATCAAAGACCTTATTTGAATTTCACAAATTTATTTTTCTAGGATCCAAACTTATATTTAATCATTTCTTCTCAGTTTTTTTTTTTTCTTTACCTGGGGTAAATTTACTCTCTAGAGAAGATTGGGCAGTGTCTAGAGATATTTTTAGTTTATGCAACTAGAGGGGTAACAGGGCATCTGGTGAGTAGAGGCCAGGGATGCTAATAAACTTCTGAAAAGGCAAAGGACACCCCTCTAAGAGAATTATCCAGCCCATAATATCAAGAGTGTCACAGTTGGGAAAGTCAGTCTTAAGGGAATAGCATGTACACAAACAAATGTGAAAGGTGTGCAGCAATCTGAAAGAGTAATTAGTTGTCCAGGATGACTAATGCATAACTGACATTTTGGCAGATATCTTGGTCAGCATAGGCTGCTATAGCAAAATGTCATAGACTGGTGGCTTAAACAACAGACGTTTATTTCTAACAGTTCTGGAAACCAGGAACTCCAATTTCAAGGTGCTGCCAGACTCTGTTCCTGGTGAGAACCAACTTTCTGGTCAGGAATCAGCTAGCTGCCGTCTTGTGTGCTTGCATGACCTTGGCTTTGTGTGCATGGAGAGAAAGAGCTTTAGTCTCTCTTGCTCTTCTTATGAGGACGCTAATCTCCTTAGGGGTGCTCCACCCTCAAGACCTCATCTAAATCTAATTATCTCCCAAAGTCCCCTTCTCTTAATACCATCACGATGGCAACTGGGGATTCAACATATAAATTAGGGAGGGGGTACGCAAATAATCAGTTCATAATGGAAGTAGTATCTCAGCAAACTATTTTTAGATGTGGTTTATACTCAGCTTGAGAAGTTTAAGTGTAATGCTAAAAAGTTTAGGTCTTATTCAAGTAATTACTTGATATTTGTCATTTATTTTTGTTTGGCATGGAGATCTTGTTTGGAGTGTCTGCCCAGTGCCCTACTTCCCTCCTGATTTGAGGCACCCCCACCACAGTGGTGTCGATGCGATGGGATACCTCTTCTTATGCTGTGGAAGCCAAGTCTCCTTGTCTCCCAGTGACAGTGCCTGTAGCAGAAACAGCAGCATCCTGCCCAAGTATTTCCTGCTAAAGTGTAGTTATTCTATTTCCAGGAAAGCCCTCCCAACTGGCCTTTCCCCACACACATTTTTCAAATTTGGTGTTCCAACCTCCTATTAAGTCTGTCATTATATTCCATTTTCATTGCTAGAAAAATAAGATTGTTTTCTGAGCCTGTAGTCACAAAGCCTGACCGATACAATAGGTCCCTTGCTAACGTTTTTATGTAAGGAAAGTGATGCCATCATTTGTCTCCACTGAGATGTTCACTCTGAACAAGTCTGCAGTGTGGATGAAAAAGGCGGGACTAGAGACTGTAAGAAATGTGTGATGGTTGATCACAAGAAAATACATTATGAGCTAGAATTAGAACACAAAAGGAAAAGGAAGAAAATGCAATGTGAACGTGGAGATATAATTAGTAAATTGAAATGACTTGATGATTGTGAGGGTGCAGAGTACAGTGAAAAAGCAGAGGAGATTTGTGACTCTTAGCAGAAATTGATTCTACTCCCAGAGAACAATATTGTGAGCCAGAGGATTAGACACATGGTAGTGCTTCAATATCAAAAGTGAAAATTTGAGGAAGAATAATTAGATCCCTTCTGGAAATGCTGTGTTTCAAGTACCAGTAAAACACGTCTTTGTATGGTTGCTATTTATTTTGTGCTTACTCCTTGTGTAATATTAATTAATAGTCCACATATATTACTAACGTATGGCGTGATGCTGAATATATAGTGAAGATAAAGAATATTGGCTTTCACTTATCATCGCATTAAAGCATTTAAAGTAATTTTAGCAAAAAGTTGTGAATATGTGTGGAGACAGTTGGCTAAGTAACAAAATCCTAAGCAGAGTTTCCATAAAGTTTACACTATTACTGGTGTTGTTCATCACTAAGTCATGTCCAACTCTCTGGGACCCCATGGATTGCAGCATGCCAGACTTCCTGTTCTTCACCATCTCCCAGAGTTTGCCCAAAGTTAAGTCTATTGAGTCAATGATCTTACCCAGCCATCTCACCCTCTGCCACCCTCTTCTCCTCCTGCCCTCAATATTTCCCAGCATCAGGGACTTTTCTAATGAGTTGGCTCTTCATATCAGTTGGCCAGAATATTGGAGCTACAGCTTCAGTTTCATATCTTCCAATGAATATTCAGAGTTGATTTCCTTTCGGATTGACTGATTGGATCTCCTTGCTGTCCAATGGATTCTCTATCACCATAGTTTGAAAGTCTTCTCCAGCACCATGGTTCTTCAGCACCACAGTTGGAAAGCATCAATTCTTCAGGGTTCAGCCTTCTTTATGGTCCAACTCTCACATCTGTACATGGCTACTGGAAAAACTGCAGCTTTAACTGTATGGACATTTGCCAGCAAAATGATCTCTCTACTTTTTTAATACACTAAGTTTGTCATGCTTCCCAGTGGTTCAGGGGTAAAGAATCCTCTTGCCAATGGAGGAAATGCCAGAGACATGGGTTTGAAGACAAGGGTCAGGAAGATCCCCTGGAGGAGGAAATGGCAACCAACTCCAGTAATCTTGCTGGGAAAATCCCATGGAAAAGGAACCTGGCAGGCTACAGTATATGAGGTCACAAAGAGTCTGACATAACTGAGTGACTGAGTGCATACCATGTGTGCACACACACAGAGACACACACACAAGATTTGTCATAACTTTCTTTCCAAGGCACAAGTGCCTTTTAATTTCATGGCTGCAGTTGCCATCTGCAGTGATTTTGGAGCCCAAGAAAATAAAATCTGTCACAGCTTTGAATTTTTTTCCTCTTCTATTAACCATGAACTGATAGGACCAGATGCCATGATGTTTGTTTTTCTAATGTTCAGTTTTAAACCAGCTTTTTCACTTTCTTCCTTCACCCTCATCAAGAGGCTCTTTAGTTCTTCCTTGCTTTCTCCCATTAGAGTGGTATTGTCTGCGTATCTGAGGTTGTTGACCCGTCCCCCAGTGATCTTGATTCCAGCTTATGATTCATCCAGCCCAGCATTTCACATGATATACCCTGCATACAAAGTTAAATAAGTAGGGTGACAATGTACAGCCTTAACATACTCCTTTCCCAATTTGGAACCAGTCAGTTGTTCCATGCCCAGTTCTAACTATTGCTTCTTGACCTGCATACAGGATTCTTAGGGGACAGGTAAAGTGGTCTGGTACTCTCATCTCTTTAAGAATTTTCCATAGTATTTTGTGATCCACACAAAGGCTTTGACATGATCAATGAAGCAGAAGTAGATATTTTCCTGTAACTTCCTTGGTTTCTCCAAGATGCAATGAATGTTGGCAATTTGACCTATGGTTCCTCTGTCTATTTGAAACCCAGCTTGTACATCTGGAAGTTCTCAGTTTACACTGATATAACCTAATTTGAAAGATTTTGAGCATAACCTTGTTAGCATGCAAAATGAGTGCTATTGTATAGTAGTTTGAACATTGTTTGGCATTGCTCTTCTTTGGGATTGAAATGAAAACAGACCTTCTACAGTCCTGTGGCCCCTGCTGAGTTTTCCAAATTTGCTGACATATTGAGTGCATCTGTTTTTACAATTTACAACTTTAACAGTACCATCTTTTACAGTTTTAAAAACTCAGCTAGAATTCTGTCACCTCTACTACTTCTTCTCATAGTAATGATTCCTAAGACCCATTTGAATTCACACTCCAAGATGTCTGATTCTAGAAGAGTGACCACACCATCATGGTTATCCAAATCAATTGTATAGGTCAGTCAGTCAGTCAGTTCAGTTGTTCAGTTGTGTCCAACTCTTTGCGACCCTGTGGACTGTAGCACGCCGGGCCTCCCTGTCCATCACCAACTCCCGGAGTTTACCCAAACTCATGTCCGTTGAGTTGGTGATGCCATCCAACCATCTCATGCTCTACCGACCCCTTCTCCTCCTGCCTTCAATCTTTCCCAGCATCAGGGAATTTTTAAGTGAGTCAGCTCTTCACATCAGGTGGCCAAAGTATTGGAGTTTCAGCTTCAACATCAGTCCTTCCAATGAACACTCAGGCATCTGGTTCCATCATTTCATGGCAAATAGATGGGGAAACAGTGGAAACAGTGTCAGACTTTATTTTTCTGGGGTCCAAAATCACTGCAGATGGTGATTGCAGCCATGAAATTAAAAGATGCTTACTCCTTGGAAGGAGAGTTATGACCAACCTAGACAGTATATTAAAAAGCAGAGACATTACTTTGCCAACAAAGGTCCGTCTAGTCAAGGCTATGGTTTTTCCAGTAGTCATGTATGGATGAGAGAGTTGGACTATAAAAAAAGCTGAGCACAGAAGAATTTATGTTTTTGAACTGTGGTGTTGGAGAAGACTCTTGAGAGTCCCTAAGACTTCAAGGAGGTCCAACCAGTCCATCCTAAAGGAGATCAGTCCTGAGTGTTCATTGGAAGGACTGATGTTGAAGCTGAATTATATAGTTGCTGTTGCTGCTGCTGCTGCTGCTACGTCACTTCAGTCGTGTCCGACTCTGTGTGACCCCATAGACAGAAGCCCACCAGGCTCCCCCATCCCTGGGATTCTCCAGGCAAGAACACTGGAGTGGGTTGCCATTTCCTTCTCCAATGTGTGAAAGTGAAAAGTGAAGTCGCTCGGTCGTGTCCGACCCTTAGCGACCCCACGGACTGCAGCCTACCAGGCTCCTCCATCCATGGGATTTTCTAGGCAATAGTACTGGAGTGGCTTGCCATTGCCTTCTCCGGAATTATATAGTTCAGTTCAGTTCAGTTCAGTTGCTCAGTCGTGTCTTCAGTTCAGTTCAGTTCAGTTCAGTCGCTCAGTCGTGTCCGACTCTCCGCGACCCCATGAATCACAGCACGCCAGGCCTCCCTGTCCATCACCAACTCCCAGAGTACACTCAAACTCGTACGGTTAAAATTGAGCTTCACAGGTGGCTCAGTGGTAAAGAAACCACCTGCCAAGGAGGAGATATGGGTTCAATCCCTAGGTCAGGAAGATACCCAGGAGAAGGAAATGGCAACCTGCTCTAGTATTATGTCCTGGAAAATCCCATGGACAGAGGAACCTCCTGGGCTACAGTCCATGGGGTCACAAAGAGGCAGACACAACTTAGTGACTGAACAACAACAAAAACAGCCATTTAGATTGTTTAGAAATGTTTGTTTGAATGTACATTATTGTTTTGATTTTTAACGTAGAGGCTCTCTCTGCCTTGCCTGACATCATGGATTTCTAGAAGGTATAATTGTCTTTGAAGCTAAACTTCCTCTACTCTGTAAAAGACTCCAGAAAGGGACTTTCAGTTGCAGATATATAAGACAAATACCACCCTATCATAAAGTTTAAGTCTTCTTAATTGGAATGGAGATATTAATGGATTCTATATGGTTATATAAATTGAATTCATCTATAACAAGACAGCAATCTTATAAATGACGAAAAAATTTTCTGGAAGGAAATGAATAATTAGAATGTTTATGGCCTCTACGATAGATTATTGGAAAGAAAGAGCGGAGGTTTGGGGGAAAAGTTGATGCGCACTATTGGCTTATCCAGTTCATTGGATGAATTTCTCTGTGAAAGGATGGAAGAACCCATACTACAAATTGAAAAAATCAGAAAAATATGTAGCGGATTTTAAATTCCATGTGACCTTGCAATCTGAGGAATTATGATGGGGTACAGAGACACGGTCAGTAAACATAGATCCAAACTACTTAGTTCATCACATCTCAACAGCAAGATAATGTGGCAATGGTCTCTACTTCAGGCTAGCAATACTTTCCAATGACCCTAACAAAGACTGTTATCCTTGCTCAAAACTAACTCTAGTGGGCTTTGGAGAATATCTGAAGAAAAGAAGCTGAGGAACAGATAAGATTTCATCAATTTATGGGATGCAGTCTCAAGCCATAGTGATGTGACTATGAAAAGTCATACAACCTTGCAATGAACCAGAAGTTGGTGAAGCCAGACATATTGGTTATTTGGGCTCCTTTCTCCAACCTCTTTCTTAAATTGCTACAGTGTATGGTCATGAACCCTTTCCCTGATGCTGATTATAGGTTTTCCTTATCCTAAACTTCATCGTGCCCTGCCTGCAGGAGGGAAAGAAAAGTGAAGCTTAAGTGTTATTTTTCAGTCTTACTCGAACCAACGTGATATTTTCTTCCTCAAAATGGCATCCTAAAGTACATTCTAAACTGGGTCTGACACTTAGATAATCTCTTAGAAGTTCACCAGGGCTATTATAAAGGAATTCTGCTTTATCACAAGGAGATATTTTGCCAGAGGGAGGCAGTCTGGCCACTTAGCTTCAAAGCCAACTTACTTCCACTCCACTGGCTCTAATTCTCAGTCTATTGTAGCCTTTAGCAAAACAGCTTCAGCAAGAAATAAGGAAATGCCATGAAGAACAAAATCATCAAGGGAAATGAAAATAGCCTTTTGAGCTATCATTTACTTTTCCTTCAGACTAAAAATACAAACTTTTATCAGTTGTTCTCAAATCAGCTTGCACTTAGATAGTGGCATGAAAAAGACGTGCTGAAGTGTGTCTCTACAAAACATTGTGGTTTCTTATTTCAGGGATAAGTATTTTTCAGCTTCGAAGTTGAATACATAAACTGAGCAAGTGAACAACCCAAGGCTTATTTGTTGTCATAAACCAAATTAGAGTACATATTCTCCAGTATCTTGTCACATCATTAACTTAGAATACAATATGGGAAAGTCAGCTTACTGTTCAAAATAATGTTATTACAGTATTGATTGTTAGACCAATCATGATGGAAAGAAGTAGCACTGTTTCCCACCTTTCATTAAGCAGAAGGGATGGAAGGCTTGGGAGTGTGGTTAAGGAACTGGAGGACATAAAGCATGGACACATGTCTGTCTTTCTACTCTATGCAGCACTAAACATCATCCCTGATTTATATATGTTAGTTTTTCACTCTTTTCTTTTAAACACTTAAACATTCTCTAAATACAGACCAAATAGTTCAGTTGTCTTCTATTGCCATAGAAGACATTTCCCAAGTCTGGTCAGTCACATGACACTGGGTTCCTTCTATTTAAATAGCTTCACAATATCTCTCAATTCTGGCTAAACTGTCAGACCCAAAATTTTTTTTTTTGAAAAGGCGAACACTGTTATTCAGTTGCACTTTTAAGAGAAACAAATATGCAGGGAAGAAGAAGAATTACTGAGAAGTACAGAAATAAAAGTTCCTATTTTAGGCAGTTAGATAATAAATTACTCGAGCACAGAAATGCAGAATACTTTACATCAACTGGAGAATTGGGGTTATTAAGATGATCTGTCAATAGAAACAAAGCAAAGTTTAGGTGATGAATAGCTAGCAGCTGCACCTTTAGTGCACAGTCAGGAATTTATAATGAGGTTTAGTTTCTGTTTTTCTTTTCTTTTCCCTTTTTCTGGTAAATAAATAGGGAGGCTTGGAAACATCCTTAAGACTATACAGTAGATTACACTCTGTGTTTAAAATGGTGTAGATAGAATATTTATGTTTCATAATGAAATTTTCTGGAGGTAAAGCAATGAATCTCTTCCTTCCATACGTCTTCAAAGCAACCCTAAACCCTTCAAGAGAGCCTTGCTAAGGAAATTTATATTAAACACAAATGCCCATGTGTCAAGGGTAGGATCTTTCAGATAATGATTACAAACTATGAATTTTTTTAATAGAAGAAAACAAATTCCAAAACATAATAATATAGTCTTAGATCTTTTAAAATCTAGTTATCACAAAATTGACATTAAGACTGAACATTCAAATAAATGAGCAAGTGTCTGATTCCCTTACTTCATTACCTAAAAGACCACTTAAATCTCAAATCTCTATAATTCTAGGGTTAAAAATAAATCAGGGAACTATGCTATAATTCATCTCCAGCTGTAGCTATGTTCTTGATTCCCTAGCCCTCAGTCTTCCTGAACACTGTAGCGAAGGCCACTTAACATTATGAATTAGCTCCCCTTAAGGTTCTGGCATTCCTGTGGCTCCAGTGGTGAAGAACCCACCTGCCAATGCAGGAGATGTAAGGGACACAGGTCCAATCCCTGGGTTGGGAAGATCCCCTGCAGAAGGAAATAGCAACCCACTCCAGTATTCTTGCCTAGAGAATCCCATGGACAGAGGAACCTGGTGGGCTATAGTCTGTGTGGTTGCAAAGAGTCAACAATTTAGCATACTCTCAAGGTTCTGGAGTGAAGTCTGAATCTAGTCAGGTTTTTACCATATGCTCATTTCATTGAAACAACGAAACTTATTCATCCAATTATGTTCATTCTAAAAACTGGTCTACTTTATTTGCTGCAGACCACTGACTAAAGATGACCAAGAACACAAATGTGTGAAACAAAGTGAGAGCTATTAGTTTCCCAAAGCAAAATAAAACACTTAACAGAGCTGTTGTAGGGGGAATCAGGCAACATGGAAAGAGGGATGGGGAAGAAGAGGGTCTCTGGCTTGCACTGGTTGATAAGTAGGGACATGAAAGCAGGGGCCAGTTTTGAGCTGGATGCATTCGAGAAGTAAAACAGTTCTGGAATAATTAGTTATTTTAAAGCTATTAGTTATTTCACTAATCTTTGTTCAAGAAGTGGGAGAAATGAAAAATGGCTGGGGATGTCATTGGTAAGAAAGTAGGAATCTCTCAGAACTGTGGTGTGGCCCTGGGTATGATTCCTGTTCTTTGCCAGCACTGTCCCTAATTCATTGGAAAACGGTCTCTGTTCTTTAAGGAACAGCAGAGTCAGGTATGGTTTTTAATTGCAAATCCTGTTTCTGCTCCAAAAGGGTCTGTGCTTCAAACTTCAACTTCTTATTTTATGCACTGTCCTACTTGTTTTTATTTTCCACTCATTTGCATTGATCTTCTGTTTCGTATCTCAATACCGGGCACATGCTGCTGAGCACCGTTTGGCTGGGATCACCCTAGTTCTGAATGTATCTTCCTCATGCTAATGGGATACTGGAAAAAAGTATTTAACTTCTTTGAGCCTTTCTTTGTAAAAACAGATACAGTAATACTCTTATACCATAAGATGTCAATGAGTAAAGTGCATAGGTAGCACATAGTATCTTGCAATTATTATTATTATTTTTAATAGGGGCAATATCTGAAGATGGTAGCATTGGGAGAAAGATAATTGAGAATAGCTACAAAATTACTATTAGGAATCAATCTAGAAAACATGACTTAAAAGTTTCATTTTTAACACTGAATTTTTTTTTTAGGCTAATGCTATTGAACAGGAATATATATGGTGACAAGAGGGGGAATAATTCAATAACGTCATTTCTGAGATAATATACCTAAGGTCTGCTGCTGTGAGTAACAGGGGTGTTGCAGTCCTAATACAATTCTTAAGTGCCATTGTTAGTTATGCCATTGTTTAAATCATGTAGGGTTTTGTAATTTACATGTACTGGGAGGTCTTAAAACTAAGTGCACATTATAAATCAAAGGAATAATAATAATGGCTTTAGATATTATCAGCAAATAAAATATGACAACTAAATTATCTCAGTGACTTTTAGAGCAATATTCAAATATAATGTGTTATTATTTTGCTTTCCTACTAAACATTTGCTTTAACTCAATATTTCAAATTATTTCTCTTGCTTAATGCAGTCAGTAAAAATATTATAATATTCTGCCATCCTATGGAGTAGTGATTTAGATCATCTCTATCAACCTTATATTTTTTCCTCCAAATTTTGCACTGAGTACAAACATGGGAAGTAGCACTTTCTCAGATGAATATGGTGACAGCTTTCTGAGTTCTGCTTAGCAAGTACTCAGCATGATTGAATTTCTTCATTGTCACCTTAAATTTGTTTACATAATTTCATTTTCTTATCAGCCAATTCAACACAGTCCCTCAGCATCCGAACAGAAGCCTTCCATTGTACTCCTTACTCCAGCCAGCATCCTCCACCTAAACATTCTTGAAAATTAACTTTAAATCTTTGCCTGAGGGGATTTTTATTCCTGCCTTCCAATTTTCCACTTCTGTGGTCTTCTCTTTGCGCCAACATATTCAGAAATGTGTGCAGTTGATAGGAACACATTTTGAAAGGCAGTGCTGAAGAATACCCTTCTCCTCTACTTTTTTCAGGGGGCTGCTCTGGTTTCATGGGGTGTGCGGTCTGTGGTGGTGGTATCTATCTAATGAGGCAGTGATAGTTATCTGATGTTTTCCGTATTTTACTGAAGTCCACAATCTAGTCTGTCCTGTGTTTTTTAACTCCAAGACAGATTACCAGGAAAATGAAATTTAAATAACAGTCACAAAAACTCTCTAACGTAGGCGACATAAAAGGCACTTACTAAAGTAAATCATATCTTGGCAACTTAATGTCTTGCAGTAATGAGAAAATTTGAAGTCATTCCTAGGAACAATAGATCATACAGCTCTATCCTTAACAGGAGCTTAAGAAAAAATGGGGGGAAAAATGCAATAGCCATTAATATAGGAAACAGCTATGAAAATAAAACTTGCAAGAGGATATACTAAATCAAAGATTTAAATATCTTAAAAATGGAACTGCTAAAAATGGGAAGCAATTTTAAGCACAGCAAAGAGCCTTTGAAAAAATTACAGTTCAGCAGTCTTCAGACTCAACTTCATCCCAGGCAAAGCCTTATGGCACTTGGTGAGTATGGATATGGTTGCTAAGATATGTGCAACAGAGCCTTAGAAATAGAATTTGAAAAATGCTTCTTGTGGCTGGCATTTCCCTCTATGAGTTGGAGGTGGTTCGGTTTATTCATCACCAGCAGATGTTTTAGAAAATATTTGATCACATCTAGAGAATTGATTTTATCAATTCACAGGCAGTGATTAAACTCAAAAACAATGTTTATACTTCGAAAATTCAAAAGGAACTAAATATTAGAGTTTACTGTCAGTGTACTAATTATATCCAGACATGTGCAAGAGGGCAATGATTTTCCATTTATTTTGTTTCCTATAATTACCAATATAGAAGTTCTTCACGTAGAAAATGTAGAGAATTGTGGCTCAGCTTGTAAAGAATCCACCTGTAATACGGGAGACCTGGGTTTGATCCCTAAGTTGGGAAGATCCCCTGGAGAAAGGAAAGGCTACCCACTCTAGTATTCTGGCCTGGAGAATTCCGTGGACTGAGAATTCCATGGGGTCGTATAAGAGTTGGACACAACTGAGCTACCTTTACTTTCACTTTCATGTAGAAAATCTGGAGAATTCAGATAAGCTGAAAATGGAAAATAAAATTCAACTACATGTGTATCACCCAGAGATAACCAAGTTAGCTTTCTGTAGTTTGCCTTTCCAGCCTTTTTGTGCATCCTTTATTATAGTTTTAATTATAGGAAAAAATGATACCCCATTATATATCTATTTTACAACTTGCAGGGTTTTTTAATTTAACAATTTATAAAAACTGTTTTTGATGTCATGAAACATATCTAGAACAAAGTTTTGTATGGCTTCAGTCCTCCCTGTTGATGTGATATTTGAAATTTAAGTAGGTAACACACTTCCATGGGCTTCCCTGGTAGCTCAGCTGGCAAAGAATATGTCTGCAATGCAGGAGACCCCAGTTTGATTCCTGGGTCAGGGAGCTCACCTAAAGAAGGGATAGGCTACCCACTCCAGTATTCATGGGCTTCCCTGGTGGCTCAGATGGTAAAGAATCTGCCTGTAATATGGGAGACCTGGGTTTGATCCCTTGGTTGGGAAGATCCCCTGGAGAAGAGTATGGCAACCCACTCCAGTATTCTTGCCTGGATGATCCCCATGGATAGAGGAGACTGGTGGGCTACAGTCTGTGGGGGTAGCAACTGAGTTAGGGTTAAGGTTAGGGTTAGGGTTAGTGACCAAGCACAACATACCTCCACAACCAACCTCAGCTTTCAGTGATTGATGCAAAATCTTAATGTTACAGTGAAAGGAAACTGAATTTCCTTTGGATGAAAGTTTTATCACAGTCCAGATTCCTTTTCCTTTCTGAGTGGGGTCTGTTGTCTTGGGAGGAAGATATGTATGGTGGATATAGGGTGCATGCATACTGGATGAGGGGAGGAAGTTTTTCACAGCTGATTCCTGTTAACTGTATCCTTTTCCAATCTGGTCCTTGGTGCCGGTGAAGTCCATTGATGAGTGGAAGATAGACACTGGAGTTCTAAATATGATCTGATGTCATAATTTCTGCTGTTACTTTGGTTTTGGCAAAGATCGTGTCCATTTGCCCAGCTTTTGGAAGATCCTCAGCTTCTCTCTTTTTGACTTCTGTCAGCATCAAGTGCTGAACCTCCAGGAGATTCTTAAAGCCCATCACTTCACTGAGAGACTTTGGGCTCTTCCCTCAGGTCCACTAGAGCCTGGTAGGTTGTATTTTTCATGCACTAACATCCAAGGACTACTTGTGGGGAAAAGAGGGGAGGAAAGGAATGTGCCTTCCAGATTCTCTTACCCAAACAGAGCACACTACACTTCCCCAGTACTCCTGAAGTGGCTTCTCTCTGATGATTAAGAACACTGACTGGCTATATCCCAATACAAAATAAAAAGTTTAAGGTTAAAAAAAAGGAACACTGACCAACACATCAAATAAATTTGAGAGACTCAGGGTTACCTTCCCAGGTGGCTCAGCAGTAAAGAACCTACTTACCAACGCAGGAGACACAAGGAGACATGGGTTCAGTCCCTGGGTTGAGTAGATGCCCTGGAGAAAGAAATGGCAACCCACTCCAGTATTCTTGCCAGAAAAACTCCATGGACGGAGGAGCTTGATGGGCTATAGTCCATGATGTTGCAAAGAGTCAGACACAACTCAGCAATTGAGCACGCACACACAACTCAAGGCTAATTTTTTATGCTTTTTTTTTTTTTAACTAAAGACAACTTTAGGGTATTTTTTTTTAGGTAATTAATTTATTTTTTATTGGAGGCAAATTATTTTACAATATTATATTGGTTGGTTTTTCCATACATTGATATGAATTTGCCCCAGGTTTACATAAGTTCCCCCTCCTGAACCCCCCTCCCACCTCCCTCCTCCCTTTATCCTCCCTCTGGGTCATTTCCGCATGCCAGCCCCGAGCATCCTATAACATGCATTGACCCTGAACTAGTGATTCGTTTCACATATGACAACATACGTGTTTCAATGCCATTCTCCCAAATCATCCCACCCTCACCCTCTCCCATAGAGTCCCAAAGACTGTTCTATACATCTGTGTCTCTTTTGCTGTCTCGTATACAGGGTTATCATTTGCATCTTTCTAAATTCCATATATATGTGTTAGTATACTGTATTGGTATTTTTCTTTCTGGCTTATACAGAGTGAAGTAAACTTTAGGGTATTTAAATGTGCATTATAAACCTCCAAGGATATAAGGTAGGCAGTTTGTCATTTTTTTTTTTTTAAATGTATTTGACTATAGGAATTACTCTGAGGAATGTCACATATAGTCCTATTCTGTGCAAGACTGAGAAATGTTTCAGGTTTCTCTGGCCTTCCTGACACAAGAAAGACAGAGTAACCTTGCTGTTAGGTAGTTATAATAAGAAAAGGAGTCCAAAATGGCAGTGACTAAAAGACAGACAGAAACAGAAAAGCCTGGGAAAAGGAAACAGAGAAAAAAAATCCATGGACCAGAGTGAGAACCTCAGGCGAAACAAACATGCTCCCTTCCTGGCTATCCCTAATTTTTAGAGGGCAGGTTCATGGAAGAAGGGACTAAACCTATAAAAAGAGGGAACCAAGAGGGTTTGAGCCCTCTCCTTTGGGACTGGCCCACCCTCAAACCCTGATGGTGTACTATCCTTTGTTTACTGAATAAAACTCTGAGCTATAACAGAGAGCTATAGCACTGGTCCACCACTTCAAATCTTTGTTGCGGCAAGACAGAACTGAGGAAATCACATACTCTCCTGACGTTGCCAATACTCAAATCTCACCATGGTCCTCCCCTTCTCAAAATTTTTCACTGTTTTCCCATAGGCCTACAAAATAAAAGTCTAAACTCCTTGGCACTAAATAAAATAGTCTTCCAACATTTAACTTCTGGTTCTGGTCCAACTACTTAGCCCTTCATGACTTCTCCCTGGCTATTAGTACTCCTGAGCCAAACTTGGGTCTGCTTGCCCACATGTAGTGAGCCAATCTGCTGACACTGGGTTTTGGTGAAAAAAAGTGCAGCGTTTATGGCAGGGTACCAAGCAAGCAGTCTAGGGTTGTGGGGTGTGTGATCAACTCATGGACATTCTTCTGACTGGCTGATGGTGAAGTAACTGGGAGCCAACATCATCAACCTTCTGGTTCCAACTGGGCTGGGACCTACGTGCTTGTGGGCCGCATACTTCTTCCACTTGGTAGGGGCTTCAGCATCTACAAAACAGTTCAAAGGACATGGCTCAGAATATTACCTATAACCCTTGAGGAGGAAGTAAAAGTCTTTGACTTCATTGAATGGCTAAACTATTATTATTATTTTATCTTGCTTATCTGTATTCCTTTGTTTCTGCATTTCCTCACTTCTCTGATTAAAGCCTCCATTTGGAATTCGGGGAAGGGCTAGGAGACTAAAGTTTCTACAAACAAAGGCAAACAAGGGACATGGGGAGCCTGCGTCAAAAAGAGCATATAGGGTCCTTCTTGGTTATATTATCACCTACTTTTAATACCACAACATTGAACTGCCAGAACAATCCTTTCTCCTCTATACCTTTGTACATACTCTTCCCTCTGCTTGGTATCCTTTCTCTTTTATATCTAAAGTTAAGATATAAATTTAAGTTATATCTTAAAGTTTAAGATATAACTTTTTATATCTTAAAGCTGTCAGCTCAAATGCTGTCTTCTCTGTGACATTGAACTTGACACCCCTACGCTGATTTAGGTTCTTCTTCTCCCTCCAGTGCACTTGGCCCACACATCTTTAAAGCAATTGTCTTATTTAGTTACAACTGCTTGCTTGAATTGTCCCTCTGCAGTAGGCTATAGTTCCTTGAGGGAGTAAGCAGTATCTTATTTCTTATATAATGTCATTAACACCAGAAGGAGACATCAGCACAGTTCTTTATAGTGTCAAGTCCCCTGGCTCTATTGGCCCATGAATTAAGCACCCAGAATAAGAGCAATATATCAAGAAGTTCTTTACTTATGGTTCAAGTTTTCTCCACACAGGATACCATAGTGAGTGGGGGATGAGAAGAGGCTTATAAAAGCTACTCAGTGAACATACCAGTAACTTCCTGAATGTGACAGAACTTCTTTCTTATTCTCAATTCCCAAGTACACTTGGGAGTCTCTCCCCTACAGCAAATACCATTTTTATTCACTCCTCTCCCATTCATCCCAGAGTCCCTTAAAGAATTTTTCTCCCTCATTCCTGCCTGATTGTCTAGATTCTTTTCTTCAGATTTTATCTATGGTTGACAAGCTTTCCCTTTGGTCTATTTTTTTTTTTTTAATGAATGGAGAAATTTTGGATCTTTGAGAATAGAGAAAATATTGAAGGAGAGAACGACTGTTTCAGTCTCAGGCTCAAGCACCAACAGGACATTTACATCCTTCTAAGCAATCTTGCCTTAGCATAACTACTGTATTTTTATACAGAGAAAGACATTTCCTTTCTTTCTCTAAGTTGCATTTTTTTAAGTTTTGTTTACTTATTTTTGGTCACACTGCACAGCTTACAGGATTTTACTTCCTTGACCAGGGATCAAACATGCATCCCCGACAGTGAGAGCACAGAGTCCTAACCACTGGTTATCCAGGGAATTCCCTAAGTTGCATTTTATTTATTTTTTAATAATTTAATGAATTTATTTACTTTATTTTTGGCCATGCTGGTTCTTCACTGCTGCATGGGCTTTTCTCTAGTTGCAGTGACCAGGGCTAGTCTCTAGTTGTGGTTCACGGGCTTCTCGTTGAGGTGGCTTCTCTTGTTGTGAAGCACGAGTTCTAGGGTACACAGGCTTCAGTAGTAACAGTACATGGGCTCAGTAGTTGCACCTGCCCAGCTGTAGAGCACAGGCTCAATAGTTGCGGTGGGTGGGCTTAGTTGCTCTGCAGCATGTGGGATCTTCCTGGGTCAGGGATACATGTAAATATGTACTTTTATTTTGCTGCCAAGAGTTGAGTAATCTTATTTAACAGTTCAAGGCACACCATCAAAATAGATCCATATAAGTTGTTTTCTTTTATATTATTTATTCAGACATTTTATGCCTTTTTCCACTTTTACACATCTACTCTGTCCCTACTCTGTCCCCCAAAACAATAAATTTGGGGGGGCAGTTATGTCTCTTTAGATTCATAAACCTTTGAATTAATAGGTTTTCAACATTTCAAAATAGTCTTTCAAAATAACTTCTGATCTGGTCCAATTACCAGCCTTTCATGACTTTTCCCTGGCTATTAGTATTACTGAGCCAAACTTGGGGGAGATTTGAGGTAAGAGATAGATATCCCCCTGCATTTTGTTCAGTCACTAAATTGGGTCCAACTTTTCGTGGACTGCAGCACACCCAGCTCCTCTGTCTTTCCCAGAGTTTGCTCAAACTCATGCCAGTTGCATCCTTTGTCAGCCCCTGCTCCCAGCATCAGGGTCTTCCTAATGAGTCACCTCTCGGAATCAGGTGGCGGAGCTTCAGCATCAGTCCATCCAATGAATATTCAGGGTTGATTTTCTTTAGGATTGACTGATTTGATCTCCTTGCTGTCCAAGGGACTCTCAAGAGTCTTCTCCAGCACCATAGTTCGAAAGTGTCAATTCTTCAGTACTCAGTTTTCTTTACGGTCAAACTCTCACATTCGTACGTGACTACTGGCAAGACCATAGCTTTAATTATATGGACTTTTGTCAGCAAAGTGATGTCTCTGCTTTTTAATAGACTGTCGAGGTTTGTCATAGCTTTTCTTCCAAGGAGCAAGCGTCTTTTAATTTCATGGTTGCAGTCTCCATCCACAGTGATTTTGGAAACCAAGAAAATGAAAAAGGAGAGTCTATTTCACTGAAGTTTTCTCAAATTCTCACCCCCCACCACCAAATACATGTGCACATATACAAAACAAAATTAAAATTAAAACTAATAAAATACTATATTGCTAGGTTGACTATTGGATCAACTGGAAAAAATATAGCAAGATATTATCCCAATAACTATATTAAATGGCCCCTCATTCTTTCCCCTTTATGGAACAAATAATAAATTATTCTGCTTCTGACATTTTAGAGTTTTAACTTTTAAAAATATTTCTAGTTGGTTCTTTGACAACTTTTAAAGTGGCTAGCTTTTTCTTTTTACCTTTATAATACTTGATACACACAAACCATAAACAGGTCTGAATTTTAAATCAACACACAGAATGCATTTTCTCACCTCAATGTTTGCACATCATTCTAAAAATAAAATATGAAAAACTGGAGCAGTTTATATTTGGGGGAATCACAGTGTGTTTAAAATTCAACTGATAAGGTTTGTTTTTAAAAGTTAAAGAAACATCCATACTAATTACTTGACTTTTAAATATGCCAACTCTTTAATAGCCCTAAGCACACACATTAAATGCAGAAGCCATGGAAGCGCTTATCTCTGAGCATTGTGACTTTCCTTGTCTCTACTGACATCCCTCAACGTTCACTTTCATTTTGAAGTGAAATTAGGGTCAATTTTGTTTCTTTGGAAGATATAAATCTCCTACCAAGCCTGATAGTGACTGGATTGTGTCCTAAGAGGTGCAGTCCACAGATAAATGTTCTAATCTCTATTTTTTTCATATTTGTGTGTATGCTTGCATTTTGGGGGGTCTTCATTTTTAACAAGCCTTTTATTACATAATGGAGTATAACCAATTAACAATGTTGAGATAGTTTCAGGTGCAGAGCAAAGGGCCTCAGCCATATATGTACATGCATGCATTCTCTCCCAAACCCTCTTCCCATCCAGACTGCCATGTAACATTGAGCAGAGTTCCATGTACCATATAGTAGGTTCTTGTTGGTTATCCGTTTTAAATATAGCTGGGTGTACATGCTGATCCCAAACTCCTTAACTATCCCTACCCCACATCCTCCCACTCTGGTAACAATAAGTTCATTCTCTTAAGGCTGTGAGTCTTTCTGTTTTGTAAATATATTCATTTGTATTATTTCTTTTTAGATTCTGTGTATATGGAATGTCACATAGTTTTTCTCCTTCTCTGCCTGTGCAGTGAGAAAAGTCTTGGTAAAGAACACAGGCATGGATAACTTATAAGGTGTGAAATCACTCCATAGCCAGAGAGCTGCTACGTAGAATTGTTTATTAACAAGAGTTCCATAGCTTAGAGACACAAGTCAAACAGCTAAGCACAAATATAACATTTGTTCTCTCCTTTGCTCTCTTTTTTCTTTTGTGGTATAGTCAATTTACAATGTTGTGTTAGTTTCAGGGTTTACAGCAAAGTGATTCAGATATGTATATATGAAAGTGAGGTGAAAGTGAAAGCTGCTCAGTCATGTCTGACTCTTTGCGACCCCATGGACTATACAGTCCGTGGAATTCTCCAGGCCAGAATACTGGAGTGGGTATCCTTTCCCTTCTCCAGGGGTTCATCTCAACCCAGGGATCGAACCCAGGACTCCCACATTACAGGCGGATTCTTTACCAACTGAGCCATCGGGGAAGCCGTGAAAAGAAATATATGTATTATTTTTCAGATTTGTTTCCATTAGAGGTTATTACAAGATATTGAATACAGTTCTATATGTTATACAGTGGTTCTTTCTTGTTTATTTTACATCTGTTAATCCCAAACTCCTAATTTATCCCTTGCCCCCACCTTTCCCCTTTGGTAACTGTAAGTTTTCTTTCTATATCTGTGAGACGTTTTTTTGTAAATAAGTTCATTCGTATCAATTTTTAAATTTTCCACATATAAGTAATATCATACGGTGTTTGTTTTTTTCTTTCTGACTTACTTTGCTTAGTATGATAACTTCTAGGTCTATCCAGGTTGCTGCAAATGGCATTATTTTTCCTTTTTATGGCTAAGTAATATTCCACTGTGTGTATGTGTGTGTGTGTGTGTGTGTTTATCCATTCATTTACTGATGGACATTTAGGTTGCTTCCATCCATTGACTACTGTATACAGTGCTGCTGGGTACACTGGGGTACATGCATTTTTTTCAAATTAGAATTTTCATCTTTTCCAGATACATGCATAGGAGCTACACTGTTGGATCAATGGTAACACAGTTTTTAGTTTTTTGGGGAGCCTCCATACTGTTCTCCAGAGTGGCTGCACCAATTTAAATTCTCACCAACAGTATGTGAGGGTTCCCTTTTCTCCACACCCTCTGCAGCATTACTGTTTATAGATTTTTTGATGATGGTCATTCTGACTGGTGATACCTCATTGTAGTTTTGATTTGCATTTTTCTAATAATTAGCAATGTTGAACATCTTTTCATGTGCTTTTTGGCCATCAGTATGTCTTCTTTGGAGAAATGTCTATTCAAAACTTCCACTCATTTTTCGATTGGATTGTTTGGTTTTTGATATTGAGCTGTATGAGCTGTCTGTAAATTTTAGAAATTAATCCCTTGTCAGTTGCTTCATTTGTAAGATATTTTCTCCCTTTCCATAGGTGGTCCTTTCATTTTATTTATGGTTTCATTTTTTCTGGGGTAGCACTGTGAGCTAAGTACAGGGAACAGGGTTGAAATGAACATGGAATAGCTCTGGAGGAACTTGAGGTCCATTCTTGGAGACAGATGCAGACACAAACGTTTTACAATAATTAGAGTCATTAATAAATGCAACTCCTTTGCTGTGTGAATTGCCTGGAGGAGCAAGAAAGATTGTCCATTAATAGAAAGAAATCAACCTTATTATTAATCACTTGTGAACAATGTGTGCTAAGTCACCTCAGTCATGTTCAACTCTTTGCGCCCCAGTGGACCCACGAGGCTCCTCTGTCCATGGGATGCTCCAGCTAAGAACACTGGAGCAGGTTACCATGCCCTCCTCCAGGGGACCTTCCCAACCCAGGAATCGAACCCTTGTCTCTTACGTCTCTTGCATTGGCAGGCAGGTTCTTTCCCACTAGCACCACCTGGGAATTCAAAGACATGATATCAAATCTTTCTTTTCTTCCTCTAATGAGAAAAAGTTCAGACCCTTTAGGGTCCATTCCAGGTGGCCATCGGGTGTCTCTCTCTCCCTAGTTGTTCTCTCCCTCTCCTCTTTCTGCCTGTATTTTTCAGGGTCTTTTCAACCTTCCTCGATCTTTCTGCGGGGTACTGGTGCCAAACTGGAAAGATGATGATAGATCCTTATTGGTCTTCATACAAGGAAGCTGTAGTCCTTAGGATTCCCAAGAATGAAGAAGCTACCACATGTCTGTCTTTATTATTGTACTTCTGCACCAAGATTTCCCCATACTATACCGTGAAGTTCCCTTATATAAAATTGTTCCAGCATTAATGGGCAAAGTCTGGCAACATGAAAGAAAAAAAAAGATCAACTTCATGGATTCTGGAACCAGACTGCCTGGGTTTGAAACACTGCTCTGATATTATTGAACATTTTTCCTTTCCTCATAACATTGGTTGAGGATTAAATTAATTGATAATTCATGTTAAGAGTATGGACAAAATGAAAAGCAGAGAGTGTGAGGGGAAACTGCAAACCTCATCTTGCCAAAGAAAGGCAAATCAGCAAGTCCACCAACCCAGGGGGGTCAGGCACACTGGCTTTGTGCTTATCCTCTGTCCCGATGCCACTGCTCCCACATCCCGTTTTGTCTGGGAGAAGTTCCGGCTCTTATGGTCTCCAAAAGATGCCCCCCACCCCCACCCCAGGACTGCCATACCTGTGGCTCTCCACATGCAATTTTGCCCTGGAGTTTGATGCAACCTTCTCTGGACACATCAAGGAGAACTGGCTCACTCTCTCCCTCCAGCCCTGTTTTCCTTGGCACGTTGGTGGTCATTTTCCTATGTTGAAGCTTGACGTGTTCCAGGAGTGTCCAGCCTCTGATGGATCATTTCTGCACTGTGTTAGAATGGCTTATTGTTTTCAACTCTATCTGATACTCATAGATTGAGATTTTGCTTGACTATTTAGCCACCTGGAATTGAACCAAGCAGCTTCTATATCAGTTCTGCGGACCTCAAGTAGTAATTCATGTGTGTGGTGGTTTCCTCATCCAGGGATATTTAACTGGCCTCGCACTCTTGGCTGCAAGAATCTAAAAGACACCACCATTGCTAGCGTAGTGCCAATGTGCTTATTCAGTTAATGGGAGCACAATTTCCATCTCCAAGAAAGAATAATGGAATGGGTAGCCATTCCCTTCTCCAGAGGATTTTTCTGACCCAGGGATCAAACATGGGTCTCTTGCACTGCAGGTGGTTCTTTACCATCTGAGCCACCAGAGAATTGCTAATAAAAGGCAGGTGGTTGGAAAGAGAAAACTGGGTTGTCTGTCTTTCCTTCTTTGGTGGGTAAAATTTTCTAAAATTAGGATCCCATGCTCATTCTTCTAAAAGCTCTTATTTTTTAAATCTTTCTTAAGTTTTGGAGTTTTCACTTGAATATTGCCTCCATTGGGCTTCTCTGTCCTGCCAATGCAGGAGATGTAAGAGATGCTGGTTTGATCCCTGGGCCAGGAAGATCCCCTGGAGGAGGAATTGACAACTCACTCCAGTATTCTTGCCTGGAGAATCCCACGAACAGAGGAGCCTGATGGGCTATAGTCCATAGGGTCACAAAGAGTCAGACACAACTGAAGCAACTGAGCACACACACACGAATTGTCTCTGTAAGGTGAGAAGTTCACAATACAGACTTCAACTAAGCACATCCTACAAAAAACTGTGTGTGGGTAGGCACTTTTTTTCAAATTACAAGCATAAGAAAGTATCACAAAGAAAATTATGTCTATAGAGTAGCATACCATGTACAAGTCTATAAAGAGAGCAGTATTCACGAAGAGAATACTGCTTCTTTTCTGGAGAACTAAAATTAAGTATTTTCTACTGCCATATGTTTTATTCAAAAAGTCATTGGTCAGTTTTTAGAAATCAAAATTTGAAGTAAATCAATTTCTAATGACTTCTTGAATAAAACAAATGGCAGTGGAAAGTACTTAATCTTAAATTAGTAGAAAATGGATTAAAATCTGTCATTTCCATTTACTTGCTTCTGGTCTGAATCATGCAGCATCTCTGAGCCTTTATTTTCTCTTCTATAAAATGGAGATGCTAATCTTTACTCCACATGATTTTTTTGATATAGTAAAATGGAAAAACATATAAAACAGCTAATATGAATATGGTTATTATTATCATAATAAGCAACAGAACCCCACTTATTCATCTCTATGTTGAATTCAACTATCTGTAAGTTCCAAGAGTCCATGTGGAATTTCCTTCAAGCTAAAAAAAAAAAAAAATCTACTTAATTTGCCTCTCTGGAATTAATAACTCCTATAAAGAAATCCAATTTTCTTAAAGAACAATATCTGAAGGAATTAGATGATTTCTTTAGCATCTTAGAGCTTCCCAAGTGGCTCAATCGCTGCAAAAAAAAAGTCTGCCTGCAATGCAGGAGACACAGGAGACGAGGCTTCAATCCCTGGGTCAGGAAGATCCCCTGGAGGAGGAAACAGCAACCCACCGCAATATTCTTGCCTGGAGAATCCCATGGACAGAGGAGCATGGCAGGCTACAGTCCATGGGATCGCAAAGAATTGGACAGGAATGACACAACTGAGCATGCATGCATGAATTTAGCATCTTAGCCTAGATTTCTATTCCTCAAAATAAAGAATCACAAAAGATTACATTATTCCTGTATCTACAACATTAGTACCCACTGAAAATTGTTTGCACCATACTCTATAATAAATACATTTTTCGCTTAGATGCAAAAGACTCTATCTCCAAGAAGCTGTATGTTTTTCCAAATCATGAAACTGTTGAAGTCAGTAATTGATATTATTAAGTATGTTTACTGCTGATACAGTGCCATGGCTGAAATGTGCTTGCTTTTCTATGCTGAAATTTGATGGAATATTGAGTCTGATTTCAATTCTGCAGTGGATGTCAGCAAAACTTCAACATGTGAACCAAAGAAAGTGGGAACAGTTGATAAATGTTCTTCCCGAATCAGTCTCAGAAATAGGAGCAAATTGATTGCCTGTGGTAACATATGCTGTGGTTTCAGGCAGAGTCTGTGCAAAGAAGCCAAGGTTCAGAGCAGCTGAGCTTTCTCCACAGAATGAGGCAAAGCCTCTAGGGCTGGAGAAATTGGCTCTAAGCTTTATCTTCAAACCAGGGTTTGCTCGGGGTCTATGCTAAAAGACTCTGATGCTGGGAGGGACTGGGGGCGGGAGGACAAGAGGACGACGGAGAATGAGATGGCTGGATGGCATCACCGACTCGATGGACATGAGTTTGAGTGAACTCCGGGAGTTGGTGATGGACAGGGAGGCCTGCCGTGCTGTGATTCGTGCGGTCGCAAAGAGTCGGACACGACTGAGCGACCGAACTGAACTGAACTGCACTGAACTGAATAGCCTATAATAGAACATAATCTGAAAAAATACTGAATCACTAAGGTGTACACCAAAACTGACACAATAATGTAAATCAACTGTACTTCATAAAACTATAATACATTCATACATTCATATAATGGAAATTCATATAGCAATGAGAATAAATGAAATACAATATGCAACAACATGAATGAATCTCACACATACTATAAACTGAGCAAAAGAAGTTAAATATTGAAAACTATATACAGCATGATTTTTCAAATAAGAAATACAAAAGAATATAGAACTAATCTATGGATTAGATGTCACGATAGTGTGAATTTTTAGGGGTTTACAATGACCAGAAGGGTCACGACTGAGTGACTGAACTGAACTGAACTGATGCTTATGCTGTCTTCCTGGGAGGCACACGTTTTGTTTGTTCTGGAAACAAATGGTAAAGAATGACAGAAAACAATATTCAGGCATATTGACTGGAGAAACATCTTTTTGTAAGAGCATGGCCAGAAAAATGAAATATTTTTGGAAATAATATAAAATGGACTTTTAAAAAGCTACATGATGTGTTGCATCTAAGTAGGCCTTAACTAGGGGTTTCCCAGGTGGTACTAGTGGTAAAGAACCTGCAAGAGACAGAAGAGTCATGGGTTCAATCCCTGGGTCAGGAAGATCCCCTGGAGGAGGGCATAGCAAGCCACTCCAGTATTCTTGCCTGGAGAATTCCATGGACAGAGGAGTCTGGCAGGCTCCAGTCTATAGGTCCCAAAGAGTCGGACATGACTGAAGCAACTTATCATGCACACATTCATTATCCATTCAAAGATTTATACATTGTTATCAAAATGTGAATTTTACCATGGACAAGTCCAGAGCTTATTTTCTTCTCAAAGAAATAAGCATGTCTGATGTTTTCCAGTGTTTTCAGTTTCATAATTTTAGATTGCAATCCTTTATGCATATTAGGCTATTTTTATAGAGAACAGATATTTATATCCATATTTATAATGTCACTAATGCTCCAGAAAAATAATGTACTTTCATATGCCTCATCTTTTTTAATTTTTATAACAACCATGTGACCCATGTAGCATTGCATTTGAATCCCTATTTTACAAATTAGGGCACTAGGACTCACTGTAGGGAGTGACTTGTTCAGTGTCACATGGTTAATAAGTATCTCATTAATGGCTCTATTTCACCTATCTTGGTTCTAAGCTGAATGGGTTTTGTTTTACATTCTAGTAGACCAGAACATGTTTCCTGTTTGCTTTGTATCATTTACTGACATAACTGAAAATAGAAGAAAGCTGTTAAAATTTTCCCATTTATTATTTAATTCATTAGATAAGATTAACATTATTAAACATCATTATCAAAGGTATTAATTAACAAAGATTAGTATCAATTATTAATATCACTAACATTAATTAAGAATTGTGTTATGGGACTTTCTTGGCGGTCCAGTGGTTAAGATTTCACCTTCCAATCCGGTCAGTGCGGGTTCATTCCCTGGTCAGGGATCCCACATTCCTTGCAGCAGCCATAAAATCAAAACATAAAACAGAAACAATATTGTAACAAATTCAAAAAAGACTTTAAAAATAGTCTACATCAAAAAGAAATCTTTATAGAAAAAAAAAAGAATTGTGTTGCTCCCTGAGCAAGATCTGAAAGATGTTAGTGATAATGTAGTTCAAACTCCATACCATGTTTGCCAAGTTCTTTTTTCACCTATAACATCTATAAACTTCACAGACCTTCTCCATTATTCACATCCAAGTACTAATCAGGCCTGACTTTGCTTAGCTTCTGAGATCAGACAAGATCAGGCATGTTCAAAGTGGTATGGACTGAACAGTGGAGACTCCATTGTTCATCTTCTAAGATTATCAACATTGTCAGTTTCCAACTTTACTCATGAGGTTTATTCTCTGCATCTGTTGCAGACTTTTCAAAAAAAGATACTGAACAAATCAGAAGGATTATTGAAGATATGTTCTAAATGGGCTAATTAAAAAGGTGTGGACAGGGTTAGGAGAAAGCAGTAAGAGATGGTGAAATACCTTGAAGTCACTGTCCCTCATGGGCCTGAAGCAGACAATAGAGGGAGCAGATGCTGGAACTCACATCGCTGGAGGAGAGGGCTGAAGTGGAACTGACAAGAATGAAGACAGGAAAACAAAAAGGCTAAACTCACTTTCTTCTGAACAACCTACATCATGCCATGCTTCCCATTGTCCCAAACCTGAATCTAGATGGCGTACTAGTCCAAGTGTATTTCAAACAGATCCTAAGGTAACATATTCCTTGAGAGTACAATACTGGGGAAGGAAAATTGAGGGAAAGGGGAGTGAAGGAACAAAAAGAAAGCAAATATAAAAAGCACTTTACCAAACTGGCTCCATCTTCACAACAAGCAGATGTGCTGGTTTCACAAAACATCTCCAGAAAAAGTGATATGAAGCTATGATGTATGTCAAGAATTTGAGGAGTTCCCTTGCTATTACTGACCCTGCGTGCGTGTGTGCATGCTAAGTTGCGTCCTATTTGCGACCCCATGGACTGAAGACCACAAGGCTCCTCTGTCCATGGAATTCTTTAGACAAGAATACTGGAGTGGGTTGCCATGCCCTCCTCCAGGGAATCTTCCTGACCCAGAGATCGAACCAGCGTCTCTGGAATCGCTTATATCTCTTGCATTGGCAGGGGGTTCTTTACCTCTAGCATCACCTGGGAAGCCCATTATGGATCCTACAAAGTGTCAGCTCCTCTGATCTTCTGGATTGTGGCATGCATGGGCACTGAATGGTCTTGTGGTGTTTCCCACTCAGGAGCAATGAAGAAGCTGCAGGGTACAAGGTAAAAACTGTGAAGCCTGAGTCAGTGTTCTGTGAGATCATGCCTGTGAGCCATCTGAAGAAACCACCAAAAAGAGGTACTCTGGGCTGGAAGTGGCAGGAAAGACCTAGCTCCATGATCTTCCAAATGATGTTAGCTCTCGCTGAAGCGGCATCAGTCAGAGAGCCAGCAGTGCAGTGGTGTCAATCTGGGGACTCATCTTGGCACAGAGGGTCAGAGTGTTTATAAATAGAGACCAGCCTCACAGGGCACCAAAGGGAGGCGGGAGTTGGGGAAGAAGAGAAGTGGGTCTGGAGGAGCAAATGAAAAACATGAATCATGTGTGAACAAAATGGGAAGACGTTTCTGAAAACTGACCCTGCTCTATTTGTAACACCTTATCTTCAAAGTTTGTTTGTTTAAGATGTCTTAAATTAAAGTGGCAAGACAGAGAGTTCTAGTGGTATAGTCTGAAGACTTTGTGTGTGCTTGCGTGCTTAGTCACTCAGTCATGTCTGACTTTTTTGCAACCCCATAGACTGTAACCCGCCAGGTTCCTCTTTCCATGGGATTCTCCAGGCAAGAATACTGGAGTGAGTTACCGTTTCCTACTCCAGGGGAATCTTCCCAACCCAGGGATTAAACCCAAGTCTCCTGCATTGGCAGGGAGATTCTTTACCACTGAGCCACCAAGGAAGCCCAGCTTTGTGTGTAGCCTTGGAAAACTTTACTCTGTCCATTATAGTGGTTTATTTTCATTCGACCTCCTGTAAAACTGCATTTTTACTCAGGGCTCACCCTTACCATGGAAACAAATACCATGTTTCCAGTCTTCTCTTTCCTGCAGAATTTGCTTTTTGTTTCCTCACCTCAGTCTCACTCCTAATTTGACAGTCTTAGCAGTGTTAGAGATTTATATGTGCATTTTAGTATTTAATTCTTTTTTATACAGTGTTTCATTATTATGTTTAACCCAGTAATTTTTTCTCTTTGATAATTACAATAAATTTTAATTTTAATCACTAGTTAAAGAGAATATCATTTCCCCTCTTCAATTCTGTAAAAACTAACCTGATCTAGAAGTAAATTTGCATTTATTAATGTCAAACATCATCTAGTTACCTGTAATTGTGATTGGAACCACATGAAATAAAAAAGCAAAAAAGCATTTGCCTATCTCAGCTGTCTAAATTCAACTAACAATTAATATTTGCAGGTGCTAGGAAATTTACTTAGATGGTTGATTCCAGGGCACACCTTGATCTACCCTTGAGGCATGGCATTAGGCCTCGAAGTACATAACTCAGAAAAGGATTATGCAGGTGCAAAAAGGATTCACAGATGAATTGCCAAATGCCTCATTTTGTACTCCAATTCTGAAGACAATGTCATCAGTCTGGTTTGTATTAACTTTTGATAAGATCTAATTAGAAATAAAGACTAGAGCAATATTATAGAACCAAAAACTTTTTTAATCTATAAGCTCTTGGAAAATCATAAATTATTCTGTCTTCCCCTCCTTCCTAGTTCCACTCTTGCTAAGCTGCATATATAAAACCACCTTTGCAAGATTAGTATGTAAAATTACATCCATAAGATTAAATCTCCTGCTATATACAGGAGTAGAAATAGTACACAAGTGTTTTTCACCAGAATGTTCTTTTTGTGTAACTAATGGGGGAGTAAGCAGTGTCTGCAAATGGGGAGTTTTCAAGAAGCTTAGTTCCTCCTTGAAATGCAGTGTGCATGACAATCACCCTAGCAACAACCCTAGTGGCTAAATACATAATAATAATTTCTTCACAGTAAGGAAATAAAATAAGCTATTAACTGCAGAGCTAATATTATTTTAGGATAGTTTAAAGACTGTAATTTTGGAAGGGAAGGGCACATTTTTGTAAATTTCTTTCTCTTTTGACTTTTAACTTAGAGATTGGGGGTAGATGGTATAAATTATCAAGATCTGCATCCTGGAACAGGGCTTACACCCCAAATGTGTAGTGTGCAGTTACTAAGTCCTCAGTTTTGTTTCCTTCCTTTGGCCACATAATACTTTCTGAGCTCTGATTTGGTTTGTTTTCTTTTGTGGCTAATGTAATGGCTAATGGTTAATGTTAATCAACTTCAAATCCCTGTAAATAAAATGGAGCTACTTTAGAATGGCACAGTTTCAGAAAGTATTTTGTGGTGAATGTTATTATTTCAATGAAAAATTTCTCAATATTATCCTAGTCTAGATGTCTTTTTTTCTAAAGCTAGTGAATAAATAAACTAAAATCCCTTTAAAACACAACATTAGCAATGAGTTGGGCTGTGCTGATGGAAGAATAAACACTTTCTATCTTAGCCCCTCCTTGTTTTTATTGATTAAAAAATTAAGGCTTAGCGATACTAATTTAATAGGACAAAAACAGTTAATAAACCAAGAAACTAAGAATGAAATTAAGGTAATTTGCTTCTAAGTCCAGTATCTTTTTTACTTTTCTAAGAGATTCTATCTAGATTATAAACCAGTGTTTTCAAAATACAGATCCCAGATTCACTTATGCTATCTATGATGCTTTCTTACAGTATAGCTTCAGACACACATCCTGAGATTGATTCTGTAGGTATGGAATTGTGTGTGTGCTCAGTCACTCAGTTGTACCTGACTCTGTGTAACCCCATGGACTGTAACCCGCCAGGTTCCTCGGTCCATGGGATTTCCCAGGCAAGAATATTTGAGTGGGCTGCCATTTCCTCCTCCAGGGACTCTTCCAGACCCAGGGACCAAACACTCATCTTCTACATTGGCAGGCAGATTCTTTACCACTGTGCCACCTGGGAAACCCAGATATGGAATTAGCATCTGCATTTTTAACAGACAACCACCCAGGGGACCTAATGCACGCTGAAGTCTGAGAACACTGCCAACAGCATGGTGCCTTGGATCACTGTGCGGGTACTCCATCAATGCTGGTTGCCTGCTTCCCATACATATCAGTGAAAGCATTCACAGTATCTCTAGTTCAGCTACTAACACTGAGACTTTGCCAGAAAAATAAATAAATAAATAATATGTAAAACTTCCTTGCATTAATCTACTTAGTCAATGAAGCAATAGATGGAATATTGGATCTGATAACACAAATTAGCTCTCATCCTATAAACATTGTGCATGAAGTCAAAATCAACTGCTGCATCTTATTTCTTCAGGGATGCTGGTAACTAACATTAAACAGGATGGAGGATATTTATTTCCTTCTAGTCAAAATTAGATGGGGATGGTCAGATCTTCAAGGAATCTTCAGCTAGCAGCACTTAATTATATGGGCTTCTCTGGTGGCTCAGACATTAAATAATCCGCCTGCAATGCTGGAGACCTGGGTTGGGAAGATCCCCTGGGTAAGGGCATGGCAACCCACTCCAGTATTCTTGCTTGGAGAATTCCCTTGGACAGAGGGGCTCGGTGGACTACAGTCCATGGGGTCCCAAGGAGTCAGACATTACTGAGCGACTAATCACATACATTGTGTCCCCTGTAACTTGAATAGTGCTTTGAAGTTACTGGCTCTCAAGAAATATGTTATTTATTTCCTTCTAGTCAAAATCAGATGGGACTGGTCAGATCTTCAAGGAATGTTCAGCTAGCAGCACTTAATTATATAGAGCCCCAAATTCAGAATTGATGACATTCTGGAAAAGGATGGTAAGTTCCATTGACTAGCTTAGAAATGACACTATCAAGGTTCAATATGATATGATTATGATCATCCAGGAACAGACTAGTGCCTGTTTATTTATTGTTACCAAATCCAAGCTCTGTCTGTTCACTGCAGGACAGGCCAATTAACCTAGAGATGGGGTGCAATGGCTCGGAATATGACTTTATTCAGAAAGTCGGCTGACCTAGAAGATGGATGAGTAATGTCTCAAAATAACCATCTTGTTAGGGTTCTGAATGCCATGTTCTGTTATAGAACAGAGCTGGGGGTGGGGGAGGACTTGAAGAAGTAAAGAACATTATCTTGCAAATATCTCCTGGAATAGCCAACCTCAGGGATGTGTGTGTTTGTGTGTGTGTGTGTGTGTGTGTGTGTGTGTGTGTGTATGCAGGCGCTCAGTCATCTCTGGCACTGGCAGGCAGATTCTTTACCACTGCAGCACCTGGAGGAGATGTATTAATCTCCTCAAGCAGAGGAGCAGGGTTCCCTGAGGCAGGCCATCATTAGGGAGGGGATGTGTTAATCTCTTCAGGCAGAGGGGTAGGGCTCCCCAAGGCAGGTCATTATGTATGATTACAATAACAAAAGCAAATGAAAAACAAAGGTTAAAGCCAAAGAAACAGATCCATCATGGAGTCAGAATTGGTTCTTCCCTACAGCATTATGAAGGTTATGATGCAGTTTTCAACTGACAACATTCACTAGACATCAAGACGACATTTTTCATGTCAGGTTTTGATTTTGTTTTTGTTTTAAGAGAGTAGGGGGAAAAGAGATGGAAGGGTACTTCATATCGAAATTTGATTGAAACCAACCAAGTGCCTGCATGTGTCTACATAGAAGATGAGGCCTCAAGTTTTCTCATTTCAAGCCTGAGTAATTTAGATCATCTGGAAGGCACGTGGGCTGCAAGGCCACAGATTCTAGTCGGTGTCAGTTGCCTTTGTACAGGAGACAATCAAGCAGCAAAGCACACTGTAATTTTTCTTTTATGTTGCAAAGGCTTCTTTTAAAAGATTGTATTCTTCCCTCACATTTCCCTTGCCACAGCTGGTGGCTCCCTCCTAAATGGTATACTAGGGCCCTGGAGCACTTGATGTCTATCTTCTCTTACTTGACTGACACAATGTGTGTCAAAATGTAAATAGTCTAACACAGAAAGCACAAGAGCTCAAGGAGAAAATTATAAAACTGTTTTTGAAATGTCTCTGATGGGCTGTGCTCTGAGAAATATCAGTCTATGACCTTCTCTAATTCTAAGCAGGTGGATTTATAAATTTGTGCTAATGGCCACACTAATCTAAAGCCACTGAAAAGACTGAAATGTCCTCTCTCCCCTCCTTGAATACATAGCACTTTCTGCAGTGATCTGAGGCAGATTATTCACAACTCACTATAGAGCCCTACTGTTCCTTAGAGTGAAATTAAATTAAGCCCATTTCAGATTTTTTTACTGGTTATTAAGGAATAGTGCATTTCATTTTTAGCACCTTGCTCCTATGAGAGTTCTGTTGTTAATGAAATCATTAGGCATCAATAATGCTATCTGCCTCTGACCAATATGCAATTGGATGTAGTCGTGGAATGTTAATGATGGCAGGAGGTTAGAGACATAGGACCCTTCAGTTAGGTAGACATGCCCTCAGCTTAGCTTCCAGATATTGTGTTTCTGCGAATCAACATTAAACAGCCACACACAACATCAACTAATCCTCTATCTGCTCCGTATCTTCAGATGCCTCCCCCTTTGACCACAGAACCACCTGCCTTAATGGTGAAGATAGAGAAGAATCTCCTGGATCCTGGTAGAGGGCTTCAGACTTCCTTGGCATGTCAAATACTAATCTCACAGTCTGTGATTCTTCCCCTTTTCACTTTCCATATTTCCATATTCTCACCCCTCTCACTTTCCATATTTCCTGAGTGACAGATATGTTTAGGTACCCAGCTAAGGATAGAGGTTTGAAGATGAGTAAGAAAGTGTCTGCTCTCATTAAATGAACAACTAAATTCTTTTGAACTGTGGTGTTGGAGAAGACTCTTGAGAGTCCCTTGGACTGCAAGGAGATACAACCAGTCCATTCTAAAGGAGATCAATCCTGGGTGTTCATTGAAAGCACTGATGCTAAAGCTGAAACTGCAATACTTTGGCCACCTCATGCGACGTTTTGACTCACTGGAAAAGACTCTGATGCTAGGAAAGGTTGGGGGCGGGAGGAGAAGGGGACGACGGAGAATGAGATGGCTGGATGGCATCACCGACTCTGTGGACATGAGTTTGAGTGAACTCCGGGAGTTGGTGATGGACAGGGAGGCCTGGCATGCTGTGATTCATGGGGTCGCGGAGAGTCGGACACGACTGAGCGACTGAACTGAACTGAACTGAACTGAAACAGTTGTAATTGTGCATCAATAACTTAAGGTAAATACTAAAAGAGATACTGTGAGGGTGGAAAGGCAAGATTGCTTGCAGGGTGATGAAATGCCCCCACCTGTCTCTCCAGTCAGAAAAAGGATTATTCCTTCCTCCTTGCTTACATTGTTAGAATACCTCACAGCTAAGGGTCTGGCCCAGTCAGAGTGCTCCTCCTCTCCCAAACAAACCAGGGCATTTCACACCTCTCATTCTTTGCATGTTTTATTTTTCCAGAAAATATTAGATAATGTAATGGACAAAACGACTCCTATCAAACATTCCCCTCCACCATTTTCTCACTTCTAAAAACACAGTGGATAATGTTTTCCATATCCCGTAGGTTTTAAGACTTTGAATTTTTGTTATCTTTCTTTAATGATATTGTTTTTAAATGCCATGTACTCAGTGAGTGATATAACCACATTGTAACTTTCATTTTTCTAATAAAAATTTTTAAATAAATAAATAAATAAAAACACAAACATACCCCTCTCTCATTAACTCTCTTCTCTGAGGGCTCATGATGTACACTTGGTGAGGACCACATAGGCTAGTCCTTTTTGCAGAAACTTAAATCACACTATTCTGGGCTTTGTTGTTGTTGTGGTTTTTAAGAAAGCCTTCCTCAGCGATCAATGCAAAGAAATAGAGGAAAACAACAGAATAGGAAAAACAAGAGATCTTTTCAAGAAAATTAGAGATATCAAGGGAACATTTCATGCAAAGATGGGCTCGATAAAGGACAGAAATGGTATGGACCTAACAGAAGCAGAAGATATTAAGAAGAGGTGGCAAGAATACACAGAAGAACTGTACAAAAAAGATCTTCATGACGAAGATAATCACGATGGCGTGATCACTCACCTGGAACCAGACATCTTGGAATGTGAAGTCAAGTGGGCCTTAGAGAGCATCACGATGAACAAAGCTAGTGGAGGTGATGGAATTCCAGTTGAGCTATTTCAAATCCTGAAAGATGATGCTGTGAAAGTGCTGCACTCAATATGCCAGCAAATTTGGAAAACTCAGCAATGGCCACAGGACTGGAAAAGGTCAGTCTTCATTCCAATCCCAAAGAAAGGCAATGCCAAAGAATGCTCAAACTACCACACAATTGCACTCATCTCACACGCTAGTAAAGTCATGCTCAAAATTCTCCAAGCCAGGCTTCAGCAATATGTGAATCGTGTATTCCAGATGTTCAAGCAGGTTTTAGGAAAGGCAGAGGCACCAGAGATCAAATTGCCAACATCCGCTGGATCATGGAGAAAGCAAGAGAGTTCCAGAAAAACATCTATTTCTGCTTCATTGACTATGCCAAAGCCTTTGACTGTGTGGATCACAACAAACTGTGGAAAATTCTGAAAGAGATGGGAATACCAGACCACCTGACCTGCCTCTTGAGAAACCTGTATGCAGGTCAGGAAGCAACAGTTAGAACTGGCCATGGAACAACAGACTGGTTCCAAATTGGAAAAGGAGTACGTCAAGGTTGTATATTGTCACCCTGCTAATTTAACTTATATGCAGAGTACATCATGAGGAACGCTGGGCTGGAAGAAGCACAAGCTGGAATCAAGATTGCTGGGAGAAATATCAATAACCTCAGATATGCAGATGACACCACCCTTATGGCAGAAAGTGAAGAGGAACTCAAAGGCCTCTTGATGAAAGTGAAAGAGGAGAGTGAAAAGGTTGGCTTGAAGCTCAACATTCAGAAAACAAAGATCGTGGCATCTGGTCCCATCACTTCATGGGAAATAGATGGGGAAACAGTGGAAACCATGTCAGACTTTATTTTTTGGGCTCCAAAATCACTGTGGATGCTGATTGCAGCCAGGAAATTAAAAGACACTTACTCCTTGGAAGGAAAGTTATGATCAGCCTAGATAGCATATTGAAAAGCAGAGACATTACTTTGCCAAGGTCCATCTAGTCAAGGCTATGGTTTTTCCCGTGGTCATGTATGGATGTGAGAGTTGGATTGTGAAGAAAGCTGATCGCCGAAGAATTAATGCTTTTGAACTGTGGTGCTGGAGAAGACTCTTGAGAGTCCGTTGGACTGCAAGGAGATCCAACCAGTCCGTTCTAGAGGAGATCAATCCTGGGTGTTCATTGGAAGGACTTATGCTAAAGCTGAAACTCCAATACTTTGGCCACCTCATGTGACGAGTTGACTCACTGGAAAAGACTCTGATGCTGGGAGAGATTGGGGGTAGGAGGAGACGGGGACGACAAAGAATGAGATGGCTGGATGGCATCACCGACTTGATGGACATGAGTTTGAGTGAACTCCGGGAGTTGGTGATGGACAGGGAGGCCTGGCGTGCTGTGGTTCATGGGGTCGCTAAGAGTCGGACACGACTGAGCGACTGAACTGAACTGAACTGAACTGAATGTGACCATTCAACCCAGTTCAAATTACATGGCTGGTTAGATTTACCAGATCAAGGGATTATCTCTGTGTGTCATTGTGCGTGTTACCAAGTCACGTTCTTACTAAACTCCTGATTTCTAAATTTGCTGCCTCGATATTTCTTCCATCAGATGGGGCCCACAAAATGGAGGCCACCCCAGTCATCCAACCAAAACATAAGTCAGAACACTTAGGGGAAATTCCTCACTAGCAAGGAACATTCTATTCCATTCTGTGGCTCAGTCGTGACCGACTCTTTGTGACCCCGTGGACTGTAGCCTACTAGGCTTCTCCGTCCATGGGATTCTCCAGGCAAGAATACTGGAGTGGGTTACCATTTCCTTCTCCAGGGTATCTTCCCGACCCAGGGATCGAACCCGGGTCCTCTGCATTGGAAGCAGACACTTTAACCTCTGAGCCACAATCCTCCAACTCAGCTTTGGCTAGCTTATCTTAGCCTAGAAAATAGGACCTGCTCATCTTACACAGAAATCCCTGACCCCTGGCCAATCATACCCTAATTGAGTATTGGTGTTTCTAATGCACTGTAAAACTCCTGCCCTAAATACCTTGGGAACAGAGCTCCACTGTTTATAAAGCAGTTGACTTCCCCAATGCATGGAGAGCTTTACCTTGAATATAGGACCTCAAACGCATCACTAAATTGTTCTGATTTTGTCATTTGAAACTTGTCTCCTGTTGAAATCTATTTCTGAGTTTATTCTTGTTTATACATTTGCATATAATTTTATATTTGTGATTGAATAGGATCAGTTACATTAGAACACCAGCCAGTAAAAAAAAAAATTAATACATAGCTTCAAATAAAATATTGGAATCATGTCCAAAGATCACCTAAGTCACTATTTACTATTTCTTTTAAGTTGGGACAATGCAAATAATTTTGACTATCATGTATTAACTCTTCTTAATGTCACTCTATAAAAAACTATAATCAAGGCTATGGTTTTTTTCCAGTTATTATGTACAGATGTGAGAATTCTACCATAAAGAAGGCTGGATGCCAAAAAATTGATGCTTTTGAATTGTGGTATTGGAGAAAACTCTTGAGAGTCCCTTGGACAGCAGGGAGATCAAACCAGTCAACCCTAAAGGAAATCAACTCTGAATAATCATTAGAAGGACTGTTGCTGAGGCTGAAACTCCAATACTTTGGCCATCTGATGCAAAGAGCCGACTCATTGGAAAAGACCCTGATGCTGGGAAAGATCAAAGGCAAAAGGAGAAAGGAGTGGCACCAGATAGTGATGGTTAGATAGCATCACCAGCCCAATGGACATGAATCTGAGCAAACTCCAGGAGACAGTGGAGGACAGAGGAACCTGGCGTGCCACAGTCAATGAGGTTGCAGAGTCAGATATGACGGTGACTGAACAACAACAACAAATGTCACTCTAAAAACGATCATCTCATTTCATACTGTCAATAAGAATAAAGATCTGGAGGATAGTGGTAGGATCCAATATCAAGCAGTTGCCTCATCACTTCATAGTAGTTTTTTAATCAATTGCTTCATGCCTGAATTTCAGTGGTAACAGGAGGATAACAAGAATAATTCACATTTTCACAGGATTTTAAATATTAAAACAAATAATTTCTTTGATTCTCACAACTCTCGGAGAAGAGAAACATTAAGAGTGGATAATAAAATGTTAATCAATGAATCGTTCATTGTTGTTTTTCCCACCAGCAGAAGTGAAAAGACTTCTCATACCAGAACATTCATTTTGCCTATTATTGAGAATTCCTGGAGTGTGAATTAGGTCTGCTTCTTTAGAGCTTTGACGAAACAGCAGAGCTGGGCTGTATTATATAGAAGCACCAACACTCCTAGACTGGAAAGGCAAGGATATTTTCCTGAATATATGCAACACCTAATTCTTGCTGGTCAGGAGTGGGGGGGTGTAGGAGTGATGGAAATCCACAGATAATCAACAAGCTTCTTTTCCTCAAAAGGTTTGTGCTTTATCCCCAAGGAGGCATTTGCCATGATCTCTACCTAGAAGGAAAAATTGGCTTCTCTTTCTTCTTCTTCAGGCTTCCTTCCCAGCGTGTGGTCAGAGGCTCCCCTCCAGGAGTTTGTGTAGCCTCGCTACTGGAGGTCATCTTTTTTTCATCACCATCTGGAGGTCTTTTCCCAGGCACTTTGGTTGCCCTTCCACCTGATTACAATATCCCACTGATCCTGTTTTGCACTCTCTGCTTCTTAACAGGGTCTCTCTTTGGTGTCCCAACACCATAACGAAGTTAATAATGCATAATGAGCTTGGACATCAATAGTTTAAGCTGCAGTGGATTAAAATGACCCTTCTCTTTCATGGCACCGTGAGGGCAGAATCGTGATCATCAGTGAATTCCCATGTTGTCAAGACAAACAGACACGGGTGAATATTTTGTGAATAACAGTAAGAATAGGAGCATACACCACCAGAAATGCACCTCTTTTTCTCATGCTATTCATCTGGAAAATGATAGCTTTGCATTTGTCCTTGAAAAACCAGCAACTAATAGTCTGGAAAAACTATCTTTGTCTTATAAAATGCACGATATCATCTTTGTCATTTCCACATAAATCCAGGTTGTCTTTCATTACCTTTGGTTCTGTTTCTTAATAAATTATGATTAGCATGCCTAGACACAGTTTTAAACATGCCTATTTTCCTCAGGCTTGTAAGAGAGTCATGGCTTAGGTATGTCAGGAGCTTCCTAGATGTATTCCTTTTTTTTTTTTCTTCCCCTTTTAGCACATTAATAGAAAGGAAAAGAGTGTCTGCACTATGAATTGATTGCTTGGAAAAATAAAACACACACACAAAAGCTAGTATTTGCGAGATGAATACATGAATAAGCTAATCCTCTAAAACAACTCTGTACATGGACAAAACATTCCATTTGGGGAGAGGGGGAGAAGTAGGAGGCAATTTGGGATCAGTGTTTGCTCCAATGAGTGTAATTATTGTGTAAATTGTGGCTCTTGACAAAAATCTCTGAGTCCTGTTGAGATGTTGTTAATGCCCCAGGAAGAAGCCTGCCTTCTCTAGCGCGATTTCTTACAAAGATGCTACCGCCTCTTTCCTCCGTTTCCCACAGGAGATGGGCAATTTGCCAGTGTTTCATTTTCAAGTGCCATTGTTCACCTAGAGCCTCAGGAAAGCCTCTTGCTTTTTATTGTAAATCCAAGCCTAAGTGATGACCATCTTTAAAAAAAAAAATCCTGAAACGTTTTCTAACAAATATATTGGGCACTGACTTTAGCCACAATGACACAAAAAGTTCTGTCATTTATTTTTTAACTGAACAAGTAATTTAGTCATTTATACAGCCTTGGAATTACTTTATTGGTTCGTGAAATCTCCTTCTATGAGGAATTCATGGGAAAAATTTTAAATCTACAGCTGTTTCTGCAGTACCTTTCCGACATCATTCCTTTAGTGATGCTTCTGACAACAAAGCAACATGGGAATGTTTTTTGCTTGATTTAATCCCTCTAGAGTCATATTTTACATTGTGTGGGTATACAACACGGAAGAAGAACCATCCAATTGTCCTACATTCTAAGGAAATAAGATGCATTTATTCATTAAAGAAATTGAAGAATAGGTTAAAGATGTTAATGATTATTGAATGTGAGCTCATGCTGGGACCTTCTGTGAATTAGATTTGGCAGTCTTGGATTAATTCTTCATATTTAACACACACTACGCATTTGGGCGGTAATTTCCTGTGTTTCATCATAAAGATTGAAACAGGATCAAAATGGATGCCAGAATTTGAATGGTTCTATGCAAAAACGGAAAGCCGGCAGTCTCGCCTTTTATCATCCCTTCTCCAGCCCTTTGAGCCTGTGTCTCGGTCCTAGGCCTTCCCTCACTCGTCATGGGCTGCCCACCCCCCTCAGCACTTGAAGCTTGTCACTTGTCCAAGGTCCCCACCGTGACAGCATCCTTCTGCTCCCAACCTTATCTATTACCTTCCCTCTCAGTTTCAAATTTTCCTACAAACCTTACATTCTTTAAGAGTCCTGTCTACTCTAGAGAACAAGAACATTGATTTGTGTTTAGGAGTTAATAGCTGGTAGTAGCTATTAATGTGACACCCTTACAGATATAATTTGCATTTAAACAGCTGCCTTGAACTGAAAGAATTGGAGAATGCTGAGGATTTCAGACTCTGAGGCAGGGCCAATGAGAATTATGTTTTTGTCACCAAGCCCTTTCCAGTACCCCTCAGGTATTTACTCAGCCTGAGACATTAGGAAGGAGAAAAACAAATAAACAAGGCTCTGATTTGATTCCCAGCTCTGACAATTACTAGCTATGTAACCTTGAGCTAGTTCTTCAGTGTCCTCAACCATAAAATAGAGCTAATAAGGTTTTATGAAGACTAAATGAGTAAAATAGCTAAAACTCCTAAAAGGTTTAATATTCTAAAAATGCCAGTGAAAAATCTTTTGGTTGCAAATGACAGAAATTCAACTCAAACCAGGAATTCTGATAGAGTAAAAACGTTCTGTTGTCTAGAAATGTATATCTTTTTTAGCAAGCAAAAGATTCTGTTGTGGGTGATAGTTGGAACATACATCATACATACCACATACATGCCCCTTACATTCTAGGGGTTCAAGGAAAACTCCACAGACCTTATAAAATGAGAGACAGGAGATGATAGAGAATGCTAACAGTCCAGATCTAAAAGCATCGAAAACATGGGGATGGAAACCTCAGTAAGTCACAGAAATTGCAGACAAGATTGAAATGTAACACCTAAAGTAAACCAAATTATACACTAAATCTTTAAGTACCTGAGGATGGTCTTTGACAATAGAGAAAACTACATTTAAAAACAAAGGTAGAAATTAACTGAAATCAAGGAAGATAATTGGACCACTAGTGGTAAATTGATAAAGGAAGCAGAAAATGAAAGTGCCAAAAGACTGGAGATGAAAAAAATACAGTTCTTCTTCAGGGGCCTGCAAGGGGCTCATAGACCCTACATTGCTGTGGTCATGGGACTCTTGCTCTATCTCATTGAAGGGCCCCAGGGTGGCTTTTTTTGTTGTTTCAACATGATCTGCTGGGGGAGTGGCTGGAATCCCTGCATTATCACTGTCCCATGATAACCTAGAGAAAACAAACTAATTAGGTTAAAGAAGTAAGGACTAAATATCAAAAAAAAAGACTCTTGTAAGGGTAGGTATGTGGCTATACAAGATTAGCATATCTTTGTTAATCTCAGGTTTAAAAATTAGTATCTTTCTTTGTTTCTAAAATGGAAGATCCAAACCTGTTGGTCAAAGGCCTCCATCTTGGACTGAAAGGTCTTAGTTGTAGATTTGCAACAGTATGGAAAACACCAAAGCTCTACATGAAATATAACATAAGTCAGTATGGCTAAGAAGAGGAAGGTTATAAGAAATTGGAAACCTCCCATCACTGTTGCCCATGGTGGATTTAGCTTGGAATAAATAAAGTCAGCATTTCCTCAACCAAGTGGAAGAAGCAAGAGTTTGCACAATCCTAACCAGAGGGTTGTCTGATCATCCTGTAGATATAGGCATAGAGAAGCTAAGGCAAATAGTAGCTTCATGGTAGCTTCAGTCATGATCACCCAGGATGGGCAGAGAAGTTCAGGGAATTCCGAGAGCAGGGGTGAAAGCAAAAAAGACAATAGTTATCTAAATTTACCAGAGCATAAGGCTTCCCTGGTGGCTCAGATATTAATGCATTGCAGGAGACCAGGGTTCAATCCCTTGGTCCGGAAGATCCCCTGGAGAAGGGAATGGCTACCCACTCCAGTATTCTTGCCTGGAGAATTCCATGGACAGAGGAGCCTTGTGAGCTACAGTAAATGGAGCCACAGACAAGGCCAAGCTACTGTCACACATATCAGAGCATATCAATTACTCTGTAAGTAGATTAGAGTACTGGGAGGCAGAAAGATGGCAAGCCACTCCAGTACTCTTGCCTGGAAAATCCCATGGATGGAGGAGCCTGGGGGACTGCAGTCCATGGGGCCGCTAGGGGTCAGACATGACTGAGCGACTTCACTTTCACTTTTCACTTTCACACATTGGAGAAGGAAATGGCAACCCACTCCAGTGTTCTTGCCTGGAGAATCCCAGGGATGGGGGAGCCTAGTGGGCTTCCATCTATGGGGTCACACAGAGTCGGACACAACTGAAGTGACTTAGCAACTTAGCAGCATGGGTACGTAGCCTAGAGTCAAAGAAATTTTTTTATCCTTTTAAATAGTAGCTTCAGGTCTTGTACTGGCTCACTCTCCTACCTGGGATTTTCAGGCTCTCTTGGATCCTCTGGATCTTGTGGAAATTTGGAGACAGGGATGGATTCACAGAGATGATTGGAATGTGCGTCTTCAGGTTCCTGTCACATATCAGTGTGTGTGTGTGTTAGTCGTTCAGTCATGTCCATTCCATTTATGGGCATCAGAGCTGCTTTCTTTGCTTCCTGATCCTCCCTGTTGTTTCCTCGGGAAATTTGAGAAGTTCCCTTTCAGAGCCTGTGGCCTGGGTGACTACTACCTGTTTTGGTTTATGAACAGCTTCTATGAGATGTAAAATTTCAGCCCCATACTTTATAGGGGAGTTTCTTGCATTTAGAAGTCTTCTCTCTTTCCAGTTAGCTCTGTGGGCATGTGAAACAAGGAAGGCATATTTTGAGTTTGTGTTTATATTTACAATCTTTCCTTCTCCCTGGTGACTCAGACGGTAAAGAATCTGCCTGCAATGTAGGTTCGATCTCTGAGTCAGGAAGATCCCCTGGAGAAGGAAAAGGCAACCGACTCCAGTAGTCTTGCCTGGAGAATTCTGTGGATAGAGGCTACAGTCCACAGGGTCACAAAAAGTTGGACACAACTGAGTGACTGACACACTAGAGTTATCAGTTCAGTCTTTTGGGCCAAGGTGTTAGGAAGCAGAGGTTTTGCTTCTCTGATAAGAGTGCTCACAATAGCATACCTTGCCCTCCTGACTCCATCTTTAACGAAAATATTGCCATCAGTAAACCATTCTTCCTCATGATTTTCTACGACCTGGTCTGTTCGGTCAGACCTGCAAGCATAGGCCTGGTCAAGGGTTTCGAGGGAAGAATGTGCTAGCTCTGGGCTTTTAGCAGGCATTAAGGTAGAAGGGTTAAGACTGTGGCAGGTTTTGAAGGCTGGCTCTGAGAAGTCAAGGACCAAAGCCTGGTACTGGATAAGGTGGCCTCCAGTTAGCCAATGGTGGCCTTTTATCTCTGGAATCCCTTGCACTTGATGAGGGGTCTGGACCTCCAAAGGCTGTCCCAAGGTAAGAATCCCCCTGCAGTGTGGGAGACCTGGATTCGATACTGGGTTGGGAAGATCCCCTGGAGAAGGGAAAGGCTGCCTTCTCCAGTATTCTGGCCTGGAGAATTCAATGGACTGTATAGTCCATGTGCAGCAAAAAGTAGGACACAACTGAGCAACTTTCACTTTGCTTCACATAGGGGCTTAGCCATTAGCCTGAATCCTGGAATCCAATTTCTGCAAAATTCTGCCATGCCCAAAAAGGTGTGAAGATGTTTTTTTAGTGTTTGGGGTGCTTAGGCCTAATACAGTTTGTTTCCTGTCTGGAGATAGCTATCTACTTCCAGGGTTTATAATATATCCCAGATATTTAACTTGGAGCTTTGAGATTTGTGGCTTTTTCTGAGAGGCATTTCCCAGGTCCCAAGGAAATTAAGGACTTCAGTGATATTTTGATCTCAGACCTCCATGGGGGGACTGCATGTTAATATTATCTTCTACATTCTTTAGAATAGCACCTATTTTTAGCTGTGTTTCCCTTAGCTCCTTTCCTAGGGCCTGGGCTAACAGTGTGGGCTATCCCCAAACACCTAAAGGCAATACTGTCCAGGTATATTGCTGCATTTGGCCTGAGTCAAGATTAGCCCACTCAAAGGCAAATGGATATTTTGCCAAGGAATGAACTGGGATGCAAAGAGAGGCATTCTTGAGATGGAGGAAAAAAACTATTTTGCCTCCTCAAGGATTTGGGTTAATATACATTCTAAAGGAGATCAATCCTGGGTGTTCATTGGAAGGACTGATGCTAAAGCTGAAACTCCACTACTTTGGCCACCTCATGCGACGAGTTGACTCACTGGAAAAGAGTCTGATGCTGGGAGGGATTGGGGGTGGGAAGGGACGGGGACGACAGAGAATGAGATGGCTGGATGGCATCACCGACTCTATGGACATGAGTTTGAGTGAACTCCGGGAGTTGGTGATGGACAGGGAGGCCTGGCGTGCTGTGATTCATGGGGTCGCAGAGTCAGACACGACTGAGTGACTGAACTGAACTGAACTGAAGGATTGGCCGCAAGGGGATGTATAGGAACCACCACGTTGTATATTGCTCTAAGGTCTTGAACCATCCTATATTCCCCATGTGACTTAACAAATGGCAGGATAGGAGTGGTATATGGGGACTGGCAGGGCACCAAGAGGCCGTGCTTTAGGAATTTATCCACCAGGGGTTGTAAACCATTCTTCGCTTCCAAATTTACAGGATCTTGTCTCTTGGTAAGATAGCAGTTTCTGGCCTAGAGCTGATTCTTACAGGTTGGCCATTTATAGTCTTTCCAGGGATTGTTTTGTCCTATGCTGACGAGTCCACTGCTTGTAGAATAAGGCCAGGAATAGAATCTTGCTCTTCTGGCTGGTCTGTCTTAGTCAGAATCAAGACAAAGCGCTGCTCAAGGCCTCCTAATCAGAGTATGGCCCCGAGTGGACCTCAGAAGTTCCCTCCCAAGGAGAGAGGTAGGACACCGAGGCACAACTAGGAAGACATGTGAAATCAACCACTGCTTGAATTGGCAAGTGAGAGGAGGCCTGTGAAATTATGGGTGTGAGACATTCTACCAACATCAGTCACAGCACAGCTTTTGGAGGAGAGAGGCCCAGTGTGAGAAATTAAGACAGAGTAAGTGGTTCCTGTATCATTTTAAAAATTCATTTTCTTACCTGCCACATCAAGGACTAACCACTGGGGCTCCTCAGTGGAGATGGATGTCTCATTGAGGGGAAGCCGCCAGAATCCCCAGGCTGCCTCCATCATCCAGCATGGGAGCCCTCTTCCCCTTAGGAACTGACAGCAGTCCCTCTTCCAATGACTTGTTTGTTCACAGGCTGGGCATGATCCAGGGGCTCTTTCTGGCAATCTCAGACCCAGTATCCAGTTGACTTGCCTTTGAAGCTTTCCTCCTTGTTGGTCTTACCTCCTGATGGATAGTTGGACTTCCTTGGCCAACTTGGGTTGTCCTGGGGCCGCAAGGCATGACTGACAGCATCAGCCATGCTCATTGTGCAAGAGCCCTGGACTGTCTTTTGTCATGTTGGGTTTTCTCTTCCTCCTGAGCTTGGTCTCAATTAATGAATACCCTCAAAGACCATATCTTGGAGCCAATGTCTGGAGAGACTTCTGGTTCTCCAGATTTTAAATTACTAGAGCTGTATTGGGTGGGATTTTGGTAAAGAACCAGGAAAGCCTGAAAACAGGGAGTCTCACTCCACTTTCCCATCCTGCGGCAATAAAGATCTAATTGCAGAATGGTATTATAATTTAGGGACTTCCTGGTGGCTCAGATGGTAAAGAATCTGCCTGCAATGTAGGAGAACCATTATAATTTAGAAACCCATTTTCAGGTCATTTTTCTCCATTTCCTAACTTATACAAAGGTCAGGCATGCTAGAGTAGAAACTTAAATTTCTCCTCTTTTTTTTAACCCTTTAATTTGAAGAATTTCCCATTTTTAAGGATATACTGCAGAAGTGTTTCCTCTGGTTTGGCGGGGGACACTCCCATGTTGAGTAACCTGCAGGCTAGAAGAAAAGCGTGCTACTGGAATGGAATCCGGCATCCCAGAAACATTTACCAGGAGGTTTTAACCTAAAAGGATTCAGGACAACCCCCAAATTCCCTTTGAACCTGATGGAATTTTAAGCATCCTCTACTCTCCCATCTGGAGAAGGCAATGGCACTCCACTCCAGTACTCTTGCCTGGAAAATCCCATGGACAGAGGAGCCTGGTGGGCTGCAGTCCATGGGGTTGCTAAGAGCTGGACATGATTGAGTGACTTCAGTTTCATTTTTCACTTTCATTCATTGGAGAAGGAAAAGGGCAACCCAATCCGGTGTTCTTGCCTGGAGAATCCCAGGGATGGGGGAGCCTGTTGTCTATGGGGTCGCACAGAGTTGGACACAACTGAAGCGACTTAGTAGCAGCAGGAGTACTCTCCCATCAGTTTTTGACCAGATATCTTTGGGCCCTGTGATACCCTGTCCAGGGCACCCTCCCCAGCACAGCTGGAGAAGGTCTTTCAAACCAAAGTAGACTGGTTTCCAGGACTTTCCTTAGGAGGGATCCCTCATCTACAGAGCTTATGTCCTACACTGGGGTGTATTCTTCACAACTGAGCATTTACAAAGTTTATAATTCTGACTCCTTGGTAGTGACCAGTCTGATACACTGTCCATAGCAGTGTGGAGGCTGCCAAGATCTGGAGTGAAGGGGGCCCAAGAGATGCAAAGAGGAAATCTCAGAGAAACTGGAGTTGCGTGCTGTGGGAGAAAGAGCATGGAGTTTAAGGTTTGAGGGTCAGCAGGCAGAGAAATTCTCATAGTAGATTTCAAGGCATAGAGTGATGTGACTAGACAGCAGAAGAACCCAAAATGCTTTACCTCAGCTTCCTAGCAGCTAAGAGAAAATTGGGACTCATCTGACAATTTTGCCTGACATAGACAGCACTGAGTTTGACAGAGCAGGGACACGGTTTAGGAATAATATCTAAGAAATCTTTCCGTAGAAGGGCGCAGAGATAGGAAGTGAGAAAGAGACCTTGCTGTGTGAGTAACAGTCAGACACAGACAGCAAGAAAGACAGAGACGACCAGAGTCAGATCCCTTTTGGGCTCCTGCGTGGTCAAAATGACCAGAAATCACATTTTCTCCATGTCACAAAGGGTGATGTCATCTGTCACCCAAGCAATATTTCAATCTGCATGGCCTAAGAAATTCCCCTGCCACCCCTGGGCATGATGCTGTGAGCAAACAGAGGTTAAGCCCTGCGGGTCTTGAAAGCCAAGAGGAGAGCAAGAGAAAGAAGGTAGGAGCTAAAGTCGGGGGCCTCAAGCCTCAGCAGAGGCAAGGCCAGAGGTTTACTTTGACTTTTACCAGATTCCTGGGGTTTCAGGACCACAAATGAGCTCGAGGTCAAGATTGAGTCGAGGTCACGGTGGTCAGAGCACCAGATCATAGCCACTACACCCATTGTCAGTAACAGGGCTCTTCAGCTTTGCAGCAAAGAATGGTTTTACCCTGGGCAAAGTACTTGGATACAGTCTCAAAAATGATAGAGTGATCTGTTTCCAAGGCAAACCATTCAATATCACTGTCATTGTTTATAATAACCTTGTCCACCTTCTCAGATTCTAATTCTGTGAGAGCTAGTTACCATTCTGGGGTGGTGGTTTAGTCACTAGTCCGACTCTTGTGACCACAGGGACTGTAGCCTTCCAGTCTCCTCTGTTCATGGGATTTCCCAGACAAGAATACTGGAGTGGGTTGACATTTCCTTCTCCAGGGCATCTTCCCAGACTAGGAATCAAACCCGTGTCTCCCATATTGCAGGCATATTCTTTACTGACTGAGCTATGAGGGAAGTCCATTCTGTAGGTAACTGAAAAATGTACAAATGCTCTCTTTTCTGTTAAAGGTTCAAACATCTTCCCTTGAACTCTGTGGGAAAAAAGGTTTGCCTCCATCAGCAATTCATGGCAACATTTTTTTACTTTTATATAAATTTGGGATTTTGTATTTTTTTTTTCTTTAAACCACTTCCCTTATATACCTTGTTCTCTCAGTTAATGTGTAAAATAAAGCTTAAATGCATGATTATTTTATATCCAAAGTGAAAATATTAGTTGCTCATTCGTGTCTGACTCTTTGTGACCATATGGACTGTAGCCAGCCAGACTCCTCTGTCCTTGGAATTCTCTAGGCAAGAATACTGTAGTGGGTAGCCATTCCTTTCTCCAGGGGATCTTCCCGACCCAGGGATCAAACCTGGATCTCTCCCATTGCAGGCAGATTATTTACTACCTGAGCCACCAGGGAAGCCAAAGGAGGGTCATAATTTTACCTGTTTTTTTTAAAGTATCTTTCAACAACACTTATGTAAGATTAGAAACTCCACTGCATATTCTTGAGAAAATTGAGTGATAAAGAAAAATAATGACCTGGTATTACATTGGAGAAGGAAATGGCAACCCACTCCAGTGTTCTTGCCTGGAGAGTCCCAGGGATGGGGAGCCTGGTGGGCTTCCGTCTATGGGGTCACACAGAGTCGGACACGACTGAAGTGACTAAGCAGCAGCAGCAGCATTATTAAGAAAGTAGTTTTAAACTTTGCAGAGCTCCAGTAATCTGAGAAACTCCCAGGAAATCTCAGAATCATATTTTGAGAACTACTGCTTCACAAGTTTAAGAAAAGCAGTCTCATTCTACACAGTCAATGAAAAGGATTTTTTCTTTAAAATCAAGTAAAAAATATGGTCTTGGGAATCTAACATGCCATCTGATAGAAAAATGTAAAGAAACCAAATAATACATTTAACAAAGAAATCAGAAAATATAAGAGAACAGGATATTAATATTCAAATATTTTAAGGGTTTAGCATAGAAAACTGACATCTCTCAAGCAAAGGTAGGTTTTGATTCCTTTCCTTTGAAGTGGAAATTTAATGACTTGCTTCTCATGAATAGATTGACGAAGATGTGAAAGACTTTCCACATCTAGGACTTAAGTCACATAAGATGATAGAACTTACCTGGTTGTCTCTCTGGACAATCATTTTTAGGACCTAGCCAGAATTTTGCTAGTAAGAAAGCTCAGGTCGCATGGAGAGGACACAAGTAATCTTGGTCATTGGCACAAGCTAAGGTCCAAGTTAAGAGCCAGCGTCAACCACCAGACAACTCAGTGAACAAAACTTCAGCCACCAGCCTTTAGAAACCCAAACTAAAGCTGAGTTTAGAGCAGAGACAGGCAGATGATTGCCAAATTTTGACCAACTTGCAAATGCAAGTTCCAATGCAAATGTTTGATCAAAATATGTGTTGTAGCCACTAAGATTTATGGTGGCTTTTATGAAGCAAGAAATATCCAGAACAAAGAGCAATTATTTCTTGAAGGGTTATCTCTAAATTTTTGCAACACTTCCATGGAGACCAAGTTCAATTGACTATATGAAGACTGTGATCAGTTCAGTCACCCAGTCGTGTCAGACTCTTTGTGATCCCTGGACTACAGCATGCCAGGCCTCCCTATCCATCACCAGCTTCTGGAGTTTACTCAGACTCATGTCCATCGCGTCGGTGATGCCATCCAACCATTTCATTCTCTATCGTGCCCTTCTCCTCCCACCTTCAATCTTTCCCAGCATCAGGGTCTTTTCAAATGAGTCAGTTCTTCACAAAAGGTGGCCAAAGTATTAGAGTTTCAGCTTCAGCATAGGTCCTTTTAATGAATATTCAGGACTCATTTCCTTTAGGATGGAGTGGTTGGATCTCCTTGCAGTCCAAGAGACTCTCAAGAGTCTTCTCCAACACCACAGTTCAAAAGCATCAATTTTTGGAGCTCAGCTTTCTTTATAGTCCATCTCTCACATCCATACATGACTACTGGAAAAACCATAGCCTTGAATACATGGATCTTTATTGGCAAAATAATGTCTCTGCTTTTTAATGTGCCATTTAGGTTGGTCATAACTTTTCTTCCAAGGAGCAAGCATCTTTTAATTTCATGGCTGCAGTCACCACCTGCTGTGATTTTGGAGCCCAAAAAAATAAAGTCTGTCACTGTTTCCATTGTTTCCCCATCTATTTGTCATGAAAAGATGGGACCAGATGCCATAATCTTAGATTTCTGAATGTTGAGTTTTGAGCCAAATTTTTCACTCTCCTCTTTCACTTTCATCAAGAGACTCCTTAGTTCTTCGTTGCTTTCTGCCATAAGGGTGGTGTCATCTGCATATCTGAGGTTATTGATATTAATCCTGGCAATCTGGCTTCCAGCTTGTGCTTCATCCAGTCCAGCATTTCGCATGATGCACTCTGCATTTAAATTAAATAAGCAGGGTGACAATATACAGCCTTGACGTACGCCTTTTCCCATCTGGAAAGAGTCTGTTGTTCCATATCCAGTTCTAACTGTTGCTTCCTGATCTGCATACAGATTTCTCAGGAGGCAGGTCAGGTGGTCTGGTATTCCCATCACTTTAAGAATTTTCCACAGTTTGTTGTGATCCACACAGTCAAAAGCTTCGGCATAGTCAATAAAGCAGAAGTAGACATTTTTCTAGAACTCTCTTGATTTTTCTTGCAATTGATGGTGGCAATTTGATCTTTGGTTCCTCTGCCTTTCCTAAAACCAGCTTGAACATCTGGAAGTTCACGGTTCATGTATTGCTGAAACCTGGCTTGGAGAATTTTGAGCATGACTTTACTAGTGTGTGAGATGAGTGCAATTGTGTGGTAGTTTGACCATTCTTTGGCGTTGCTTTTCTTTGTGATTGGAGTGAAAACTGACCTTTGCCAGTCCTGTGGCCACTGCTGAATTTTCCAAATTTGCTGACATATTGAGTGCAGTACTTTCACAGCATCATCTTTTAGGATTTGAAATAGCTCAACTGGAATTCCACCACCTCCACTAGGTTTGTTCGTAGTGCTGCATCCTAAGGCCCACTTGACTTCACATTCTAAGATGTCTAGCTCTAGGTGAGTGATCACACCATCGTGATTATCTCAGGTGTGAAGATCTTTTTTGTATAGTTCCGTTTATTGTTGCCACATCTTCTTAATATCTTCTGCTTCTGTTAGGTCCATAACATTTCTGTCCTTTATTGTGCCCATCTTTGCATGAAATATTCCTTTTGTATCTCTAATGTTCGTGAAAAGAGCTCTAGTCTTTCCCATTACATTGTTTTCCTCTATTTCTTTGCATTGATCACTGACTGAGGAAGGCTTTCTTATCTCTCTTTGCTATTCTTTGACAGTGAAAATCTTTGATAGACTTTGATAGTGAAAATCTATCCAAAAAGTACAAACACAGAATGAGCATATTTACCATTCTTTTTTTTTATTTTTCATATGAGTAAATATAGGGCCTTCCCTTGTAGCTCAGACAGTAAAGTATCTACCTATAACATAGGAAACCTGGGTTCGATTCCTGGATCAAGAAGATCCCCTGGAGAAGGAAATGGCAATCTACTCCAGTATTCTTGCCTGGAGAATTCCATGGACAGAGGAGCTTGGTGGGCTACAGTCTATAGGGTCGCGAAGAGTCAGTCACAACTGAGTGACTAACGCTAGACATAGCAAGATAAAATGATTTGCTTTTCTTCTCCTTAATGGCTCAGTCAGAACTAAAACCAAAGAAGCCTGAATCTTAACCAGTTTTGTTTTCCACTACTCCTCTAGGAAAGCTTGATTTCCCTACTTCCATAGATCTTCAAAGAGCTTGTCTTTCTACTTGTCAGGAGAGTGGTACAAAAGTGGGACGGATCTTTTGAGCAGATGATATAGAAACACCTTTCAAACACCAAGATATTATAATTCTATGATTTAAAAAGGGCAGGTGGCATTTCCCTGGTGGTCCAGTGGTTAAGAATCTGCCTACTAATGCAGGGGACATGGGTTCAATTCCTGGTCTGGAAGGATTCCATAGGCTGCATGGCAATTAAACCCATGCACCACGTCTAATGAATCCTATGCTCTAGAGCCCACCTGCCACAACTTCTGAAGCCCGTGCACTGAAAGAAGAGAACCCACCACACTGAGAAGCCCCTGCACCCCAACTAGAGGGTAGCCCCACTCACTGAAACCAGACAAAGTACATGTGCAGCAACAGAGACAAATATAAGAAGATAAATACAATAAAATACAATAAAAATTTTTTTGAAAAGGACATGAGTTTGGCCTATGAGAAATAACAGTCTTTTCTTTAGCATATCTCAATGCATTTCTGGGGCTCTCTGTCTCTCAAACTAATAATTCATATATATATATATATATATATTTAAAATCTGAAATACTATAGTATTTTAGTTAATTACCCCTCAAAGAGACTGAGAGCTGCAGCATGCATTTATGTCCTCACTGATTCATATTTTATACATTTAAGGAACTAAGGCTATTTCATTTCATCCAACCCAAATTCTTTCAAGTATAGTTTCATCTGATTCAACTTTTATCCTTTTTTCTATTTTTCTTGTGCTAATATTTACATGTCATGTACCATTTACATGCCATTTTATTCAATTATACATTAGTAGGACACATTAAAAACAAAAATATAATCAAAGGAAGAGGTAGAATTTTTATTACAGGGCTACATAGGTGAGCTGGGAATATGTTAATTGTCACTACATGGAATATTTGCCTTCTTCTTTTCCCATGATTATAGCTAAAATATATGAGATGTTTAAAAAAATCAAAGCAAAAGGCAAATATTTTTCAAAAGGAAGAACAGTTTAATGTTAATTGCCATTTCTATAAAAAATTTTGAGGAAAGCAATACACAGTAGTGTTTGACAGATCAGATCTGTAGCCAAATTGCCTAAGTTCCTATCTCAATCTGTGTGTTTCTTCACTGTCTTAACCTAAGCTGAGTCACAAAGCTCTTTCTAATTTCTTCATTTGTAAAGTGGGGATGATCATAATAGTACCAAATTCATATGATGGTTATAACAGTGAAAGAAAATTCATAACACTACTTAGAACAATGCTTTGTCACATGGTTTGTGCCTAACAAGCACTGTTAATCAATAATATTTTGTGCTCCTCTTTCTGGTGATAATTAATTACAAAGCTCATTTTTATAGATTTATATACCTGACATTTCTTTGAAAATTGATGAATAAGTGGTTTTAGACTTAACTGAGGCATAACAATAATCTGACTATTTTTTTTTCTACTTTTAAATCCTCTAAAATTTTGGAACTCAGATGGCTTACCATCACCATAGAATTGGTTAAACTTACTCTAACCTGTCAACTTCATTTTGTTCTCATTAAATTTAATTTTTACCTTAGCTTCTTTGCTTTGGCGATCTTGTGAAAGCTTGTCTCATTCTAGGGGTGGAGTGGGGATGGTTCATTTTTAAAAGATTTACAATATTACTTTTCACTCCTTTTAAATCCAGCTATATTTAAACCTTTGTGTCATATAAAATAGGAATCAAGATTTATTACTATCCATATAATTAGCCAATTTTCCCAGTACCAGAGATTAAGCCATCCATGTACAAGATGGTCAGTAACTTTATCATACACCAAGTGCTCATACGTTTACAGTCCTATATCGGGACTCTTGAATATAATCCATTGTCTATTTCTTTTTCTTTTCCTGTGCCTTACCATACTTTTAACTTTTATGAATATATAACAATAGTCAGTCTTTGCTGAGAAATATATCATTTAGGATGGTAAATACAAACTGTAGAGTTTAGTGAGAACCCTATTTTAAAACAAAGAAACAAAAGTGGAAGAAATCCAGTCACTGAGGAATGAAAGTCAGGAAGAATGTGGATGACATTAGTACTCAAATGAAAAGCTTATTAATTCTCAAACTGAAACTATTGTTTGAATTACATGTCAAATCTTCACGAGGCTGACCACATGTGACATTCAGACAGCTGTTTCAGTCCATTTATCATCCATTAAAGGTAGTACCTTAAATTACCAATGCAAAACTTGATCATCAGCAGTATACCTTGAAGAATTAGACATCATAACACAGAAATTGTCAATAGGTCCCAGATGCCTTGGTGTCACCCTGACAGGTGGCATACTTAGAGCATGTCACCCTCACCTTTCTCAGACTTGGTTGTGGATATGAGATAAGAAAGGGAGTGAATGAAAACTTCGACAAAAAGCACTAAATCACTTTAAAAATGTAAATAACTAAAAGCTGCTTCCCATGTGACACATTTTTGTCCATGCACTGTTATCTACAGACAACATTTCGAAAATGTATCCCTTTCTATCTGTTGCTAATATTGTAATCGTTCTTTATCCTGGGATTTTCATAAGGATTCTGGAGGATTTGAGGAAGACCAATTAATCAATGCCAGACTGGATAATGATTTATGACCAGGGTAAAAATAGGAGTGCATACATTTCAATGTGGTTTCTTCTCTCTGTTGATCAGAATTTTTTTTCTTTCTATTGGAATGCCTCCAAACATCTTGCTGGCAAAGAGGGTATATTTTTTGAGATAGCAAAGTTGTTTATTTAGCCACTGAATTCAATCAGCATCAGTAACTCCTGCGGTACAAGGAAAATTGGAAAGAAAAGGCTTAGTGTAAATTCTTCGAATATGGAGCAATCCATTAGCTGGTTCAGCAAGTCACAGAATGGACCCTATAATGTGAAACATGGCATCCTGAGTGTGTGTGTCTGTGTGTTTTAAGATATATGGGGCAGTCTCTTCTTAAGCAAGCATTTTTGTTATGCTGCCACATTTATTCCCAGGTATTTGGATAGCACTGCTGGCATAGCACTCCCAGCCAAAATAAAAAACAGATATAATTTTTCCTTGAGTTCTACTTTTATCCTTCAAGATGTCTGGCTCAAATATTCAATTAGATTTTATCACCTTTGTTTCCAAATCATAAATTGTTTGACAAATACCATATCATTGATGTGTATCATAGAATAAGATAATATCTTATTTCGTTGATGAGTGATTATGGTATACTACCTTTATACTGCTGAGATTTATGGTACTCTATTCAGCAAGAGTTGCTACAGGATGGTGAAATGAACAGTAATAAAGTTGGCAGGCTGAATGCTGCAAAGTGTGTCTAATGTCTGAAAAAGGAGTCTGCTTTTATGCAAATATAAATTGGCTGTGAAGCTCGTAATTCTGGAATCCAAACATTGAGTTTGTGTCCTCTGTGTGACCCACTGTGATTTGAAAGACAGAATGGAGATAACAGGTGGAGAGGGCGAGGATTGAGAAGGAAAATATTAATGCTGTTTGTAGATAGTTGTTAAAGGTCACTGCTTATTAAAGAAAAAGACAGGAATAGACTCCCACTAAATTACAATCTTAGTAATAAAAGAGTAAAGGACTGTTGTTACTTTTCTACAGCAACAATGAAGGTCATCTAATATCCAACACTGCCTTTGGTATTGAGTAAATAGGAGATTTCATTTTATTAAGTGTTGTGCATACTGTGGTGGTTTAGTCGCTAAGTTGTGTCCTACTGTTGTGACCCCATGGACTGAAGCCCACCAGGCTCCTCTGTCCATGGGATTCTCCAGGCAAAGATACTGGAGTGAGCTAACATTTCCTTCTCCAGGGGATCTTCCTGACCCAGGAATTGAACCTGGGTCTCCTACATTGCAGGCAGATTCTTTACTGACCGAGCTATGAAGGAATCCCTAGCAGTATTCTTTTTGTGAAGGAGTAACAAATGACAGGCAGGGAGTGGTGCCTGGTAGATCAGACCTACAGAAATCCAAGGGTTGGTACCCAAAATCTATTTTAAACCATAATAAAGAGGTTACTGAGTCCCCCATATAGCAGTTAATGTAAGAATTGAGAACTCTCTATACCGCTGTACTCATTACTGACTCTTTGTTCTGTCTGATACTCTCCTTCTTCTAAAATTCTTGCTATCTGTTAATAGCTCTTTCAGTAGTAGCTATGTTTTCATGATTCCATCTCCTAAGCACCATCATTGGTCCAAGGGTGAGAACCTGACCATAGCTGGTAAAAACAGAATCCCCTGATGTTGAAGTCACTAGTCCAGGATTGGGAATTCCAGCCTATCAGACTAATCAGGATAAGTCTATCTCTCTGAGATTTGAAAACTTAAGATGGAAAATACAGAATCTATTAAAAAAACATGTTTTTCTGCGCTGCAAAGGAAGGCCTTGTAGCTTTTCTATATTGAGAAAAATGATTTGAATAGACAAATGGCAGCTAAGTTGGTCCTTTAAGCCCTGTTTCTAGGGGTTCTTAAGCCTCATCTGCACTCCTAGCTTTCTAATACATCAGACATTCATCTCTACCTTCTATTCTTTGAGAGAAAACATTCCTTGTTTTACCAAACTAATTCAATTTGGGATTTTGTAATTACAACCAGAAGTACTGATATTATTTCCAAGGAAGATCAATAGTTTCCAGATCATGAAGAGAAGGAGTGTTACATAATAACTATGGTGTATATAAAAAAAAAGTATTGTTCAAGATTTGTGTCTAGAACTGACCCCAACTTTTTCTTAATAAAATTATTTATGTAAACTATATTTCAGGGGTTAAATAATGCTGCAGAGCTTTTAATGGTTAAGTGTGACACATATCCAGAGAGACAATTTTATTCATTTTATAATGTGATTACATCAACTAGAGGATATTAAACCACTACTCTTTATTCCAGCTGACCAAAAACTTTGTAAATTTTCTATATATAAATTACTACAAACTTAGTTGGATGACCACTAAGTAAAAATATAAATGCAAAGTTAAAAATGGAGAGATTTGAGTTGCTTGTTTCCCTTTAAAAAAAATTTTTTTTTAATGTTTGGCCAATTCTCCAACTAGGGATAGAACCACGCCCGCTGCATTAGAAGTGCAGAGTCCTAACCACAGGACAACCAGGGAAGTCCCTCGAGCTGCTTACCTCTTTTGCAGAGCAAGTTCTGTGATATTTCCCCTGCTTTTTGTTGTTGCTGTTATTCAGAATCATTTGCAGCTAATATGCAACAAACACTGAAGATGGAACTTGCAATCGAGCGGAAGAAAGTGATAGTGAAACCCAAACTCCACGGAGAGGGAGATGAGAGAAGAATACCCACTTATCAGGGTTATGTTGTTAACATAAAATAATCCATATCCAAGAATGTATCTTTATGGAATGAGAAGGTCATCACACTACACTAGGTGTAGGTAAAGCCTTTCTCCATCCCAGCTCCATTCTTCATATTTGTGCTGATTTGGAATCCTCTATATTCATCCTTGTCTTTTGCTTCCTCTTCTCTATCTTCCTCAGCTCTCTACAGATCCACTGGGTTCCCATATGAAGATTCAGCATCCCAACTTTCCTGAATTAATCCCAGTTGAACCAGAAAATATTTTTTCATAGCAGCCATAACACCCTCTCCTTAATTCCCACTGAATCCAATGGGGTTATGATGATTGTTATGGTCCTAGACTTATTATTAAGGGTCCAGGCATTACTCTTTCCCAGGCATTACTTGCTGCTAATTTCTATAAAATAGAAATAGCGCTATATATCCCATGGGGTCACTTTGATGATTAGGTTTTAAAATGGAGAGAAAATACTTAGGCAAATAACTCATAATATTAATATATCTATAGTTATTATATTTGTTAGTGATATCCACACTTGGTATTATTTCTTTGCCATATTAATATTAGCTATTTGCAGGCATTATCTTCAAAGGCTAAGTGATGGGTACCTCTGTCTCACCCAAATTAATGACCAGTTTTCAGAATTATTGCTCTTTCAATATTCCTCCATCTGAGTTCATTAGTTCAACAATTCATTTATCCAAGCTAATATTTTTCAAAAAGAAGCAGGACAAAGAAGGCATTAAAGATAAGAAGTAAGGCAAGGAGATAGCAGAGATGACTCAGCTAGTTCAGCCTCAAGAGAGATGAAGGTAACAGAGTGGTCATATACAAATATAATAATAAGGACATGAGTCTTTATTCTTGAAATGGGATGAGAAAGACTGAAGGAAAGAGGTCAGAATATCTTGCTAGTTTTTCCAAACTATATAAAAAAAAAAAAAGACTGGCACATAAATATACAACAAAATACAGGGTCCTAAGTGTTATGTGTAAATATTTATGACCAGATATTTTATGTAAAGCACAGTGACACATCAGTGTGCTAGAACTGACCCTTGTCATGTGTGCTCAGTTGTGTTCGACTCTTTTGGGACCCCAGGGACTATAGCCAGCCACACTCCTCTGTCCATGGAATTTCCTGGGAAAAATACTGGAGTGAGTTGCCATTCCTCCAGTGGATCCTTCCAAGCCAGGAATCGAACTCATGCCTCCTGCAGCTCCTTGCATTGCAGGCGAACTCTTTACCTGCTGAGCCATTGGGAAAATAGATTCTAACCTGTGCACAAAATCTAATCTTGTACATATTCATTCATCTCAACTTTCAGTGATGTCATAATGCTACAAATCAGGTCCTTTTTCCTTTTTTTCTAACCTAGAGATCTGTTTGTTTGCTTTTTTTTTTTAAACACCAGAAAAACACAACTTAAATCATTTAAACCTGATTTAATGTTCAAACCAAATTCACCTTATTTTTTTATATAATACTTAACCCCATGATGTAGGTACTATTACTATCTCTTTTTCACAGATACATTAAAGTTTTTGTGACTTATCCAAGGAAGTTAGTGGTCATATCAAATTTTGAATTCAATCTAATTCCAGAATCTGCAACTCTGAACATGACACAGTCCACAAAGGGCTATGTATGGAGTGGTACCTTTTATCAAAAGCCTTCACAAAACCGCTGTTCAGTTTTTCTCTGAACAGCAGAAGGAATGGGCTGCAAAGATATGGAGAAACATAGAAGCTGGATGTTCTAGCTCTGATTTTGCCCTAAATGAGAGGGAAAGGAGCCAAGAAAAATTTTGATCCTTTCACACTGCTAAGATTGACCTGCTTTTAGCTTATCTCCAGTTACATTTTTATGAATTAAAAAAAAAAAAAAACTTCCTCACTAACTGCAAACTGCTTTCTTCCAAATATCCAGGCCAGTATCTTAAGTTATTTTTAACCCTTTTCTTTCCTTTAGAAATGTGACTCAATGAATCGGTGTGATTCAATTAATCAATAAGTATGAGTTCTACATTAAAAATACATCCAGAGTCTGACTGCTATTAATTAACCTTCAATGTTATCACCCTCCCCCAGACTATCTTTATTTCTGCCTGCAGTAGTTTTTGTTTTTGTTGTTAGTTTCTTTGATTATATTCTTGTCCTATGGAAACTTGACTTTACAAAACATCCAGTGAAGTAAAATCGTCATTTCTCGGCTTAAAACTCAGCAATGGCATTCTGTCTCACTCAGAATAAAATTCTAAGTACTTAGCATACTTGTGTTTCAGCAGAACCACACTGGCTGAGCTACTTGACATTGAACATCACGAGAAGAGAGAATTACTTCTACAGAACTGGGGCCGGCATCAAAAGTCTAGAACTCTGGGAAAGTATCTTGGGAATGGACAGAGCCAAGTAGATCTATGGTAGGCAAAACTCTACCTCAACCTCAAAAGGCTGATCTATAGGTAGAGTTCATCACACCACAGAGTTGTCTAGATCAAGGTGTAAGAGTGTTGAATATTCATATCTATTGTTCAGTTCAGTTCAGTCGCTCAGTCGTGTCCGACTCTCCGCGACCCCATGAATCACAGCATGCCAGGCCTCCCTGTCCATCACCAACTCCCGGAGTACACTCAAACTCATGTCCATCGAGTCGGTGATGCCATCCAGCCATCTCATTCTCCGTCATCCCCGTCTCCTCCCACCCCCAATCCCTCCCAGCATCAGACTCTTTTCCAGTGAGTCAACTCGTCACATGAGGTGGCCAAAGTATTGCAGTTTCAGCTTTAGCATCAGTCCTTCCAATGAACACCTAGGATTGATCTCCTTTAGAATGGACTGGTTGGATCTCCTTGCAGTCCAAGGGACTCTCAAGAGTCTTCTCCAGCACCACAGTTCCATTAATTATTATTTAAGAGCTCTGCCTACAGGGTCAGAAGCTCCAAGCTAATCCCCACCCTGTTTGTGTAAGTTGAATAAACTCAACATCACGAAGACATTCATGTAGAGATGTAGGTTCTGGGTGTTGAAATCAGAGTAAACATAGAATTTGTGAGGTGAATCCCAGAAAATGTATATGGACAGTGTCTGCTATAATCCCCCATTTCAAGGTGAGATCCATTCAATCCTCACACTAAATTCAATGTACTGATTCTTCAGATGGTGCCTGGTAACATTTTAAAAAAATAAATAATACTTGAAAGTTAAGCTACAACCAGCCAACACTGCTAAAGTTAGCCCTGAGGCTTAGGTGATATGCAACATTTATCTCCTTTCACTCACCCTTGGCCAACACTTCCAAAGCCCTGGATTAATTAAGTGGTGGGGAGATGCAGATCTTTATACCTCAAGTGACTAAGCCTTTGGTGTTGTGCCCCTGTTTGACTCTGATCTTTTCATGGTTAAAACAGACTTGAGATCTCTAAGGACACTGTAATATATCTCCAGAGGTTCGGCTAAACTGCTTTCTGCCTCTTTGTGTAAAAGCAGTTCTACTTCCTCATAATGGTCAGTGTCAATTACCACTGCCAATATGGTAACTTTCTTTTCTGCTGGTCTACCAGAATGAGGAGCCCAACACAGCCAGGTAGATATCATAATTTTTGAACTGTAGACCTGCCAAGTTTAAAAGGGCTTCCCTCATAGCTCAGTTGGTAAAGAATCCGCCTGCAATGCAGGAGACCCCGGTTCCATTCCTGGGTTAGGAAGATCCGCTGGAGAACGGATAGGCTACCCACTCCAGTATTCTTAGGCTTCTCTTGTGGCTCAGCTGATAAAGAATCCACCTGCAATGTGGGAGACCTGGGTTTGATCCCTGGGTTAGTAAGATCCCCTGGAGAGGGGAAAGGCTACCCACTCCAGTATTCTGGCCTGGGGAATTCCATGGGCTATACAGATATCATAATGTTAGAACTGTAGACCTGACAAGTTTAAAACTGAAAGGACAGACGACACACATTCTCTAAACAAGTCACTAGGAGTGATGACAAGCGCAGGGGTGGGGTCCCTTCACCTTTCGTCCTATCATTTCTGGCTTGTCGTGTGTGTTAGTCGCTCAGCCCTGTCCGACTCTTTGCGACCCCATGGACTACAGCCCACAAGGCTCTCCTGTCCGTGGAATTCTTCAGGCAAGAATACTGGAGTGGGTTGCCATTTCCTTCTCCAGGGGATCTTCCTGACCCAGGGATGGAACCTGGGGCTCCTGCATTGCAGGCCGATTCTTTACCATCTGAGCCACCAGGGAAGCCATCCACTGTAAGGACTCTGGTAGTAGGTGTCTGAGCGTCCACAGGTGGCACCTGACTTGCGAAAAACCTCACGGCGCTTCCAGCCGGGGCCCAGGGCTGGGCAGTCCAGCCAGTCCTCAGCCATGGGGACCACGGGAAGAAGCAGTGGCCTGCAACACAGCTCGGCTCCTGGTCGGGACCTTCCCCCGCTCTAGGTCCGCGAATCCTGCCCATGGCTCCCGCCTTCTCCGGCTCCTCGCCTTCCTTCTCCACAGCCGCTTCCTCTTAGGTATTCTGATTATCAGAGACTCAGGACAAAATTGGATAAAGGTATTTTCCAGTGGTCATGTATGGATGTGAGAGTTGGACTGTGAAGAAAGCTGATCGCTGAAGAATTGATGCTTTTGAACTGTGGTGCTGGAGAAGACTCTTGAGAGTCCCTTGGACTGCAAGGAGATCCAACCAGTCCATTCTAAAGGAGATCAATCCTGGGTGTTCATTGGAAGGACTGATGCTAAAGCTGAAACTCCAATACTTTGGCCACCTCATGAGACAAGTTGACTCACTGGAAAAGACTCTGATGCTGGGAAGGATTGGGGGCGGGAGGAGAAGGGGACGACAGAGAATGAGATGGGTGGATGGCATCACTGACTCAATGGACATGAGTTTGAGTGAACTCCAGGAGTTGGTGATGGACAGGGAGGCCTGGCGTGCTGTGATTCATGGGGTCGCAAAGAGTCGGACATGACTGAGTGACTGAACTGAACTGAACTGAACTGATATACCATATCTGAAAGGGATCCTGCGACAAAGCAAGGTAGTATTTATAAGTTGGAACTTTTGTTATGCCTTTGACTGAGCGACTTCACTTTCGCTTTTCACTTTCACACATTGGAGAAGGAAATAGCAACCCACTCCAGTGTTCTTGCCTGGAGAATCCCAGGGACAGGGGAGCCTGGTGGGCTTCTGTCTATGGGGTCACACAGAGTCGGACACGACTGAAGTGACTTAGCAGCAGCAGCAGCAGGCTCTTGAGTGCTACAGAAAATGGTAGAGCTAGTGATCCTTTGAGACATGCTCAACATTACAATTATTTTGGGACTTCACTGGCAGTCCAGTGGTTAAGATTCTGTGCTTCCAATGCATGGGGTGTGGGTTCTATTCCTGGTTGGGGAACTAAGACCCCACATGCAGCACAGTGTGGCCAAAATATATATATATTTCAATAGCTTTTATGCAAACTGTATCCTTTGGTGTGAAGAAATATTATATAAGATAAAGTGAAAGTCAGTCAGACGTGTCCGACTCTTTGTGACCCCATGGACTATACAGACCATGAAATTTTCCAGGTCAGAATACTGGAGTGGGTAGCCATTCTCTTCTCCAGGGATCTTCCCAACCCAGCGATTGAACCCAGGTCTCCTGCATTGCAGGTGGATTCTTTACCAGCTGAGCTATCAGGGAAGCCCAATATTATATAAGATAAAATGCCAGCAAATCAGACATGCTGTACATCTTTAAAACTAACCAAGACATTAATGTTAGGAAAGGAAAGCACATATCAGTATATCTATCAATTATTATCCATTCTAGTGTGGATGGAGCCTGGTATAATCAACATGTTACCAAGTGGCTGATGGATCTTGAGTACTGATAACATATCAAGAGCCCAGCATCACAGTTGGTTGACAAGTTGGGTATTTAGCAGTGATAGTAGCTATATCTGGAATTCCCTGGTAGCTCAGTTGGTAAAGAATCTGCCTACAGTGCAGGAGACCCGGGTTCAATCCCTGTATCAGGAAGATCCCTTGGAGAAGAAAGTGGAAACCCACTCTAGTATTCTTGCCTGGAGAATCCTCATGGACTGAGGAGTCTGGTGGGCTACAGTCCATGGGGTCGCAAGAGTCAGACACAACTTACCTACAAACCACCACCACCACCTGCAGTAGCTGTATCAAATTTGCCAGAATAAGTCCATGTTATTGGACTCATGTATCACCTCTTTCATGGCTAGTCCATTTTTGGGTCTATCGTGTGAGCAATGCCAAAAATGAGTACAGAGGGTATCTGTCATATACCCAATAAGTCATTCTGTCCATCTGCTGGTTTAGTGCCTCCTATGGCAACCCACTCCAGTACTCTTGCCTGGAGAATCCCACGGACGGAGGAGCCTGGTAGGCAACAGTCCATGGGGTCGCAAAGAGTCGGACACGACTGAGTGACTTCACTTTCACTTTTTTTCATGTAATGCATCCTGTCTGGTTTGCATTAACGTGGTCTACAAAAATCTGCACAGTCTGATGACTCCCATGGATCCAACCATAAGCCTTTGATCTAGACTTTCAAGTCTTGCTCTTTCCAAGCCACTGATCAGCCAGCCAAGCCTTTTATCACCAGTCAGGGATCTGAGTATGTCTCTTATCACAGGCCACTTCTTTCTCCATGTGAGAGAGACGACAAGATGGAATACAGAAGTTCTGTCTTGGGGAGGATTTTTTTCTTGCCACTGTCTTTCAATACCCATTATGCACAGGCCTGTGATATGGCAGGAATGCCCAGACCATCAGGATCTCCTTGGACTATATCATGACACAGAAGGAGAGTTCAGATTACACTGATCAAGACTGGATTGGATATTAGTTACTGTATGCCGTCATTGTAGGACTTCCCAGATGGCTCAGTGGTAAAGAATCTGCCTGCCAATGCAGCAGACACGGGTTTGATCCCTAGGTTGGAAGATCCCCTGAAGGGAATGGCTATCCACTGCACTATTCTTACCTGGAGAATTCCATGGACAGAGGAGCCTGGTTAGCTACAGTCCATGAGATCACAAAGAGTCTGGACACAACCGAGCATCCATACATGCCCTCAATACAAGCATATTTATCCCAATTAAAAACTCAAGGCTAAGCACCTGCGTGATTGCAGCAGCCTCTCGGTTCCCTAGGGCCGGGCTCAGACCAGCAGAGTCTGCATCCAGACACCAGGAATTCACTGACACCCCTTCCTGGAAGCCAGGCCTGAGTACTAGACCCTGGGAGCAGCTCCTGGCCCCTTAGGATCTCTGGCCTCCACCCTGCTGGGCCATCCCTGGCCTCAGGGAGGATCTGAGAAAGGGCATACAGACAAGGCCCAGGTCCTCCCAGGCAGGGCCGTGGAGAGCGGTCAGGCTGGGAACCCACTTATCCCTGGGTGCAAGGTGTAGGTGGGCCCCCCGCTCACCATCATCATCAGGGGTGACATCAACTGGCCTTACAGCACGGAGTTCCAGGCCGTGTTGCAGCATGTACAGCCAGCAGAAGAGAACAGCTATGAGTATTTCACCAAGATCACCTCGAGTCTGTTTGAGAGTGGCATCAACTGGGGCAGAATGGTGGCTCTGCCAGGCTTTGGCTGCTGCCTGGCCCTGCATGTCTACCAGTGTGGCCTGACTGGCTTCCTCGGCCAGGCGACCCGCTTTGTGGCCAACTCCCTGTTGCATCACTGCATTGCTGGGTCGACTGAGCAGAGTGGTGGCTGGGAAACAGCCCCCATCAAGAACATAGCGATAGTTCTCGGTATATTTTGTTTGGGCCAGTTTGTGGTAGAAGATTCTTCAAGTCATGACTCCTGGAGGGGCCCTTTGGAATCCTGAGACCCCTGTGTGGACTTTGGCCCAGACTTCTCCCCTCACCTCCTCTCCTGCAGGCCTCCCCGTATCCACCCACCCTACCTTAAAAGCACTGTAAGCTTCAGTAACTGGGCACTCCAGTTTTGGAGGGCCCCTGCCCAGGGGTCCACCAGACTGCTGGGGTGCCCCACCATTGCATGGTGCTAATGGGCCCCCTCTCAGAGAGGGACTGTGGCCTCCTCCCTTAGCTCTCTGGGACCCCCTCAGCCCTGTCTGCTGGCTGTGGGGGACATTGATAATTTGGGAAAACAAGAGGCTGGGAATCACTTCTCTCCAAGGAGTTGTTAAGGGTTGTAGCTTTTTAAAATTATGCTTGGGAGGGCACCTGCTATTTCCTCCACTCTGCCTAAAGCCTGGTTCTTCCCCAGAATTCAGCAGTTCTGGAAGGCAGAACTTGAAAGCTGGGCCTAGAGCCCAGTTCCTGGCCCTTCCTAAGCATCATGTCCCCCAGGAACAGGACTGGTGGGGGTGGGGACGAGGTACTGCTCAGCTCTCCCCCCAGCCCCTGTTCCCACTCCCTACACCCCGCCCACCACCCCGACTCCACCATGACCCTTATTGCCTTTGCAGTTGGACTCACAGAGATTCGGGGGTGTGGGGGGTGGAGGGGGGTACAGACTAGAGCTCAGCACCTGCCAAGCCTGCCTCCTGTTGTCCTCATGCCCTCCCTTCCTCTCACCTGCTATCACTTGCTCCCACCCCAGTGAAGCGCAAGTGAAACTCACCACACCCCCATCACTCCCGATAAAGAAGGCAGGGGTCTTGGATGAGTGGAGTGCTGAGACACTCATGTCACCTGGACAACAGGGATTAGGACTGTGCTTTGTTGTTGTCAGGGAAAGGAGGGTGGGGAGCACATCTTGAAGTTTCTGAGTGAGAGAAGGGCTATTAACACCACGAGTACCCCAGGGTTGGGAGTATCCCCTGTGGCCTGGGCACAGTATAATCTGGGGGAACTGTGAATACTTGAACTCTGCCCCCAACCTCTACCTTCTTCACCCCACACCTGGCTGAGCCCCTCCTGATGGTGGGGTACAAGTGCCTCATCTATCTTGCACAGCTGCAGGATTGAGAGGTCAGGGGAGAGGAGTTCTTGATTAAATGCAGGGAGGGCATGCAGATGGAGACAGCTGGCCACCTCCCACACCCTGAGTGTGTCTGAAAATGAACTGCAATCCCCCTCAAAACAAACCAGTCCCAGGGCTGGAGAGGAGGAGTGACCACAAGATAAGACTGTGTTTTCTCTAGAATTGGACAAGGATCTCATTTACCACCTGACATTCCACTGTAATGGGTGGGCACAAGGGGATTTGGGGTTCTTGGTAACCAACAACTTTGAAAAGTTCTGCATGGTCACCCTATCCTAATGGACAGAGACCCCTTTGGGTAAGGTTGGGTGAATTCCTGTTGCATTTCAGGATTCTTCCTCAAATGCACCTGTATCTTTTTCAGTCAAGTTAAGGTCTGGAAACTGGGTGGAGAATAATGATTTTCCACTGGGGTGGTTAATATCAGTTTATCTGCCTTCAATCTTTCTTGATTATATAGATTAAGTTACACTTACTTGATTGTCCATATATCTGGTTCTTAGGAAGGGCGTCATGAATTAGCCATCATGATAGATCCTGGTGGGTCAGAGTCAACTGGTTTTCATTTCAACCTCACTACCTGTAATTTTAGAGATACTCACCCTGTGTCTGATGGTTAAATGCTTCCACCTGGCTTTTGCTCTTCTGTAAACCTATCATTCCTGTAACAAGAGTTCAGGTTCACAACATTTCCTATCATTAAGGTCATCTTTTAGTGGATAGCCTTCGTTCTACCACTGAGTTTCCATATTTCTTATTCCTAAGTGCTTTTCTCAGTAAAAAAAAAAAAGTGTCTCCTGGGCCCTTTCAAGAAATGGAGCTACTTAGTTGGTTGTTTGAGCTCATATAATAGATATATTCTTGCATATCTACCTCTGTGAGTACTTTTGATCCTTCCTCAACATCCTATCAAATGTCAGTTCTACCATCTCTGGGTACTTTAATGTGGATCATTATTATTTCCAGCTTTCCAAGAGCCAACTCAACAATGTATCAAGACCAAACCCTTGCTAAGATGTTAAATCTGAATCTTAAGAAAAAGACCCTAGTATCATCCAATCCTCCCATGCCAGCTTTACATATGACTCACTTTGTCTAATATCTTCAAGTCCCAGTCAAGTTTTCTTGATTCTAGTTGCTACATACTGTCTAGGTCTTATTGTGCCATTGGTGAATAACTCCTATCCTCTTCCCAGTAGGACCATCTTAGGACTTGACCTTAGTTATTGGTGTTCCAGTGAGGAGGCATACTCAGGGGAGATTTCAGCATGACCATGCACTTTCCTGGTGGCTCAGTGGTAAAGAAACCACCTGCAATGCAGGAGATGCAGGAGACATGAGAGGCTGATCCCTGGGTTGGGAAGATCCCCTAAAGGAGGGCATGGCAACCAACTCCAGTATTCTTGCTGGGAAAATCCCATGGACAGAGGAGCCTGTTGGGCTATGGCCTATGGGGTTGCAGAGTCGGACATGACTGAAGTGACAGCATGCATGCAGCATGATCACAGGCAAAGAGATGCTTCTGCACAGTCTTTAGGAAAGGAAATGTTGCTATCCTCAAGCAATAGTAAGTACACCACTTCTGAAGACACAGAAGATTCAAAGTTATCTTGGGTTCAACATATTCAAGTACATACACTCAAATATTTCCACAACATTTCATAGGATCCCACTCTCTCTCTAACTTTAGAGACTTACCAAGGCTGTAACTTCATCACTCTTTGTAGCTCTGTTTTATTTACTCTCAAGTTCTGGGCCTGATCTCCAGCATGGTCTACTCTCTGGCTACAGGTGATGAGAATCGCGTTAGTGATGCCATGGAAAACTTTTCACGTTCATGTCATGTCCTTGGTTGTCATTGACTGACCTGAGCTTGTCATTTGCTTTCCTTTTCATAGCTGACACCCAGCAAAAAAGCAACCAATTCCACATTTCTGAAAATAAGTTTCCCCTATATTACTTAAATGTTAGAGATATTCCCTAAGCCAATACACCCTCTTCCTCCTTCTTCCCATACCAGTTTGCCAGATGGAACATTTTGGTAATCATAAGGCAGTGTTGGGAAGCAATGGAAACAGCGAGAGGCTTTATTTTTGGAGGCTCCAAAATCACTGTAGATGGTGACTGCAGCCATGAAGTTAAAAGATGCTTGCTCCTTGGAGGAAAAGCTGTAACCAACCTAAACAGCATATTCAAAAGCAGAAACATTACTTTGCCAACAAAGGTCTGTCTAGTCAAAGCTATGGTTTTTCCAGTAGTCCTGTATGGATGTGAGATTTGGACTGTGAAGAAAGCTGAGCACAGAAGAATTGATGCTTTTGAACTATGGTATTGGAGAAGACTTGAGAGTCAGTTGGAGATCCAACCAGTCCATCCTATAGGAAATCAGTCCTGAATATTCATTGGAAGGACTGATGCTGAAGCTGAAACTCCAATACTTTGGCCACCTGATGCACAGAGCTGACTCACCCGTAATTGCTAACTGGCTGGTAAGTGACCTCACTCCAGAATTCTGTTCTGGCCATCTATTTTCTAAACCACCTTTATTAACAACTGTATTATATCGAACTTGCCAGAATCATGTTCTGAGGCAAGGTTTGTGTGAAATGGAGTTACTAGAAATAATTCACTGAAAAAAAATTGATGCAAAGGTAGTAGAATAAGACTTGGAAAGAATGGACATTGAGCATGAGTGTGATATCAAGAAAATTCTCACAGGTACCAAATTAGTTGCCTAATTGTTACAGAATTGCTACCTAAATAACTACCAGAATTCTGTGACTTGAAACAATGCCCAAGGTCTGTCGGTTCAAAACCAGCCAGGTTTAGCTGAGTTCTCTGTAAATGGATCACAAGACTAAAATCTAAATGTCAGTCAGGCTGAACTCTCATGTAAAGACTCTTGGGGAGAACCAGCCTCAAAGTGCACACATGTACTGGGCCTTCTCTGGCGATCCAGTCATTAAAAATCCACCTTGCAATGCAGGGGACACAGGTTTGATACTTGGTTGGGGAACTAAGATCCCACGTGCTGCAGAGCAACTAAGTACCATAACCACTGAGCCCACGCACGACCACTAGAAAACTCATGTGCCTCAATGAAAGATCCTGCATGACACAGCTCAGATCCTGTATGTTACAACTAAAACTTGATGCAGCCAAATTAAAAAAACAAAAAAATTCATGCAGGTTCTCAGCAGAATGCAGTTCCCTGAAAATGTGGAACTGAAATCCCTGTTTCCTTTATTGACTGTTGACCAGCGGTCTCCCAGCTCTTAAAGTGCTCAACAGTCTTTTCATACCACCTCCTCTATCTTCAAGGTCAGCAGTGACCCTTGGAATCTTTCATAGGTTTCTCATCTCTGACTTTCCCTTCTGCTTCCAGTGTGGTTAAGTAAGGGTCCCCTATTAAACAAGAACATAGTTCCTATGTGATTGTGGAGGCCAGTTGATAAAAGGTTCTCTGTAACATAGGGTATTTGTCTTTCATCTGGTTTATGGAGACTGATTATTCATTCGAACACATTCCAGGTCCTTGACCATCAGAGATGAATGCCTATGTCTATGAACTGTCATAACTCAAATTAAATCTGACAGGCCCACAAAGTAGTTGGAGTTAACATCTCCTTATAATAAGGTCAACTGATTAGGAAATTTAATGAAATCTGAAAAGTCCCCTTGCCAAGTAACAGAACAAGCCACAAGAGTAACACTATAGCGCAGAGATCATGACACCACCTCAGAATTCTATTATGGTTTGCTACAGAATTTCCATTAGTAAATCAATTACTTTGTCTGTAAAATTAAGAAAATAATACTATCAAACTCATTGGATTTTTGAAAGGTTAAAAGACAAACTTATTTTAAAGTACATAGTGTGTTCATGCTCAGTCGTATCCAACTCTTTGCGAACCCATGGACTGTAGCCCACCAAGTCCTCTGTCCATGGGGTTCTTGAGGCAAGAATACTAGAGTAAGTGGCCATTTTCCTCCTCCAGGGAGTCTTCCTGACCCAGGGATCAAACCTGTATCTCATGCAATTGCAGGCAGATTCTTTAAGATGTAACAATTCATTTAGCTAATGAACTAAAGATTCTGGTAGCTTGTCTCTTGCATCTGTATAGTCAAAGCTATGGTTTATCCAGTAGTCACGTACAGACGTAAGAGCTGAGGAAGACTGAGCACCGAAGAATTGATGCTTTTAAACTGTGGCACTGAAGGAGACTTGAGAGTCCCTTGGGCTGCAAGGAGATCAACCAGTCAATCCTAAAGGAAATCAATCCGAATAATCACTGGAAGGACTCATGCTAAAGCTGAGGCCCCAATACTTTGGCAACCTGATGTGAAGAGCCGACTCATTGGAAAAGACATGATGATGGGAAGGATTGAGGACAGGTGAAGACGGGGGAGACAGAGGATGAGATGGTTGGATGGCATCACTGACTCAATAGATATGAGTTTCAGCAAACTCCGGGAGATGGTGAAGGACAGGGAAGCCTGGCGTGCTGCAGTCTATGGAGTCACAAAGAGTCGGACACAGTTTAGTGACTAAACAACAACAGCTGGTCTCTAAAGATGGACCTCAAAGAATCAAACCTCCTAATACTCATGCCCCTGTATAGTTTCCTTCACTTGAATCTGGGCTGACTCTTGTGATTCACTTGTAATAAATAGTTTGTGATAGAAAGAATACTGTCTGATTTCTGACGCTGGGTCATAAAAACTCTCATAGTTTCTATCTTGGTCTCTCAGAACTCATGCTCCAGGAAGGGCCAGCTTCCTGAAGATGCTGTGTTCTGTGGCTACCCAAGTTAGCCATGTGAGGAGGTGTCATAGAGAGAAAGATGCCTAGGTTGCCCTAAGTTGTCCCATTTCAGAAAGACGATATGCATGGGACGGAAGAAGAGTTCTTGTATTTCCCGTTGAGCCTTCAAAAGAATCCAGACCCTGCCAACATCTGACTAAAGCCTCATGGGGAACTTAGAGAAACAATAAACTTGACAGTAGGGTCTGCCCTCATGGCTCAGTGATAAAGAATCCACCTGTCAATGCAGGAGACTTGGGTTCAATCCCTGACCCAGGAAGATCCCACATGCCACAGAGCAATGAAGCCTATGTACCACAACCATTGAGCCTGTACCCTAGAGGCTGTGGTCTGCCACAAGAGAAGCCAAGGCAGTGAGAACTTGCAACCAGACAAAAGCCCAAGCAGCAACAAAGACCCAGAACAGGCAAAAATCAATGAATAAATAAATAAAATTATATTTAAAAACCAGATAAAAGTATATGAAAAGGGTGACAGTAAATTGTTGCTTCAATGAGTGTCTTATAGTTAGTTACACAGACAACAAGAATGAAATTCAAATCAAGATACTAAATTAAATTTTCATTGAGGATTTCCTTACTATCCTTTCCCTAGATCCTACAAGTTTTTGAGGCTAGCTGATATAAAGGCTTTCTGTGATGTAACCTATGGGTGTCCCAATTGGTTTATGAAGCCTTATTTTTCACTGGAGCCTACTCCAATTCCTTGATTGTCTTTGATAAATGCCTATGTCTATGCACAGTCAAAACCCAAATGAAATCTGACATACACCCAGGGTAGTTGGAGTTAATTTCTCCTCTCTTGGCTCCTACTTATTACAGAAAGACCTGCTCATTTAAGTGTTTTCAAGCTACACGTTCCTGTAGTTGGAAATTATTACATGTTGATAGTTATCTTTGCTGACATTCACTAGCCTTGATATGCCAGGGAATTTTAAATGGAACTGAGAAACAAAGGCAATACAGTTATGCAGACACTAGAATGTGAAATAACACTCCAGTGACTTAAAGAAATGGAATCAATGCAGCCCTGCCCCAATAAAATATGAAGGCTTTCCAGCCTCAGATTCTATTATCTTCGGTGATACTCTTGTTGTCTGTCTTTTAAAAGTGCAGATGAAATCCAGTTAGAAAAATGTCACAGCTCTCCTGTAAAAACAGCATGCTCCACACTCACAGCAATAAAGATTTCTTCCATCATTGAACATTGTTGTCTTTGGTCCCTGGCACTGAGCAAATTCCCCGAAAATCTCACAATCCGTTTGTTTGACAAGTGGTCTGATCTTGGCCACAATAGCAGCAAGTATCTTCTTTAACTTTGGTAACTTGCCAAAATTAAATAAAGGAAGTGATCCAAGAAGAGCAATAAACAACAGAGCTGCTAGGATGCTAGTCGAGGAGCCTAGCTTGGCATCTGTGTCCAGCAGAGCGCCTGTATGTGCTATTGTCAAGGGTATATTGATGATAAATGACAGAGAGGTCATTATTTCCCTGAACTCAATTGCCAACCTCCTCATTCTTCTAAGCACAGTCATGCCTGACAGACACTTAAAGATATTTGTGACTGTCTAGGAACATGAAGGCGGCAGCTCTAAGCTTCCTGGGCAGAAATGTGCTCTGAAGGAAACAAGAGAATTACCCCCAAAGCCCAAGACTTCAAAACTTCTGACAGAACAAGAGGCACTGCCTTTATATAAATGCATGAGCCTCAAACTAAGGGGAGTATTGTTTAATAAGCTTCTTTACAGCAAAATCATTAGCAGCAGAGAGACTGTAAATCTAGCTAAGTTAGAAATCCATACATCTCCTAATAAAGGAAATGTTTTGCCTTGATTTTTCCCCCATTATATGTAATTAGATGAGTCCTTAAAAAAAAAAAAAGAAAACAGTCATAATGGATGTGCATACTTGGAAGAATTTAATGAAATGAGCCAAGAAATAACCATAGAACTAGAAGGGACTCTAGAATTTTGCCATTTTCGTTCTATTATTTTAGAATTCCTTACTCTTATTCTTTAGAGTTACACAAAGCAGCACAGCTCATCTGTGATGGGATTTGACCAGCATTTCCTGCCTCTGGGTGATTTACTTAGCCCATTGTTCCTCCAGGATGCTGGATCCATCACAGATACTGTTCTCTTAAACACAGGCTGCTTTTAGTTAAGGTCGTGTTATGTGGCCAAAGACCTGGCACTGGCTGCGATAGGAGAGGAGGAGGAAGAAGAGCTCAGTGTTCTACATTTGTTGAGCTTTAGGGAAAGCAGAACAAGCAGGAGAAAATTGCTCATGTTTGAATAAGGATCTTAAATATTAAGGATTATTGACAAGGGGTCTTATAGAATCATAAAGTTAAAAGATTTGACTATTGCGTATTTCACAGAATCACCCCATCTTCCACCCCAAAGACTTTATCATGTCATTTCTCCCTCTTCCCTGTTTGTTCATCCTTTTATCCTTCCTAATGAATACTTTGTTGTTGTTGTTTTATAACACAGCAATGTTCTCAGCTAAGTGTTTGCTTTCCCAGAATGCCTTGTTGCTTACAGATGTGGGGAGTGGAGACGGGAGAGAACAAATATGGTATATCCAGGCTGAGATCTAGCTTAAGTCATAGGAGAAGGGAGGAAGGTCAGTGCTTTATCTTTCCAGGTAAAGGAGGATGGCTCGTAAAACCATTTTGTCTCTCCTCTTCATCTTAACTAAAGAATATGTGTGAAAGCTGGAGCTGCAGCAGCCACCTTGCAATCATAAAGTTGCATAATTTATTCCCTGAATCATATGCACCAACCCCCTATTGTGAGCTTACTTGTTATGCCATAAAAAGCAACTTCTTTGTTTAAAATATGGTCATTGGGTTTTCTAGTACTTGCAGTGGAGCGCATTCTGAACTAATGCACTCTTTCAAGATGCCGTCATTATTTGTCCATGTTTCTTCGTATACTGGCCATTTTGAAATGAAATATCTCCTCTTTCCTTGTGTGAAATGTGTTGTTCTATCTTTAAGAAAATGATCAACTATAGTCTTTCCTCTTGATTCCTCCCTCAAACTTTCCAAGAGTTATTATTTCCACAACCTTAACTGACCTTATAGCTATTTATACCCACAGTCATTAGATACTTTTTGTATGTGCATGCCAAGTCATGTCTGACTCTGTGACACTATGGACTATAGCCTGCTATGCTTCTTTATCCATGGGATTCTCCAGGCAAGAATACTGGAGTGAGTTGCCATTTCCTTCTTCAGGGGGTCTTCCCAACCCAGGGATCGAACCCCAGTCTCTGCATTGACAGGCAGGTTCTTTTCCACCAGCACCAGCTGAGAAGCCCCAGATACTTTCTCTGTGTTAGCAGTAATTCTGTATATAACCTGCATATCCCCATTGAGGTTCCACAGACACGGAGACTGTATTAGCATTCATATTCATTCGCTACCTCACTTCCATTTATATTCGTGATCCTGCAAAGACAATTCACCCATTTCGCAAATACCGTCGACATGATGAATGAAAGGATGAATCCCTGCCTCCAGGTACTGCTCCCACAACCTCAAGTCTCTACTGTCTACTGTCGACCTTTTCTATCTTCTGGGCATTTGTTGGATCTGATAAGTTTCTACCTTTCTACCTCACACACAGTCTCTCTCCTCTTGGGAGACGGAGGTCCTGCTTTGAGTATAAAATCTAGGGCAGCCCAAAGCTGCAAACCAATAACATGACAGAGTCATGTGATGCTCTCATCTAAAGCAGCGGTATCCACTTTAGTGTCTCAAGTTTCTCCAGGCTGCAGCTCAGATTCATCCCCAGGGTCCTGCAGAAGACCAGATGTCTAGACAGTCCAGCTTCTCCTCCATGACCCTCCTCTCTCTTCTCTTTTTCCCTGTGCCTGTGTGCTAAGTTGCTTCAGTCATGTCCAACTCTTTGCAACCCTATGGACTGTAGCCCACTAGGCTCCTCTGTCCATGGGATTCTCCAGGCAAGAATACTGGAGCGGGTTGCCATTCCCTTCTCCATGGAATCTTCCTAACCCAAGGATTAAACCCACATCTCTTATATCTCCTGCATTGAGAGGTGGGTTCTTTACCACTGTGCCACCCAAAAAGCCCCCTTTCCCTATAACTCAAACACTAACCTTTCATCCTCTTTGCTACTTCTAAAGAATGACTACCTGGTGCAGCGGTCATGGACCACACATTTTACACCCAAGAAGGCTGTAAGTCCTAGGCTGATATCAGCCGGACTTAATTTTGATGCTTTGCCTTTTCTACAAGGTTTTCCCTGGCAGCTCAGATGGTAAAGAATCCGCCTGTAATGCAGAAGACTTAGGTTCGAACCCTGGGTAACACATGGCAACCCACTCCAGTATTCTTGCCTGGAGAAGCCCCATGGACAGAGTAGTCTGGTGGGCTACAGTCCATAGGGGTCAAAAAGAGTTGGACACGAATAAAGCAATTAAGCACACACAAGGCTTTAATTTCTCCTAGGACTGGGCAGTTTTAGATTCCTTTTTCTGTTCACTTGTTTCTGTTTATTTTTCTTTCTCTATCACTGCACAGCATCTGATGAACACTGTGTCCTTGAATAATGTCTAATGAATTAATGAGGCAAAAAAAATGCTAAATGACAATGTCCAAATCTGTTCACCTAGACAGTGGCAGAGCCAGAGCTAGAAGAAGTTTCTTTGATTTCTAATTCTATACTTAGTCATTGCTTTGGATGGGCTTAAATGAGAGCTTGGAGCATAAGGAAAATAAACTAATACACTGTTAGCAGTGAGTGTTTTTGTTCAGGAAATAAAGCATATCTCTTACTTGTAATTAAATAAAAGACATATACTTTGATAGACAAAGTGGGAATTATCATTTCCCAGTGATTATTTATACCCTATCTCAAAGTCTTAGCAGGCCACGTGCCCTGAAAGTCCATGAATAATCCTAGAAAGTACAGTGAAGGTCAGATCTACTCCTGCTAAAGAATTTACACAGCCCAAAGATGGTCAGTGGTCCACTAGTTACATTAGGGGGAAAAAACAAATGTGTCAGATTAGTGCACGTGAAAAAGAATATCTCATACACATATAAGCAACACCCCTCCATCCGCCCCCACACACACTTGCACAGTGCTTCCTATAAGCATATCTCAGCAAACTCAGAAAATGGAGCAAAGGGAACTCATAGAAGCAAGAAGACAGCAATCAATACTTGAGTTGTCCTGGCAACTGGTGAAGGGAAGAAAGCTACTACCAAGTGATTCATATGATAGCAATAGTCTTTGAGAGAGTCCTGCGGTAGCACCATTAGCCATCTGGCTTTAAAAACAGGAGAGCAGAGCAGTGCCAGGGCATGACACTATTTTATTCATGCTTCTATCTCCCCAGTCCAGGCTTCTGACCCAAACTGATATGGATCCAGTTTGCTTTAAAGACAAAAGTTACATAGGGTGTATTAAGGTAGAGGAAACAGGACTTATTTTTCTTTTTCTATTATCTATAGTTTTACAGTGAAGTTTGTATCAGCCAGCTCAGGCGGTTATAACAAATACCACAAGCTAGCATGGATTAAATCACAGAAATTTATTTTCTTAGTTCTCGAGACTGGAAGGCCTAGATCAAGGTGCCGGTAGATGTGGTCCATTGTGAGGGCTCTCTTCCTGGCTTGCAGACAATCCCCTTCTTCCTGCATCCTCACGTGGACTTTCCTCTGCAGCATGTGGCGAGAGAGAGAGATCTTCCTCTTATTATAAGACCAGAAATCATATCAGATTAGAGCCTGACCCAAATGATCTTATTTAACCTTAATTGTCTGGTGTGCTGCAGTCCATGGGGTCACAAAGAGTCAGGCATGACTTAGCAACCGGATGACAGTAATCTCCTAAAGGTCTTACTTCTGAATACAGTCACAGTGGGAGCTAGAGCTTCAATATGTGATCTGCGGGAAGGAGTTGAAGAGGCAGCACGATTCAGTTTCTATCAAGACAGTATACAATAAACACCTTTTTCTAAAACGTGTGCATGTGTACTAAGTTGCTTCTGTCATGTCCAACTCTTTGCAACCCTATGGACTATAGCCCACCAGGCTCCTCTGTCTATGGGATTCTCCAGGCAAAAATACTGGAGTGGATTGCCATGCCCTCCTTCAGGGGATCTTCCTGACCCAGGGATCGAACCCAAGTCTCTTGCATTGCTAGGCAGATTCTTTATGTCTGAGCCACTGGGGAAGCCTAAAACATAAACCTGACCAAAAAGAAACATATTCATTGGGCTTAGTAAATAGGCATGATTGGACAGAAATAGATAGTATGATTAAATTGCTATTCAGAGTATTCTAACTAGATAGCATTATTAACCAAAATGAGGTACAAACCTAGGCTCCACTGGTAGCTTTAATAATTCTTTTTTTAGCTATAAAATAAGTATAATGTGAATTTGTTTGTAGAGTGAGAAAATTATAAGCCGGGTAATGCAATTAAGACTCACCCTGAAATTACTGGTAATTACTTATAGTTTGGAGATGATTAAAACCTAAAAACATGTGCTTTCTTACCTCTAGGGTTGTCCTTTTAGACTGATTATACACTTTTGTTCTGCTGTAGATAAGACTCTGAATTGGTTACATTATTTGCTCATATGAACTGTGATTAATCTCTACAGAGTCTTGTACTTGACTTTATAGAAAAAAATGGGTTTAACCATGTAGGGTCCAAGGGTTAATATATCCACTGAACCTGAGCCTATGTTCTTCTTTGCTTCAAACATAATATGTACTAGTAGTTATCTTCTACCAAGTTTCTCTACATTTATAGCTTGCCTCCAACATGTACATCAGTGGCTTAAATTAAAAAATTGTAAACAGGACTTCCTTGGTGGTCCAGTGGTTAAGAGTCTGCCTGCCATTGCAGGGAACACTGGTTTGATACCTGGTCAGGGAAGATTCTACATGCTGCAAGGCAACTAAGCCTGTGTGCCACAACTACTGAAGCCAGCAAGCCCTAGAACCTGTGCTGCTCAACAGGAGAAGCCACTGCAAGGAGAAGCCCAAACACAGAACTAGAGGGGAGACCATCCTCGCCATAACTAGAGAAAACCCATGTGCAACAATGAAGACCCAACACAGCCACAAATAAATAAATACTTTTTAAAAAATGATATACAAAACTGCTTAAACTATCCACATGAATCTGGATTGGCTGGACTGTACACTGCGTCTAACTACATCTCAAACTGTATACATCCTTGTGTTCTCTGGTAATGGCATCATCATTACTGGACCCAAGTGGAAACAATATGACAACTTTCAAAACAAGAGAATTCAAAAGGTCTCAATAAGTGAACTATTTATAAATATATGATTAAAACCACACCCCCAAAGTGCTATTGTCCTTAGGACCAAAGACATTGTGAGAAAGAGTATTTATGAAAACTAGAAAGAGAGATCTCATGAGAAAAGATGAGAGAAACCAAGACTTTTTGTGAAAAGACATCGCCTGAGAAACCCCACAGAGAAGGAGTCAGAAAATTGAATATCTTGACTGCTTTATCCTCCCTTTAGTTTGTTGGTTTGTTTTTGGTTACAGATCCCCAATGTCCAAAAACTAAAAAAGTAAAAGCCAGAGATAAGGGAATGCATTGTTGTAGCCTATCAGATCAGTTTCCCATGTGGCACTAGTGGTAAAGAACTTGCTTGCCAATGTAGGAGACTTAAGAGATGCGGGTTTGATCCCAGGGTCAGGAAGATCTCCTGGAGGAGGGCATGGCAACCCACTCCCGTATTCCTGCCTGGAGAATCCCATGGACAGAGGAGCCTGGCAGATTGCAGTCCATGGGGTCGCAAAGAGTCGGACACGACTGAAGTGACTTAGCATGGCATTCAGATCAGCTCCTAAGGCTGAAAGCTGGATGGTGAAGAGTATTTTAGAGGAACAAATAGAAATATCCAACAAATAGGGTATCCCTGGAAAAGGTCAACCCTCATCCCAATTCCCAAGAAGGGTAGTACCAAAGAATGTGCTAACCATCAGACAATTGCACTCATCTCCCAGGCTAGTAAGGCCAGGCTTAAAACCTTACACGCTAGACTTCAGCATTATGCTAACCAAGAGCTTCCAGATGTCTAAGCTGGGTTTAGAAAAAGCAGAAGAACCAGAAAAATCACATTGCCAACTTTCCCTGGATCATAGAGAAAGCAAGGGAATTCCAGGAAAACATCTACCTCTGTATCATCAACAATGGTAAAGCCTTTGAGTGTGTGGATCATAACAAACAGGGGAAGCTCTCAAAGAGATGAGAATACCAGTCCATCTTACCTGTCTCCTAAGAAACCTGTATGTGGGTCAAGAAGCATCAGTTAGAACCCTGCACAGAATAACTGATTGGTTCAAGATTGAGAAAGGAGTATGACAGGGCTGTCTGTCTGCTGTCACCCTGTTTGTTTAACCTATATGTCGAGCACATCATGAGAAATGTTGGGCTGGATGAGTTACAAGTTTGAATCGAGATAGGCGGGAGAAATATCAACAACCTCAGATACGGGGATGATACCACTCTAATGGCATAGAGTAAAGAAGAACTAAAGAGCTTCTTTATGGGGATGAAGGAGGAGAGTGAAAGAGCCAGCTTAAAACTAAATTTTAAAAAAATAAAAGCAAATGGCAACTGGCCCCATTACTTTATGGCACATAGAAGAGGAAGAGGTGGAAGTAATGACAAATTTCCTCTTCTTGGGCTCTAAAATCACTGCAGATGGTGACTGAAGCCATGAAATCAGAAAACAATTGTGTCTAGACAGTGTGTTGAAAAACAGAGACATTACTCTGCCAACAAAGGTCAGTATAGTCAAGGCTGTGGTCTTCCCAGTGGTCACGTATGGTTGTGAGAGCTGGACCATAAAGAAGGCAGAATGCCGAAGAATTGGTGCCTTCAAACTTTGGTCCTGGAGAAGACTCCTGAGAGTCCCTTGGACAGCAGGGAGATCAAACCAGTCAATCTTAAGGGAAATCAACCCAGAATACTCCTTGGTAGGACTGATGCTGAAGTTGAAACTCCGGTATTTTGGTAATCTGATGTGAACAGCTGACTCAATGGAAAAGTCCCTGATGTTGGGAAAGATTGAGGGCAGAAGGAATCGAGGGCATCAGAGGACAAGGTGGCAGGATGGCATCATCACTGCAGTGGGCATGAACTTGGGCAAACTTTGGGAGATGATGAGGGACAGATGGGCCTGGCATGCTGCAGTCCATGGGTCTGCAGAGTTGGACGTGACGGGCAACTGAACAACAACAACAGGGTATTTATATACTGTGTCTGTCTCTCTCTCTCCTGAGAAATGGTATTAGCATATGTAATTTCTTCTCCTTGAGTATTCTTCTCTTCTGTTCACTTGCCTAATTCCTAATATCTTTAGATATTAGCTTAGGAAGTCACTTCTTCAGTTAAACCTTCTTCATTTCTTTATTATTCAGGATATGTTCAATTACGTTGTGATGGAAGGAAAGTTATGACCAACCTAGATAGCATATTAAAAAGCAGAGACATTACTTTGCCAACCAAGGTCCGTCTAGTCAAGGCAATGGTTTTTCCCGTGGTCATGTATGGATGTGAGAGTTGGACTTTGAAGAAGGCTGATCGCCGAAGAATCGATGCTTTTGAACTGTGGTGTTGGAGAAGACTCTTGAGAGTCCCTTATACTGCAAGGAGATCCAACCAGTCCATTCTAAAGGAGATCAATCCTAGGTGTTCATTGGAGGGACTGATGCTAAAGCTGAAACTGCAATACTTTGGCCACCTCATGCGACGAGTTGACTCACTGGAAAAGACTCTGATGCTGGGAAAGGTTGGGGGCGGGAGGAGAAGGGGACGACAGAGAATGAGATGGCTGGATGGCATCACCGACTCTGTGGACATGAGTTTGAGTGAGTTCCGGGAGTTGGTGATGGACAGGGAGGCCTGGCGTGCTGTGATTCATAGGGTCGCGGAGAGTCGGACACGACTGAGCGACTGAACTGAACTGAACAAATAACACCAAAATCCTAATGCCTTAATATAACAAGGTCAACTTCACGAGCATGCAATATATGCAGTCACAAAAGGCCCCGTGCTCAAGAGGACCAATATTTTGTCTAAGACTCTGCTGTAATCATTTTAATATTTTTGATAAACTTTTTTAATTGTTGTAAATTATACATAAATTGAGTCTTGTCTTTTTATTGTTTGGCCTTGTTGTAGAGCTTTGCAGGATCCTAGTTCCCCTATCAGGGATTGAACTTTCACCAGGCAGTGAAAGCAGCAAGTCCTAACCACAGGACCACCAGGGAATTTCCTGAATTTTTCATTTTTATGTGTATAGTTCAATGGCAACCTGTTCCAGTATTCTTGCCTAGAAAATTCCACAGATGGAGGAGCCAAGCAGGCTATAGTCCATGGGGTCGCTGAAGAGTCAGACATGACTGAGCATAGTGATGAGTTCAGTGGCATTCAGTAATTCACATTTGCATTAGGCCCTACAAATTGTGTAATTGGTCCTGCTCTCTAATGGCAGATGCCCATCATGGGAACATATTCTAATTGTTGTTGTAGTTGTTTAGTCACTAACTCATGCCCAACATTTTTGTTACCCATGGACTCTTAAGCCCACCAGGCTCCTCTGTTCATGGGATTTCCCCAGGCAAGAATATTGGAGTGGGTTACCATTTCCTTCTCCGGAGTATCTTCCCAACCCAGGGATCAAACCCAAGTCTCCTGCTTGGCAGGCAGGTTCTTTGCCACTGAGCTACCAGGGAAGCCCATAGCTATATTATCAGGGATTGCCAGAGAAACAGAAACAATGCAATACATAGATGATATAGATATATAGATACAGATATGAGAGATTTATTAAAGGAATTGGCTCATGTTGTTTTGGAAGCTAAGAAGTACCATAATTTGTCATCTGCAGCTGGAGAAACAGTAATGCTGGTGGTAAAATTTAATATGAATCAGAAGTCTTGAGAAGCTGGAGGTCAGGGGTGTAGTTCAAGTCTAAGTTGGAAGTCTGAAAACCGGAAGTACCAATAAACAAGAAAAGGAGAAATAGTACCTCACCTCAAGCAGAGAAAGTGAATTCACCTTCTGTCTACCTTTCTGTTCTATTCAGGCCCTCAGTGATTAGAGGATACCCACTCATAGTGGTGGAGGCAATCTTCTTTACTCTGTCTACTGATTCAAGTGATAACTTCATCCAGAAATACCCTCAGAGACACACTGCATTCAAAATGGTCTTTTACTAGCTATTTGGGCATCACTTAGCCCAGGCAGGGCTTCCCTGGTGGCTCAGATGATGAAGTATCTGTCTGCAATGCAAGAGACCAGGGTTCAATCCCTGGGTCAGGAAGATCCCCTGAAGAAGGGAATGGCTACCCACTCCAGGATTCTTGCCTGGAGAATTCCACAGACAGAGGAAGTTGGCAGGTTAGAGTCTATGGGATCACAAAAAGTCGGACAGGCCAGCCCACTCGTTTGACATATAAAATTGTCAGAGCAACACAACAAGCATAATTCAATTAAAGAATGAATTAGAAACTCCCACAATGGTTTATTCCAATGGTTCTCCATATCACTAGTTTCAGGGTGCTTTATCCCTATATTAACCAGTAGATGGCCACAAGCCACATCCACTATGTACATTGAAATTAAATAAAATAAAAATTTAGTTTCTCAATCGCACTAACACAATTCAAGAGATCAAGAGCTACATATAACTATATTGGATACAACACATTGGACACAACAAATATCGGACATTTTCATCATTTCAGGTAGTCCTACTAGAAAGCTGTTTTGCACCAAAAGTTTAGACAATTCAAAAAATTCTGTTTATGTAGGCTATAGCTATGGATACTTACTGTATTTGAAATTTAATTAATTGATAAAATATATGTAAATATATTTTAAAATAACAATACTGCTACTGCTAAGTCACTTCAGTCGTGTCCGACTCTGTGAGACCCCATAGACGGCAGTCCACCAGGCTCTACCATCCCTGGGATTCTTCAGGCAAGAACACTGGAGTGGGTTGCCATTTCCTTCTCCAATGCATGAAAGTGAAAAGTGAAAGTGAAGTCGCTCGGTCGTGTACGACTCTTTGAGACCCCGTGGACTGCAGCCTACCAGGCTCCTCCGTCCACGGGATTTTCCAGGCAAGAGTACTGGAGTGGGTTGCCGTAAGCATGTTACATAACATTTTTGTTTATTGATAGAAAACTGTTAGATTTTCACATACACATCCATGTTTTTGTTGAGATATGTTGTTTTTGTTGCCTACCTTATACATATATGTAGTCGGAAAAGGAAAGAGTATTTGAATAGCCTTTTCAGATAATGATGGTTATTCCACTTTTGATTCTAGGTAAATCTTCTGTTCGTTTCCAAGGCAAACCATTCAATATTACAGTAATCCAGGCTTATGCCCCAACCAGTAACGCTGAAGAAGCCGAAGTTGAACAGTTCTATGAAGACCTATAAGACCTTTTAGAACTAACACCCAAAAAAGATGTCCTTTCATTATAGGGGACTGGAATGCAAAAGTAGGAAGTCAAGAAACACCTGGAGTAACAGGCAAATTTAGCCTTGGAGCACAGAATGAAGCAGGGCAAAGGCTAATAGAGTTTTGCCAAGAGAATGCACTGGTCATAGCAAACACCCTCTTCCAACAACACAAGAGAAGACTCTACACATGGGCATCACCAGATGGTCAACACCGAAATCAGATTGATTATATTCTTTGCAGCCAAAGATGGAGAAGCTGTATACAGTTAGCGAAAACAAGACCAGGAGCTGACTGTGGCTCAGATCATGAACTCCTTATTGCCAAATTCAGACTTAAATTGAAGAAAGTAGGGAAAACCACTACACCATTCAGGTATGACCTAAATCAAATCCCTTATGATTGTACAGTGGAACTGAGGAATAGATTTAAGGGACTAGACCTGATAGATAGAGTGCCTGATGAACTCTGGACGGAGGTTCATGACATTGTACAGGAGACAGGGACCAAGATCATCCCCATGGAAAAGAAATGCAAAAAAGCAAAATGGCTGTCTGAGGAGGCCTTACAAATAACTGTGAAAAGAAGAGAAGTGAAAAGCAAAGGAGAAAAGGAAAGATATAAGCATCTGAATGCAGAGTTCCAAAGAATAGCAAGGAGAGATAAGAAAGCCTTCCTCAGTGATCAATGCAAAGAAATAGAGGAAAACAACAGAATAGGAAAAACAAGAGACCTCTTCAAGAAAATTAGAGATTCCAAGGGAACATTTCATGCAAAGATGGGCTCGATAAAGGACAGAAATGGTATGGACCTAACAGAAACAGAAGATATTAAGAAGAGGTGGCAGGAATACACAGAAGAACTGTACAAAAAAGATCTTCACGACCAAGATAGTCACGATAACGTGATCACTGACCTAGAGCCAGACATCTTGGAATGTGAAGTCAAGTGGGCCTTAGAAAGCATCACTAGGAACAAAGCTAGTGGAGGTGATGGAATTCCAGTTGAGCTATTTCAAATCTTGAAAGATGATGCTCTGAAAGTGCTGCACTCAATATGCCAGCAAATTTGGAAAACTCAGCAGTGGCCTCAGGACTGGAAAAGGTCAGTCTTCATTCCAATCCCAAAGAAAGGCAATGCCAAAGAATGCTCAAACTACCGCACAATTGCACTCATCTCACACGCTCGTAAAGTCATGCTCAAAATTCTCCATGCCAGACTTCAGCAATATGTGAATCGTGAACTCCCAGATGTTCAAGCAGGTTTTAGAAAAGGCAGAGGCACCAGAGATCAAATTGCCAACATCCGCTGGATCATGGAGAAAGCAAGAGAGTTCCAGAAAAACATCTATTTCTGCTTCATTGACTATGCCAAAGCCTTTGACTGTGTGGATAACAATAAACTGTGGAAAATTCTGAAAGAGATGGGAATACCAGACCACCTGACCTGCCTCTTGAGAAACCTGTATGCAGGTCAGGGAGCAACAGTCAGAACTGTACATGGAACAACAGACTGGTTCCAAATAGGAAAGGGAGTGCGTCAAGGCTATATATTGTCACCTTGCTTATTTAACTTATATGCAGAGTACATCATGAGGAACTCTGTGCTGGAAGAAGCAGAAGCTGGAATCAAGATTGCTGGAATAATAATCTCAGATATGCAGATGACACCACCCTTATGGCAGAAAGTGAAAAGGAACTCAAAAGCCTCTTGATGAAAGTGAAAGAGGAGAGTGAAAAGGTTGGCTTGAAGCTCAACATTCAGAAAACAAAGATCATGGCATCTGGCCCCATCACTTCATGGGAAATAGATGGAAAAACAGTGGAAACAGTGTCAGACTTTATTTTTTTGGGCTCCAAAATCATGGCGGATGCTGATTGCAGCCATGAAATTAAAAGATGCTTACTCTTTGGAAGGAAAGTTATGATCAACCTTGATAATATATCAAAAAGCAGAGACATTACTTTGCCAACAAAGGTCCGTCTAGTGAAGGTTATGGTTTTTCCCGTGGTCATGTATGGATGTGAGAGTTGGACTGTGAAGAAAGCTGATCACTGAAGAATTGATGCTTTTGAACTGTGGTGTTGGAGAAGACTCTTGAGAGTCCCTTGTACTGCAAGGAGATCCAACCAGTCCATTCTAAGGGAGATCGATCCTGGGTGTTCATTGGAAGGACTGATGCTCAAGCTGAAACTGCAACACTTTGGCCACCTCATGCGACGAGTTGACTCACTGGAAAAGACTCTGATGCTGGGAAAGGTTGGGGGCGGGAGGAGAAGGGGACGACAGAGAATTAGATGGCTGGATGGCATCACCGACTCTGTGGACATGAGTTTGAGTGAACTCCGGGAGTTGGTGATGGACAGGGAGGCCTTGCGTGCTGTGGTTCATGGGGTCGCAGAGAGTCGGACACGACTGAGCGACTGAACTGAACTGAACTGAAACCTTGACAAGTGGAATTTTCTAAGATTTAGTCACAATGAGAAATTTGAAACTGTATCAGTGGACTTTTAAAACTTTGTTATATATATTTTTTATATATATATGAGTATTTCTGTAATTGTTATTTCAGATATCAGTGGGTATCGATGAAAAAAGGCCTGTTGGGAAATGCTGTGATTTATGATCATAGAAAGGATTTCGCTTATAGCTTTTTAAAAAGTAACAAAATATTTAGATTTTTTCTTTCAGTATCTTCATCTCTAATTTGAAAATCACCCAGAACATCCAGAAGTACTTTGTTGTTATGAATTAAAAAAAGCGGTAATTTGCAGTATTATTTGCTCTTTTGAAACTTAAGTCATGCTGATTTTATTAAAATTTCTCAGAATACCTTTATGTAACCTACAATAATAAGTAGTAGATTCATATTTTTATGGGAAGTCTTTTTTGGTTCTATAAACGACTGTGTTCTTGAATAAGTCATTTGTAAAAGTAGGGAAAACCACTAGACCATTCAGATATGACCTCAGTCAAATCCCTTATGATTATACAGTGGAAGTGAGAAATAGATTTAAGGGACTAGATCTGATAGATAGAGTGCCTGATGAACTCTGGACGGAGGTTCGTGACATTGTACAGGAGACAGGGACCAAGACCATCCCCATGGAAAAGAAATGCAAAAGAGCGAAATGGCTGTCTGAGGAGGCCTTACAAATAGCTGTGAAAAGAAGAGAGGCGAAAAGCAAAGGAGAAAAGGAAAGATATAAACATCTGAATGCAGAGTTCCAAAGAGTAGCAAGGAGAGATAAGAAAGCCTTCCTCAGTGATCAATGCAAAGAAATAGAGAAAAACAACAAAATGGGAAAGACAAGAGACCTCTTCAAGAAAATTAGAGATTCCAAGGGAACATTTCCTGCAAAGATGGGCTCGATAAAGGACAGAAATGGTATGGACCTAACAGAAACAGAAGATATTAAGAAGAGGTGGCAGGAATACACAGAAGAACTGTACAAAAAAGATCTTCACGACCAAGATAGTCACGAAAACATGATCACTGACCTAGAGCCAGACATCTTGGAATGTGAAGTCAAGTGGGCCTTAGAAAGCATCACTACTAACAAAGCTAGTGGAGGTGATGGAATTCCAGTTGAGCTATTTCAAGTCTTGAAAGATGATGCTGTGAAAGTGCTGCACTCAATATGCCAGCAGATTTGGAAAACTCAGCAGTGGCCACAGGACTGGAAGAGGTCAGTCTTCATTCCAATCCCAAAGAAAGGCAATGCCAAAGAATGCTCAAACTACCGCACAATTGCACTCATCTCACACGCTAGTAAAGTCATGCTCAAAATTCTCCATGCCAGGCTTCAGCAGTATGTAAACCGTGAACTCCCAGATGTTCAAGCAGGTTTTAGAAAAGGCAGAGGCACCAGAGATCAAATTGCCAACATCCGCTGGATCATGGAGAAAGCAAGAGAGTTCCAGAAAAACATCTATTTCTGCTTCATTGACTATGCCAAAGCCTTTGACTGTGTGGATCACAATAAACTGTGGAACATTCTGAAAGAGATGGGAATACCAGACCCCCTGACCTGCCTCTTGATAAACCTGTATGCAGGTCAGGAAGCAACAGTTCGAACTGGACATGGAACATCAGACTGGTTCCAAATAGGAAAAGGTGTACGTCAAGGTTGTATATTGTCACCTTGCTTATTTAACTTTATGCAGAGTACATCATGAGGAACACTGGGCTGGAAGAAGCACAAGCTGGAATCAAGATTGCTGGGAGAAATATCAATAACCTCAGATATGCAGATGACACTACCCTTATGGCAGAAAGTGAAGAGGAGCTCAAAAGCCTCTTGATGAAAGTGAAAGAGGAGAGTGAAAAGGTTGGCTTGAAGCTCAACATTCAGAAAACAAAGATCATGGCATCTGGCCCCATCACTTCATGGGAAAGAGATGGAAAAACAGTGGAAACAGTGTCAGACTTTATTTTTTTGGGCTCCAAATTCACTGCAGATGCTGATTGCAGCCATGAAATTAAAAGACGCTTGCTCCTTGGAAGGAAAGTTATGACCAACCTTGATAGTATATTAAAAGCAGAGACATTACTTTGCCAACAAAGGTGCGTCTAGTCAAGGCAATGGTTTTTCTCGTGGTCATGTATGGATGTGAGAGTTGGACTTTGAAGAAGGCTGATCGCTGAAGAATCGATGCTTTTGAACTGTGGTGTTGGAGAAGACTCTTGAGAGTCCCTTATACAGCAAGGAGATCCAACCAGTCCATTTTAGAGGAGATCAATCCTGGATGTTCATTGGAGGGACTGATGCTAAAGCTGAAGTTGCAATACTTTGGCCACCTCATGCGACGAGTTGACTCACTGGAAAAGACTCTGATGCTGGGAAAGGTTGGGGGCGGGAGGAGAAGGGGACGACGGAGAATGAGATGGCTGGATGGCATCACCGACTCTGTGGACATGAGTTTGAGTGAGTTCCGGGAGTTGGTGATGGACAGGGAGGCCTGGAGTGCTGTGATTCATGGGGTCGCGGAGAGTCCGACACGACTGAGGGACTGATCTGATCTGATCATTCTGTGAGGAAGGAGGGAGTAGGTCATATTTTGGGTGAGATTTTCGGTCTCAGCTACTCTTTTAGGTATTTCATTCTGTAAAAGAGATCTGCCTGTTGGAAATCCCTTTCTTAAGAGAATACAGATATTGTTTTCCCCTTTCTCCTTTAAAAATTTTTTATTATTATACTTTCCAAATTGGAAAGTTTAAAACTAGTTGATGATAAACTTTGATGGAAATAATCATATCATGTCTTTTTTTTTTATTTAGTGATATAGAAAAAAATTAATCATTGGAAATATACTTTTGCTTTGCTGTGTATATTTTGAGTACAGGAATGAAAGTATCTTGTAAGACAAGTCTTTATTGTGGTTGAAAATTTTTTACTAACCTTTCAAAATTTTGAAGAGTAGAGTTGCTATTTCTAGGCCTTTGCTTGAGAAATTACTTCAGTTTTGAAGTAAAAGAAAAGATTCCATGAAGAGTATTATTATTTCATTTAATGAGATTATCTGTTTCTCCCCCTAATTATCTGAAGAAATTATGGCCTAGGGCAGGGAAGTGATTTGCTGAAGTTCAGTTTATAAAGGTCAGATCCTGTAGTCTAGAATTCAGATTAGATTGAGATGAATTTATCTGCTGTGTCATTAAGTCTGTGTAAACTGTTAGCTGTTGGCTGTATTTTTGTCATTAAAAAATGGTGATGAAGAAAAATAAATAAAATCCATTAGCCTATCACACACTTTGTATAAATCTTTTATCTATACAAGGTTTTAAATATCATGCATTGGCCAGCTGGAAAATATCGACCCATCAAGCTATGTAGATCTTTTAATTGTTTACTCGCTTCATCATGTAATATTAAAAAAATAGTATATATCAGTATCATTACCAGTGTTACCAGAAAAACCTTTATGTATTGGAAAGTTGTCAAAATCACTATGGCACATAAACATTTTGAAAATTTCTAATTCTTGTTTGAGAGCTCAGATTTTATCATTAATAATACACTTGTATTTTGCTTGAAATGTCAGGCTCACTTGGTTTTCTTTTTTTTTTTTTTCTTTAGTCTGGCAAGTACTTACATCTGAATAGCTATTATTTGTCTCAGTATTTATTTTACCTTCCCTCTCTTTTTTAATTGAAATATAGTTGATTTACAACATTGTGTCAATCTTTGCTTTATAGCAAAGTGACTCAATTTTACACATACATGCATTCTTCTTTAATATTCTTTTCCATTTTGGAAAATAATTAACATCTCTTATCCCAGGAGATTAGATATAGCTCCCTATGCTATACATTAGGAGCTTGTAGTTTAGCCACTCTAAACTACCAACCTCCAGTTTCCAATCCATTCCCCTCTCTCCCCCACTCCTCTTGGCAACCACAAGTCTGATCTCTGTCTCTGTGAGTCTGTTTCTGTTTTTTAGATATATTCATTTGTGCCATATTTTAGATTCCACATATAATTGATATCATGTTATTTGTCTTTCTGACTTAACCTCACTTACCATCATAATCTCTATTGCATCCATGTTGCTGCAAATGGCATTATTTTGTAACTTTTTATGACTGAGTAGTATTCTATTGTACTGTTAGTATTTATTTTAAGTAAATAAGTTCTGTTTATAAAAGTGGCTAGTTCAGTCCCACATGTGTTTTAACTGGGATTCAGAATTATACATTGGTGTGGAGCGTAAGTCTTTTATAGGCACTTCCCATCTACTAATAGCACAGAATATTAAAAAGACATATACTCAGGGATTGAGATTTAATAAAATTAATACTTTTTACCTCTTCAGCAAAATATTCTTATTTTTTAATTGGGTGTGATGGTGAATGTTATGGGCTGAATTCTGTCCCCTTCCAAATCATGTGTTGAATTTCTAACCTCCAGTACATCAGAATGTGACTGTATTGGAGATAGGATTTTTAAAGAAGTAATTAATATAATATGAGCGCTTTAAGAAGGACCCTAATTCAATATGACTGATGTCCGTATAAGAAGAGGATAGTAAGACGCAGAGGAAAGACCACGTAAAGACACAAGAAGAAGTCACTTGTCTGTAAGCCAAGGAGAGTGGCCTCAGAAGAAAGCAACCCTACCAACACTTTGATCTTGGTTGTCTAGTCTCCAGAACTGTGAGGAGATAAATTTCTGTTTTATAAGCCACTTAGTCTGTAATAACTTGTTAAGGTAGCCCTTGCAAACTAATACAATGGGTATAGTAAAAAGCACAATGATCAATAGTACAATGTGGTGCTACTAACTTGATTTCTGCTAAAGCAATAGCAATTTCATCCATCTCTACCTTTGCAACATCAACCCAGTGAAAAATAAAATCTTACTGTTATTATAAAAAGAGTGTTGACTTCATAATCTTTCTGAGAGTGTCTTGAGAGCACCCAGGGTACTAACTAGAAAGATACTTTGAGAACCAGTTGATTATCCATAATACAAAAAAAAAAAAAGTGTTAGTCACTCAGACATGTCCGGCTCTATGTGACCCCATGGACTGTAACCCACTAGGCTCCTCTGTCCATTGGATTTCCCAGCCAAGAATACTGGAGTGGTTTGCCATTTTCTTCTCCAAGGGGTCTTCCTGACGCAGGGATTGAACCTGCATCTCCTGCAATGCATACAGATTCTTTACTGTCTGAACCACCAGGGAAGCATATCTTATTATTGTTATTCTTTCGCCATCCCGTCTGGGAGCCTCGTAATGCCATCTTTTCTAAAATGTTGGATGATTCACCTAAAACTTAAAAGATACCTCTCTCCATTGGTCTTTTTCAGAATCTGTATAAAGCATGATTTCTTACAAAATAATTAACATCACAGGTAATTCTCCTTTGTTTAACCATATCCTTAAGTGAAAAAAGTCATTCTGAGCAAAGCTTTTAACTCCATGCCATTTTTCTCTTGAACAAATTTAATTAGAAACTGTGGGTAGGATTTGGGAAGATTATTCCAAAACTAATTACATTTATTTTGTTGCCAACTCATTCACTGAAACTACTCTGTAACTATTTACCCACTGGCAGCTTGTTAAGTTATATTAAGTCTATATTTTTAAACCATTTCCTTTGGGGAATATTCTGTTTCTTGCATCCAAAAGCATTATCTAATACACAGGGGGTATTCTACTGAAAATTTTAAAATAAAACTATATATTTCCTTTTAATTTACTCCTGTTTTTAACATGAACCTTAACATTTTGGATCAACAATTAGGAAAATATTAATGCACAACATATTATCAGTGTAAATAAGAAAATGAGAATTGAAATATTAATAAGCTTAAAACCTGTTGCCCAATTTGTCCTAACTTCCACTGAGCAGTCACTGTGCTGAGAAATAAAATATTCCCTGCCATATCAGTGAACAAAAAATGTCATCGGCCATCACTTGGAAGCTGCCACGATGAAGAGCTTTGAGGGAACTTGGGAATGAAACAAAGAATGCCCACCATCTAGCAGTCAACTGTCGCAGCCACCCCAACCCTTAACTCCCCCTACCCGCAATTGTGCACCCTGAGGAGACTCAGGATGAGAAAGTGTTACCAACCAGGTTTCTCAGCTTTTCTTAATCATTAGAAACTGATAAAAGGTCAGACAGGAAACTCAGGCAAGGCTTTGTTGGGGCTCCTACTGCAGCAGCAGAAGAGAAAAAACAGTTGATAGTTTCCCTTGCTTCTAGAGGAAGGGGTCAAACTGGTTACTTATATCCAGTGAGGGTATGGATGTGTTCAGGAGTCGGGCCAGAGGGGTGGCTTAGGTGGTTTGCTCACCCCTTTGGTAATATTGAGTGCGGTTACATTCACAGAACCCTGCTTTTGCTCCCAACACACTACTTTTTCTCCTATCCTCTTCAGAAGTGGCAGTTGGATTTTGGTCTTTTTGTATTGTCCCTAATTTGTCCCAACTGTTCATGTACACAGTTATTTTTAGTCTCTCATAGTTTCTTTGTATTTTTTTGCTCAAGAAGACGTTTGCCCAAGTGCAAGCACTTCAGCAAAGGGCCCCAGGTTCCAGCCTGTCTCAAAAGCACAGTAAGTTACTGGCCCCAGATAGCATCTCCAAGGTGTGATTTCAGTGAGCCCAGATCCTTGCATCTTCCCTTATGTAGAAAAGGGTTAAACTCCTTAACTTGAGATATCTGGTTTTCTTTTATTAACAGTAATCTTTCGTTCCCACTACCTGGTATTGTTGCAAAAACTGCTGTAGATTCTATTTCAACTACAAATTGGCACTTGCCATCTACCTATGTACCTCTGCTGCTGCTACTACTAAGTCGCTTCAGTCGTGTCTGACTGTGCGACCCCGTGGATGGCAGTCCACCAGGCTCCTCTATCCACGGGATTCTCTAGGCAAGAATACTGGAGTGGGTTGCCATTTTCTTCTCCATATCTACTTCTACAAGGGTTAAATCATGTGCAGCTGCAACTGCTGATGTTCAACGCCCCTGAAAGGAGTCAGGGTGGAGAGCAGAAATGAGGCATTCTAAGCCAGGGACGGGGGGAGTCTGGTGGGCTTCCATCTATGGGGTCACACAGAGTCGGACACGACTGAAGTGACTTAGCAGCAGCAGCAGCAAGCTCTGGGAATAACTAGCAGGAAAAGGTCTTCAGGTATTTAGACATCTTCAGGAGTCAATTTTATGAGCCCAATTCTTGTATCACCCCATATCTAGACAAATACTAAATCCTTCATGGTGACACTGTTCCTTGTGACTAGAAAAGAGACTAGTAGAAGCCTTCTGGGAAAATATGTGCTTAATTGCATGTATTCCCACTTCACCAAACATCACACATACTGATCTTTCCATACTGCCTCTTTCGAGCAGTTTCTCAAAGCTATCTGAGGTGCTGTCTCCTAGGCTGCAGTCCTCATTTTGCCCCAAAGAAAACTTAACTCGCAACTCTCATGTTGTGCATTTTAAAAAATCTACATCTGTTTCCCCCACTTCCTCCCAAGCAGTTTCCTTAGGATTACCTGAGATGCTGCCTCCTGGGCTTGAAGTCCTAAAGATGTCTGCGGAATAAAACATAACTCTCAACTTTTAGGTTGTGCATTGTTTTGTCAGTAGACAGTATTAAACAAAATCAATTTGTGTATCACACTTATCAAAATCTGTATGGAGAAGCTCAGATTCAGTGGTTTAACGGATGTGTTGCTTATGATGGTCCATAAGTTTACTGGGTGACTTCTTGTGGGCTCAATGAATTGCAGTATGTGTTCCACAGCATAGATGAATTTATTACCTTTCATGCAAGCACTTGCAGGAATCATTTTATGTTCAAGGACAATTTCTCCAACATAATGCAGCATTCAGGCATTTGCTAAATGCTGAAAACAATGCAAGAATCTTCTCACAGGAAAGTATTGACTCTACTTGCTCCCTAAGTATATGTTGCGTAAGTGGATTGACCTCTTCAGGTACAAAATATTGGTCTACTGCCTACACTTTAACACCACCAATAAAATTGCTTTGGATAAGGTAATATTTACTGTGACTTCAATCCTCTGCTTTTATAAAGGGTTTATATTAAAAAGTGATCTATTTGAGAAATAGTTCTCTGACTTTTGCAAAGCTGCAGTTGAAGATAGTTCTACTTTCTTACACACCAATTATATATATATTATAAATTTATATATATTATTTATATATATAAAATCTCCTATTACATTTTTGCTTGCTTGAGATTTTAGCAGAATAAATATGTTTGTCTCTTCAGAGGAATTTCATGTTATTTACTTTGACATAAAAGGTAAAATGAGGTGTTAAGTTTTGAAGTGGGTTTAAGGCCCAAAGTTACCCACTCAACAGTCATGTGCCTAGGGGGTCTCTCAATACATCTTTGCTGCCTTATATTCTGTTTCCACTACTAATTAGCTTATTTGCAATATGTTTAGACTCTAATTTCTTAAGTAGGATATTTAGTCAAATAAAATGAATGCTTTTACATGAAAAGTCGTAATACTATTTTACTTAATATGGTAAAATAATTCAGTGGGTTCTAGTACAGTCAAATCACTTTAGGCAGCCTTCCAATTTAGTGTTGTGTCAGACACCTGGTGGCTCAGATGGTGAAGAATCTGCCTGCAATGCGGGAGACCCGGGTTTGATGCCCGGGTCAGGAAGATCCTCTGGAGAAGGAACTGGCAACCCACTCCAGTATTCTTACCTGGAGAATCCCATGGACAGAGGAGCCTGGCGGACCATGGGGTCGCAAAGAGTCAGACATGTGACTAGATGACATGATGTGACAGAAACTAGAAGTTACAAAAGGGGCATAAAGATATGATGTTTCAGTGTTGCACATTTTTACATAACTCACAATATTTATTTAGAAACCCTCTCTCAAATCTCAGATGGACTCGAAAATAAATATCTATGTTTTCAAGGGAAAAATAATTTCTAATAGTACCAAATTTAAACATACAAAACTTGAAACCCCTGAGGCCAAGCTATAACTAGAGAAAGAGAGCAAATAAAGGGTTGAGCGGATATAGTTTATGTCTGGGGAGTTAATCTAGCAAACTCACATTCAAGAGTATGTTGACTATTTCCCCCAAATCTCATAGCAACTTAATTTTGTCGGCAAATAGCTTTGTTTGCCATTTGTGTGTGTTCGTGAAAGTGTGTGGGTTTTACAAAATTAAAGTTCTTGTGCATTTTAATATTACGGAGTCACTTTAGAAGAGACATTTGCAGGGAATGGGTGATTAATTACATTTTGCCATTTCATAATTATCCATACTTAGTCTTATACTCTAATTATTTTTCATGTTTCTGAGCTTTTCTGTTGTTGGTCTTTAATAAGAGATAATCAACAACTCATTAGTATCCTGGGGGAAGGCTGAATGGGAGGATGGTAAAGCAGGAGGACCACGATTTGCTTTCAATTCCATTTTTCCCTACTAAAGTTTTATTGCACATAATTATCTTTGTTTTCATTCATCTATTCTTGCCAGGATATAGTTTGATTTGTTTGCGTTCCTTTTGTGGTTGGTCCTCAGGCAGAATATTGTATCAGATTTATCAGGATCGCGTATTGTTCTTAATTTTCCCTAATGAAGTTTCTATTTGAGCCCTGGGGCCTGGTTTGGCTCTGCTGCCTTCAATTGCACATGTGTGGAAAGTTGCTCTGCTCCATTTGGGACTGTGTTCCTCATAATTGGTCTCATTCTGTTTCTGCCTGGTATTTCCTGGTGTTGTTTACATGAAACTGCACAACTTTCTAAGTCGGAATGTTTCACACTCTGTTATAATTACGGTATTGATTTAGTTTACAGATTTAGGCTTATATAACATTCTTTATTTGGAAACTTATTACATGCGTGGCACGTTTAGATATGTAGAATTTAAAGATAAAATTGAATTTTCCCATTTACAAAAAGCACAAGTCTCCTTTGGGGGTGAGATGTCCTTACCTCTCCAGAATGCATACAGAAGGATGCGCTTTTGCAGAGGGAAAATGAAGCCCTCATTTAACACCTTTGTTTAGGAGGAATAGAGACTCTCCGGGGCATTACTTAACCTGGATGGTCTAGCATGACCCTTAGAGTCTGAGTTAGGTGCCTTTTCACAACCTCACTATAACACTGCATGTATTGATCAGATCTTGGATTCCATCATTTGGAAATATGGGTTCAGTTCACTGCTTCTCTCATGATATTGCAGTTTCCTGTGGGCCAGAGACTGCATTGTATCTGCTTCTTCTCCTCCAGGTTATCCTCTATCAATTCTTCCCATTTAAGGCCAAACTCAATCCGTTTTATCACTAAGTCTCATTAACCATAGCAACCCTCAGTGCTCTCTCCTATCTGGTAACTCCTGAGATGGATTTCTGCCAACATCTGTGGCCTTACATTATTTGCTTCATTTTCTACTTCTAACATAATGTTCATCCCTTCTAATGCTTTCAACTAGTTTATAATGAGATAGTATTATGTATCATTGTCAGTCCCCCCATGACATTGTGCCAAGCACAGTACTGTGTATACATTTGTTTATTCATTTTAAAACATTCGGTCATTCAAACCAGAAAATATCCATTTTTCATATATATGTACATAAACTATTATATATGATATACATGACGCATATGATATGTAATTATTGATATATGTGTACATGAATATATGTACACATATAATTATAAATGTATATGTAAAAATGCGTGTATATCTACATGAAAAATGTGAAAGTGTTAGTCATTCAGTCATGTCCAACTCTTTGCAACACCATTGAGTGTAGCCCACCAGGCTCCTCTGTTGATGGGATTCTCCAGGCAAGAATACTGGAGTAGGTAGCCATTCTCTTCTCCATGGGACCTTCCTGACCCAGGGATAGAACTCAGGTCTCCTGCACTGCAGGCAGTTTCTTTACCATATGAGCCACCCAGACGATAAAAGGAAGCCCATGTCTACATACATACAAATAAAATGCATATATATAAGCATAAATGCACACGAGTGTATGTAATACATACATATAAATGATTATATAATTTGTCCAGGGGAAAGATAAATTATGTAAAGCATTGTTCAGGCTGGGATCCTTGTAATGATGCGTATATTCTTTGTAAGTTTCCTCTTTTCCATACTCCATGAGTGTATTCATCATATCTTAGATTCTACTGAATTGAAAATCATCCCAGCCAAAAAAGTTCAGGAGCGCCTTCTGCATATCTCTGGAGCTCTCTCTTCCTCTGAGCAGCTGACTCCTGTCCTGTAAATTTAACTGCCTTGACCTCCCAGAACTCTGATCCCTGTCTCTTCAGTGAATTGAGAACTCTGGGCTCTCCTTGGGTTTCATTCCCTGTGCTATGGTTTGGAAAATTCTTTCAGACCTTAGTCTGGGGCAGTTATAGAGCTCTCTTTGTTTGTTTTCCTCTATCAAAGATGACAATATTACTCTGCCAGTTGTCCAGTGTTGAGAGGCATTGTTTCATATAAAGTGTTCATTTATTATTTAAGATGGAAAGTAAATTTGGTCCCTGTTACTCCATCATATTAAGAAGCCTAAATCCCATGCATCCTTTTATGGCTATAAAATAAAACCTACAAAGATAAAATATAAAAAAAAAAAAAAAAGAAAATCATTTATATGTATGTATATAATGCATATGTGTGTATATGTGTATATATATATATACACACGTGTGTATCTCCTAATACATTTATTGGTTACAAAATACATTTTAAGTATTATAATTCTTTTTATTTGGAATATTGTTAAACAGATCCAAAATATCTACAGCTATCATTAAAAGTTTTAATTTTTGTAATAATAACTAGTCAAATAACTTTTATAGGAATGAAATAATATTGGCCATAAAACACATATTTCTTTAAAATTATGCTTCTTTTTCATATATTGTAAGTGTGTATTTTATACATTTTAGGTACAATTGTAGTGTACTTTAAATGCCATGAAAATGCTAGGAAAAATTAGCATCATCAATATTGATTAAGACAAATTTAACTTTGGAGTATAATTACTTACACAAAAATGCCTGCACATTTATTGAAAATGTTTTAATCTCTTTTCTTAAGCTTTTCTTTCCTCTTGTGCCTTTTCCAAGATGCTTCCATTTGCTGTTTCATCTTTTTTATTAGACTAACAATTACCCATAAGCAACTACTCTCAAATCAGCTATGTTGGGGTATTCTAATCTATTGATTGCATTCATCTACCATTATTCAAAATTAATCAAGTACATTTAAATCCCTACTCCCACTATTTCACTTCAACTTTCCTTACAACCTATCTTCTTTTACGCTTAATGCCAGTGAAATTTCATGTAATGGTAATCCTCAACTTCTCTTTTGAATTTTTATATTTATCCACTTCTGACTACATTGAATTTCATCATTACTAACTAGCTGTTTTCCACATTTCAGTGCAACTCATTTCTGTATTGTCTTACTGACAAATTAATAAAAGCTTTCTTTGTAAGTCTTGTGTGATCCACTAGTATTTTTACCAAAGTTCCACTTGAAGTAGAACCTAGTGAAAAGTGAATAAACTATCCTTTTGTAAGAGTTGGGAAGAGAGTGTATTTTCATGCTTTCATTTTAGCCTAATGATTTGAAGATTTAACAATACACAAAAGAAATATAGAAAAGCTAAGGAACATATTGCAAGCTTACTTGTTGCTTAAGTGCTCAGTATTGATATCAGTTAAGTACTTACAACTTTATTAAAAATGGGGAGGATACATGCAATTTCTCACTACATATTTTTTTCTTATCTCCACGGCATGAGCTTCCCAGCGGTAGCTGAGCTCATGGCTCAGTGGTAAAGAATTCGCCTGCCAAGGCAGGAGACACGAGTTTAGTCCCTGGGTAGGGAAGATTCCCTGGAGAAGGAAATGGCAACCCATGTCTTTCTCATGACTTGATATTGACTTTTAAAAACCACAGCAAGGCATGGTATGTATGCCTTGGGGGCCACTAATGTAGAGCCTAGGGATAGAATGAAGTATGAGTTTCCAGGAAAGTACTTCTCAAATTGAGTTCACATAGTACTCATCTCCCAAGATGCCTTGAACAGATTTGAAAAGGAGTCTAGTAGTAAAGAAATATGTACATATTCAACTATAGAGTTTTCACTCTTTTGTCTCTCTTCTTCTTCTTTGTTTTATAAATACCTATTAAAATTTCATACACTATTTTGAGGAAAACTAGAATACTGGATAAAGTGATGGGGCAAAGGGGAGGTTAATGAAGTTAATACAAACTGTATTGCTTATAATTTTTTGGAAAGCCTAGCTTAGTGCCTCTTTCCCTTTAGTTCAAAAACATTCATCAAAAAGATACTTTTCTAGAGATCAGGGGCAGACTTCACAGGAGATGTTAATCTATTTATGAAGGCAAAAGCTATTTCTGTTTTAATTACTATGAATACTTAATTCTTAGCATAATATCTCAATGCTTGCTTGCAAAAGGAAGGAGTTAAGGAAACAAGGGCAAAAACAAACAAAAAATAACCCCCCCCCCAAAAAAAATAAAACCGGTTTGTTAGAAACCATTCATAGCGGTTGTCTAGAAAAATATCATCTAAGAAAAAACTGACCAAAAAATGTTGTCTACCTAGAAGCTGAATCCACCAAGGTATTTTTTGTTTTTAGAGACAAAGGGTACTATGATCTAAGGGCTGTTACAAGAGCCTACAAATTGGACAGTGACCTGAGTCAAAGGTGATTTATTTGAATTATAAAACAAAAGTACTTTTGCTTTATTAAGAACATAATATATATATGTGTATATATATATATATATTTCTTGTAGCTTGACAGCTGGAAGGAGAAAATGTGTTAACTAGAAGCTGCAAAGGAATTCACTTTTGTCGTTCTTTATAATTTAAATGCACAGGCATACAAATGTTCTTCACCTGTCACTGGGATTCCTGACAGCTTTGCAACACTTTTGTGTATCAGATTCCTTTCCCTGGGCCTGGAAAAAACTCCTTCTGAGGGTGAAGGCCAAAACCAGATGCTAAATTCATTCAGGTTAAAGAGTCCTCGAAATCCCCCCAGCCCACCCTGGGGTCCCCAGGAGGTGCAGCAGTAAAGAACCCGCTTGCCAAGGCAGGAGATGCAAGAGATGCGGGTTCGATCCCCGAGTTGGGAAAATCCCCCAGATGAGGAAATGGCAACCCACTCCCCTATTCTTGCCTGGAAAATTCCACGGACAGAGGAGTCTTGCAGGCTACAGAAATCAGAGTTGCAAAGAGCTAGATAGGACAGAGCACACACCCACATCCCCCGCCCTGCCCGGCCCCACCCTTAGCAAGTATTTGTACTTGCCTTTTCTTTTGAATTCTTGTGACAGTTTTCTATTACTGAAGTTTTATTTTACATCTTTGCTATGAAGTGAAATTTAGCATGAACTCTGCTGATTTCGTCTTCAAAAGAGATAAAATACATTTTCACAAGTTGAAGGCATTAAATATTATTTGTTGTTTAAACACATACCACTGATAAACCTTTTCTCTAGCTCATGTACAATAATTGAGAGAATACTGTATTACTTTAATAAATCTTTCTGATAACTTTTGACTTCTGCCATTTGTAGGAGTTTTCATGGCATACTCAGATTCAACAGAGCAATGATTGTTTTTTAGGTGCCTCAGTGGGTAAAGAACCTGCCTGAAATACAGGAGACCCTGGAGACATGGGTTTGATTCCTGGGTAGGGAAGATCCCCTGGAAGAGGGCATGGCAACCCACTCCAATATTCTTGTCTGGACAGAGGAGCCTGGCAGGCTATAGTCCATAGGTCACAAAGAGTCAGATGCAACTGAGCAAAGCACTACCATTTTCATATTGGTTACTGATATATTTTGTCTTTATCCACATATACATTGCTATTGATGTAATATTAATTATTTTAATACTATTTGTCATCTTATTGTTAACATAAATTAAATGGATCTCTGAAATCTATTGTCCACTTACCATGGATATTTTTAATATTTTTAAGTGAATTAAAGCTTTCTATTTTTAATTTCCCTATTACTAAGATTATTAAAGAACTCAAAAGTCCTTTTTATTTTTAGAAAGCATCTGATCCTATAATTGTACTTAGTGAAAAAGAATGAAGTATTTATGAAGTACAATAGATTAAGAGAATTTTTCTTTTCTACCCAGTCCCTAAGATAACTGTTTGACATCCATCATCTTAAAAAATTTTTCATGAATTATTCTAAAGCAATTAAGAAATACCCATTTTCTTCCAATTTTCACACTTAATTATATTTAAAAAGCAATTATTTAATAAAATAATATCAAAATAATGTTAAATACTTTTGCAGCCAAAAATTTTATATTGTATCTATCTGAAGGACTTCATGGGGTGGGGAAGATCAGATCACTAAAGCAATGCTCATAGAGTGGGATCTATAATTTCAAATGCTTTTAACATTTTTCATCAATGACTTTTAGTCACTTGCTATACATTAATACCAATTTCTATTAATCACCACCCAATCCATAACCAAATGAGAAAATGAGATTATGCATTTGATCATAAAATATTAATGTCGAATTCTAAAAGTGACAAAATGGTCTGTTTTTGATTTGTCTACAAATCAAAGCAAGCAAGTCTGTTTTACATAAATGGCTTTTTTACAAATTTGAAATGTGAATATATTTTATTTTTTTTCCCAGTGAGTACACAATACACAATTCTTTGACAATACTATTAACCAATTTTATGCCAATTTCTTTTCTGATCTAACAACATCAAATGAAACACATTAAGATTTTGGACGCTGTTTGGTGACTTAAACAAACTACAATTAAAAAAAATCCATCTATAAAACAAAGTATAAAAAGTCTACCCACGGCCACAAAATCCCTTATCTTGCAACACTTTAAAGTCACAATAAATGCTTTTGAAAAGTATGAGATCAGAAAAATTAGTAAATTGAACTTCGTTAAAAAAAGTATGGTGTTTCATTTGAAGTACATATCATAGAGAAGCAAAAGAAAAGTTAACTTCACCTCTAAGATAATGTGGAAAGACATGTTGCTTTACACCAATTCTTGTCAAGTAATTCTATAAATACAGGATACAGAAGCAGGTGAACAAATTAGTGAATGTTATGGTTCTGCATATCTTTAATACTGACACACAATCACTTTCCAGTGGAGAAGATAAACCATAGCTTAGAGCTCCTTCGTATTATAATTAAGTTGTCAACGGGCAATTACATAACTTTGTTGAATAGAAATCTGGAGGTGTTCTATTAAACTCATACAAACTTTCACCTCAAAACCCATTAAAGTATACTTAAATAGAGCAGTAGGTTATGACATAGAACACCATTTAATGTTTTGTTACCCCGAGAAAATCAACTTGCAATGTTTTTACTTCCCTTTGATTACAGGGTATTGTAAATGCTGGTCTTCATTTTCTTATATTCACCATTGAACTGGATTCAAATCTTGTGAAGAAATCAGCTGTTTTCATATCCCCGTACTTTAAATTTGGCCTGGGGGAGAACTGGAGAATGGGTAGGGCCACTCTGATTGCCTACCCTGAGGCATACATGAGTTGGATACTAATTCGGCCGCTGCCCCCAATGCAGACTGTGCATGTTAAGATGGAGCTATTCTCATGTGAGGCATGATGATACAGCAGGGTTGCCTGTGAGGGCAAGATGAGATTACATTCTCCTACCTAGACTTCCTTCTGACAGCTTAGGCAGTCCTCTATTTAACCTGCACAAGAGTGAGCTCTGTGAATTTCCAATCATTTAACTGGCTTCCAAATGAAAAAAGTCATGGTAGCTCTCATGACATTCTGACTTACACTTACTGGAAGTTTTTTACATATAGCAAGGTGACAAAGGTTTTGATTTTTGGTAGTCTTCCTGAATTCATGTGGGTAGCCACAGTATTTTTTCTTGCTTTATATCTACAGGAGGAGAATATTTTGGGTGCAATATTAGCCAATTAATCTAAAACTAGACTAAATGGGGAATTTGATCTATTGTAAAAGAACATTCCAAGTAATCATAATGCCTGACATACTCTAACCAACACAGTTAATTTTTATGAACTGAAGGTATGATACTATGTGCTGGATTACTCCAGAAGTCCCATACACATACTCTGTTTTAAAATCTTTGTTTATTAGCCACATACACCTGCCAGTTACCAGGGGTAAAAGTCTGTGTGTAGTATCTGTAATGAATTAAAGTTTCAGGCTAACTTGGGTTATAGAGGAACATGAAGCATAAAGAAGGAACCAAAATATTAACAAAACTTTGCATTTAAATAGAAAGAGATGAAGCAGGGGATTACATAAATAAAAAACTAAATTCCTCACATCCTACAGTTGCATATAGGTATGTATTCATTCTTCACGGAAACTTCTCATCATCCCCAGTCTCTCTGTCCCAGAGAAATCAAACTGCATTAAAATTCAGGCACTGATGGTAGAAAGATGACAAAGGGAATAAGAAGTGTGTCTCAGAATTCTTTTTCTCTTCAGTGTAGAAATGAACTACATGGGACCAAGAAGATGTAGGGGGCCCATAAAGAACTTCATGTTCCTTTACGCTTGCCTGTGTTGGTGCAGCCTTAGGGAACAAAAAAGATGGAAACGTTTAACTAGGTTCCTCCCTTTGCTATAACAGTATGATACACAGTTGGTGACTGAGCCAATAATGCACGGAGTATGAATTGTCATTCAAACTGGTCCCGTATTTTAGAACTGATCTAACCATCATAGTGAATATTTTTCAAAGTACCAACTACTGAACATATCATAGGACAAACATGAGAAAGCATAACTAGAAATATAATTTACAATTGTGTAGGTAGCACGTGGAAAAATGTCACAAGTGGGAATTTCAGGAAATTTCTCTTCTACTTGACTGATTGACTATACATGTACAGTAGCTAATATATATTTCAAAGTCATCTTCATTTGGATGATACATGACTGATGTTCAGGAACTTCTGGTTCTCAAAGTCGTGAAAACAAATGAGGCAGGACACTGTTATTAATGTCCACTTATGAGGTTTGGTTTTATTTAAAAAGTGTATAAACATGCATTGTTCTTCTTTAAAATTATTCTTTTCGATTTACTCATTCAAAATGGGTCAAACATTTTTTAGTTGGTAGCCAATTTCTGAGAATGAACCATAAAAGATTTATTCCAATAAATCTACTTACTGTGAACTGAACAGACTCTGAACACTGCTTTTTAAGCACTTACAATTTGGCTATACATTTGGTGGCATAAACTTCACTTCTTAATCAAATGAAACACAAAGTTGCAAATAGACTGCATTATTTTTAAAAAGTCATGAATTTAAGTGATGCAGCTCTATCCTCTAGCATGTACTGTACATGTATTAGAAAGATGAAACAAGATATTGCCATAGAGTTTTTGTATTTGGAAGCAGCCCAAGTATGTCCTAATAATAAATTGCTTTTTTAACTATTTGCTAGATATTCTAGAATTCATTTTATTTGTTTCCTTGGGGAACTTCATATTATATTCTGACTTAATGAATTGGAGAGATTAGTTATGGTAATTCAGACAATGCTTTTTAAAAAAACTGTAATATAAATACAGCTCTTGTGAAACACACTAATTTCCTTTTGCTTGTTGTAATTCTGAGACAGGTCAATTACAATGACAGGTAAAGTTGTTTCTAAACATAACTTTAATTTCCTTTTTTAAAAAGCAAGTTTAGTACATCATTGCTACCTGTATATTTTAATGCCTATTCAGTTTTAGGACTTCAACTTCCTTCTTTTGACCCCTGTTCTTACCAATAGTAAAAGCCACATAACTGTTTTTCTTTTTTTTTTTTATTATTGACTCAGTCCCTGATGTTCAAAGAAGACTTAGCCAACATCACTGTTCCTTTGCATCTTCCTATTTCTACACCCCAACTGAAACCCCCCTAATGTCATTGGTTACAACCAGCATTATCCAACCTAGCTTACAGTACAGAAACTCCCTTCACATTCAGTCTTTTTCTTCATGTCACGAGGAGTAGAGATTTGTGCTTATCACCAAATAAAATTGCAGTGCAAAATTTAAACATAAAAGTTACACAATTAAAAGTTAATATATGGCACCACAGCCTATTAATTCACATATAGTACAACAGACCAATAAGAACAGACAATAATATGAACAGAGCTAAAAAGAGTGAGCTTGCATAGCAATGCACGAAAGAAATTATATACAGAGGAAAATCCTTTTCTTCCTGGAGGGCGAGCTTTGTATTCTTTCTTTTTTATATACTCCTGACAAGAAAGAGTTAAGGTGGGTGGTGTACTTAAGAGAAGAACACAAGTAAAATATCTGTGGGATATGTGTGGCTGTGTGTCTTTACATTGCATTTACAGTTCCTTTAATAGTACATAAATAAAGAAATTGTTCATTGCACTGTTTAGTGTTATCACTTCCATGAGTTCAGACCTGATGGTCTTTCAGAGCAGCTTTGCATGTCTCCTCTCAGTTACTCTGCGAAGAGATTAAAACAAAAACAAAAATAAGTTTGCATTTAAATTAAGTATTCTTTATCTTGATCAGCATAACAAAAAGCAAGGCAAACAGATAATAGATGAAGATGACATCTTGGATTTTGTGAGGTTGTGAATTTAAAAATTTTTGATTTTGGAAAGGGGAAGACAAAGAACACTGTAAAATTTCGAGACTTAAAATCCAAGTAAATCATTTTTACATTTCTTATGAGCCTATAATTACTCCCATATAATAGTTACAGTAAAATTCAAGTAGTCCTGAATCAGATTAAAATGATAAACACATCTTAATTATAATCAGATTAGTAACAGGTAACAATGATAACTCCCATTAATTAAAATGAAAGAAATTTACAGTTTCGAAAGTAATTTCCGCTTTCATTATCTTATGGCATTCCCCAGGCTGAGCATCAGAGTAATGAGAGCCTAAGAGGAACACAATGCTTTAGATTAGGGCAGAGAGTCAGGAAGGCAGTTTCCTTTCTTTTCTCACATAACCAGACAAGGTTGAGAAGACTGGAATTCAGAGCTATTCCTTCAGAAAGACTGAATTCAAGGAAGCAGTTGAAAATATAATTCTGACACTGGTTAGTGAAATTGGTAACTTTCATGATGCAATGAACACAAAGAATTCGATGCTTTTTATGTGTGTGACAAACACACATTTGTGAACACAAATCCGTTCTTTCTCTAGTACTTTATACTTAAAAAGTAGTTTAATTATATTAACTACCAATGCCAGTTCTTTATCAAAAAGAGACATTTATATGTTATTGTAATCAAAGTACTACAAATTAACTAAAATCAATGATGAACTTTTCAAGGCTGACTTCCTAAATATACGAAATTAAAAAATGAAGAGCGACTAGGGGATGAGGAATTCCCAAGAAGGTTCTTTAAAACTACCAACGGGCCACTATTTCCCTATTGTGCTCAGTTAAACAGGCAAAGAAAACTACAAAAAAACTATATTCAATTAACATGTAAGTATTAAAATTAATTGCCTAACTTCTATAATTTTTGTACAGAAAAATCCAAGATTGAGACAGAAGAAATGTTTATTTGACTGATAGAAACAGCAATAGTCTTTATTATAACCAAAACTGCTTAAAATCATAAGTTAATTTTTTCTCATTGTAAAGCAAGCTTTCTACAATTTTGAAATCTGTTTACTGTGGCAGTGTTATTGATAGGATTCAGGACATACTTCAAAATATGGTAACTTAGCATACTGGATATCTTACAGTGAGGGAGTTTGAAAAAAAAAAAAATAGCAGAAGCATAAAGAGCATTCTAACCTCTCCCACCTCACCCTTCCCTGGAGGATGATGATAAAAACTATGTGACAGATACCTGCCCTGTACCATGAGGAAGGAAGATATTCTTGTCAAATCCTTGTTAAACTCACCCTTAGTTACTTCTTCACCCTTTACTACCCCCAGCCCAAACCTCTTTTTAAATTCTCACACATTTACTGTTTCTTTGTCTAAAGGAGCCAAAAGTTTACTACTCTGGTCCCTTCTTTGAGTCTTCATTCTCTTGTGAAGGCTCCCATGTTCATGTAAAAATTCAATAAAATCTGTATGTTTTTTCCCCTTTTAATCTCTCTCATCAGTTTGGTTTTCAGACCCATCAGATATTCTAAGAGCGTCAAGGAAAACATTTTTCTCCCTTACGCTATTCGTCCAGTTTTCTCTCTGAATCACCACAGCCTTTTAAATGCCCTAAGGCACTTACATAATTCACCTGTAAACTGTCCTTGACTATTTGAGCCCATATATCCTATGTCAAGAAGGTCGCTGGCATTGCGTTGGTGGCTTCCCCTCAAAGCATCGGCTTTCCTAGGTCCAGTGGATCCCTTAGAAGAAGCCGTTCCTGACGAGCTGTGACCCCCTGGAGATGGGAAATTGGGCTTGCTGTAGGGCACCAACGTCTCCTCTGAAAAAAAGGGAATGTAATGGGTTTAGGTGAACAGCTACAAGAGGCAAAACAAATTTAGCTTTAAGCTCAAGCTAGGCTTTATCATTTCACTCTTTAGTAAAATTAAGAAGAATTTAACAAGACCCAGATATTAAAGGAATTTCTATGTTCAGGCAACATTTCCTACAACAGGAACTGAGGCAGGATTAAATTAAAAGAGATCTTGGGCTAAGTATATAATGTCATGTATTATTTGCAAAATTTAAATTCATTATAAAAGAGATTTGCATATAATGACTGTATTGTTTGACAAAATCTTTTCTGGGAATAATTTCTGGGTTCAATGGGGCTGAAATTTAATTTTTTCATTAAGATGGAAGGAACATGGTTTTTGTCTTAAATTATGGCAACATTTTCTCAATTTAGATAAGGAACTATATGTTAGTTAATAAACTAAGATTCTTAAATTTCTATTGCTTCTTTGAATAGAAATACACTATTTGAAAAGCTGTTTATTTCCTTAAAAAAGGAAAGAGAAACTCATTCATTTTAATAAATAATGTTCCTATCCTTTTTATGTACCGTCTCTTTAAAAATAATTCATGGCGTGCATTACTAAACACTTAATACTTTGAAATACTACTGTTTTTCTCCCTCTTTTTCTCTTCCTTCTTTCATTTTTCCCCCATCTCTCTTCCTCTCCACCCCTCTGTTTCTTTTCTCTTTATAGGTATGAGTTATCATTACTGTGATTAGATGACCAAAAAATATGCTAACTGGATTTAGTATTTCTCTTTTTAGATAGCTTTAAAAACAAGGATCACATGATTTTTCTTTTACAGCCTTAATGATGTAAGCTTCCTAAATGTTCCACTAAATCTAAATATTAATATTTTGGCTCTTTCCTAACTACATTTCAAGCTAAAACTTTAAGCACCAAGTTGTGACAAAATTATTGAAAATGCATGAGTAGAGGACATATCCAAAAAAGACTGAGTCCAAATAAATCAAAGAATGTGTAAGGAAACTTTCAATATATGTGTGTGTGTGTGTGTGTATGTTTTAATACTCAATGAATTCTGACATAAGAAGAGATGTTGCAGAAATGATTTGTATAACTGGTTAAACATACCTCCACCAAAAAAAAAAAAAAATCCAACTGCAAACGATGAAACATTTTGTGACATTTCCAGCAAGCTTGATTTATAAGCAAAAACATTTCCCATTGAAGTGCTAATAATCAACTCAATTTAATCAGTTGGAGCAAGTGCAGGTGCCAGTTTAACCTTTTCTAATATGAGAATTCTGTGATTGTCTGTTTATTTGCAACTTTGTTATTTCCATTAACTTACCAATTTGACTGAAGTGAGTTCTCTAAAAATGACTAGTTACTTCAGTCAAAATGGACAAATTGGTTGAAGACAGAGATTCAATTGATACTAAAGATCGTTTAGTGGTCTTAAAAGTATGCAATACAAACAAAAATGGCAAAGGAAAAAAAAATCAAATGGTTTCCTGAGCATTACAGATGAAGCCCGATGTCTCTTGGGCTCAAAAACCCTATGCAGAGGTTAACTTGAGGAGGGACCCCTACTGGACTCAGCCTTAAGGGAAGCGCAGGTGAGCTCTGCTGTGAATTCCAACTTCAATTAGTGATTCAAGGCAAATGCATTTCAGATGCCCTTAAACAACTGGCATTTCCAAAATACCTGGTAGAAAAAAAAAAGGTAAAAGTCCACACTTTCTTGGGACTGTGTAGAACACACCTGGTCCAACACCTTGTTTGTGGAGGGCTTTCCGTATGTCTTCTGGGCGTTCAGTGGAGTTTATCCATTCCTGGGTTTGTCGCTGCCACTCTAGGGATGTTTTAGCTGGACAATCCAAAGAGCTCTTTGTGTCTTCTAAGTTGGATGCTTGCTGTCTCTCCAGAGAGCTTCCTTTTCTCTCTGTTGAATTTTCCACGTTACCAGCATGCTGGCTCGAGCCTATCTGCTGCCTTAAACCCTGACCTGGAGGGGGATCTGGTGGTGGTGGAAGATCTAAAAATTTTGAATAATGTTTAGAATAAACTAAAATGTAATAAAAAAAAATACAGGTTTTAATTCAAGATGAAGAAAAAAGAAAAACGTCGCCCTCCTAAAGGTATCACCCATACAAAATAAATTTTGGAGAGGAAAGGTCAGTTATTTATATCTGAAATGGATATTATCGATCTCTTTGCTATCCTTTGATCACAGTGCCTTTGGAATAAAATCAACCGATTTTCTCCAACTATTGTACATGGTGAGTGTTTTCAATTGCACATGGAGGCTGATGTTCAAGGTGTAAAGGACAGTTTATGATTTCTCCATCTTGAATCCATTCTCCACTGCCACCTCCCCAAAGTAGAATACTAGGACACAAAACAACCAGAAATTCTAGCAGCTGTGTTAATAAAAGACCCTGGGAAGAATAAAAGCTGCCCTGTCAATCTCCCTAGGAAATGTTGCCCTTGGGAAATTAAGAACTGTATGCTGTATCATACACAGCGTAAGACTGCTCTTATTCGTGTATATGGCACATTCAACAACAGTCAAAGTGTTAAGCTAACATTTATTAAATGCAATTAACATTCTGCCTGACAACCAATTCTGGCTGTTCGTTTCATGAGTTAGCTAATGAGTTACAACTAATATATTATGATCTTCCAATGTATTAATTTTAATAAGTAATAACCAATGTTCAGATTTTAGATAGAATATGCTTCATGGTGCTAGAGAAGGCAATGCATCATGAAAAACTGAGATGTAGTGGAATAAATCATTTTTCATAAAAGCTCTTTACATTAAATATATGAAAAAATTAAAAGTTCAAATACCTAGCTAATTTTTCATTTTTCTCTTATTAGCTGGTTAGACCATGACACTTCTATAATTTAAATGTCTTCAATTGTGAAATCATAGTCGCTTTTTTTCATATTTCTTTAAGTATTATAGTTCTATTAGATAATGTATACTGTTATACTAGTCCTATACTAATATTACTTTACTGAAGATTTTGAGATCTTCTAAACATTCTAACGTTCCTTTGGATTATTTCCTCCTCATTTTTCTGGAATGTTGTTGCAAACTTCTTTGTTCATCCTTAGAGTATCAATAGCTATATTATTTGTTCACCAAGATCAATTATCATAGACAATACACATACTTGTATCATTAATAGAGGATAATGTATATAAAACAGATAATTATTTCCCATGCCACCTTAGCAATGGTGCACTTGTCTCTAATAATATTGTTTATGAAATTCAAAAGGAGAAAGTATAAATTTCTTGTGTACACAAGATAGTTTCTTTAAGGAAGGTTAAGTTGCTCCTTTAAAACTTTCTTAAGATGTTTCATATTCTCCATTATGAGCACACTAATATTGACCTTCATTGAACTGACAATGAAAATCTCCTCAGGATTTACTTGGGGAGTTCCTACACTGGCGCAGCATTCCCAGTTCTTAAGTACATCATCTTGTTAGATTATGAATTACTAATTATTGAAGGGAACTTGGTTTCTATCTGGGAGAACAGAGTTGCAATTGGAACATTTCTTTCAAAATGAAAAGCTAATCCAATATTGAGAGATCTGTTTGTTGAATAATTCACCAAAGAGTTTGGTGCTTCCTCTATACTCAATACTGATTTCCTTCAGTTTGTATTATTATAAATGCAAACTAATTATTTTACTTGAGTTATTGGACTTAAGACTGCCAGTTGGGGGGAAATTATTACATTTGCTTCTAAAATAACATATCTTTGTCATTGATTTTTATTCTCCATCAGAGCAGCTTAATTTTTAAAATGGCCAAAATGGCATCTACTTATGCTAGCTAAAATTCTGATTACTATTTAATTTAACCTGAAATTATATGGCTACACAATTAAGTAATATCCTTGGAGTTTGTATAGTCTAAGATGAAAGAACATTGAAAGCACATTGAAATAAACAAATTGGAAAAAAAGATGAGATTAAGAATGGCTGTGGAAAAAATGAAAGAATGTAATCAAATATGTTTACTTAAATTAAATTTATTATTCATTTCTCTGTTGATTCATTTCAACTAAATCAATTCACCAAGAGACTCTTACTGGCCTACTGAGAATTTGCAACTGTCAGGCACAACAATCCAGTGATATGTGTGTCATTATTATACTCTTCTTTAGGTAAGAAAAATAGGTATAAAGAGATCAAATATCTCCAGCCTGGGTCTCTCCTTCCATGAACTCCAGATTTATCTTAAGTAAATCCATATTGGAGAGTTTGATTTGATGTTTAGTAAGCATCTCAACTCTCACATCCATACATGACCATGGGAAAACTGTGGTGTTGGGGAAAACTCTTGAGAGTCCCTTGTTCTGCAAGGAGATCCAAACAGTCCATTCTAAAGGAGATCAATCCTGGGTATTCATTGGAAGGACTGATGCTAAAGCTGAAACTGCAATACTTTGGCCACCTCATGTGATGAGTTGACTCACTGGAAAAGACTCTGATGCTGAGAAAGGTTGGGGGCGGGAGGAGAAGGGGACGACAGAGAATGAGATGGCTGGATGGCATCACCGACTTGATGGACATGAGTTTGAGTGAACTCCAGGAGTTGGTGATGGACAGGGAGGCCTAGCGTGCTGTGATTCATGGGGTCGCGGAGAGTCGGACACGACTGAGCAACTCAACTGAACTGAACTGAAGCATCTCAAATTTCACACCTGGAAACTGAGCTCTAGAACTTCCTGTGCAAAATGTTTCCTCCCTAATGTTCGTCATCTCAATTACTACAAGCTGGTCATAAGACTGGAGTAATCTTTGGCTTCCCTGCTTTATACCTTTACTAATTTCATTAATCTGTGGGCTCTGCCTCCGTACTTAGAATTCAACCTTTCTCATTGCTTCCACTGATTCTAGCTTGGCATGGATCTCAACCACCTATTCCCTACATTACTTAAATAGTTTCTGTCTGATTCCACACAGAATCACATTCAGGCTATCTCAACATAGCATCCAGAATGATTTGTTTTCTAATAAAAACATAAGGAAAATCTGCAACTCCCCTGCCTTATGCACACACACACTCTCTCTCTCTCTCTCTCTCACACACACACACACACACACATGCGTGCACACACCATTACTGTTTTCTCAAAGTAAAGAGCCGATGTCCTTACAGAGGCTTATACGGTCTTCAGAAAAATGGTCCTCACTGACTTGTCTGACTTCACACTCATTTTGTTGCTCTCTCTGCTTCAGCTACAGTCCATGGGGTCACAGACACGACTGAGTGATTGGGCACACACACTGCTTCAGTCACACTGTTCCTCTTCCTTTTCATTAAATACTTCTGGATTCCACTCGCTGTTCTCATTTCCTGGATTGACTTTTCCTCAGATACAAGCATGGCTCTTTCTCCTGTAATCTTCCAATCTTTTCTCAAATGTCATCTTCTTGGTAAGACCTCCCCTGAGCACTCTACATTAAAAATATCTCCCTCAGGTCTATATTTCTCAACTTCCTTCCTATGTTTTGTTTCCTCCATGACACCACCATCTTATATACCTTTATTTTTCACTTTTATATATACGTTGGTCTTTATCTATCTTCTCTCACCAGAATGTAAGCTACAGGAGGCCAGGGAATTTTGTCTGTATAGTTCCCACTATGCCTGTCATTTGGTAGGAGTTTAATAAATATTTGAATGAACAGATTTACGAACAAATAGATTAATGAGTAGAATAATGACTAATTTGCTCAATGGTCAAAGTTATTCCATGGCAGAGCTGGGAAAGAGCCCTTTCTCTGAAGAGATATTAGGATGAGGGGAGGACAGGCTGCAAGGTGATGATTTAGGGAAAAAAGGCTGACAGAGAACTACATCTCTTGCCTCCTTTGTTCAGCATTGGTCAATGTATTCACTTTAAAGGATATTCTTTGGTTTATGCAAATGGAATAGATGATTTGCACTGAACAATGCCTACTTAGGTGAGACTTTATCCAAGGGGGAAGAACATTTCTTAATATGTGTGTGGGTTTTTGCATAGCCTCTGAAACAGAGACTGATACTGCCTACAATAATAATATTCCTGCTCCAGTAGTTAGTTTGATGCCATGTGACAGAGTTCCAGTCCATGAAGGAGTGAATGTACCACCTGCGGGACTAGCCATCATCCCATCTAGTCGCTCACTTGTGCCCAACTCTTTGCAACCCCGTGGTCCACCAGGTTCTTCTGTCTGTGGGATTCTCCAAGCAAGAATACTGGAGTGGGTTGCTAGTTCCTTCTCCAGGGGATCTTCCCACATTGGGTCTCCCACATTGCAGGCAGATTCTTTACCATCTGAGTCACTAACTAGCCATAGAACGTTCCAGATAATCACTTATGTTCTGTCTTCCCTCACTCAGAAACCAGGAAGGTCCCATCTTGGAAATAACAGGGTATCAATATTTAAGAAGCAAATATCTTTACACTACAACTTCGAGGAGAGCCCCCTGACCTTTATAAATCACTGTGTCTGTGAGAAATAAACTCTTACCATGCTAAGCCACTGACAGGATGGAAGCTGTTTGGTACAGCAGCCATCAATAGTTACCCTGATTAATATATTCATAAACACTGTTGTAAAATCTATAATGCAAAAATTTTACTGTAAAACATCTATAAATTAAGTGCTACTAAACTTCCCCAAAAGAACAGTTTGATTTTACATACAAATCATATGAACTTATTACTGATGCATGGATTCATACCATATAAAAACTATGACAAAAACATCTGTGGTAAAATAACAGTATTCTTAAAGATAACCTGTAGAATGCAATCCAAAATAAATCTTCTTTATCACACCTAAAATGTCTTTGGATCAAACACTTGTGAACCAAAATATGCTTTGAAATATCAGTACTTTCAGAATGTATCTACCAATGACACATAATCCAAAATCTTTTTGGAATGCTGGTAAATTTGAATGTTTAGGAACCTATTTGTTTTTTAGAAATAAAAGCAATACATCGATCATGCTTTAAACTAGGAGGTAGCTTACTTTAACTAGACATTCTGAAGAAAGTTTGCAAGGAAAATGTTTTAGGGACAAAGAAAAGAGCTATTTTATTGATTTATATTTTATATCTTCCACATATTCTGGATATGATCTTCAAACATTTTGGCAAAGTCACAAAAAAACCCATATAGTCCCTGGATATTTCCCTCACTTCATGACATTCATAGCAGGAAAATCATACAAAATTATTAATGCTGAGATTTGTAATAGAGTATCAGTGAGTAGTCCTTTGTATTTAGAAGGAATCAGATCAACACTATAGACTGCATCAAGTGCTCAACTAATCTTCAGATCCTCGGGGGCAGAAAGGAGGTGGTACACATTTTTGCTCACCACAGGATATCTACTTATCGAGAATCAAAATCTTGATTGTACCCTTAACCCTTGTATTCCACAGAAACACTGTCCAATGAAAACAAAGGAAGCAGAAAAGATAAGTAAACCTGAAGGCTTTTAGACAAGTTATTTTGGGCTTTTAAAGTCTTCTTTGCATTATAAAATGACAAGAGAAAGCACAATGGAGACTGCCAGATAAAGACCTACCCTCAACCCAATAAAGAGCAAATACTTCCTTTCCAAGGAAGCCTCATCTTGTCCTATAATGCTAAGTCTAAGAGACTGAGAAGAGTGCCAAGAACTCAGTTACAGCTTCTCAAAGCTCACTGCATATTAGGTTCTCCAGTGGAGCTTTAAAAATACTCATGACTGGTTTTCACCCCAGAACAATTAAATCAGAATCTCCAGGGTATATTTTAAGAGTTCCCCAGATGGTTCTAATGAGCAGGGTGGCTAGGTCCATTCTTTCGATGTTTGGTAGTGCTGTCTCAGGAAAGTTTGTGTGCTTAGTGGAGATAGTGTAGAGAAGGGGGAAGAAATTTACCTTTGCGTCTGACATTATACTGGGCTCTTTACATATATTATCTTACATATTCCTTAGGATAAAACTTCAGTGTAAATACTTTTTCCCTCTATATTTAAACATATGATAATTAAGTTGAAAACAGAGTTGATGAACTATTCATTATTGAAAAAGGATGACTTCCAATAATATTTTGTTTCCTGAAACTGCAGTATTTAAGCAAATACTCAAAGACTGGATGCTGTATATAAGTGAAAAAGTTGAAATAAATCAGCAAGCTATGGGCCAAAGTAAGCCACTGCCTGTTTTGTCAACGAAGTTTTATTGGAAATCAGTTATATCCATTCATTTACTTTTTTCTATAGCTGCACAGACACTACACTATCTGGATTTCTCAGAAGAAGTTTACTGACCCATCAACCAGATGGTCTATAATATATTTTTAGCCCCAAAATTCATGAAATCTAAAAATTCATAAACTGGAAATCACAGTCTTTTTCAAAAGTGAAATACCATCTAAGATATCTTAATTCAGCTTCAAAAACGAGTCAACAACATGGAGACTGCACATGCTACTTACGTTTTCTTCCTTAATCTTAAAAAGGAATGGTCGTTAGAAAGCACTAATGGAAAAATGCCAGAAGAGGAGAAAAATCAACATTGCCAAGCAGGATGGCATATATTTTTGGGGTTAGATAATCAGAAATAAATCCAGATTGTTAAAGAAAAGGGGGTGTTTAATTGAAACAAGACTACACTGCCAGGTGTTCAGCCTGGTTCCATAACAGGGTGATACCTGATCTACCATCGTGTCTTTAAGCTAAGTTAATGATTTCACAGAACATGCCTCTTCAGTTAGGAGACCAGAGAGAAGAAAACAAACCTACCATCTGTCATTCCTTCCCTTCGGTGAGGCAATGCTGGTTGTGGGTCCACTCGCCCTCCCTTGTGTTTTTTAGTGGGCCGAGGCCTCTGACTTTGACTCAGGGCTGCACTGGTGTTACTGTCAGTAGAAAATGGGCTGGTTGGTCGAGGTCTTTGAGAGGAGGTAAAGGCTTTACCTAAAAAGTAAACAAAGGGAACAAGATATAGAGAATGTTATTATAAGGCACTGATTCTGTCTTGTATTTCCGCTCTAAGACTAACTTCTAAAGCTGCCTGGAGATGTCATTTGAACATACAAAATACCGGTCCATCTCCATAGAAAAAAATAAGCCCTCTTGCATTTTTCTGGTCCAGTTTTTATAACCAATATACTAGCCACTGAAAAATGCAAACAAATGAATATGAAACAAGTTCACCACAAATCAATATTCCTTGATTATATTTTTATTTAACCTTGGCAATCTTAGTGACATTTTCATAGATATATGCAAATTTGTGCAGCTTTTACTCCTTAAAATTAAGAAAGCTTCTTCTGAAGTGAATTATGTACTGTCTTGTGTAATCAAATTTCACCCTTGGAATCTTACGAACTTTCTTTGAGCAAAGAAAAATGTCCTGTAGTAATTGCATTTTAAATTTTACATGAAAGGTCTGCTCAGACACATATATTAAATTGACGTTACCACCCATACACATACACAATGACTTCTACTTCTTTTAGCAGAAACTCAATAACATTAGTGTATAGTATAGGATAAATAGCAGTTGAAAATCACATTGTAAAATCACCAAAGTGCAATAGGTGTTTTCTGATGAATAGTACACTATCTGAGCAGACTCCAAATTCTTATTGAAAAATGAAATGTGCTATGTCCTTTTCTTGTAGCTTAGTGTAATATGTCGGGAAATATATTCTGGCAAAAGGTTAACTTCAACATCTTATGGGTTTAATAATATGTTTATTATGGCATGAGAAGGTTTATGTACATATATTTATTTTCTTGTGCATGTTTTCATTTCATTCAAAATTATTGTATGTAGTTACATTTTAAGTCAATGTGACATGACACTGCTTAATGCCTTATTAGCTATCAGCATACATGCAAGAAACGTACTTATGCCTTCTAATTTATTAGTTTCCTTGCACTTTCTTACTGCTCTGCTTATAGCTATGCCACAAAAAGCACTCAGGCAACATAAAGTTTCTAACTTAGTCCTTATAAAGCAAGAAAACTCAAATAACTGTTATAGTACAACATATTTTAGTTCAGATGCTATATGAAAAATAAACCTCTGCAATGCCTGGAGAATCTTCCTTACTTTGTAGATACCTAGTGCATACTCAAAAGAGATAGTATAATGTTACATGGTGGTATAATTCAAAGAAAGTTCCCAAGACTCATTTTCATAACCCGAGAGTTTAGTGAAGGGTCAAAGTCATTTATCTTTACCTTACTATTTGAATACTATTAAGATTTCAAAAATGCACGTAGCATTTCATTAGTTTGTTTTGTAAGGTAGCTCAGTTTAATTCTTATACCAGAGTTTTCTGCTATGTGAATTTAAGACATACACATAGTCACGTATTAATAACAGGATCATGCCAAAGCTATTTGGTTCAGTAAAACAAATGATTACAAAATTGCTAATCTATTAATACAGTGAATCACATATTTATTTTCCAGTTAATGATAAAAAACCTGGAAAATTACATAACTGGTCTTTTATATTATTATTATTATTTTCAGAAACCCAAATTAAATTATGCTACAGAACAATACACAAGTAATCATCATTTTATTTTTTTTGATACACAAGTAATCATCATTTTATTCAACTGGCAAATGCAGTGGGTGTATTTTTAATTAGCATCCTTTAAAACAAATAATAAATTATTGGATTAAAATCTTAACAGCCAAACAACTACTAAGACCACCAGCCATTTGAACTGTTAGACTGACAGCCTGAGACCCATTCCCCCCATGCTGAGAAAGCCTTCCCAGAAAATGCATTTGCAGAAAGAAACGGGGCAAAGGAAAGTAATGGAGATAAAAGCTGAATAATGTTAATCACTGGGTACATTATTGATTGTGTGAGAATTTTGCAAAGTGTGAGTTATTGAAAATTTAATGGCAATCTTAGTTGCAGCTTGGCTGTAATAGAAGAAGGAAGCAGATTCCAGTTAATCAGTAGAGTTTTGAAGGGAAAGGGGAATAAAGGCAGTGAAAGTGAAAAGTGAAAGTTGTGTCCTACTCTTTGTGACCCCATGGACTATAGAGTCCATGGGATTCTCCAGGCCAGAATACTGGAGTACCAGGTAGCCTTTCCCCTCTCCAGGGGATCTTCCCAACCCAGGGATCGAATCCAGGTTTCCCACATTGGAGGAGGATTCTTTACCAGCTGAGAGCCACAAGGGAAGGCCAAGAATACTGGAGTGGGAAGCCTATCCTTTCTCCAGGGGATCTTCCCGATCCAGGAATCGAACGAGGGTCTCCTGCATTGCAGGCGGATTCTTTACCAACTGAGCTATGAGGGAAGCCCTGGAAGGTGGTGAGTAGGAGCTTATTCTTGGCTCTGCAAGGGGAGTATTAGAAGAGAGTTCTGGTAATAACTGAGCATTCAGACTGTGTCCATGCAGATTAAAGAAAGCCCTGCAGTCAGACACGTGAGGAGAAAGAAGAGGAGATCAATAGCTCATTGTTCAAGGAAAAGATTCTCTCATGCAAAGAGTGTTGACTCAGAGTCCACCAACCTGTTCTTGTAAGGCTGGTTCCATCCAGCCTAAAACCAGCTTTATCTGCTGCTGCCACCAGTGCTTGTGCAAAACTGCCGCTGGCAAAGATGGAACCATCTGAGGAGCTACCTACACTAGATCTATGACTAGAAAAGTTACGATCCTCATCAGATGCAGAGCCCCATCCATTTACCATTGAACCTAAAAACAAATGTAGTTGTCTAGTGAGTTGTATATATTGAACAGCTCATTGGCTTGTACACACTATACTAATGAACAAGTAGGATTCGTCTACTCCTCACTCTTCTTTGAGGTAAACCTGGTTTCATCCAGATTTCTTCAGCCACGTGCAAACATCATCCATGTTTTAAACATTTCTAGTAGAGAAGAATTAAGCTCACTTAAAACTTGTATCTGGTTGCAACCCCTGAATAAGATGTTTCCTATGACTCCATTCTGATGTTTTTCAAATTGCTACATAATTATTTTCTAAAAGAGAATTGTTATGTATATTCTAAGGCCTAGAATTCAAAGAATAACATTTTTATTGAAATCAAGTATAGCATATTTAAAGTCAACTTATCAAGAACTCAGTTGTACAAACAGTATGAATATATTTTAAATTTAATGTAGACTAGTGATAATTTTAGTGAAATGTACACTTGCTTACTGCAGAAGGGCTAGAATTATTTTAAGATTTTCAAATAAAAATTTGATTACTCAGGAAATAATAAAAACTAATAATAAAAATGCATAAATAATATCAGAACAAATAGAATATAACAAAATATTTCTTTTTGTAAAGTTCTATTATTTTCAAAGCTCAGTATGATTTCTTTGTTTTTCAATTATTTGAAGAACTCCAGTTTTCTCTTTAATACTAATCTTTATTTTGGAAAATTAAACATTACAAAGAAAACCACCGACATTAATATGGATTTTTCTACAAAGTGCAAAATGGCAACAGAGGGAAAGAATCACAGCTTTATGCGTAAAGAGTTGCAAAACAAGATGCTACTGAGAAATGATAATTCTTAATTTTAGCAAGTCATTTATGCTTGTATCCTTTTTTTTAGACCAAAGCACACTGAGACCGTACTCAATTAATACAGTTAATATTACAAGATTTCAGTTAATGTACAATTAATATATGACACAATAAAGATACCAAGTGTTGCTTATCCCAAATTTTTAAAAAGAGACTAAGATTATACTAATATTAACTTAGTTAATATTTCTAAGTAAACCAAATACATATTCACATAAAAGAGACTGAGATTATGGCATTTAAGTGCCATAGATTTTGTCCACCCTTTCCTCTAACAGTTAAGAGACAACAGTATAATGTTGCCATGATAAAGTGTACCTTTAGCTGAGGTGCCAGGATGCAATAACATGGGTCCATGCACTTTCATGACACAGAAAGCAGAAACCAGAGGGGTTAGAGGGATCAGAGAAGTTAAAAGGGTGTTAAGTGTAGCAGAGAAAGATAAGAGTTTTGATTCTATTTGCCAAAAGCACGGAGATGCACTTTTCTCTTTCCAAACAAATTCCCTAGACACAGGCCACTGCAAGGAAGCCAAGATAACACCAGCAACAGAGCCTCCTCTGAGAGAACCATTTCTGAGTTAATAATCACAAGTCAAGGACCAACAGCCTAAATTGAAAGGAGAAATGATGCAATCAACTTTGCAATATAATGCTAGAGTAGATAAGAAAAAATCAAAGTGCTTCAACCAGTGATCACAATAGAACATGAAACCCTAGAACCGAGGATATTTTCAAAACATGGGAAAACTCAGTCTCCTGGTCCTTCCTATGTCCTATTTTCAGTATTTCTAAATGTCTGCTGAATATCTGCAAATAAATCTGTGCCAACTAACTGAAACGCACTCTCCAGACAACCATCTCCTTTTCTATATCTCCAGTTTCACTCCTGATTTCTTTCTGGTCCCTTCTACCTTCCTCATTGTTGTATGAATTATTTTTTTCTGAAACACTTATCACATAATTCTGTGTGTCCATTCAAAACCTTACTTAGTTTGTCAATACACTTAAACACCAACTGAAGTATTTGAGGTACTTCAATACCTAGTGCAGCCTACCTTTCCAGTCCTATCCCTCTATGAGCCTGTGCCTCGTTACCTCTCCTGCTATCTCTCACTCCTTTGACATATCTCTAGATTGCTACTAACTCTAGTGCCCACCACCAAACTTTGAAGTCCAAATCATCTCTTTTATCACCCTAATTCTACTTCATCTTCAAACCTGTCTAAGAGAGACTGAATCTCTCTACCGCCTATGTTCTTTAAACAGTGCGCATACAATAGCATATCATATCTCTGAAATGGAGCAGACCCTTGTTCCACATGTCCTCTGCCTGCCTTTTGTCTGTGGAAAGCTTTAGCCATAGGATAAGTTTAATCAGAGACATGAGAAAATGCAAAAACAAAGGAAAACAGACAAAGGCGATCAAATAATAATAGTTTAGTCATTAAGCATATTCAAGGACCTTTAGTTCCTCTCAAGGGCTAAAGATAACATCCTGAGTCATATTCTGTGAGCTGTCTTATAGATTCTGAACCCCCAGAATCTATAACCCCCACAAGGTGAAGAAGTTCACTACATGATGACCAGGCTATAGTGAGGACACAAGCTGCCACAATTCTAAGAACTGGCCTCAAGAAATGGGAACAAACTGACCCTGGAACTGAAAAGTAACTGTTCTTAAAACAATCAAGATGATGCTGGTCAGATCACTAATGACCAATTTCAAGATGACTGTCAGAGCTGACTGAAACACATGCTGTTTCTGCATGTTGGCCCCTCCCACAGCCTATAAAAGGTCTTGCCCACTGATTATCAGTGGTGGGGAGCTGGCTGGCCTTTGGACAGGTGCCCACCTTCCTCTCCCCCAACCCTGCCATGCCAGTATCCAAAACAAAGCAAACCTTCCCTCCCACCAACCTGTCTTTACTGGCTTTCTGAGTGGCAAGCCAGACCCCACTTTTGATTACATCTCTACAAACTGGGCTTCCCAGGTGGTGCAGTGGCAAAGAATCTGCGTGCATGCAAGAGAATCAGGTTCAATTCCTGGGTCAGGAAGATTTCCCTGGAGTAGGAAATGGCAACCCACTCCAGTATTCTTGCCTGGAAAATTCCTTGGACAGAGGAAATGGGGTGGCAAAGAGTCATATATGACTGAGCAACTGAACATACACTATAAACTAGAATTTGTTGCATATATGTTTTCTCTTCCAGACAATGGAACTCTGGAGATCAGGAACTACTTGTTATGCATTTTAATACCTCATGGACGGAGACATTGCACAGTAAAAGTTCAGTAAACATTTGCATACTGAATTAAATGTTTTCAACAGTTTTATTATTCAGTATAAATTCATATGTGATTTTATTCCATGTGTAATTTCCTAGCCTTGGCCTTATTTTAGTTACAGCAAGAACATACAGTAACTCCTAGAAAATTTATTAAATAAGGAGTATAAGGTCAGTCAACTCTTGTTGATTACTTGGACAATGAGGAAAAAGTGATATAATTAGTCCTTCATATGAAGATTTCCACATACAAATTTGATTTACCCACGATGGACAGTAGGAAACCTCATCACCCCAAACTAAAAAGGCACAAGTGCCCTCATCTTAGTATAATTGAGTTTGCCTTTAAAATGGAGGGCAAGAAGCAAACAAATAAACAGTAGAAAAATTTTTCTGTCCCTCTTTGTTCCTCTGTTTTTATCTTGGACAACCCATCCCTTCTATTTGAGATATGGAGTAAATATGATACATACAAATATACGTATATACCCATGATATATGGAATGGGTACATTGTTGCAGATATTTTTAAAGAAAATTGGCAATATATTATGAATAAAAAAGTATATAACATATATCGAATTCTCTCCATATTGTAAAATTGTTAAAATTTAACGATTTCTAATTTCACCTCTCTATTGCTACCATTCTTTCTTTAGATTTAAATAGCAAAGATTATCTGAGGATTTATGTAAACTATTACAAAGAAAAAGAGGACAATGATTATAAGAAAAAAAAACAGTGATTCATCAATTAGAAAGGAAGCCATTTTTACTAGTGAAAGTCCACTCATTGCAACAAAGACCCCATGCAGACAAAGAAGAAAAGAGAGAGAAAAGTAAGCCGTTTTTGTTAAAATTGGTTTTATAAATGTAAATATAACCATGAAAATTGAAACCAACACTAGGTAAAACAGCTAAGGTAGAGATTCTTCACAAATTACAAGCGATCCATACCAATTTGACATGTTATAGCCACAAACATAATCAATACATATTTAAAAATCTAATGAAAAATGAATCTGTGTCACCTAGCCAGATTTATTCGTGTTTGCATCTTCCATCTTTTCAGATTTCTCAGGTTTCAAAATTGCTGAAAGGCAAAAAAACTCTCAAATTTATTCAAGCTGTTAAAGAAGAACTGGCGATAGGACGTTAAGTTGTTGCTCAAATGTTACTGAGCAGTAAGATACCATGATAGAGTGGCATCTTGCTGGGTCTCCGTTACATCTTCAGCACTAAAATTAATTTATGATCAGTCATCAATTCATTTACATGTCATTTTATGCTAAATCCTTCCTTGCTGATAGATGCTTATCCTTAGACCCACTAAGCTAAAGTGTATGCTTTATAATATGACCCTGCTAATTGTTGCATTACCATTTTTATGAGATACAAAAACTGGCTGTCCCCCATTTTTTTTTTTTTAGGAAATATTTAATCCAGGAATTCTTCCTATTTAGTACGATCTATCTCTCTGTTAAACACAGTCTTCAGCTCTGAGTGTCTTTGAACACATCAATCCAAATATTGACCTCTGCCTAGATGTAGAAAAACATGTCTAATATTTAGAAGCTCTTTCACTCAAACGTATTGAATAATGCAGTAATTCACCTACATTCCTCAGAGAAAGGAATGTGTAATACAGACAGAAAGCAAAATAAGAAATTAAAAATATCTCTTCCTTAGGACCTATGACATCTGCTCATTTGATCTACTCAGATAAAAGTGGAATATATGATATTCCTCTTTTATCAGTTAACTTTTGAAGTCTGTATTTAATTTCTTTTTAACTGCATCAGAGCTGTGGAGAATGTCTAAGAAAGTTATTTAATGATTTTTAGCATTACCTCTGAAATCTTCCTGTTGTGAAAATATGGCCCCTAAGTTTTCGCAACAAAAGCAAAGCCATCAGGTCATGCTTTAAAGTGGCCAGTTCTTTAAAAGCTGTGTGGCTCAGTAAGGCAGTGGGCCTGCCAAGTTTTATTGTTTTCAAAATAATCTTCTTTGAGACTTGCAGCAAAAATCTCCAACGACATAAAATACAGTAAATATAGAGCCCTGATTTCCTTTCGACCGTGTTATTTATATAGGCCCAGCAGTTAAGAAAAGTTATATTCAAGTCACATCATAGTACTCACTCTCTCTCTTATTTTTGTGATCACTGAAGCAGTTAGAATCGTGGCTTCACATTTAGGACATTTTTCTCCTGCCTTCTCTCTCATTGTCTTCTGTTTCTTTATTCCTGTGGTAGAGTCATTAAATACAGGGAACACTCACCCTTGACTCCCACCATGGAAGTAAAAAAAAAAAAATGTGTATTAAAGGCTTCTCCTATCCTGCTACCCCAAAGTGGTGGGTTTGGCATTTAGACAGAAATAGTACAAGCATATTCCTGAAGACTGAAACAATCCTGTATGTTTACTTTCTAGGCAAAAAAAGAGTGTGATGTGCTGTAATCAAACATTTTTCTACTTTACTAAAACCAAATAGGTTTAAACTGAAAGTATAAGTTAAAAGAAAATAATAAAAATGTGATTCCCAACAAAAAGTGGTGATAAGAGTTGAATTTTGTTAGCATGAGTCAGTATAACTGAATGTAGAACTAAATGTGAGAAAAACAAATAATAAAAGTTACATCTAAAAACTACAATTTTTTATCTTAAGTTTATAGAGGGTAATAATTGTTTCCAGAGATAAAATAATATGCTCTATTTGTATAAATATATATTTATTCATATATGTATACATGCACAGAAAGGGAGAGAGGAGACCAGGAATTCACTTTCCTATTAAATATGTTAACTCCAAAGATTAGGAAAAAAGTCGAGCATTTTCAGAGGAGAGATCATGATAATTTGTCTTTACAGTAAAGCTGATTGATTTCAAATATTTTTCTGCCATTTACCAAGTGGGTGAGCTTAAAAAAGTCTTTAAACCCCTCTGTGCCTCAGTTTCCTTATAAAGTAAGAATAAATAAAGAATTATGAAAATTAAATGAGTTAACATATGTTAAAACCTTAGGATGAGGATCAGTGAACTTTTTCTATAAGGTGTGTGTGTATGCTAAGTCGCTTCAGTCATGTCTGACTCTGTACAACCTTATGATCTGTAGCTTGCCAGGCTCCTCTGTCCATGGGATTCTCCAGGCAAGAATACTGAGTGGATTGCCATGCCCTCCTGCAGGGCATCTTCCTGACCCAGGGATTGAACCCATGTCTTTTACATCTCCTGCACTGGCAGGCAGGTGCTTTACCACTAGTGCCATCTGGGAAGTGTTTCTATGAGGTGCTCAAGTCAAATATTAGTCTCTCAGTCATGTCCTAGATACTAGATATTTTAGGCTTTACTGTCTTCCTCATATGTTTTTTTCTTGTTTACTTAAAACCCTTTAAAAATGTAAGAAAGTTTCTTAGCTAACAAAGCCACTCATACCAAAAACTGCCAACTGTTTAGAAGAGAGCCCTGCACATACTAAGGGCTGTATATGTGCAAGTTCCTATTATTACTATTATTATCAAACCTAAATTTCTAGCCAAGCAGTTAGAAGGAATAGATTTTCAGTAAATATATGCCGTGGAAATAAATAACAGATTTTCAAATATATTTTCCATTCCTAAGTATTATGAACTGAATGATAACATCCCCCTAAAATTCATGTTGAAGCTTTAACCCATAATGTTATGATATTCTGAGGTGGAGCCTTCAGGAGATATTTAACTTTAGATGAGGTCATGAGGGTGAGGTCATTATGGTATGACTAGGGACCTTAGCAAGCTCTCCTGCCATGTGAGGATATAGCAAGAAGATGGCTTCTTGTAGGAAAGAGGGTTTGCCCCAGAAGCCCAGTCTGCCTGTATCTTGAACTTGAACTTCCCAGCTTTCCAATATTTGCTGTTTAAACCATCTATTCTATGATATTTTGTTATAACAAACCAACCAGACCAATACGACACCAAAATTATGATCTATAGAATTACTGATATTTTCCTCTCTTCTTGGCTTTTTCCATTCATGAACCATTATCTCAAACTTTTTCAAGTCCCTCATAATTACTTGTTAAGAAAATATCTGAAAATAACATACTTATTTCTTTACAAACATAGGCTCTGTGCTTGGCCCACCGCTGATGTTCGTTAATGTGGCAGCTGTTGGAATATAACATATTTCAGAAGTAAAATTCTAAATAATTTTACATATAGGCTAATTACTAGCCCATCTCTGTGTTATCATTGGACTTTCCTTTCCTGTTGGCTTTAACATTTAAAGATTGGAATATAACTGTTAGTTCTAGTTCATAAAAAATGGTCATTATGCTTATGAAAATGAAAATAGAGAATTCAGATGAAAGAAATGATTGACTCACACCACACAGAAATTTAGAACACAAGCGACTGACGGTATAATCAGAATCCTCTCTGTGGGCACTTACCATCTTAAAAACATAAAAACCCAATGGAAATAGTTTGTTTTATTGCCCACCTCATTTAGCACCATTAAACTAGCCCTGAGGGTCTGAAGAAAACATAAACACGTTAGAGCAATAGTCATTAGCACGCTGATTTCTATAGCATTTAGTCTGTACACATATTCAACTCAGGGCCATCCCCATGTACATGTACAAGTGTAGACGCACGCTCTGCTACACTCACAATCCTACTGATGCTCATATACACACTCCTGCATAGACACACACAAACACGTTACACACATTCACAAACCCTATCTAGATTTTCAGACACACACACTCTTCTGTACTCACACGTCATTTTTTAAAAAAATTTACTTTTATTTTTAACATATTTACTTAAATTACACTTTCATGTTAGAGAGCAGATTAAATCTTTGATTATACCTTCCCCACAAAGTTATTGTAAAGCTAAAAAAATAAAGAAGAAAAGAGTTCCTACTTGGCTTCTTTGGTGCAGAGTACAACTTCTTTTACTAAGGAGAAGCATTATTCATAGGATAAATTTATCATGAATACATATCTAAATACACTGAGGGTTTTATATGTGGCAGTAATTAAACAGTGACTTCAAGTAGGAAAATAAAAGTTTTGCTTAGCAATAAAAGCTTCATTTGAAATGAACGTTATATTAGCTTCAAGGAGAAATTCAGATTGTTTTTAACCACAATCATACTGGATAGTGAAACATATTAGTAGGTGAGCATGTAAAAGTTCAAAATGACATTCTCCTGATTTATAGATCTATTTATCCACTTCGACATTATAATATTTAATAAAAGAACTACATAGGCTATGGCTGACTTTTATCACTGCAATTTTTTTACTGCATTCCTAACTGAGAAGAGTTCAGTATCATTAGTGAGATATGGAAAAATACGCAGAATTTTACCCTGAAGGAGATTATGCTAGAAATTCAGGCAAAGGGGCTTAACATAATATTGCACTAATAAGTTAGCTCTCTGCATTCAACGATTTAAACTTTTGCTCTGCCACCTTCAGTTGGATCTGGATTTCAAATCACAGGAGTTCTTAAATCTTAATTAGCTCGGCAAGCAGACAGCCCCCAGGTAAAAAAGAAAACCCGAAAAGTGGAGGCTTGTGTAATTCAGGAAGTCATGCAGGGAAAACATGTAGGTACTCATGCTTCTTCATCACTGTCATAAAGTAGTTCCTGCCAGTTTTTCGGAACTGTAACATGCAGTGTAAAATCAGTGCGAATTAAGAAGCTGTTGGAGTAAAAATGAATTAAATGGAACTGTGGTAAAGGCCTCCTAGAATGAAGGGTGTCATGCAGCTAAATACAGAAATGGGTAGGTTTACTGAAGAACCCAATGGTATACAGAGGCAAACATTTTTAGCACGTATGTCTTTATAGCCAGGTAAAAGGCCCCTGTGTGTGTGTATCAAAGAATGGATATTTACTTGATGAAAAGGACAGAACTTTTACTTTTCTCTCTAGTCACTGTGAAAACACTAGGATTTAAGTTTTTTTTCAATACAATTGATGAACTTACATCCTTGGAAATAGGATACAATCCTGGGATCATCCTAGGGGAATACCAATTGCAGCCTTACACTTGGAGGAGGCCAGAGGAAGGCAATGGGGTAAACTTCAAAAATAACTGTATTTCTTGGAAGAGCAGAAATTATTGGATCAACAATATGCAATGCATAAATTTATAGTTTATCTTGCTTTCCATCTCCCCCACTCTAAAAATAATACCTTGTGCAACCTTAAAGAGGCTTATTCTGAAGACTTGCTTATTTTCATCAGTGAATGATTTTACAGAGGGAAATACTAAGAAGCATTTTAAGATTGTATTCTCTTCATACGTTGTTCCTGATATACAAAATATATCATTTCTAAAAGTCAAGGTTTTTATGTAATAGACTTGGTTCCCCAGTAGAATGAACTTTTCATGAAAGCCCTGTATATAATTGAGTTTTCTTTCATGTCTTTAAAGCTTTTTAAAATTCATGAATTTTCTTATCATTTTGCAGCAAAGCAAAAGTATTTCCAAATCCTTTTTGAATTTTGTGTTTAATATTAACATATTAAAAATGTCACTGAAATAGATGGAGTGGAATAAATCTTACATAAGAAAGTATTTGGTTTTCGAGGCATTTTTCATGTGACAAATGGGTCAGTTATTCCTATGAAATCAGTTCTGTTACCTGTCACAGAGCTCTCTAGATTGTCCGTACTGGATCCAGGTGTCTGCTCTAGCGCTCGCAGGGGTCTGGGGATTTCTAAAGCTTCCTCTTCATCATCAGCATCATCATCTGGAACATCTGTTTCTAAATCGGAAATCAAGGCTCCAGACATGTAACCTAATGGTGGAACTGGGGGCTGCGGAGGTTGATTATTGCTTTGAACATGCCTGGGATTCAAACGGGAATAAAAAAAAGAAGAATGGATTAGCATTCCACAAAATTGTAATTTGAATTCAACAGCATGCCATGGTAACTCATTTCATCTTCTCAATTTCCTTTAACTAATTTTGGAGCTTACTGTGCTGTTTTTACATTTCAGCAGAGACAATGGGCTAAGTGTATATGACTTGCCAAAACTATAACAACAATATAGATCAGCACATTCTTCTATGGGTATTTATGGGATGATACACAGAGAAAAAGCACAGCATTTTTTGTTCAAATAAATCACACAAAGGAGAACTGGAATATTCATCACAAATATCTATTCAAATCCGATTTTTCTTGGTCCAAAAAGAACATAATTATGTTCCCGGTTTCCTGTAGAAGTTCTACTAAACCTGCGTAACCCATGTCACCTGCTGACCCTTATGAAGAAAAGACATCACATGAAAACCTAATGCAAACACCCTCTCCCTCCAACCAGCCCGTTCCCTGCTCTACCAGGCTTTCTTCCTGCATGATCTTCCAGGAATCAGGCTTGACAGTTGTTTCCACTTTAATCTAGTGTAGGGGAGGAATGGCTACTTTGTATCCTGGCTACTTATTTTTGCATCTGTTTTACCTTGCGGCTGCAGTTAAGTTTTACCTTGCGGCTGCAGTTAAGTCGCTTCTGTCGGGACCGACTCGTGCATCCCTATGGACTGTAGCTGGCCAGACTCCACTGTCCATGGGATTCTCCAGGCAAGAATTCTAGAGTGGGTTGTCATGCCCTCCCCCAGGGGATCTCCCAACGTATGGACTGAACCCACATCTTTTGTTTCCTGCATTGGGAGGCAGGTTCTTTACCACTAGTGCCATCTGGGAAGCCCCATCAAAGTCTTAAATACCTCAAAGGCAGAAGGCACCTCAAAGGCACTTTAGCACTGTGCATTTAGAACATCAGGTGTGCCAAACAAACCAGCTGCAATGAGTGGGTAACTCTAATCCTAACCTTGTGAAATAGATAGAATTTGTATTACCATCTCTCCTTCAGATTTAGAAAAGTGAAGTTCAAATTTAAGCGACTTAAGTTTCAACTGACATGGCTAGCAAAATGCACAGCTGGATCCTAGAGTCCAGATGGCTTGTTTTGTGAGTACTTAGGAGTTTTTTTCTAAACCATAAAATGTTGAAGGAAAGCAAGCCTGTTATTTGTTACTGTCATTAAAAAGGGAATATGGCATATGTTTAGACAACTTTTTTTTTGGCTTTAATACAAATTGCTTAAAAGAACACCAGTGACAAGTCCTTGCTGTTCCAGCAGTTTGGACTCAGCATTTTCACTGCTGAGGGCCCAAGTTCAACCCCTGGTCAGGGAGCTAAGATCCCGCAAGCCATGAGGCATAGCAAAAAAAAAAAAAAGCATTCAAGACCACTGCAATTAAGGGTATGTAATATTTATAACTGCGTTGTGCACTTAATATTTATAACTGCATTGTGCACTTCATGGGTCAATATGAACAGAATCCTTGGAGGGGAAGCCCAGAATTATTATTTGGAAATATTCCTCCTGTGATGTCCCAGTGCAGCCCAGATGGAGGCACTGCCATTTCAGTAGGGTAAGCTGCTGTGCGGGCTCATGGAACCTTCCATTGATGAGATCCTTGGACCTCCTATATGGGGAGTCATTGTGACATTTGGTGTAATGGTTAGTCTGAATGGAAGCACACTCAGAAAGAGAAGCAGAGTCAGCTCTGTGGATACCTGAGACAGGTGGAGATGAACTGTTCACTCCTTCAGCAAGTGACTACGGAGCACTCACTGAGTGGAAAGACAACTCAGACAGCTGAGCAGTGAACAACTCAGGTGAAAACCCACGTCCTCTGAATAGTAACAGCTATGGAGTGGCTAGATACTAAGAACTATACAAGTATAAACTCACTACTTCTTCCAGAAGCTAAGATGTGAAATAAACAATTTGACCTTGCCCAAAGAGAACTGAAACATCGGCCTTGAACTCCTAAGAGGTAGTCTCTAAGCTCTAGAACGTGCCGTCTGATAAAATGTCTTTGTTTACCTGGAGGCTCTTCCAGAAAGTCTAACAATATGACCTATGATGGGGACTGGAGTCAGACAATATCAGCTCCACCTTCAGGAAGGGTCAGAAATTCGGTCAGCCATGCAGACAGTCAACCACATCTGGGAGACAGACCCCCAATAAAGACTGAAACTCAAGGCTCATGTGAACTTCCTTGGTTGACAATACTCCAACCATATTGTCACTCAGGGTTGCTGGGACATTATGCTTTCCACGACTCAACTGGGAAAGGACCAAAAGGACCAACCCGCCTTTGGAATTTCCTCGCTTTTTCCCATGCATTTCTTCTCTTGGCTGATTTTAATTTATATCTTTTCATTATAATAAACTATAACTTTGAAAATTATAGTTCTCAGTGAGTTCTGTGGCTCCTGCTAGTGAATTCTTAAACCTGGGGGTAACCTTGGGGACTCTCCAAACTTGTACATAATGTGAGAAGTGAGGGTGGGCTTGGAGGGACCATTCTCTCAGTTCGTGGGTGAGTCAGTTACTATGAATTATCACTGTCATTTACAAATGGAGGACTGAAGCACAGAAGTGTTAAGCAAGTTGCCTGTTGTCACACAGCTAGTAAGGAGTGGCCATGATCCAAGCTTGGCTGACACTAGTCAAATGCCAGACCAAGCAATCAGAATATCTGGAGATGGAGGCCATACATCCAATTTTTCAGGATGATTCCAAAATGCAGGCAGAGTTGACAATCCCTGAGCTAGAATCTGTGCTTTAAATGATTAAGCTTCAGGGCTTCATTTAATTAACTTGAAAGAAATTATTTGGCTCTTAAAGCAGCTGGCTTCAGCTTTAATAGTGTTTTATAAAGCAGGCTGATGAAAAATAATACTTTTTAAGAGTAAATTTTTTGACCTTTGATAAAACATTTGATGATTGAGAAAACGTTCAAGAACTTCTGGTTCTAAGAACCTATTTTTGTAATAAGCTTTAAGCAATATTCTGGGTTTCAGTATCTCTTTGTATATTTAGTTATATATTTAGAAATAAATAGTTAACACTGAGAATAAGATTTATCTAATTATCAGCTTATCTCAGTAACTAAAACTATTGAAAAAGAAGCTAATGGTATTTTGTGAAAATATAACTTCAAACACAGGACATAAATCGAGTGTGTACATAATCAGAGGTATGTCACTGAGATTTCATTATCTTTTTTTTTTCATTTTTTAAAATTTTATTTTATTTTTTAAAAAATTTTAATTGGAGGCTAATTACTTTACACTATTGTATTGGTTTTGCCATACATTGACATGAATCTGCCCTGGGTGTACATGTGTTCACCATCCCGAACCTCCCTCCCACCTCCCTCCCCATATCATCCCTCTGGGTCATCCCAGTACACCAGCCCCGAGTATCCTGTATTATGCATTGAACCTGGACTGGCGATTCATTTCACAAATGATAATATACATGTTTCAATGTATATTACCATATGAGATTTCATTTTCAAGAGTCAAACTCATATGTTACTATTTGGGAAAAGGGAGAGTAAATAAGAAAAAATAATTGTACAGAACTGTGAGAGTCGATCCCACTATTCTTGTATTTTCATAGGATACATAAGTAGATAGTCATCTACATCTTATGAAAGTTTACGAATCTATTAGGAAAACAAGGAATTTGTATTTGTAAGGTATTACTCTAAGGGCTTCCTAGGTGGAGCAAGTGTTAAAAAATCTGCCTGCCAATGCAGGAGACAGAAGAGACACGGGTTCTATCTCTAGGTTGGGAAGATCTTCTGGAGTAGGAAAAGGCAGCCCACTTCAGTACTCTTGTCTGGAAAATTCCATGGACAGAAGAGCCCGGTGGGCTACAGTCCATGGGGCCGCAAAGAATCGGACATGACTGAGTAACTGAACAGATACACTCACACAGTGTATTCTAAGGGCTTTCTAGGGATGCATTTACTGTAGTAATATTGTTGCTTTTTTCTGTCTCATTTAATTCAGCCCAGAAAAGGTCTTTTAATAACTGACACTGACCATATGTGATTTGCAGAAGCTTACATTTACATATTCACAACCACATACAGAATTAATCATAGGCACTTTGAAGACTCTAAAGAGTCCCTCATTATGATGCTGGAAGTGAGTTCAAGAAGAAGCTAATTGAAGCTAACTGTACATTAGAAAAGATTCTGGCATAGCCGAAAGCACTTGAGCCTGAAATTCAGCAGATCCTGAATTCTTGCTCCAGTTCACTCTAATCAGTTGTGTGACTTTGGTCAAATTATTTAACATTTATTCAGTCAATTTCCTTATCGAGATGATTACAGAGTTGTACCAAAGCATTTCTAATTCCAGCTGCAGAGTTCAATGAGACTCTCTAGCGAATTTAATGTTCAAGAATGTTTCCCCTATCTGTGTGTTGAAAGCACGGGTCCTCTGAACTAAAAGGGACAATTACCACGTTTGCTTTGCTATATCAAACTGATAGGCCCTTGTCAACTCATCCAGGTGAGCTTGCAGCATAGGCTGCATCTCCTCCCGTGGGGAGGGAGTAAGGGTTGCCGTGGACTGCTGCCCAAAGGAAATAGCAGGAGAAGAAGCCACGCCTCGGACAGGAGGTGTTGGGACACGATCATCATCTTCTTCCAGTTCATCTTCCATACCCTGGTGTAAATAAGTTTGAACTGGTAATGGTGGGCACCAGCTATCACTGTCGTAGCTGAAATTAAATGAAAGAAAACGCATTACACGTAGGCATATACACACAGGTACACTGGCGATGAACAGCAACCACAGGAATATCTAAGATGCTCTCTCAGTTTACTTCTGCCTGATTTCCAGTTGTTGGCACTATTATAGTAAATCACCTATAGTAAACCATTAGACATTATCTTAATTTCTAGTCATAAGTACATCTGTTATCTCAAAAATCTCAATTTATTCTTAAAAGGTCTTATTAGCTAATTGTTACCCCACAGTTACAAAAGGCAATAATTTCCCAACAAAGGTATTCACATGAAAAAAAAAAAAACAAATTGCTAATTATGGGCAATTAATGAACTTGGTGCTTGGAGATTTAACTACTTTCCTCTCTCATGCATCCTTGTGCACCAAAAGAATATGCCAATACTCATCTAAGAAGTTTGATAATTTTATTTGCTCTTAGTCTAGGTCCATGCCAACTTTCCATTCCATGTGACATGTCAATCATTAAGACTTTGTGCTACAAAATACATTCAATAACTTTTCAACTATCCTAATTTTCTTAATTTTTTATTAGAAACCAATGTATGTATCCCAACATCTAAAATTTATAAAACAGAAGTTGAAAGTTTAGTCCTATAAAATATATATTAAAAAAAATAACAATTTTTAAATACACCATGTTTTAGGGATTCTGGCTGGGGAACATGGAAAATCAACCCAAAATGTTTTAATTGTGACACAAAATCAGTAGCATTTCTGTTTACACCTTACCCATAGTGCTATTATTTTCATAAATCAGATAGATCTCAATGCACTTTAAAAAGAAGACATAAGGGTAAAATAAGAAATTTTATTTTATGCTTATATCTAATAAAAATAATATTAGATGTAACTGTTCTATAAAGTCAATCTCTAAATATCTCCCAAGTACATATTCTACACTTCACCTCTACTCCCATGATCATAAATCAGTCACCTTCTGATGTGAACCAGTCCATTAGATTTCCTAGGTCTTGGGGTGTCATCTGCATCCTTTCTATTCTATCTTCCATATAGGCAATTGGATTATATTTCTAAAATCTTCATTCACATCACACCTATGCTTAAATTATTCACTGATATTGCTAATGTTAGAAAAGTTCAAACTCATTAGTGGGGATTAAAAGACACTTCCCCATCTCATGAGGCTATTATTTTAGTTTAATTTCCCATTATTTTCCAACACCAGCCTACTCGATAATTTTTTCAAATCTCTGGGTCTGTATATGACAATTCTCAAATCATCTAACTGTGAGCTCCTGTTTCTCCTTCAAGGTTCAATTCAAATGTCTTTAGTTCTGTAAGCCTTCTCTGTCCCCACCATAAGGAACTGATTACAACTTGATAATACTTATACTGTGCAATCTCCCTATTACACTGAAATTATTTGCTTCATGTCTCTTTTCCCCCACTATTCTGTGAGATCCTAACTCAAAAACTCCGTAATTCCCAACTTTGCATTTCCAGCACCTACTACTGTATCCAGCATATAGAAGATTATCTACATTAAAGAAATCAAAAATAGAATGAATATTACAAATGTATATATCTAGTCTTGATGTCCCTTACAAACCAGTAACTTGTAAATGTCCAGATGATTTCTGAATAGCTTTACTTGAGTGTCTTTCTACTTATCCTGTTTGAAAATGTATTTATCAAGAAACTATACATGGATGCTTTATTTATAATTGCTGAAAACCTGGAAGCAACAAAGATATCTTTCAAGAGGTGAATGAATATATAACTCATGGCATATCCAGATAGTGGAATATTATTCAGTGCTAAAAAGAAATGTACTATTAAGCCATGCACAGTAAGACATGGAAGAAAATTAACTGCATAAAATCAAGTGAAAGAAGTAAATCTGGAAGGACTACATACTTTATGATTCCAACTATATGATATTTTAGAAAAAGTAAAACGATGAAGACAGTGAAAAGATCAGTAGTTGCCAGAGGTCAAGAGGAGGGAGGGATGAACAGACTGGACACAGAGGAGTTTTACAACAGTCAATCTATGCTGCACGATATTGCAGTGATGGTATACATGCTGTTATACCTTCATCCAACTGTTCTTTGTACATCTGCACAGAGAATGTACAACACCAAGTGTTAGCTGTAACATAAACCATGACTGTTGGGTGACAGTTTTATGGCAATATAGTTTTATCAGTTTACCGAATGTACCATTTGGTAGGAGATGTTGAAACTGGCAAAGGCTGTGAATGCATGGGGATACAGGGAACTGGAAAATTATGTATATTTTCTTGCTCAGTTTTGCTGTTAAACTAAAACAGATCTAAACAATAAAGTCTATGTACAACTCTTGAATTTATCATCCTTTTGATTGAATATCATCTGTCAGGTAACTGGATCTTTTTATAGAGCATACAATCCAGTGGGGGCAGGCTGATAAGAAGCAAATAACCAAAGATACCAAGTAGTAAAGGAACAGAGCAGGGAAGTTGAAGCCAGTATGGGGGCTGGGCAGGGCTAGGCTGACCATCAGAAATGGAGATATTCTAAGCAACACCTGAGTGGGCCCAGAGGAAGGGAAAACATGAAGCATTCAAAGAACTCAGTTTTCTAACTGGTAAGGATCGGCAAGTAAAGAAGGTTGGTTATAGATGAGGTGGGTTGTGCTAGATCACAAAGTGCTTCATCAGCCCTGAGAAAGAGTTTGGAATTTTGCCTAAGGGTGATGGACCATCATTGAGAGATTTTATACAGTGTGTGATGACATTTTGACTGTTCAGTTTTCATCTCTTGTTGAGGGTACCTAAATAACCTTCTACCTCAATGAGTTGTAAACTGAAGACATTGTTTCGGAAGCCCTATACAGTGTGACAGGAATATCGCTTCTGAAATGTCTTTTACATTTTAGTATCAGGCACACTTTAAAGTGCTAAAAATAATAATTTTTGTATATTAGAAAATATCATTGGTTATATTCATATTCTCATTTCTTTGATTATATAAGTAACAATATGACCTGAAAAAATAAATTGCTCTAAAATGATGGCATTAAAAAAAATGCTTTATATACTGGACATCACAGATTTCATTCCAAGAAGCGAATCTGTGGTGTAAAAGTTTCACAACCTTCTATCCCAGTACCCTGCTTATTTAACTTATATGCAGAGTACATCATGCTAAATGCCAGGCTAGATGAAGCACAAACTGGAAACAAAATTGCTGGGAGAAATATCAATAACCTCAGATATGCAGATGATACCACCCTTATGGCAGAAAGTGAAGAAGAACTAAAGAGCCTCTTGATGAAATTGAAAGAGGAGAGTGAAAAGCTGCCTTAAAACTCAACATTCAGAAAACTAAGATCATGACATCTGGTCCCATCACTTCATGGCAAATAGATAGGGAAACAATGGAAACAGTGAGAGACTTTATTTTGGGGGGCTCCAAAATCACTGCAGATGGTGACTGCAGCCATGAAATTAAAAGATGCCTGCTCCCTGGAAGATAAGCTTTGACCAACCTGCTGCTGCTGCTGCTGCTGCTGCTGCTAAGTCACTTCAGTCGTGTCCGACTCTGTGTGACCCCACAGACGGAAGCCCACCAGGCTCCCCCGTCCCTGGGATTCTCCAGGCAAGAACACTGGAGTGGGTTGCCATTTCCTTCTCCAATGTGTGAAAAGTGAAAGTGAAGTCGCTCAGTCGAGTCCGACCCTTAGCGACCCCACGGACTGCAGCCTACCAGGCTCCTCTGTCCATGGGATTTTCTAGGCAAGAGTACTAGACAACATATTAAAAAGCAGAGACATTACTTTGCCAACAAAGGTTCATCTAGTCAAAGCTATGGTTTTTCCAGTAGCCATGTATAGATGTGAGAATTGGACTACAAAGAAAGCTGAGCGTTGAAGAATTGATGCTTTCTAACTGTGGTGTTGGAGAAGACTCTTGAGAGTCCCTTGGACTGCAAGGAGATCCAACAAGTCTATCCTAAAGGAAATCAGTCCTGAATATTCATTGGAAGGACTGATGCTAAAACTGAAACTCCAATACTTTGGCCACCTGATGTGAAGAACTGACTCACTGGAAAATACCCTGATGCTGGGAAAGATTGTATGCAGGAGGAGAAGGGGAAGACAGAGCATGAGATGGTTGGATGACATCACCTGTGTCATGGACATAAGTTTGAGTAGGCTCTGGGAGTTGTGATGGACAGGGAAGCCTGGCATGCTGCAGTCCATGGGGTTGCAGAGTCAGACATCACTGAGTGACTGAACTGAACTGAACTGAAATGTTATGTTATTAATTCAAACTAAAACATGTATAAGAAACCTATTTTTTTTAAAAAACTGCCCATTTTCAGTAAGGAATGTGCATCCTGTTATATTTCATTAATAGTTATAATTAAATTTATTCCATAAATCTTGTTACAAAATAGTACAGTTTCATTCTATAAACTAGTACATGGACTTTCCTTGCTTACATAGGTTATTGCCTATGTAAGTCGTACCTGTGAGCAAAGAACATTTATATATTCAATCTTTCAAATGGAAGTAGTCAAATATCTCCTAAAATTTCCCTTCTTCATAAGTAGTAAGCCATCCTTCCAATTTTAAAGGGAGCACATATATGCAGTGAACATACATATAGAATATATGAGAAGGAATAAATGTGTGTGTATATATATATATAAATAAAATGTGTTCAGATAGCACAGAAAAAATTGCACTTAGTTCTACTCCACTCAGTTTTTATTATTCAAATACCACCAAGCAAAGGAGAGCCTAACCATATAAATGTGATTTTTAACATTATACAATTATATTACATAATGCACTAAATGACTAAAAAATATTCTAATTGCTATTGTATTTAACTAGAATGAGCACTTATAATCAGTTGCTCCAAGTCTTTTCTACAAAGATATTCTATTAATAGACCAGGAGTGAGCAAATTCTGTCCCCCTGTGAAACATAAGCAAAACTAAGAAAAAAAGCATGGATTCATCTCGGTGGTCTATGCAAGAAGTGGAAAATAGAGGGGGATGGGGAATACAAGAAAGTCTAGGTGAACTTCATGAGAGAACAGATGAGAGAAATTTGGGACAGGGTGCAAATCATACAACGGGGAGAACTGGGTATAACCTCTGAGGTATTCATGTCTTAACTCATTCCAGAACAACAGATACTTAGGTTTCCTGTGGTTTGTGAAGAAGAGCAAGAAAGTAACAGATGACTCTATGAATGTTTATGAAAACCAAACATTTTTAGCTCTGTTTTTAGAGTTTCTTTCACATTCATAGATGTGTATCTTACTTGAGTGATGGAAATTCAACTTTTTCTTGCAATAACATCAAAAGACTGTGTAAATGATTCTAATGCCAATCCAAAGGTCTTTTGGCCAACCTTTCCTAGATAAGCTTTTGTTCTTTGACTTACTGTCAGTGAAATATGAGGCATCATATTATCTGTCTTGCCTGGTGAATAATGAGCAGGATGACAACAAATCAATGTTGCATGTGAACTAACTTGTGAAAAGGCCAGATACAAACACCAAATTACTAATAAAAATACAATAAAGTTCACCACCTAGAAAAGCCTGCCAATTTCTGATTGCTGTAGCAAAACAAAGCATCAGTTTTCTACTGAATTACTATAGAATTCTTCCTACTATCCCATGATTGCATTAAAATACATTATATTTATAGCTAAGAATAATTACGTTTTGATACATTTTGCCTAGCTGAGAGAGGCATATTGATGAGAGAGAACATTTACCACTGTTGATATAGTATTGAATCAATTATTTTCTATTTGGGCAGTGATTTGATAACTTTTGATACTTAATATTGTGGAGGGAAAATGGCTCAAGAAAGGCTTAGAAAGAAAATTGATTCTATCTAGATTTCCCTGGTGGCGCAGTAGATAAGAAACCACCTGCCAGTGCAGGGGACATAGGTTAGATCCCTGGTCCAGGAAGATCCCACCCACACGCCATAGAGCAACTAAGCCATGTGCCACAACTACTGAGCCTGAGCCCTGGAGTTCAGGAGTGGCAACTACTGAAGCCCATGCCTTGCAGAGTATGTTCCCCAACTAGAGAAGCCACCTCTCTGAGAAGCGTGTGCATTACAACAAAGAGTAGTCCTCACTTGCTGCGACTAGAGAAAGGCTGTGCAAAGCAACCAAGACCGAGCACGGCAAAAAAGAGAGAAAAAGAGGAAGAAAGAACATTGATGATAACTAAGCTATGCTTGCTGGGAGGGACTGGGGCGGGAGGAGACAGGGACGACAGAGAATGAGATGGCTGGATGGCATCGCCGACTCGATGGACATGAGTTTGAGTGAACTCCGGGAGTTGGTGATGGACAGGGAGGCCTGGCGTGCTGTGATTCATGGGGTCACGGAGAGTCAGATAAGACTGAGCGACTGAACTGAACTGAAGTGAAGCTATGCCAAAGCCTTTGACTGTGTGGGTCACAATAAACTGTGGAACATTCTGAAAGAGATGGGAATACCAGACCACCTGACCTGCCTCTTGAGAAACCTGTATGCAGGTCAGGAAGCAACAGTCAGAACAGGACATGGAACAACGGACTGGTTCCAAATAGGAAAGGGAGTATGTCAAGGTTGTATATCGTCACCCTGCTTATTTAACTTATATGCAGAGTACATCATGAGAAACGCTGGGCTGGAAGAAGTACAAGCTGGAATCAAGAAATATCAATAACCTCAGATATGAAGATGACACAACCCATATGGCAGAAAGTGAAGAGGAACTCAAAAGCCTCTTGATGAAAGTGAAAAAGGAGAGTGAAAAAGTTGGCTTGAAGCTCAACATTCGGAAAACCAAGATCATGCCATCTGGTCCTATCACTTCACGCAAATAGATGGAGAAACAGTAGAAACAGTGTCAGACTTTATTTTTTTGGGCTCCAAAATCACTGCAGATGGTGATTGCAGCCATGAAATTAAAAGATGCTTACTCCTTGGAAGGAAAGTTATGACCAACCTAGATAGTATATTAAAAAGCAGAGACATTACTTTGCCAACCAAGGTCTGTCTAGTCAAGGCTATGGTTTTTCCAGTGGTCATGTATGGATGTGAAGAGTTGGACTATGAAGAAAGCTGAGCACCGAAGAATTGATGCTTTTGAACTGTGGTGTTGGAGAAGACTCTTGAGAGTCCCTTGGACTGCAAGGAGATCCAACCAGTCCATTCTAAATGAGATCATTCCGGGGTGTTCACTGGAAGGTCTGATGATGAAGCTGAAACTCCAATACTTTGGCCACGACTAGTCACTGGAAAAGACCCTGATGCTGGGAGGGATTGGGGGCAGGAGGAGAAGGGGACAACAGAGAATGAGATGGCTGGATTGCATCACTGACTTGATGGACATGAGTTTGCGTGAACTCTGGGAGTTGGTGATGGACAGGAGGCCTGGCGTGCTGCAATTCATGGGGTCACAAAGAGTCGGACACGACTGAGTGACTGAACTGAACTGAAGCTCTTAGAAACAAAATTAAACACTGTAATAAAGCAAGAGACGATCTTCTCAAGATTGTGATTATCCTGGGCTAGATACATTTCCAAAATGTACCCCTCTCTCTCCAAAGTGCTGCCATTGCCTTATTTTATTTCCTTACCATTTTCATGGTATTTTCTATTCTGTTGCAATATCCCCTACATTCTCCACCTGCCTTGGCCTCGTGTCCTCCAATCCACTTTCTATAGCCAAAGATCAGAATTCCTGTAACACATACAAGACTTCACAACTGGCCTCATTTCACTTTCCCAGATTATCTTCTACTCTGTGCATTTGTTTCAACCTCAACAAACCTCATACAATAGCTACCAACTGCAGAAAGATATAGACAAGCAATTAGAATGCCAGGTGATGAGGACTACAATAGAGAAGCTTACTTAATAATGCAAAATAAAGGAAAGGGAGGTAACCTTAACTAGAATAGGGTTGGACTGCAAAGGAGGAGTTGGAGAAATACTAAAGGAAAACTAATGGGTCTATTCCCTTTTCCCCCCTTATCTTTTATTTCTACTTTTTGCCTTTGGCTAGGGAACTTTCTCTCTACCTGCACAGAAAATGCTGACACAAGTAACATTTTGTTGTAGCCATTGGTTAGCAATCAATTTTGATGTGGAGACTACTTTATGTTAGGGACGTTGTTGTTGTTGTTTAGTTGCTAAGTGGTGTCCAACTCTTTTGAGATCCCATGAATTGTACTCTGCCAAATTCTTCTGTCTATGGGATTCTCTGCAAGAATATTGGAATGGGTTGCATTTCCTTCTCCAGGGGGGTGGTCTTCCCAAACCGGGGATTGAACCCATGTCTCCTTGGCAGGCGGATTCTTTACCACTGAGCCGCCAGGGAAGCACTCATGTTAGGGAGTACTACTCACTGTCTTTATACTTTCTGCTCTGGCTAACAGCCTGGCACCCAACAGTCGCCCAACTCTGGGTACTATTATTTGTGAATAAGTGATTCAAGATTCATCTCGAAACTCAGCTTCCAGAGGCTTGCCCCAGCCTTATTTGGCATACATGATTATCCCTTTCTGTGTGCAAGTTATTATTTGTACACGTGCTTAGCTAGGGCTTCCCATATAAAATTATGTGTGTGTGATTTTGGTTTCTACCTCCCACAACTGTGAGTTTCCGGAATCAGGGATCAGATCCTCCTTATTAATTGTGTTTTTGTTTCTTTTCTTTCATATTCCTTTTCATTTATTTTTAAATTGGTAGAAAACTGCTTTACAATTTTGTGTTGGTTTTTGCCATACAACAATATGAATCAGTCATAATTATGTATGACCCCACTAGGTCATCACAGAGTGCCAGGCTGGGCTCCCTGTTTTATTTAGCAACTTCCCATTAACTATTTCACACATGATAGTGTATACATGTCAGTGCTACTTTCTCAATTCCTCCAACCCTCATCTTCCCCTACTGTGTCCACAAGTGCATTCTCTACTAGGCTCATCAGTACCATTTTTCTAGATTCCATACATATGCATTAATATATCTGTTCTTCTCTTTCTGACTGACTTCACTTTGTATAAGTGGCTTTAGGTTCATCCACCTCACTGCAAGTGTTTTTGTTTTTTTTTCATCTCTTCTGCTTTCCTTCCTGTCATTGGGCTTAATAGTTCTGATATATTTTTTAAAAAATGTGTGTTGAGTAAGTTCTCTATTATGAGATATTAAAACAATAAAACAAAATCTACATAGCAACATAAGAAGTACAATTGCTGAATCCTTGATTGTCAGAAATAAAAATGGTTAAAAACAGAAAGGTGACTTCTAAAGTTTTTGTTGTATTTCAAGAAAACTTTAAATCTGAATAAGTCACATATAAAAAAATCCATAAAAGCTCTTCTGTAATATTCAATGTTAATATCATGAATAACAGAGTATAAATATAGAAAATATTCAAAAATATTTTTTTAGTATTATAAGATTTTCACATCAGAAAATACAAAACTGTAAATAATATAACAAGAAATGGACAAATATACTAATTTGTCATCTCAAATATACTAATTATATTTCTCAAATCCTCTCAAATATGCTAATTAAGATACCAAATTACTTACAAGTTTTATGTTATCTGAGTCCAAGATTTTATAAATGTTTAACAGCATTACTTTTCTCTCCTCAGTTTATAAGTTCAATTTTATTATTTTATAACTACAGCCTTTAAAATGCATATTTATAAGACCTGTAATAATATTTTCTTGTGAAATGCACATCTCTGTTCCCTGCTCTCCTGCCCAGGAATTGTGTGACACTAACATGATTTGTTATTGATATATGTTACATAAGATCATGTACAAAATTTTATTCTTAAAATAGAGAAAAGGGTTGCTTTTAACTATTTCAGATGTGAACTTTTAAAAACAAGTAAAATAAAAATGATATGCTCTTATACGGGAACTGATATCTCATGGAAGCAAATGAAGCCTTTTGAAGGGAAAGAAAGACACAGAGAAAAAATATGGAGGTATGATTATGTATCAGCTTCCCTGGTGGCTCAGTGGTAAAGAATCCACCTGCCTATGCAGGAAGGTGGGTTCTATCCCTGGGTCAGGAAGATCCCTTGAAGAATGAAATGTCAATGTACTCTAGGACTGTTGTCTGGGAAATCCCATGGACAGAGAAGCCTAGTGTGTTACAGTCCATGGGGGTTGCAAAAAACAGTTGGACACAACTTAGACATTAAACAACAACAACAAAGCTTATGTATATATAAATGCATGTCCATCTATCTGTGTATATAATGCATATATATATATATTATGTAACTGAAACAAAAGGCCAATGGAATCTTTTTCAGGAAGCAAATGTGGTAGAGAAATTTCTAGTTAGGAAAATTAATCTGGAAACCGCAAAGACAACAGTAGTATAAAAAGAAAAGGAGATGGAGAAAAAATTACAAGCATGTGCACAAGATCTTTAAGCAAAACAAGATAGGAAATAAAACCATTGTTTAAATAAACAGATATTTTAATGCCTATGTACTTCTAAATAAAGCAACACTTGGGAAAAAACTGCCTCTATTCTACACTTTTCAGTTTCAGTCAAAAGCAATGGGTGACCTAGGAACTGTGAGGAAGACAGAGCACTTAGAATTAGTAAAGAGCATCAACGTTTTTCTACCTGAAAATCAATGAACACTTCAACAGAGGAAAACAAACTAACGCTTGTGAGATATTTGGGAAAGAATAAGGAAACTGGTCACATTTAAAGACCCTTTAAGGAAATTTTCTACCTTAAAAAAGGTTTGTTACAGAGTGTGCATTGACTTGAACTTCTCTTATTGTTCCAACCCCTAAATTCCCATCAAAGCTGATGATTAAAGTTCTACACACTGGCCAGATCCCTACAATTATCCCATTGTGATGGAGCTCAACAGTGGGCACCCTGCTATGGCCAGACATCAAGTCATTAGAGAAATGCGAGGGATGATGAAGAAGGTTATTTTAATTTCCTTTTCAGCCCTTCTCAGGAGTGCCTCTTTAGTTCACAGAGCTCTGGGTTACTTGCTTTCAAACTAACAAGCAATATTATAAATGGAGGCTGCATTATCATGATTGCAGACAATCTAAGGCACTTGACGGCCAAGGATTCGAGGTCTTCAATATGTGCCGTGTTGTATTTATCAGCTAAAAATATATGGATGCAGCAAACAATAAAAGGGGAGGGGGACAAGGAAAGGCTGGCAAGGGGGCAGGGAAAACAGTAAGAGAACACAGCATCAAGACCAAAATGCATAACAGAGACAGCAGTATAACCCTGGACATTTTGCTGGTAAATGAAACAGTTTTACCCATTTTCTTGCTGTTCCACTGCATAGTGTTCCAGCTCTGTACCCGGAAGAGGCTGGACTGGGGGAGGAGGTAGTGGAACATTGGCCCAGGTCGATCCATTGTTTTTCTGTGGTTTAGAAGAGTTTTTATTTTTCTTCTTTTTTCCACCTTTCCCACCTGAAAGTAATAATATATTTACTCAGACATATCAAATATCAGAAGAAATGGAGTACATAAGATGGGAAGATGTATTTCTGTTTTCAAAACACCAGAATCAGTATGCTACAGTTGTTAAAAGCTATAAACAATGAAATGATATGATCAGGAAAATATTTTTATAAATCACTCAAAACGATATTGTTTCTTTCACAATGCATTAGTTGCAGAGCTGAATACACAAAAAACATGGTTGCAGTGGCAAAAGCACATGTATTGATTTATTCACATTTGCTGCCTCCACGTTTTCATTTCAGACGAAATAATGGGCCATAACAAATTCTTTAAAATGTCAGATTTTAGTGCGTTTATAATGCTCTTTTGCATAATCTGTCTCAGTGGAAAAATGCAGTGTCTAAGGATACAGGCTAAACTTTTCCATTAGAATTTACTCAATTTAATTAATCCAGGAGAGTAACAGTTTTCTCTCAAAAGTAACTTATAAAAATCAATCAACTACAATCTGGAGAATACTTGTAAATCTTTCACAATGATATGCTTTATAGAATTTTTAACTAATGAATGGCACAATTATTTTTTGCATATAGTGAGTGGTTCCCAGATGTCTAAGTATAATATATCTTAAAATACCAAATATGGGGGAAATTAATGGAAATATAGTAATCAATTTCAGTATTACTGTAATACAAGTAAATTCATGCACAAAATATGAACAGAAAGTAACTTGGCAGCATATGAGCCATATCTGGGATTACCAAAACTTAATGAAATATAAAAATAAAGTTTTTCATTTGTTCAGTGAAGTACTTTTTACTGCTCCAAATTAAGTACATCAAGTTTCTTCCTAAATGGACCACAGCTGGATGCAGAAATGTGTACTGCTTGAGCAAAAGATACTTTAGGGGAACGTAGGTAACTTCTGTCATTCCTATGGCAGTCAATGGCTATATATATATATATATTTTTAAATGGTATTGACCCCTTGAACTATATCTTTCTGGAACTAAAAGTTATGAGTATCAAATATTCATAGCAGGACTATCTAACAACAGAGATACTACTAGAAATTTGCCTCAACTCCATTCTTCTATCAATTAACTGGCATCAGCCAATTCAGAAAATTATGGAATTTAACAATAACTTTGAGTGCCAGAAAGCGATGAACCTGTAAACTAGATATCTACCCTATTGCTAAATATGAAATTGTGTCTGTTTTCTAGGTCATGTGCACATATACACACACAGAAAAGAGCATCCCGGAAAACTAAGTGCTTTCACCCTTCCTTTCACTCTTTATCTTTGGCAGAAAAAGTATTAAGAGAAAGGAGAGCAGGTAACTTCTAGTTTGAGAATAAGAGTTGAATCTCTGGGCTTTAAACTAGTTTCTCATTTACTTGATAAGTTAAACAATAGATATCACTTCAATTTCCACACATGTAAGAAAGATGTAAAGTTACTACTTGTCTGGGTTATTTTGCGTATTATAAGAGATAACACATATAAAGGGTTCCCAATGTACAGAATGTTCAATAAATGGCAGTCATTACCACTCTCTTCCATCTCCTCCAGCTCAGCACAAACTCAAGTCTGCCTGTTTACAAAGCCATTCCACACCCAAATCCTCCAGCCCCATTGAGGATCCCAGAAATAGTCTGATGCTTAGGATAAAAATAATCAACCTGAACGATTCAAGTTTGTAATTTTTGTATTTAAGGTTCGGTGAGCCTTAATCCTTTGTCTCCTTGTTATTTGGTGGATAACCCACCAAAGTCATAAACAAAGATTGTTATCTTTCTTGGTATTTTCAGAACTATGTCTCACTACTTAGAAGAATAGGGTGGGCATGTGTTCTTAGTAGTTTTCCCCTGTTGTACTTCTTATTCCTTATATATTTACATGTGGACCTTTTTTTTTTTTTCACTTTTTATAGTACTTTTAGAACTGTTATATGATCTCCACCAGACCTGAGTGACACAAATAGGGGAGTTTTTACACCTCCATTTTACAGATGGGAAAATAGAGGTTCTTTCTACATTTGTGCATATTCACATAGTAAAAGAACAAACAATTTAGAATGCAGCAGCTTTAGTGGAAATTACAGTTTCTGCAGCTCTGAACCCAACTCTGTTGAAATTCTTCTCCAAGGTCAAGAAAGCCATTACCACCTCTTACTGACAACTGACTTAAAAATGTGCTGGGGAAGTAGAGCTGATTCACAGAGGGAATTTGTGAGGCTCTCCATCCAATGTCCATTTTCCCCTCTTTGGGGGAAATTTCTGCTTTCTCATTGTGGGTACTTTTGGTAAGACTATCGATCAGCATGCTTTGTCTTCTCTAGAAAGAGGTAAGAGGTGGGCGCCGAGCATAATACTGCCATATGTTACAAGCTAAGGAAATTAAATTCTCTGAGATCCATATCTTGAGCTCAGTGAACCCAGTTTGATGCTATTACTTGCAACCTAAGATCCTCAAGCATTTTGAGGTGAGAATGGTCTGCATTATGTATTTAGTCATCACATATGTTGATGACTTGCAGACATATTTGACCCATTTCTCTTCAAGTGAAAAATGTAAATATTTGAATTCACATTTATTTATGCTGAATAAATGATTTATATGTAAAGAAAATTGTGAAAACAGCTCATTTTCAAATTAAATTTAGTCTTTAAAAAATACTAGTATATACAAATATTTAGTTATTACTACTGATGCTTGGATGTGAGAATTGGACTGTGAAGAAAGCTGATCGCCGAAGAACTGATGCTTTTGAACTGTGGTGTTGGAGAAGACTCTTGAGAGTCCCTTGTACTGTAAGGAGATCCAACCAGTCCTTCTAAGGGAGATCAATCCTGGGTGTTCATTGGAAGGACTGATGCTAAAGCTGAAACTCCAATACTTTGGCCACCTCATGCTATGAGTTGACTCACTGGAAAAGACTCTGATGCTGGGAAGGATTGGGGGCAGGAGGAGAAGGGGACGACAGAGAATGAGATGGCTGGATGGCATCACCGACTCTATGGACATGAGTTTGAGTGAACTCCGGGAGTCGGTGACGGACAGGGAGGCCTGGCATGCTGTGATTCATGGGGTCGCGGAGAGTCGGACACGACTGAGCAACTGAACTGAACTGAACTGATGCTTGGAGAAGGAAACAGCAACCCACTCCAGTATTCTCTCTTGCATGGAGAATCCCTGGGACTGAGGAGCCTGGCAGGTTACAGTCTATCGGGCTGCAAGAGTCAAACATGACAAAGTGACTAAGCACACACGTACTACTGCTGCTGCTAAGTCACTTCAGTCGTGTCCGACTCTTTGCGACCCCATGGACTGTAGCCTGTCAGGCTCCTCAGTCCATGGGATTCTCCAGGTAAGAATACTGGAGTGAGTGGCCATTTTCCTCCTCCAGTGGAATCCTCCGACTCAGAGACTGAACCTGTGTTTCCTGCAGCTCCTGCACTGCAGGCATATTCTTTACTGCTGAGCCACCGGGAAAGCCATATTACTATTGATATTGTGCTAGATATTTGTGCATGTATATAAAATTATGATTAGAGAGATTATTTTGAAAAAAAATCTGAGTTTTATATTTCTAATGGTTGGTCTTTTTAAGAGGAGTGTTAAGGAATTATATATTGAATAAATTATTATATGAGTGCTTCAAAGGGTGAGAAATTCACTCAATTCAGGAATGTCCAATTTTGTTTATTACCATGATTATTTTAAACTGGTTTCATCAACACTGTGCACAAATTAAGAAAATCTTATGATTCAATATCCATAGGGCAGTTTGATCTTAAATGTAAGCTTTAGAATACATATCAATGATTACAAGAATAAAAAGAACTCTAATATTAAATTCAATTCGACTAAACTAAGAAGAGAACAATCACGTCAGTCTTGTCTCTTAAAGAAAGCTTTCTATCACCGATTGGAGTAATTTTGTATTCAAATGTAGATGAAGTAGTTAATATAAATCATAGATATATATAAATGTCACTCAAGAGATTAATGGATTCAAAAATGTAGTAAGCACTATTGTGAATCATAGTCTGCTTAGAATTACTCAAAAGGTAACTTTTAAGACTCAATGGTAATCAACATGTAAGAATATTTAATGATGATTTCACAAAAGGTCTTTTACAATCCATGACTTACAGTATATAGACTTCTAAAATATATATATTGATTGAGACTTGGCATATTTTGAATGATATAAGCCTAGAATGAATTAATTTTTAAATTATTCAGTACAATTATAGGACTCACCATAAATAAATGACAGTACAAATGACATTGAAGTTTATTAAAAAAAATTCCTTTATATTATCAGGACGTTTAAATTTATAACAGATGTTTAAAATTTTCTGGATTCTATAATATATCCAATTCTACCAATAGGTAAGGAGAGCAAATGGCTCATTTTGGAGAGAAGAGAGAACATTAATATGTTCAGACTGAAAGGGTTCTATCTCTAAGGAAAGATCATTTAGTAAATGTTACCCTAATGATGTAAAAGAGTTAACTATTTATGGCCTTGATACCTCATAACCTATGACATATCTCAATACACTATAATCTTTCACTAAATAACTGAGGTTAAAAAACTTCATAAAAACAGACTATCAATAGTATGAAAAAAAAATAAGAAAATAAAGTCATGGTATCAATTAGAAATAAGCAGAGAAAGTCATCAGTCATACACAATGGACAAATTAGAATTTCTACAAGGATCTCCTCATTTTAGAGATGAGGATCCTTGGGCCTAGAGATCACTGCTATTCATTATGATTGCTACATATTTCTTTCCAGTAAAATGTATTTTTCCCTACATGTGCTATTTAATACCTGCATTATGGATTGTTAGTTAAACTAATGTATCTTGAATATATCATTAAAATTTACAGCATAAAATAGTACCAATATAAGAGACTGGGTTTTTTTAAGAAATGTAAAGAATAGTGTCCCATATTAACATTCCTGTTTAGCATGGTATCAGGATCTTACTCTAAATAATATCATCAATAGATAATACAATATTTTGGAAAACTTGTCCAAAAATAGGAAGTCACATCACCAGACTCTTAATATTATGAACAATTTCCAAAATCAACTGCATTTTAGTTGAACATGGTGTCCATGCCATGGAGCTGATTCTCCTAAGTGTTCATTTTATTACAAAATTCTCTTGACTCTTAAGTAGGGTTCAAGGCAGATCAAACTCATTTGCTCCTTAATAATCAGTATTTAGTAAAATGGCACTATCTTTCAGTAAATACAACCTTGTACAATTCATACATAAAGGCTGATGGTGAATTTTACCCTCCTCCACCCCCAAAACTTGATTTCATTAGGATAAACTCCTACTATCATTTGAGAGATAAATGTCTGACAGTGCGTTGTGAGCCAGTACTTCTTCATGAGTGTTAGGAACACAGGTCATATGCTGGTGACAAACAAATATTTCTCCTTACTGTGATGAGACCAACCTGAGAGACTGCCACTCCTCTCTGAGCTGTTGTGAGAGCTGGTGGTGCTGAAATCCTGTGACTGGTTGTGTGGCATTCTATTAGACAATCCCTCAGCCAATCGGTAGTCAGGGATGTAAAGTAAGGCTAAGGGTTAAAGGGCAGAGGTCATAGTGGCATCATGTGATTAGTTCACAGCACAAGCCCATGCAGAACATGCAGTTAGCAATTCAGAAGCAGATGTCGTAGGACAGTGGAGGAATGTATTGTCTATCCTGCCTAATGGAGGTCGAGATGGATTACTGGTCACTATTGAATAAAGAGCTAAAAGGATGAAACCAATTGGTGTTGCTGTGTGGTGATAGCAACAGTGGTGGTGGTGGTGGTGGTGGTGGCGGTGGTGGGGACTGTGCAAGGTACTGAATACATGCCAGTATATTTTTTTAGTTTAGGTAGTGAACCTGGTGATGAATTACTAAACCGAACAACAAATACTACTTTCTATATCATGCAAAAATGATATGAAAATAACTCTTCTGGAAGTAAGAACTGGACTTACCATTGTTACCTTTGTTCTGATCAGGTAGAGAATAACCAAATCCCATCAGGTCTGTTTTTTGCTGAATTGAGCTTTTCCACTGTGGATCAGGCAGATCGACAGCCAGTTCATGTATGCTATTGGAATGCAATATCTGTGTTGTGGCATATGGGGTAGCCTGTGTTATTTGGCTGGAACTATTGTAAGTGGTTTTGGTCGTGAAGTCAATGCTGCTATAAATGGCTCCATCTGAGAGCATCGTTGCCGTTTTATCCCCTTGGCCTGGAACTGGTGGCAGCACATCTGTGGTGAACATAGGGAAATGAAACAATTTAATGATGCACAGGAAGCCCAAAACTATCAGGACTGAAGATGAAAAATAAATGTGTCATGCCGCACGTTTGCATTTCAGCTGAGATGGGCTTCATGAGCCAATGAAGGGTAGATGATGTACAACCGTCGCCAAGCTATCAGCCTTGGTGACAGGCAGGCCTACTGCTCGTCCTTCACGTCTCACTGCTTAACACACCCTATCCCCCATTTCCTTCAACCGTGAATGAGAAATTTAGTGTATTTCACTACTGAAAAAATGCTTTCAGTTGTTCATTCTGGTTTAGAGTCCATGAAATTGTTAGCTCTTTACAGAAGCAATGGCAAAAGTGAATCTACAAATCATGGATGAAAAGCATCTTTTTCCACTTTATCCCAAGAGACATGGAAAATAACTGCTAAAATAGATGGAAAAGTTTCCAAAATTATACTCTCCAAACTATGAGGCACTTTTTACGGAAGTTTCTACTTGCTGTTTATCTGAGTTGATTTCACAGCTCCAGAAATGGAGTGTAACTGATGGTAGCATTTTTTTTTTTTCTTGGATAACAAAGGAAGATTTTCATGAATAAGTCATTTTCACAATACAGCAGGATTTAACTACAGAAAAAGCAATCTGGGTGATCATAGAGTTTAATTTATGCTACCAAATCTTAGAAGTGGAGAATTATAGTTTCAAGCTGTAATACAGCAAGAGTAAAATTAAACTTAAGGAAAAACACTGAATATCAATCAGTCAATTTATCACTTTGGTGTGCTAGATTATTTTTACATGATGTTTTTAAATTCAGAACTGCCACCTCTCTCCTAAGCACTTATTTTCCGTCTTAGAATGAAGACACTAGAATCTAAAAAAATACAAAAACAAACAAAAAAACCTAGTAATACTACTTTTAATCATGTAGAGTTAAAAGTGAATATATATTATGCTACTTAATAATCTATGTTCTGAAAGTCACATTTCACAGGACATGAGTTCATCAACCCTCTTGATTTCATTATGGAAAATTTTCAACTATAGTACTGTAATAATAAACCAAATGATCTCAGTAACAAAACCAGCTTATCATCACAAGGAGAAAAGTCAGGTAGTCAAAATACCCTAAAGCTTTTAGATTCTATGATATCTAACAGTACTTGAAATAAGGATTCTTGTAAAAATATTAATTTTGCTTTTGCATTTTATAAAAGCTAAAAATGACCTTCTTTAGCAGCAGTAACACGACATTTAAAATGCATTCTATACACTATAATCACACACTGTAGGTTCTTTCTGAAGGTTTTGAAGTCTGAAATTCCAACCTGTTTTATAATTAAGTATATATGTACTTTTTAAATAACTATTTTAAATAAACATGTTCATATTTATAATATTTCATCAAGTTGTATAAGTAAGCACATTGTTTTTGGATTCAGAATTTTATAACTACTTTCTTGCCCTTCTTGTTTTTAGCTGTAAACTGATTAGAAAATTTGATTACAAAGAAATAGGTTTCATTCTAAAGCACCAGGTCAGTATCATTTTTATTCTCTGAGATGCTTGACATTTAATAATATATCAAAATTGTGAGAGTAGGTCCTTCACTCTAGGGAAGTTTTTTGAGTTTTGATTCTGTCACCTCTACCATGTCTTTCACTGATGAACTGGACAGATACCCTTTTTCAACATTGACCCCAACTTCCCAACATCTTGAATATGAGGTTCTCCAAAGCTTTGGATTTAGATTGTGAGCTACTGCAAGTTTTTGAAATGGTTGTGTGTTCACATGTTTTAAAATGGAAAAAATATAGTATGAAAATCTAATCCTTCATATTCTATGCCAACTAAAGCTATGGTTCTAGAAATAGAATCTCTCTCAGCTGGATGAAATTAGTCTTCAATTCTAAGTGCTTCTATATTGATTTGGGGGCTGCATATTTCCTTCAAATGTTATTTGCTCACTCTTACATTTTCAAAAAATAAATTGAATTATGTCCCAACATTAAAATACTAGAGGTTTATACATGGCTGCTTGCATGTGAGGAATTATCCTATAAAATCAGATGATTTGGAACTCTGGGCCAGTCTTCCTCCCAGGAGCCTGGACTCTAATAGATGCTGCCATCTTTAGACATGACTATTCATTTTACATTCTGCAGTCCACATCTACCCCTTCTTCATACTTTAGGTTATCTGACTGGCATTTGTTAACGTTTGTGTCTGAAACTTATGAATTATAGAAACCCTTCTCTCTAGTCAGAATTACTCATGATTTCATTCTTCAGTTTTTCAGCACCCTAGTTACATGCATTTATTTCTTTTTGCCTGGAACAATTACTTCCATGAATGACTATCTCCTTCACTGTATCTTAAGTTACTTGAGAACAGAGTACCTGGGATTTATGTCTGTATTTCTATAACTTCTCATTTAGCATTTTGTAAAGAATAAGTACTTACTGAATAATTAAAGGGCAGTTTTATAGTTTGTATTGTCAAAATGAATATATGTGATTATTAGTAACTTAATATTCAAAATAGTATTTTCATTACATTTAAACATGCATTAGTAAACATTCTTACAGGAAAAAATGTCAGTATCCATGGTTATTCCTCTAAGTGTACTTGGTAATACAATCATACATGTGAATCCTACCTTAAGAATTGCAGAGTGGTTTAAATAAAAGAAAATAGGCTTTAAAATCTGTTAGATCTGGATTCTACACATAGATCTCAAACTATTCACCTTGATAAACCTTAGTTTCTTGACCTCTAAGTTAGAAATATGATTATCTATGTCTTAACTTATTACATTTATTGTGAAAAGGAAATGGAATTTGCAAAACATCCTGTGTTTTTAGTAAATGCTTAAAATGCTTATTACACTGAGAACAGATACAGTTAACTCTGCAAAAACTTTGTCACGGCCTTGAGAGTGACCTGTGAAATATTTTCATGTCATGAAAAAGAAGTGGAAATGGAAAAAAAACAAAACACCTTGAAAATCTTCATAAGTATCCTTTGGCTAAACTGGATTGAGATATTTTAGAATGTTAATGTAATCTGCTAGAAACTGGAAAAGAACACTTTCTCCATCTTTGTGCATTTATTTCCTGATATAAAGATAGAATGGCGTGTTATTCCAATACAAGAAAAAAGGCAGCTATACCTTGATTGATAAAAGCTTTATGAACAGAATTTCAAAATCAGTGGGTAGGGTAGGGAGGAATGTTTTGATTTCCCAATAAGACTATGCTTGGGCATAGAACTATCCAAGGTAAAGTGACACCTATAATTGCAGAGCTCAGAATTCTGACATCTAGGGGAGGCAGCCACTTTCAGAGAGTCTGGGCAACTGAGAATCTAAATAGGGTGGACTGAATTACAGAGGGTAAGTAAGAAGCTGAGTAGTCATACAACTTACGGGAGGGAGGCCCCCCTTTTTCAGTTGGTACTGACACGATGCAGAGTTGTACAATAATTAGTAACTTTATTATTTAAAATACCATTTTAAATGTATCTAAACATGCACTGGTCTTCCATTCATAAAGAGAAAAGGCCAATATCCACGATTGTATTCTAAGTTAATATGTTTACACAATAAACATGTGAAATCCACCACTGAGGTTTACAGTAAACCCAGAATATTTAACTTAGTCCTGGGTCTCCTACATTAGTTCTTCCTAGGAGTACAGAAATCCTTCAGTGGATTCACACAAACTTTCTTAGATTACACCACTATTCTCCTAATTAATCACCCACATTTTTCAACCTATCTCCATCCTCCACCCAATAGCTAGATGGATGATTTAAAACAGCATTCGCATTCTACAATTCTCCTCTTAATGTCCATTAATGGTTTCTGATCATCCCCTCACAAAGTTTAAAGGCTTTGTGTGGCTTAGAAAACCCTCTGGTACCTGTCCTTTCATATTTCTTACCAAATTTTTGCCTTGCAATTTATACTCAAGTCATTAGGAAATTCATTCATTTCTTAAATAGGTCAATGTTTCCCTTATTTTCTGAACCTTAAGACACAGTAAATTTCTTCTCTACACACTTTCTACACACTTTGACTCCCTATCATTCCTTCATGTATCAGCCTAAATAAAATTCCATTCATAGCACCTCCCTCCTCCCAGGAGACAGCTCTTTCATGTAGGGTACTGGCAAGGTACCAGTCCATTTGCTGCCCGCACAATCTTATGCCAATGGAAAACTCATGTATCAGCTGAACTAAACACTGGGGGCTGAGACTTTTCCAGTCACATCTTTCTCTAAACCCACTGCTCTCCTAATGACTGGAAGAAAAGGTGGAGAGGGGAAGGTGGTGATTTTCATATTAAGTCCAATTCTGTTTCTTTATAAAGACCTATGGAGAGGACTCTAGTACCAAATTTTGAAGACTTTAGCAAGTCAGCTGGAGAAGGCAATGACAACCCACTCCAGTACTCTTACCTGGAAAATCCCATGGATGGAGGAGCCTGGTAGGCTGCAGTCCATGGGGGCACTAAGAGTTGGCACAACTGAGTGACTTCACTTTCACTTTTCACTTTCATGCATTGGAGAAGGAAATGGAGACCCACTCCAGTATTCTTGCCTGGAGAATCCCAGGGTTAGAGGAGCCTAGTGGGTTGCAGTCTATGGGGTCACACAGAGTTGGACACGACTGAAGTGACTTAGCAGCAGCAGCAGTATGTCAGCTACTTAGAATATTTTTGTCTTTTCTTTGGGGTACATATTATCAATTGTAGAATTACAGAAATGCTGTCAACATGTTGTTATATTTATTTAGTGTCTACCACTTATATGATACTTTTACTGTTTGCCACAGTGCCAGGTACATAGGACACATTCAATAAATATATACTGAATGATAATCAGAGAAGTAAAATGACTAGTTCTAAATCATAAGCCCTGTTTGGCTGTATAGTTCCTGATTTAGTAATCATGTATTAGTGCTCAGTCACTCAGTCATGTTCGACTCTTTGCAACCCCATGGACTACAGCCCACCAGGCTCCTCTGTCCATGAAGTTTTCCAGGCAAGAATAATGGACTGGGCTGCCATTTCCTTCTCCAGGGGATCTTCCCAACCCAAGGACTGAAACCAAGTCTCTTGCATCGGCAGGCAGATTCTTTACCACTGTGCTACCTGGGAAACCTTTAATCATGTACTAATAGTATGAAGAACAAAATGTATTATGAATCGTTATCTTCTTGGTTAGTAATAACATCCTTAAAAGCTCAGTTTTACTCAAGTTAATAGATACCACAGCTTTATAATAAAATATTTATCATATGTACAGTACTATGAATAAATGTACTTCACTAAATTCACTTATGGAAGAAAATACTTCTTGGTAGGCCTTTTTCAAAACATCCAGGAAAGCCAAGAAAACAAATCACAAATGACAGAATTTTGGAAAACACAACTTACCCCCACGCCCAAAGTTTGCAATCTCATTTGGGCCACTATTGCTATTGTTTACTGGCAAGCTCGTGGCTGGCCATGAGTCAGCAAGCCATGGATAACTGGGATCACCAGCATTTAGAAGACCTGGGCGGCTAAAACAGGAATTAAATAGAAATCAGTCCATAGAACTCTATGAGAGATTTGCACATCTGTCTCATGAACTACAGTGGATTAAAGAATTTAAGATTTTAATTCATTTTCAAATTGAAATCTGGAGGCTCTCAAGAACTAAGGAACTTTGTCAATTCACTAAGGCTCTGTATAGATCACCCCTGTCAATGGAAGCAGAAGAGTCCTGTCTGGGATTTTGCTGACATCCAAATGAATTCAGTTGTCTTCCCTGAAACTGGTAGGACACTGGTAACATAGCAGCATCCTGAAACAAGATCTAATGATAAATTGGCACCTCAAGGGAACAATTGCTCAGAATGATTGCTTAGTACCAGCCATTTCCAGGACTTTGGGCTATTGCTCCTTCAATTCCTGCAGCTCCCATATTTATCTGTCCCCTATAGGCTGTAACCCCTGTTATGAGCCCTCATGGTTGATTTAGAGGCAAGGAACTTAAGGGAAATAAATGAAGAGTATTTATACTGTTCCATCAATAGTACATTTTCAGGTTCTCTAAATTTAAAGTGTTAGGAGAATATGAAAGCATTTTAGGGTGATAAAAGATCCACTGTGGTCTGATCTAGTATGTGCATATCATCTATGAATAAAACTTCTTTTGCATCATATTCAATAAAGAACTCCTATCTTTAATGTAAAAATGGGATTCTGATCCCTTTCCAGATTATTACCATATTTTAAAAGATATAGCAACATCTATAATTGTCGTACTTTTTTTTTTTTTTAAACTGATAGACCCTTGGTGATACAATCCTTAAGAGAAACATGTGTTTCTATGGAAACTGCAATAAGAAGATCCAACTGCTTTCTGGCTACATCCACCAGCTCTCATTAGACCTAATCTCTTTTTGCTAAAATATTGATTAAATGGGAGATTGGAAGTTATTACCAGAGCCTAATTACAATATCCATATCGGCAAAGGGAAATTAGATGAGGATATATGGGTTTGTTATCAGTTTTTATCAATTTCAATTGAGTATCCAAAGTTGTGGAATCCAGTCCTATCAATCTACAGCCTATTCATCATCCATGAATCATTTACTTTGTGATCGATTATGTGTAATTGTTCACTCACAGCAATTTGGTGAGAACCAATAAGGAGCCTTAAACAACAGCAACTTCATTTGCTGATGTCTAATTAATGCAATAAACATCCTGCTAACAAATGAACACATTCCTTGTGATATTTACTACTAATTTCTTCAGGGGCATCTGGGAGATATGAAACATCTGGACTTGATTCCTCTAAAGTGCACAACAGATAGATCATTAAACCTTGTTGTAAGCTGTTTAATTCCTTCTAGAATTCTCAGACTTATAAGCGATCATTTATAACAATAATTGTCTTTTACTGTGTAGTTTCCTCAGTCCTGATTAAAAATAAAAATAAAAAATCTCCTTGGTATACCTTCCATTGCTCATTAGTCCTCCATCTCCTCTTTGAAATGTAACTGTAAAAAAAAAAAAAAAAAGAAACACATACAAGTAGTCAATATTAATTACAATTAACAACAACTACATATTGGCCCTTCATTTAGAGTGGAAGCCCCTGGGAATTATAGCAAAATATAATTAACATAATTGCACACATAGTAAGAAGCAGTGGTTTGGCCTAAAGCTAAGCCATCATTTGTTCCAACTTAATAAGACATCTAAAAATTCTTCAGGCCAAACACATGGTTAAGTCAAAGGGGCAATTTTTATTTGTATGTCAGTTGGTACATATATGGTATTGGAAGACTGACATGCATTAACAAAGAATTATCCCATCGTGACTTTTAATGCTAATATACAGGTGTCCTAATTAGAGGGCAAAATGCAAACTGCACAAAATAGAAATGGAAACAGGATAGTTCAAACAGGTAATATTCTTCTAATAAAACCAGTGAAACAGGTACAGATTGGAAACCTATTCTTCTCCATCACAGGTCCTTTTAGGGATACTGAGAAGCACTATGAGTTGAAACACTACAATTACTGTATAATAGACATAAACTGTAGTGAACAGAGAATACATAATGTATTGAACACTTTGCTTCATTTTCCAATCCTTAGAAAAATAAGACTTTCAACTTATTGAATATATTCCCATTGTATGTAATGATTATACAACTTAAGTCCTTTTTAAAACTACGGAGCATATTAGCAACACCAACGAGCATCCAGTAAAGCCACAGTCAGAGAACCCACTCCCTCTGGTCACCAGATTTCATTCTACAAAGCTAACAACATGAAAGTGGGTGTCAAGGATTGGCAAAGAAGATAAACATCAGTTTGGGTCCATCATCTCTCACCCACAGCCTTTGCAGCTAAGTTTGTTTGGGATTAAAATGCTTCAGATCTGAGATAGGTAATATGATGCGCACTGCACAGAGGGTCTGAGACAGCAACTGTATTCAAAATGATTAGTTTTGCAATGAGATGTGAATATTCACAATTAGTGGAACAAAGTCTATACATGACTTCATATTATTTGGGGTCAAACTTTGCCACTTAATTACCTAACTAGAAAATCATTGGGAAAAATTTGGTGTTTAGAAGTTTATGGACTGCACAATTGCAATTCTGACCAAAATTGATATGCATCAGCTAAACCAGTCCCAGGGGATGAAGGAAAAAATATCATTTCACAGCTGTGAATTCAACATATCCTATCTTTGGAAGACACTGAATATATTTACTATGATTACTTTGTGAGAAAAGTGAAAATAAAATTTTATGAATTGATTCATATTTTTAATGAACTTGCTACTTAAACTATACACAAAGTACATACTTTCTCATTTGGATAATCTCTCCATAATTCACCTGTTTCTTAAGTTTGAGCTAATAAGTATGATCACTTTTTAGATTTTATAAATTTCTAGATGTAGTTCCCCTCCCTAAGGTTGTCTAAGAATATATCTATTCAGTTCAGTTGCTCAGTCGTGTCTGACTCTTTGTGACCCCATGGACTGCAGCACAGTAGGCTTCCTTGTCCATCACCAACTCCCAGACCTTACTCAAACTCATGTCCATAGAGTCAGTGATGTCATCCAGCCATCTCATTCTCTGTCGTCCCCTTTTCCTCCCACCTGCAATCTTTCCCAGCATTAGAGTCTTTTCTAACGAGTCAGTGATTCCCATCAGGTGGCCAAAGTATTAGAGTTTCAGCTTCAGCATCAGTCCTTCCAATGAATATTCAGGACTGATTACCTTTAGGATTGACTGGTTTGATCTCCTTGCAGTCCAAGGGACTCTCAAGAGTCTTCTCCGACACCACATTTCAAAAGCATCAATTCTTCGGTGCTCAGCTTTCTTTATAGTCCAACTCTCACATTCATACACGACTACTGGAAAAATCATAGCATTGACTAGATGGACTTTGTTGGCAAAGTAATGTCTCTGCTTTTTAATATGCTCTCTAGGTTGGTCATAGCTTTTCTTCCAAGGAGCAAGCGTTTTTTAATTTCAGGCTGCAGTCACCATCTGCAGTGATTTTGGAGCCCCCCAAAATAAAGTCTGCCACAGTTTCCACTGTTTCCCCATCTATTTGCCATGAAGTGATGGGACAAGTTGTCATGATCTTAGTTTTCTGAATGTTGAGTTTTAAGGCAACTTTTCACTGTCCTCTTTCACTTTCATCAAGAGGCTCTTTAGTTTTTCTTCACTTTCTGCCATAAGGGTGGTATCATCTGCATAAATGAGGCTATTGATATTTCTCCCAAAAATACTGATTACAGCTTGTGCTTCATCCAGCCTAGCATTTCTAATGATGTACTCTGCATATAAGTTAAATAAGCAGGGTGACAATATACAGCCGTGATGTACTGCTTTTCCAATTTGGAACCAGTCTGTTATTCCATGTCCAGTTCTAACTTGCTTCTTTTCCTCCATACAGATTTCTCAAGAGGCAGGTCAGGTGGTCTGGTATTCCCATCTCATTTCTTGAAGAATTTTCCACAGTTTGTTGTGATCCACACAGTCAAAGGGTTTGGCATAGGTAACAAAGCAGATGTTTTTCCGGAACTCTCTTGCTTTTTTGATGATCCAGTGGATGTTAGCAATTTGATCTCTGGCTCCTCTGCCTTTTCTAAATCCAGCTTGAACATCTTGGAAGTTCACGGTTCACATACTGTTGAAGTCTTGCTTGGAGAATTTTGAGCATTACTTTGCTAGTGTGTGAGATGAGTGCAATTTTGCGGTAGTTTGTGCCGTCTTTGGCATTGTCTTTCTTTGGGATTGGAAATGAAAACTTACCTTTTCCAGTCCTGTGGCCACTGCCATATTTCTCTTATGGCATCATAATTAGGCAATATCATCATCATCCAAGGGTTTATCAGGAATTCATGGGGCAGTGCTTTCAGAAACATCTCATTGGCACCTAAAGTACACTGCTTAATGAAGTTTTTAGGTATCTTCTCAAGTGCATTACAAGACAATCCTGACAGAGCCTTTGCACCCGCCCAGGACTGGCTATGAAGAAGATGAATACTGATCATGATCATTAGTCTGCTTTGTGATGGACTCCCTTAAGTGTTGGGAATCAACAGTCAGCTGTGTGTCCATACCACATTGGGTCCCTTTAATAACTGTTTTTAGCAACAACAACAAAAATAACAAATTGATCTGAAACAATTATTGAAAAAAAAATCACTGGTGGCATTAAATAAAGGTCTGATTACGTTGGAAAAACACAAAATGTGAAAACAGTGCAGCTAATTAACTTTCCATCTGAAGTGACTTTCTAGTATGTGGTTTTTTAATGGACTATCAAGTGATTGTTTTACTCTGATAAAAGATGGCTAAGATAATGTTGTGAATATCAGCAGACATGGATGGGCTACACCTCCAAGTGTGTTGTTTAGGAGATATGAGGGGAGAAGCTGAGCATTTCTAATTTGGATGCTCTTTTTTCCTTACCCAAATTTTCTGTTACTGTCAGAGCAAAAATTAATATTAGAAAAAAAGAAGCCAAGGACAACTGAACAAAAATTAAGTTGTATTTAACTTTATGTACTTACCAATGTTAAATTTTTCATAAACTGTAAATATTAAAGTACTAAGATGCAACACTCAAAATCTTATCCAAAGATATCATTCAGATGCTGGTCAGCACATGGAAAGATGATCAGCATCATTAATCATTAAGGAGATGAAAATTAAAACTACAATAAGATGTTACCTCACACCTGTTAGGTTGGTTTCTATCAGGAAACACAAAATAAGCATTATTGAGAATATGAAGAAATTGAAACCATTGTGTACTGTTGGTGGAAGGTAAAAGCCATTTTACCTTTAGTTGAAAATACCATGTTTGTTTCTCAAAAAGTAAAAAATATAATTACAATAAAACCCGGCAATTCTACTTCTTGATATATACCCAAAAGAATTGAAATCAAGATATCAAAGAGATATTTGTACATCCATGGTTACTGTAGCATTATTCATTGCAGCTAAAATGTGGAAGCAAACCAAGCATCCATTGATGGATGAATGGATAAGTGTATACACAGATACAATGGAATATTATTCAGCTTTGAAAAGGAAGCAAATTCTGACATATGCTAAAACTTGGATGTACCTTGAGGACAATATGTTAAATGAAATAAGCCAGTCACAAAAAGACAAAACCTGTAAAAGTCCATTTATATGAGGTACACAGAGTAGTCAAAATCACAGAGACAGAATCACAGAGACAGAAAGTAAAATGTTGGTTGTGACAGCTGGAAGGAGAGGGAAATGGGGAGGCTGTTTACTGGGCAAAGGTTTTCAGTTTTAAAAGTTGAAAAAATTTACGGAGATGGATGGTGGTGATGGTGCATAACATCATGAATGTATTCAATGCCTCTGAACGGTACACTTAAAAATGGTCAAGATAGCAAATTTCATGTAATGTGTATTGTACCACAGTAAAAAAGTTGGGGAAAAAACCTTCAAACATTCATTGAGGTTTATTTACAGATGTGTTACAGTATGGACTCTATAGTATTGTCCATGTTTACGAACTGAGAGTGAAATGCTGTGAGTTAAAGAATTTTAAGTTTCAGAACATTCAAGATATATTCATTTTCTACTTTTATATAAATCACTAAACAATTTCAAATCTGAAAATAGACTGTTCAAAATAGTTCTTAAAGACATTTATGTTTGTGCCTCTTCATACCAACTATACAGAGGCAAAAATACAGTCATTATATAAATAAATAATTGACTTAAAATGGCCTATGGACACAATTTGATATATATGAAAAACTTTAATTTTGTGTTTCTATCAGGAGAAAACAACAACAACAACAACAACAACAACAAACTTACATAATAAAGTTGAATATTTCTCTTTTTTGAAGCAAGGGAAAAAGAGTATACTTTTTCTGGTTTCCTTTTCTTCCCATGCTCCAAAAATTTTAGATTCGTTCCATTTTGAAAAGCAGACCAAAAGTAACTGAGTTCTATTAGACTGTGAGATTAAAAACAGATGAGAAAGGATAAACAATTAGATCTCCTAAAATGGAAGTCATATTTGGTGTTTTGATCAACATTTTGTGTGTGTGTAGAGACAGAGAAACATAAAAATAAATGCCTCAGGAAATTTGAAAGCTGTTTTGAAGTAGCTCTCATTTCAGAGGTGCTGAACTACCCTAAAGCTGAAAGCAAGAGGGTAGAGAGGGTAGGTGGTTGAACAGTCTTGCTCTAGTCTCAGTTTTGATAATGATAGTGTAGTAACTCTGTGCTTGTCAAAATTTACTTTGAAATAAGTGAATGTTTTTTACCAGGCGTTTCTGATAATATAAAAAATTGAGAACTTTGAAGGGAGCAACACAGAGTGCACAGGAGTTTTTATTGCTAAAACTGTCTGACTAGAGCTAAGGCTTCCAAAAAGCTCCATAGATACTATACTCTTAACTGTTTTAGAAATGTATTAAATATTCTGAATTTATTGCAGCATTTATGAAAGATAGAAGGTAAAGAGATTTTGCAAGTTCAGATCATATACAAAGTACCTCTACTATTATCTGTCAGGATTAATCCTAATCTCACACGTGCTAGCACTGAGGGGGAAGGGAAATATAGCTACATGGAAAATTGACATTTTGAGGTAAGGAAGCTTTCAGACTGCCTATCTCTAGTAGGCCACATTTTCCCAATCCAAATGGAAACTTTAATGTTGCCAGCCAAGCCTCATTCCCTTGCCTGATAAACTATTTCTCAACTATGAATGTAGATTAATCCTCTTTTAATAAGCCTTAACTCAAGCCCAGATAATCAGTGTATAAAAATTCCATCAAATCTTTTAGCTGTCTTAGGATGGTTTTGTCAAACAATTTCACCAATGATTTAAAACCTATAAATGAAGTGTTTGGTATTTCATAATTTGCTCACTCATTAAATTATTTATGTTTACTGAGTTTAATCAAATCTGTCATCCTCAGAGGTCATAGTCATAAAATAGAACTCACCCCTTTAAAAGTGTGAAACTTAGTTTACTTTCATTAAACAGTTGATAACTTAAAAATTATTGATAGAAATGACCAAACTAATGATCAGCATTAGTTTGAAAAGCATCATGCAGGCTTCATGAAGATCATAATATGACATACAGAATCCTCGTGAAAGCTATATGGCTTTATTCAAACTATATTGTTTCACCCTTCTATTCACAAACACCATTAACACATATAATCACACATTTATTCTAGATTCAAAATCATCTAATATTTTCTGCCCAAATATCTTCATGATTCTATTTCATCCTATAACAACTCAGGTAGTGAATATTTCTGGCAGTCAGGAAGCTCACATGCAATGGCAAGCACTGTTAGTACTCAATGAAGATCAAGATAAATAACATTGCATGTTACTCTAGAAAAAAATAAAACGATTTCATGTAGAATATGAGACAGGGGAATACATTTCTCATTCTAGCTGCCCATCTTTGAGCCACGAGCAAATCTTTTGTGCATGTTTGTGTCTGAAGAATTTAAACAAAGAATAAATGGGAAAAACCTGAAATAGGAAGCTAGTAACTTTGCCCTGGGGAAATCGCCATGTTCTGCTGTGTAAACAATCTAAACTTTACATTCAGGCCAAATTCTCCTCTCAGATCATTTCACTGTATAAGTTTACATTTGATTCCTGACAGTTGCTTTCACAATCTAAGGTGCTGATCCACTGGTGTTCTATGATCAATATGTTAACTCTTCTGAATCATAAGAAAAATATCAACACTGAATAGCGTGTCATTTTTTTTTACCTTTCTTCTAAGCATTCAAATATAATTTCCACATGGAGATGGAGAGGCAAAGATTAACCACAATAAAAATCAGTAGGTGAGCTTTTGCCTATAGAGTGAGTGGAAGGCATCCTGTAAGACTTGGGTTTCCCACCCTGCAAAGGATTTCTTCTCGCCACTAGTTAAAAATCTTCCCTATGATGGTTAAAATCTACCTGTGATATTAAGAAGACTTGGAATGGAGTAGAAAAGGCAAGTACTGAAATCAAATTCAACCTACATTTCAGTTCTACTTGGGAATTCCCGGGTAGCTCAGTTGGAAAAGAATCTATCTGCAGTGCAGGAGACCTGGGTTCAGTTGCTAGTTTGGAGAAGGAAACGGCAACCCACTCCAGTATTCTTGCCTCGAAAATCCGGTGGACAGAGAAGCCTGGTGGGCAACAGTCCATGGGGTTGCAAGAGTCGGACACAACTTAGCGACTAAATCACCACCTCAATTCTACTTAGGATCAGCATTATTAAAATGCAGGTTTCTGAATTTATACGAATTGCAGCAGATGTTGAAGTATAATCTAAGACCACATTTGGGGTCTAAAGCAAATGAAGTCATCTTTTGTTATAAATTAATTTAAATACTGATCCCAATATAGACTTATGTTTCTCTGAAAAAAGTTATCACTGGTATCATAAATCAGTAAGAAAAATTTGAAACTACATAGATATTCTGTTCAGTCGCTCAGTCGTGTCCGACTCTTTGTGACCCCGTGGACTGTAGCCTACCAGGCTTCTCCGTCCATGGGATTCTCTAGGAAAGAATACTGGAGTGGGTTACCATTTCCTTCTCCAGGGGATCTTCCCGACCCAGGGATCGAACCCGGTACTGTGTAGTAAAAAGTAGAAATGTTAGACTTCTCATTTTCTGAGTAAAATTATATTGCTTTAAGGTTACCAGTTTTGCATTTCATACTTGTAAATTATAAGATTCCCACAGAAATTTCTGTGAAAACCAAAATATAAACAGAACCATTACACATAGACTATTTTCTTGATAACTTTTATAAAATACTTCAGAGAAAATTAGCCCTGTATGAAATCTCTGTGCTCTTAAAACAGATCATTAGCTCATGAATCAAATATCATAAATTCAAACGTATGATAAACAAATACTACATTAATATGCCTATTTACAATCCTCATATTCTTTAAGCTGTAGAAAGACAAGAATATAAAAATTCCAGAAAGTGGAGGTCAGGATATTTATGGGGGGAAATGTGTAGAGAATATTACCAAGTCAGATATGCAGTCCTGAGTACCTGTAGTGTGGGTTTTCATTTGCTTCTCACCTAGAAAAGAACAGCAGTTGCTGGAAGGCAAATTTCCAGCTGAAGGTGAATCCATTCTGAGAGTCAGCCATCTATCAATTAAGGATAAAGGTTCAGAAAGCCTGCTCTGTGGCTTGGCCTGATTCCAAAATATTTGAAGGGCATAGCACCTTCTGAGTTAGCAGTTCTTCTACAAGCAGATGGATATCAATCACAATGAGAAATGACCACAGGAAATGTGCTATTCTTGTCCAGCTCAAAGACCAACAGATATTTTCCAATCAAATGTAAAGAACTGCTCTTTTTAAAGAGAAGAAGAAAGAAAAGAAGAAAGGCTCTCTGACATGATTTTACAAAAAACATAACTACTAATTATGAGAGTAATGCTATTTGGAAGAAGTGAATGAAAATCCTACAGAGGGTAAAAATGCAACACTCCAAATGTGGCACTGAAGTGACTAACATTGTCAGTCTTTTATTATTTTCACTAAAGTCAAACAAAGAGATAAACACAAAAATAGTCTTTGATTTATATGAGCATGTCACAGAGATGAAACAGAACACGGTGACTGACTAAACACACAGGTAAACGGACAATATCTTCAAGGAATGAAAGCAGGGGACTGGACTGCAAAACAAGAAATTACATTAAAGCATCATTAATGTTCATGACTCTGACACTCAGCAGTCATTGCCCAGCATCCCTTTCCAGGAAGAATCCTTCATTGGCAGGGTGATAAAGCACTCAGATGACAAAGCATAAGGAAGCAGGCATCAGCAACCAATAAGAAATGAGAATGGCACAGCAATAGCAAGTCACAAAGTATGGAAACCCTTCTGCAATGAATATACTATACTATCTTCTCTAGTCCTGGGAATATATTCTAACCAGTAACTAACAAACATTATTTCTACAAAGTTATAGTCATGAGCCGCAATGTGATCATCAACTGATCATATTTAAATACTATTCCATAACAAGAAAAACAACCAAATGGATGCTGTTTCTTTCATTTTGAACTATTCTCAAAAGCTTAGATGCCTACAAGTTACAGCAGCTGATAAGCTTAATAAGTAATGAAGCCTCTGTCAAAAACACTTATGAAGACATTTATGCTTCTTATTAAAGTAAAACTTAGAAATAGAAGATGAATAAAATATCTAAAAGATTTTAAAAATATTTGTAGGACAATGATAAAATTGTTCCCTTGAAAATTCTAGAAAATGTAAAGTAATTGTGAGGCAATATTTTTTTTTTCTTTGTTAGAGAAAGTACTTAAAAAGAATGCAATTTAAACTTTAACTGAACATAGCTTCATTATCGAGGTCATTTTTCACTCACTGACTTGATAATTTTCTCTCTCTTTCTGCCTTGGATGTATTTTGAAGGTCATAACTTTGGACATCCTTAAAATTCCTGTTCTGGATTCAAAGAAAACATTTTTGCAAACAAGTAGAATATCTAGGATCTTATTTTTCTTCTTTTTCTTTTGCTTCTATTTGTTCTTTCTAAAATGCTCATTGGTCACTTTAAAATCGACATTCTATTTAAGTGACTAGTAAAACAAATCACGCCTCATCAGTTTCATCAATCCTGGTGAAATTTTTTGTTTTGTTTGTATTTTCCATCTGGGATACATTTCCCTTTGTAATCTGTATTGTAAATACAAAAAACTACATTTCAAATCTTTTCTCTTTTTTTCATGAGCATTTTAGGAACGCTCTTGCTTAAATACACTTCTCAAACATGGTGTCATAGCTTGCAAAGTCTATGTGTGTGTGTGTTTTGAACTATTGAGAAAAATGGCTAATTACTTTATTGGTGTGCACTCTTTTTATGCTTCCTTGGAGATACAGGCAAAAAGATGGCCTTATGGTCATAATGTGATATGATGAAGAGCACTGTATTAAAGCATGTTGTTTATAATGGTATAAATCAAGCAAAAAACACCCATTCATTCACTCATTTCATATTCCATTTCATTCCTTCCCTTGCATTTCATCATATTTCTAAAGCTAAGACATTTTCTTAGCTGGAAATAGCCTCTTACCAGCATAATTACTGAGTCCCTTTCTCTTCTTTCTTCGCCAATACAACCAGATGCTAAAACCCATCAGAATTACCCAGCAGGCACCACCAATACCAGCTATAAAAGCTGGTTGCTTCACAACATCAGTGATTTGCTCAGTTATGCTGTTATTGTTTTCGGTAATGACAACTTCATTTCGTCCCCCTATGGAAGAAACAATAGTGTTAGTGCTGGTAAATATTAAGGCCCAAAACCCCGCAAAAATACATATGCGCTGCACCAAAGGTAGAGAAGATTGTAACCTTCTTTGAAGCAGGTAATACTTGTTATGTCCTGACCCTGTCACAATTTACTGGTAAGCAGATTTTATAAGTTTCAAAGAAGAATCAAATCATAAGTTTGAAATATGATTAAGAACATTGCTCCTTTGTGTTTTGTTTTACTATGGACAGATTCAGAACCACTTCTTGATTTATTGCTTCATATATAAGTCTTAAACAAGTGTGTGAGCTGAAATAATAACTTTTCTTCAGTTAGGTAGAGCATTTTGTAAGACAATTCTCATTTAAAAAAAGAAAAGCAACTACAACATTTAAACTGGGTATTTGCAAATTACCTTTCCCCTACAGCACTGCCTAATACAGATGATCAAAATATTTCTCTTAATATTTTACCAAATAATTTACCTTGATCAAACATACTTTAATTTTCTGGAAGGTATTGAAACTGCTATATTAAATAATGATAATAAAATAAACATCTTTTCAGAGAAATTAGTATCTATAGTTAAAATCTCACAGAAAGATAAAACTCCTAAATGCCCTTAAAGTATCTGAACTAATTTGAAAATCCACTTGAAAGTTGGCTACAAAACAACTTGAAAATCCACATGAAAGTTAGATACAAAACAACTTGGAAATTAATTCGAAGGTCTATGTAACAAATCATAAATTTAAATCTAGACTAAGATTATTCTAGAAGTTGTCAGATTTCTGACAGTTTAGCCCTCTCAGACATAATAAAGACAATCTCAATCCACATTTTTAAAAACGTTTAAGACTCATGGAATTCTAACATTCCTAATGAGCAAAAATTTAGGTGCTTATTTAATAGATGAATGAATTCAGAAACTGGAACTTAAGTGAATTCTCATATTAATATCATATCTCATTAGTGAGTACACAAATAATCAAACATAAATCATAATCAAAAAATAAATGGCAAATTTCAGCATATCATATCAAAGGAACGTGTAATTCTCTTCTTTTAGTTATCCTGGCTGGCACTGTAACATACTGGAAGCTGCAAGGTCTTTGAAGTTCCACCTTTGAGTATCATCTCTGTCACTTCCTAGCTAGGAAAGCAGTGGGCTTATGTAGGGCACTTAATCTTCTAGAATCCCTGTTTCTGTTAGCTGGTGACAGTAGTGTTTATTTCATATATTTGGGAGGATTAATCCAGATGACGAATGTAAGGAGTGGACTTCACTGGTGGCTCAGCAGTAAAGAATCTGCCTGCAATGCAGGAGACGCAGGAGACCAGGAAGATCCCCTGGAGGAGGGCATGGCAACTCACTCCAGTAAGTTGCCTGGAGAATCCCATGGACAGAGGAGCCAGGCGGGCTACAATCCATGAGGTTACAAAGAGATGGACACGACTGAACGACTGAGACTTTACTTTTACTTTACTCCGACCTGAGTGGGTCTTAAGTAACTCTTAGCTTTACGTGGGCCATAATTTGAGTCACAGATTATAGTGCTCCTATTAACCTCTTTCCATGTGCATGTGCTCAGTTGTTCTTGCACTGCTGGCAGATTCTTTACCATCTGAGTAACCAAGGAAGCCCCAGGTAGGAATATAAATTGTAAATTATCTAGATGTGAGAGTCCTTCAAACCATAGGTGACTTGTTTACCAAGGTTTCACCTTTCCTCCAGAGAAGAATATTAGCCTGTATCTCCAGCCTCCCTTGTAGTTGAGTGCAACAAAGTGACTGAATATTGGACAATTGTACACAGGCAGATGCATGGTATCTCTGGACCAATCCATGTACCACTGTGACAGCACTTCACACTCTCTTTCCGAAGGTGTTGCAAAGAACAAGGGATCAGTTGTGGGATGCTGACCCTATGAGAGATAGTACACCATTGACTGGAAGGATCCACATTTCATGAAAAACTCTATGGAGTAGAAATCCCATCCTCCATTCTGCGAACCCATATTAGACTGACTATGAATAAGAAAGAAACTTTTACTTTCTTAAGCCAATCAATATGCCCATTTGTTTGTTATTTGTTGTTCAGCTGCTAGGTCATGTCTGACTCTTTGTGACCTTGTGGACTGAAGCATGTGAGGCTCCTCTGTCCTTCACTCTCTCCTAAGGTTCATTCAAGTTCATGTTCATTGAGTCAGTGATGCTCTCTAACCATCCCATCCTCTGCTGCTCACTTCTCCTTTTGCATTCCATCTTTCCCAGCATCAGGGTCTTTTCTAAAGAGTCAGCTCTTCCCATCAGAAGTCCAGTGTATTGGAAACTCACCTTCAGCAACAGTCTTCCAATGAATATTCAGGGTTGATTTCCTTTAGGATTGACTGGTTTGATCTCCTTGCTGTCCGAGGGACTCTCAAGCCTTTTCTCCTGCACCGCAATTCAAAAGTATCAATTCTTCGGCGATCAGCTTTCTTCATGGTCCAGCTCACACATCCATATATGACTACTGGAAAAACCATAGCTTTGACTATATGAAATTTTACTGGCAAAGTGATGTCTCTGTTTTTTAATTTGCTGTCTAGGTTTGCCTTAGCTTTCCTTCCAAGGAGCAAGCATCCTTGAATTTCATAGCTGCAGTCACCATCTGCAGTGATTTTGGAGCTCCCCAAAATAAAACGTCACTACTTTCACTTTTCTCCCTTCTATTTCCCATGAAGTGATGGGTCTGGATCACTTGATCTTCATTTTTTGAATGGTCGGTTTCAAGCCAGCTTTTTTACTCTCTCCTATCACCCTCATCAAGAGTCTCTTTACTTCCTCTTCAATTTTATTCCATTGGTGTGGTATTATTTGGATATCTGAGGTTGTTGACATTTTTCCTGACAATCTTGATTCCAGTTTGTGATTTATCCAGCTTGGCATTTCGCATGATGTACTCTGCATATAATTTCAATAAGCAGGGTGACAATATACAGCCTTGTCATACTCCTTTCCCAATTTTGAACCAGTCAGTTGTTCCATGTCCTGTTCTAACTGTTGCTTCTTGACCTGCAAACAGGTTTCTCAGGAAACAGGTAAGGTGGTACAGTATTCTCATATCTTAGAGAATTTTCCAAAGTTTGTTGTGATCCACACATCAAAGGCTTTAGTGTAGTCAATGAAGCAGAAGTAGATGTTTCTTTGGAATTCCCTTGCTTTTTTCTATGATCGAACAGATGCTGGCGATTTGATCTCTGGTTCCTCTGTCTTTTCTAAACCCAGCTTGTACATCTGGAATTCTCGGTTCACATACTGTTGAAGCCTAGCTTGAAGGATTTAAAGCATAAACTTACTAGCATGAGAAAGGAACACAACTGTACAGTGGTTTGAACATTCTTTGGCATTGCCTTTCTTTGGGATTGGAATGAAAACTGACCTTTCCTATTATAAGCCAGTGCTGAGTTTTGCTGACATACTGAGTTAAACACGTTAACAGCATAATCTTTTAGCATTTTAAGTAGTTCAGCTGGAATTCCATCACCTCCACTAGCTTGTTCACAGTAATGCTTCCTGAGACCCAGTTGACTTCACACTCCAGGATGTCTGGCTCTAGGTGAATGACCACATAACCATTGTTATCCAGAGTATTAAGATTTTCTTTTTGGTATAGTTTTTCTGTGTATTCTTGCCAACTTTTCTTAATCTCTTCTGCTTCTGTTAGGTCTTTACTGTTTCTGTCCTTCATCACGCTCATCCTTGATGTAATGTTCCATTGATATGTCCAATTTTTATATAGTCCAGTATTTCATTTCTGAAGTTCTTTTGTGTTAATTTCCAGATTTAAAAATCATCTTTACCTGTGTAGTAAACCTGGCTCACTTTCCTAATCTATCTGCTTTTAATCATTATACATATAAACATAGTCTAAAATGTATTTAAAATAAGCTCATATTCATATATGTTGACTGTGCTAAACACTAGCTATTACCAAAAAGAAAACACCTTATAGCAAAATCAGAAAAGAAAATTTGTCCTTCATTTGTGTAAAAGAGTCATAAAACATCATATTGAATATAGTGGAATATTTATGCTGCCCAAGGTGTATCCGTGTTCCTTGTACAGCTAGTATTTTTGAAACAGTGCTGTCAGTTGAACTAATTAGAGCACAGACATGGGATGTGTGCGACCTGTGACAGTGCATTGCTCTTTCAGACAAAAAAAATATAATGAAATATAATGTCTTCCTCCCATTGGAGAGTAATGAAGAACAAAACTAATTTGTTGGACTAAAAATTAATTAGACACATCAGATTCTATTGTACCTATTACTGTGAAAGTTTGCAGCTGTTCCACATATTATTACCAACTATGTAAGGTAAGCGTGAAATGGCCAAATGATTACAGAAACAAGTTACATTATTAAGCAAGATTATTGAGACTTTTAAGTCAATATGTTTATTATATGACATGGCTGTTTGATGCTTATATATGTAAATATATTTGGTTGCTTTTTTGTGTGTGCAATTGCAAAGAGAACTATGGATATTTTGATGTAAAAGTCATTTTAACAGTGGAAATGGCAGACAAAAGAACAATATTACTGTTAAGCCTGGGTGAGGCTGCTTATTATATTTATATAATATTTTAATTAAAGGTCCTTTTAATGTAGCTTTCTGGAATAAAAGCTAAGCTGACAAGGAATAGATGAAACAGTATATTGTCTGGCATAAGACAAACCTAAAATTATTGGCCATAAATTACATCAAATGCCAATACACGATTTAATTAAAGCAAAGGGGAAATGAGGAAGAGCTTGAGTTACTTCAAGTGCTGTTTCCAGTACTGAGTAGACAATAGGGAAAGCACAAATTGAAAGAGAAGAGGAGATTAGCCATCACTAAATCACTTTTCAACTAAGGAATAACAGTTGTGTAGATAAGGTTATCAGACAAGATGTTAAGGTAGATATGTGGGAGTAATTAAAGAAACAATTAAACAGTACAACAGCAGATATTAAAAAGAAATAAATCTTTCGAGGACAAATAGCCTTTTTCAAATTGAATTGTGCATGTGTGTGTGTTGTTTGTGTTTTTATTTCAAGTGGTGCAATTCTATTTTCTATAATTAGATCTTGGATAAGGTATATTCTATCCATATAAAGAGGACATAGAAATATTACTTATTATTTTATTTTTTATTTCATATAAAAATCTGAAAAATTGTACGATATATAAACAAATTACAAGGTACTCATTATCCACTTGATCACTCAATCTTTTTAAAATAATACGAGTATTTATTTATTAGCAAAGATAATAGAAAAAAAAAGAAACCATGAAAGGGAAATATAGATATTTGATAATCCCATTGACCTTTGATTTAGAAAAATGTATATGCTAGAGGGGCAGTGAAAAAAATGCTTTGCTTACTTATCAAGGATCTATCATAGAAAACTACACCTTTTGAAGTGTGTTAGTTGGTCAGTCGTGTCTGACTCTTTGTGACCTCATGGACTGTAGCCCACCAGGCTCCTCTGTCCCTGGGATTCTCTAGGCAAGAATACTGGAGTGGGTTGCCGTTATTTTCTCCAGGGGATCTTCCCAGCCCAGGGGTTGAACCTGTGTCTTTTGGATTACAGGCAGATTCTTTACTGTCTGAGCCACCAGCAAAGCCTTTCAAATATGTTTCATATTTTTTAAGTGAAAACTTATTGCTTTATTTCTTAATAACATATTCTAAATATTATTTAGAAAACATATAGAAATAAGAACGCATATCTATATCTAAATCTGTTAAATCATTTTGGGTGTATCTGTATTTCTTTCTTATTCCAATTTACTTTAGAAAATCTCAGAAGGGCCAAGATTATAGGCTTCCCTTAGGTTAAGAAATTAATTCAGTCTGTGTGACTAATTAAGAAAGGGAATACAATTTAAAGAAAAGTTAATACTATAACTTTTAAAAATGCTTTTATTATATAAAAGAAAGAATACTTAGAGAATCCAAAAATATTTAACATCATGAATATTTCACGCATGTGTGCTCAGTTGTGTCCAACTCTGTGCAACCCCATGGAGTGTAGGCTGCCAGGCTCCTCTGTCCATGGGATTTTACAAGCAAGATGCTGGAGTGTGATGCCATTTCCTCCTCTAGGGAATCTTTCCTACGATGGGATCGAACTACATTTCCTGCGTCTCCTGCACTGGCAGGTGGATTCTTTATCACTGAGCCACCTGGGAAGCATATGACTGAATGTTAAACCTCTTCATTTAAAATAATGGCTTTGTAATAAGAAACAACTTCCCAGATTTTGATAGTATGCTCTATATGCATCATTTCTGAAAATAAACAGAAAAGCATGGGGATGGCACATTTGCTTGCATCAAACTCCGGACAAGTATTTTTAAAATATATAAACTCGAGGAAGAATATTTAACAAGCTAAAGACAATGACAAATAAAATTAGGATGAACTGAAGGTATTTGCCTTTTGAAAGAATAAAACCACTCAGGAAAAAAAGATCTGCATTTATGAGGCTTTCTAGCCCCTTAGAGAGCTCAATCCATGCAGTGCTAGGGAGCTAGAGCCCAAGCTGAAAATCATAATTTTATTTGTAGGAGATGTCAGAGGGCAGCATTCACAGCAGCCAGTGTGACTAAAAATTAAGGGAGGGATCATGTGAAAGAGGGAGAGATAGGAGGGTAATGTTCTCAAAGATGTGCATAAATTCTCCTTCAGTGCTAGACTGAACTAGGAATTGTGCATGAAGAAGGACACTTTCATGAAACTCAAAAGGTAAAAGGCTGAAGAGGCTGATCAGACTCTCTCACTGCAGACACTGTAAAGTTTAAATTCCATCAAGTTAGGCAGATCAGATAAACACATTAGTCTTTTCAGTGAAAGCTCAGGGGCTCCATACCTTAGAAGTAAAATAAATAAAATGAGGTTTGGCCTGAAGTATATTATCAAAAGATAAATAGTCCACACTAGCAAAATGTAAAAAAAAAGCCACTGCAAGATCAAGATGATCAGCTAGTAACCCAAGTGCCTCTAGGTAAAAAACCAACACTCTTCAGAAGATCACAAAATTGTATAGTCTGTTACATACATTGTCAAGCACATAGTAAAAAATTGCCAGGTATGCAAAAACAAACAAAACAATAATAACAATCACACACACAAAAAAATGAGGAAACAATGACCTAAGATCAAGAGGAATAGTAATCAATAGAAACAGACCACGAGATACCATGGATATTTAAATTAGAGGAAAAGGACTTTCAAGCAGTCATTATAATATGTTCAATAACTTAAAACAATAGAGTTTATGAATAAACATATGGAAAATTTCAGAGGGAAATGACAAAATTCAAAAGAGAACAAATGAAAAGTGTATTATTTAAAGTGAATAATTCACTGGATACTTTCACTCCTGCCTATGTAAGAATACTAGGAGTGGGACATGCAATTCCACCATGAACTAGTAAAAGCCTAGGCAAAATACGTTAAATAAAAGCACAGAATTATCAGAACAGGGACATAAACTGGGAAAATTTTAATATATTCATAGCTTTCTATCTGATTATAATTTCTAAAATGTGATTCAGTGAAGGGGAGCCCAAAATAGCTGAATTGCATTCCTGAGTTAAAGAGATAATGAAACCCAGGAACATGAGTAATACAAAATATTATTTCTTAGTTTTATTTGAAAGACTGTTCCAAGTAAAATCAATAATAATACTTTGTATATCATTTTAAATTATTCAGATTGAAATTGAAAAAAGTAGGAAAAACTACTAGACCATTCAGGTACGACCTAAATCAAATCCCTTACAAATGTACAGTGGAAGCGACAAATAGATTCAAGGGATTAGATCTGATAGAGTGCCTGAAGAACTATCTACAAAGGTTCCTGACATTGTACAGGAGGCAGGGATCAAGATCATCCACAAGAAAAAGAAATGCAAAAAGGCAAAACGGTTGTTTGAAGAGGCCTTACAAATAGCTGAGAAAAGAAGAGAAGCTAAAGGCAAAGGAGAAAAGGAAAGATATACCCATTTGAATGCAGAGTTCCAAGGAGAGATAAGAAAGCCTTCCTCAGTGATCAGTGCAAAGAAATAGAGGAAAACAACAGAATGGGAAAAACAAGAGATCTCTTCAAGAAAATTAGAGATACCAAGGGAACATTTCATGCAAACATGGGCACAATAAAGGACAGAAACAGTATGGACCTAACAGAAGCAGCAGATATTAAGAGAGGTGGCAGAATACACAGAAGAACTGTACAAAAAAGATTTTCATGACCTAGATAATCACGATAGTGTGATCACTCACCTAGAGCCAGACATCCTGTAATGTAAAGTCAAGTGGGCCTTAGGAAGCATTACTACGAACAAAGCTAGTGGAGATGATGGAATTCCAGTTGAGCTATTTCAAATCCTGAAAGATGATGCTGTGAAAGTGCTCCACTCAATAATGCCAGCAAATTTTGAAAACTCAGCAGTGGCCACAGGACTGGAAAAGGTCAGTTTTCATTCTATTGCAAAGAAAGGTATTGCCAAAGAATGCTTAAACTACCGCATAACTGTTCTCATCTTACGCGCTAGCAAAGTAATGCTCAAAATTCTCCAAGCCAGACTTCAACAGTACGTGAACTGTGAACTTCCAGATGTTCAAGCTGGATTTAGAAAAGACAGAGGAACCAGAAATTGGCAACATCCGCTGGATCATTGAAAAAGCAAGAGAGTTCCAGGAAAACATCTACTTCTGCTTTATTGACTACGCCAAATCCTTTGACTGTGTAGATCACAACAAACTGTGGAAAATTCTTCAAGAGATAAGATGGGAACACCAGACCACCTGACCTGCCTCCTGAGAAATCTGTATGCAGGTAAGGAAGCAACAGTTAGAACTGGACATGGAACAACAGACTGGTTTCAAATTGGGAAAGGAGTATGTCAAGGCTGTATATTGTCACCCTGCTTGTTTAACTTATATGCAGAGTAAGTACATCATGAGTTATGCTGGAATGGATGAAGCATACGCTGGAATCAATATTGCTGGGAGTAATATCAATACCCTTATTTTGCAGATGATACCACCCTCATGGCAGAAAGCGAAGAAAAACTAAAGAGCCTCTTAATGAAAGTGAGAGACGAGAGTGAAAAAGTTGGCTTAAGCTCAACATTGAGAAAACTAAGATCATGGCATCTGCTTCCATCACTTCATGGCAAATAGATTGGGAAACAACACAAACAGTGACAGACTTTATTTTCTTGGGCTCCAAAATCACTGCAGATGGAACTTCAGTCATGAAATTAAAAGATGCCTGTTCCTTGGAAGGAAAGTTATGACCAACCTGCTAGCATATTAAACAGCAGAGATATTACTTTGCCAACAAAGGTCCAACTAGTCAAAGCTATGGTTTTTCCAGTAGTTGTGTTGGATGTGAGAGTTGGACTATAAAGCTGAGGGCTGAAGAATTGATGCTTTTGAACTGTGGTGTTGGAAAAGACTCTTGAGATTCCCTTGGACAGCAAGGAGATCCAACCTGTCCACCCTAAAGGAAATCAGTCCTCAATATCCATTGGAAGGACTGATGCTGAAGCTGAAACTGCAATACTTTGGCCACCTGATACAAAGAACTGACTCATTGGAAAAGACCCTGATGCTGGCAAAGATTGAAGGTGGGAGGAGAAGGGGACGACAGAGGATGAGATGGCTGGATGGCATCACTGACACCATGGACATGAGTTTTGGTAAACTCTGGGAGTTGGTGATGGACAGGGAGGCTTTGCGTGTTGCAGTCCATGGGGTTGCAAAGAGCTGGACATGACTGAGAGAATGAACTGAACTGAATTGTTGTTTTCAGTGTTCTGTTAGTTTCTGCTGTACAATGAAGTGAATCTGTTACCCGGATACATGTATCTCCTCCCTCTTTGACCTCCTGCCCACCCCACCCTTCCATCCCACCCATCTGGTTTACCACACAGCATCAAGCTAGGTTTCCTGAGCTACACAGTGGATTGATACACCCACTGTGGAGAATAATATAAAGTTCCCTAAAATACTAAAAATAGAACTACTACATGATCCAGAAATCCCACTACCAGACATATACCTTGAGAAATCCATAGTAAAAAAGACAGAGGCACTCCAATGTTCATTGGAGCACTGACTGTTAACAATAGTCAGGATACAGAAGCAACCTAAATGTCTATCAATAGATGGATGGATAAGGAAGATATGATAGAGATATAAACAGAATATTACTCAACCATTAAAATGAACGAAATTGGGTCATTTGTAGAGACTTGGATGGACCTAAGATTTATCATACAGAGTGAAGAAAGTCAGAAATTTCTATTGGTTTTTATTACATGCATAGAAGTAAAAGGTAAACCAATAGCTACATGCTTGAAAGGGAGGCAATGAAATTAGATTTTCTAAGATATAATATAGGCCAGTCCTAGAGCAATCATTGTAAAAAATAAGCATACTTATTAGTTCAATAGTGAGTATAAAATATTCTACAGAAAGTTATCTTATTCATCCTAAAGAAATTAGCAAATTTGGATAAATAAGAGTAAATTCAATTTAAAAAAAAAAGAAAGAGGAAAAGGGCAGTTCTAAGCTACAAATCATTCATGATCACATTGAAGATAATAAATACTCCAATTAAAAGCCAGAGATTTTCATATTGGATAAAAAATAAAGCTGAACAATATGTAATTTAAATAAAAGAAATGTACATTAAATACAGAGATATAGGAGTTTAAAGGACAGAAAATTTAAAAAACACCAAGACTTATAAGGTTGTACTAATATCAGAAAGAGTAAGTTCCAAGACAAAGAATCTCATGGACTGCAGCCTACCGGGTTCCTCCGTCCATGGGAATTTCCAGGCAAGAGTACTGGAGTGGGTTGCCATTGCCTTCTCCATAGCAGCAGCAGGAAATAAAATGGGGCATTTCATAATGAAAAAATATAAGTTAACTAAGACAACAATGCTAATATGTACTTAGTTAAAACAGAGTAGCAAAATACATGAAACAAAAACTTACAAACAAAAAGGAGAAATATACAAATCTATAATTATACTGAATTTTCAGGCTTTCTTATTTATTAAAAAAATAAATAAACAGAAAATAAGGACCTGAATAATACTACCAACTTATTTGACTGATATTTTTAGAACATTCCATTTCAAATTAGAAAAATAAAAATGAACCTAGTTTTTAAATGTACAAGGAACATTAACTCAGGTGAAATTCTGGGCTATAAAATAAAATATTTAAAAAGCTAAATTCATGCAAAACATACTTTCTGATCTCAGTGAAATTAAATTAGAAATCAACAAAAAGCTATATGGAAAATAGTAAAACATTTGGAAATTGAATAGCACATTTCCAAATAACTTCTGCAAAAATCAAAAATGTTTACAGAAACTGAAAAATGTTTTCAACTTTATGACAAATGGAAACACAACACATCAAATTTGTAAAATTCATCTGAATAAGTGTTCAGAGGAAAGTTTAAAACTTTAAATATTCACAATAAAGGGCCAAATCATTGATTTATTCTCAATCATTTCTATCTTAAGAAGCAACATTAAAGTAAACAGAAGAAAGAATATCAGAAATTGCTTAATTAGAAAATAAATAAAACTAACAAAGCCAAAACTTTGTATGTTGAATGTATTAATAAAATTGATAGATCCTTATCGAGATTCAAATTTGAGAGAGGGCGAAAGGAGAGAGAGGGTAGGTGGGCAATGAAAAAGGAGAATAGAGAGAGCATCAATCCACAGTATTTAAGAACAAAAGAAAAGTCATTACTGCTCATTCTTCAAAAATTACAGTTAAAGGCATTACAAAAATAAGGAGATATTGCTAATAAACGTTTAATAATAAATTCAACAATTGAGACAGATTAGACAATTTCATTGACAGGTAAACACTAAAAATCCATTTACCACATCCAACAGGGAAGAAAAAAATTGAATAAATATAAATTCATAACAATAAAAATAATTGACAGAGAAAACTCTAGGCACAGATATCATCACTGAATTCTGAAAGCATTTAAGGAAGAAATAGTACCAGGTCTACCAAAACTCTTACAGAATGTAGAGGAGGAAGGAATATTTCCAAACTCATTAAAGCTAGCATTCCTGATTCCAAAACCTGACAAAGACATTAGAAAAAAACTACTGATCAATATTCCTCATGAATGTAGATGCAAAATTCTTTACAAATGCTAGTATATAAGATCCAGGAGCATATGTGAAAAGCATAATATAAGTTCTGACCAAGTGGGATTTATCCCAGGAATACAAAGTTTATTTACCTTTGAATCTGTTCACTAGAATTTACCATGTTAACATAAGAAGAAAGAAAACATGATTATCTGAATACACTCAGAAAACATATTAAACTATTAAAACAGATAAATGAAGAAGTTAGTAAGGTCATAAGATAAAAGGATAACACATAAAATTAAATTTTTATATAACATAAAATAGTTGAAAAATGAAATTGTATAGATCCACTAATAATAGTGTAAAAAAACATTAAATACTCCAGAAAAATTTTAACAAAACGTATGTTAAGGTCATACACTGAGAACTACAAGATACTGTCGAGGAAAATAAAGATATATAATGGAGAGGTATATCATGTTCTCAGAGAGAAACAGACTATTAAAATAGTTAACCTTTTCAATTTGGTGTATAGATTCATGGCATTTTCAATCAAAATTCCAATATAATTTTGTAGAAACTGACATCCTGATTTGAAAAGTATATGGAAAAGCAAAAGATCTGCAACAGTGGAAACAATTTTGGAGAAGAAAAGGATGCAGTATTCACATTATTTGACTCCAAGACTTTCTATAAGCTATTAGTAATCAAGACAGAGTGGTTTGGCTTATGAAGACATATAAAGAAATGGAATGACATAGAGAATCCGGAATGGATGCACACATATATAGCTAACTGGGGAAAGGAAAGCTTTTTCAGTGAAAGATGCTTAGGTATTTTAGTTTTACATATGGAAACAAATAAACCTCAACCCTCAAACCACATGCAATTTCTTTAAGACAAATTATAGACCTAAGCATACAATCTAAAACTGTAAAGCTTCTGGAAAAAAATATCTGTTCTCTAGATGTAGGACACAGTTTCTTAGAAAGCACTAAACATGAAATAAAATTTTGATAAATTATACATCACATACATTTAAAACTTTGGCTCATCCAAAAGGCAATATTAAGTAAAGGAATAAGAAAGCCATAGATTGGGAGAAAATATTTGCGAAAAAATCTATGACAGCAAATGTATATAAAAAATGAACAAATAACTTTTCTTAATCAGTAACAAAAGACAAAGGGCACTATTTTTAAAAAGCAAAGACTTGGAACTTTTACAAAAGAAAACATGTGAATGGTCAATAAGCACACATGAAGCTGCCCAACATCATTAGTCATCACAGAAAACTGAAGTTAAAATGAGAGTGAGGGGACTCTTAACCTCACTGCAGTGATTATAATGACAGATGGCAATATCAAATGTCAGTGAGGATGTAGAAAATTTGGGAGTCATATTCTTTTTGAGTGAGAGTACAGAATTATACAATACGAAGAAATATTTAAGTTTCTTATAAACTCAAATACATCAGTGTTGATACCCAGAAATTCTAGGTCATCCTCCACAAGAAATAAAAACATATATCCTCAAAAAAACTAACACATTCTCTCAAGAGAAAAACAGACAAACAAAATATGTTCACACAATTGAATACTGCTCAGAAACAATATGTATGAATTGCATAATACATATATGTGAGAATCTCAAAAATACTACATTTAGTGAAGGAAGTCAGACACAAAATACTATATTCTGTACAATTCCATTTATATATATTTCAAGAAAAGTCAAACATAATCCATGGTGATAGGGAGCAATTTTCTATAATGATGACAGTAGACTGAACAGGGATTTCTTCTTTGGGATAGTTTATTTGGATCACAAAGTTTCTTTTGGCCTGTTTCTGTTTAATTTTTGACATTTCTCTGGCTAAGAGAAAGCATATAAATGTGAAACATAACACCCTTTTTCAATAACTGCCTCATTTCCTACTATATTTCAAAGGCATCAAAATTACAAATGAAACTATTGATTAAAAATAATTTTCAAACCAACTTTCAGCATTAGCTTGTGGATATCCTAACAGCATGAAAAACTGCTAAACTTTTTTGTTAGAAACTCTAGTCATAACTATTTGCCTATATGATATGTATCAGATTACTCAATATTTACCAAATACCCACTGTTGGGATGTAGATCCAAAAAAATAATCCACCTTGTTACCAGTTGACTGATTCTAAAGCACAGATTATATAGATTGGTACTCACCAATTATTATTGGCTGTGGCTCACTTTTTACTCCAACTCCTGCACTGGTACTAGCTGCAACCTCTACCCGGTACTGAATACCTGGGAATAATCCACCGATGATTACAGATCGAATGGCTGCATCCACAGTTTTGTTGATGTGGAACCGTGTTTCATTCCCTAGACACCAGATCTATAGAAATGTAAAGTGAATACCGAAAGAATATAAAGTTATCTTTCCTGGTAATTAGTTCATTATAATTGATTACATTTTTTGGTAGTGACCAGTCTATTTTCTAGGCTTATTTGTTAAGTGACAGTTTTGAATGCCTAGTCTGTTTATATATATATTTATGTATATTTGTGTGTGTGCATGTGTCTGTGCACATGTGTGCTTGCATGTGTGTGCATTAAAGGAAAAATAAAAGAAACTAAAACTATGCAGCATTCCTTTGTATTTTACAAGGAACACTGAATACTTCGGACTTATTTGATGGTCCAGTGGTTGAGTTCATGCTACCACTGGGGAGCCAGGGGCATGGATTTCATCCTGGTCAGCGAACTAAAATCCCGCATATTATTTGCAGTGGTAAAAAAATCCCCCCAAAACCCCAATCCACTGAATGCTCACAGAACAATGATTTGACTTCCTCAACACCTCTGCAAAGTCTGGAAAACTGTCCTTGGTTGCAAACAGTATTTAGGTATGGATTAAAATGCATAAATTCCTCTAGTTAATTCATTTATCAAGATTTACTATGCATATAATCTATTAAAATATGGTGATTATGAGTTGTAGTATCCAAAGTATATAGGTGTATATCTAAATAATTTATATTTCATTTAAGAAAATATTAACTTACACAGAAGTAGTTAACAAGATTAACTGACTAAAGTTATAGGTATTGACTGAGATAAAATTAAAGTCAATATTTACATTGACAGTAATAAATCTTAATATTGATCAAAATGTATCTACACACAAATACACATGCATGAGAATGAACAGAGTGGTAGGAGGTCTTTAAACACTGCTGTGAGGGACGTTAGGCTTGCATTTCCAATAAGATAAATTTAAAGTCATATTTTATTTTGGGATATTAAAATCTGGTTGTAAAATGTGTTGTAAAAAATTCTGTGTACACGTATTTGTATTTCTATTATATAGAATCTATAATCTGCATGGGGAGATACAAAGAGGAACATCCACAATTTGTTTCTGAAATAGGTAAATTAATGATACTTTTTCTTTAAATTAAGATAATGACTTTGAATTTCAGACTTCTTTTAGACTATGAAACCTAAGTTACTAATGGAGGAATATTTAACACTTACCAAAATATACACATTTGTACCAAAACAAGATAAACTCATATGAGTGAGAAAATTTACAACTTATGAAAACTTATCATGTTGTGAAAAAAATAAATATTTGAATAAATGGAAGTTGAAGATATTTAGTCCTAGATGATAAAAAAGTAAACTCCTAAACTAATTAAAGCAGAGACACACACACTGAGGTAGATAATTCTTTGCTTTTAAAACAATGTGTCAGTTCAGTTCAGTTGCTCAGTCATGTCCGATTCTTTGTGACCCCATGAACTGCAGCACGCCAGGCCTCCCTGTCCATCACCAACTCCCAGAGTTTACCCAAACTCATGTCCATTAAGTCGGTGATGCCATCCAACCATCTCATCCTCTGTCATCCCCTTCTCCTCCTGCCTTCAATCTTTCCCAACATCAGGGTCTTTTCAAATGAGTCAGCTCTTCACATCAGGTGGCCAAAATGTTGGAGTTTTAGCTTCAACATCAGTCCCTCCAATGAACATCCAGGACTGATTTCCTTTAGGATGGACTGGTTGGATCTTCTTGCAGTCCAAGGGACTCTCAAGAGTCTTCTTCAATACCACAGTTCAGAAGCATCAATTCTTCTGCGCTCAGTTTTCTTTATAGTCCAACTCTCACATCCATACATGACCACGGGAAAAACCATAGCCTTGACTAGACAGACCTTTGTTGACAAAGTAATTTCTCTGCTTTTTAATATGCTATCTAGGTTGGTCATGACTTTCCTTCCAAGGAGTAAGCATCTTTTAATTTCATGGCTGCAATCAGCATCCACAGTGATTTTGGAGCCCAAAAAAATAAAGTCTGACACTGTTTCCCCATCTATTTCCCACGAAGTGATGGGACCAGATGCCATGATCTTAGTTTTCTGAATGTTGAGCTTCAAGCCAACTTTTTCACTCTCCTCTTTCACTTTCATCAAGAGGCTCTTTAGTTCTTCTTCAATTTCTGCCATAAGGGTGATGTCCTCTGCATATCTGAGGTTACTGATATTTCTCCTGGCAGTCTTGATTCCAGATTGTGCTTCATCCAGTATGAATGTGTCTTAATATTTATAAAATTTCAGAATTTATGTGATTATGCTATTAAAAGCATTTATTCTTATTTTCTTAGACACATTTCTTTATAAAGTGATGGGAATAATTTTAAAAGAAATTCTTATGCAAATTTAGTCCATTTGTTTCAGTAACTTTACCATTAACTTAGGAAAACTGTACTTTAAATTTAACATTTTTTTCCCCTAGAAGTAATAATGTTTTGAATAAAATTATTCAGCTTAATTTCACTTACCAACTATGAATTTCTGGGGTGAGGTGGGGTGTATAGTTTTCTAATAGATCTACTTAGTATGTTATTGTCAGAATTCTATAAATATTAATGGAAAAAACACATAGTTTTGAATTTTTACAAGGTTTAATGATGTTTTACTCTCCCATGTGGTCTAATCATATCACAATTAATCAGAATCATTTCTCAAAGTTAGACAACTTGTGTTTCTCAAATGATATCTCTCAAATGATGGTAAAGAAACAATGGATATATGCTGTTTCTAAATAGCAACAAATGCATCAGTTGAAAAATGAAAGCTTTCTAAAATTTGTTTTTTCAATGGCTCCCTTTTCTCAGGGCTTCTCTAGTGGCTTAGTGGTAAAGAATCCACCTGCCTATACAGGAGATGTGGGTTCAATCCCTGGATTTATCCCTGGTGGCTGAGACGGTAAAGAATCCCCTTGCAACGTTGGAGACATGGATTCAATCCTTGGATTGGGAAGATCACCTAGAGGAGGGCATGGCAACCCACTCCAGTATTCTTGCCTGGAGAATTCCCATGGACAGAGGAGCCTGGAGGGGTCCATGGGGTCGCAAAGAGTCAGACACAACTGAGAGACTAAGCATACAGGTCTTACGTGAAATATTTTCCAGAACCTCAAGAACATGGTAAAATCAGACTTTAGAGTGGGAGATTGTACTTCCTATCTCTATCTCAACACCGCTGCTGCTGCCGCTAAGCCCCTTCAGTCGTGTCCAACTCTGTGTGACCCCATAGATGGCAGCCCACCAGGCTCTGCCGTCCGTGGGATTCTCCAGGCAACACTATACACCCACGAAGCATCTTTTTAGAGAAAAGATTTTAAAAATAGCTGCCTAAGGCCTGTGGTCTTCCCTGGTAGCTCAGTGGCAAGAATCTACCTGCAAAAGCCTGTCAATGCTTGTTAATGCAGGAGATGGGTGTTCCATCCCTGGGTTGGGAAGATTCCCTGGAGAAGGAACTGGTAACCTGCTCTGGTATTCTTGCCTGTAGAGTCTCATGAACAGAGGAGCCTGGCTGGCTACAGTCTATGGGATTGCAAAGAGTCGGAAGAACACGACTTAGCAACTAAACAACATAATCCCATTACACAGAAATCTAACAAAGATAAAGACAGTTTCTGGGATAGGGCTTCACTATCTACCCTCTACGCCATCTTTATGAATTCCTGAGGTTCTGCAACCACATTATATATATATATATAAATATATTTTATATAAATATATATAAAATAACCACTGCACTATTGTGGTTTACTTGTCCAACTGAGTCTGTGTTATTTGTGAGCTTGGATTTAGGTTCTATGAATTCTGTCATTTGCTTCTTTATAAGTCACACAAACATATATTTCTTTATACTCAAACTCAGTAAGAGGGCCACCAGAAATACTCCCCATCCACATGACCCCAAGACTTCTCTGGGAAGTTTTATCTGTGAACCTTCCTTCTTCATCCAGGCCTTACCTTATATTCCTGGATAATTCCATTCTGATGATCTGGAGGAGGAGGATCCCAGGAAACACTAATACTTGTGCTATTGTGGCTTCCAACAGTTAGCACAGTGACAGATTGTGGAGGGGCACTTGGGGCTGCAGAAAAAATCATTAGAAGAGACACAAAGTGTAAGTCTTAATGTGCATCAATGCTGCTTACTATGACTATAAAGACAAGATGCAAGAGGGTCTTGTTTCTAGTAGTTCTGAATTAACAGTGAGCGTTTAAGAAAATCCTTTAAATATAATGGATAGATTTAAAGCAAATAAAACAACTATACTAATATGTCCTCAACAATAAATTTAACAGTTAATATTCGAATTTGTATCTCCTATACGCCTAGAACGGAAGTAAGAGTAAGATTTAATTTTCACAATAAAAATAACATTCTCACACAAAAAAATTCACAGGAAATAAAAAAAACAACGCATCTTAGTTTTACAGATAAAGGAAAGGAAGGCTACTATAACAGACTTATCTAAGTCAAACAGTGAGGGAGAACTTGAACCAGGTATGTCTGATTTTAGAATGTTGACTCTTTGGACTCTAATAGGCTCCTCTTTGGAAAAACAAACAAGCAAAACAACAACAACACTGCTATCAAAAGTATTCTGAGAGGATGCATTCCAAAAGTTCGCTAGCCTTTATTTCTGAGTACTAGCATTACTGACTATCTTTTTGTTTTGTTTTGGTTTGCGTTTAATACATAAAAACAGAAACATAGTTATAAATTTCACCAACACAGAGAAAAGACAGTTTTGTTTTCATAATGAGAAACATAATTGATTGTTGTAAACTGATTCATAATTTAAGATTTGAAACTTATTTTACATTGATGGGCAAGGAACTCTGAAGATATTAATGGAAACAGTTCATGTTGGATCAAATGTGAAATGGACAGATTTTAATTTCCTACAATTTTCTTCCTTTATAATTTTTCCCATAACTAATTATAATTATACTAAGAAAAGATGAATAAGAAATAATTCTTGACTTCGGACTGTAGTAGTATCTCCTATCCAGTGAGTTTGAGAGCTAAGTCATACTAAGTTTCCAGGAAAACATCAATTCTCAGTATATCTCTGAGTTTAAGTCAAAAGTTGAAAAAGCAAATCAACGTACTAACCCTTGAAGCAAAAGTCATATAATTTTTATGTATGAAAGAATTTTTACATATAAGATTAATGTTTTCATAACTACATAATTTAGTTCTTTCAAAATGTGTACACTTCAATCATAAAAGATATTTAAAAGCTTACCAATAAAGTTTCCCATGTTTGATAAATTGTCACAGTACATTTCACTGAAGTATGGTCCATGTAGAAAACACACACAGACACGTTACCACAATACTGCTCTTTATTACTCCTCTATGTGATAATGCTGCTCTGAAATGTGGCACAATGACATAAATCCAACTGTTTGCCTCTGGCTTTGTAGTCATTAAGTAGAATATACTGAAAAGTAACACTTTAGAGAACTGGTTTCTCATTTCCCTTACTGCTGGCGTGGTGAGAACACGGTGCCTATTTCCTGACAGGTCAATTATTACTCAGAAGTGAAAGAACCCACTCATCGTTCCCAGACACAGCCCAGCTGAGTCCCATTTGTTCCCTTCAGAAGCCACAGAAAGAGGAGATGAACGTAAATCTAATGGTGACAAATGTCTATTCCGGAGGAAAAGTCTAACTGCAGTGAAATTGATTTTTGGAAGTGTGCTTCAAACAGCATTCTGTATGAAATTTACCCACCCCACTCATTAGTTTTATACATTTTCCACATAAAGCAAAACTTAATGGGAGACAAAGATCCTGTTATTAATTTTTAGTAATTTTTTCTTTATAAATCCTAAAGGTCAATTAATGATGCCTTTAAAAATATGCACTTCTGCCCATGTCAGTATATCACACTGTAAACCAATATGAAGATAACCTTTCTCTGTGTTGCTAATTATAAGATATATATAATTTAAAGCCTCTTTGGTTGGAGATATATACTTGTATGTTAGCATAAACAATCTACACATATTTTCTTAAGGTTGCTTTTATACTGATTTATATAAAATATGTTTAGAAAAAAGGCTTTTTACTTGCAGGATACATAAAATTAGCAGAGAAGCAGAAAAGGTGGGATTTACTATACTTTGCATATGACTTTTCGTACTTTGATGATACCATTCATCGCCAACTTCTAGTTTAGGAAAAGGAAAACTAGAAAATGGACTAGTTGAGATTATATTAATTTTATGTCCATCGCAGATTGATTTTAAACTATCTGCAACAAGATAAGTTACCAAGGGGAAATGGAGAGGGGACATCATTAAGAAGAATGCTATTGCAAACATTCAAATGGCCTTCTGGATTAGAAATTATGAATCCGACTGGCAGAGCTCATAGGGAAGGAGGCTTATAAAAGGGAATGTCATGGTTTACTACACCAGAAACAGAGAAGTGACAAAGAACATCCTGTGTACTTGAGTTTCCATTAGCCTGTCCTTTAATGAAGCCAAATGAGCTAAAGCCATGTGTGAAAACAAAAAGGGAAAATATTACAATCAAATTCCAGTGTATAGACAAACAAGAGTTGAAGCCAATGTTTCCTTAAGAAAAATTCAAACTACTTGAATGTCAGTTTGTAACCAAACAGGACCCTATGGTGCCTTCCTGGGATATATGGTACCTTCCTTATCCTCTGCTTTAGTCCCCCTCTCTGAAGTACCAAGATAGTATTTGATGCACATTTCCTGAGTTGTTTTACAGATGCAGAAAAGCTCCCACAAAATGGAAGATGTTAACTACTTGATGACCATGAGCACACAGCTCCAGGACTACTGGAGTATAAGGACTGATATTATTAACCACTGTGATTCCACCCTATTACCTCACCATCAGCCAATAAGAACTGTGCAGGAGCTGATCACAGACCCTTCGACTTGCCATCACCCATATCTGGCTTTACGCTTTGCTGAAACCTTTTGAGGAGGTCATGGCTTTTTAAGACATAAGCCACTCATCTGCTTGCACGGCCCTGCGATAAACCTTTCTCTGCTCTGAACTCCGACATTTTGGTATGTTTGGCCTCACTGTGCATCAGGCATACAAACCTGCACTAACAATTTTTGAGTTGTTAGATTCTATGAACTTCTCAGAATAAAAAAAGAAAAATGACACTTCTCAGGTTCACTTTTAGAATTCTCTATTGGTACTCTTCTAAGGAAGACGATAAAACTAGAACTTCAACAGAAGTTGATTTCATTATGGTTTAAGGTTGATTCATGTTAGAAATCTGAATACTGACCTTCTTCAGTAGTACGGACTGTTTTAGATTCACTATCCATTCCTTGGAACTCATTAAAATATGGTCGAACTTTAATTTCGTAAGTCACCCCCTTTTTCAGATTGACTAAGACAGCACTTCTCTCAGTTGGGACTTTGGCATCTAAATTCTGCCATGTTGTCGTAGCCTGCAGACCTGAAGTCTGACGGTACATCACTCGGTAGCCTTGAATAAACTGGGGTTGGCGATCAACCTGCAAGACAAAGCAAAAAGCTTTTGAAACCAAATAGAAGTGTCCGAGAGATGCCATGTCTTTCTAATTCATCACCCTGCTTCCAATATCCTCTTTCAGTTCTGAGTTCACATGATTCCAAGTTTTTACTTCCAAAATGAAGAGTGGAACTGCATCTTCCCCTGTTTAAAATACTTCATGATAGTTAAGATACTCAATTAATTCAAATTCTTTGGATTAGCACAAAGGCCTGTCAATATTTCTAGCTTTGTCATTTATCTGTTTGTCCTTCTACTGTATTCAACAATTCTCGTTTTGGTGGTTTTATATGTAGTGTTCTATTTGTCAGGAATCTCCATTATCACCCCTTGTTCATTCACTAATACCTTTACTCACTCAACCATTTTCTGAGTTCCTATTAAGAGGTGTCAGTTATTCTGTTAAACTCTGAGGATAAAAATGGAGAATGAAAGGACAGCCAGTCCCTGGCCTCCTGGTGCACAGAGTTCAGGTAGAAGGTGGAAATTATCTCATGATCACTCGAACAATGGGCAAGTTACATTCATAACAAACAAATACGATGTTTGTTATGATGTTATGAATGAGATGCACTAGCAGATAAGAAGGCCTAGAGTGGAGAGGAAATTGATTGATCAGGGAGACAGTTTCCCAGAAGAAGAAAAAGTGCTGAGATCTGCATGGAAAGTAAGATTTATACAGAGGAAGAAAAGTGGGAACAGCGTGTGTAAAATTCCTGTGGTTGGAGGAAGCATATAAAAGAGACTCAGAGTTGTGGAGCTAGAGCTCCTGTTTTAAAAGCATATGAAAAATTTATAGCGATTAACAAATATTAAATAAAAGACATCTATTAAGTTAACAACTTCAGGGTCCTCCAGTAGTCCCACTGTTAGCACACTTTAACAGCTTTCTTGATTCTTTCATTCATTTGAGGTACAGAGGATAAAGAGCTGTTTTAATAAAAATCTGAAAATTTGAACCTGAAAACTAGTATCAAAAATAAAAAAACAAGTTCTTGTTTTATATTTATTGAACACTTTCTATTGGAGTTTTATCACTGTCTCATTTCAGGGAGGGAAGGACTTCTAGCTTTTTCAACATTTGAATGTCCTGTTAATTTTTAGAAATGCTTGACTTAAATATAACTATCACAGCACCTTCTTCAATTAATATTCCATATGCTATAGTTTAATAGCCGTATTCTAAGAAGTCTTTAGCTTGACATATTTCATTGTCAAATAAAATGTAAAATTCAATGGAAATGAGATGGAGTAACCCTATTTTAGGAAGGCTGAGAAAAGAGAGAAAATAAAGAAGGTGATGATGGAAATGGCTATTTCAGTTTTTTTTAACATGTCTGTATCCAACTGTTAACACATAATAACACAAATGATGCTCTTTCATGTAATAACTTCTGGCATTTCTCTATTAGTTGCAGCATTTTAAAATATTTTTAAGTGAAGACAGAAAATGTACAAATACAGAACCTCAATCAAAATGCAGCGAGACAAAGGGCTATATTTTTGGTATGTAGAATGTCCATGCTAGAAAAATCCATAAAGTTGGATTTGCGTTAGCATGTGTGTTTCTAACTATAGCTAATTCCGGTTTCACAGATGAGTCTCAACAAGTAAGAATTCCTTCACCCACGTGACAGTTTCTAACTCTTAAAGATTTGTGGAATTAGTACTACACTTGTATGAGGCTATGTCAAAGCAAAGTAAGCTCAGTTCTGATAACCAAAGCTCACGATCTTTGAATCCTCATCCATGCTACCAGTTTGTGTTCATACTAAAGTACATATTTATCGAAGAGCAGAAGTTCTCTTGACATTATAAAACAAGGAAACTAAAATGCAGAAAGCTAAATTTATGAGAGAGATGCCTTTCATCATAACTGTCAATGTTCAAAAAAAAACCCTGTGGCATATGTTAAAACAACATTAAGCTTGCATTTTATAAACTTCTCTGCATTCACTTTAAAGGAATTTATATACTGAAAGAAAGACATAACTCACAATAATAGCTTGTTAATACTGAAAGAAGCAAGCTGTGTTTTTAAGAAGAACATTAAGCAGCTGTTTCCAGATGAAGGGAGTCTGTAAATCAGGGTAAATTGGTTTTATCCATGTTTGGTTTTCATTAATTAAGTGTTTTAGGACTTTATGAAGCTAATGTTTACTGCACAACACTGCTTTGCTCACTTCGGTGTATACTGCCTTCACTGTTGTAATGGCCTACTTAATAGCTAAATAACTTGATTTTGTGTGGTTGCTATACATACATGCTCTACATTCTTTTCAGAAGGAAATTTTGTTACAGGTGAAAGCAAAAATGAAAATGCTACATATCACCTGTTTAAAAACAGGTGAGATTATAATGAATACGTGTTCTACACTACTGATTTTGGTGAACCTTTTGACAAGTGATCACTTTCAAGTTAAACCATATGCTTGTCACTAGTTTAATTAACATTCTAATTAAAAGAAGGAAGATTTTCTTTTAGAGTCTATTATAATTGTGATGGGATTCCTCCGTGGCTCAATGGTAAAGAATCTGCCTGCCATTCAGGAGATACAGGAGAATGAGGGTTTGATCCCTGGGTCAGGAAGATCCCCTAGAGGAGGAAATGGCAACTCAGTCCAGTATTCTCACTCCGTCTATGGGAAAATCCCATGGACAGAGGAGCCCGGTGGGCCACAGAACGTGGGGTTGCAAAGAGTGGGACATGACTGAGCACTCAGACACACACAAACCATCTCCACAATCAGGGTTTGGCCACAAGACCATGGGTTTACTAAATTTAAAAAAATTGGTATTTTCTGAAATCTGAATGAAAGAGTATTGTCTTAGGAACATGTGAAGAGAATCTCGACTATTCAGGTTATAAGATTTCAATTGAGTGATGGTTTAGCTTTTTAAACGTTTTGAGTCTTAGTTTACTTAATTTACACAAATAATAAGGCACTTTTCAAGTTTTAGAGCTTCACAATGATAGAGCATTGTTATGCAAGGTATATACTAAAAAAGGGAGTCCATTCCTGGCCCCCAAATCTGCACATTCATTAAAAGGTTTAAAGCAAGATACTTAATATCTATAATTTCAATTTTAAAAATTCCATTTATACTGAAAATTCAGAGTGAATTTCCTTTGGTGGGTCTAGCCTGCTGAGTAACAGATCTGGGTTTAACCAAGTTCTGAGATTCTAGTTCTCCTCAAAGCACTCTTTCAACTTCAGTAGCTGTGACGTTTAAGGGGCAAGTGACCTGTAATTCTTGTCCTTGAATAAAAACAAAACACTCACACACACAACCTAGAATAATGACTTTAGAGTAATAGATTTATTGCTACTTTCTTTGTGAAACAGTCGTTTTCATCATTTTTACCCACCCTCATTATAAGAGCAGTCATTTTAGAAAGTAGCCTTTGCTAATTTTGTTGGTTTGAGATTAGACATGTGGGGCAGGCAGATAGTTTTTCCAGTCCAAAAGTCCTATTTGTTTGGTAACAGAATCCTGCCAACTATTGATAAACTACATCAGCTGACCCCTAATTGAAATACATGGGCTGGGGAATATATTTCTTTCCTCAAACATCAGCATGCCTGAAACTTAAGTACTAATAATGTGATAACTCACAGAACATACACATTTAGCAAATTGAAAATATGACATGAAATATTTGGTTATAATTTCTTTGGTCACAGATGCGCTCTCCAGTCTAACTTTATTTCACTAAATTTACTTCTCAAATACATACTTACCTTATGTGTAAACACAAATTTATGGAGAATTTGTGATACAGTCAAACACTTTCTTAAAATAAAAAAAATTAAAATGTATGAAGACAACTGATTTGATCATTCAATGGATGGTTATTGAAAAATAATTTCACAATGAATGTTCTGCTCTGAGAAAGACAGAAGTGAAAACTTGAACTTTGGACTCAAAACTCAAGCTCATGAGGGAGAGAGATGTAGACTAGTAATAACATGTTTCTTGGGATATAAAGATGAATATGACAAGGTCCCACTCCTGGAAGAACCCAGACTACTGACCTACAATTCTGAGCTACTTTGATTGATTCTTTTAAACTCTGTGACTTTTAAAGTGATTAACTTCATAAACATAATGACTTTGATTCTTTACCCAAATAATTCCGACATTTAGAAGCAGCTTCAGAAAGCATCCCTTTAAAACTCAGAATAAAGCAGAGAAGACTTTTTTCAGGGGAGAAGGAGGAAAAGTCTGGTGTTAAAAATACAAGCATTTCCTTGGCTTTATTACTGAATAGTTTTGTATTGAGCCAAAGCTACAGAAAGATGGAAGAGGCAAGGCAGATAATACCCTTTCTGTGCCACTGGAAAAATGATGAGGTCATTATGTCCCTTCATGGGAGCAGAAAAACAGAAACCATTGTATGCCAAAAACAAAATAAGTCAATGTGAAATTATATGAAAAATAAAATTAGAAACAATGCAACCTTAAATAATCATCAGTTCAGTTCAGTTCAGTCGCTCAGTCGTGTCCGACTCTTTGCAAGCCCATAAATCACAGCACGCCAGGCCTCCCTGTCCATCACCAACTCCCGGAGTTCACTCAAACTCATGTCCATCGAGTCGGTGATGCCATCCAGCCATCTCATTCTCTGTCGTCCCCTTCTCCTCCCGCCCCTAATCCCTCCCAGCATCAGAGTCTTTTCCAGTGAGTCAACTCGTCGCATGAGGTGGCCAAAGTATTGGAGTTTCAGTTGTAGCATCAGTCCTTCCAATGAACACCCAGGACTGATCTCCTCTAGAATGGACTGGTTGGATCTCCTTGCAGTCCAAGGGACTCTCAAGAGTCTTCTCCAGCACCACAGTTCAAAAACATAAATAATCATAGCTACTCTTAAAACATACATTTAGTTTTACTTTTTGTTAAAGCACTACCCAGTTTTGTACTCTCAGACCAATCATTTGATTGGTCTAACTTAAGGAGCAACAACATGCTCCGTCCAAAGTCATATGTTGAAATTCTACTATTAAAAGGTGTTTCTTCCAACTAAATATTTGTCTACAGTTTAAAGTGAAAAACAAAGAGCAGGTTTACATTAAGCAAACTGTAATCCCATTTTTACCTATACATAGATGTAGGATCCTGGAAACACTGTTCAACCTGTCTCCATAGGTTTCCTTTTACAATCTACTGTTGTTATTCTTTTCAGTTGCTAAGTCATGTCCGACTCTGCAACCCCGTGGACTATAGCTCGCTAGGTTCCTTCCGTCCATTGGATTTCCCAGGCAAGAATACTGGAGTGGGTTGCCATTTCCTACTCCAGGGGATCTACCCAACCCAGGGATCAAAGCTGTATCTCCTGAATTGGCAGGTGGATTCTTTACCACTGAGTCACCAGGGTCACCCCTAAAAAATAGAATTGGACTAAGGAGCCTTAAATGTTAATTCAGTTTCTTCTGTTCTAAACAATAGTGCCTCCATATTTCCCAATATAGATGTAGAAAAGTGATAATGCTGTTTCTGATGCCAAAGGACAGAGTTCATTACTTCTTCTTTGATGGAAGCCTCTGTTTATAAAATGTGTATATATGTATATCAGTTATGACTCTTATTCCTGTGTACCATCATTAAGAAGTTCTGTGTTTTTCTCAAGTAGATTTGTGTCTCTTTACACAGTGTTTTCCAACATTTTCTCCAAAACTGGTCCTCAAAAAATGCTTACTGAACAGTGTTTACTCAATGAATTTATTATTAAGAAGACACTGGGATAATTCTCTTCATTGTGTTTTATAATTCTAACATTATTGATTAAGAACTGATGAAAAATAACCAGTTTTCCACTCTCAGTTTCTTTTACTGAGGAAATTGACAGAAACAGGTGAAATAAGTTATTAACCTAAAGAAATCTGTATTCTAAGCAGGTAACATCCTTTTTTAAAAGTTACTCTTCTACTACCACAAAAACAGTACCACCACCAACAAAAACAATAACTGAGACATAATTATAAATATTTTCTAATTAATATAATTCTCTCTAATCAATTATAATTGTTATAATTCTGATATTATAATTAAAACAAAAATTTTCTAGGTATCCCTAGGTCAAATGACCATTACTTACACAACACACAAGATCTATTAACAAGCAGGGGGCTGTGAAAAGCTGTGCTCATTTATCATCCTTATGGAAGTTTAGAGGCTATAATAAAGAGATCTTGAGCATGAATGAAAAGTTGACACTAAGTGTATCAGGCAGAAAGAAAGCACATTATCTGTTTCTTCACAAAACACAGACACACAGACACAAACACATAAACAAAGGTTAATAATCTCTAATATGAATAATATGGATATTTTTGTGCTAGCTATTGTTTTCTTTTTTTAAATTTTTATTTAATAAATGGTACAAAGCATAATGCCAAAAACATTAACAGTTAAAATTTCACCAAATGAAAAAAATACTATAGAATACACAGTTGTAAAAAGCTACATTAAGTTATTTTACAACTGCCTCAAGCTGCAAAAAGAAAAAAACCCAATGCCATACCTAAGTTATCCCTCTCTCAAAATAATGCCATTTATGTTATAAACCATGAGCACCCCATCAAAAGATGGGAACTGCTTTTGTTAATTCATATATATATATATATATATATATGGCTGTATCACTTTGCTATACACCTGAAACAAACACAACACTGTAAATAAAATATAGCACAATATAAAATAAAAATAAGTAAGAGACCTTTGGGGCTTTAAACTGAGTTAGAGTTCCTATCAGAGGGATAACAGCACCACAGCCGTACTGAATCCTCACGAAGGAGGCACACGAATGACTGGGTTACAAGAGTTACAGGAATGAGAGCTGCTCACTTCCCAGAAACTACAGCTCACAGAAAACCAACAAAGGCACGAGATACAGACCAACAAAGGCACAAGATACAGACTAGCTATTGTTTTCATAGCAGTGACTACCATGTGATGAAAATATTTTTCATTCTGAAATAATAGTGGGTAGGTTGATATTCAATAATGCATGGAACTGGACATTCATAGCATATATTAAAATATCAATCTATTTCTTAAGACCCATTAGTTTTTACTATAAAGTAATATTCATGGGGTCGCGGAGAGTAGGACACGACTGAGCGACTGAACTGAATGAATTATTAATTATAAATAAATAAATTACTATGTAATTAAAATTATATACTTTTTTGGTACTGCTGGATAATATTCAGCTACAAGAATATAAAGGTAATTGATTTAAATTTAGAAGAAAATTTCAAAATTAAAATTTTTCTGCTTTAAGTAACATCATTAAGAAAGTAAAAAACATCACACAGATTGGGAGAAAATACTTACAAATCATACATCTGATAAAGCATCTGCACACAACATGTACAGAACTCTTATAAGACTATATTAAGAAGACAACTCATTTTAAAAATGGGCAAAGAATTTGAACAGACACTGCTAAAGAAGACATACAAATGCTCAATACGCACATGAAAGATTCAAAATAGTCATTAAAGAAATGTAAATTAAAATTACAGTAATATACCATGCATATGCACTAGAATGGCTATAATCAAAAAGCCAGGATAACGGGTTGTTGAAGATGTGAGAGAAACTAGAATCTTCAAATATTGCTGTAGGAGCATAACCCTCTCTGAAAAACATTTTGGTAATTTACCCAACTGTTAAGAGTTTAATTCAACAATCCCTAAGTATACATCAAGAGAAATTAAAATATATGTCGATGTGGACACAAGTGTTCATGACACCATTATTCATAATGGCCAAAAGTGGAAAGAACTCAAAGATGAATTAGCTGATAAATGGCTAAACAGATGTATGAGATACATTTATACGATGGAATTCTACTCTGTAATAAAAAGAAACAAAGTACTGATGCATACTACAACTTGGATGAACCTCAAAAGCACCATGCTAAGTGAAAAAAGCCAGACACAAAAGGTCACATATTGCATGATTTCATTCACATGAAAGCAAGAGGCACATTCATACAGAGCAGATTAGTGGTTGCAAAGGGCTAAAGTCAGAGGAATGAAGGAGTGGCTGCTCAAGAGCCCAGCGTTTCACTTGGGGATGAGAAAATATTCTAAAACCAGATTCTGGTGATGATTGCATAACTCTGCAAAGATACCAAAAAATATTTACTTGTATACTTTAACTCTGGTGTGCTAATACATCTGAATAAGGCCATGTAAAAATTAAGGAGACAAAACATTATTTACATTGCAATCTATTTTTATTCTGTTTATACTTATGCCTATTGAATTTTTTTTTTCTTTTTTGCCTTTGATTTACCTTGACTTTAAATGGTGAGGGTTTTGATTTTTGGTGTGTTTGCTTTTTTCTTTTCTGGTTTGTTTTCTCAATGGAGTAAAAGAGACTACCGTTAGGACAGCCTTTAAAAACTTACCGTCCATGTGACCTGAACAGTGGTGGGAGTCAATACAACTGGAGTATGAAGGCGGACAAGAACGTCTCCGAGTTCTTTCTGGACTTGCCTGTGGTCCACTCCTTGGGCTGGTGGGCTGATATCTATAGGGATAAACAGTTCCAATCCTTAAAAATTCACAGTGCAACTCCAGTGCATATTATATAAACCAATATTACGGCATTAGAAATAATTACAGGGGGAAAATGAAAAATCCTTTGTGACAAACAGCATTAATATTTACATACATACTACAACTTTAGGATACAAAGTGAGATTTATCTTCACTAAAATAATATTAATAAAAGTGTTAGTGACCCCTTATCCCCATTCAGTACACTGCTGTGAAAGATATATTATTTTCTTACTAAAGGATAAAGTGTGGGCTGTAAGACTTCTTTAGAAACATCAGTTTAATACAGATGTTGACACGTTGAAGGACTTCCACAAGTAGTTACCGGGGCCAGATCTGCTGTTTAGGAATTTTTTCAATTCCTTTTCCCAATTAGCAGGTTGTGTGTTCCTATTTCTGAACCTATTTCAGTCTGGGAGAGTGGAAGAGAAAGTAAGCAGGGGGCCTGGGAGTGAATTATGTGACTGTGCGTGTGTGTATGTGTGGGCACTCAGTTGTATCTGACTCTTTGCGACCCCATGGACTGCAGCCTGCCACTAAAGGTAAATAAAATGAGAGAAAGAAGGGGAAGAATCCTCCCAAATTCACACAAAAAAATTCTGATGACCAATTTAACACACTGATAAAATGTTCTGTGTAAAATTCTGAACAGTACTCCAATACTTGACAAAAATAAGGCTGCTGATTTTTTGTAGTGTGAGGTGAGAAGAACTGCAATGTTTAGAATAGACTCTCAGCCATAATCTGTTCTGATCATGTATTCACCATTCACCTAAACACTGTTCTATTTCCCATCCAACAGTTTATACCCTATGTGTCTATTAAAGAAAAAAATAAGATAAATTACAGATATCCAAGTCCGTCAAACTGACATCAAACACTGAATTTCACACAGATTCATATCAGCTTCCTCAAGTGGTACACTGCAGTGGTAAGTTGATTTTTTCTTTTATCACCTTACTTAAGGAAGGAAGTACAATTTAAAATGATTCATTTTCTTAATCTTGCCTTCTCCTAATTTCTCAGGCCACAATGCATTATTCTTGCAAATATATTTTTAAGTGCCTATCTCAAAAACAATTTAAACTGGGTGCGCTAACTTAAACTGGAGGGCTTCCCTGGTGGCTCAGTGGAAAAGAATATCCCTGCCAGTGCAGAAATTAGGAGTATGATCTTTGGGTCAGGAAGATCTCCTGGAGAAAGAAATGACAACCCACTCCAGTAACCTTGCCTGAGAAATCCCATGGACAGAGGAGCCTGGCAGGCTACAGTCCATAGGGTCACAAAAGAGTTGGACACGACTGAGTGACTAAACGATTGGGCACTACATTTTGGTACTTTTTTTCTAGCTCCACTTCTTTTTCATCTTTAATATAACTTTAACATAAACAGCAGAGGGAGTTTTAGACAACATACACAATATATGTACCAATATATCAAAAGACGTATATATTATTAATACCATGTGAATGTTACTAGTCTTTGCTAATATAGCTATGGTTTACTACGCTATTGATGGTACAAGCATTTGCTGCCTTACTGAAATAAGAAATCTGTAAACTCTACAGCATTAGTATCTTCAAAAAATAAGAGCTCACACCGTAAAGTGTTCTTTGCAAAGAAGTGCTTGGCAGAATGCAAAGTTGCTTGAAAGTGTGGTATCAGAAATGATCCTGACATTCAGACACAAAACATGAATTTTTCTATTAAATATCTGTTAAGGGAGCATAAGTCTTTTGCTCTGTATGGTCTCTCGACTGGAACAAGCCAGATCACAAACAACTCTTCATTAATCTTTGTTGACCTTTTCGCAGAGAAGTTATTTTATGAATCAAGATTTAGTGACTGGCACTGTTATTGAATGATCAAGAAGGGCTGCCAGATTTAATCACACCAAGAGTCTTCCCCATTCTGTGATCTCCCTACTTCCCATTGCAGCTATGTACAAAACCTATTTCTATCTATACAAGTGAAAAATGATCTGAGTACTACAATTTCTTGACTTAAAAACCATACATCTCTCTTTTTTTAAGTTCAATAATTAAATTTACTCATTAAATTCATACACATTAAAATCAAGTGGATCCAGGCAAGGTAAAATAGAACCAGTTTAAGGTCTTCAAATTCCTTGTTGTACTTTTTCTTTCTCTCGAGACAGGTTCTTTACCTACAGGCCCTTTATCATCATGGAAAATTAATCACATTACTTCTCAGAGAACAATAGCAAAGTGGCACCCCCTCCTCCCATGACTGTCATTATGTCAGCAACGTTGCAAAATCACGTGGTGACTTTATTTGACTTGATTCCTTTAAGGCGCCCTTCTCTGTTATAATAGCATGCTAGTTACTATCGCCAAGTTACATTGTAATTATAATAATATTTTATGGCTGTATGGTGCTTTTCATAGCATAAAAATACTACTTTGAATTATATCGTGTTCAAAACCTTCTACAAATAAGAAATAATTAACCCTTTCTCAAGAACCTTGTGGGAAGTAAGTCGTAACAAATAATAAAGCCACCTTTTCTATTTTATTAATTCCCTTCATCTACTAGTAACAAGGGAAATTCAACATCCCATATTAACCCCTAGACTCCAGCAATTTCTCAGTGTGAAGAGACAGGCTACTAAAGATGAGATGGGGAATCTTCCATTTTGATCTTATAATATTGTTTTTTTTAATTATTATTAGTCAAAAGCATCACATACCTCAGGAATAAAGCTTGATTTACAGCTTCCTGAAACCAATTGTTGCTTTAAACTCTGGTTTAATACCATTTACTGTAAAGATGCTTGTTAGACTTGAGCACGAACATTCCTGGGGGGACACTTTAACAAACTGCTGGGCGCCACCCCTAGAGCTTCAGAGTCAGGGCTTGAGAATTTTTTCTAAGGTAGCCCCAGGTGATCCAGACCCACTTTGCAATCAAAACCCAATTCTTGAACCATAGGAAGCAATTTTGATATCCTTAACAGGGCATCTTATCCATTAACGTTCACTCTTCATTATGGCAGAACTAATTTCAAAGAAGGAGAAACATTCTGCCTTCCTTTGAAATATGGGAAAATCCTGTGTGCAAGTGTGTTCAGTGTGTCAGACTCTTCATGACCCCATGCACTGAAGCGCACCAGGCTCCTCGGTCCATGGGATTTTCCAGGCAAGAACATTGGAGTGTGCTGCCATGACTTTCTCCAGGGGATCTTCTCAATCCACGGATTAAACCCACATCATCTTCTCTGACAGGTGGATTCATTACCACTGACTCACCAGCTGCTGCTGCTGCTAAGTCACTTCAGTCGTGTCCGACTCTGTGTGACCCCATAGAGCCCACCAGGCTCCCCTGTCCCTGGGATTCTCCAGGCAAGAACACTGGAGTGGGTTGCCATTTCCTTCTCCAATGTGTGAAAGTGAAAAGTGAAAGTGAAGTCTCTCAGGGAAGCCCATAAATTATATATCTTTAAATTTCTATTATATAATTAAAATGATGACCAATAAGTTTTGCTGTTGTTTAGTCACTAAGTCATGTCTGACTCTTTTGCCACCCCATAGACTGTAGCCTGCCAGGATCTTCTGTCCAGGGGATTTCCAAGGCAAGAATACTGGAGTTATTTGCCATTCCTCCTCCAGGGGATTCTGCTGACCCAGGGATCGAACTCACGTCTCCTGCGTTGGCAGGTGGATTCTTTACCACTGAGCTACCTGGGAAGCCCCTGAAACCCTACAGTTAAGCCCCACCTTAAATTACTGTGTAATTGTACCAAATTATTGTGTTTCATTTTTACTAAATAAACCCTGACAGCTCCAGAAAGAAGCTATACTCACTAAGGTGAACAACAAAGAAGCTTTCTCTTCTTTCACTGGACCAGGTCTAGTGAAACATTTTAATATGCAATGCAGATGCATTTATCGTTGGTCCTGCAATCCCTTTGCCCTTAAAGACATGTTTAATGCCTCTTTCTAGAACCAGTCATGTTTACAGTTACTGAAATTACCTTGGGTGCGCACAGGATCTGACATAGCACTCGGGTCACTGAGACCTTGGGGGTTGATTGCTCTGACCATGAATAAATAGATTGTATTGGGCCGTAGTCCTCTCACTGTATAGAGGGTGGTCTTTACGTGGTTTGCCACTGTCTGCCAGCTATTGCTCACCGATTGGCTGAAACGGGAACAGAAATTTCATTTAAACAACAGTCATGAGGGTCTTGGAAATGGAGTTGGATATCAATGACAAAGGTTAATGGCTGAAAATTAAACACACACACACACAACGCTTGAAGTGTTCAGCCCAATAAATGAAACATTTGGATGATTTCAGTTTATTCCACAACAAAGCCGAGCCCACCTAACGGAAGTGCCATGCACAACAAAATTAAACTCAGCCCAGGAGATGTGATAGCCCTTTGCTAAAGCACAGCAGCCCACTAAATGAATACCTGTAAAAGGAACAGAGGCCAAGATCACAACATCAAGTTTATACAATAAATATGGTCCTCGTAATGTATATATATACCTTGAAAAGAATTAACCTGCAGAAAGAATAAATGGACTACAGAGTAAATTATGCCAATACATTTTCCTGTTACAAGTTGTGTTTTCTTTTGCATCAATTCCACATGCAATATTATAATAGAGCCTTCTAAAACTACATATCTGTAAAAGAAGAAAGGAAGCATGTAATGAATATTTTCCCTTGGTCACATTTTTAATAAAATTGTACATTACACAGAATTGTGATTTCACATCTCAGAATAGTGAAAATCTCTGACTGTGTGTGCGGACCCCTTAACAGATAGGATGCCCTTTCACAGCCCTCTGTCTAAGGTCAAATACTACTTTTGCTTAGAATGAGGAGAAAAGGTGATTTTTCAGGGCTGTCTGATTTTCAGAAGTCCTTATACATCAAAGCATGAAAATTACAGAGAAACACTTGTGAAATTCGAAAACTAGGTACTGATCATTAACTTTAATAGATTAGGGAAATCTAAAATGAAAGTGGTGATTTGCCCTTATGCTTAAAAAGGAGAGGCGCTATCACTATATTTATAATGGCAAATAGAAGCAGTTTGAATATGAAGCTACATTTTCTCATTAGTATAACTGTTTTTTCAAATTCTCATAAGACAGTTTTATACCAGTATTGGCTAATTTATACTCTATATCCCTAAGGTGAGGGCAATTATTCCTAATAATGATTGGACCTAACTTTTCCTTTCAGCCATCAAAAGTACTTGTAATCAATCTCTTAATTATAGTTTTTAATTTTCTCTTAGGCATAGCCAATACATGTAGTCAAATATATAGCATAAAACACTGGAATTATTTCAAATTCTTCTCTAATTATTAGGAAGTAAAGTTCCAAGTTTCCAGGCTTCAACTTGTGTAACTTAAAAAGTGCTTGTGTCTAATTATGTCCTGCTCAGTTCTAAAGCCAAATTCTTATCTTAAATCCCTACAATGGTCAGGCTAAAGAAAAGAGCTAAGTGATGATGTCATAACTAGATGCCTATATACATAGGCAAGGATGATGTATATTTAATGTTATAATTAAGGTATGAATGAAAAATAAACCCCAAATCTATTCTTGAACAAAGTCAAATACCAAAGATAAATTCTTAAAATGACTGGTTAAACATGTCCTTAGAATAAAACAGCAGGATAGCTCACTTGAGATTTTAGGATATAGGAGCTAAAGCAAAAACCCAATGGAGAAAAAAGAAACTGTCTCATACCTGAAAGCCTCAATGATATATGCACTTGCTGGAAGGATTCCAGGGGTACCTGGTTGCCAGGACAAGGTGACACTGTTCTTAGTAACATCAGTGACCTGTGGTTTGGAAGGTGGTCCAGGTAGGTCATTTAAATCATAACTTTTACTGATTGTTGCTCCAGATTCTATGAGGACAAACAGAAAAAAATTCATTTCTGATTGCATAAGTTGACAATGATGCTTAAAAGACAGAAAATAGTCTATTAAAGAATTTGAATAGACAGTGAGCAATTCTTCATGAATCTAAAGTATATAAGTGAATGTTTTTTTCCCTAAATATCAGAAAATATTTACTTTCACACATGATCACTTGAACTGCTTGCTCTTTAGTAAGAGAAAATACTAAGATTATCAAGGACAAATGTATCAAATTTCATATATGCAATGCTATGTGCCAAGCAGGGTAGAAATGAAAAAGTGACATAAAGCTTAGTTTTTACAGTCAATAAATTTAAAATCTTGCTCTCTCTTCAACTTGTTATCTGATAATGAGCTAATCACTAAAACTGGCTCAAGATTTCTTCTGTTAAAATAGTTCACAAAGAATTCACCTGTCACATCCAGCACAGCACTCCAGGAAGTCTCCCCACTTGAACTTGTAGCCACACAAGTATAAGTGCCAGTATCAGAAATCTAGTGTGCATAGAAGGGAGAGAATAAAACTGTTTTAATTGATTTTTAGAGTGATTACTCAGTCTCAACAAGGCAATATTTGACTTCTAAAATATATCATTTGGTTGTTGGAATTATTCACTAGAGTCAATCATACATACACATGAAATATTAAAATAAACTCATAAGAGTGGTTCAAAGATTCTTATTATATTTCTACAACTAAATGTTCTTTGTCTGTAAACCTTAATAGCTTTCTATTTGCCTCCATGGCAATCCTCTTATCTGTTAACTCCATTTTATGTTGGGGCTTCACTGTATCAGAGTTAGATATGGATAACTCAGGGGAGAAGTTTTCAGAATCCTATAAACATTCAGGCTTTCCTGGTAGCTCAGACAGTAAAGAATCTGGCTGCAATGTCAGTAGTGTAAAGCTGTCCTCTTTGTCATCAATAAACTGTATTTCACATGATAAAATATACCTGGAAGTAAATAAGCACTCAGATAACAAGGAGGTAGGGGGAAACACTTCTTTTTTTTTTATAAAGATATGGAGAAAAGTGAAAAGGGAAAAAAAAACTTTTTAAAAATGGAAAACTGAATCTTTCCTTTAAAGAGTGCAGTACTCACATTAAAGTTGTAACAGTGTAACAGTGAATGAAATAAAGTTTCATCATTAAAAACAAATAAATGATACCTATAGAATGATTGCAATACAGAGCTGACAGGGTCACAGAACTTATACATAACACTTTTTAAAGTATACTTAAAACCTTTATTCACCAATTACTTATGTTCAGTTCAGTTCAGTCACTCAGTTGTGTCCAACTCTTTGTGATCCCATGGACCACAGCACGACAGGCCTCCCTGTCCATCACCAAATCCTGGAGTCTACTCAAACTCATCTCCATTAAGTTGGTGATGTCACCCAACCATCTCATCCTCTGTTGTCCTCGTTTCCTCCTGCCCTCAATCTTTCCCAGCATCAGGGTCTTTTCAAATAAGTCAGCTCTTCGCATCAGGTGGCCAAAGTATTGGAGTTTCAGCTTCAACATCAGTCCTGCCAATGAACACTCAGGACTGATCTCCTTTAGGATGGACTTTCCAAGGGACTTTCAAGAGTCTTTTCCAACACCACAGTTCAAAAGCATCAATTCTTTGGTGCTCAGCTTTTTTTATAGTCCAACTCTCACATCCATACATGACTATTGGTAAAACCATAGCCTTGACTAGATGGACCTTTGTTGGCAAAGTAATATCTCTGCTTTTTAATATGCTGTCTGGGTTGGTCATAACTTTCCTTCCAAGGAGTAAACATCTTTTAATTTCATGGCTGCAGTAACCATCCGCAGTGACTTTGGAGCCCCCCAAAATAAAGTCAGCCACTGTTTCCCCATCTATTTGCTTATTTTAGTAGTTAGACTAGGAAAAAGGAGTCCAGAATGGCGGTGGCTAAAAGACAAGGAAGGGAAAAGTCCGTGAAAATAGAACAAAGGAAGGTCCAAGGACCAGAGTGACGACCTCAGGTAGAACAAAGAGCACCCCTGGCTAGCCCAATTTACATAGGGCAGGCCCAGGGGGGAGGAGAAAAAAAACATAAAAAGAGGAGCCAAAGGGCCGGGGTGCTCTCGCTCTCTTCTCTTTGCATCTTTTGGGTCAGCATGCCGTCACGCCTTGAGGATGTATATTCCTTTGTTTTCTAAATGAAACTGAGCTGTAACATGGAGCTGCAACACTGATCTGTCCAAGAGCTGAGGCACAGTCTATCGGAGGGCTGTGACACGCCAAGGGCTTTAAAGTCCGTCGCTTCAAATTTTTGTTGTGACAAGACAGAACTGAGGAACAGTTGATAATATAATCAAGCGTTCTCTTTTATAAATGTGAAAGGCTGAAGATTCTGTGATTATATCTTGACAAAAACTCCAACATCAGTAAGATGTCAATTAAAAGCCCTCCCTGTGGTGGAGCCCCATGGGCTGACATTACAAACAACATTCGTTCACAATAGTTTAGGCGTGAAGGAAAAGTGAGACTGGGACGAGAAATGGATGATCAGAGTAAGGCAAAGCAGAAGATATAGAAGTACAATTCCATGATGAACACGAGTCTACTCGTTGATAAAATACGAGTTCATGGAATATAGTATCTGCTGGGTTCAAAATGTAAGTGTATTGATGACTCAACTTTCCACAATTGATTCCTGGGTAAATCATTAGTGCCTAGATGTTACTGTGGTTCCACCATTTTAATTGATTTTTAAATGTCATTGTGTATTTTAACTTAAGTTTCAAATTGCTCTGGCATGTCATTCTTTGCTATAATATCTCTGCACAATTGTCTTCTATTATGCCAATGAATGATGGGGGATAGCCATTATAGAAAAAGCCATTTTTTCAAATGTGGCTATGCACGCATTATAGTCATTAGAAATCTTTGCATTTAAGAAGTATCACTCACAAACTAAATATAATGAGTCGAGGTTGGATTTTAATGGGATGTTCATTTGAATATGGCCCGTGAAAGAGTAAAGAATTTGCATTTTATTATAGCAGTTGAACTAAAATGTAGCACTTGTTATTATGTGCAAATGCTAAAAGAAGAATAGGTAGGTAATGCTTCTTAACTGCATCTCCTTGTCATTACATGGAGATACGAGTTTGACATTAGCTGTGGTAGGTAGGTTTTAATGAGTATTAGGAATATTCTACTTCCCAAAAGAAACAGATTCAGTTACCAATTAGCTGGACCATAAGTGTACGGTGTTCATCACACAAATTTTCCCCTTTTGCATTAAGTGCTGAAAAAGTGAGACACAAAGAAATATGACCTACGGAAACCCTCTTTTGACTGTTTCAGTGAAGTACTGTAAAACATTTTATTTCCTGTTAAAGACAGTCATCTTACAGAAAAAAATAACATTTTCATTACGGAATTTTATCAGAAGTGATATGAAAATCCTAAATATCATTACCAAAGCTCGGTTTTGTTTCACCATCATTACCACATTCATTTTTATTCCTTAACTTTAAGTAATATATTTTCTGGTTATGAGTGCTCCATATCTTTCCTATCCTTCTCCTTTTATTTTTAACCAAGTGTTTTAAAAAAGAGACAATGTGCTGGTACACTCTCACCTACTTTTCTCCTTGTGTAGTTGGCTGAAGACAAGCCCCCAGATGGAGGTATCTATGAAAGACTACTTAGAAGCCTGACAGAAGTCTCAAAGTTTCTTTGACATCATCAAGCACCCACCTTTAATTACTACTTTTAAGCACTACTGGGGGTCTTGACTGTTCAAATACACCCTTTAATACAGCAGTACAGTGGAAATGCATTATCATCTGTGGCCCCAAAATTCTGCCTTTGGCTCAAAGAAAGAGGTTAAATTGTTTAATCAAGGAAAGTTGGCATTAATTTTTAAATGAGTCCTATTTTATTGAAGGAAGGTTTACAATTAATTTATAATAAACAAAGGTGAAAAACCTGTGTAATTTTTCTTCAAATAAAATTTGACGGCATTTTGTCTACTCAGAGCAATGCATGTCTCAAAATTAAAATAAAAATTACACACATTCACTTTAATAACAAGTTAAAGATTTGTGTCTGTACATGTACACACTACAAAAAAGTTATTCTTCCTTTTTTTTAGGTATCTGTATTTGACACACCTGATAAACATGTGATTCCAAATCCTTTACATTGTAGAAAAAACTGCCTGTGGTGATCATTTGAAAATACATGTAATAACTATTTTACCTTATTCCTCTGGCTTCTGAATGGGAAAATTCAACATGTTTTTGTTTGTTTCTTTTTAATCACCTTGGTTCCCAATTTATACCTAGATACCAGATTCTACCAACTGTTTTTTCACTGAATCATTTTCAATCAATTTTTTCTTCATATACTATCGGATCAACCACCCTAATTCAGGCCCTCATTCCCAGTCTTATGACTATTCTGACATAGTCTTGAGCTTTAGCATAGTATTTGTTATATGGAAGGGAGGCTTTCTATATTTGGCTGAATGAATTGAATATACTTGCGTAGGGCAGGTGGTTCCCATGACAACATCCTTTCGGTACTGACAACTTGTGTAACCACTCACCTCAAATGTGTGAGGACCTATTGACATACTCCTGGCCAACAGAGTATACCATGGATGACAAGATGTCACATTTGTGATTGCTATATAGGGTAGTAATCCTGTCTTGCTAAAAGACTGTCTTCCTTGTTGATTTTGAGGAAGCAAGTATTGGGAATATCCACATGGTAAGGAACCACAAGTAACCTTCAGTCAACAAGAAGCAAGAAGCTGAGGTCACCAGTTCGAAAGCCATTAGGAACTAAATGCTAACAACCATTTTGTTTGAAAGCAAACTGATCTGCAGTCAGTTTTCAGATGAGACTATAACCCTGACAAAAGCTTTCTGAGACCCTAGGGCAGAAGGCCTTGCTAAATTATGCTCAGGATCCTAACAGAAGCTATGAGGTCATAAATACGTGTTGCTTCAAGCCTCTAGATATTTGCTAATACTGTTACACATAGTGGATAGCTAATACAATATTCAGAAATAAATATTATTTTGAGTTGCTCCAAAAACAAGTCTAATTTGGTAAGTTGGCAGGAACGATCATTGACTATCATGTCATTTTCCACTAAAAGATCAGCAATGGCTCGCTGTAATCCACAGATTTATATCTAAACTGCACAGCAACTTTGCCTAAACTATAAGACTTTTTTATGAACTAGCCAAACTTGCTTCCTGTGTCCTCACCAGTCTCATCTCTTTCTTATTTTCCACATAGTGTTTGACTGAACTGTTTTATCCTCATTTCCTTCGAAACTCCCTTGTTCATGAGAGTAGAACAGATACATTTGTCATTTTCAAATTATTTTATTTTTTTCAAACTATTTTAAATATACCATTACTATCACTAACTTTATGTGTTTAACCTTTTTAGTTTCATTGATCACATACATATGGGGTTGAAGGAAGAATAGAAAGTTTCTAGGTCTGTTAAGAACTTATGATTAAAATAAGGACAGTGTACTTCCTTCTAATTTCAATTAGAACTTCCCTTTAATTTCAGTTTGTCATTTGTAAAATAAGAAATAACATGGTCTATAATCACATGTACAGCGATCATACAGGCATGTAAGATTTAATTTCCCAATGGAGTGATTCCCTAGGGATATACACACTTATGTTGAGAGGAAGATCCAAATACAAACTCAACATTACTTACCCTTAAGTTCTTAATCTGCAAGGTTCCTTGTTCTTGTATAGTTGCTCTTGGATCTCTACCCAGAAAAGTAAATCCCTCCTTTAACCAGCTAATTACAGGAAGAGGGTCACCAGTAGCTTTACATTTCAGTAATGCTGTGCCATCTACTGCTAACGTCTGGTTGGCTGGGCCTTGTAGAATTATAGGTGGAGGTCTATCTGTTAAAACTAAAACACAAAGACATTTTCAGAATATTTTAACTTTTATTATATTTAGAAATCTTTATATCATCAGTAGTCATAGCAAAAGTAAGATTAAAGCCCCAAAGTCATACATATTACTTATACTTTTTTCTGTATAATCTATACCCAGTATAAATTTATCATCCAGACAAACTACACATACATCTGTACCTATTTTACTGAAGCCATCCTATTATTTACTATTTACTCTGACTTACCTGTAACTAAGATGATGATAAGATGAGCTCTGACATCTTAGAAATGTTTAGTATTACTGAAAGGCTTAATCATATTAAAATTAAAATGAAAATGTGGAGAGCTTATGACAATCATTCATAAAATGGCCAATTTACATTCATAGTACCAGTTACGTTTTATTTATACAGATATAATATTTTTCATCACAATACACTAGACTATAAATACTTTATTTCCAAAACTGCTTCATTGCTCTAAATTATGGTAATATAATTTAGGTGATATAACTTAATTAGTCTGCACAATTCAGCAAAAAAAAAATCTAGTTAAGAATATATATATGACAAGACAAAAATAGGACTTTCATGAAAAATTTGCATTTACATATATATCAATTCCTGTATTCAAGTAAATTTTCCATAATTTCATGAACTTAGGTCACTGTGCTTTTTAAATCAAATGCTGATTTGTAGCAGTATCATCAGGACCTTTAGAAGTATTATATAATGATTTAGGAAGCATATCAAAATATACAGTAATATTTAAATGGGTGATGAAAATATGGAATCAATTAGAGGCAAGTTTTCATCTACAACTCATTAGAAGGCAATGTCATATTGAAATTTATATCCAGGTCCTAGGAAAGATTTCTGAAGAGAAATTTTTATAAACTTCACATAGGTTTTGCTTAATTATGTATATTTGTTATTTATTATATTTTTACTATATGTCTATAATATTTAAATACATACATTACTTCCACAGAAAGAAAAAATAGTGAATTTGAATTACTGTTAAGCAACTGTGAAGACTGTCTTTTCTCAAGAAAGTCATCTTGTATTACAATGTACATAATGAAAGTAATTTTGCTTATTAATGCTCTAATTTCCTTTGTCTACCAGCTTCTACAAATACTAGTTTATATGTTTATTTTTCATTCTAGACGCATTTTTATTGCTAGACTTTACACTTTTAGGGAAAAATATTAAAACAGCCCTTTCAGAGCCTACCATGAGAAAGCCAACCAATTTTGATTTAAAACAGAGGTTATGATATATGTGTCCTGGCATGTCAAAATAGAGAGGACTTAAAGTCAACCTACACCTACTACATCAAAATATGTGTTAAAATGTGTGTATATGTAGAAAATCTTATAAAAACCTAAGGAAAACAGTATTCTCTGTGAAGTCTTCACAAATAAAAATTAGAACCATTTAGTTCACTGATTTTCTCGATCAAATTTTTCATTTCAGAAGTAAATTAAATGAGAGCGAACATGAAAGTGTAATATTACACCAATTCTGACATATCTGGCAATAATTGTGCAAATAGTTATTCAACTTGAAAGCTTCATGGGATTTATTTAATTTATAAGTCAAAAATGAAAGGCTAATTCTCCAAACATTATGATTTTAAAATTCATTGAGAAAAATGGGTCAGTATTAACAGAAAATAAGCTATTTATTAAATTTTATATAACGTTACTTCTTTGCATCAAATGAAATATCTATATAGAATTCAGGCAACTTATTGTAACTTGCTTTTACTGTCATATCTGTGAAATCATTAGATATAGGCAAAGGACATCTGATTAGTTTCTTTTTCTCTTTTTTTACTGCCCAAATGAGTGGCTCATTGTCTTGTAAATGGATTTGATCAATAAAGTAATTGAAAATCTCCTGGCTAGAAAGAACTTGCAGTTTCAAGGATGTTATGGATGAAAGATGACCACAAGTTTCCATGACATTAAGGTCAGAGGTTAAATGAACATTTAGGGCTTCCAGTGATCTGTGAACAGCTGCATGTTTTTTTCTAACTATGCATTATAAATCCTCAGTAAACCATTCATACAAGATCATTGCGACATCTGTTGTCAATATAATATATAAATACATTTCTTCTCTCTAGTCCTTATAAATTCTATTGGCTCTACTCCGAATTCTCACTGCAATTTTCTACTTTTCTGAGAGAAAAAAAAAGGGAGAAGAAAAGAAATGAAGAAAAGAGTTAACAAATTAGTGAGAAGGTATTTTAAAGGGATATTTTGAAATTCAAGTGTTTTAAAACATCTTAGCTCTATCTATAATCAGTAAAATTATCACTCAACAGCACCTTTCATCACCATTAATAATCTCCCCTCATGTGAACACTTGAGTTAAAAATATTTCCAAGAAAGTAAGTACAAAAATGTAATAACAGAAAACATTGCTATAGATGTTTTGCTTGCTTTTCTGAACATGACATATGTTTTAATTCTACACTGGAACTTCATTTGGCTCTAAATCACCCTAGATCATACCAAACAACATGTTCAAAATGAAGATGATGGCTTACATATTATTAAACTGTTAACTAATCTGAAAAATTCAAAACTATGAATAAAAGCAGAATTCATCAGCTAATATGTCATCAGCAAGTTAATATTTAGAGACAGAGCTATATATAATAAGGGGTGTGTATGTGTGTGTTTAGATCTCAAAGTTAGATTTCTTTACCGACAAAATCAACAACTGTATAACCTACATACAATGTTCTTGCAAAATGATTTGACTTTGTGATTGCTTATTCAAGTAAAAATCAATGCAGAAATTAAAATTCAAACAAGTTGTAACAAAATGTTCAGAGCCATTTCAATTCAGGTTGGGATGGGATGAACTGGGAGATTGGGACTGACATATATACACTCCTGATACTATGTATAAAATAGATACCTGATGAGAACCTACTGTATAGCACAGAGAATTCTACTCCTGCTCTGTGGTGACCTCAATGGGAAGGAAACGCAAAAAAGAGGGGATATATGTATACATATTGCTGATGCTGCTCTACAGCAGAAACTGACACAACAGTGTAAAGCAACTATGCTCCAAAACAAAACAAAGTCATCAAATTTCCTTATCACTCATGTTAAGTCTGACCACAGAAACAAAGCTATAATTACTACTGATTTGAAAGATTGTGTCACCAACAAACATAATTTCTCAAAACAAGCTTTCCGTTTCATTGTTCTTTAGTTGCTAAGTCATGTCTGACTCTGTGACTCCATGGACTGCAACCTGCCAGGCTCCTTTGTCCATTGGATTTCCCAGGCAAGGATACTGGATTGGATTGTCATTTCCTCCTCCAGGGGATCTTCCCAATCCAGGGATCGAACCCATATCTGCTGCATTGACAGGCAGATCCTTTATCACTGAGTCACCTGGGAAGCCCTTCCTTTTCATTATATCAGGCATAATTTTGAATATCTACTTGTTGCATGATCCACAGCAGTCACATCAACTGGCTCTTCTATATCATCAATTTTGTTTTCTACAAATATGGTCTGCCTTCTGCATAACAACTTCTTCATTTAAAAACATTTAAAAGCCTGCCGATTTTAAAATACCATGAGCAGCTAGATCACAGTAGAGGTCTTAAGCATTATATTTGGAGTGTTTCATAGTAGTATAGAATAAAAGTCTTTTGCCAGAATATCTTATTTTCCAAGTATATGTTTCTAGACATTTTTTCTAGTAGAAGAAAAAGAAATAAAATATAAATATTAATTATATGTATATATTATTTATAGTTATATAATATTAATATTAAAATTTTTTTACTAATACAATATATTTATTCTAGTAGGAAACATAGGAATTTAAAAAGATTACTAAATATATTTTATTTTTAAAAGAAATACAGAAATTTGAAGGGTCAAAGGACTTGCCCATCTAAAGGAAGAATTTCTCGGCACTGTTACCCATGAACCTGACATCTTTCATTTCCACAGCAGTAAATCTCTGCCATATCAGCAGGTCTGACTGTTAATGACTCAATATCCCCGCAGCTAATGTTTGTCTGTTCTATTTATTCCCATTCCTGACATGGTACTGAATCAGGGAATAGCATCGACAGACATTGAAAAATATTGCTTTTCTATTAATTTTAAACGACCCTTTAATCTACATGTAAATTTGAATTGTATGAAAACTCAGCAGAGAAAGAAGAGAATCAGGGAGTCACAGCTCAAGCTCTTGGATCTGAGATGTCAGCATCCAGGGCGGGGAAAGAAGGGAGGGGGAATTAGACACCTCACAAATATAACACAGCAAGAGAGAACTGTTAAGCTAAAATATAAAAGAATATGGATTAAATTCATGCTCAGAGGTTCACAAAATATCTAAAACTTCCTACATATCAACTGTCACAAAAAAGACCTTGCAAAAAAAAAATCAGATCATGAAGATATATTTTTCAACTTTCACTATGAATTAGGTGCTTCAGTTAAGATTTGTAATACATACATGCAAATAAAAAATAATTTTAGCATCCGTTCATAGCTTAAAGTTAGTCATACAGTCGCGTCTGACTCTCTGATCCCATGGACTGTAACCCGCCAGGCTCCTCTGTCCTTGGAATTCTCCAGGCAAGATTACTAGAGTGGGTTGCCATTTCCTTCTCCAGTTCATAGCTTGCAAGGTATTTAATTAATTTAACTCAGTGAAAGTATAATTTAAAAAATCATAGGATTGTTGCCATTTAGCTGCTACATCGGATCCAAGTCTTTATGACCTCGAGGACTGCAGCATGCCAGGCTTCACTGTCCTTCACTATCTCCCAGAGTTTGCTCAAATTCTTGTCCATTAAGTTGGTGATGCTACCCAACCTTCTTATCCTCTGCTGCCATTTTCTCTTTCCTCCTTCAACCTTTCCTAGAATCAGGGTCTTTTCCAGTGAGTCAGTTCTTTGCATCAGATCGCCAAAGTATTGGAATTTCAGCTTCAGCATCAGTCCTTCCAATGAATATTCAGGGTTGTGAAGTCATCAGCCAATATATCATCAGCCAGTTAATATTTAGAGTCAGAGTTATTTATAATAAGTTATGTTTGTGTATGTGTATGTTTAGGTCTTGAAGTTAGATTTCTTTACTGTTAAAATCAATAACTCTATAACCTCCACACAACCTTCTTGAAAAACAATCTTGACTTTGTGATTGCTTACTTAAGTAAAAATCAATGTAGAAATTAAAATTCAAACAAGCTGTAAAAAAACGTTCAGAGCTATCACAGTTTGGGGTAGGGTAGGATGATGTGATTAGCTAACTTAAAAAGTCACCTCTGTTTCCTGATATTAAAGAAGGTATTTTTTCTCCTCTAGTAAAATAAAATTATCATTATTCTTTAGAAGTAATCATGTCAGCATAAGATTAGGTATACAGGTGGCATGCCTATTTCTATTTCACTAAAATAATGCATCGCTATATTTTTTAGAATAAAATAATTGTTTTGGATGTTCTTCCTGGGGAAAATAAATAGTGTAAATAGATGAGGGAGAATTAGAAACCATTAAAAATGTCATTTTACCTAGATTCAAACTTATAAGATAAGCATTAATTTTAATGATTTAATTAACAAATCAGAAAATTTCATCCTTTGAAATAAAGATAATTATTTTCAGAAAACAAATCTAATAATGTCGCACCATCAGTAACTTCCAGTTGAGCTTTTGCTAAAATACTTCCTGCCACGGTGAGGGCCTGACAGATGTAGTAACCCGCGTCCGAACGCTGAATGTTGGTAATTGTAAGGTCCCCAGTTGGTGACACAGAACACCTACTGTTGGGCTGTTGGGGTTGGTTTGGGAAGAGCAGGTTCTGTGGAAACAAACACAATTTTATCAATATTCTCTTCTCACTCGTTAGGAAAGTTATATCAACAGCTATTGCAATTAGAGAAATGTGGTTGAAAAAAAGAAAATACATAGATTTAAAAATATGGTGCTGAAATGTTTAGATGTCACAGAGTGAGTTTCATTGGGAAATTTCATGCCCTCGCTGAAGGAACAATCATCTAAAAAATCTAGGTCTTTATTTGGACCTTTTATTTCCTCACTGACTATCTGTGAGTTGCTGAATATTTTTGAAACATGGTTTCCCCATCTGTAAAATGGGCATAATAACACTTATCTGATTCAACACATAAGATACTGTGAGAATCTGAAATGTAACACTGACTATGTATGTGATTTATAAACTGCATCTTCTGTTGATCTTTTTAACTATTTGATGTAATTAACTGAATTTCTTCTAAAGCTGTTCAAAAATGTAACTGAGGCTGACAGAGAGACAGCTGAATCTACTTCTGCTGTAAGAATTCTGCAGGTTGTAACAGCTTTGCAAGGAGCTAGGTATAAATGCTATCATCTAAGTAAGATTAACCAAACCACTGAAAATGTAAAGAAAATGTGGGATGTTTCCGAAGCATTCATATGATGCTAAAGAATTTTTTAACATTACTCTTTTTAAAAATAAAAAGTTCTCTGCTGCTGCTGCTGCTAAGTCGCTTCAGTCGTGTCCGACTCTGTGCGACCCCATAGACGGCAGCCCACCAGGCTCCTCTGTCCATGCGATTTTCTAGGCAAAGAGTACTGGAGTGGCTTGCCATTGCCTTCTCCTAAAAGTTCTCTAGCTTACTATATATCTTGTATCATGACAAACAGCTAAATCACAAATCTGTAAAAGTTCTTATAAGAAAGCAGTAATGTTAACTTGGATGACCTATGCTGCTTTATTGTTGTTCAATTAAGAAAAACATTTGGGTATAATAAATCATATTGAGACATGCTTCCAAGTTGGATTATAAATAAGGATGTATCAATTTTTATGTTGTATTTACTTACCAAAAAAAGAACATTATAACCCTCTGGGATCTGTTTCTCCATATAGTAATTAATTTTCCAGGTTTGTAATTAAACAGTTCCAATACGTTACAATCAGGAGGTAATAACATTCAATTAAAGGCATAAGACACATTTTCACCTTAAAATGTTTTTACCCTTGAAGGAATACCAATGGAAGAGGATAAAATAGGGTATTAACACTTTTCAATTACGCTAAATGACTTTAATCCTGAGAATGATGTCCTACTTTAATTAGAAGCTCTTCTCTTTATTGCAACATGATGGATGTCCACTTTATTAGATTCGAGTGTGACACTATAAGCCCACTTTACATAAACATTACCATGTTATTAAACCCTTTCAAAAAGACGTGGTATTTGCTAGCATGTCAGGAATATAATTTCAAAAGGCTATTGCCCTCCCATAAAATTTGTATTATTTACTATTAATACATAAGGCTAGACTTTTTCATACACATAAAGAATAATTTGAGAAGAAGCTAATTCTCCTGTGGAGTTCAAATATATTACTGAAATAAAGCTTCTGAAGGAGAAGGGTCTAAATTTTAAAGCCACTTGAAAATGATACAATAACTCAAAGTGTGCACTTTCCTACAATTAGCCATTAGAATACTAATTTACATAGCACTAATCCATCAGATGGGCTTAATTCTCTCCGGGATCTCTTCCTCTACAATGTATTATCAGTCCACCTTCTAAATGATTCGTTGACATGGAAAATGGCATATGATTGAGGCTAACCCATCATCTTTATTTCCTGCTTGTAAGACATAGGCAAAAGGAAATAGATTACAAGCAAAAACCAGGAATTCTACAGAGCTCCTCTTGCTTGAAGTGCCTGGGTATCCTATTAGTGCTAATTGGGATTATCAGCACATATTGAGGAATATGGACCATTAAGCCCAGGCTCTTAACTCTCTCTCTCCTGATGGATAGTCATAGATCACTGTAAAAATTGGACACTGTGGACAGTAAGACCAATTATTTTTCCTAATGTACTTATTCATGATTTGAAAATTTACAATTTGCTCAAGCATTTCTCTTTTGTTCTCATTTACAATCTCCTTTCTCTCCCCGTCTCTATCCCCTTTCCTCCCTCCCCAAACCCTCTCTGATGTGAGGGAGATAGGTGAAGAAAACCAGATCTAAGATTATAATCAAATCAAATCAAATCAAATCACCTAAGTGGAAATCTTCTTCCCAGAGATCAGTATCTTTGGAATTAATACATGCCACTTTGTCAAATAATAGTAAAAGAAATATTTTAATGCTATTTGATCATTACTTACATAAAAAAATTAAAACACAGTGTAGCATATTTAAATATCATGTTTGTTGGGCCACAAGACCAATACACAACTGAAGCATTGCTGGGAGGGATCGGGGGCGGGAGGAGACGGGGACGACACAGAATGAGATGGCTGGATGGCATCACTGACTCAATCAATGGACATGAGTTTGAGTGAACTCCAGGAGCTGGTGATGGACAGGGAGGCCTGGCATGTTGCGACTCATGGGGTTGCAAAGAGACTGAGCAACTGAACTGAACTGAACTGAACTGAATTTACACACGAAAAAGCTGAATCTACATGATAATAGATACAATGATATTTGACTCACTACATGATTTAAAGTGTGAATGTGCAACAATCAAACAGCTTTAGATCATTATATTTGTATCATTTATAAATAATATGCTCATGTATATATTCACTATCAGTGGCTTGAGGGAATAACTTCTGTGGACCTCACAGCCCCCAGAGTGGGTGGGGGGAAGGGGATACAGGCATGAAGTAGAAACTCAGGTCTCTCCAGGTTCAAGGCTCCCAGCCTTCTCAGGCATGGGGTGGGTCTAGGGACAGTGGTGACCAGAGTGGTACTGAGCCTCTGTACCTGGGCAGAGGGAGCCCAAGTACCTGGCCTGAGGAGAAGATAAACTCGCCACTTCAGCCAGGAACAAGGCAAGGCAGGTGCATTCTGCATTTTTCCAATTTCTAACCTTCAAAATGTGTAAAGCACTTTTACATATAAACAATCACATAATCTTAAAAACTTATGTGAATTAAAATACCTTATCTTCATATTTTTGGATTGAAAACTAAGCTTCAGTAAAGTTAAACTGTGCTACAAAGATTATAAAATCATAAGGGGGGAAATGGCTTTAGAATTCTTTCCTTTTTTCAGGGTATGTGTGTGTGTGTGTATGTGTGTGTGTACATATTCAAGTGTGTTCTAAGTGTATCATGTTGCTTTACACTCACTTTAGTTTGGGATGTTTTCATCCGAAAGTGATTTTTAAGAATCAAGGAATTCTAAGAGGAGAAATCTATTGTATAGTTGTGTGAGTGTGTTAGTCGCTCAGTTATGACCGACTCTTTGTGACCCCATGGATTTTAGCCTGCCAGGCTCCTCAGTTCATGGAATTATCCAGGCAAGAATACTGGTGAAGTGGGTAGCCATTCCCTTCTCCAGAGGATATTCCCAACTCAGGGATTGAATCCAGGTCTCCCACATTGCAGGAAAATTCTTTACCATCTGAGCCACCAGGGAAGCCCAATTGTATCACTGAAAAGTGAAAGTTGAAAGTTGCTCAGTAGCGTCCGACTCTTTGCAACCCCATGAACTGTACAGTCCATGGAATTCTCCAGGCCAGAATACTGGAGTACGTAGCCTTTCCCTTCTCCAGGGGATCTTCCCAACCCAGGGATCAAACCCAGGTTTCCCTCATTACAGGTGGATTCTTTACCAGCTGAGCCACAGGGGAAGTCCAAGAATATTGGAGTGGGTAGCCTATTTCTTCTCCAGCAGATCTTTCCAACCAGGAATTGAACCGGGGTCTCCTGCATTGCAGGCGGATTCTTTACAGACTGAGTTGTCAGGGGAGCCCAACCGTATCATAACTAACTGATAAAAAGTGATGGCAATTAAGTTTTGGAACCATCCTGATGTGGGATGAGGCAGTGGCCAGAACTTTACCTTATCCTTCCCACCACTGTCTTTACATCCCACAAATTATGGGGGAAGTGAGTCCAACACAGAGCACTGCAGAAAGGGAGAAATATAAGTTGCCCATCCATACTGAGATGCTAAAACTGCTGGCGGGGGTGAGCTGTATAGGAATTTGGAAGAATGAAAAATGACAACAACCTCCTGAGAGGAACCTGCTCCAAGATGGTCTTCAGTTCAGTTCAGTTCAGTCGCTCAGTCGTGTCCGACTTACCTGAGTTTTTTTCAACAGGTTATCTTAATTTCGTCTAAAGTGTTTCCTGTCTCTGGCAAAGTTTTTAGACTGCTTGAGTCTTTTAATCATCATTTCCTATTTGTCCAGGATATTCATCTAAAACTTGGACTAACAACAGAGGGTGCTAAGAAGCAACACCAGTGGGTCCCTTCCTAAGACCTACACGGACTGCTTGGGAATGCCGCAGGAGAGTCTAGAATGCAAATATCTCTAGGGAGTGCCCTAGAATTCCCTTGGGAATGCACAGATTAAAGTCTTAGACAAATAACTCAATTTCTATTCTGGTTTAAGGGGAAGTTCCACTCATTGCTTCAGAACCTAGAGGCTTGAACTTGCCCAAGCTTGGACCAAGTTCTAAATGAGAAAAGTGGTGCATTCAATTCAATTTGCTTTTAGCAGAGTCTGAAAGATCATGCTGCGCAGAGAGGGCCCGAGAGGCCAAATCAGGACACAGCAAAGATCAGACAGGTATTGCTTTTTTCTTCTATTTAATGTATTATTTCCTGTCTAATTCCACCATGAGGGAATCCAGAGGGATGATGGAAGAAAATATTTCTACTACTCTTAAATGGAAGCATGTTTGCTGCTGCTGCTGCTGCTAAGTCACTTCAGTCGTGTCCGACTCTGTGCGACCTCATAGACAGCAGCCCACCAGGCTCCCCCGTCCCTGGGATTCTCCAGGCAAGAACACTGAAGTGGGTTGCTATTTCCTTCTCCAATGAATGAAAGGGAAAAGGGAAAGTGAAGTCGCTCAATCGTGTCCAACTCTTTGCGACCCCATGGACTACAGCCTACCAGGCTCCTTCGTCATGGGATTTTCTAGGCAAGAGTACTGGAGTGGCTTGCCGTTGCCTTCTCCGGAAGCATGTTTAAATTAATGATACAGAAAAGGTATTTATACTATTTATTTATGAAAGGGGGTTGAAACTGGTTTCTAGACTAATTAATAACAGAAATATTTTTGACTGTTTACACATACCCAGGATGTTCTAAGTGCTTTATAGACATACTAACTCAATTATATCAATGTAGTTCAATGCAAGAAAGCAAACTTATCCTTCTGTTAAGAGATTTTAAACAGCTGCAGGTTAGACTTTTCCACGTAATTTAGTCACACTGTATTGTATCTCTTCTACGTAAGATAAAAATTTTTTTAAATTTACACTCAAAAACAGAATGTTCTATTAAAACCATCTGACTCTCTCTTATCTTTAGAATCAACTAGTCTCTTTTTTAGAAATAAAATACATTCAACATTGATAAGAAGAAAGGCAAGACAGACTTTGAGGACCACCAGAGACGGGGGAGTTCAGAGATTTCAGAAAAGCAGTCAAAGCTTGCACTCACCTGGCTGCCTTCTTTTTGCCAAAAAACTGCTGGCTGTGGGTTTCCTTTAGTTTCACAGGGAAATGTCACTGTTCGACCTTGAGCAACAATCTGATCTCTTGGCCTAACCACAAACTGTGGAGGAGCTATAATTTAAAAGGAAAGAAAGTGTGTAAATATAAACTGTTGACAAAGAAAAATACATCAAAGGGAAAATCTGATACGAGGTGGACTGCTCAGTGTCAGACAGAGGCTACAGACGTTGATTTATTTTTAAGTATTTCTCAAAACACAACAGGAAAAAAAAGAGCACTCTATCAAATGTGAGGAAAGAAGTAAATGTATTAGTAGACACACTTTAAATGTACATTGCAAATCTTGCAGCCCATACACTTGCAAAGCAAAAGTAGATGTTTAATGATATTATAAAGATTTTAATAAATAAACATGGTATCCCCATATGGTTTTGTGTTTTGAATGAAGACAGAAAAAAGTCACTGCATTACTCAAATATCTACTTCCTGTGGCATCTATCTATTGACAAACATGAATTTCTCTTACAATATTTGCAAGACACTGTACTAGGCACAGGGATACCAGAAGGCATAGAATATGATCTCTATTCTCAAAGTGCTTAGAGTGCTTATATTCTAGAATTGAGGAGTTGCAGTCTTGAAAACATCAAATTGAAGGTATGGGAATTACATACAGAGATAACAAACAATATACAAAAACACATGAAAGTGGTTGACTAATTCATTTCACTTAGATTAATAAGCATTTGGCAATTATTATGTTCCTCTACTGGGCCCTAGAAAGTGAAAATTATTCAAAATATTGAAATATCAATAACCTCAGATATGCAGATGTCACCACCCTCATGGCAGAAAGCAAAGAGGAACTGGAGAGCCTTTAAATAGAGGTGAAAGAGGAGAGTGAAAAAACTGGCTTAAAACTGAACATTCAAAAAACGAAGATCATGGCATCTGTTCGCATCACTTCATGGGGAAACAATGGAAACAATGACAGACTTTCTTTTCTTGGGCTCCAGAATCTCTACAGATGGTGACTGCAGCCATGAAATTAAAAGACACTTGCTTCTTGGATGAAAAACTATGACCCACCTAGACAGCATATTAAAAAGCAGAGACATTACTTTGCCTACAAAGTTTTGTCTTCTCAAAGCTATGGTTTTTCCAGTAGTCATGTACAGAAGTGAGAGTTGGACAATAAAGAAAGCTGAGCGCCAAAGAATTTATGCTTTTGAGCTGTAGTGTTGGAGAAGACTCTTGAGTCCTCGGACTGCAAGGAGATCAAACCAGTCAATCCTAAAGGAAATCATTCCTGAATATTCACTGGAAGGACTGATGCTGAAACTGAAGCTCCAATACTTTGGCCACCTGATGTGAAGATGGTTTCAATAGAAAAGACCCTAATGCTGGGAAAGATTGAAGGCAGGAGGAGAAGGGTATGGCAGAGGATGAGATGGTTGGATGGCATCACCAACTCAATGGACACGAGTATGAGCAAGCTCCGAAAGATAGTGAAGGACAGGGGGCCTGGCATGCTGCAGTCCAAGGGCACAGAGTTGAACATGACTGAGTGACTGAGCAACAACTGGGCACTAAAGATACACAGATAAAAAGCATCTACATTGCAGCCGTGAAGGCACTTACAGTCTAACAGAAAATGCAAACCACGATCATGATGAAAACAACAACAAGATTAAAAACAACAGTTCTGTAAGATGGTGGTAAAATCAATGACAGAGGTACTCTCAGAGCAGAGAAGCACTTAAATTTTAGTATACATCATAAGGGTCATAGGACTTCAGGAAGAAGGGATCCCTTTGTGTTATGGTAGCTGTGAAAGGCTTTATGCAGGGCGTGGATATTATGGAGACTTGGAGGAAAGGGTGGCATTTAGAGAAGTGGAGAGATGAACACATTCTCAAGAAAGGAGCTAACTGAGCAAAGTATAAGAAGCAAAAACACATCTAGTATACATTGAGTAATGCAGGAGGAATGGAGAGTCCCCACTGTATAAACATCATTGGCTACAAAAAATGGATTTGTATCCGGCCCTTCTTCTCAGTCTAAGAAAGGCCTGAGAAACATAACTGAGGATTTTATTCTGGCAGCTTTTAAGCTGCTGCTGCTGCAGGAGTGATAAATGCAAAGCAGAAATTTTAGATTCTTTACCACTTTAATGAATGTAGTCAATAGTTTGTGAGGGAGACTGATTAGTCAATAAAGTAGGTTGTTTAATTGGAAGACCAGTAAAATGGTGCAGGCAAAACCACTGAGACGAAGGTACCAGTAACTCCATTAGAAAATATAGGGACAGGGTAAAAAAGCTAAGAAAGTTCAGGTTTAAATTTGGGGCTAATTGTAAAGAGAAAGAAGAAAGAGAAAAACAGGACAGTATGTAACAGGAAGTTTTCACAAGGACATCATCTTCATAGCAAAACTCGCTCCTGATGAAGAGAAAACAGCAGGTTTATTCCATGACTTTTCTAATCATTTGTTTCCAGTGTAACTCCTTGCTTAACACTAGAAGACTTAAGAGCAAGAAAAAAACTACAATGAACTCTAATTTTTAGTACCCGGTGTACATGGCTACAATCTTAATATTTGAACTCTGAAGAATTTTAACAATAGCACTATTCGGTAAAGTCCTTTACCTAGAATTCCTCCAGTTCTTTAAGATTACATAACTGGAGGTCCAAGAGTTGAGTCAGTGTAGGGTAGCCTCAAACATCCACCCAATTACTCATCCTTACAAGAAGACTAGCATAGAAACAGCAGCAGCAATTTTTTTTTTCCCAAAAAAATTTACTGAGACTTGTAGTGGCTTATTTTTTGGCGTTCTATTATACCGCCTCCTAATTTAACACACTCAACACATACATTAGGGACTGAAGGAATAAATCTACTAAGTGAAATTTTCTTCTACAAATATAGATAACAGAAGACTCAGTTTAACAGGATGGAGAACCCAGATTTATAGATCTATTTGAACAGAACGTGGTTTATGTTGCCCTGTATTTTCAGTAGATTACTTGCTTCTTATAATCTTATTTCTACACAATTCCACTGAATCAGCAGTATCATTGATTTTTGCTCCTTATGTTTTCTAATAAGAGTGATAGTTCAAATCAATGTTACAAAATTACTTTAGGAATGACTATTAAAACACTGCAGTGTCCATTTCTCAATAAAGATGTGAAACCGCGAGATACGTACACCAAAAATATTAAGATTGGTCTCTATAATCTGTAATATCTAAAGAAAAAGTATATACATTAAGAAAAATTAAAAGATCGATGTATTTTATTTCTTTTAGTAATTCCACGAAAACGTTTACTTCCAAAATGGACATTAAATAAGTAAGAAGTACTGAGTAATTTAGCTTGTAACTTATCATAAAAATAAAAGTGAGTATAGTAAAAATTAGTCTTTGATAAAAATCACATATACCGCTTATTAGTTCACTTGCATTGCTCTGGACAAGAAATAATCTAAATTGACTCTCATAACTAGCTAGTACAATAACAGTAAGAATTTAGGACTTCCAGATGTTCAAGCTGGATTTAGAAAGCAGAGGAACCAGAGATCAAATTGCCGACATCTGTTGGATCATCAAAAAAGCAAGAGAGTTCCAGAAAATAATATGCTTCTGCTTTATTGACTATGTAAAAGCCTTTGACTGTGTGGATCACAACAGACTATAGGAAATTCTTCAAGAGATGGGAAGACCAGACCACCTGACCTGCCTCTCGAGAAATCTGTATGCAGGTCAAGAAGAAACAGTCAGAACTGGACATGGAACAACAGACTGGTTCCAAATAGAGGAAGGAGTACATCAAGGCTGTATATTGTCACCCTGTTTATTTAACTTATATGCAGAGTACATCATGCGAAATGCTGGACTGGATGAAGCAGAAGCTGGAATCAAGATTGCCGGGAGAAATATCAGTAACCTCAGATATGCAGATACTATCACCTTTATGGAAGAAAGCAAAGAACTAAAGAGCCTCTTGATCAAAGTGAAAGAGGAAAGTGAAAAAGTTGTTACTCAACATTCAAAAAACTAAGATCATGGCATCGAGTCCCATCACTTCATGGCAAATAGATGGGGAAACAATGGAAACAGGGGCAGACTTTATTTTTTGGGCTCCAAAATCACTGCAGATGGTGACTGCAGGCATGAAATTAAAAGATGCTTGCTCCTTGGAAAACAAGCTATGACCAACTTAGATAGCATATTAAAAAGCAGAGATATTACTTTGTCAATAAAGGTCTGTCTAGTTAAAGCTATGTTTCTTCCTGTAGTCATGTATGGATGTGAGAGTTGGACTGTGAAGAAAGCTGAGTGCCGAAGAACTGATGCTTTTGAACTGTGGTGCTGGAGAAGACTCTTGCGAGTCCCTTGAACTGCAAAGAGATCCACCCAGTCCATCCTCAAGGAGATCACTCCTGAACGTTCATTGAAAGGACTGATGCTGAAGCCGAAACTCCAATTCTTTGGTCACCTAATATGAACAACTGACTCATTAGAAAAGACTCTGATGCTGGGGACAATTGAAGACAGGAGGGGAAGTGAATGACAGATGATAAGATGGTTGGATGGCATCACTGACTCAATGGAAATGAGTTTCAGCAAGCTCCGGGAGTTGGTGATGGACAGGGAAACCTAGCGTGCTGTAGTCCTTGGGGTCATAAAGAACTGGATACAACTGAGTGGCTAAACTAAACTGAGAGCCCCATATGCTCTATAAAGTCCTTCTTTATATAATATTTAAAATGTAATACCTGAGAATACACATGATTAAAATCATCAGATGAAAGATTAAATGAAAGCAATGAAAATATGTTTTCTAATTTAAAGCATATTATACTCACTCTGTTTATCTTCTATCTCAGTAAAATTACTGTCTGTACTTTAATTATTTAACTACAGACTTCTTGCATTTGATTTTTCAAGCTTTCAAAAACTTTAGGGTGGATGAATGATTTCAAAATAATTTTGGAATCTAGAATCTACGATTTTAACACAGCTGCTAAAATATTCAATTCAGTTCAGTTCAGTCTCTCAGTCATGTCCGACTCTTGGGAACCCAGGAATCGCAGTATGCCAGCCCTCCCTATTCATCACCAACTCCCGGAGTTCACTCAAACTCATGTCCATTGAGTTGGTGATGCCATCCAGCCATCTTAGCCTCCATCGTCCCCTTCTCCTCCTGCCCCCAATCCCTCCCAGCATCAGGGTCTTTTCAAATGAGTCAACTCTTCACATGAGGTGGCCAAAGTATTGGAGTTTCAGCTTCATCATCAGTCCTTCCAATGAATATTCAGGACTGATTTCTTTTAGGATGGACTGGTTGAATCTCTTTGCTGTCCAAGGGACTCTCAAGAGTCTTCTCTAAGACCACAGTTCAAAAGCATCAATTCTTCAGTGCTCAGCTTTCTTTATAGTCCAACTCTCACATCCATACATGACTATTGGAAAAACCATAGCTTTGACTAGATGGGACTTTTGTTGGCAAAGTAATGTCTCTGCTTTTTAATATGCTGTCTAGGTTGGTCACAACTTTTCTTCCAAGGAGCAAGTGTCTTTTAATGTCATGGCTGCAATCACCATCTGCAGTGATTTTGGAACCCAGAATAATAAAGTCAGCCACTGTTTCCGCCATTTCCCCATCTATTTCCCATGAAGTGATGGGACCAGATGTCATGATCTTAGTTTTCTGAATGTTGAGCTTCAAACCAACTTTTTCACTCTCCTCTTTCACTTTCATCAAGAGGCTTTTTAGCTTCTCTTCACTTTCTGCCATAAGGGTGGTGTCATCTGCATATCTGAGGTTATTGATATTTCTCCCAGCAATCTTGACTGCAGCTTGTGTTTCTTCTCGCCCAGCGTTTCTCATGATATACTCTGCATATAAGTTAACCTCTAAAATAAGGATTGGCAAATAAACACATCTATCTATCCACATTTTGGAAAATATATGATTCATCTATTTATTCCTTCAAAATGTGTTATTTATCTACAAACTATGAGATAGTCTGCTTGGTATAGGAGATAGAAAACAAAATAAAAAACTGTTCATTGCCTATGGCAGAGACTTCCAATTAAATAACAAATAAAAGCAAATACCACAGAGCATGATTTGAATAACAGAAAAATGCAGAGGACATGGGGGAGAAAAGATTTGAAGAGCACACAGTAGATAAAGTAATGCTAGGTACAGAAGAGAAAAGATGTTGGGAGATGGCCACATCTGAATTGTATTTTGAAACAGAAGTAAGAGTTCAGGAAATGGAGAGAAGTTGGGTCACTTGGGACAAAGGGAGGCAGAAGTGATATAGATAGGTAGGGTGTGATAATTTATACTAAAGGAGCTTAAATTTTGCCCTAGGAAGTATGCAGATCTGTTCAAATATGTTTATGCAAGAAAGATTTAGAAACAGTATTAGAAAGAATGTTCTTCCTAAAAGAGAAAAGGCAGACATGAAACTGAAAAATCTCAGCCACTTGGAACAGAAAATCCACTTGATAATTGCTATATTTATAGTAGCACTTAAATATAATATTTTGTAAGAACTCTTAAAGGACAAGGAAATTCTGTAATATTTACCACTGATGACCAGGAAATCAAAGTTTCTCGAGTTTTTACCCAGTCCTGTATTTTTAAAGACTACTAATGAAAAATGCTTTCAGCATTTGTGTTATTCATGCTATGAAATATCCTTTCATGTGATAATTCTTTATTTTGTCCTTTTATTCCAAGTTATAAATACACTGTATTTCTAATGAATCAAATTGTTTCTTGTCACTCAAACTAAAACCACACTAATCTGAAACTAGATTCACCTTTTCATTTTTAAAATTAAAAAATAAAATTGAAAATATAAAAGCATTTAACAAAGCAAAAGATTTTAAAAGTATTCAAGCCTCTGAAAATGTACATCCTTTCTTATTGTCATCAGAAGTTGAGCCACTGGAACAAATTACATCAATCACTTTTACTTCTGTAGACTCTTCCTCTGCCCAAGATCTATATTGTAATCTTTTGTGAAGGGATATCATATGAAGGAATTTATTTTTGAGGGTTTTATTTTTAGATTTTTTTTGATGTGGACCATTTTAAAAATCTTTATTGACTCTGTTTCAATATACATATATTTTTTTAATGTTTTTTTTTTTTTGGCTATAAGCCATGTGGGATCTCAGCTCTCCAGCCAAAGATTGAAACCGTACCCACTGCATTGGAAGATGAATCCTTATCCACTGGACTGCCAGGAAAGTCTCTTTTTGAGCTTTTAAAAATGAAAAACTGCATCAATAATTCTATTGATAACACTTCACAGTTTCAGTATTTCTGCCAGGTGGCACTGAAAATGATTTGAAAAGACAATACTTGGCTGATGGCACCAATGGGAGTGAAGAGGCAGAGAGGTGGCATTTTATCAAGCACAATAGCACAATGTGTGCTCTCCACAGAACGGATTTTCTATGATGGCTCTCATTAGATATTAAAAAAAAAAATTAGGTCCTCAAGCTGACAATTCAAAACACACATTTAAACCCAAATATGAATTAAAGAGTTAGATTTATAAATTCCAGAAGAATATGCTGGTTATAAAAATGGCAATTCTTTTATATATTTCTAAGACAGAAGACTATAAAATACATATTTATGTCTTTTAAACAACCCAAAGCATTAGACAAAGCTCATATAACTATGATGTAACAACCTACTTGCTTAATCTGTTATAAGAGATTATACCTTACTGCTTCAGCAGCAACAAGAAAGGAAATGAAGAAAACAGAGGGGGACAATTCAACGTTCAAGTACACATGCACAAGTTTAAAAGAATATCTCTGTGCAAAAAGTGCATTGGGGGATTTCCAGAAGAGTAGACCCAAATATAAAAAGGTCAATTAAGATGAGAGGTCTGGTACTGTTCACCCAAAACTGTGTTTTAGAGAATTTAAATACAATACACAGTAAATTAGATTTGATTTCTGCTAAATTATGCTTTGATACTCATTCAGCCCAAGCTGGCTTCAATCAAAGTCACGCTACAGCTCTGTTATGCTAATTCCTGCTGGTGTGAGTGAGTGGGTGATATGGAAATCAGATGGCAAACATGAGCAGGAAGCCTACGCTGAACATGCGGTGGGCTTGGAGACGCAGGATGGGGGACCCTAAAGGTTAATCACATCATGTTCAAAGCTGTTTTTACAGGAAAATATGACTTTCTATGGCAGACATGAACATAGAGACAGTCATGAAGCAGTTGCATGCATTAATATGTGACAAGGCAGTTATAGGCACACTCTTCAGCTCTTTCTTTAGGTATAATTTTGTGCCTGAGTGAATAAGCTTCTTATTCCATAACAATAAAGATTATGACCTTTGTATCTTACACTCAGGTATTATTTTTTAAAAATATTTTTACTGGTTAAATTCCAGTATTTTCTAAAGCATATTTGAAATGTACATTCTTTCATCATTTGCTTATTTTAAAGACTTGGTGAGTTGAAAACTGTTTAAAACAGTAACAATAATTAAAGATCAATTGAGTGCTTATTAAGGGCCAGAAGGTGTGTTAAACCTATCCATAGGCATTATCTCATTTAATATTCACAGAGCTCTATGCCTTAACTTCTACCATTATGATGTAAAGACCAGTAAATTGAATCTTATTAAAGGCTTTTAAAGATTAAACCGATAGATAGGAAGACAGATGATTTCTGATCCATTTGCGAGTTGGACCTCTTAAACATGTGGTTCACTTCAAATCATATGACTGAGAATTTACCAAACACAAGGGTAAAAATAATATGATACGGTTTCCAGTATGGTATAATATTGTTAAAATCATAACATGCTTTTCCTAAATAATTGCTGTTATTGTTAAAGCACATAAAATCTATAATCTTGCTCTTTCTGTACTACCTAAGTACAACCTTTCTGAAGTACACTTATTTCAAGCCATTCTTCATTCAAAACCTACAGTGCCTTTTCTATTGCTTGCCATTGCCAAGCTTGTAAATCACTCTCCTCTATGTATCATTTTGTCTTCCATCAGCTGTCCCAGGGTTTTATTATCTGGATGCTCACCTGTGCTCAAACCAGCTCCAACATTTCAGCAGACGAATCTACCTTCAATCACTTGCATACGTATTTGCTTGTTTTAGTGATTAATCCGTCTTGATATCTATTAGTCTTTGAGCCATCTTGTCAATAACGATTAACCTGAACACACTCTAATCTTGTACTTTTCCTCTGTTCTTCCCACTTGAAGGTACTTTCCCTGGCTTGCATTGTCTCATTTCTCTATCCCCTCCCCACACCCACTGCCTGTGTGCCTTCAGTGTTCTGTTCCACTGTAAGCTCTTACCGGTAAGATGTGCTGTTTACTATTTTGCAATGATAGAGTATCTCTATTTGGCCTGGAAAATCTCCAAATAATTTGGAATAGAAAATTAAGGGGAAAAGTTACTTTATTATTATAGTAATCGGGGTGGGAAGACATCAAAGAAAATATGTTTGAAACTATTTCCTAATTGATTTTAATATGCCCTTCTGTACATCATTCCACTGCACCAAAAACTTACTGTAAAATGAGTAGCCACCACCGTGGAGTGACAAAAGCAACATACAAAATACACAGGTACTGTGTAACAACCAATTCTTAAGTTCTCACAAAAAAAATTAGTTAATACGCTTAGCCCCACCAACAGGAAACAGCAAGAATTCATTTCATTAACATGAAATGTAGAACAGGAGTTGAATATTTACTCAGTAATCAGAATAGGTCGGCTTCTAATTGATAAATGACTGTTCCTTCAACCTATTTAATTCTATTTAATTTTTACTATTTAACACTTCACTTGATTTCCAAAGAACTTCTGTTAATAATATTGGAAATGCATAATGTCATGAAAATATTTGATTTAAAACTTATTAACACATAATCCATTTCAAGGGAAGCAATGCATTTATAATGAAAAATATAATTTAGGGATATAGGATTTAAAATTATCATTTTTATAAACCCAATCTAATCACATTTTATTCATTTGTCACTGTTTTTGAGAAATATAAACTATTAAAGTGCTAAATTATCTACATTTCCAATTAATCATTTTCTTACTGAGTCCACGGCAATAACCCCTCTAGATGAGTGATGTGGTTTCTTTCTCACCAGTGCCTTCCTTCTAACTAATATTAAAAATTCTTGTTCCATAATAAAAACCAATATCTATACCTTTTTCAACAATAATAATCTACCTCTCTATATGTGATGTACATTATATATATGTTTTTTTAATGTCAAACTGAAAAAGCAAAACTACTGAATGGTTTACTGTTTCCATAAATACGGAAAGTAAAATGGTCAAAAAAATTGAATGACACAAATCACAATCTTTAGATACTTTGTCTATTTAGATTTCATATGCTACTCTCCATCCATGAGAGGTCTCACATGTACAAACTGCATTCAGTCCGTATATGTGAGTAAAAACCTGTGCCAATTATGCAGCTATATTCTTTGTATTTTTTAACCACTGGTGTGGAATTTATTGATTATGGGAAGACTAACTTTTGTAGGTTCATATAATATTGAAAAATAAAGTAACTCATGGTCATTCAAAATCTGTTGACTAAAGTAGGCTGTGAAGCTAGTCAAACATGTTCTATAATGTAACTATAAAATAATGTAAGTGGCTTTCTAAATTGACTGTTTTAGTAACTGGGAAAGCAAGTCTAAAGAGCATCAAAGGTACTGAGTTTTGGTGGTAAGTGGGACATGCAAATGAAAAGCATGTGTATGTTTTGTGATAGTGATTAAAACCATGCTCTTTAATTTACAGTCACAGATAATATGCTTCTTCTTGAAAATGAGCAATGTAAATATGGAAAATGAAATAATTCTACAACTATTTAGAAAAAATAGAATGCCCTTGCAAAGCATAAGTTCATTTGTTTCAAAATACCTTGCACATTTAAATCTCATCAGCAAGCATGTAAAACAGAGTTAAACAGCTCCACCACACAGCTTCACTGGACCCTGATGCTGGGAAAGCTAGAAGGTAGGAGGAGAAGGGGATGACAGAGGACAAGATGGTTGGACGGCATCACCAACTCAATGGACATGAGTTTGAGCAACCTAAGCCTGTCTGGCATGCTGCAGTCCATGGGGTTGTAAAGAGATAGGACTGAGTGACTGAACAACAACCCCACAGACATTTTGGACTTAACCTTAATTTTTTTTTTACTGGAAGCCCCAAAGCAATAAATCTGCACTAGAAATAAATTCAGATGTTGGTAGTTTAACTCATATAATAGCATTTAATTATTTTAAGCATTTACTGGTTTTATTTAGTGTCAGGGTCTGAGGATACTAAGATCTCTGTTCTTTGGAACTTACTGCCTACCAGAGGAAACTTACATGAAAATAATCAAGCATGACACAACATGAGGAACATGGTAAGTATTGTAATACAGGATGTCCCACCATTACAAAAGTAACTTGACTGTCTCCGACAGCTGGGGAAAGCACTGAAACAGAAAAAGAGACAGTAAGAGATAGATATGTTCTTTTGAGATAAAGCAGGTAGGAAAGGAAGCAGGTGAAGTTGTTCCTCATAGAGGTTCCACACATGCCTTATGTTAGAGACAGAAGCTTTCTGGATTGCACCAACGTACTATTACCATCACCTGGCTTCACCGACCCCTTTAGAAAATCAGGTAAATGTTTGTTAAACTGAAGGATTATGCAGGTGGAACCATGTATTTCTCTATGTAAATGGTCTTTACTGACTTTAGCAAGTCCAATTTAATCCTCTAATGGTATTAAATATTTCTGTATTGCAACAAATTTAATAGTTAACATAAAGTGTTTTGTTCGACATGTTTAAAGATCATTTTACACATTAGTATATGTGAAATTACTAAAATAGATTTGCACTTCAATTATAGGCAAGTATAGGAAATCATTACCTACAGGAAATCATCCTAAAATCTAACATATGATTTTAATGAACTCTTGAATTCTCTAGGTTATAAATGGAGAAAAATTTAAACAAATTCTGATTTTTGAAAACCACATTTTCCCATATTATTCTGTCCGTCACCAATAGTAACTTTGCTTCTGTACTTTGCTTTCCTGACTGAAATACTGAGAATACAATAAAACAGTAAAATTTTGTTTTCTTTAAGAGAGTGTTAATTTCCAAGGAAAATACCATTAATATTAAATCTAATGAATTATTAAATGCAACAATATTTACATTATTCTTTAAAAAGATCTCATTTTCACCAGGGGAATAAAAATAGTCAAAGGAGTGGTTAAAAAAAAATCCTCTCTAGATACTAATTAGGAAAACTAGAGTCCTCAGTATTGCAAGTACAAGAGGTTGTAAGTGTGGAGGTGAGGAGGGAAAACTATAGCTTAAAAAAGGCTCTTCGTGTAAATGGTGAGACAAGACATCCATTTTCACTCACTTAACCTGTCAACTTGCCAGAACTGTCATGTCAGCACTCCAGCTAAACCAAGAGGGCTGATCACATCCCATTATCTCATTTTTTAGAAAAAGATTGCATGAAGATGCCAATCAGAAAAAAAATGGGCGGGGGGACTTGCAACTAAGGAACAAATGTACTGATGCTGAAGTGCTGCTTAGTTAACGGAATTTTAATATGCAACTGCAATGTTTCTTAATAACATTAATTACACGCTTAGTAAGGCACCATCCTAACTCATTAGTGCCTTCTTTTTTGTTGTATTTTATCTCCTACTAGCAGAATGGGGACTATATGATTGGCCTGTTACCATTAATGTGGCTTAATCTTTTTATAGCACTATTTAAAGCTGCTTGCATAAACATTTTCTAGGCAAGTATTACCTATGTGTGCATATGTGTGTATCAATTAACTGCACCAACACTTGGCGTACCCCTACCATGTGTAAATGTTATGCTAGACCTAGAGGCAGCAGAAAGATAAACACAACAATGTATTTACTGACAAAGAGCTCATAGTTTTGTAGGGGAGATGAAAATAATATCCTCAATAAATCTAGGAAGTAATGTTTGCCATAAGAGATATTTAAAAAGGCATTCAGACATATTTTAATTCAAAATTTAATTTAATTTGGTAGTTTATATATTTTTAATGAATCTAATTATGTAGTATTCCCTTGAGTGACATTTCATACATTTAAAAAAGTAGTATAGTAATTCAAATGTCATGCATATAATATTTAAGTGTAATGTACATCATGATATATATTTTACAATATATATATAAAGTTGTATCTTTCTGTCAGTGAAATATTGTAATTTATAAAAGTGAAAATTTTTCTTAGAAGGAGTGATTAACACATTAATGCTATTTCTTTCTGACAATAGCCAGTGAAGTCTTCTAATACTAATCTCATAATACTGTTTCTACTCTTCCTTGGTGGTTCAGATAGTAAAGAGTCTGCCTGCAATGCAGGAGATCTGGGTTTGATCCCTGGGTTGGAAAGATCCCTTTAAAGGAATGGCAACCCACTCCAGTAGTCTTGCCTGGAGAATTTCATAAACAGAGGAGCCTGGCAGGCTACAGTCCATAGGGACACAAAGAGTCAAACATGACTTTTACATTACTGTGATATTTGATATTTACAGTACTTTACTTTTAACTACTAAGTAAACATGCTGTTTATTTTATTTTTATTTGAAAAGACTCCAAAATTAATGAGATTTTTATTATTTAGATTAAAATTATAAGTTTTTAATATTTAGGTTAATATAATGAAATAAAGGCTTTTTGCTCCACCTTCCTCTACAGAATGCAGCAAAAGAAATGAATAATATGGAAACACTACCATAACACCAAACCACAAACTATGAAGTCCTTTTGCCAATCATGGTTGAATCTGGAGGAAAATGAGACAGGAAATGAACAATAACTAGACTCAATCCACAATTCTTTATCAATACCAATTTCACAAAAAGTATCTCATCAACACTGCAAGAACCCATTCCATCATCCCTTGATAGGGAAAAGGAGATTGGAAGTTAAGAAGGAGACTTGGGAAATATAAGAGATGACTTCAAAGTTAACCAACTAAAATTCACAAGTCAGGAGAGACGGTACTATAGGAAAAAAATGGCCTAGTTGATTATGGATAGGGAAAGTTTAAGGTGGCCCCCATGACCTTCACTTCCTGAAGTTACTCCCATGATTATTATGTGACCAAAGGGATTTTGTAGGTGTAATTAAGATCACTAATCAGTCAACCTTAAGATAGGTCTTAGGGACCTTAAGGTTAATTTAGGGGTGTAACCCAATCACAAAAGACCTTAAATCAGGGGATTTTCTCCAGCTGATAGCAGACCAAGAAGTGAGAGGTAAGCAAAGCCCCTGAAGGAATCAAGGGGTCACTGCTGACTTTGAAGGCTGTGGTAACCATGTTCAAAGGTTAGCAAGCAAATTGGGAGCAGCTTCTGGCTGGCAGCAAACAAGAAAATGGTGATGTCAATGCTACAGCTACAAAGAACTTAATACTGCCAACAACCTCCATGAATTCTGAAGTGGATTCTTCTGGAGAGTCTCCAGAGAAGTGCTCAGCCTGCTCAACATCTTGACTTTGCCTATGAGGTGCTAAGAAGAGGACTGAATTGAGCCTGATTGGACTTTTGATCTACAAAACTGTGGCCTAAAAATGGTTGCTGTTTAAAGACAGAAATATATAGATTAATGGAACAAAACAGAAAGCCCAGAGATAAATCTATGCACCTATGGACACCTTATCTTTGACAAAGGAGGTAAGAATATACAATGGAGAAAAGACAATCTCTTTAACAAGTGGTGCTAGGAAAACTGGTTAACAACCTGTAAAAGAATGAAACTAGAAAACTTTATAACACCATACACAAAAATAAAATAAAAATGGATTAAAGGTCTAAATGTAAGACCAAAAACTATAAAACTCCTAGAGGAAAACATAGGCAAAATACTCTCCGACATAAATCACAGCAAGAGCCTCTATGACCCACCTCCCACAATAATGGAAATAAAAGCAAAAATAAACAAACGGGACGTAATTAAAAGCTTTTGCACAACAAAGGAAACTCTAAGCATGGTGAAAAGACAGCCTTCAGAATGGGAAAAAATAATAGCAAATGAAACAACTGACAAAGAATTAATCTCCAAAATATACAAGCAGCTCCTGCACCTACCTCAATCCCAGAAAAATAAATGACTCAATCAAAAAATGGGCCAAAGAACTTAACAGACATTTCTCCAAAGAAGACATACAGATGGCTAACAAACACATGAAAACATGCTCAACATCACTCATTATCAGAGAAAAGCAAATCAAAACCACAATGAGGTATAATCTCACACTGCTCAAAATGGCTGCCATCAAAAAGTCTACAAACAATGCTGGAGAGGGTGTGAGAAAAGGGAACCCTCTTAAACACTGTTGGTGAGAATGCAAACTAGTACAGCCACTATGATGAACAGTGTGGAGATTCCTTAAAAAGCTGGAAATAGAACTGTCATACAACCCAGCAATCCCACTGCTGGGCATACACATTGAGGAAACCAGAAATGAAAGGGACACGTGTACCTCAGTGTTCATCGCAGCACTGTTTATAATAGCCAGGACATGGAAGCAACCTAGATGTCCATCTGCAGACGAATGGATAAGAAAGCTGTGGTACGTATACACAATGGAGTATTACTCAGCCATTAAAAAGAATACATTTGAATCAGTTCTAATGAGGTGGATGAAACTGGAGCCTATACATAGAGTGAAATGAGTCAGAAAGAAAAACACCAATACAGTATATTAATGCATATATATGGAATTGAGAAAGATGGTAACAACTACCATGAAAGCAAGACAGCAAAAGAGATGCAGATGTAAAGAACAGACTTTTGGACTCTGTGGGAGAAGGCAAGGGTGGGATGATTCGAGAGAATAGCATTGAAACGTGTATATTACCATATGTGAAACAGATGACCAATCCAAATATGAAGCTGCTGGGCTGGGACAACCTAGGGGGATGGGATGAGGAGGGAAGTGGAAGGGGGTTCAGGACAAGGGGACACGTGTAAACCCATGGCTGATTCATGTCAATGTCTGGCAGAAACCACCACAATATTGTAAGGTAATTAGCCTCTAATTAAAAGCAATAAATTTTTTAAAAAGGGTGCTGTTTAAGTCCCTCAATTTGTGTGCACTTGTTACACAGCTTTGGAAAAACTAGTATACCTAAAAAGCATCTTCATTACAAAGCAGGAAGTATGAAGGAAGATTAAGAGGGTGTTATATGGAATATAGGGAGCTGGCAACCTAAAGTGGTCTGTTCTGTACTACTAAAATCACTAGCATACCAAGAAGAAAGTAACATGTTTTTTGAGAAAATATTCAAGATAAGAGTCTAAGCAGAGGTTACTGAATGACCTTGATACTTTTCACTTTCTCTTCTGCAAACGTGCAAACTCTAGTTTTTAGCCATTAACTAGATGGTTAATCAAATAGGGACTAAAACAGGTTCTATGCAAAACTAAATAAAACAATAAAACTATATATTAACTAATTACTTATTTAATGAATGACAGAAAATAACATAATCATTAGTCAAAGGGAGATAAAACATCTATATAATCCAAATATAACATAAGGGAACGGAGAAATACTTTAGAATAAATAGCTGTTTATAGTCTAAATAGAATTATATACAACAGAGTCACTCTTCAAAAAAAGACACACAAAAAATCTCAAAAAAGAGGTTAAGGGGCTAAAAGACAAGTGGAGAAGAATGTTTTGTTCAAGCTTACCAAGGAAATTAACAAAAGTTAAAGACATATAATTGAGAAATAGGAAAATGATAAATGCAACTGAAAAAGGAAGGTGATAAATAGGCATTAAGAAATCACAGAAATTGAGACTGTAATCAGAAATCTTCCAGCAAACAAAAGCCCAGGTCCAGACGGCTTCACAGCTGAATTCTACCAAAAATTTAGAGAAGAGCTAACACCTATTCTACTCAAACTCTTCCAGAAAATTGCAGAGGAAGGGAAACTTCCAAACTCATTCTATGAGGCCACCATCACCCTATTACCAAAACCTGACAAAGATGCCACAAAAAAAGAGAACTACAGGCCAATATCACTGATGAACATACATGCAAAAGTCCTTAACAAAATTCTAGCAATCAGAATCCAACAACACATTAAAAAGATCATATATCATGACCAAATGGGCTTTATTCCAGGAATGCAAGAATTCTTCGATATCCACAAATCAATGCATTACACCACATTAACAAACTGAAAAATAAAAACCATATGATTATCTCAATAGATGCAGAGAAAGTCTTTGACAAAACTCAACATCCATTTATGATAAAAACCCCCCAGAAATCAGAAATAGAAGGAACATTCCTCAACATAATAAAAGCTATATATGACAAACCCACAGCAAACATTATCCTCAATGGTGAAAAACTGAAAGAGTTTCCCCTAAAGTCAGGAACAAGACAAGGGTGCCCACTCTCACCACTACTATTCAACATAGTTTTGGAAGTTTTGGCCACAGCAATCAGAGCAGGAAATGACATAAAAGGAATCCAAATTGGAAAAGAAGTAAAACTCTCACTGCGGATGACATGATCCTCTACACAGAAAACCCTAAAGACTCTACCAGAAAATTACTAGAGCTAACCAATGAATATAGTAAAGTTTCAGGATATAAAATCAACACACAGAATTCCCTTGCATTCCTATACACTAATAATGAGAAAACAGAAAGGGAAATTAAGGAAACAATTCAAATCACTGTTGCAACGAAAAGAATAAAATACTTAGGAATGTATCTACTTAAAGAAACAAAAGACCTATATGTAGAAAACTATAAAACACATCAGAGAGGACACTAATAGATGGAGAAATATACTGTGATTGTGAAAATGAGTATACTACCCAAAGTAATCTATAGATTCAATGCAATCCCTATCAAGCTATCAACGGTATTTTTCACAGAGCTAGAACAAACAATTTCACAATTTGTATGGAAAAACAAAAAATTTTGAATAGCCAAAGCAATTTTGAGAAAGAAGAATGGAACTGGAGGAATCAACCTGCTGGACTTCAGGCTCTACTACAAAAGCACAGTCATCAAGACGGTATGGTACTGGCATAAAGACAGAAATATAGATCAATGGAACAAAATAGAAAGCCCAGAGGTAAATCCACGCACCTATGGACACTTTATCTTTGACAAAGGAGGCAAAAATATTCAATAGAGAAAAGACAATCTCTTTAACAAGTGGTGCTGGGAAAACTGGTCAACTACTTGTAGAAGAATGAAACTAGAACACTCCCTAACACCACACACACAAAAATATCAAAATGGATTACCGATCTAAATGTAACACCACAAACTATAAAACTTCTAGAGGAGAACATAGGCAAAACACTCTCTGACATAAATCACAGCAGGATCCTCCATGACCCACCTCCCAGAATATTGGAAATAAAAGCCAAAATAAACAAGTGGGACCTAATTAAAATTAAAAGCTTTTGCACAGCAAAGGAAACTATAAGCAAGGTGAAAAGACAGCTTTCAGAATGGGAGAAAATAATAGCAAATGAAGCAACTGACAAAGAATCTCAAAAATATACAAGTAACACCTGCAGCTCAATCTCAGAAAAATAAACGACCCAATCAAAAAATGGGCCAAAGAACTAAACAGACATTTCTCCAAAGAAGACATACAGATGGCTAACAAACACATGAAAACATGCTCAACATCACTCATTATCAGAGAAATGCAAATCAAAGCCACCATGATGTACCATTTCATACCAGTCAGAATGGCTGCTATCCAAAAGTCTACAAGCAATAAATGTTAGAGGGAGTGTGGAGAAAAGGGAACCCTCTTACACTGTTGGTGGGAATGCAAACTAGTACAGCCACTATGGAGAACAGTGTGGAGATTCCTTAAAATCTGGAGATAGAACTGACATACGACCCAGCAATCGCACTCCTGGGCATACACACCGAGGAAACCAGAATTGAAAGAGACACATGTACTCCAATGTTCATCGCAGCACTGTTTATAATAGCCAGGACATGGAAGCAACCTAGATGTCCATCTGCAGAAGAATGGATTAGAAAGTTGTGGTACATATACACCATATAGTATTACTCAGCAATTAAAAAGAATACAGTTGAATCAGGTCTAATGAAGTGGATGAAACTGGAGCCTATTATACAGAGTGAAGTAAGCCAGAAAGAAAAACACCAATACAGTATACTAACGCATATATATGGAATTTAGAAAGATGATAACGATAACCCTGTATACGAGACAGCAAAAGAGACACAGATGTATAGAACAGTCTTTTGGACTCTGTGGGAGAGAGCGAGGGTGGGATGATTTGGGATAATGGCATTGAAAGATGTATATTATCATATGTGAAACGAATCGCCAGTCCAGGTTCGATGCATTATACAGGATGCTCGGGGCTGGTGCACTGGGATGACCCAGAGGGATGGGGTGGGAGGGGGGTTCAGGATGGGGAACACATGTAAACCCAGGGCAGATTCATGTCAATGTATGGCAAAACCAATACAGTATTGTAAAGTAATTAGCCTCCAATTAAAAAAACAAAATAAAATTTAAAGCAAAAAAAAAATATGAAAAACGATGACGTCAAAATTATTATAGAGAAGTTAAGAAATATGGAATTGAGACAAAGGAAAGCCCATATAACTGATGTATTTGAGGAAAAGAACTGAGAAAGGAAAAATATTCAGAGATAAAACAGAAGAAATCATATGGAAATAGAGTAAATTAAAACATGAATCTGTAGATTTAAGGGGTTGTGCTGTTCCAGGAACATTAGACATAGGTGATCAGGCTCAAGGTATAACCCAGCAAAGTTACTGGAAGAAGAGAATATATTGATATTCATATTAGTATTCATAAAAGCGCATGCCACTGAGGATAAAAATATTTTGTGAACCTTGAATTTCACTCTAGACTTATTCAATACGAAGACAATTGAAAATCTGAGAAAAAAAATATGACTCAATAAATTTATACCTACCCTTCAAATTAGAGGCATTGAACAGACACTGTCAAACACAAAAGATGCTTCCAAAAGAATCAAGTCAGTGACTATCACCAGTCAAGCATAAGAATTAACAAGGACTTGATTTTTCACTTTAAAAATTAGGGGTCACAAAGGGCTGGACACGACTGAGCGACTGAACTGAACTGAACTGAAAGATATTTTAAACGTTTCACATTATGGGAACACTGTTAGAATATACACAATTGAATGTATTTTTAACCTATTATTTAATCAAAACATATGGAGCCATGAAAAACGTGATACTTAATAAAAATTAAATGGGAGTCTGCATAAAGTAGCTAATTAGTAACAGGTGCAGGAAACATTAAGGGCTCCTAGGAGAGAGATGATCACTTCAGGTCTTGGGGTAACAGCTTGTCCAAAGAAGAAAGGCTGCAGAGAATAAAAGTATAAGTTTCCTCTGAAGAGACGCTTAGGAGGTCTTTGGCAGAAAAGCTGAACTTGACATGAGAGGATTCATATATAGTATCTATCTAGTTACTATTTAAAAAAAAAAACAAAACTGTAATATTTCCATTATTCAGTTCAGTTCCGTTGCTCAGTCGTGTCCGACTCTTTGAGACCCCATGAATCAATTTCCATTATTAAGTTAAATTATATCTAGCACATTGTTTTCCAAACTTCCAAGGTGGGGTAGACGATGGAGGTGTTGAAAAAGCAGTTGCATTATTTTTAAAGTAATATCTGCTTTATAGTATAATATTTTCTGAATGAAGTTTTCCAGGCACTCACTTTTTATTGGACCTTTTAGTGGCGTCAATAAAATGCTTCAGAGCATGTTATAGAAAAGAAAAAACTCCACTTCAACTTGAAACAGAACTTTCTAAAATGAGGTTATGTTAATTTTTGTGTTTAAACAAAGATTGAAAAAATATTAGATTTCTGTTTAAACAGTGACTGCATCTTGAAAATAATAATAATAATAAAAGATGGGAATTTTGCCAGAAATGTTTACATCCGTCTATACTTATACACTCTTGTGTGGCCAATTATATTCTATAGAAAGAAACATACTTTTCAGTTATTACATTAGGAAATAATTGGAAGTTTCTAAAATGTTGTGTATTGTCAATTTGTTTTTAATATGTTAAATGAGTTTCACCTGATATACTCAGCTTTTAGTTTCCACACTGGAGGCGATCAGTATGTAGCAGATGGTACATAAGACACAAAACGAAGCAGGCCTCAACATCACATGCAAGGCAGCTGGTAGATTTGACAGTTCTTTTCCAAATTACTCATCATGTTTTGAGTTGCTGCTAGGAAAAAAATGTGTTGCCCATCTCCAAAATAGATGTTCTTTTTTTATTTTTAAGCTCGGGAAAGACTTCCAATAGAAAATAAGACAGAAGGGCATAGGAAGCAAGGTATTTATCCCTATTTAGAACCTTTTCTTCTGTTAGTTCCCTCATCATAAGAGTTTTCCAAACAAACAAATGAATATTTCAACATTCAGACTTAACTATGCCCTAGGATGTACTTTTACTTCTCATATAAAAAATGCCTTTGGGACAGGGAAAAGTCAAAATCACAGAATGGGCTGGTGAGTTTTTAATGATTAAAGTGGCATTTGTCAAGATTCTGTGGTAAAGATAGCTAAGGAAGTTAGATTCCAGGACTCTTGGAGGAGCTAATGACAATGCACATGAGCAAGTGAAATCTGAGAACACTTTCTTCCATTGGCACTTATGTGATTGTTTGCCTTCAGTAAGATTTTTCACATTGAAGATCCTCAAACGCAAAAGTGTTTCTTATCCTCTTAACACCACAGGAAAGAAGGTGTTTATTCCCACTGTAAATTGCAAACAGTTTCCAATTCTTTGACTCAAATGCGGCTTACAGTTTGGAAGTTTACAATGATTTCTAAAAGGGCTTTCCCCACAGAATACCAAGCTTCATCTGGTATGTAATGTAATGACTGATTTCTGAATCTATAAGTATTTCAGAATCTGCATATATTTCTAATTTTATTTTAAAAGCTTTAGACAGGAACTACACACTGAATTTTCTCTAAATCTTATACATTTGGTACATATTTCTTCACATAGTTTACACTAGCATCGAAATATGGATTTTCCTCTGCTTTCTGTGGTTTCTACTTTGTAGAATACTGTTTATGCTACTGCTAAGAGTTTCAAAGTTAAATAACATTTAGTCCACTAACAAATATTAGTAATGTAGGTTTCTAGCATCTGAATATTTAATTCAAGATTTTACTTAATTTGTATCTTCTAACCTTACATGCTCAAAATTCTCCAAGCCAGGCTTCATCAATACATGAAATGTGAACTTCCAGATGTTCAAGCTGGTTTTAGAAAAGGTAGAGGCACCAGAGATCAAATTGCCAACATCTGCTGGATCATGGAAAAGGCAAGAGAGTTCCAGAAAAACATCTATTTCTGCTTCATTGACTATGCCAAAGCCTTTGACTGTGTGGATCACAACAAACTGTGGAAAATTCTGAAAGAGATGGGAATACCAGACCACCTGACCTGCCTCTTGAGAAACCTGTATGCATGTCAGAAGTGATCATGGAACAACAGCCTGGTTCCAAATAGGAAAAGGAGCACGTCAAGGTTGTATATTGTCACCCTGCTTATTTAACTTCTATGCAGTGTACATCATGAGGAACGCTGGGCTGGAAGAAGCACAAGTTGGAATCAAGATTGCTGGGAGAAATATCAATAACCTTAGATATGCAGATGACACCACCCTTATGGCAGAAAGTGAAGAGGAACTCAAAAGCCTCTTGATGAAAGTGAAAGAGGAGAGTGAAAGAGTTGGCTTGAAGCTCAACATTCAGAAAACTAAGATCATGGCATCTGGTCCCATCACTTCATGGGAAATAGATGGGGAAACAGTGTCAGACTTTATTTTTTTGGGTTCCAAAATCACTGCAGATGCTGATTGCAGCCATGAAATTAAAAGACGCTTACTCCTTGGAAGGAAAGTTATGACCAACCTAGACAGCATATTAAAAAGCAGAGACACTACTTTGCCAACAAAGGTCCATCTAGTTAAGGCTATGGTTTTTCCAGTGGTCATGTATGGATGTGAGAGTTGGACTGTGAAGAAAGCTGATCACCAAAGAATTGCTGCTTTTGAACTGTGGTGTTGGAGAAGACTCTTGAGAGTCGCTTGGACTGCAAGGAGATCAAACCAGTCCATTCTTTTAAAAGAGATCAGTCCTGGCTGTTCATTGGAAGGACTGATGCTAAAGCTGAAGCTCCAATACTTTGGCCACCTCGTGTGAAGAGTTGACTCACTGGAAAAGACTCTGATGCTGGGTGGGATTGGGGGCAGGAGGAGAAGGGGATGACAGAGAATGAGATGGCTGGATGCCATCACCGACTCGATGGACACGAGTTTTAGTGAACTCCAGGAGTTGGTGATGGACAGTGAGGCCTGGCGTGCAGCGATTCATGGGGTCACAGAGAGTCAGACACGACTTAGCGACTGAACTGAACCTTACAATAAAAGTTGCTATATCTATAATTCCTGAATTAAAATTGATGCAAAGAAAAAGCAATTTCCTCATTATCAGTCTTCTTTGGTGATCCAATAAAAGCATATCAAACATTCAGTTTCCCAAATTAATAGTAGTTGTCAAGTTTAAAGTATAGTTCTTCATATCTCTGAACATTGTCATGTCATTCAAGAAAGATTTATGAAACGACAGACTTTCCCAGAATAAAGTACAATGTGTCAAGAAGCTATTCTTTAGTTCCTGTCCAATGGGAATTTAAGAAATCATTTTGAAAAAGAATAAAGACAGAAATAAATTTTGAATTGCTTTGTAGGTGACAAATACATCTAATACCCGGCATACATCATATTTTCTAATCAATGTATTTTTTATTCAAGAGTTTTTATATACTGAAAATTATTAACATATTGTACTATGTTTTGGGAACTTGCAAAATAATATAGATCAAGTGGTCATGGTTTATTGGCATAAAATTTTTATATATAAAGATCTATAGTGTGATTTTTGCAAGGTTAATTTGAAAGGTTATTATTTTATTCTTTCCTATTTATTTAATTTTTGATATCATACCATAAATATGTAAACTTATCATTTTATGAATTCTTATAAATGCAAAAACTATAATATTATCTTTAACCTTCTAAAAGCATCAATTATAAAACGCATGATCAATTAAATAATGGTGTTTTAAGGAAAAAACGCCTACAGTTTATGCTGAAATTGATGAGAAGCCATAAGTATATTCCAGAAATACTGAAATTTGAAATAATATGTCTCAGAAACTAGAAATGGTTAACCAATGTTGACATACAAAACTTTTCACATATATGGTCACTCTTGAATTCAGATTATTCCTATATCAGTTCTGATAAGTAAGGACTTTTCTCTCAATTTTTACAGGAAGTGCCTGGGGATTAGGAATGCTGAATAACTGACACAGGAAGTACTGCTTGGAAATAGCAGAACAGAAATTCAGATTAGGAAGCCAAAGTTCTCTTTACTCTATTTGCTATCTATCTAAGAAGATATTACATAACAATAATGTCTATGAATGTTTCAACCAATGAAGGAAAAAGGTTACAAGTATGGATGACTATATACCAAATGTCAATAATGTCAAGTCAGTATATTAACGAAGATTTTGAAGTTAGGTGAACCAGTTATAGAGCTCTGTCAAATTGAAAAACTTATTAAAGTACCTCTTTAATAAAAGTATATTAAAGAAGCAATCCATTTATGCATACATCTATTTATTTACTTTTAACACAAGTACCACGATTTCTTTTATTCAAGCATATTTCTTGATAGGTTAAGCTAAACATTAAAAGAAATCCACTCTCACCACTACTATTCAACATAGTTCTGGACGTTTTGGCCACAGCAATCAGAGCAGAAAGAGACATAAAAGGAATACAAATTGGAAAAGAAGAAGTAAAACTTTCACTGTTCGCTGATGACATGATCCTCTACACAGAAAACCCTAAAGACTCTACCAGAAAACTACTAGAGCTAATCAATGATTACAGTAACGTTGCAGGATATAAAATCAACACACAGAAATCCCTTGCATTCCTATACACTAATAATGAGAAAATAGAGAAATTAAGGAAACTATTCCATTCACTGTTGCAACGAAAAGAATTAAATACTTAGGAATATATCTACCTAAAGAAACAAAAGACTTGTACATAGAAAACTATAAAACACTACTGAAAGCAATCAAAGAGGACACTAATAGATGGAGAAATATACCATGCTCATGGATTGGAAGAATAAATATTGTAAAAATGAGTATACTACCCAAAGTAATTTATACATTCAATGCAATCCCTATCAAGCTACCAAGGATATTTTTCACAGAACTAGAACAAATAATCTCACAATTTGTATGGAAATACAAAAAACCTCGAATAGCCAAAGCAATCTTGAGGAAGAAAAATGGAACTGGGGGAATTAACCTGCCGGACTTCAGGCTCTACTACAAAGCCACAGTCATCAAGACAGTATGGTACTGGCATAAAGACAGAAATATAGATCAATGGAACAAAATAGAAAGCCCAGAGATAAATCCATGCACCTATGGACACCTCATCTTTGACAAAGGAGGCAAGACTATAAAATGGACAAAAGACAGTCTCTTTAACAAGTGGTGCTAGCAAAACTGGTCAGCCACTTGTAAAAGAATGAAACTAGAACACTTCCTAACACTATACACAAAAATAAACTCAAAATGGATTAGAGAGCTAAATGTAAGACCAGAAACTATAAAACTCCTAGAGGAGAACGTAGGCAAAACACTCTCTGACATAAATCACAGCAGGATCCTCCATGACCCACCTCCCAGAATATTGGAAATAAAAGCAAAAATAAACAAATGGGACCTAATTAAAATCAAAAGCTTCTGCACAGCAAAGGAAACTATAAGCAAGGTGAAAAGACAGCCTTCAGAATGGGAGAAAATAGAAGCAAATGAAGCAACTGATAAAGGATTAATCTCCAAAATATACAAGCAGCTCCTGCAGCTCAATTCCAGAAAAATAAATGACCCAATCAAAAAATGGGCCAAAGAACTAAACAGACATTTCTCCAAAGAAGACATACAGATGGCTAACAAACACATGAAAAAATGCTCAACATCCCTCATAATCAGAGAGATGCAAATCAAAACCACAATGAGATACTATTTCACACCTGTCAGAATGGCTGCTATCCAAAAGTCTACATGCAATAAATGCTGGAGAGGATGTGGAGAGAAAGGAACCCTCTTACACTGTTGGTGGGAATGCAAACTAGTACAGCCACTATGGAGAACAGTGTGGAGATTCCTCAAAAAACTGGAAATAGAACTGCCATATGATCCAGCAATCGCACTCCTGGGCATACACGCCGAGGAAACCAGAATTGAAAGAGACACATGTACTCCAATGTTCATTGCAGCACTGTTTATAATAGCCAGGACATGGAAGCAACCTAGATGTCCATCTGCAGACGAATGGATAAGAAAGCTTTGGTACATATACACAATGGAGTATTATTCAGCCATTAAAAAGAATACATTTGAATCAGTTCTAATGAGGTGGATGAAACTGGAGCCTATTATACAGAGTGAAGTAAGCCAGAAAGAAAAACACCAATACAGCATACTAACGCATATATATGGAATTTAGAAAGATGCAAATGATAACCCTGTATACGAGACAGCAAAAGAGACACAGATGTATAGATCAGTCTTTGGGACTCTGTGGGAGAGGGTGAGGGTGGGATGATTTGGGAGAATGGCATTGAAACACGTATGTTGTTATATGTGAAATGAATCACTAGTTCAGGGTCAGTGCATGTTATAGGATGCTCAGGGCTGCCATGTGGGGATGACCCAGAGGGAGGATAAAGGGAGGAGGGAGGTGGGGGGGGTTCAGGAGGGGGAACTTATGTAAACCCGGGGCGAATTCATGTCAATGTATGGCAAAACCAACCAATATAATATTGTAAAATAATTTGCCTCCAATAAAAATTAATTAATTACAAAAAAAAAAGAAATGCAGAAAGTTTATTAAGAAATATTTTATCTTTGTTTTAAAAAGAATACATTTGAATCAGTTCTAATGAGGTGGATGAAACTGGAGCCTATTATACAGAGTGAAGTAAGCCAGAAAGAAAAACACCAATACAGTATACTAACACATATATATGGAATTTAGAAAGATGCAAATGATAACCCTGTATACGAGACAGCAAAAGAGACACAGATGTATAGAACAGTCTTTGGGACTCTATGGGAGAGGGTGAGGGTGGGATGATTTGGGAGAATGGCATTGAAACACGTATGTTGTCATATGTGAAACGAATCACTAGTTCAGGGTCAATGCATGTTATAGGATGCTCGGGGCTGGCATGCGGGGATGACCCAGAGGGAGGATAAAGGGAGGAGGGAGGTGGGAGGGGGGTTCAGGAGGGGGAACTTATGTAAACCCGGGGCAAATTCATATCAATATATGGCAAAACCAACCAATATAATATTGTAAAATAATTTGCCTCCAATAAAAAATAAATTAATTACCTTAAAAAAAAAGAAAAAAAAAAGAAATAAAAAGAAAAAAAAAATTTAACAGTAAAAAATAAAATAAAATAAAATTGTTGCCCCAATAAAAAAAAAAATAATTACCACTTAATGCAAGCACAAGCTGTTAATTTCAGTTTTGCAAAGCCAAATGAAAAATGATATAGTCAAACAATTTTTCATGCCAAAGAACACAGATCATCACTCCCTTTTCTTCCAGGTGTAAGCATCGACTTACAGTAACTTGAAGCATTCAAATAAAGTTTGTTTAAGTGGCATGCAGATAGTAAGTGTGCAGCAGTAAAAAATACCCTTACAAAGTGGAGACTCCAGCAGCTTAAAATATATGTGCATAAAATAATAAAATTTCTTAATCTATAATCTTTCATCTTAACAAATATCAAACATAATGATTTGATTCACGCAAGAAAACTGAAGTGTAATTTTCTCAAGAAAAGTTAGTAGTATATAATATTCACCATTCACATATTCTTTTACATGAAAATGTTACCTGTGAATTGCAAAGTAGTAAAAAGTAACTACGTGGTTTAGTAAAGTGATGAAAAAGTCAGAAGCAACTTTTACAGCAGACAGTCTCTGAAGTAATATTTTAACAGAGGTGAACAAATGTATTTCAATCTGTCATATCCTAATATGTATGAGCTATGAAGCACTGTACAAAGCCATGCGAAATGGATAGAAGGATGGCTACTTACCCACAGGGCGAGCTGTAGACATTACAATGGTGTGGTGAGAACATAAAAAAGAAATTAAAAAAAAAGAAAGAAAAGAAAATTATCAGAATGCATGATGTGTAATGTTACATTTAAGTATGGACAGTAGGGTGATTTCTAGTGTCATTATTCAAGTATGAACAGGATGTCCTAGCTTGATAAAAACTGAACGGTATAAATAGAAGTCTAAGGAAACAATTACTTTGCATGCTGAGATTCACTCTAGGCAATTTGACAGATATTATACATGAGGTCTTATCATCATCATCACTTCCTACAGTTATTATTTCAAAGATCTTTTTAAACAGCCTTGTGTTACCCCAAAGTTAAGAACCTGATGAATATAACTATTCAAGTCACAGACTAGCAAATGTCATGTCAATAAAAGAAGGCCTCACTGTCTGATTTAAATAGCAATTGGACTTTAAGCATGGTTAGTCAGAACCATTACAGGGACTACAGAAAAAGCCCCTGATGCTGCTTTTCAGCCAGTATTAAGTTAAGATCACATCACTTTTCATCCGTGGACAGGGTGGATGAAAATATAACAAATAGGTTGGAACATCCTTAGAGATTTCAACTGAGTAGCTCTCTAACCACTGTTAAGCTCTTTTCTTTTTTTGGCAGAGGGCAGGAAACAATGACTGACAAATTGATTCTTGTTCACACTGAGAATGGCTTTCAAACTGCTGCTTCAACAAAGTATTATTTTTTATTATTCCATAACTTTCAATCACTAAAATCAGTTGAAATAGGCTACCCCTTTTATAAATGCACAGAAATTGAAAGAGACACACATGGGCTTAATAATACTTTCTTTAAAAAGAATATTGTCAAATCAATTTAGATAGTAAACCACTTTGTATAAAAACAATAGACAAATATAAAACATATGGATGGCTCCATTATTCAAAGGAAGAAAAAATCAATTTAGTAGCATTTGATCTTTTATGAAAACTTACATTTCAAAATACAAATTTATTCAACAAACAAGTGCTTCACTCATATCCCAGTGGATAAAGCTCTAGTGCAAACACAATGTAACCCTCAAACTTATGAGTAGTTTTGTCTTGATGTCTTCTTGGGCATGGTGAGACGGATACAGCCATTGAAACCATATTTACAGACATTCATTCACTCACTCAACAAATACATCACAATTCTAGCTCAGTGGAATCTCTGAAACTGTACTGGAACTTCTTCTCCATAAGATTCATGGTCTTAGGATATTATTCACAATTAAAGGGGGGAGGACCATTCAAAGAAGAATAAAGCAATTATAAAGAATAAAGCAATTATAGCAACTGAATGAAAATTCAGCTTGGTGAAATTCTTAGTGTGTCTAAGAGTCTATAGAGGATTTACTACAGCAAGAGGAAGAAAGTAAGCTGAACTATACACAATAATTTCTTTCTTTTTATGGAGGGGCACACAACAATAACGATTAAGAACACAACAACAGACTAACATAATAAAGTTGTCCATATTCTAACGAATAAAGAGTTCTCAGTTTTGCAAATATATAGTAGAAAAAGAACTTAGTTTCTCATTTCTTAATTTTATTTTTCAGGTGCCACTTTAAACTGAATCTGAAACATAATGTTTCCTTTAGAAATGACAAGGCATTTTGAGTCTAAAGAGAGAAAAGAAAAAAAAAATGATAAGAAATCATGTTTTAAAGAAAGAAAATACATTTCTGTTTCATTTAGTCTCAGGTAATTCCAAGAAAATTAGAACTTTATTGCTCTGCTGCTACTGCTGCTGCTGCTAAGTCACTTCAGTCGTGTCCGACTCTGTGTGACCCCATAGACGGAAGCCCACCAGGCTCCCCTGTCCCTGGGATTCTCCAGGCAAGAACACTGGAGTGGGTTGCCATTTCCTTCTCCAATGTGTGAAAGTGAAAAGTGAAAGTGAAGTCGCTCAGTCGTGTCCGACCCTTAGCGACCCCACGGACTGCAGCCTACCAGGCTCCTCCATCCATGGGATTTTCTAGGCAAGAGTACTGGAGTGGCGTGCCATTGCCTTCTCCGTTTATTGCTCTAGAAATCATTTTTGCAATTATTCTAGTTTTCACAATGAAGCCTTGTTTAGGCAAAGCCAATTTAAGCAATTAAAAAAATGGGAAAGATATTTTACATATATGCAGTTTGTGTTCACTTATTTTGGAGCCACATAAAAAAGTTCTATCAGATCATAAATTACTTGATAAGAACATAAATATCAGGAGGCTTACTTTTGTCTAGAAAATATTTTTCTAATTTTATGTTTGTCCAGTCAGCAAAGAGAACTACTTGCTATTAAGTTTAATTTTATAGTCTATTTTCACCATATTTCTGAAGGGGAAAACAACTGAGTAAGTCTGTTTCAGATTTTTTTATTATAAAACTTTCTTTTTCTTTTCCAAAATTGGATAAAGTAAATATTACGATAAAATTTCAGCAGAAACATCACAATAAAACTTATTGTCTTTGTCACAAAGCAACATTTTATCCTGGAAAAAAAAACAAAACCCAGCAGGTGGATGTTTTCAAAATCAGCAAATTATACTAAACTGTGTCCTTGCGTTAAATGGATGAAAATGGATGCGGCCTCTTTGGTCAGTTGACCCTGTTCTGATAAAACAATCCAGAGAAGGGTAGAACATTTCATTTATGTGCACAGAAAAATGAATGTAAAAAACTAAGCTGCAGATAATATGTTTTTTTTCCTGTTAACCTCTTAGCATGAGAAATCCCAACTGTTTTTCCTAATGTTTTTTAAATAATTTTTACTCCACAGTCTATTATATTACAGGGATTTTTATTCTTTAACCCTGTTTTTGACACATTAGTCAGATGAAAATAAATACCAAATAGATTAAACTCTCTAATGCATCTTTAGGACACACACCAGGAGAGAGATCATTAAGGTTTACTGCTTTTAAAAAAAGTCCTATTGAGAACAAACAACTCTTTCTATTTGTTTTGTACATTAGCTTCAGAGATCCATTGAGGAGGAGCATGCTTTGCTAAATGAAATAGTAAACCTGAAACTTTCAACAAATTATGACAATAATTAGCTGGGGAAGTATCTTAAAGCAAACAGACCTCTTCAAATCTCATTCATCCAAGCATTCAAGTATAAAAGGAACCCTCTTGCTTCTATAAACAAACAACTCCTCACATTTCTCACTATTTGTTTAGTCAGCAAATATTTTTTGACTAGAACTTTTCTTGGTTAGTTGTTTATTTTTTCCACTTACTTCAGAAAAAGTAAACAAACAAACCTTGGGGGAAATATGGTCAGGAGAATTGCTTTTGCAAAGGGCTGACTAGATAAAAGCGAACAAATATATATATATATATATATATAAATAATCTACCAGAAAATGTAGATTAACCATAGTGAAGAGGCTTACAAAGGCATTCAGATTTTGCTCATATATTATCAGTATATATGTGTATATATATATATATATATATACATTAAATTGGTATGTGATCATAGCTTTTTAAAGAAATGAAAATATTTTTAAGCAACTAGCTTGCCAATTTTGTTTAAATTTATTCTGCATCTAAGTCCAACCTAGAATGTCTGGAAGGAGGAAAATGAATTAAGTGGAAGAGGAACAGAGTGATTGAGAAGTTTGGAAATCACCAATATTTTTCTAGGTATCCAGAATCATCTAGACATTCAGAATGTCTCCTAATAGTTACCTGGAGGAAGATAAGTTTTTTGGTTTTTTTTTTTTTTTTTAAATGATACAATGCCCAAATAATGTGTTAGTTGCTCAGTCATGCCTGACTCTATGTGACCCCTGGCTCCTCTGTCCATGGAATTTACCAGGCAAGAATACTGGAGTAGGTTACCATTTCCTCCTCCAGGGGATCTTCCCGACCCAGGGATGGAACCTGGGTCTCCTGCATTGCAGGCAGATTCTTTACCATCTGAGCTGCAAGGGAAGTCCAAATCATATACCTTGCAAAAATCATTTTTCTTACCACATAGAAGACCAGTCTGAGAATCCCTCACATACTTCTTGTCAATCCAAATTCTTCCAAGCCTTTCACCTAATCTTGTGTAAACTATGAGTAAAACTACACAAGGCTGAGGTCTGACTAGACAAAGTGAAATACACCTGAGAGACATGGATGTAAACTTGCAGTCAAACTTCTTTACTGAGAGTGATGGGAAGAGGAGGCATCGGTTGAGGGATAAAAGGCTGAAAGGTGAGCAATGGATGTACTTGCCTATCTCTGTTAAGTCCCATGAGTGTAAACAACGCTATCGGTAATATCTATTTGGCAAAGGGAAGTGTAGCTGGGCACATGTACTATTTGGTACCTTGGGCTAAATAATTTACTCCTGTGGATCAACATGCACCACCAGGAAGATGCTTAATTCATTCTAGCTCACTGTAGGGTTAAGCAATGCTTTCTTTCCCTTATAAGCAATGGCAGGGAGTCTATAAATGGAAATTATTCCATGACTGAGAAAGTGCATGACACCCAGAAAGTGAAAGTTATTACAGGAGCAGCACTGACTATTTCAATTATTTAAGACCAACGAACTTCACAAATCACTCTCTAAATCAGATTTCCTCAATGTGGGAGTTCCTTTGTATCCATTTTCCACCTTTGGAAGCAGTGTTAGTTTTTTTTTTTCAGATTGCTTTTTGAATGCTGAAATAAAAAAGAATTTCAAGAAAATTGTCTCCTAGTATAAAGTGACAATCTAGTAAACAGAAAACCGAGTATCTTTGAAACTAGTGACATTTAAAAGCTGTAATTAGATCAAAACAATGAAAACAGAAAAGATTAGTGTAAATCTTTTCTATTTTTAAGATTTAATTTTAAACTGTTAGCTGTTATTTATTAAATAAAAATTAATCACTTCAAATGCACATCCTTTCAAATCCAAATTTGAAAGTAGTTTTATTTCAATTAAAAATTGAGAGGACACAAAATCCAGGCATTTTATGTACTAATAAAACAGTGCAAGCTATTATTTTGATTATGAGTTCATTTACCAATTTAACCAAAGATTAGTCTGCTAGTTCAATATTTCACATCTTAAGTCTCTTACCTCGGACTGTGAGGGTAGCAGAAGCTTCTACTTTTCCAACCCGATTCTCAGCGATACACATATATGTGCCTTCATCTGTACTCATTGCCTTTTTAATTCTCAGTGTGTAATCATCTCTGATGTCATACCTGTGTAGAATATGGATTGGCTTTATTCAATAACATTGGTTGCATTTAGACAACACTTAGTATTCACCTTCATTTTTTTCTTTTATACTGTATTTTACCTAAAACACACACACACAACATTCAGTCATAAAGTATAACTACTTTGATTAAAGGTATTGCTAATAAGATCAATAATTTCATATCTGATCTCTAGCTGTTTGATTATTAATTACCTATAATTTAGGTATCTATACAACTCTGCATCAAAACCATCAACAGCATTATTAATACTTTGGCTTTTTCTGATAGATCTTAGTATAATAATAGTGTACGTTTCAGTTTCTTGATGAGTTATATTTTGTAAGTTACACTACCTTCAAATATATGATTTATTTTTAGGCATTATGAATATAATAGAGCTGAAATATATTAAAGAAGAAAATTCTCTTACTTGTTGGTAAACTGACAAAAGGGACTTTGACTAAAATAATTAAGAAGGGGTAATGGAGATCAGTCCTGGGTGTTAATCGGAAGGACTGATGCTAAAGCTGAAACTCCAATACTTTGGCCACCTCATGGGAAGAGTTGACTCACTGGAAAAGACTCTGATGCTGGGAGGGATTGGGGGCGGGAGGAGAAGGGGACGACAGAGAATGAGATGGCTGGATGGCATCACCGACTCTATGGACATGAGTTTGAGTGAACTCTGGGAGTTGGTGATGGACAGGGAGGCCTGGCGTGCTGTGATTCATGGGGTCGCAGAGTCGGACACGACTGAGCGACTGAACTGAACTGAACTGAATCCTTTTTTAAATTAGCGACATTAATGTTTAAAACATCAACATGACTTCGAGTGATTTCTGGAAATGCACATCGTCAGCTCTTTAACAAACATTTATTGTCACACTTCTATTCTTTAAGAAGTACACTGACAAACTAGTTCAGAAAAAAATTCTAAAAAATTTTAACATGAATTTTTAAGAGCTTGCATATGAATGTGCTCTTACTAGATTCAAATAAAGAATGTATCTTTATATTCTTTTCATATATGATTTTTCTTCTTGATTTTCACTGATGGTCTCTGTTATTTCACACACACAATTTTGCAATAGCTTCTAGTTGATCACACTGACTGTCTTTCCCATACACACCACACTGCTAAAGCTGTACTTCCAAAATATTACTTTAATTGGTTCTATCTGATCACAACTAACTGACTTTCTATTGCTTTAAGGACCAAGAAAGATTTTAGGCTTTCAATGAAGACTATTATTATTAGATTTATTCAACTTCCAGCTTCAGCTAAAAGAATAAAACAGTTTATCATGATTTTCAAGTTGAAGCATCGACCTAATAAAAGTTCTGTCTATGAACAGCAATGTTTATGAACCAAGCATGACAGCTAAACTCAACAATCTTTGCTCCTTCAGCCTCCATCCTCCAATTGTGGTGGTTCCTTTTCTTTCTGCATGTTTTGGGTTCAACTTCCACTGATTTACAATGTCATAAGTCATGAAGGAGAAGGAAATGGCAACCCACTCCAGTGTTCTTGCCTGGAGAATCCCAGGGACGGGGGAGCCTGGTGGGCTTCCGTCTATGGGGTCACACAGAGTCGGACACAACTGAAGTGACTTAGCAGCAGCAGCAAGTCATGAAGGAAGCCTTATTATCCATCACTCTTGTTTGAAGCTATCCATAATCGCACTAGGAAACTATGACTATTCTCTCCTCAAAACAAAACAAACAAAAACCCACCACCAACCCCCAGAGAGCAAACGAACAAACAAACAAAAATATTGCTACACCAATTATTTTGCACTTGCTCACATTTTGTATTGTCTTTGTTGATAAACCAAATTTTGATAAAGGTGAGATCCTGTCTGCTTCACTCACTGCTACAGCCGCAGTCCCAGCATAGAGCTTTTAACATCCAAGAGCATAACTAAGTGGTTAAGAGCAGACTGGTTTTCGAGACGTTCTGATGATCTATCCAACTTCTTGCTCGTTTTCTTCTAACCACATGGCCTTTTCCCGCTTACTTAACATAACTACCTAATTATTACTGTCTCTTTGTACTTCTCTTATAATTTCAGGGAATGCCCTTCCCCTGCAGTGTTCTTTGCTGATCATTCTTGACTTTCAAGATAGCCCAGATATTCACTCAAAGATGTCTTCCTGTCCAAACAATGTAAAGTAGTTCTCTGCTCATCAGTTACTTTCTAAAATTATTTTTAGTAGTTTTTATTCTTTGTTTTCATATTTTTGTTACATTTAATACTTTTTGTCTTCACAGAATATACCCCTATCAAGCTTTTGCTTGCTTGTTTATTGTCTTCCTAGTTTTCAAGAGCAGGTATCTTCCATGAGAACAATAACTGGTTCTCTCTTGTTCCAAACCATATAACCCCAACCCCAGCAAATAGAACCTGACATCTTGGATATCCTCAGTGAATGCTTATTGAGTGTATCATGAACCATCCAACAAATGCTTAAAATTCTTCAGTAGTTCTCTCATAGAATGGTTATTAGTAAACTAAAAGGTAAATTAACATGAAATACAGAACTCTATTATATCAAGAAACAAAGTAATGTTATTAGTTTTATATATCAGCAATTAGTTCTGAAGTGTAAGTTAAATCAAACAAAATATTATAAATGTTAACACTCAGAAAACTTAATACATAAATGCTACCATGGAGACAGAGTTAAAATAAAGGAGTCAGCAAATCCTGACCAGCAATCTAGACATTTGAGTTACATATTATCATTATAAATTTCTGTATGTAAATTAGTAATATGAAAAACAAAACTCTTTGCACCAAAATAAATGAAATAATTCTAGAAGACTATTTTAAACAATTGTGAGGACTACAGGAGAACCAAGTAAAGTTTTGTGCTTTGTTCAACTCTTTTGAGTATATTAAAATTATTTCAGCAACTAGAGTGATTTTAATTACATGTATTATTAAAATAATGACAAAATGTATTTGCATGGTGTTCTTAAATATACTTTTTAATATATTCTCATAGCAATTTTGGTAGGTAAGGAATAAATTTGCTATAACCTGTTTAAAAAATTAGAAAATTTAGGCATAGAAACTTCAACCAGATATTATATAGTTTATTTTTACACTTTATAAAATATGGCATATTGGAACCTGAAATATAATGTTCAGTTTTACTCCCTACATATCAAGAAAGGAATTACAGACATAAAAATTGAAAAGGTGACATACATGGACTTGAACTCTTCATGTGTAAAAGTAATAACTTCAAAAAATACTATTGAAGTCTAGAAAACCATGAAGAATATGAATCTGTGAACATAGAAATACTTGGAAAAATCCCCAAATATCAATATTAAAGAAGAATTCTTGAAGCTTAAATAAAATACCTTTAGGATACGAGGGGGGAAAAGAATGTTATAATTATAAAATATAAAATTTATAATTATGAAAATATAAGAGAATACATGGATACTGGTTATTCCTAGAAACCAGCAGATTATAAATTCTGAGACACAGGGAAAAACTGAAAAGTTCTCGTGTCTAGTATAATGTCCTCATTTTAAGGTTATAAAAATAACACTTGCTATTCAGAGTCTAGGAATTCATCAGTAGCAAAAGTTTAGACCATATTAAATACTAGCTCTCCTGGCACATTCTTCATCAACTATATTACAGTGGTTACAACTTTCAACAAAGATAAAGTATAAAGATTCATTTTTTTTTAAGTCATGATAAATGATTCTATAGAGGGAAATTAAAAGGATATACTACCCAAATGGCAGCTGCTCCCACAAGATTGAGTTGGTACTAGAATTTCAAGCCTCATGGTATGAGTACAGAAATTTACACTAGATACTGTAAAATCCTAATTGCAATGTGCTCATTTGTGGACTGAAATCTGTATGAAAGCAAGTTGTGTGTGTGTGTGTGTTTTGGCTCGCTAATGTTTTAAAATTATTGAAATAACTGATATTTAAAATTGTGACACTTTTGCATAGAAATTTGGATTTCAAGGTCTGTCTTCCTCCAAAGTACACACTTTTTCATCTTCATAAAAGTGCCTACGGGGATCTAATTCAACTGTACAACTGGAGACAGTGCTGCTCCTTCCAACATGACTGGAACACTGTGCCAGTCTGTAGCCTGAGCCCTGACAATACCCACAGTCCGGGAGACTGAAGCATGTCACAGTACCTTTGTCAAATTCCACAGTAAGATGTGTCTCAGGTCAGAGAAATGATAAACATATAATTGTGATCAAATCAGCTCTTACCTCCAAAAATATAAGATACATGAGGGTTGGTTTTAAAGAAATTATGTGTAAGTAGCTTCAAAACCCAGAAAGAAGTAAACATTTGGCTCATTGCTACTTTCACATTTAGGCAATCTGAAGCAAAATATGATAAAGCTCCTCTCCCAAGGCCACACACGTTGAGACAATTATAGTCAGGGGAAAAATTGTCATGACTATCTACTACCAGTCTCTGCTTTCTCTAACAGGTCACGATGTCTCTGAGACAATAATTTGCCTCCTCAAAGTACATGTTTCACAAGCAATTAGGTGTCAAATATTTCCACAGGTCCAATAACTGTGACCTTATTTCTTTTATTTCTTTCTGGTAATAGTAATCTCATTGATGCTTTACACTATTTGATTAGATAACTGGGGAAATATTAATTTTCCCTAGACAGCAAATATTACTAATATAAATGATTATAAATAACAGATCCTTATATTTAATGAGATCTTTACAGTTTATAGCTGAGATTCATATAAGATTTCACAACAATAAATGACTTAGAGAAAATGCCTATTTCCAAACACCATTTTATAAAAGAAGATACTGAGATTGTGGTCTCCAGTTATAGATTGAAATCGATGTCCTGTGCATCAGTGTCCATTCATTTCTCTAACACAGAGCAACACAGCTTTTTCACTTGATGTGTGTGTTTACTGCTCTGTGTACATGTGCTTTGGGCAGGTGTGTATTTCTACATCAGACTCTGTGTCTCAAAAACTCCAGAAAGTAACTTTTATCAATACTTTTTTCTCAATATTACTCTAAAACCAACTGTAATCATAGAAGGTTCACAAGTGTGTTTCCCAAAATATATACACTTTAAAATTACTGTTTTCTTAAACAATCTAATGTAGCTAAAATTTTCTGATTTGTTCTTAGTCTTCTCTACATTGCTGTTGTTTTATCGCTAAGTCATATCTGACTCTTTTGCAGTCCCATCGACTATAGCCCGCTAGGCTCTTCTGTCCATAGGTTTCCCAGGCAAGATTGCAGGAGTAGGTTGCCATTTCCTTCTCCAGAGCTTCTTCCCACCCCCAGGATCAAACCCGTGTCTCCTCCATCTCCTGCATTGGAAAATTTTTTTTTTAACCACAGAGCCACCTGGGAATCCCCTTCTTTACATAGTGGAGAATAAATTTGTAGTAACCAGAGCATACTTTGGTATAAAAGAGCTAGCTTTCACAAATGATCAACATGTAGGAGGTATTTTCTGACTTTAATTAAAAATAAGAAAAAAAGGAACATGGAAAAACTTTACTGGTGAGGAAATCCTAACAGAAATTCGGTGATTCTGATTGTGAAATATGCCAGTCTCAGACCTGTATAAATGCAGTCATTGTTGCCAGGTTTGATTAATGTCAGTGGTACAATCATGTGCTGACAGTCCCCACTATAAAGATATCTCTTTTTTTTCTGATATGAAACATTGCTGAAAAATGTAACCCAATCATATCTGGCCCCTGGACATCATGTGCTATCATCACTGTACCATGAATTGAGATTGATTGGTAACCAGCTGTGACAAAGTGGGAAAAGAAGCTCTGGTTTTTGTGGTGTTTTTTTTTTTTCCCCAAAATAAAACAACAAGAGAGAAAGAGAACTGAATTGTGTCAAACCACTACCATCTGTTCTGTTAAATAATAAACAAAGCAAAATAAATTAATTTTAATACTTAAAACAACAGTTTGTACGCAAGGTTATGTTTGTATGTGATCTTACATTGAATGAATATTCTTAAAAGTGTGTCAAAAGAGAAAATATTATTGATTTTTAATAAACAAAGTACCTTCTTAAAGTATCCTAAAATCACTTCCAAATTTAAATGAAATTATCTATCTTATTTCTTCCCGCTAAAGAAACCTTCTCTCACAACCAGTGGGAAGATTTCCTATAAATTTAAATTTATTTTGAAAATACCAAAAAAGGATTTTGAAAACTGGCAATAGTTTACAACATAACTACATGTTATGCATTTCTCATACTTTGCAATCCCCAATGTACCTTAGGCTTCTAGAGTAGGAACTTCTAATGATTTTCTGGCTTTTATGAATATAATTAAGATAATAGAGGGGCCACCTCCTCCAAATCTTCCACAATGGGCTACAGAAATTGGGGAGAGAAAAGACAAAAGGAAATATACTACATTTTCTACTACAAACTGGAATTCTATTATGTTCAGTTCAAGTCCTTGTATCTCATTGCCTTGTTTGAATTATGTGAGGGCTCTGCACTAATAAAACTTCCTGAATGACCTCTCTCATCTCAAAAGCACCTTTGTTTTTCATGAAGGAAATTTATTTCCTCAGCATTTTTAGTTTTTGAAATCACCTACTGCTCCTTGTTATAAGATGTCTGGCTTCAATTCTAGAATGAGTGTTTTGAATCAGCACTTAAAATTTTATTACATATCTGCTTTATTAATCATTAAGTTGGCCAACTATAAAAACTATGAATTGAACCAGGAAATATTTAATGTCTACAGAAGTAAATGTTTCTTTCCTTTTAGGGAGACTTGAAAAGTTTGTTTTCAATTTTCAAAGTACTTGCACTCAATCAAAAGAGCTGAAGGTCACCTGACACCTTTTAGATTCTTTCAGAAAATAAAGAAACGTCCGCAACATAGGCATTCTGTTATTTCAAATTCAGTGAACATTTAACTATGGAGCTTTAATATGATAATGTTATTGCCTTGTTAAGATAAAGTCTATTGCCTTGTTTTCAACAAAAGAACTTTTATGATAAAAAAATCACTCACTAATCTAATGGAATCATTCACTAATAATTAGAGTCATACCGATCAACTGATCAATACCACTATACAGATTACAGTAAACATGGAGATGTAGCCAATTAGAACTCAATGATATGTTTCAATTGCTCAAAAAGAGTACATATCAGAATCTCACAACTTCTCAAAGCATTCTTTTATACAACATAAACCTTCTCGGAGAATTTAAATCTTTTGCTTCTTTCACACTTGGCAGTTGAAAAAAGGAAAAGTGTTTCAATTTTTCTAAAATGATTTCTCTGCTCACAATTTTTCGAAGAAAATCCTTCCACAGACTATACTTGAAACTGTTATTAAAACTAACATAAGCAGTTCTTGGTAGCCTAGATCCCAGGTGATATTTTCTTAATCTATAATATTTAAAGTGTGTCCTAAAGTCAAGCTTTTAAATCACAATTGAGAGTTGGAACCCTGAAATGAACACAATAAGCCATTATTTTGCTGGCAAAGGGATACCAAGTGAAGTTGTCTGTACGTGATAGCCTGTGAGGATTACTCTCTTCTTTTTATCTATAATTACAATGCAGGCTAATGTTTACAGTTTGGGTGAATGAAACTTGATTCTTTCAGGTTTTGTAAGGAAGTCTGAGTAGAGCACTTAAGAGCAGTATGAAGAACAGATATCTCTTAAAAATTACAATTCACAAGACATTCATTGGGGAAGGAAAGAAAACAAGATTTTCAGATTAGACTTGTTGGGAAATTGTAGAGAAAAGTGGTCCCCGAGGAGAACTTGCTGGTCTCTACTGGAAGCTTATACTGAAAGCTAAAATGAAACTTGAAATATGATGCCATTCTGACTCTGTCTTCATTAACCAAACAATATTTTATCCTTTTATTTTTTGCTTTCCATAAATGCTATCCTTGTCATCTTCATCTTAACCAAAGCTAGCTCCACCCTTGTGAGCTTAACCCACCAGTGGAAAACACCTCTTGTATTCTCTCTTTAGAGACTAGAAGTTTCAGTGTTTTCCAACTAAAAAGTTAAGAGGAAAGAAGCAAACAAAAAAAGATATCTAAAATACCCATAAGAATATAACAACAGTTGACTTAACACAAAGCACATTTCAGACCATAGGATAACTTGGCCTGAACAACAAGGCCTTGAATGACTGCCAGGGATCCCAGACATTGACCATCTTGGAAGCAGAGCCCTAGTCTGGAGACGGGGCAATTAAACCAAACTACAGCTGAGTCCTTCCACAAAGGCCAAAGCACCCTGCTCACCCCAAACTAAAAGTTCTCCAAGTTTGAATCACTGAAGCTATGGCTGTCTGTTGAGTGTTCCTGTCTCTTTCATCTTCACCTATGGCAGACGTTGAAGACTCCAACAATTAATTTTCTTGGCAAACCTGTGGACACTTGTGAAATTCACAGTCTGATATCCTTGGTTTCCATCCAAGTTTCCATATTTTCCTGTCATCTTATTCTCTCATTTTTACCTCTTCCACAGTGAGTTTTGTCTCCTCTGATATAACGCCTCACAATTTTTTTTCTGTGGTCCTCTTCACAAAATTTTTCAGTGTGCCTTCTCAACTACCTGTTTGTTGACTAGTAAAACTTTCTTATATTCTATCTTTCTCAGATTTTCACCTTCACCTCCATGCATTAATGGAAATCTAGCTTTCTCCTGTGGGTCTGTGTATGGATGGAGGAAGAGAGAAAGTGAGAATATCTTCTAGCCATTCCAAATAATTATCCAGAGCCTGAGTTACTAAAAACATAATTTTTTTTTTTTGAAAGAGGTACGTATCCTCAAAACAAGCAAGACAAAATTTTAAAAGCAAGACCAAATGCCCTCTCCAATTGAACAGCAATCCAGTTTTCAAAGGGAATCTTTAGAATTTCTAGTTGACAAACATGACATTTAATCAGAACCTACTTCCTAGGGCTGTTGTAAGGATTAAATGAGTTAATGCATTCAGAGTGTTGAGACCTGAACCTGGCATATGGAAAATGCCCAATAGATGTCATGTAAGATTTTCCACAGCTGCCCATCACTTTTCTCATGTCTGCCCTTCAGAGATATTGTCTCCATTTCCCTTTGCCATTGTCTCATAGCAAATTCTGGAATCTGTCCTCAATTGGAATGGCTCCGCCTTTGAAACCTGAAGTTCAGTTATCTAATTCTGTTAAAATTTTAGATGATTCCTACTCTATTAATTAGTTTACAAACTGAAACTCTTCCTCCATATCTAGCACTCCTTTATATCAACACTTTTATTGTCCCACTGCCTTTTGGTTGTATTTGCCTAGGATAACCTCTATTATGTATTGATATTGGGCTTCCCAGATTACACTAGTAGTAGGAACCCTCCTGCCAAGGCAGGAGACATAAGACACATGGGTTTGATTGCTGGCTTGGGAAGATCCCCTGGAGGAGGGCATGGCAACCCATTTCAGTATTCACGCCTGGAGAATCCCATGGACAGAGGAGCCTGGTGGGCTATGGTCTACAGAGCTGCAAAGAGTCGGATACTACTGAAGTGACTTAGCATATACGTGCATAATAGTATACATATGTAAAGATATGACTATCAAATCATGTACTCGTCTTTCCACACTCATAAAATTAATTTCAAACCATTCTAGAGACATTGGGATTTTTATTTGGTTCATAATATCAGAAAGGATGTTTAATTATTTTCAAGATTATCCTTAATACTCAAGTATTATTGTGATAATTTTCACTAACCATTAGCAACACCTTAAGTACATTGCTTTTAAACACTTTTTAAATACTGCAGTATTATTTTAACTAATTAAAACGAAATCTTCAGAGTAAAAAGTTCAAATATATCACAATTAATGACACCACACTGGAACAAATGGATTGGTGAAGCTGGTTAAATTATCCTTCAATTTGAAAATAATTATTTTATTGGCATAAATGCACTTAAGACAATTTGGTTTTACAATAGGACTGGAAACTGCAACATCAGATTTGGAGAACTGGTATACCTCACAGTTGTGTGTTTGGTTAGAAATTAATCTTAACTTCATGTCCATTTAGAAAAGAATTTTAGAGATTACATCCAAAAGAGTCCACAGAAGTCACAGCTCAGAGCAGATTTTTTGATGAACAGTTCCCACTCTTCTTGCACCCTTCTGAGTTGGGAATGAACTCTCTGCAGTAAGGACTGCAATTTGGGATAAAACAGACTTTCAAATTTGCCATCTACTTAGTGTCCTTGCAGTATGAACATATTCCTTCATTGGTATTCACTAGGCACAGGAAAGATTTCTACCTCATCAGAGAAATGTTCATTTGAGCAGTGCTATGGAAGGTTCGAAAGGCTTTCTCTTTTTGCCTTCTGCCAACAGAAACCTTGTGAAATGTGAATATGGAATAATTCAGAAATTCAACTTAATGACATAGGAGCACTTATCATCAAATGTGTCACAAAACTTGTGGTTTGGTAGGTCTAATGAAAATGAAGGTTCTGACATTTTTCTAATTAAGCTACTAAACTAGTTTTATCAATTCAGCAACTATTTAATGAGGAAAAATATAAAGAAAAATTCCCTGCCTCATGTATTCTAGAAAATATGCAAAATTATACATGCATTCAAGTCATTAGTGAACCAAAGGGTGTTCCTGTGTTCATAAATGACATGTTTATGTCAAATCCAATCATGGTATCTGCTGTCTATTTCACTGGTGTAACCTACATAGTTAAGGCAATAAGAAAAGACTATTATCTTTGGAATCTATTTCCCTGAACTATATTCTATTATTTTTGTCCTGACAAAATCGTATAAAATAGCGTTGAGATGAGCAATGCCCAGATTCATCTCCTCCAGTAAATCAAGTTTCTCAGCCTCATCACTACTGACATTTTGGGCAGATTTTTCTTTGCTGTGCATAATAACAGGACGTTTAGCAGCATTCTTAGTGGTGATGGTGGTGGCTTATTTGCCAAATCGTGTCTTACTCTTTGTGACCCCATGGACTGTAGCCTGCCAGGTTCCTCTGTTCATGGGACTTCTCAGGCAAGAACACCACACTGGGTTGCCATTTTATTCTCCAGGGGATCTTCCTGGCCCAGGGATGGAACCAGGATCTCCTGTATTGCAAGCAGATTCTTTACCAACTGAGCCACCATGGAAGCCTCTCCCAACTAGCTGACAGTAGCACCTAATCCCTCAAATGTGGCAACCAAAAGTGCCTTCAGACTTTGTCAAATGTCCCTCTGAGAAAGGAAGAAGTATAAATTGTCCCGAATGAGAAGTACTGTACTACAATGAATGGGTATTTGGTGAGCTCCACATGTTAGATGTAGGGCTGGATACTTGAGGTTGAGAAAAATATGTGAAGGGAATTGGGAAGTCCAGGAGAAAGAAAAACAATTACAATAATGATGTCAGAGAAGTCTGAGGGTGGACTCCAGCTCTGCCAACTATGGGTCCTGTGACCTTAGGTGTGTAGTTCATCGGCTATAAGCTTTAGCGTCCTCCTTTGTGAAAAGAGGAGCTCCATACTTCAAGACTATTGGAAAGATCAATTATGTGTAACAAAGTATAACAACCTAACATGGAGTGAGACCTCAAAAATTACACTTCTTGTTATCTTAATATAATTTTTTTAAAAAACAAATCATTTTAGTGTAGTAGTTAAAGGGAGTGGACTTTGGGGCTAAGGCAATTGTGATGATTGTTCAGTTACTTGCATGTAAAGCATCTGTAAAAATTAACTTCTACTCCCATAATCAATTTTAAGACATACATCTTTCATATTTTAAATCTCTGAAATTAAAAATCATCTACCAGTATTACTATGAACAAAGCTAGTGAAGGTTTAGCTGAGTTATTTAAAATCCTAAAAGATGGTGCTGTAAAAGTGATGAACTCGAGATGACATATCATAGTTGATTTGGTAAATTTTTTTCTCCTTAACTCAGAGAAAAAATATTCTTGGATCGCACAAGTATGTAACTTGAATTCAGATACATATGCTATTATATATGATTAAAAGAATTTAGATTAAATCTTTTGACTTATTATTCATCCAGGCACCGAATGGTATAAATTTCAGTATTACTTTTAACTTCTTTTTATCCCATGAACCTTGATATAGTATCAATTCCTAATTTAAAAAAAACAATACTTTTCTTTGTACTGTCACTTGTACTAATATCCATGTTTGTGTATTCACAAGAAATACCCCAGTGTACCCACTAAACTACCTTTTTAACAACTTCCTACCCGAGAGGCCTATGCCCAAACTTTCTCTATTCCAAGTTACACTACATATAAATGTAAATATAAATTTTCTAAGCATAGATACAAGAAGACATCTCTATTCACTGTGCTGAGTGAATCCCCATTTCACAGTGTGTTTAGTATAAACACTTCAGTTGGAATTAGAAGCTTTCATAATAAAGCCTCAACTAACCTTACTAGCCTTAAGTGCCACTCCACTACACTCCAGGGAAACCGAATCATTAATTGTGGGCCTATACTTCCACCACCAAAGCTTTTTCATCTTGTGTCCATCTCTTGGAATAGTCTTCTTTTCACTTATAGAAATTCCATTCTTCCTTTCAGGGCCATCTCTAGTGTCACATGGGAATAGAGAAGCTAAAACCCTAAAGAGTCCTGTATATCATAGTCTGTATATAATTTTCCTTATTTAATAATTATTTTTTTTTTATATCTCATACATTCCTCTAAAATTCTTACCTTCCTTATCAAATTCTTGAGAGCAAACTCGTTTTCTTATGTTAGGTCTCAACACTAGAAATGTTTGATTAATGTCTATGGTTACTTTTGAAATTATTCATGCAAATATATTTTATTACCTACCTTGAAGATTTTCATTATTCCTTTGAGGTAATTGATATCTTACTATAAATTATGTTCAAAGTATTTTCTTTCACCCTCTTTATGAAATCTTTCAAATAAAGGTAAAAGTCCTGATTGACATTTTTGTTTCTGTTAAATGTGCTATAAATATTTGGACAAAATTATTAGAACATATGAGTTAATAAATGGATTATTTATAGCTTCTATTGGACTTTTTATAACAAATGTTATATGTTGTATGAATTGCAATAACACAGAATACTCAATCAGATATTCTTTATAAAGATGCCAAATGCCTATATATTTGATGAAATGAGTTTAAAGATATTATAATAACCTCTGCAATTGTGACAGTTATGCTCATAAGAATAACTAGCAAAATTTCTGCACTGAGATTTTGTCACAAGGCTATTCCATAGATCTACATGATTGGTCAATCACCTTCTAAGAAGAAACTGCAAATACTTTAATTTACTGGGAAAGGTTCACTGTGTCCCAATCACAACTCCCCCTGCCTAAATATGGTTTTTTAGGATGAAGCTCCAATGAGTTAATACTAAATACCAGCTAAAATAGATTTCACTAGAAATTGCTTCTTTTGTGGTAGAGTAGATTCTTATATGCTTTGGAAGCATTCTTTTATCTCTTATCCTTGGCAGCTGTATCTTTTTCACCCACTAACAAAGATATAATCCTCATTTATCTTGTCACCGTAATACTGGGTTTCAATTTATTATTTTTTTCCCCTTTTTTCTTTCAATTCATACCAGTTAACTTGAATATCTAGGTCAAGCAGCAACCTTCCCAAAGGGACAATTATAAGAAGTAAAAAATATATACGGGATTCCCTGGTGGCTCAAAGGTAAAGAATCTGCCTGCAATGTAGAGATGCAGGTTTGACCCCTGGGTTGGGAAGATCCCCTGGAGCATGGCGACCCACTCCAGTTTTCTTGTGTTTAGAATCCCATGGACAGAGGAGCCTGGTGGGCTACAGAGAGGGGCTGCAAAGAGTTGGACACAACTGAAGCCACTGAGCACACATGCACATATATATATAAACATGTGTTTTATATGTTTTCCTACAAAGTAGGAAATATAAAATCTGGAACACAGTTCAGCCTTTCAATTCATAACTGCCCATGGAACTATTGATAATCAAATATTATTAAGAAAATATTCAAAAATACTCTTAGTAAATTCAAAAGTGGCCTAAGAATGAAAAGATGAGTTAAATTATCATGCCCAAGATGAATTCATAGTTCTAGCATTTATCCTTTACTGAAGGAAATGGCAGCCCACTCCAGTGTTCTTGCCTGGAGAATCCCAGGGACGGCGGAGCCTGGTGGGCTGCTGACTATGGGATCACACAGAGTTGGACACAACTGAAGCTACTTAGCAGCAGCAGCAGCAGCATGCTATTTAATTCACCTGGCAAGCATTTCTTTAGCTTCTGATGTGCTTCTTGTTACTTAATTTTTCCCCTAGATACACTGTTCAGAAGAACATGGATATATTAATTTAAAATATTCTTGTGAGAATAAAGATAGCTATAACTTTCAATTGGTGGTTCAGTTCAGTTCAGTTCAGTCGCTCAGTCGTGTCCGACTCTCCGCGACCCCATGAATCACAGCACGCCAGGCCTCCCTGTCCATCACCAACTCCCAGAGTTTACTCAAACTCATGTCCACAGAGTCGGTGATGCTATCTAGCCATCTCATTCTCTGTCGTCCCCTTCTCCTCCCGCCCCCAACCTTTCCTAGCATCAGAGTCTTTTCCAGTGAGTCAACTCGTTGCATGAGGTGGCCAAAGTATTGCAGTTTCAGCTTTAGCATCAGTCCTTCCAATGAACACCCAGGATTGATCTCCTTTAGAATGGACTATGGTAGAAAACAGTAAATTTTTTTAAGATAAATTTATTTGATATAATGAAATTATTGCTTATAATTACCATTATAATGAAGAGTATAAAATCTCTGTTATGTATTTTACTACACAGATATATTTTGTGACTCTGATGAAAGTGACACTTCTAAATGCATTTACCAAGCTCTATTTTTCTAATCTTCAGCCACAATGGAAAATGGACAAAAGTTGTTCCCATCCAGTACCCCAAAGTAGTGGCCAAGAGTGTAGATTTTAGAGCCAGAAATCCTTGATTCTCATTAGGCCTCATTTTTCTCATTTGCAATATTGGGAGAATAACAGTATTTATATCATGTCCTGAAGGTAAGTGTATTAACGTAAAATGCCTAAAGTAGGCCTGATATAGAATAGACACTAAGTAAATATAATTTGTTATTATTATATTTATGAGAAAGGAAAATGCAATTAAAAATAATTTTTTTAAATCAGTGCTAGGCTTTTTAAATAAAGTCTAATAAACTCTTTAAATAAAGTGTTTAAATAGACTATTTTAGAAAAGAATTCAGGCAGGGTCAGAAACAATTTCAGATGAAAAAAAGCCCATTTACACACAGAAATCTGAGAGGATGCATGCAAAACATAAAAAGTAAGCATCACTGATAATGGGTATAAAATTGATTTTAATATTTTTCTAGGCTCATTCATTTCAATTCTTAAGGAATTTTTCCTACATAAAAGTATTAGCATACTTTCCAAATTGTTTTGCATTGTTGCTATTCATGGAGTCAGACCATTTCAGAATTTAAGAGTTCTGCAGAAGTCATCCAGGGCAACCTACACATTTTGCACATGTGGACTGTGGTACTCGTACACATAATATACATTGCTTAAAATAACTTGATGACTTATAACAGAGCTAAGGCAAGAATGTTCATCTCCTAAATTCTAGTTTACCTTCCAGCTCCACATTACAATTCAGTTTCCTAAGAATAGCAACAATAGCAGCAAAAAACAACCAGAAATATATCTTAATTTGAAAAGCCCATGGAGTGATTAACTCATTTAAGTAATTCTAACCACAACCTGTTTTCTCAAGGCAGGGATCTGTATTGCTAAAGTCAATTATAGAACTCTTTTCTTTTTACATTTTATTAAAGTAACAGCCCAGGTATGAGAAAGAGTGTCTCTGATAATGTGTCTAGTATACCCACCCTTGGGATACGATGTGATTTGATGACTACCTTCTGGTAAGCCTCTGGCTTGTCCTCCTGTTTGGGCTAATGTCCTGACCTCAGCCTAGCTGAATGCTCTAACATGCCACACTTTGATGGAAGCAGCATACCTGCTGTGGCTCCTGGTGGGATAACACTCACATGCCAATGACAGGTGGCACTCAGGCAGATCCTTTTGCTCTGCAAACTGGCACCTGGTCTTGGCTCTGCCCTCACACATCACAGGAGCTGCCAGTTAATGGACAGCAGAGCATCTCTGACTTCAAGGCATTTCTTCTTCCAAGTATGTCCCAGCTTGTTAGCTGACCACTGGCCAGAACCCAAATTGCAAGCCAGTTCCTGCATTGTCCTTGAGCAGAAATTCACAACAGATGGGCCAATGTGGTCACAGGATGAGACAACTTGCACTCCCCACCCTAGGTGGCAATTAGTTTTGTGTTAACAGCAAATATTAGCACCTAGTTGATGAAAACACAGAAGGTACCATGTTCTCATCCCTTTGAAAATTGCTAATTAATTCTATTTATAAATAAAATCTGTATTTTCAGCTTTCAAGGAGGAAACCTTGACTTGGTCCAAGTTTAGATTTTCAAAGCACCAGGACATTTTACGTGTGGGTTATGAAACTGGTCTAAAAGCTACCCTCAACAGTTATGATATATAGCATTCTATAAAGTCATTCATAATACAGTGACTCTAAACAATTACCTAAGATTTTATCTAGAATGTAAAATTTTTAAGCAGTTGAATTCCATAAACAATTCATAATCACATAATTAGAGTTCATTAGTTTAAAATACAGGTTTCATGTTGGATAGATTCTAAGTCAAGTGCTGTCAAGTCAAGACACACACATATTAATGTGTGTCTTTGGAAACAACTTTAACTTCTTATGCCACATCCCTCAAATGGGAGTATTATTATGCTGGGACAATATGGTTTAAAATAATGAAATTAATATATACAAAAATCATTTAGAAGAATGTATGGCAAATAGTCGGAGAAGGCAATGCAAGCCACTTCAGCACTCTTGCCTAGAAAATCCCATGGATGGAGGAGCCTGGTAGGCTGCAGTCCATGGGGTCGCTACGAGTCAGACACAACTGAGCGACTTCACTTTCACTTTTCACTTTCACACATTGGAGAAGGAAATGGCAACCCACTCCAGTGTTCTTGCCTGGAGAATCCCAGGGATGGGGGAGCCTGGTGGGCTGCGGTCTGTGGGGTCGCACAGGGTCGGACACGACTGAAGCGACTTAGCAGCAGCAGCAGCATGGCAAATAGTAAGTCTTGCTTTTATCATTACATAATCTTCTTACAAAGATTGTAAAAAATGGTGGTTTCCTTATTATCAGAAGACAAATGGTACCAGGTAATATGAGAAAGTTTCATCAGATGTCTAATTGCACTGGGGCTAGAATATGATATCTGAACCATGTATAGTCTCCCAAAGGTAGAGAAAGGATGGCAACTTGTAAGCTTGGCAAATTGGATGGTAAAAGTTATAAATAAATCTATAAAATTTAAAAGCAATGTGATATATCTTAAATCAATAATATTTTATGTGTTTTTATGGAAATCAATCAGCGAGAGAGTGGAGAATGTGTAATTATTCTATGAAATAATTCTATGTATTTTTTAAACTATCTTTTCTTTGTAGTTATCTACATAACTAATAAACACGAACAATCAGTTGGATTTATAAAATGGAGATACCTGTTACATGAACCCACTGTACAATGTTTCCAGCACTCTGAATTAGTTATATCATTTTAATAACCCTTTGAGGTAGAATGGATAGCCTAATTGTTCACCCTGTACAAATGAGTCAAAGCATAGGTCAATCATTAGTCCCATTACATTGCTCATCTATATCTCTAGGATATAAAACACAGAGTTTGAATAGCTTCTTCAAGGTCAGTCTCCTAGTTAGTGGTAGAGAAATCTGTTGAACATCATTTCCAGAACATGCAAGTATAACTGAAGGGATAAATGATCAAACAGTGTCAGAACAAGGCTAAAATCCAACATCCCTGACAATGACCTAAATATTCTGTATGTTACTGGTAGCTGTATTAAAAGATCCCACAATAATGGTCCAGACAGTTCTAATTCTTCTTTTTTTTTTTTTCCAAGCAGAAATGGCAAAGACATCTGTATAGCTGAAAAATCATAGAATTCTCATTTACACTTTTCCTTGTATTTCTGAATCTTAGGGATTAGTCTTTTTTTTTTAACAAAAGCTACGTACAATATTTATTAACATTGCTTTTCTCGTGCTTTCAGCTTTTTTTGTCCTTTTTCTTTTTGAAAAGCACTTTAATTGACCAATCTTGACCAGCCAGCCTAATCAGCATGGTTATTTATCATTAGCCCAAATTACCACATGTCCTTGAAACACTCACTGTATGTGAAGAAGGCTGATCTCCTCAGCAGGGCAGCTTAGCACCTGTTCAGCATCTCTGCATCCCAGAAGCACATGCTCTAAACAATGGAGCTTCCCAACAATTAATATAAGAACATTTTCCAGGGCTAAGTGAAAAGAGCCACTGACTGTAAAAATGCCACAAAAGGGGAATTATAAGTGGTTCTATACATTTCCTTTTCTTAAGGAATTATGTATTTATGTGAATCTCACATTTCATGGAACTAAGAACTCAAAGTCTCTCTTAAAATAGACTTGCACTTTAGAGAAAGGAATTTGTCAGTGGGTTCAGGGAAACTGATAGAATTTTGCATTATATATCTTGAAACTCTTTTTTCTCTAGTCCCTTTTATATTTTTATGAAATATTCATGAATTATAACCACTATAGGCAAGCCATCAACTGCATTTAGAATTCTCAGGCATACATAAGAAAGTAAATGACATTTTTTTTAATATGACAAAAATAATTGATTCTATGAACATTCTTTTCTCTACTCTAGATCCTTATTGAGGAAGTCAGTGACACTCTAGAGTTAGTGTTGAAAATAAATAAAAATGAATTAAAATATCTTGGAACTAACTAATGGTGATATACTGATATATGACTGATGCAAGATGTTAAATATCCTGTTTGCTGCTACTAAGTCACTTCAGTCGTGTCCAACTCTGTGTGACCCCATAGACGGCAGCCCACCAGGCTCCCCCATCCCTGGGATTCTCCAGGCAAGAACACTGGAGTGGGTTGCCATTTCCTTCTCCAATGTGTGAAAGTGAAAAGTGAAAGTGAAGTTTACCATTCTTTAAAAGCTTGCTTAATACTTATCTGAAATACAAGCTCTAATGACAAGCCTAGATAAGAAAACTTAGTTAATTAATCAAACTACTTCTTACCCAAATGCAGTGAAGAGGTAATTTTATTCCCTTCACAAATATTAAACTCTTGGTATATATCAATTTTATTGTTATGTCTTTGGTTGTGAATATATAGCATTATGTTCCTTTTATATTAATACATGCTATTTCTCATAAAGCTTCAGCATATTTTTTACATTACAAAATATACACTATTCTTACGCTATGATGGGCCATGACAGAAAATGGAACATTCCCCAATATGGGCAATATCTATCACAAAAAACACTTTGTGAAAAGATGTAGTGAAGGAATCTGATCACCAAGAGTACTAATTAGCAAAAAGCTCCAGGTTTGCCTGGAAGAAAAAGATGCAGCACCCAAGAAAGACACTAGAACTACTTTGGTTTTAACTTTCATGGTGCTGGAGAAGACTCTTGAGAGTCCCTTGGACTGCAAGGAGATCCAACCAGTCCATTCTAAAGGAGATCAGTCCTGGGTGTTCATTGGAGGGACTGATGCTAAAGCTGAAACTCCAATACTTTGGCCACCTCATGCGACGAGTTGACTGACTGGAAAAGACTCTGATGCTGGGAAAGGTTGGGAGCGGGAGGAAAAGGGGACGACGGAGAATGAGATGGCTGGATGGCATCACCGACTCGATGGACATGAGTTTGAGTGTACTCCGGGAGTTGGTGATGGACAGGGAGGCCTGGCATGCTGTGATTCATGGGGTTGCAAAGGGTCGGACACGACTGAGAGACTGAACTGAACTGAATGTTTCAGTATGTGAATTCTTTCCTACATCACTCAGTTTGATTAAAATAAAATTTTAAAAAATCAATAATTGTATACTTACCTTGCTTTAAAGTGACTTGCTTTTTACAGACTATCAGTGGGCATTATAAATACAATAGGTACTTAACAACATAGGCAAAACTTACAGTGTTTCTTCTACAATTTAATTTACACTTTGGAAAAAACTGTGCTCTTAAAACACATACTCATTATGAACTACAGAACGTCTTTCCCTTTATTTCTCATTCTGTTCTCCCTCCCACTTTATTTTCACATTGGTGTGTAGAATTCTTGTGCCTAATAAATGAGCTGGTGCCAGCTTAGTTAGGCACATATATTTTGAGAGTCTCTGGAGAAAAAGATATTGATACTCAGCACAATCACAAAAAAAGCAATGACCTCCTTTTTCTTCCTGAAACTTTCAACTGTGAAAACAGTAGTATCTTAGGATGTTTCTGCAAGTGTGGCCGAACATGACCCTGTGGTGCTTTCCAGGGATATCTTCTTCCATACCCTATGCTTTAGCTCCTCTCTGAAGTACCAAGGTAAGCACCAAGTAATGCACATTTCATGAGTTGTTTTACAGATGCTAAAACTGCCACCAAATGGAAGATGTTAACTACCCTTCTTCACCTGGATTTTTAAAATGCTTTGCAGAAACCCCTGCAGGAGGTTCAGACTTTTTAAGGCATGAGCCTTGCAAGGCCCTGAAGAAAACTTTCTCTGGTCCTCACTCCCATTTTTTGGTTTGTTTGGCTTCACTGTACATTGAGCACAGGGATAACAGAAGCGATTAACATTTTAACAGGCACTTATGTAAAACGAGGGCTTCCCTGGTGTCTCAGACAGTAAAGAATCCTCCTGCAATGCAGGAAAGCTGGGTTTGATCCTTCGGTTGGGAAGAATCCCTGGAGAAAGGAATGGCTACCCACTCCAGTATTCTTACCTGGAGAATTCCATTGATAGGGGAGGCTGGTGGGCTATAGTCCATGGGGTCCCAAAGAATCAAACATAACTGTGCAATGAACGCTTTCACACTTTTCACTACTTACATAAAATGAAGGGTCCTTCCAATTGTCTCTTTGTCATATGGAAAATGTCCAGATAAATAACTTTTCCCTGGTTCGGTATCAATGTTATTTTTATACATGGGGATTACTATTAACCAACCTCACTGAAATATTAAAGCAAAAATTGTCTTTAGTATAACTCACCAATGGTAAACTGTGATTTCATTAATGATAGTTACTGAGAAAGGTCAGAAATTTAGGGCTAAATCAAAGAAAGAGGTACATGGGTGCTACTTTAAAATATTTTCACAGCAAAGAAAAAAATACTCTGTTAATTCATCTCTGTTTACTGAAAGGTTGGTACAGATATCTTTGTCTGTGTTGAAAGTTTAAATAGCTATCATAGCATTTCATAAATTTAAACTAGAACTGAAAAGCTTTTCTTGTCTCCAAAAGAAAATAGTCACCTATTACTTACATAGTAATTACAGGCTATGCAGCTGCCCTACAAAGCTTTACTATAAATGTGTTTAGCATGAACTACTACATAAACCTCATTCAAATTACATTAAATGTTAAGCCAAAGAAATGTCATCCTCCACACCACTCCACACAATTGCTTACACAAGAACAATGGCCATCTCCCTAGTCTGAGACCTAAATAATGTAATAGAATCGATGTTGTTGATTTAGGCTATGGGTGGTTAAAAGTCATTACTGTTATTCGTCACCAAGTAAAGAGGTCTCCTTCCCCCTCATTATGCAAAAGTGAAGCTTATGCTAATGCATACAAAGCTAAGAATGAATAAGCTTCTTTGAAATACCATTTAAAGATTGAGATTTCAAGAAAAATTACATGGCTTCCATCATGATAAAAATACTGACCTCATTTTCTACATTGCACTGATCCTTGCTTTAAGCCTTTCTAACATACAATTTTAAAGCTTACACAGCATTTCCATTTGCCTAATACTTTAAAAATATTTAGCTGGCCACACAAAGCACTGTAGTCATCTCATGCCAGTAATAGAAGAATACAGAGGACAAACCTACGAAATATTTCAAGGGAAGTTAACAGAGGTATGATTTCAAAAATTTCAACTCTGTCTTTAGAGGGTTTTACATCAGACGTTCATAAAATGCAGCTTTAATGCTGTTATTTGATTTACATGTATCATTTGAGCTCTGAAACGAATAGGGCAAGATTTTGAGAATATTGTGGCAAATACAGTTGTCAGGTTTACAACCTAACACCTGGAGCAATCTGGGAACAAATCAAACTAGGCTTAAGCTATATTTTCCCTAAATTCAAACACATAGACCCATTAAAATGTAATATACCCTTACAACTTTCTATTTTTTTCAACTTTTGTCCACAGGATCCTATTTAATGATTAAAAATATCAAGATCACCAGGGATATAATGTGAATATCATGTAAACCTTGGTAATCATGTGACCAAAGTAGCGCTCTTTGTAGCTTTCTTCCTAAAGTCCCAGAAAGCTAGTCTAATTATGAGAAAACACTTGACATATCCAGGTTTGGAAACATTCTTAGGATACCTGGCCAGAACAGCTTAAGGTCATAAAACAAGAGACTGAGAACCTCTCATAGAACAGAGGAGACTGGGAAAACATGACAACTTAATGCAATATCCTATAACATCCAACTAAAGGACCCCAGATAGGATCCTGGAGGAAAATGAAGGCTGGTGAAATCAAAATAATGTATAAACTTTCATTATCATGTATCTGCATTTGTCTATTATGAGTTATAAATCTTTCACAGTTGTATAAAAATATGGGGGTTTTCTGACTATCTCTCTGAATTTTCTCTGTGAATCCAAAATTATCCCAAAATGAGAGATTTTGTATGGACAAGCTGTTTATTTCTAGTAACTGAAAATTAATCTTTGTCTATGCTAATTTTACAATATAATTAATCTCTTAGTCTTACATCAATATTTTAAAATTATACACAAAGTGCTGCCAAATTTGTGGAAAGTTAGAGTATCTGTAGAAAATGGACTCCAGCAACTCAAATTCATCTATTACCTCTACTTGCTTTTCAACAGGCTTCTCCACTGAGAAAGTCTGAGGAGCTTCACATTCAACAGACCTCTCCTAGTAGCATTCCTTTGAAACTAGATATCTGACTGTGCTCTGCTTAGTCGCTCAGTCGTGTCCAATCCCATGGACTGCAGCTCACCAGGCTCCTCTGCCCATCGGATTCTCCAGGCAAGAATACTGGAGTGGGTTGCCACACCCTCCTCCAGGGGATCTTCCCAACCCAGGGATCAAACCCAGGTCTCCAACATTGCAGGCAGATTCTTTATCACCTGAGCCACCAGGGAAGGCCTGGTGTCAGGAAGATATCTGACAACAAAATGAAAAATGAAACATAGAGTCTATTTCTCTACTATTTATGCTGAAAGCTAAGCAAATTAAAAATTTCACTTGTCTCATTCCTATAGTAGATTCAAAGGAACCTCTCAATATTTAAAATGTTTGGTCCATTTCAAGTCAGTGCCATTGATGACGTGATTTTAGAAAGTATAATGTCATAGACCTAGGGATATATAAAATTGAGATTTTGAAATGAATGTATACTTTCAGGAAAGAATCAATAGCAGTGCCAGGGAAAGCACAAAAAAAGGCAATTTCTTTTCTGTGAAAGTATGTTTGTACTCAGGCAGTTGAATGAAATCTAATTTCTTTTTTAGGAGAGAAAATTAGCAAAAAAGCAGGATATGAAATGTTTTGCAGATCATGACTGTAGTAGGTGTGATGCCTGTAGTTTCAGAAGACAGGACTAGGAGGAAGGCCAAACAAATTTATAGCTAAAATCACTTGTTACATAAGAATAAAAAAACATGGCTGACTTGATCATAAAAGGCAAGGTCTGGGGAGAATTTAGACTACAATAATGTTTTATATTTATCTTCAGAAAAGATTACAAACATTTCTGGGCTTATCATCGAGAGATGAGAGACTGGGTTTTGGGTTTTGTGATAAGAAGAACAGACAAGAGTAGGAAGAGTTCTCCATGAAGAGATGACAAATGAGAAAGTGACAGGAAGTCCTTAAATGAAAATTCCCTCTGTGGACAGTGATACGACTTTTCATTCTTGTATTGAAAGAGATCTCTGTTTTATTGGAGACCCTACAATCCACTATACCCAGCAGCTTTCTGTAGCTTCGGCAACAGAGCAGTAGTTGAAGGATATCGTTGGGGTGGGTGGGTCGTTAGGAATTCAGCAGAAATATAATGGAAGACCTGGAGAGAGCCGTGAGAGAAAGAGAGTTCTACAGGAATCCTTGATAGTGGGGGATGACAGATGGAGTGAAGGGTCAGGCATTTTTGTGAAAATTCAATGAAAGAATAACATCAAAAGCCTAGATGACTTCAGTATATAAAACAGCAGATACTTGGCTTGCAAATGTAAAAGTCATGTGTAAAAATAATACACCAAAATATAAGAGTGTTTGGTGGTACAACTAATGCTGTCTTTTTCTTGTCTAATTATCCAGTGGTCATCTAACAATTTTCCATACATATGACATTCTTACCTTCCTCTTGGCAAGTCTGCATCATCCTTTTTCCACCGCACAGTTGGCTGAGGATCTCCCTGGACCTGACAACGGAACTCTACAGCTTCTTCCTCCAGCACCACTTGGTTAATTGGCCTCCTGAGAAATGTGGGTCGCTCTTAGGGGAAAAAAAAAAGTAAAATGAAATGAATGTTGTCCATATTTTAAGTGCATTATGAAAAAAGCATAAAAAACATGTGGTTTATTTTTGGCACATAAGTACCTAATTTTATAGCTCAACTGTCTTGACAAGGCTTCATGGAACCTATTAACATAACTGTATAAAATGAAATATTCTGGAACACATAAATAGCTATGGTTTGTATATAAATCCATACTATCGGTTGGAAAATAAAATTGATTCTTCTGTGAATTTCTGAGCTAAATCATGTGGGTCGTGTCATAAAAATCTGAACATTGAATCCCACAGAAAAAAAGAAAAGAGATGAAAAAGATTATTTTCGTCTATTACAATGACTCAGAGTGGGAAAACTGAAAGTTGAAACCATTGGAAATATTAAAAAGGAAACAAATATTAATATTCCATCAACAATGCTAGAGAAAACAAAAGAGTTGTGTTCTCAACGTAAGCATATATTTCCTAATTTTTTTTTACTAAGGTATCCATTTGATAAGAAGCTAATACTTCCATGGACTTGGCTCAGAGGGTAAAGCATCTGCCTGCAATGCAAGAGACCTGGGTTTGATTCCTGGGTCGGGAAGTTCCCCTGGATAAGGAAATGGCAACCTACTCTTTTATTCTTGCCTGAAGAATCCCATGGTTGGAGGAGCCTGGTAGGCTACAGTCCATGGGGTCTCAGAGTTGTACACGACTAAGCAACTTCACACTTACTTACAAACACTTAACACTTCCATGAATGTTTTCACTTCATATGTGGAAAACTGTCTACTTGGTTTTTTTGTATGTCTGAAAAAAAATCTGTCAAACTAATTTTTCTTAAGAAAGGAAACAATATTATTAATAATTATTGTAAACTATTTACTGTCATACGTAATTTTCTCAAGCTACTTAACTTTTCTCCTACGTGTTCCAGATATTTGCCCATTTTAAAAAACGTAATATGTGTATGCTTATTTCTCTAATATTCTCTTTTAGTGTTTCTGTTCTTTATTCTTCTGCTGTTAATCTGTACCTAACACTGTTAATTTGGATTCTAGCACTCATCTAAATAAAGCATGGAAAAAAATAAATCCGTATTTATAAGAATATCACTACTGAAGAGAAGTATAAAACAAAATGTAGATTTATGTATCTATAAATACTTTGATTCTGTGTCTTGTTTCCTTTGTTTTTTATAATAACATGATACAGAGAAAATTACCATTTAATTTTTTATTGGCCCAGGTCTCTCAATCATAGGAAAGTACAGTACTGCTACTTAATGAAGTAGAAACAGAGGCCAAGTAAAAGAAAAATGAAATCCATAGGGAGTGGACACAGTTTATCTGACCATATGGCCATATTTAGTCTCTTACAGCTTTAGTTTCAAACGCAATTTAAAAATGTGAATACAGTGGCACAAAAATTGAAATATATTCAGCAAGAAATCTTAAAGAAAAATACAACATATCAAATAACATATGTTGAGTATAGACTGGATGTATATGATTTTATTGACTAAATTGAGACCCATATTTATAAAACAGATGTGTAAACTACAAAATGATACTTTATTGCGAAAAAGTCAACCATCATTGGTATTCAAAAGGAAGATAACTTCATCTTGCCACAGTGAAGAAGATAGTAGCGATCAATTTCTTTAAACACAGACTTTCACATACTCAAGTATTTGTACACTGGGGTCCCAGAATCCCAAGACATAAAACAAAGCTTGTGGGACTTTATCGTGAAGAGCTTATAAATGCAGGATTTAGAAATAATCCAAAACACTTGTGGGAAAGCTTGCTTCAAAAGATTTTAGGTGGTCAGAATCAATTAGCTCTAAGTGCGCCCCCCTGACAACAAAAGAAATCTGAAAGTTGGATAGAATTACCTAGTGTTATCCTTAGACGACTGACCACTATGTGCACCAGTCAAGTATTTTAGTTCTGGCATAGTTAATGTTGAGCTATTGTTTTTGGCAGTACACAACAGGCAATAGGATCAGTATCTTCTTGTGAAAGTGGAATATTAATAGAAAAAAAAAAAGATTTGGCATAGAAAGTAGGATTGATTTTTTTTAATTAATTTATTTTTTATTGGAGGCAAATTATTTTACAATATTATATTGGTTGGTTTTGCCATACATTGACATGAATTTCTTTACTATCACTTAGGGATATTCAGTCAGTTCATTCAAAAGCCAATATTAAAAGAGAGCCAGGCTACTGGAGATATCACTAACGACTGATAAATCATCAGTCAGAGTTTCCTTCTGGCTCCCTCCAATTTTAAAGTGGGAACTGTCCTAAAATTTGGATGAGCAAACCAAGAGAGGTCTTTCCTTCAATCACCCCTTCATTTAGTGTGTGTTAATGCTTCCCCTGTGCCAGACTTTGAGTGTGGGAGCTGGTGAAGAGTCAGCAGCTGGGTTTCACCAGAAAAGTGGAGAGAGATGAAGTTACTTAGTTGGTAAATGGCAAGACTGTGACAGGCCTTGTATGCCATGTCAAAGAATGTGAGTTCTGCACTTAAGGCAGTAGAGAGATGTTGAAATATTTTAAGCAAGGAAGCATCATTTCTAATAGCCATATGAAAAGGATCATGTTAGCAGATCTGTGGGAGATGAATTAGAAGAGAACACAAAACAGTGAAGGTCAAAATATTTACTGTAATAAATTATTTCAGTTTAGAACAGACACAGTGGTTCAAGGGATGTGGAAAAGGCACAGAACGAAGAGATACCAGAAAGGGGTATCAATCAGATGAGGAAGGAAAAGTCTACAACGATTCTCAAATATCCATTTAGCACAGTGGAACAAAATGGTAGGTAAGGTATGGATCCGTGAATGTTTAGATCTTTTTATCTCAGAAATGGTGAAGAAAGATGTGGAAGATGAGGAAAAAATGGACCCCTTAGCACTTAAGCCATTGTTAGCCTTCTGTTGCTTGAAGTCAAATGCATTCTTAATTAAAACAGTAAACATATTACTATTTATAGAGAAGAGAAAATAAATACGCTCACATCTATAGACATGGAGAACCTGTTGGATTAAAACTTCCAAATAAAGAAGGAATCATAAGAAACTTCTCATGCATGATAAAGATATTTTATCAGAAAATAAATGCAAAAATTACTTTTTTAAAGTAACATACTAAAGTCATGCCTATTACAATTGGGAACAAAAAGGACATGCTGACTTTAGAGATTAAAAAGAAAAAGAAGGAAATTGTGAGTTTTGGAGAAGAACCAAAATACTCATTACTTGCAGACATTCCACAATACAAATAATACAGAACAGTAACTTTGATCATAGATAACTGTGACAAAAGATAAGAACAACAGAAAATCATGGCAGCAATGCTGGCAGTCTTGCAAATTTGGGGATTTTAGGATAAACTGTGGCAAATTCATACGTTGAGATATTAATGCTATCTATTTATCTACCTCTCTACATGGAAAATTTTCATGGCACGATGCTGACTACAAAATAAATTTCATAAGAGTATATAGGTTAGTTCCATTAAAATACACACTGATATTTTCAGCAAAGTTTTTGTATGCTTCCATTAACATGCTACCAGTCATGAAATTGCAACATGTGAATATAATTAATTAAAACAAACTTTACATTAGACTTGTCACAAAAATAAACTTGTCTCTTTGTTCCAGGTATACCATCAAGGTCCTTGAGGACTTTTTTGGTTACCATACTTGTTGTAAGTCCCACTGTTTTGTATGGAGACACATGGAAGCACCTGATTTATAATTTCAAAAAGGAAGGAAGATACAGGATTTCCTGCTGATGTTCTGATGAACTCAGAAGGGGTGGTGAACTTTGCAATGAACTTAATTCTTTTCTGCCCTCAAGTAGAGTTTAGTTGCCTAGCAACTAGATAACCACAGAACAGCATTTGGCATAGAACTTTTGGAAGTCTAACATTGTCTGTAGCGGAAAATGCAATTCAATTCATAAAAAAAAAAGGTGGGGGGACAATGCAAAGAATCAGGAATCGGTTCAGTTCAGTTCAGTCACTCAGTCATGTCCGACTCTGCGACCCCATGGACTGCAGCATGCCAGGATTCCCTGTCCATCACCAACACCCGGAGCTTGTTCAAACTCATGTCCATTGAGTCGGTGATGCCATCCAACCATCTCATCCTCTGCCGTCCCCTTCTCCTCCTGACTGCAATCTTTCCCAGCATCAGGGTCTTTCCTAATGAGTCAGTTCTTCGCATCAGGTGGCCAGTGTCTTGGAGCTTCAGCTTCAGCATCAGTCCTTCCAATGAATATTCAGGACTGATTTCCTTTAGGATGGACTGGTTGGCTCTCCTTGCAGTCCAAGGGACTCTCAAGAGTCTTCTCCAACACCACAGTTCAAAAGCATGAATTCTTCAGTGCACAGCTTTCTTATAGTCCAATTCTCACATCCATACATGACTACTGGAAAAACAATAGCTTTGACTATGGACCTTGGTCGGCAAAGTAATGCCTCTGCTTTTTAATATGATATCTAGGTTTGTCAGAACTTTTCTTCCAAGGAGCAAGTGTCTTTTAATTTCATGGCAGCAGTCACCATCTGCAGGGATTTTGGAGCCCCCCAAAATACAGTCTGTCACTGTTTCCATTGTTTCCATCTATTTTCCATGGAGTCATGTGACCAGATGTCATGATCTTAGTTTTCTGAATGTTGAATTTTAAACCAACTTTTTCACTCTATTCTTTCACTTTCATCAAGAGGCTCTTTAGTCCCTCTTCACTTTCTGCCATAAGGGTGGTGTCATCTGCATATCTGAGGTTATTGATATTCCTCCTGGCAATCTTGATTCCAGCTTGTACTTCATCCAGCCCACCATTTTGCATTACATATTCTGCACAAAAGTTAAATAAGCAGGATGACAATGCACAGCCTTGACATTCTCCTTTTCCTATTTGGAACCAGTCTGTTGTTCCATGTCCAGTTTTAACTATTGCTTCTTGATCTGCATACAGATTTCTCAGGAGGCAGTTAAGGTGAGCCAGTATTACCATGTCTTTAAGAATTTTCCAGAGTTTGTTGTGATCCACACAGTCAAAGGCTTTGGCATAGTCAATAAAGCAGAGGTAGATGTTATTCTGGAACTTTCATGCTTTTTCCATGATCCAACAGATGTTGGCAATTTGATCTCTGGTTCCTCTGCCTTTTCTAAATCCAGCTTAAACATCTGGAAGTTCTTGGTTCACATACTGTTGAACCCTGACTTGGATAATTTTGAGCATTACTTTCCTAGCGTGTGAGATGAATGCAATTGTGCAGTAACTTGAACATTCTTTGGCATTGCCTTTCTTTGGGATTGGAATGAAAACTGACTTTTTCCAGTCCTGTGGCCACTGCTGAGTTTTCCAAATTTATTGGCATATTGAGTGCAGCACTTAAATAGCACCACCTTTTAGGACTTGAAATAGCTCAGCTGGAATTTCATCACCTCCACTAGTTTTGTTTGTAGTGATGCTTCCTAAGGCCCGTCTAACTTCAGACTCCAGGATGTCTGGCTCTAGGTGAGTAATCACACCATTGTGGTTATCTAGGTCATTAAGATATTGTTTTATATGGTTCTTCTATATATCCTGCCACCTTTTCTTAATATCTTCTGCTAGGTCCATACTGTTTCTGTTCTTCATTGTGCCCATTAACACAAAGAATAACCCAGAAGAATGTCATCTGCATATACATGGCACATTAGAAAGGGCTCATACCTGAGTATATTGAGGGTGTGCCTTACAAAAAAGTAACATCGAAATTTACCAATTCGTTGATATTTGGTCACAACTTTAAAAAAATTGTTCTGAGAATTTCCATAGTACCTTTTGGGACAATTATCTCTAAATTGTGTTATTTGTTGTATCAATTATTTTCTGCTCTTTATACTAAGTTCATTTTATTTTGTAATTTTAACTGTCTACAAAGAACAGCATGTTAAAAATTGACTCTTGAGAGTCCCTTGGACTGCAAGAAGATCCAACCAGTCCATTCTAAAGGAGATCAGTCCTGGGTGTTCATTGGAAGGACTGATGCTAAAGCTGAAACTCCAATACTTTGGCCACCTCATGCGACGAGTTGACTCACTGGAAAAGAGTCTGATGCTAGGAAGGATTGGGGGTGGGAGGAGATGGGAACGACAGAGAATGAGATGGCTGGATGGCATCACCGACTCAATGGACATGAGTTTGAGTGAACTCCAGGAGTTGGTGATGGACAGGGAGGCATGGCGTGCTGTGATTCATGGGGTCGCAGAGAGTAGGACACGACTGAGCGACTGAACTGAACTGAACTAGGCTTTATTTCCAGAAAATTTAAGATTCAAACACAAATATTAAAGACTAAAGAAGCTCTAGAAATGTATTTTAAATGCTTTGCCTTAGCAAGTGCTACTGTTATCATACGCCAAGCACAAAGTCACACCTCTTTCAGATACACATTACAAAAACTACAAGCAATTATCTTGGAGTTTTGCATCAATGTCATCTGCAAATAAATGTATTTAGAAGGATTAGAAAGTAAAATGATAAGAGAAACATCGGGGTGATAACTGACCACATTCAATACTCATTAATACCCCATGAAATTTTATTCCATGAAGATCTGAACAACTGAAATAAATATACATGAAAATTCTTGAACTACTATCTAACAAGCAAAACCTAATTTTAACACATGTCAAAATAAGGTCAATGATTTTTCCATATTAACACCTTATGTCTGATCACATGTTGAAACATAGGGGGAGAAATCTCAAGGGCTATTTGCTGACTGCTTATCAATTGGATTACAGTCCCTCTGAATGGCTTCATTCCTAATTATACAGCCATAGAGTGATCAGAGACAATGTCTTTGCCAATGCAATTAACTTTTTTTTTTTATGTGAGATTAACTGGATTTGATTCACCTGCATAACTTACTTACAAGGTTAACCTCTCTTGAGACAGTAGAAGTGTTTCGCAGTGCGGTACTATGTAAAGTAAGCTCTCAAGTAGTCAGGTCAATTTAGTAACAACCTGGCAATGTGGAAAAATCCAACTTTGTATGCAACTGTAATAAAATCAAATGCCAATTCTCCTTGTAGTTATGTCAATAATATTCAGAAAGCAAAGATTCGATTTAACCCCCAAATCATAAATCTGAAATGTGGTTGCATAATATATCTTAAGTTTCTTACTTACATGCTACACTGAAGGAAATTAAGTGCCCAGAGAATTTCTCTTTTCAACTGTTTACAGTCAGTGAATAGGACTATAAAATTGGCAAAGGCTGTGCTGTGACAGCTATTACTAGGACAACCTTAACAATTTAAAAATAAGCTTTGTTTGACATTATAAAAGCAGCATTATGACAATAATTAGATAGGTAGGGTCCTTCATGTTCTCTAAGACTAAAGCTATGCAGTAAAAGCACATGAGACCTAACCACTGCTTGTAAACCTTATCTCAACTTCAGCTGACCCAAGAGGATCCGCCACCCAGTCGTGCCCATTAAAGGGGGAAGTCAGAAGGCTAGTCCTAGTGTTATTTAAATAGGTATGTATGAGGGGCAGGGGTTATGACAGCCATTGAATGTGAATTACTGTGCCCTTCCATAACAGACTGGACGATAACGATCCGTCTGCCTGACTGTGATTCAATAAATCCTGGCTGCGCTAATTTCTTTTCTTGCCAAGAATTTTCTTTGTCTGAGAGAAACCATCCTGTGAAGCAAAAACAAACATAGGTAAATGTTCTCAGAGGGAAAAAATAAATGCCTTTCTCACCACGTTTTAGAGGCAAAGTTTCATGTTATTGCTGATACGAGAGTCATGTTGGGAGCAGGGGACCTATCTATTCATTTTTCTACTCTATTTAAACACTTAGAGCTTGGCACATAGTAGGTGTTCAAGAGATATTTGTTAAATAAGTGAGCAAATAAATATTTTGTTATTTAAGCTTTGCAAGTTAATATTATTGAAAAGAACTAGATTTTATCTTTAACAATTATATTGATTTTGATAACACCTTATGTTTTGAATTCTTAAATGAAGGGCACACATTATCAATAAAACATAGATATATCCTAAGGTACATTATGAGAAAATTTTATTTAGAAAAGAATACTATTAAAATCTTGAAAAGGAAGAGAAGTTAAAAATCCATGAAATAAGAACAAGATGATATAAATAAGAAAAAATTCAGAAAAAGAGCTAGGAGATTTAACATCTAATTAATGAATTTATGCTTGACAGAAAACTAAAACAGAAAAAAATGAACAGTGCGTTTCATTGAGTTGTTTGAATACAGCATTTTTAGATAAGATGCTCACCAAGTGTCTAACTAGTAAGATAAAAAAGTGCCAGACCAAGGCATGGTATTGAAACATTTCAGAACCATGGGATAAAGAGAAGGTACTGAGTAAAGCTGAAAGAAAAAGAAAAGAAAAATGATCACGTAGGAATCAAAAGTACAGAAGACTTCTAAAGAGTAACAGTGGAAACAAAATGATACTTAAGTGACACCTTTAATATTCTAAGCAAAAATATTTTTTAAAACTGGAATTCTATAACCAGCCAAAGTATCCATTGTTTTGGATAGAATAGAGACAGTTTGGTCTTGAACATGCTGTAGGCTCCAGTGAAGGAGATATCTGGAGATATCTGTTCTGAATACAAGAGTTAACTAAGAAAAAAATACAAATATGGGATACAGGAAAAAGGGAATCCAGCAGCAGAGGAAAGGGGAGATGAATGTCAGAATGAAGTTTCTGGGGCAGATCTAAATAGCATCCACCCTGATTGGACACAGTAGAAAGTCTAAGGCCTCCAGAAAGAGTACAGCAAGAGTGGTCTTAATAGCTAAACAGAATTTAGAGAAATTTAAATCTGTTGTTTCAGTTTCAAGAATTCATGACAGGTAAACACAAGAAAAAGGAAAATGGACTTATTATAAACACATTATTGATAGGGGAGATTTTTGCAGAAACTGCCACCTCTGGCATTAATATGTCTATGGTCAATAATGTGTTAATGGAAAGAAGATCAAATATAAAGCCAGAAAAGTAATGCTATTATAATAGCATAACAGTTAGCTCACAGTCCATATTTACAATATTATAAGTTATTGATATTAATATAATCAATGTTTCCGAAGTCAATATACTGAAAGAACAAAAGGAGGGTGAGTGCTGGTAAGAAATTGGGGAACAAAGTATCGGTAGGCCAAATCATCAATTCCAAAATAAGATGTCAAAATAATGTATAAAATTGCAGAATAAGCACAAAGAAATATGAGAGCATCCCAGAAGAAAAACCAAAACAGGCTTACAGAAATGTTCAAAGAGAGACCTGTGTGTGTGTCTACATGAGGGTATGTGTATTGGGAGGAGGGGGCAAGATATCTCTGCATTTCATTGTAAGTTTTTTAATACTTCTAATATCTATTAGAAATGTAGCATATAAAATCTTTTTATGTATTATTTCTTTAAACATTTAAAAATCAATGGGAAAAATTTTCTTATTTTTTGGTTGTTTTTTAATGACAGTTAAATTCTGCATAATGGATATCTCAAGCTTACCCATAATTGGAAATTTTATTATATATTTCAACTCTTTTTTTTTTGTCTTCAGGAGCTCTAGAAGTTAATTAACATATGTAAATTGCTAGGAAGTATTTTTTATGAAGATATCATGGCTTCTCAGGTGGTTCAGTGGTAAATCTGCCTGCAAAGCAGAAGATGTAGGTTCAATTCCTGGGCTGGGAAGGTCCCCTGGAGAAGGAATTGGCAATCTACTCCAGTATGCTTGCCTGGGAAACCCCACAGAAAAAGGTGCCTGGAGGGCTACAGTCCATGGGGTCACAAAAGTGTTGGACATGACTTAGCAACTAAACAGCAGCAGCAGACTGTGTTAAAGATTTTAGTGTCCTTCTACACAAGGATACCCACTTCTAATTTTTAGACCTGGTACTGCCACTTAACTAGGATGTTATTTTCTAGTCAGCAAATATTAAAGAAGAACAAACACCATAAAAGAGCAGCTGAGAGGTGATACCCCACGTGCAAGGTGAGAGAAACCCCAGTAAGACGGTAGGTGCTGCAGCAGCTGTGAGGAGATATCCCGTGTCCAAGGGCAAAGGAGAAGCCCTAGCAAGATGGTAGGAGGGGTAAACTCTGGGAGTTGGTGATGGACAGGGAGGCCTGGCGTCCTGCAATTCATGGGGTCACAAAGAGTCGGACACGACTGAGTGACTGAAATGAACCAATCTAATCACATGGACCACAGCCTTGTCTAATTCAATGAAACTATGAGCCATGCCGTGTAGGGCCACCCAAGACAGACAGGTCATGGTGGAGAGTTCTGACAAATGTGGTCCACTGGAGAAGGGAATGGCAAACTACTTCAGTATTCTTGCCTTGAGAACCCCATGAACAGTATGAAAAGGCAAAAAGATAGGACACTGAAAGATGAACTCCCCTGGTCAATAGGTGCCCAATATGCTACTGGCGAAGAGTGGAGAAATAACTCCAGAAAGAATGAAGGGATAGAGCCAAAACAAAAACAACATCCAGGTGTGGATGTGACTGGTGATGGAAGCAAGGTCCTATCCTGTAAAGAGCAATATTGCATAGGAACCTGGAATGTTAGGTCCATGAATCAAGGCAAATTGGAAGTGGTCAAACAGGAGATGGCAAGAGTGAACATCAACATTTTAGGAATCAGAGAACTAAAATGGACTGGAATGGGTGAATTTAACTCAGATGACCAATAATCTACTACTTCGGGCAAGAATCCCTTAGAAGAAATGGAGTAGCCACATAGTCAACTAAAGATTCTGAACTGCAGTACTTGGATGCAATCTCAAAAATGACAAAACGATCTCTGTTCCTTTCCAAGGCAAACCATTCAATATCACAGTAATCCAAATCTATGCCCCAACTAGTAATGCTGAAGAAGTTGAAGTAGATCGGTTCTATGAAGGCCTATAAGAACTTTTAGAACTAACACCCCAAAAAGATGTCCTTTTCATTATAGGGGACTAGAATGCAAAAGTAGGAAGTCAAGAAACACCTGGAGTCACAGGCAAATTTGGCCTTGGAGCACAGAATGAAGCAGGGCAAAGGCTAACAGAGTTTTGCCAAGAGAACACACTGGTCATAAGCAAACACCCTCTTTCAACAACACAAGAGAAGACTCTACACATGGACAGATGGTCAACAGCGAATTCTGATTATATTCTTCAGGTATGACCTAAATCAAATCCCTTACAATTATATAGTAGAAGTGAGAAATAGATTTAAGGGACTAGATGTGATAGATAGAGTGCCTGATGAACTATGGATGGAGGTTCAGGGCATTGTACAGGAGACAGGGATTAAGACCATCGCCAAGAAAAAGAAATGCTAAAAAGCAAAATGGCTGTCTCAGGAGGCCTTACAAATAGCTGTGAAAAGAAGAGAAGCAAAAAGCAAAGGAGAAAAGGACAGATATAATTATTTGAATGAAGAGTTCCAAAGAATAGCAAGGAGAGATAAGAAAGCCTTCCTCAGTGATCAGAGCAAAGAAATAGAAGAAAACAAGAGAATGGGAAAGACTAGAGATCGCTTCAATAAAACTAGAGATACCAAGGGAACGTTTCATGGAAAGATGGGCTCAATAAAGGACAGAAATGGTATGGCCCTAACAGAAGCAGAACATATTAAGAAGAGTGGCAAGAGTACACAGAAGAACTGTACAAAAAAGATCTTCACGACCCAGATAATCACGATGGTGTGATCACTGACCTAGAGCCAGACATCCTGGAATGTGAAGTCAAGTGGGCCTTAGGAAGCAACACTACAAACAAAGCCAGTGGAGGTGTTGGAATTCCAGTTGAGCTATTTCAAATCCTGAAAGATGATGTTGTGAAAGTGCTGCACTCAATATGCCAGCAAATTTGGAAAACTCAGCAGTGGCTACAGGACTGGAAAAGGTCAGTTTTCATTCCAATCCCTAAGAAAGGCAATACCAAAGAATGCTCAAACTACTGCTCAATTGCACTCATCTCAAACACTAGTAGGAGAAAGCAATGGCACCCCATTCCAGTACTCTTGTCTGGAAAATCCCAGGGACGGGGGAGCCTGGTGGGCTGACGTCTATGGGGTTGCACAGAGTCGGACATGACTGAAGTGACTTAGCAGCAGCGGCACATGCTAATAAAGTAATGCTCAAAGTTCTCTAAGCCAGGCTTCAAGAGTACATGAACCGTGAATTCCAGATGTTTAAGCTGGTTTTAGAAAAGGCAGAGGAACCAGAGATCAAATTGCCAACATCTACTGGATCATCAAAAAACCAAGAGACTTCCACAAAAACATCTATTTCTGATTTATTGACTATGCCAAAGCCTTTGACTGTGTGGATCACAACAAACTGGAAAATTCTTTAAGAGTTGGGAATACTAGACCACCTGACCTGCCTCTTGAGAAACCTGTATGCAGGTCAAGAAGAAACAGTCAGAACTGGACATGGAACAACAGACTTGTTCCAAATAGGAAAAGGAGTACGTCAAGGCTGAATACTGTCACCCTGCTTATTTAACTTATATGCAGAGTACATCATGAGAAACGCCGGGGTGGATGAAGCACAAGCTGGAATCCAGATTGTGAGAAGATATATCAAGAATCTCAGTGATGAAGATGACACCACCCTTATGGGAGAAAGTGAAGAAGAATTAAATAGCCTCTTGATGAAAGTAAAAGAGCAGAGTGAAAAAGTTAGCTTAAAGCTCAACATTCAGAAAACAAAGATCATGGCATCCAGTCCCAAAACTTCACAGCAAATAATTGGGGAAACATTGGAAACAGTGGCAGACTTTATTTTTTTGGGCTCTAAAATCACTGCAGATGGTGATTGCAGCCATGAAATTGAAAGATACTACTCCTTGGAAGCAAATTTATGACCAACCTAGATAGCATATTAAAAAGCAGAGACATTGCTTTGCCAACCAAGGTCCACCTAGTCAAGGCTAGGGTTTTTCCAGTAGTCATGTATGGATGTGAGAGTTGGATTATAAAGAAAGCTGAGTGTCAAAGAATTGATGCTTTTGAACTGTGCTGTTGGAGAAGATTCTTGAGAGTCCCTGGGACTGCAAGGAGATTCAAGCAGTCCATCCTCACGAAGATCAGTCCTGAGTGTTCATTGGAAGGACTGATGTTAAAACTGAAACTCCAATATTTTGGCCACCTGATGCGAAGAGCTGACTCTTTCCAAAAGACCCTGATGCTGGGAAAGACTGAGGGCAGAAGGAGAAGGGGATGACAGAGAATGAGTAGTTGGATGGAATTACCGACTCAATGGACATGAGTTTTGGTAAACCCTGGGAATTGATGATAGACTGGGAGGGCTGTCATGCTTCAGTCCATGGGTTCGCCAAGAGTCGGATACAACTGAGTGACTGAACTGAACCAAAAGAAGATGAAATACAAATAGGTTTACTAGAAAACATTTTTCTGGCTATAGAGTACCAAAATAAAATAAAGAAGGCCTCATTATACAAAGTACACTAGTTATTTTATTTTCTCTAAGAATTGGAGAATCAATGTACAGGAGGGGTCTTTCTCAAACAATAGTAGTCACAACCTGGAAAAAATTAACCCATCATGACTCTTTTAATGTTTTATTCCTTGGTTTTGATTTATTTTTCAATTTCAATTAATGAATTTTACTTTTTCCCACAACTTAATACTGTACCTATAACCCCTTAGGTCAGTTCTGACTTGTTTATACCACAATATAAATGTTTCTCTGCTCCTTAAATCAATTGTTCCAGAAGAGCTGCCTGTAGACAAATTTGATCTCTTTGGTTTACAGCTGTTTTCAAAATAATTTAGAAGTCCCTCCTGTAACTCCTGACACATTTAGTGATATTCTTTAGTTCTAATCATGTTTTTAAAGAAAGCAGCGTAAATGTCATAACACAGTCACATTTGGTAAATCTAATTACTTGGGTATTAACACTAAACACTTTCAGTTTTCTTCTGAAGGCAATATATACTGCTGTAATGCAATATTTCTGTTCTGAAGCTGGTGGTAGCTACAGTAGAATAGAGATGAGTGTTTCTTTAAATAGCACAGCTGTACTTGTAGGTTTTCAATGCTATTGTTTGGTGACCATTAATTTCATATCTTAGCAGGCAAAACTGTATTTTATTCATTAAAAATGAAGCACATTCTGAGACTCTTAAAGGTGACTGCAAGAAATCTAAGGGCTAAAATGAATACTTGTCTGAACTCCACAGGACAGAAATTAACATGCACACTTGAAACATTTTTGATTTTACTGTTCAATTCCTTTCATGAAGTATGGGATTTCTCCTGGTTTTGTCATTTGGGACTTCAAGCTACTTAGCCACAAGGAGTATGACCAGAGATTACCTGGTACTCAGAGCAATTTAAAGAGAGGTCTGCACTCTGGTACCTATTCATAAAGCACACGTAACACTCTAAATGTAACGGAAATCACACTATGACTCTTTTTTGCATCATGGCATTCCCATTACACCATGGGTGGCACATCCCAAGCTACCAAAGAAGTTTCTTTAGGGACGCATGCCAGATTCTGATGCCACCCTCGGCGTGTTCTGGAGGAATGACGTGTTATCTTATATTATGCACAGATCCAGAAGATTATTTTACTGGCACAAAAAGAATAATCTAAAATTCAAAATTATCTCATATTTTTAAAAAAACACATAGTATCTGTTTTATTTATATCTATATACTTATTATATATATAAATATATATATATATATACACACATCTATATATAAATATGTTTATGTGAGTATGTTTGGGTGTATTCATATACTATATAACTCCATTATATAACTCCATACAGATACTTGAATGAGATTTCAATATTTTCTAAAAGATGTTTCATTTTCCAGTATCTTGAGGATCTCCATTTTTTCCCAGTTTTCTGTCACTGCATTCATATTTTTCTTTCAATTTTCCACAGCTGCTCTGCAGTATTTTCCTTACTTTTTTTTATTCCATCATCTTTATCATCTCCAATTTCCTCCTTTCTAATGTTTTCTTTACTAGTTCTGTGATACAGATCTAGTCATGTCTTAACTAAAATTAACTAAATTACTCCAGCTCAAGAGACCCTTGGCTTTTAAAGTTGAAGAAGCAGAAGAAACATGAATATCTTAGCAAAATTGTTTATTAACTTTTTTTCTATTTTTGATTCTGTGTGTATAACTAGCAAGCTAGTCTTTTTATCATGAGCTAAAACTGCAAGTAGCTCAATCTGAGATTTTTTTTTTAAGTAGAAGACAAGTGAAATGACTTTACAGTGTACTCTCTAATTTTTTTTAATTTATTTATTTTAATTGGAGGCTAATTACTTTACATTATTGTATTGGTTTTGCCATACATTGACATGAATCTGTCCCGGGTGTACATGTGTCCCCATCTTGAACCCCCCTCCCAAGTCCCTCACCAACCCATCCCTCTGGTTCCTCCCAGTGCACCAGCCCCGAGCATCCTGTATCATGCATCGAACCTGGACTGGCAATTCGTTTCACATATGATAACATACATGTTTCAATGCCATTCTCCCAAATCACCTCCCCCTCGCCCTCTTCTACAGAGTCCAAAAGACTGTTCTATACATCTGTGTCTCTTTTGCTTATCTCATGTCATGCACAAAATAAATATTTGATAAAGACATCACAATGGAATGATAGATATAATGTCCAACAGATTTTGACAATGACTAATTTTTAACATTTTGATGAAAGGCAAAATCTTATAAATATATAGGAATGAAGCAGGTAAATTGTTTCAAAAGTTTAATTTTCTTCAAATCAAAGATTTCATCTGAAAGACAGAACCCCAAAACAAGACAGTTCTAGTATATTCAGCTCACTACAAGTCGTAAGTAACCATCCCTATATGGCCTGGTGTTTGGTATTAGCAAAATATTTTAAAGTGAAGAAAGAGTAGATAATAAATAGCAATTTATAAATTAAAAGAGAGTTTTACCAAAGACAGTCAGCTCTGCTGGATCACTGTCTCTCTCTCCCACCATGTTGGTACCCACACAGGTATACATCCCGGCATCACTCTTTCTGGTATTGGAGATCATTAGTTTTCCACCACGGATCTGTTAAAATTGGAGGGAAAAAGAACAAAGAAAATAAAAGAAAATGGAAAAGAAAAGAAACAGAGAAAGAAAGTTCATTAATAAAACATCTTGAAAAATTAAGCACATATTTTTTCTCTAAAAGAAATAGTTGAGTGTCTAAGATACAAAACTCTCCCACTCTTCTGGAATATTTTAAAAGACGCTTACTCCTTGGAAGGAAAGTTATGACCAGCCTAGATAGCATATTAAAAAGCAGAGACATTACTTTGCCAACCAAGGTACGTCTAGTCAAGGCTATGGTTTTTCCCGTGGTCATGTATGGATGTGAGAGTTGGACTGTGAAGAAAGCTGATCGCCGAAGAATTGATGCTTTTGAACTGTAGTGCTGGAGAAGACTCTTGAGAGTCCCTTGGACTGCAAGGAGATCCAACCAGTCCATTCTAAAGGAGATCAATCCTGGGTGTTCATTGGAAGGACTGATGCTAAAGCTGAAACTGCAATACTTTGGCCACCTCATGCGGTGAGTTGACTCGCTGGAAAAGACTCTGATGCTGGGAAAGGTTGGGGGCGGGAGGAGAAGGGGATGACAGAGAATGAGATGGCTGGATGGCATCACCGACTCTATGGACATGAATATGAGTGAATTCCGGGCGTTGGTGATGGACAGGGAGGCCTGGCGTGCTGTGATTCATGGGGTCGCAAAGAGTCAGACAAGACTGAGTGACTGAACTGAACTGAAATCCTGCTTCCATGTAAGCCTCCGTATTCTCTTTCTAGAGAATGCTTCTTTAAGGCAGTCTTCCTCTCTCTTGCCTGATCCTATTTCGAGACTTGTGACTGCTGCCATTAAACCTCATGGTTGGTCTTCACTCTGAAATTCTGTTGAATGAATTTCTATTGACATCTGTCATCAGAAAGAAGCACTAGATATTTTATTTGGATAATATAATGAGATCCAATTGACTCAGAAGAATTCAATGAGTATTTGTTGAGTACTTCTATTGGCTGGGCAGTAGGTCCTTGAGATTCAGTAGTAAATCAAAAAGTAAAATCTCTGTCTTCATGGGGTATTTGTTAGCATTAAAATTATCTTTGTCTCATCTTAACTGTATTTATAAGACAACTTTTGAAGAGGGACGTGTTGTTGAATAAAAACAAATAATTTTTTTGAATGATGAGTATGACTTGGTACAAACTGTTGGCTTTGTATAGGTGGCCTCTAAATGTTTATTAAATAAGAAGCATTTCTGTTTGAATAAACAAATATAATGATGTTAAAATATTGCTTGTTAAGAGGATACTACAGCAGAATAAGCTTTTCAGTAAGTGTATCATCAACTTACAGGTTTTTTTCCAATTTTGAGGTTTTTTATTTTTTATTTTTTTTAACAATCTCTCTTAAAGAGATATGAGATAAGAATATACTGGTTTCCTCCTTTACTTTTCAGTTTCACAGGCAGACAGAACTCAAGTAGATATGTTTTCATCAGACATATTTCAGGCTCTAAAACTAGCCATGTCATAACAAAGTATTTTCAACATTTTTTTATACTTAGGAAGAAAAGATCATCAACCTTTTCTCAATTAAATGCAGTAGAATAAATGATAGGTTATAAACCATGGAGGCCATTTCTCCTCCCCTTGAAGACGAAACTGACAGTATGATTTGATTTGTTCAGTGGAACTAAAGCAACATTTCACCGGAAAAAAAGACACTTGCACATAGGGACTTGAGTGCTTGCTGCAGTCGGAAGCCTGAGACAACTATGGGAATTAGCTCAAGCTGAGTGCATGCTAAGTCACTTCAGTCGTGTCTGCCTCTTTGCGACCCCATGGACTATAGCTCACCAGGTTCCTCTGTCCATGGAATTCTCCAGGCAAGAATACTGGAATAGGTTGTCATGCCCTCCTCCAGGGGATCTTGCCAACCCAGGAATCAAACCAGCCTCTCTTATGTCTCCTGCATCGACAGGCAGGTTCTTCACTATTGGTGCCACCTGGGGAGCCCCTAGCCCAAGCTAGTCTGCTGGAAAATGAGAGGCTAAGAGGAGAAGAACCAGGATGGCTGGTTTGAGAGGTAGTGAATGGCCAGACATGTGAGTACAGGAAAGTTATCCTAGATCATTCAGCTGCCAGCACACTTTCAAACAAGCCACAGAAGCTGGAGAATGCCTAGCAAAGATCAACCAACCTGGCCGAGAGCAAAGAACTGTCAACTCACGCACAGAATCAGAGTAAATGCAATGGTTGTATTGTGGGGTGATTTGTTACAAAGCAAAAATTTAATGATTACAAACACGAAAAAGAAAATCTAGAAAGAAAAACACCAATACAATATACTAACACATATATATGGAATTTGGAAAGATGGAAATGATAACCCTGTATATGAGACAGCAAAAGAGACACAGATGTATAGAACAGTCTTTGGGACTCTGTGGGAGAGGGTGAGGGTGGGATGGTTTGGGAGAATGGCATTGAAACATGTATATTATCATATGTGAAACAAATTGCCAGTTCAGGGTCGATGCATGTTACAGGATGCTCAGGGCTGGTATGCGAGGATGACCCAGAGGGAGGATAAGGGGAGGAGGGAGGTGGGAGGGGTGTTCAGGAGGGGGAACTCATGTACACCCGGGGTGGATTCATGTCAATGTATGGCAAAACCAACCAATATAATATTGTAAAATAATTAGCCTCCAATAAAAATTAAAAAAAAAAAAAGAAAATCTAGAACAGGAGTACATTTTCCTAAATTTGGTAGCCAAGCACAGACCATTGAGAACCAAATGATTTTTCACTGTAGATCTCCACAGTGTCCACAGTTCAAACCAGAATACTCATGTGAACATGCTGTGATATTTTGCATGGCCTCTCTGGTTCTGTGTTATGATGTAATCACAATGTACACATAAGAATAAAATCTCACTTATAAGATATTTTTGAAGATAATAGACACCCAGACTATATGGACGTTTTAATAGAAATGGCACATTTGTTCTGTTAAATGACATTTTATTTTAAATAAAATATATTTATTCTTAGTTATTGTAGTGAGTACAAAAATTTTACTAAGAACAATGTCAGAAGGTTGAGGTATTATCTACTATTTCAGTGACCAGTTCTCATAAACTCCACATACCAATGTTGAGTAGATCCTCTGAAAAAATAATCTGTATACCATTTCTCTAACTTTTTACCATTTTCTGGGTGTTTCGTCTTGATATTAATCAACTGATTGATGATGATCAATTTCCCTTGAAAACGGATTATTTTTCTGTAAGAGTTAAACTGCAGAACTTGGCAGTTATTTTAACATTGATTTTACTTTACATCTCTTAAACTTTGAAATGAATTCTCATAATATTTTAGTTATAAATATTACATTGGAAAAACTGGAAAAGAGCTTGAAATATTCATCACCACAAATTATTTCTTCTTATAATTTTGAAAGTAGTGTGAAAAGAAATGTTTTAGTTAATACAGTTTATGGTCATCATTTACACTTTGACACTTACATACTGCATGATCAATAAATGCATCTGGAGTTCCTAAAAAGTGCTTTGACATCAATATTCTACTACAAAGACATATTTACATATTCAGATGGTCCAGTTAATAATATAACATATGCACTTTATTTATATAATTTTTGTCTCTTTGAAGTCTCATTCCAAAGTTTTCATTTGCGTATCCTTTTTCAGTCTTTTCAATATAGTGTTAGTAGTAATTAGCACTCAAATAGAGTTCTATAACTTTCTTAATGATAAATAACAAATAATATAAATAAAAATAATACAAATAATATAAATAAAATATTATAGATAATATAAATAAAATACATCCATTTTAAATCTTGGTATCCAACCCCTCGAGGCATCCTTTCTGATTTTACTCACACTTATTCTTTCTTCCTTGTCATCAATTCGAATTTTGTCTTTTTTCCAGTAGATAGTAGGTTCTGGGTGTCCCCGGGGAGGCTGGCACTCCAGGATTGCAGGCTCTCCGGCTGCCACTACAACATCTGTGGGATTTTGCCGGAAGTCATCTCGTAACACTGAAGAAAAACAATTGCAGTAAAAGAAAACTCAGTGATAGTAACTTTAGGTTTCTCTTGTAAAAGATAACTTCAAGTCTTAAACATACCCATCTTAAAATATGTCAGTGCCAACCTGGGTGCTCAACAGAGAAGTGACTAGTTATATGATCATGAATCTCTTCTATAAAATCTGAGTTGAAAATGACATAAGCTGGAGGAAAATAAGATGAGAAATACTCATTACTCAGTTTTGAGATTTAATACAAACTCAAGGTACAAAACTGTTTAGGTAATATGATCCCATTTTTCTATTCAAAAAGCATATATGTATATAAGTACATTAAAATTAATTAGCTTGTTAAACTTAAAGCCCCGAAACATGTCATATGCACATGGTCTGGGAGCATGTATGCACGTCAGTCAGGGAGGGGAAGTGGAGTGAGAACTCTCTGAGAAACGCTTTCTGGTGACATGAATATGGACAAGATCCACACTGTTTTCATTACACTTCCGAAGACAGATTCATTGTTCACCCTTGTAACGCACTAGCACCCACATACACAGGGCTACATTTTCATTCTGTCTGCATCTCCACCTGCCAAGCGACATCTGGGCAGCGTGACATTCGGAGCAGAGATATCCCTTATAGCAGCTTTGCCAGTCTGAATTTCCCCTCCTTTCATTAGGAGAACAGCAGGTTGGACCTCCGTTGTAACCTCCGAAAATCTGGCATGCCTGGTTCTCCAAATGTCACCTATCTATCTCTGTACTTTTCTCCCCCTGGCAAGATGAAAAGCCTGGAGAAATCACTCCCTCCTATCAGACTGCAGAATGCTGATTTATTTAGCAAATAAGGACTATATCTATTTTAGGGTAAACATTCGAAAAAGTAGTTGAGAAAACAGGTGAAGGAGATTAAGGGGTACAACCTACCAGTTATAAAATAAATCAGTTACAAGAAAATAACAGACAGCAGAGGGAATATAGTCCATATTTTGTAATAACTTTGTATCATGTGTAATCTATAAAAATATTGAATCACTACCTTGTATGCCTGAAACTAATGTAATATTGTAAGTCAACAATACTTCAATGAAATGTAGTTGAAAGCAGCTAATATACCATATAACACAACAGCCTCTGCTTTTTATAACTGTTTTGACTTTTTCTATTCTTTGATATTCTAACGCTGACAAGTTTTTCCCCCAATATGCTTTGGGCTAGAACAAACAATCACACACTCACACAAATACATGTGTGTATATGTATGTGTATGTATATGCATGTACACACACATACATTTTATGTATGTAAATTGGTCAAGCTATTTGAAACTGGTCAAGTTATTTGAAATCAAAATTGGGCGGCTTGTGCTAGCTTGTTATGTAAATCATCTGCTGCAAACATGTATTAGGTCAAACCAACTGCCTTTGATGTCCCATAATGAGACCCACTTCAGCACTCTGCTTTTTTGTTGGGCTAAGTCTCCAGGTTAATTGTCATTCTCCAAATAAATAAAAATCCCCTGTCCTGAAAATAGGTCCAGAGAGAAAACTGAGTGAGTTTTAGGGCTTTTCTTTTCCTGTCTCTAGGAAAACAACATGGGTTTCCATCTTAATGAAGTCATGGCCTTTTATGAGATTAGAGAACCTTGTCTCCTATTGAAGGAGCCATAAGAAAAAAGTGAGCACAAATTGCTCACTCTCAGTTTATAAGCTGATTAATTTACTGCTTTAGCTGCTGTGGAAATGTGTTCCATTTGAGCAGAGTGAACTGCATATTTTTTGAGTTCTCTTGTCTAACTGGCAAGAAAGATATGATTTATATGCATACGGGTTTGCTTCTGAATGGGCTGAGAGAAGTGTGCATAAATGTGATGTTCCAACAGGAGGGGAAGAAGGGGTTAACACTGTGGTTCCCTATTGCAGGTAAATCCTCAAGGGAGAGCAAGCTGGTGACTCATTTATATTCTAAATAGAGAACAGCTGCCTATTTATGCAATGTTAAGACCTGCAAAAATATGGTAACAGGGTGGTGAGCACCCCTACAATATCCGGTACTGGCAGCAAATGGTGTTTTGGCAGGCCCTCAATCTGTTCCAAAATGACACATCTGGCCAGTTGGAGGACCTTCTCCAGAATGGTCTCCTCACAAATCATAAGCCAAAAAGCCTCCGCTCAAATGGCACTTAAGACCACTGCAAATCATTCAGAAACACAGTATTACATCAATTTGCAACAAACCAAATTAAGGCAAAAAAAAAAAGAAAAAAGGTCCTTTGACATGGGGGACAAAAAAGGAGAAAAATATCATAACAAACTAAGGGCTGCTACTCTTAAACAATATAACATGTGTTTATGGCATTCACACAAAAAAAGAAAATGACTCCAATTTGCAAATGAAGCCAAGAAATTGAACATCAACTGTAATTTTAGGCTTTCAGACTATTCACCCAGAGAGTAGGGTGAGATAATAGTATAATTGGTACTGTACCCTCTTCAACTTGTAAAGGCTCTTTGGGGGTTTGTAGAGTAATTCATTTTTGCTCAGTGATACCATTTCTTTCACCCTGTGTCTTTGGGGGTACAAAAATATTTTCTTTTCTCTCAAATAAGACATTTTGGAGAAAAATAACCCTTTCAGCAGAGTATAGCACAGCAACAAAGAATCTTAGGAATAAGTCGTCTTTTTTTTTTGGTCTTGGAAAGTTGTTTTTTTAATTGAGGGATAATTACAATATTGTCGTAGTTGATTTCTTCCATATATCAACATGGATTAACCATAGGTAGACATATGTCCCCTGCCTTTTGAAACTCCCTTCAAACTCCCACCCCATCCTACCCTTCTAGGCTTCTCTCCTTCCCACCTGGAAAAGGTAATTTTTCCTCTTCTCAAATTATATGAATGTTCTGACACTTGCTTATATGTGTATGAGGTTTTTTTACCCCTTCAGTTCAGTTCAGTCGCTCAGTGGTGTCTGACTCCTTGCGACCCCATGAATCACAGCACGCCAGGCCTCCCTGTCCATCACCAACTCCCAGAGTTTACTCAAACTCATGTCCATCGAGTCGGTGATGCCATCCAGCCACGTAAAATTAAATAGTGTTTACCTATTTTTGGCTAATTCTTAGTTTCTGTCTTGGATTTTGCCCTGTGCTTTATTACAAGTGATTAAAAAAAATGAGGTGTTCTTTATAGTAAACGATTTATATATGTGAGTAAAGGGAACTGAAGCAGTTCCATAAGTGTAAAAAAGTAAAGCAAGTCCAAATTGAGTCTATATATATTTTTTCTCATTAAGCCCCTATTCTAGAAAAAAAAAAAAAAAAAACACCAAAAAACTGAGAGCCACATTTTCACTGTGGCTTGAGAAGTAAGCCAAAACAAGAATAGGCAGCAGTGTGTGTATTGCCTAGAGCTCCAAACAAAGTCTTTAAATAGGGTGAAGAGAAATAAACATGAACTGAAAAGAATCTGGTTAAAATGACAAAAGCTGGGAGTGAGGTAGTGAGTGGTAAGCAGAACTTAAAGGAAAAAAATATATAATAGGTAGACTTTTGATATAGTACGTGCTTTGCAGATCTAAGTTTAGAATACAAGGGCTCAAATCTCCCTGGGGAAAAACAGAAATGTAGTTGGCTAGAACCCAAATATTCATTTCTGTATACGAGCTGAAAAGCACAAATGAGAGTTCACTGAGCTAGTTATAGCCTGGATTAGACCTGAATTCCTTTTACATTAACATGCACAGTGACTTAGAAAGTTATCCTGGAACATCAGTGGAGTCAGAATTACTACTGTGTTTGATATGAGGAGTTCATATTCATGACACAAATATCTACAACAAATTATTCAGTTCAACAGGAAGATGTTGAATACTACAATATACTTCACACAGTCTTATAAAATGGTTAGGGAATACTGTATTAAACAAAGATGACATGATGGTGCCTATGGAAGGCTTTGGAATGACCTATTTACTGTGGTAGGTAAGTTCAGAGTGTGAATCCCGTCTGACTCTAGAAGGAAATGGCAACCCACACCAGTGTTCTTGCCTGGAGAATCCCAGGGACGGAGGAGTCTGGTGGGCTGCTGTCTGTGGGGTCGCACAGAGTCGGACAGGACTGAAGCGACTTAGCAGCAGCAGCAGCAGCCCCTACATATAGTCATTATGTTACAATGATTTGTAACATCACCTGTATCTATTTTTCCTGTCACTGCTGCCCTCGTTCAGGGTGTCTTCAGTTCAGTTCAGTTCAGTCGCTCAGTCGTGTCCGACTCTTTGCGACATGAATCACAGCACGCCAGGCCTCCCAGTCCATCACCAACTCCCGGAGTTCACTCAAACTCATGTCCATCGAGTCGGTGATGCCATCCAGTCATCTCATTCTCTGTCGTCCCCGTCTCCTCCCACCCCGAACCCCTCCCAAAATCAGAGTCTTTTCCAGTGAGTCAACTCGTTGCATGAGGTGGCCAAAGTATGGGAGATTCAGCTTTAGCATCAGTCCTTGCAATGAACACCCAGGATTGATCTCCTTTAGAATGGACTGGTTGGATCTCCTTGCAGTCCAAGGGACTCTCAAGAGTCTTCTCCAGCACCACAGTTCAAAAGCATCAATTCTTCAGCGATCAGCTTTCTTCACCTCCTTAATTACTTCAAGAGTATTCTATTTAAACTTTTCTTCTGATTTCTCTTTTAATCTCTCTACTGTGGCTAGTATGAGTTTGCTAAAGTGCACGTATGATCACATCCATTACTTTTTCACAACTTTTAAAAGGCTCTGAAGAAAAAATTCTCTTCTTAATGTGACATCAGAGTTGTATAGAATCAGGTCACCAATTATATTTTCAGGCTCATCACATGCATTCCAGCAACCCTCCTATACTAGACACACAGAGGACCGTCTCATTATCAATGTATATTAGCATATATGATTTTTTCTACTTGAAAATCTTCCCTAGGTAACTCTTTGTCCCCATACTTTTCCCTATTTCTTTCTTTAAGCACATACTGTCCCTTTGGTGTCAGTTTCAGATTCACTCATCTGAGATTTCCTTTTATATGTCCATTGGACTAGGTGTGGTGGTCATTTAGTCACTAAGCTGCATTTGACCCTTTGTGACCCCATAGACTGTATCTCACCAGGCTCCTCTGTCCATGGGCTTTCCCAGGCAAGAATACTAGAGTGGGGTGCCATTTCCTGCTCCCAGGAATCTTCCCAATGTGGTGATCAAATCCATGTCTCTTGTATTACAGGCGGATCCTTTACCACTGAGCCACCAGGGAAGTCCCCACACTGGACTAGATATATCTCCAAAGGGCTCCCATCTTGAAGGGCATCAGATGAGTTCATCAAGTATACTTGAAAGGTTGACTGAATTGATGAAATCCTCTTCAAAAAGGGTGTGTTGCAGTCTTTTTCTTATTGTATAAAATAGACTGCTGCTGCTAGACTACTGGGTCTTAATTTGATTGCAAAATGTCATTTCTGAAGAACAATTTCCTTGGTACGATTTAGGAAACAGTGCATTTTACTTGATCACCTGCAAGCTCATATCTCTCAAAAATAAAACCCAGGCAGTTCAAAAAGGTCAGAAATCAGTCATTCAAAGCAACAACGTATTTATGTACAACCAATAAAATTGTTACAAAAAATGATACTGTATCATAGTGAATATTACAGTGGGCTAGGGAAGAAGTGACAGCCATTCCTACATGTGGTACACATTATTTTCCCATCCTCATCAGCAGCAGCCCCAGCACCACCTCTCACCATGGGGGATGAGCAGGTGTAATCCCAGCCAGCCTGAAGCTCAGGTCCTCGATTCTACTTCCCAGGGAAGCGCACTCTCTCTCTCCCAGCTGCACCAAACGGCTGCTATGAGCAGCCATGTTGTGACCCCAGGGGAAGCACCAGTCTCAGGATAAAACTAAGACTCTGCACACTAGAAAAAAAATCTGGGTTCTTGATGTCATAACTGAACAAATCAATCCTGAAGACTGTGTCAAATTAGGACTTTCTACTTCTGTGATCCAAAGAAATTCTTCCATTCATTCATGAAGTAGAAGTCACTCCGTCGTGTCTTACTCTTTGTAACCCCATGGACTGCAGCCTGCCAGGCTCCTCTGTCCATGGGGATTCTCCAAGTAAGAATCCTGGAGTGGGTTGCTATTTCCTCCAGGGGATCTTCCCAACCCAGGGATCGAACCCAGGTCTCCTGCATTGCTGGTGGATTCTTTACTGTCTGAGCCACCAGGGAAGCTCTTTCATTCATAGACCAGTTTAAATAAAGTTGCCCCTTTCAACTGAAAGTTCCACACTGACAAGCTATAAAAATGTTGGATTTTTCTGAAGTTGCAATGACCAAAAACCTACTACATCTACAGAGGAAACATCATTCACAACAAACCACATTATTATATTTGGTACAATCAAGCAAGATATGGTCAGATTGGACAGGCCAGTCACCCGCTGCACAGACAACACAATCTGATATTTAGGGAACAAGTCACAAGTGGTTTCTTCTGCACAGAAGGGGAATGGGAAAGAAGGAACTCAGTGGGGCGACATCCTGCTACCGCTGTGCAAGCTGACACTCTGGCACTTCTGCAACACGCTGACAATTTCAAAATGAGAAGCTCTCGCCCCTCCTCATCCCACTATGATTCCCTGTGCAAGCAAATCCACTCAGCAAATGGTCCAGTTAAACCAGCACTATCAATTGGAGCATGAAGATTGAACAAGGATTCCCTGTGACTAGCTCATTTTCAAGCCATAACATTTTGTGAAGCCTAGAAATCTGCAGGGAATAAAACTACAAACACACAACTCACCCAGGAGGAATGGCCAGCTCCAAATGTCTTAGCCAAGTCTCTATTCTTGAATCCTTTTTTTAGCCCTGTTCTGTTCGTACCCGCAATATAATTTGAAGTCCCCCTAACAGTGCCAAGTCTTCCTTAATGTTTTCCATTAATGTTTAAAACTTGCTGAAGGATTCTTAGAAATTGCACGGAAACATTGTGCTCTCTGTAATTTCTATCTGTAACCTCTGTAATGCATATGTTCTCCTTGGGGACCAAGTGTTGAGATCATTCATAAACTCTTGGATCACACGTGGCACTGCAAACTGGTGACATCTGACCATGGCAGACTCGAGGCCTGTCTCTGGTAATCATTTCCTTTGGTTTGAGTTAAGGAGCCAGCAGTTGGCTTGCCTTCAACACTTGGAAGTCCTATTTTTGGCAAAGCCTAGCATCTGATATTTGACAGGGATCTGCATGCCCTATCCATTAGCTTGAGAGGAAGTTGTGGATTGAAGCTAATTAATGTTTAATCAGTTTTTCTTTTTTCTTCCCTTAAAGTGTCATTGTCCACAAAATTGGTTATGTGGGGTTGATATCTCTAGAATAACAGAAAACTTAAAGACAGGAGGGCAGCTTAGAGGCTGTGCCCAAATATAGTATGTCAGGACGAAGACCTCATGTAGGATTGAGAGTTCTGGCCTAAATGTGTTCAAGGAAGCCTTCCTTCACCGTAAAACAAAAACTCTCCACATCCCCAAAATGTTCTATTCTGCTACCCAACTTGATTCCAGGACCTGCCCTTTTGCAAATTTCAGTCTTGGTCACAAACATGGCTATAACTCTGGCAAATGGAAGAAATAATAAGTTGAATTTAATATTCAGAACTGACACAGACTAGTCCTAAAAAAAAAAAAAATCAAATGATCTTTCTCAAGATGGTAACAAAGAGAAACACCAGACTATTTCAAGCAGTGTCTCTGACTTTTTTCAATCTGGGGCATAAATAAATAAATAATAGCAACATCTTTATAGGATTTACATTTACAGGATGATTACAAATAACCATCTGTCTGCTTCCAGCTCTTCAATCTGGTTGATGTCCCATTAGCCTTAAGTCTTCAGTTAAAGCAGTTAGGCTTTAGGTATTAGGCTGTTAGGTATTAGGTTTGTTACATACAGGTCTTGTAGTGTTTTTTTCCCCACTATTTCCCATCTCTCTTCCTACCCCTCTTTCTCTTTCACCTCATTTAGCTCTCGCTGTCAGATCAAAGAACACAAAAAATAAAAATGGACAAATCTCATTTATATATAGATATATATCTGTGTAAACATTTTTCATTCAATATATTTATATATTTATGTATAATTTTAAACTTAAAATATGTGTAAGTATATACTTGAAGTCAAACTTCCATATTCATTACTGCCTTAATGCTACATCTGCCAATTTGAATAAAGGAATAGAGAGCAGCACTGAGTAAATATTAATGTGCTGCTTTACTCTGGATCCCAATAGATAACCACTCTCCTCCCACCTTGTTAGTCCTTATCTGAAGGTATTAGCTTTTACAGCATTCTAACACCATGCAGTTCAGCAGCTTTCTCCTGTCATTTCACCCTCTTCTAGTATCAACGGGTTAGTGTTCTGATATTTCTCTTCCATGGTGTATTCTGATGTGCCTGATCAACATGAATTACAATGCCAAGTAACTGCCAGATGTCATGAGTTATAAACTCAATAGTCTAAGGATTATTACACATTAGGGCACCCCACAGTGCAAGGGTGTCCTGGAATTTATGTGTTATTTATTACCTATTGGCAGGGTCTCCAAGTAATCTCACCCCTGCTGATGAAATGAGGGTTGGAAGGAGAGGAAGGTCAAGGTCAACCTTCCTTGTCAAGAATGCCAGTTACTATGGAACTACTGTTGCTCTATCTTTATCGCCCTCTACCTGAAACTCAACAAATTTTTGAATAAGTGGGCTATATATTATAATGCATCTATGGGCTTGCAGCATAATTCTGCTGATATTTCCATCACTTCACCTATTTTAAAATACATTTCATAACACAATCATTAGAGGTCTGATTTAGAGTACAACCATGAATCTCACCATAATTCATGAATTTAAAAATGACCACTGGAAGAGTAGGCCATTTATTACCCAGTTTTACACTTGAACATAGACCAAAGCCTAACAGCATGAAACTTACTGAATTCTAATGCAACAATGAAAGTATATATATATTTTTAAACTTGTGGGACGAGGACTCTAGTGTGCACAGCTATTGAACTATAATTCTGTATACCTGAGATTTTCATAATAATAAAAAAACACGTTCCACAAGCCTGTGGACTGTTCAGTCTTTCTCATCCAACATTAAGATTTGCATACAGCTACACTGCAAAATATGGCATTACTATAAGCTGTCAGCAATTTTGCTGAAATGAATATAATTTGACATCCTATATTCTTCAGGAAATGTTCTATTTGATTACTACATGACAAGAAGCTTGAAATGTTTCCTAATCCAGAATATAGCATATTTATTTTTAAATTGGCTGATTAAAAAAAGCTCTATCATCTCTACCCTATTCCAAAGATCCAGTAACCTTCTTTTCTTTTGCCACCAAATGAATTCTGAATGCTGCGGTTAACATTCAGCAATCTCATTACCCAGTCTACCATAAATCTTCAAAAGCATCACCATGTTTTGACAGCTAAGCAGGAGAAGAGGAAGCAAGAAGCATATTCAAGCACTTTTTATGAATGCAAATGTGCTAAAGACAACATTTAAATTATTTCAGGAAAAGTCATATTACGTTATGGACAACAACCAGAAAACAATGTGCTTGAACCTATGAGTAGCACAATTTCTTTTGTTCCTGATCCTAAGTCCACAGACACCCACCTCATTCATTCAATCTTGCATATACTCTATGAAAACAAACTGATACCAAAGAACAAACGGTGGATATATTTTTAAGGTGTAAGTGATACTGAGTGCTCATGAACAAAATTTATGGTTTCCCTAAAGTGTTTTTTAAGTATTTTAAAATTCATGTGTACTCTAATCAAACCTTCATCTCTCACATGAAACTAGAAAGATGTCACATTAGTCATGGAGGTTTAGAAGAATCCCCCTCTTCCTCTGATGTGCTGTTGTTCAGTCACTAAGTTCTGTCTGACTCTTTGTGATTCCATGGACTGTAGCATGCCAGGCTCCTCTGTCTTCCACTATCTTCCAGAATTTGCTTAAATTCATGTCAGTTGACTTGGTGATGGTATCTAATCATCTCATCCTCTGTTGCCCTCTTCTCTTCCTAAAGGGTCTCAGTCTTTCCCAGCATCAGGGTCTTTTTCAATGAGTTGGTTCTTCCCATCAGGTGGCCAAATTATTAGAGCGTCAGCTTCAGCTTCAGCATCAGTCCTTCCAATGGATATTCAGGGCTGATTTCCCTTAGGATTGACTGGTTTGCTCTCCTGGTAGACCAAGGGACTCTTACGAGTCTTCACCAGCACCACAATTTGAAAGCATCAGTTCTTCGGTACCCAGCCTTCTTTAGGCTTCAACTCTTACACCGAACATGACTACTAGAAAAAACATCGCTTTGATGATACAGACCTTTGTCGGCAAAGTGATAGCTCTGCTTTGTAATATTCCGTCCAGGTTTGTCACAGCTTTCCTTCCAAGGAGCAAGTGTCTTTTAATTTCATGGCTGAAGTCACTGTCCGCAATGATTTTGGAGGCCAAGAAAAGAAAATCTGTTTTCCTGTGATAACCTAGAATCAGTCTTGGTCAGCCACAGAGTATATGCCCCGTAATAAGGAAATAAAGAGTCTTCTGCTATATTTTTATTCTCTGAGATCCCTGGTTATTCCGAGGACTAGGACTCAGTACACTTTTACTCTCAAAATGATCAGGGATAAAAAATAAACAGACAGAGCCACTTTCTTCCTGCTTGGTAATGTGTCAGCTCTCTGTATGGAGATAACCACCTAGCTGCATGTGATTGCTTCGGCTTCTCTGCCCGGGAAGGGACCAAACCTTGACAAGTAAAATTTATCAGAAAGTCTTCCAAACCTCATTATTTAGTTTGAATCAAATCTATTTATGATGCCAGACTATTAAAATTCACAAATTATTATAATTCACAAATTATTATAATTCCTAATTTTGGCCATTTTCATGCATCACATATTAGTCACTTCACCCCCCACTCTTTCCTCTAACTTTTGACAAATGGTAAAATTAGAAATTATTTTCTCAATACTCTCCATGAACAATCAAATTATAACTTCTCTGAATTAAGGCAAAATACAAGTCTAAAATATGGGCCAAAAAAGAAAATCTGTGATTAACAAACGGATTAATTTTCAAAATGAATGAGTGGATCCTAAATAATCAGATGTTACTTATATTTATCCAGGGATGTCAAAAGAGCATGGCTAATACTGCCCTTGAAAAGTTTTTTTTCCACATTTGCTTAAAAGTAAGCACTTTGCTTCTATAAGTTTCTAGGAGACATGGTTTCTGTTCATCACTGGGGATTTTTGTCAGTGGGTAAAAGAGCTGAGTGTGCCCTATAAGATATGTCATTTCCCTGCTAATATCACATAACTAGTTGAGGGAAAATTTATTCATTTCTTCTGAAATCATAAATATTTAACCTAACCTCTGACTTGGATAACCACATTATTTTATCCTCCATACTAAACATTTGGGAAACAAATGGAAGCATTCCTTGTAATTACGCCAGGGCAGTTCCTGAAATCCAGGCAGAATGGTAACTTAGCCTCACTTCTTCCTGTGTGGTTTATCCTCTAAAAATCGCTGCTGCCTCATCTTTGTCCCCTCAGCCTCAATTCTCAGCCACACTGGCCTTTCCTCAGGTCCTGGAACATAGCAAGCTCTTTTCCATTCTAGGGCCTTCACACTGTTCTATATTTCTAAATGTACTCCAGTTCCTCTCCACCATTTGCTCAGTTCCTTTCATGGGGCAGGGAACTTCCAATTAATAAGTGTTTTGGAACTATTCCTTTTTGACAGAGAAGAAATATGGCATTATAGTTTAAATAATGGGCTTAGTCAAAGGCCTGGGTTTGAGGCCTAGCTCTGCTATTAACTGGATGGTCTTATTCAAGTCTTTCAGCCATATTAAGCCTCACCTTCTTCCTCCATAAAATGGGGATATTAAATGTTTATGTCTTTGGATAGTTATGAAGAATAAACAGAGATCTCTGTAAAGTACACCATTAAATAAAGAAAACATTTCAGAAATGAGAATTATTATTGTTAGGAATACTAGTAGAAAGAAGGATCCCTGCAATCTTATTTTTGTATCTGATTCTAAATGAGCTTAATAATGTCAATTTTTAATTCCTCTGAGTGTCAAACAGTTAATAATCTTTAAGAACTCTAGCTAGTGTATATAAAATCCCGCTTTTAAGATCTTGACGGTCAGAGGGTCAAATACTATGCAGTTGCTACTGGATGGTGGTAATTACTGTGAGTACTGTCGGAGTTGGGATTCATATTTAACAGTATAATCCTAAAGTCTAAAGTGTTTAGGTTATTACTGTAAATGTGCTCAGTCGCTCAGTCATGCCTGACTTTGCGACCCCACTGACTGTGGCCCACCAGGCTCCTCTGCCCAAGGGATTTCCCAGGCAAGATTACTGGCGTTGGTTGCCATTTCCTCCTCTAGGAGATCTTCCTGACTCAGGGATGGAACCCACGTCTCTGTCTCTTGTGTCTCCTGAATGGCAGGCAGATTCTTTACCACTGTGCCACTTGGAAAGCCCTTCAGTTCTGTTCAGTTCAGTTCAGTTGCTCAGTCGTGTCCGACTCTTTGCGACCCCATGAATCACAGCACGCCAGGCCTCCCTGTCCATCACCAACTCCCAGAGTTCACTCAAACCCACCCCCATCAAGTTGGTGATACCATCCAGCCATCTCATCCTCTGTCGTCCCCTACTCCTCCCACCCCCAATCCCTGCCAGCATCAGTCTTTTCCAGTGAGTCAACTCTTCACATGAGGTGGCCAAAGTATTGGAGTTTGAGCTTCAGCATCAGTCCTGCCAATGAACACCCAGGATTGATTTCCTTTAGGATGGACTGGTTGAATCTCCTTGCAGTCCAAGGGACTCTCAAGAGTCTTCTCTAACACCACATTTCAAAAGCATCAATTCTTCGGCAATCAGCTTTCTTCACAGTCCAACTCTCACATCCATACATGACCACGGGAAAAACCATAGCCTTGAGTAGACGGACCTTGGTTGGCAAAGTAATATCTCTGCTTTTTAAAATGCTATCTAGGTTAGTCATAACTTTCCTTCCAAGGAGTAAGCGTCTTTTAATTTCATGGCTGCAATCAGCATCTTCAGTGATTTTGGAGCCCCCAAAAATAAAGTCTGACACTGTTTCCACTGTTTCCCCATCTATTTCCCTTATTATTTATGTTGTAAAATATTAACAGGGCAATAAAATGTCACTGGTCCCTCCAAATAAAAAGTTTAATTTACTCAATAAGGTTTATCCAGTTTATTTCTAAAAGGTGATTTTAAATGATGTTTAACTTTGCTTTGTTTAATTGATAACAAATAAATTAGGTATTTTCACTTTTCCATCAGTTCTAGTTGTAATCACTACTTTGAGGTACTAGAAGAGATTTTTAACTCATTTGTTTCTTTTAAATTTACTAAGTGGAAACCAACTATTTTGATGGTGACAGATGCTATGTGTCTCCCACACTTAGAAGTACAAGATATTTCTAGCAGAGATCTTGCCCTCAAATTGCTAAAGAGATTTAGCAATGTTATCAAATATAACTCAAAAACCACAATCGGAAGGAAAAAAAATCATTCCACATCAAAGAACAACATTGAAAATGCATTAAAATACAAAGGAAGGAAAGTGTTTTCAACAAGGAAGGCATTTTCACAGGGCCAGCTTCAGCGTGAGTTTGAAATATGCACTGTATGCTTTCATTAATTACAAAAAAGAAAGAAACATGCTGGAATGTGCTTGCATGTACAAAAAACAACCTCTGGAAGGACGTGCAAGAAACAAATAATAACAAAGCTTTTTCAAAGAAAACCAAAAGTGGGAAGGGAGTGATGAGAGAGAAAGACTCCACTATACACACAAAAGTATCAATTAGTTACTAATATATATATTTTACAGTGTATAAAGAAAAAATAATTTTGACTTCAAGTGTTTTCAAAGAATACCATCTGCTCCAACTGGATTCAACACGAAGAGTTGCATGAGGGTATGGAAACCTGGTTTCTGACTAGAGTCGCTCAGTGACCCAAAGTGCAAGTTTATAGGAAGATGGTGCTTTGAAATACAAATGTCAACAAAATATCTGTAGAATGGTAATAAGACTGACCTTAGAGATCAAAATATATAACTTGATTAATTAGCTCCTTTTTAAAGACAGAATAAAATTTCAGGAAAAAATTAACATTGAGAAGGTCTCTTCAGTTAAGATGAATTAAAGGCCAACTCTGAGGTAGGTACAAGGGATATAAAGGTAAGATGACAAACTTTTGATCTAGACTAATGCTTCTCCGGGAGTTGGTGATGGACAGGGAGGCCTGGCGTGCTGTGATTCATGGGGTTGCAAAGAGTTGGACACGACTGAGCGACTGAACTGAACTGAACTGAACTGAACTGAACTGAAGGCATCATGAGAGGACTGGATAAAAAATGACGGTATAGGGGAAGGAGCAAGAAGTGATGACTGTGCTCTAGATGAGAGAGGATTAAAGCCTCACACATATTTACTGTCAATCATATTCCAATAAAACCAATATATCACTTAGTTTGAAGAAGTTCCTAAATTTCTTCCAAATTATAAGTTGTGATTCCACAATCCCACTGTAAATACATGAATCAAGAAAACTATAAATGATTCCTCCTTCAAAAATTAAAACATCTTCATTTAAAGGTTCTTTATGGAGTTTAATTTAGAGGAAATGTGAAAACTTTTCAATAAAAACTTTGGTTTCTGTCTTTGATATGTTTATGCCTTTTATACTCATGATTTGAGTATATAAAAACATTATGAGTTTTTTAGTTTAAAACTGGACAAAAGGATACATGTTTATAGAGGTTAAGTATAATGATCTGCTAATATAGTTTTACTTATAAAATGGTGGTATATCATAAAATGAATTATAGTTGATCATAAACTATATAATTAACTCTTAAGGAAACTTTCTCTATACCAATAAATTCAATTTTGTCTAATTCTTAGGTTTATGATAATTTAAGCTCATTAAAATGTTACTTAAAACTCATTAAATGCATACTGAGAGGTAACAGCTTCATTACTGTAATATAAAGAAAAGAGAATGCTTTATTATCATTCAACTGTTTTAAAAATGGAATATATTTACATAATAAAAGGTTCACTGTATATTTAATAGTCTTCAAAAATTAAGCAATAATTTAAAAATGTATTTTCTAAAATTAACTTTCTTCCTGCAGAGTCCTGGTTATTGTTTTTTTTTTTCCCCCCATTAGGAAAAGTGGTCATACTAGAGATGGTGGTTATTAGAGACAGAAATCATTTGAGGTAATACTAAAATACACTAATACAGTCTTTATTTCTTTCAGAATATTTTTAATGTTTAGGTAGAAAAGGATTTCTGGGCTTCCCAGATGGTGCCAGTGGTAAAGAACCCACCTGCCAATGCAGGAGCCATGAGAGGTGGGTTCCATCCCTGGGTTGGGAAGACTCCCTGGAGGAGGAAAGGGAAACCCAGTCCTGTATTCTTGCCTGGAAAAGCCCAAGGACAGAGAAGCCTGGTGGGTTACAGTCCATAGGGTTGCAAATAGTCGGACATGACTGAAGTGACATAGCATGCATGCACAGAATAGGATTTCCCTACAACAACAGATATCTTAATCAAATATATTTAACTGCCTTCACTAGATATTATTTCAGTGCCTTGAACGACCAAAAACAGTCAGATGGAAACTATATTGGAAATTAACCATATATCCAATATAGATATAATTATTTAATAATTCTCTCTAGCAGTAGCTTAGACACAGTAATTGCCTGATAATATTGCTGAGGGTTAAGATGTGGAAAATTCCTATAGTGATTTTTTTTATATTCTCCCCTAAACCCTACATAATGAAACCAACACCATTAAAGCACTGCAAAAACATATCTAAGTGTGCATTTCTTGTGTTCTGAGATACTTTCCTAATTTTCCTCACACTAGCCATTACTCTTGCCTATACGTGGCCAGAAACTTCTTTTCTTAAAACGTGGTCAACATCACTCAAAAATGGAATTCCCCTAGACACAAATTCTTCATGGTTAACCTCTTTCAGTCCTGGCTCGATGCTGATGACTCTAAAATGAATGCCTCCAAACGAATGAGCTCCCTAGAACTTCAGACTTACATTCACTTGCCTGTTTGACATCACCCCTTGCACATCTAATAGCATCTGGAATTTAACATGACCAAAACTGAATTCTTGTTCTTTGTCTCACAAATCTTCATTCCCCAAAGTTCTGCGTCTTTGCCTGTGGTACAACAGTGTATAAATCTCTCAATAAATTATTGTTTTTCCTCCATTTCTGTTACCTGTCACCCATGAACATCCCCCCGCATACACGTACATCGTTCTGTTCATCAGTAAGGCCCAATGACCAAGAGACTTATCCGGAACCTGTTTTCTTCTTTACCTCTAATCCTGTCATCCCTCATGGAATCCTAGAGCTGACTCTTAACAACTGAGGGAGCTTATTTTTAGATTGGTTGACAAGGAGACAAGGGCCCTCAGAGGAGGAGAAAGGAACAAAGGTTTTTGGCTTTTTTTTTTCTCTACACTGCTTTGTCTTAGTCACATAAGCCATGAATTGTTATGATAACAATCTATTCTGCATAAGAATAACTTTCTTTAAGTCCATAGCTAATGATAACACAACAAAACTCATCGTGCTCAAGGGTATGTTCTTCCTTAAGCTCTGTTCAGTTCAGTTCAGTCACTCAGTCCCGTCCAACTCTTTGGGATCCCATGGACTGCAGCACGCCAGGCTTCCCTGTCCATCACCAATCACCAACTCCCAGAGCTTACTCAAACTCATGTTCATCACATCAGTGATGCCATCCAAACATGTCATCCTCTGCCATCCCCTTCTCCTCCCTCCTTCTATCTTTCCCAGCATCTGGGTCTTTTCTAATGAGCCGGTTCTTTGCATCAGGTGTCAAAGTACTGGAGTTTCAGCTTCAGCATCAGTCCTTCCAATGAATATTCAGGACTGATTTCCTTTAGGATGGACTGGTTGGATCTCCTTGCTGTCCAAGGAACTCTCATGAGTCTTCTCCAACACCACAGTTCAAAAGCATCAATTCTTCACACTCAGCTTTCTTTATAGTCCAACTCTCACATCCGTACATGACTACTGGAAAAACCACAGCTTTGACTAGATGGACCTTTGTTGGTAAAGTAATGCCTCTGCTTTTTAATATGCTGTCTAGGTTGTCATAGCTTTTCTTCCAAAGAGCAAGCGTGTTTTAATTTCATGGCTGCAGTCACCATCTGCAGTGATTTTGGAGCCCCCCAAAAATAAAGTTTCTCACTGTTTCCAAAAGATGGGAATACCAGACCACCTTACCCACCTCTTGAGAAACCTGTATGCATGTCAGGAAGCAACAGTTAGAACTGGACACTGAACAATAGAGTGGTTCCAAATAGGAAAAGGAGTATGTCAAGGCTGTATATTGTCACCCTGCTTATTTAACTTATATGCAGAGTACATTATGTAAAATGCTGGAATAGATGAAGCACAAGTTGGAATCAAGATTGCTGGGAGAAATATCAATAACCTCAGATATGCAAATGACACCACCCTTATGGCAGAAAGAGAAGAACTAAAGAGCCTCTTGATGAAAGTGAAAGAGGAGAGTGAAAAATGTGGCTTAAAACTCAGCATTCAGAAAACTAAGATCATGTCATCCAGTCCCATCACTTCATGGCAAATAGATAGGGAAACAATGGAAACAGTGACAAACTTTATTTTGGGGGGCTCAAAAATCACTGCAGATGGTGACTGCAGCCATGAAATTAAGATGCTTGCCTCTTGGAAGAAAAGTTATGACCAACCTAGACAGTACATTAAAAGCAGAGACATTACTTTGCCAACAAAGGTCCATCTAGTGAAAGCTCTGGTTTTTCCAGTAGTCATGTATGGATATGAGTTGAACCTAAAGAAAGCTGAGCACTAAAGAATTTATGCTTTTGAACTGTGTTGTTGGAGAAGACTCATGAGAGTTCCTTGGACAGCAAGGAGATCCAACCAGTCCATCCTAAAGGAAATCAGTCCTGAATATTCATTGGAAGGACTGATGCTGAAGCTGAAACTCCAATACTTTGGCTATCTGATGGAAAGAACTGACTCTTTTGAAAAGACCCTGATGCTGGGAATGATTGAAGGTGGGAGGAGAAGGGGACGACAGAGGATGAGATGGTTGGATGGTGTCACCGACTCAATGGACATGAGTTTGAGTAAACTCCAGGAGTTGGTGATGGACAGGGAGGCCTGGCGAGCTGCAGTTCATCGGGTCACAAAAGAGTCAGACATGACTGAGGGACTGAACTAAACTGAACTGAATTGGTTTAGATATTTATATTAATTACATTAGATTGAAAGTTGTGGCCCTTTAATTTTGCTTTATAAAAATCAATCATTTACTTTTAGGGTTGTTTTTCTTAGTAAAAACACATAAATGGGTGAAAATTTTCAGCAAAAGAAAGTGTCATAATGACAGCAAGCAAGTGCAAAGAATAACAGTACTATAAAGCCAGGTGATTTTTATGCCTAATTCTTAGCAATCATTTAATTTCCACTTAAAGGTAGATATTTTATCAAAAAAAAAAATAACTCCTTCTTAATACAAATTTTCATTGGAAGGACTGATGCTGAAGCTGAAGCTCCAATACTTTGGCCACCTCATGCGAAGAGTTGACTCACTGGAAAAGACTCTGATGCTGGGAGGGATGGGGGGCAGGAGGAGACGGGGATGACAGAGAATGAGATGGCTGGATGGCATCACTGACTCGATGGACATGAGTTTGAGTGAACTCTGGGAGTTGGTGATGGACAAGGAGGCCTGGCATGCTGTGATTCATGGGGTCGCAAAGAGTCGGACATGACTGAGTGACTGAACTGAACTGAACTGAGTACAAATTTTCACTATGCTCAAATTGGTAAGACATCTTCTCTTTTTATTTCTTTAATTGCTGAACAAATATTTTCATCATTTATTAGACTGGGTATCTGATGCTCAGTGTTACATAGCTGGTGATGCCTAAAGATTAAAATAAATCATTTTGAGAACACAAATGTTGAAAGAGAAGACAAACAAAACAGATTTAGGTCCTAAGGAACCAAAAATCACCTGTTCCTGACAGTTCCATCTTCCACTCTCCAAACGCCTATTAGTAAAAGAAAAGCAGTCCAGCCCACCCCCTGACATCTTTAATTGACTTCCTAGAGAGTGTTATCAAGAGCTACTCAAGCGGGGCTAATAGTGCCTGCAGATTGCTCACACATGGCAAAGCTGGGTGTGTTGGACTTTAAAAGGGCTGGAGGGAGAGCATAATCTCTACTCCGTGTGGGAAAAAGAACCAAGGGTTATCTGAAAAGCAACAAATAATCTTTCAGCACTTTTGAGACAGAAGGAAGATGTGTAATTGGGAGCTGGGGACACTGGTCCCTACATCTGACATCCTGAAGATGCTTCATGTCACCATATTTAGATTGTGACCCTGAGTTGTGTTGGAAGATAGGGAACTAACGTCAGAAAAAGACATGGGCCATGCTGAGCTTTCCTTTTGCAATTAATGCTCAGTCTTTTGAGAGCATATTGTATCAAGAGAGCCATCTTACGTTGAGAAAAAGCAAAAAGAATCTGGCAGAGTTCAGACAAGTGCCGTCATTTTCAGTTACGTGTAAAATGTCAACCCTGTTGGGAGGACAGCACATATGGTGCCTAAGATCTACTTCTTGGACTGCTGCCTAGGCACACTAGGATGAAAAGAAGTTTGTTTGTTTGTCTCCTTTTAATTTCGGTTTTGCCACTGAATTTCTCACTTCTGTACATTAGAATTCGACATTTAATTGAAACAATGAAAGTGCTACACAAAAAGCAGCATGATGTGTACCTTTTAACTTTTATTAAAACATCATATTTTCACATGAATGTCAGCCTATCAGTTCCAAAACTACCCCTACTTCCTCCCTACCAAGATGATTTACTCTGAAGCAGGGCCAAGCCTTGAGGTTTCTTCAATTACCAACAAAACATAAGTGATTATGTTTCATATCTATAGAGAGCTACTCCTGTTCACTCTCAATTTTATATCTTTAATGACTAATTTCATTTGATTTCTGCATCAAACTATGGAAATTTTTACCGTCCAAGTAAAAATACTACATATCTTTCAATACTTTTTTCACTGCCTAGTTGAAACTCTGTTGCATTCTACTTATTTGTAGTTCTATATAGAATGTGCTGTAACAGTATGGTATATTTTTATACCATCGTCAGAACAGTGTTCAGAATTCAAGTTCATGTACATGTGTGCTGAGTCGCTTCATTGTGTCTAGCTCTTTGTGACCCAATATACTGGAGCCTGCCAGGCTCCTCTGTCCATGGGATTCTCCAGGCAAGAACACTGGGGTGGGCTGCCATGCCTTCCAACAGGAGATCTTCCCGACATAGGGATTGCATCCACATCTCTTATGTCTCCTGCATTAGCAGGCAGGTTCTTTACCACTAGCACCACCTGGAAAGGTCACCAAGGTAATATAAGAACACTAATAATATTTACTGAATAAGTACGCTATCATTTTACTATAAAAAGACATTGACAGCCTTGATAATATCTTTTTTGTAAGAGAAAAGGAAATAAAAATTAGCATTTACTTTGCAAATTTCTTCTACATTAAAGGACACCTTATTGATTAAGTTCCTTATTTATTATTTACCTCAAAGGACTTTACTATAAAGTGAAACATTGTCTGAAAATCTCTTTGCAAATGAGATTCTGTATATGATATCTGATATTTATTAATAAATGAATAAAAAAGAACACTGGCTATTATCAACAAAATTTATGTAGAAGAGAGACAAGAAAGATTTTTACTCTTGTTTACATTCAGTTTCACCTGCTTTGTCCTAATTAACTATAAGAATAATATAAGGAATTTAAGTGTCCTATGTTTTGAATGCTTCTATACATTCTTTAGCCTAGTTACTATAATCTACAAAAGTAAGTTTTGTAGCTGCTCAAAAATTTTTTTCAAGTTTTATTTATTGTCTTCTCAAATATATGAAAAAGATTCTGCCATTAATCAAACAATATACAAGTTCAGCTGCTATAGTTATAATTCTATTAATTTTAAATGTAGTTAGATCAGTTGTTTTGAGGACAGCATTAAAGTTTCATTCTTCTATGTGTTATATAATGATAATATTACCTTTCCAAATTACAGGCCATTGAATAAAATATCTACTTTGCATCAGGCATAAGTTCAGTTCAGCTCAGTTGCACAGTCGTGTCTGACTCTTTGCGACCTCATGAACTGTAGAACGCCAGGCCTCCCTGTCCATCACCAACTCCCGGAGTCCACCCAAACCCATGTCCATTGAGTTGGTAATGTCATCCAAACATATCATCCTCTGTCGTCCCCTTTTCCTACTGCTCTCAATCTTTCCAGCATCAGGGTCTTTTCAAATGAGTCAGCTCTTCGCATCAGGTGGCCAAAGTATTGGAGTTTCAGCTTCAATATCAGTCCTTCCAATGACCACCCAGGACTGATCTCCTTTAGGATGGACTGGGTGGATCTCCTTGCATCCAAGGGACTCTCAAGAGTCTTCTCCAACACCACAGTTCAAAATTAACAATTCTTCAGCACTCAGTTTTCTTCACAGTCCAACTCTCACATCCATACATGACCACTGGAAAAACCATAGCCTTGACTAGAAGGACCTTTGTTGGCAAAGTAATGTCTCTGCTTTTTAATATGCTGTTTAGGTTGATCATAACTTTCCTTCCAAGGAGTAAACGTCTTTTAATTTCATGGCTGCAATCAGCATCTGCAGTGATTTTGGGCCCAAAAAGACAAAGTCAGCCACTGTTTCCCCATCTATTTGCCATGAAGTGATGGCACCGGAAGCCATGATTTTTGTTTTCTGAAGGTTGAGCTTTATGCCAACTTTTTCACTCTCCTCTTTCACTTTCATCAAGACGCTCTTTAGTTCTTCTTCACTTTCCGCCATAAGGATGGTGTCATCTGCATATCTGAGGTTATTGCTATTTCTCCCGGCAGTCTTGATTTCAGCTTGTGCTTCATCCAGCCCAGCATTCCCCATGAAGTACTCTGCATAGATGTTAAATAAGCTGGGTGACAATATACAGCCTTGATATACTCCTTTCCCTATTTGGAACCAGTCTGTTGTTCCATGTCCAGTTCTAACTGTTGCTTCCTGACCTGCATACAGATTTCTCAAGAGGCAGGTCAGGTGGTCTGGTATTCCCATCTCTTCCAGAATTTTCCACAGTTTATTGTGATCCACATGGTTGAAAGCTTTGGTATAGTTAATAAATCAGAAATTGATGTTTTTCTGGAAGTCTCTTGCTTCTTCAATGATCCAGCAGATGTTGGCAATTTGATCTCTGGTTCCTCTGTCTTTTCTAAAACCAGTTTGAACATCTGGAATTTCACAGTTCACGTATTGCTGAAGCATGACTTGGAGAATTTTGAGCATGACTTTACTAGCGTATGAGAAGTGTACAACTGTGCGGTAGTTTGAGCATTCTTTGGCATTGCCTTTCTTTGGGATTGGAATAAAAACTGACCTTTTCCAGTCCTGTGGCCACAGCTGAGTTTACCAAATTTGCTGACATATTGAGTGCAGCACTTTCACAGCATCGTCTTTTAGGCATTGAATTAAAAAAAATACCATATATCAAGTGTAAACTTACTCAAACAATTTTTCTTGACATTTCCTAGTGTTAAGTCACTTTTACACACCTTGGAAATGGTAGATTAAATCACAGAAACAGCCTGGGTGTAGCAATGACTGCAAAGCTAACTTTTCCAAACAACAATCTCCCAGCAAACTGAGTTAACAGCAAGTCAACTTCTATCACAGATGATTGGATATAGATTGATAATATAAATAAGTCATTAGAAAGGGAGAAAGAATAGAGTAGACAATTAAATAAATAAAATTAACTATAATGAAAACAGTAATAATCCCAGAAAATTTCAAGGGTACATGATGTCTTCTTATATATTTAGAACAATGTCAAAAAGATATTCAAAGAACAACCTTTCAACATACCAACCTGTGAAATGTTACAGGTTAGCCACAGTACAGATTAATAATAATGTTCTTGAGAGATGATGCCAGTACAAATTTAGAGCGATATCACAGCAGATACTATTGCTGTGGAGAAGATAAATATCACATTTTCATCTTTCTCCCTGAAGTGTATTAGTATAAGTAACGACTAAATGAAAAGTTTCTTGGTAGGCAGGAAATGTGGGGCTTCCTGGTAGCTTGGCAGCTAAAGAATCCACCTGAATGCAGGAGATCCTGGTTCCATTCCTGGGTTGGGAAGATCCCCTGGAGCAGGGATAGGCTACCTACACCAGTATTCTTCAGCTTTCCTGGTAGCTCAGACAGTAAAGAATCTGTCTGCAGTATGGAAGACCTGGGTTTGATCCCTGGATTGGGAAGATCCCCTGGAGGAGGGCATGGCAACCCACTCCAGTATTCTTGCCTGGTGAATCACTGTGGACAGAAGAGCCTGGTGGGCTACAGTCCATAGGGTCATGAAGAGTCAGACATGACTGAGCAACTAAGAACAGCACAGCACAGACAGGAACTGGTAGGCAATCAGGAGACTTTTGACTGCAAAGGAGCCTGGGGTTTGGCACAGGGCATGACCATTGTGATGGCAGTAGAAATGTACAGAAATTGATAACTAGAGACTGTTGTGTTTAACAAGGCAAGACAACAGGAAAAGTAAAAATGGTAAAAAAAAATTGAATGCTTCTTTTTTGTTTTGAAATAAAGTTACATTTATAGGATAAACAAGAGTAGCTATCAAAATAAGCATCAACGTCCTACACAAGTTTGAAAAGACCAATATACTAGCAGATGTTTGTGCCATAAGTGGACAAATAGTTCACTGGGAAGGGTATAAATAAAGGCTCATGGTAAAAAAGACTTTAAGGGGATGCCAGTCTCAGATAAGGCTACACATATGTTCACTTTTTAAAAAAATTCTCGTCAATCCAGTTGAGATAACTGATGAGAAACAAAAATTTGAGAAGAAATATTCTCAGGAGGCAACAGGAAGGGCATGTATTTAAAAACACTTAAAACACATGAGGAATCTTCCAGTCTCGTAGTGATCCATCCTTACTTTTCTTTCTAGAAACTTACATCATAAGAAGGTCAAAGTGTTACTTGCCTTTTTTTAACTTGCCTTTGATTTGGATAGTTAACTGATATAAATTAATCAAATAATCATTTAATTACACACTATGCACTGAAATAGGACCTGTAAAATTACAGTTAATAAGATGCCATTTCTGTCATCAATGATTCAGGATTAACGGGAACTCTACACATTCACATCACCAGATGGTCAATACTGAAATCCGATTGATTATATTCTTTTCAGCCGAAGATGCACAAGTTATATGCAATCAGCAAAAACAAGACTGGGAGCTAACTCTGGCTCAGATCATGGACTCCTTATTACAAAATCCAGACTTAAACTGAAGAAAGTAGGGAAAACCACTAGGCCATTCAGATATGACCTAAATGAAATCCCTTACGATTATATAGTGGAAGTGAGAAATAGATTCAAGGGATTAGACAGAGTGCCTGAACAAGAGACGAAGGTTCATAACATTCTATAGGAGGTGGTGATCAAATCCATCCCCAAGAAAAGGAATACAAAAAGGAAAAATGATTGTCTGAGGAGGCCTTACAAATAGCTGAGAAAAGAAGAGAAGCTAAAGGTAACAGAGAAAAGGAAAAATATACCCATTTGAATGCAGAGTTCCAAAGAATAGCAAGGAGAGATAAGAAAGCCTTCCTCAGTGATAAATGAAAAGAAACAGAGAAAAACCATAGAATGGGAAAGACTAGAGATCTTTTCAAAAAAATTAGAGATACCCAGGGAACATTTCATGCAAAGATGGGCACAATAAAGGACAGAAACGGTATGGACCTAACAGAAGCAGAAGATGTTAAGAAGAGGTGCCAAGAATACACAAAAGAACTGTGCAAAACAGATCTTCATGACCCAGATAATCAAGATAGTGTGATCACTCACTTAGAGCCGGACATCCTGGAATGTGAAGTCAAGTGGGCCTTAGGAAGCATCACCACAAACAAAGCTAGTGGGGGTGATGGAATTCCAGCTGAGCTATTTCAAATCCTAAGAGATGATGCTAGGAAAGTGCTGTACTCAATATGTCAGCAAATTTGGAGAATTGAGCTGTCACCACAGGCCTGGGAAAGGTCAGTTTTCTTTCCAATCCCAAAGTACGACAATGCAAAATAATTTTCAAACTATTACAGAATTGCACTCAGTTCACATGCTAGCAAAGTAATGGTCAAAATCCTTCAGGCTATGCTTCAACAATATGTGAACCGAGAACTTCCAGAAAGACAAGCTGGATTTAGAAAAGGCCAAGGAACCAGAGATCAAATTGCCAACATCTTGTTGGATCACAGAAAAAGCTAGAGAATTACAGAAAAATATCTGCTTTTGCTTCACTGACTATGCTTTCACTATTGCCTTTGGTCGTGTGGGTCACAGCAAACTGTGGAAAATTCTTAAAGAGATGGGAATATCAGACCACCTTTCCTGCCTCATGAGAAACTTGTATGCAGGTCAAGAAGCAACAGTTAGAATCAGACAAAGAAAAACTGACTGGTTCCAAATTGGGAAAGGAGTACATCAAGGCTGTATATTGCCATCATTTTTATTTTTTATAAGTATTTTGACCCAATTACAAGCAGTTTAATAGATGAGTTGGTACTTTTAGTTTGGACAAATGGGAGAATAAAATACCTGCGAGACTTCCAAGTTATTATGTAGAGTTGATTTGAGCATGATATTTGATAGCTAGGCTGCAGCTATTCACCAAAGAAATGTCAGTACTCATGTAATAACTGAAGACATAAAATTAAAAGGCATCACCCAAGGATTATGTGAGGAGTCCTGGTAGAGAACTCTAAGAAATACCAAGTTTACAGAGCAAGTTGAAAAAATGGAAACTGTAGAGAAGACTGCAATTTCATTGACATTGCTTTATATGTGTGCTCTTGGTATTCAAACCTATTTTTGCAAATTAAATGAACTTTTCCAATAATTTCCATAATCTATATTTTTAGAGAAAAACATATTTTTGTTTTAGGACACAAAAATCACACACATCATTGTAATAAGTTAAAAACTAACCCTGTCACTTATAAATTGATCTATCAATAATAATAGCTAACATTATTTATTGCTTGGGCTTCCCTGATGGCTCAGACAGTAAAGAACCTGCCTGCAATGCCGAAGACCAGAGTTCAATACCAAGGTCTGGAAGATCCCTAGAGGAGGAAATAGCTACCCACTCTGGTATTCTTACCTGGAGAATCCCAAGGGCAGAGGAGCCTGGCAGGTTACTGACCACAGGGTGGCAAAGAGTTAAACACAAATGAGCGACTAACACACACTGAGCACCTACTGTATACTAGTTATTTTCTAAAGCCTTGAGAAGCATTATGTGTTTCAATAGTAATACCAGAAACAGATACTGTTAAATTGCAATCTTACAAACGAGAACATCTAGCCATACAAACATTTGCAACATATATTTCCTGCTGGAGATTGGAATCAGGGTCTGTTTTACCCCAAATCATGCCCTTTGTATTTCCTATATATGATTGAAATGTAGGCACAGTTAATTTATCTGACTTAACTATACATACTTGGAAGGAGTATGAATAGGAGTATGTATTGTGAGTATTTCTACAATTCAGTAAGTTCCAAACACTATTCCTATAAAATAGGATTCGGAAATCTGTTTTCTCACAGTCTCTATGTCCACACGTAATGAGAATATCTCACTATTCTTATTGCAGTGAGTGAGTATGGTATTTCATTGATGATTCAATGGATTTTTAAAGATCACTTTTTCATTATTTTGCTATGAACTAACTTTTAAAATAAATTCCAAATTAAAATGTAATTCAGTGAGTTGTTTATTGTTTTCCTGGGGGAAATGATGGAAGGTAGGGAATAGAAAGAAGGGGAAAAAAGGACAAAAATGGAGAAAGGCAGGAAAGAAGCGAACAAGGAATGAGAAAGAAATTAAAAAGGGCATCTTCAGTGATATTGGTAGAATATTCAAATTTCAAAGAGTGAGATCTTCCAACATTCTTCTCATTTACTCATTTAATAAATATTAAATAAAATCCAACTTGGGCAAGCATTTCACTAGCATCAGGAATGCAATGCTGAATCAAAACATACCTGAGCCCTAGAGACTTGCATTGAAATAGCTATACCCTCTTTTCAAGAAGACATTAAGCCAAGGTATTATCTAGATAGTGCTAAAATAGGAGTTCAAAGAAAAGTACTAAATGATATAACAATTTAGGAAAGACGGAGGAAATAGTTTTGATTGCTTGAAGTTTGAAGAATACTTTTAATATATGAATCGAAAACTTTGGATTTTATAGACATGGACAAATTTTTAAACTTCAAAATTCATAATTAAATTGACAGAATTGGAAATTATAAATGTTTTTTAGTGGAACCTTTTCACATTAAAGCTCAAGCCCCTAAATAAAATGTTGATATAACTAGGAATTAAGTACATATAGAAATCCACTTACATAGCATCTGTCTGATTTCCTTTGAAAGTCAGAACTGTTTTCAAATGCATTTGGATTCTGTAAAATTATATCTATCTGACATTAAAGGATAAAACTATTGAAACTGACAAATGTAATGAAATGCTTTTGGAACAAGCTTTTAACTTTACAGAATTTCAAATGTGCATTCACCATTAATATGTTTCACTATACTCTGCAGTATAATTAAAGAGTCAAAATTAATTCCCTACTTACTCAGCTTGAATGCCATCTATTATCTCAAAAAATGATTCTAAAATATTAAATGTATAACATTTTTCTCCCATTACACTCAGCTTTACCTTGCCAATCCTTATGATTATCACAAGGAAATCTGTAGTCTCTCTGAAAGATAAAGGCTTTAGTATTGTTCATCTTTGGAATGAAAAAACAAAAACCACATGTACAAGTATCCATGAATAATACTTCAATGTTTTTCATGTCAACTGTTGGGATAACGGGGATGAAATAAAAATGTATGAAACATACCAGTTCTAATTATCATTATCATCAGCATTCTCTTACCCTGCAGGCACCATATGGGATATATAACCTCTCAAACCTACAACACTTTTCAGGAGTGTATCTCCAGTTCAAAGATGTATTTCTGAGAGTTTTGAAAATAGACTTTCCAAAGGCCATGTAGCTTAGAGTTAGAAAACCAAGGTTCTTTGTCTCTAAGGTATGAATTCCTTTCACTTCCTTTACAAGGAACGGGCTTATGTTAGCTTAAGTTGCATGATTAATATTCCATGCTAACAATAAGAAGTGAAGTTTCTCATTTAACAACAAAGTGGGAAAAGTAGATCTGAACACTTTAACAACTGGATTCTCAATTCTAAATAAAAACCAGACGACTCTATAATACAATTATTCTAAAATATGCCCAGAGAAAAGTGTTTAGTGAGTATCTAAGGATTAGCAACTAGATATTACTCATATGGAAAAACAAATTCTTACGGCACACCTATTACCTATTATAAATTTAGAACACTTGATTGTTTTTCTGTTTACAAGACACTTGTATATATATATATATATATATATATATTTTTTTTTTTTTTTAACTAAAGCCAAGCTAATAGATGCTGAAACAGAGAGTTGCTTTATTAAATGGTGGGACTCCCTCTTTTTATTTTTGCATCATTAAAAAAAAAAAAGCTCATTGTGCTTACCAAGAAGATTTGTGCCTTACTTTTAGCAGAGGTAGAACAGCTCACTTGATAATAAAATGTGAGCCAATCCCCTCTGGTGTCTTTTGACGTTTGCCTTTACTCACTTGAGAGACACCATTTTTTTCACTTGAATAATTTTGTATAAATAAACTCAGATTTTGCTAGCTAAGCACGTGGAAGTCATCTAAAGCTCACCTAATCACACAGTTTAAGCATTCAAAACGTAGCATATCGCAAAAACTGCAGTGCTGTTTCTGTCAAAACCTGTCACCTGATGCATAAAATTGTTGGTTTTATGAGTCATTTTTCAGTGAACTCTAATGGAAACATGGCTGATGGAGATTTTAATGAAAGATGCATATTTCTTTCTTCCTTAGTTTCAATGAAATTCAACCAAACTGTCCTCTCTGTGATTAAAAATAACACATTTTTTTTTTGGTAAATAGAGAAAATACTCTTTTAAATGTATTTTTAAAATGTACAGACTTTATAGTACATATATTATTCTTTCATTTCTCTAAAAATGTAATTGCCAATCTAAGTCTGTATCTAAGAACCTAAAAATTCATTTATCTCCATATGGCTTTTTTAAAATTCAAAGATAAAAATTAAAAGTATATACCCTGTCTTTTATAATCTTAATAGCCATTTGCTTCTATCACTAAAAATGATTGTTTTGTGCTATGAACTTGAAGTTCAAGTTTTCTCTTATAAAACTTAATCAATATTGAATTACAGAATAGAATAATAAACATTAATTCCAAAGAATAATCAAAGTAATTGCACTATGATTATTATTACAGCTTTACATTAAATCAACTGACACATCTGATTAAATGTCTAGTATTCTCAGAAATAACTTTCACACCTGTACCAGTAAACTTTCAAAAAATTACCTTAGAGAGATATTTATAAAAAATTTATAGCTATCTATAAATATCTAAAATGAAATAGACTTTTGTTGATTTTTCCTCAGCTAATTTCTTTTCACATAGATTTGCATATAAACATTTTACCCTGGTTCCTATAAGTGATGCTGTGATAAATGTGGCTTTCAAGCCTAGAATTCTTAAGAGGATGGAGGTGATTCTCACAGGCATAAGTTCAATAAATGATAAACTTTTTGTTGCCCAGTACCTTAGTGAAGTTGTTAGTCTATTAAAGCAAAGTTTTCTTCTTATTTCACTTCATATGATTGAATAATCTTTCCTTACTGTCTACCATGTTCCAGGCAGTATAAAGTACATAAAATCACTAATACCTGACCTTTCCCTTAAGAGGTATATGCATCGGCTAACTATTGCTGCCTCACCACAACCGCAAAAGTCCATTGTTTAAAGAGTCAATTTAGTGGCTTACAACAATTATTCCATTTGCTCACATTTACGTGGGTCAGCAGTTAAGGTTGGTCTTTGTTGAGTGGGTCTTGTGATCTTGCTTGGGGCCATTCAGCCATCTATAGTTGTCTGTGGGCTTTACTGGGGCTGCACGGTCAAAAACGACCTCGTCATCATCTCCAGGTGGTCAGTGCTGGCTGCAATTACCGGAAGAGCTGCAGGGCTGCAGAGCTGGGCCGTTTTCCATATTTGGTCTTTCAGCCTCAAAGAGTCTAGGTCACGGTACTTCACATAGTGGCATCAGTGTTCCAAGAAGGCAATGTGAAATCAGCAAGCCCAAAAGATGCAGGATCAGCACATCAATTCTACTGATCAAAGCAAGTGACAAGGTCAGCCCTACACAAGCAATGGAGAAATGGACTCCTCCTCTTGATAGAAGCGGCATTGTAAAGAGTAGAGATGCAGTGATGGAAGGAAGTAGTGTGCTCATCTCAGCACTCTACCATAGCTTAAAAATATGGATGTGACACTTTATAAGCTTTGTGTACAGTAAGCAAGAATTTATAGTCAACAGAATCTCTTACACACACAAACTGAAATAGCTCAACACTGCAGGTATTTTTCTCCATCCCTTATAATCACTCAAGGAAACACCTAAAAATAACTAAAGGCAAAATAACCAAAACATACATGCATAACAAACATTGGTTCTCTCTTTCTTTATTGCATTGTGCAATATTAGTTGCTCAGTCATGTCCGAGTCTTTGCAACCCTATGGACTGTAGCCCTCCAGGCTCCTCTATCCATGGGATTCTCCAAGCAAGGATATCGGAGTGGAGAGCCATTACCTACTCCAGGGGATCTTCCCAAATCAAGGGACAAACCTGGGCCTCCTGCACTGCAGGCAAATTCTTTACCATTTGACTCATCAGGGAAGCCCTGTGTTGTTCACTGCTGCTGCTGCTGCTTCTAAGTCGCTTCAGTCGTGTGCAACTCTGTGCGACCCCATAGATGGCAGCCCACCAGGCTCCCCCATCCCTGGGATTCTCCAGGCAAGAACACTGGAGTGGGTTGCCATTTCCTTCTCCAATGCATGAAAATGAAAAGTGAAAGTGAAGTCGCTCAGTCGTGCCTGACTCTTAGTGACCCCATGGATTGCAGCCCACCAGGCTCCTCCATCCACGGGATTTTCCAGGCAAGAGTACTGGAGTGAGGTGCCATTGCCTTCTCCGGTGTTGCTCACTCAGTTCAGTTCAGTTCAGTCACTCAGTTGTGTCCGACTCTTTGTGACCCCATGAATCACAGCATGCCAGGCCTCCCTGTCCATCACCAACTCCCGGAGTTCACTCAAACTCATGTCCATCGAGTCGGTGATGCCATCCAGCCATCTCATTCTCTGTCGTCCCCTTCTCCTCCCGGCCCTAATCTTTCCCAGCATCAGAGTCTTTTCTAGTGAGTCAACTCGTCGCATGAGGTGGCCAAAGTATTTCAGTTTCAGCTTTAGCATCAGTCCTTCCAATGAACACCCAGGATTGATCTCCTTTAGAATGGACTGGTTGGATCTCCTTGCAGTCCAAGAGACTCTCAAGAGTCTTCTCCAGCACCACAGTTCAAAAGCATCAATTCTCCAGCGATCAGTTTTCTTCACAGTTCAACTCTCACATCCATACATGACCACTGGAAAAACCATAGCCTTGACTAGACGGACCTTTGTTGGCAAAATAATGTCTCTGCTTTTTAATATACTATCTCAGTTGGTCATAACTTTCCTTCCAAGGAGTAAGCATCTTTTAATTTCATGGCAGCAATCAGCATCTGCAGTGATTTTGGAGCCCCCCAAAATAAAGTCTGACACTGTTTCCACTAGGCCTTCTCAATTAGTGAACTTGAATTTTGGAAACAGCAGATGTGACCTCAACTTTACTCTTAAAGAAAAATGCTTGTTAGCTCAAAAGGATACTATTCATGATGTTCCTGATGGAACTGTATGGATGTAAAACATGAACTCCTTCCCAGGCAAAGTATGATGCCAAGTTTTTTCTATAATTTACATGATCCACTATGCGATGCTAGTTGTCTCTCCAGAAATATCCCACGAGCAGACTACATGAGTTTATATGGCAGAGTAGGACTAACTGAAGCTTATTATATTAAAATTTGCTTTGTGTATAAAAACTTTAATTTTTAACACTCTGTTTTTATTTGATGTTCTTAGAATTTAACAGAGGCTAACAATCCAACAACAATACTGAAAAAGAACCTCATCATTATTAATGGGGGAAAAAAATCACAAGTACTGAATGTTCTAACACATGGCAATCAGAATACCATGTTTCTTGGTACAGCCATGCTTCATCAAAAATGTTAATGGTGCCTGTCCTATATAATAGGAATAGTTAGGTATCCATAAACCATCAAGCAATATTACTAAGCAACTTATTAGTCTTGGCTGTTGTTATGAAACATTTCTGGGCATAGTATCAATTTAAATTTCAATATACTCAAAAGAAAGGTCCCTCAAATAGCAATGGGTTATGAGCAGGTTTTCCTTTCAAAGTCTGATCTTGCTTTTCTTTGACAAAACTCCTGGCTCTCCAGGAAATTAAATGGCATCTGATTGGCTTGTTTACACTTTCTCATTTCCCCACCATTTTGCTTCATTTACTACATTTTGTCCCAGTGAAAGTGATTTGGGGATATAAAATAGATTCATTCTGCTCAAACAGATGTCAAAGATGAGGTACATTGGTTTTAACAACTAGTTAGGGGCCAAGAGAGGAATAGCTCTTCCCATGTAAAAGACTATCAGGAGCATTCAATGGAGTGTTTTCTATTTTTTCCACAGCTATATTTCACTAAATTTGGTCAAATTTATTGAGCAATAGTTTTGTGTGTCAGTGCAGAGAATGGACAGGCATCTTTAATTTAAAACACTCTGCTAATGCACTATAGCAGTTATACTTGGAAATAGTTTCATTTTACTAGAAATCACAGTACAGCATTGAAAAGTGGGAGAAAAAATATACAATGTCAATTTTTATATCCATAAAGTGATTTTAAAAGAAAAGCAAAAGTTACGCTCCTTATATCATATTTCAAAGGATATGACAACCTAATGAACAAAAGTGGACATATGTTTATATTTTGTTGTAGCTTTTTGTGGTATTGGCATTGGGATGCAATGAGAAATTAATACTTGCCCAGCAGTTTAAACAGGTGTGGCTAGAGCTGAGTGATGTAGTAGTTTTGATATCGCTTAAAATTAGTATTGTTTTTAAACTATGTCATATGCATTGCAAAATATTACCAGATGAGGTGGAGAAGAAAGTAAATAGTAACTGCCTATGTCATCATTTTCTTTGTGCTATTATGTATGTGTGTACATGCCTTTGATGTCTACAATTTTGTCTTAGTAAGTGATTCTTTGACAATTAGATGGTGCTCAAAGTATTCAGTGACCTGAAGTATGATGCTATTAACATCAGCTAGAAAGACAGGGAAAAAATCAATACAAATTTTGCTCACAATTAGCAAATAATTCAATGATTTCTTGCTGGTTCTCTGGAGAGGAGGGTTGTGGAATCCTTGAATTCAAGGGAAGATACTCTGGATTTATTTCTACGGAAAAGCTTATCTCACAAACCTGATGAATAAAGGCATAAGTCTAAATGAGTCAATGCCTCAGGGTAATTGGAGTTACAGACCCAATTACTACATGTCATCCTCAGTAATTATTTCACCTATGCCAGTATATTAGACATAGTTTCAAGTATTCCTGTGGTTTATTTCAAAGAAAAGCTTGTCTTGCTATTTTTAAATTTCCTAAGCCACATTTTTAAATTATTATGCTTTTTATTCTAGGACAATTAATTAAACAAAAACACAACTGCATGTATCTTTTTTTCTGAGAAACTGTCATAGAAATTCCAGCTTCCACTGTTACCAAGTATAAGTCTGTATTTAAACTGTGCACTTCTGTTATTGAAAGACTTTGTGGACAAACTTATAAAATCTCTAACCTTGTTTTACAAAATTATTTATTAGTGTAAGGAGTTATCTTTTCCTTTTATAAGTTTTAGTCAAATGTCACTTTTAGGCAGCATATATGATAATTTTGGCATAGATATTTAAGGGTGAGAGTACTAAAGAATATATACAGTTACTGGGAGGAAACAAATCTTCAGTGGTCACTTAACAAGCTCGTATTACACCAAGTCAGCTTTTGGTTTATTTAAACTTAGATTGACTGAGAAACATATGACATATGAATCTTATCTTTGTTCAACTGGTTGTTAGCTATCCCGAAACAGTCTTAACTTTAAAATATTTTTTCTTAAGAATGATGATAATTTCTTACAATGTATCTTTTCACTATTAGCACAGTGGCTAATGATGCTGGTGGCCTGATGCCCATTTTTCTGCTTTCATGCCAGTCATTCTCCTAAGATACTGAATTATTTGAGTCCTTGAGAAAGCTGTATCTAAGGAAGAAGCAACATATGTCAGTGATACAGCAGGAGATGTCACCAAACTGGTATGGTACATCAATCATTTACTGATTTTTATTTGTCAGAAAATAACAATATGCCATTTAAAGAATGAGAATACTGAGCCGGCTCAGGATTTGCAACTGAGAAGCACTGCATTGCAGACATGTGCCCCATCCTGACTCAGTCACAGCAATTAGGAAGGATGACTCTTGACACTGCAAACACAGGTGACAATTCTGCTGACAACACTTAATGGGAGATACTAATTAATCTGATGCAAAATCCAGGCCTTTCTTCTATATATTACATAACTGAAATAAAAGTCTCCTAATTCCCAAAACTCAAGATAAACAGACATGCTCTTTTCAGTAATTCCATGCATTTCCCATATATGATCTTATATCTGATTCACTCAGAGACTTCACTGTTCAGATAGCAATTGTTATTTGTGGGAAAGTCACTGTTGGTAAAAGCAGAATTCTCATGAACTTTTTGGAACCTTTCTTTCCTCTTTAAAATTTCTCAGGGTAGCAAGATACTAGTTTCAATTGACTGAATGTAGCAGAGTATGACTTTTCTGTCAACGGGCAGACTAATAAATCTCCAGGCAGAAACTGGTATAAAATGACAATTAACAGTTATTGAAGATGTTGAGACAGAGACCTAAGTTAATGTATACACTATGTCCATTTAAATATAACAGTTTAATACACAGTCATCTCCCTAATCAGGCTTCCCAGGTGGTGCTAGAGGTAAAGAACTCACCTACCAATGCGGGAGACTTAAGAGACGCAAGTTCTATCCCTAGGTTGGGAAGATTCCATGGAGGAAGGCATGGTAACCCACTCCAGTATTCTTGCCTGGGGAATCCCATGGACAGAGGAGCCTGGTGGGCTACAGTCCATGGGGTTGCAAAGAGCTGGACACAACTTAGCATGCATGCACCTACCTAATCAGAGTAAGTGCCTAATTATATGCTCAAATCCCAGAAAAAGTTTGTATTTTCTTAAAGCTTCATACTCTGTATTAATTAGGTTTGTCCGTCAAATAAAATATATAAACATATGAACCTAAATTAATTTATGCAAATAAATGTGTAGGAAGGGGAGATATGAATATTAAAATTCTGCTCAGCAGTATTCTTGAATTTATTTATGTGAACTTTAGGGAACTGTTGAATAAACAGAATATCTGAAGTGAAAGATGAAGCAGGAACAGTAATAAATGAGAAAAAAATGCAGAAGTAATCAGAGGAAAAGAGGTGAGGATAAGTAGGGACATTATTGACCTAACTTGTAAAATATACAGGCTGAGATGTTATATATAGATCTTCTTAGAAGTACATGAGGTAGGTAACATTGGCTAAGAATTGAGAAAAATATAAAAGATTTCTCATGAGGGAGAGGCTCTCTATCAGATAACTCAAGCACTACCTTTGTCCCTTCTTCAGTCCAAGATGGCTGGCTCAATGTCATGTTTGCCTACAAGTTACTTAGCTACAACTTGCATGGGGAAAAGAGAGAAGAATACTCCAAATAAAGTCAGTGGACCTAAACTATTTTTATCATTATCGTGAAAAGTGATTAAGAGGCTAACCTATGTGAAAGTGAAAGTGTTAGTCACTCAGTTGTGACCGACTCTTTGCAAACTCAGAGACTGTAGCCAGGCTCCTCTGTTCATAGCATCCTTCCAGGTAAGAAGACTGGACTGGGTTGCCATGCCCCTCTCCAGGGCATCTTCCTGACTCAGGGATCAAACCCAGGTCTCCTGCATCGCAGGCACATTCTTTATCATGTGAGCCACCAGGGAGGCACAAGAGGCTAAACTATAAATTACTTACAATAGTATCTTATAAGGACATATTAAAAATGCTTTGAAGGTAAAATGAAGAGAATTATGTTATATTTTTAATGGCTTTGTTATTTTGTAAAAATCAGTTTTACTAGAAGAGTCCTGATTCTAAAACAGGAGGTCCAAAGGCACATAAATCTATCCTCTAGTATCATCCTGGCGTGCTGCAGTCCATGGGGTTGCAAAAAGTCAGATGTGACTGAGCACCTGAACTGAACTGATCATTCTGAGAAGGTATTTCATGGTATTGGCAATAGCTTAAGAGTTATAAAATGGAGTAGAACGGCACAACAAACTGTGGAAATTCTGAAAGAGATGGAAATATCAGACCACCTTACCTGTCTCCTCAGAAACCTGTATGCAAATCAAGAAGCAACAATTAGAACCACACATGGAACAACTGACTGATTCCAAACTGGGAATGGATTACATCAAGGCTGTATAGTGTCGCCCTGCTTATTTAACTTATGTACAGAGTACATCATGTGAAATGCCAGGCTGGATGCATCACAAGCTGGAATCAAGATTACTGGGAGAAATACCAACAATTTCAGATACACAGATGATACAACATTAATGGCAGAAAGTGAAGAGGAACTAAAGAACCTCTTGATGGGGGTAAAAGAGGAGAGTGAAAAAGCTGGCTTAAAACTCAACATTTTTAGCAAAGAAGTGATGATAATTTTAAGCACTATATCCTGTGCTTATATATATCTGTTAAGATTGTTTTAAACATGGTTTAAAATCATAAGTGAGAAATTGTTCTATAAACTCTTCTGAACTATACAAATGTTATCATAAGCAAAATAAGACCTAGACTTTTACATACATTTTTCATCACATTTTATTCAATCAAACGCTAGTATTACATAGAAATGTTTAAGGATTCCAACAACATTAAATCTGAATTTAATTTTAAACTTTTTAAAACTATCTTCAAGTAAAATAAAAATAATATGCACTAAAATACAGCTGGATTTAGAAAAGTCAGAGGAACCAGAGATCAAGCTGCCAACATCCACTGGATCATAGACAAAGCAAGAGAGGTCCAGAAAAAATATCTATTTATGAGTTATTGACTATGACAAAGCCTTTGACTGTGTGGATCACAACAAACTGTGGAAAATTCTGAGAGAAGAATACCAGACCACTTTTCCAACCTCCTGAGAAATCCATATGCAGGTCAAGAAGTTGCATAGAATGGGACATGGAAAAATAGACTAGTTCTAAATTGGAAGAGGAACATATCAAGGCTGTATATTGTCACCTTGCTTATTTAACTTATATGCAGAGTACATCATGAGAAATGCTGGGCTGGATGAAGCACAAGCTGGAATCAAGAATGCTGGGAGAAACATCAATAACCTCAGATATGCAGATGACACCACCCTTCAGGCAGAAAGCAAAGATAAATTAAAGAGGCTCTTGATGAAAGTGAAAAAGGAGAGTGAAAAAGCTGGCTTAAAACTAAGAACATGGCATCTGGTCCCTTATTTGTGGTAAACAGATGGAGAAACAGAGGAAACAGTGAGGGACTTTATTTTGGGGGGCTCCAAAATCACTGCAGATGGTGACTGCAGCCATAAAATTAAAAGACACTTGTTCCTTGGAAGAATAGCTATGTCCAACCTAGACAGCATATTAAAAAGCAGGGATATTACTTTGCTGACAATGGTCCATCTAGTGAAATCTTTGGCTTTTCCAGTAGTCATATGGATGTGAGAGTTAGACTATAAAGAAAGCTGAGCACCAAAAAATTGATGATTTTGAACTATGGTGCTGGAGAAGACTCGTGAGAGACCCTTGGACTGCAAGAAGATCCAACCAGTCCATTCTAAAGGAAATCAGTCCTGATGCTGAAGGTAAAGCTCTAGTACTCTGACCACCTGAGGCAAAGAACTGACTCATTGGAAAAGATCCTGGTGCTGGGGAAGACTGAAGGCAGGAGGAGAAGGGGAATACAGAGGATGAGATGGTTGGAATGGCATCCCTGACTTGATGGACATGCTTTGAGCAAGCTCTGGGAGTTGGTGATGGACAGGGAAGCCTGGCATGCTGCATTCCCTGGGGTCGCAAACAGTCGGACACAACTGAGCAACTGAACTGAACTGAACTGAAAATACAGTGTATTGCAAACCCAGCATTTGACATCCAACATATGTACTGCCAATACAACTGACTTGATTCAGAGCTTAGATAGACTCAAACTCTTTCTGAATAATGAATAAAAATGAGAGTGGTTATTATTACTTATGTTTATATAGCATTGTTAAAGTTTAAAATCTAGGATATCTACACATATTACATTGCCATAACACTTGAATCAGAAGTCTGGGATTTAGCACTAAACTTCATGATTTTTATTTAATTTTTTTAAATTCAAAGCTTGTTAATTTGAAAGAAAAAGCAGTGAACTTTGTTCATTTGTGTAATGGTACAAGTGAGAATGCAATGCATATGAACTCTGGTAGTGCCCACTGACACAGACAGAAATTTGCAGTGTTATAAAAGGGACATATCATAGCATTAGAGTCATTTGACCCATACCAAGTGATGTGACATATCATACCAACACGTATGTATGGTATGTATCTAGAATACCATGTATGTATGGTATCCTAGATTATTTTGATACTCATCAGTTTTGGATGCTTATCAGAGATTCACAATTATGATATCTTTAAATATGAAATGCTGCTTAACTATATTTTATATGTTAGAGTTCGGCTTTTAAACTCTTTCCATTGATTAAAAAAGGTTTGAAAATATCACCATTCTTACATAATTGGCATAATCTCTTTGAACTGCAAATAGCATAGAAGGAATCATGATTGTAAATTTTACATTGTTTTACATTATTCTTTTAACTTAGAAATAAATTCTAAAATGTGTTATGCTTAAATCTAAAAAAAAAAAAAACCCTCAAATTAAAATGCTTTAAAGCATTCCTTACCCCATAAACAAAATGTTGATAAGCATCAACTAAATCAGTTCAGTTCAGTCGCTCAGTTGTGTCCAACTCTTTGCGACCCCATGGACTGCAGCACGCCAGCCCTCGCTGTCTATCCCCAACTCCAGGAGTTTACACAAACTCATGTCCATTGAGTTGGTAATGCCATCCAACCATCTCATCCTCTGTCATCCGTTTCTCCTCCCGCCTTCCATCTTTCCCAGCATCAGGGTCTTTTCAAATGAGTCAGTTCTTCAAATCAGGTGGTCAGAGTATTGGAGCTTCACCTTCAGCATCAGTCCTTCCAATGAATATTCAGGACTGATTTCCTTTAGGAAGGAATGGATCTCCTTGCAGTCTCTTCCAACACCACAGTTCAAAAGCATCAATTCTTCAGTGCTCAGTTTTCTTTATAATCCAGCTCCCACATTCATACATGATTAATGGAAAAATCATAGCTTTGACTAGATGAAACTTTGTTGGCAATCAACAAAATAGATCACTCTAAATGTGTGTTTTCTTTAAATGGCTGAATTGAAGAATAGTTTAAAGTATCACTCTTCCAGTATCTTCAAGTTTAATTCTCAAAATTGAATTTTAAGGTTTAGAAACTTGTAAGTTGTTTTCTACAACAGGCAAAAATCACCACTGAAAGTGTTCACTGAAGACATTTATCTTATAACTTTTACTCTGGGTGATCATTTTTCTTCAGTTTGATTCCAAAAGACTCACTTACACTGATGTATGCTGGAATATTGATATCTTATTCAGTTGAATAAGAATTGCAGTGCAACTCATTTTATAAAGGAATTCCTCCTTATTTAAATTCAGACATGAAGATACATATTTTCATAGTATCTATTATTTTTAATCTTTCCAAAAATGCTTTTTAAGTACTGTTTCTCAACAACATTAAATATAGCTTTGGTATTTTTAACTTAACAATCGTTATCCTATTTTCACTCTATACTACCTTATATACTATGCATGTATACATATATATGCAAAATACATATTAATATACATACACATTTCTGTCACACTTTTCAAAACATTGCACGTTTTGCAAAACATATTTCAAAACATTCTTCTTGCATTAAATTAAAGAATGTGCTGTGTGCTATGCTCAGTCATTTCAGTTGTGTCTGACTCTTTGCGAACCCATGGATCATAGCCCACCAGGCTCCTCTGTCCATGTGATTTTTCTGGCAAGAATGCTGGAGTGGGTTGCCATGCCCTCCTCTAGGGGAATCTTCCTGACCCAGGGATCAACCCCGTTTTGCCTGCATCTCCTGCACTGTAGGTGTATTCTTTACCACTGAACCAACAGGAAGCCTCTCCCCAACACCGCCCTCCCCCCAAATATAATGTTCAAATGTGAGGGAAATGGGAAAGAGCTGCTCCACTGTAAAATCAGTTGGATGGTTAACATTACATGGGATCAAGTCCCAAAATGAAAGAGAAAACATTCACAAGGGGAGGCTGACGTGTACAATACTCCACTCAATACTCTGCACTTCTTACTTCTACCTTCTTCATTAGCTATTCATTTCGCAGACTCAGTATGAAATGTTTGCCAGGAAGAATTGTACTTATTTTGGAAAATCTAAAAAGACCTAAGGTAATAAAGAAAGGCAAGTGAGAAAAGACGGTAGACTGAAGGCTCTTCCTGGATCTGGGTTCCCAGTGAAGAGCCTCTCCTCACACTCCTTCTGCTGCTGCTGCTGCTGCTAAGTCACTTCAGTCGTGTCGGACTCTGTGCGACCCCATAGACGGCAGCCCACCAGGCTCCCCCGTCCCTGGGATTCTCCAGGCAAGAACACTGGAGTGGGTTGCCATTTCCTTCTCCAATGTTTGAAAGTGAAAAGTGAAAGTGAAGTCGCTCAGTCGTGTCCGACTAGTAGCAACCCCATGGACTGCAGCCCACCAGGCTCCTCTGTCCATGCGATTTTCTAGGCAAGAGTACTGGAGTGGATCACACTCCTTCTACTCACACTCAAATATTTCTGGAGAGGCACTTTCCGAAACTATTTCAGTTCACAATGCTATAAATGCAAAAAGGGACATGGAAAACATGATCAATATCAAAGACTGCAAACTTGGCTGAGACTTTCTTTCTTTCCATGTAAGAATTAATTCAGAAAAATAAAATTGGCCTTTCACATTGGTATAAAGATTAGAGCGAATTTTGACACATTTTATCCAAAGTGAAACCACAGAGACTAACTATGAATGCTTACTATAAACACAATACATTTATCCCCTTTTGGTTCATTTTGCTTCTTATAGAATTAAAAAAAAAAGACATTTACATTTATCATGTCATGACACTTATATATTGGCCAAGACATTTAATCAGTGCATATTTTAACTACCAAAGCCATATGCACACTTCATTATAAAAAGAAACCTTTATTCTTGTAAATGCAAAATTATTACAGTTTATAAAATAGACATTTCTTCAATTTAACTTTTATTTATATGAAAAAACTCCCAAGTCATCAATAGGAGGTACTTAACACTATTTCTCTGGCAAACGTAACACGTACACTATTATGTAGTTTTGTAATAAAGTAATAATAATCACTGCTGCCATTGCTGCTAAGTTGCCTCAGTCATGTCCGACTCTGTGCGACCCCATAGACGGCAGCCCACCAGGCTCCTCCGTCCCTGGGATTCTCCAGGCAAGAACACTGGAGTGGGTTGCCATTTCCTTTTCCAATGCATGAAAGTGAAAAGTGAAAGTGAAGACGCTCAGTCATTTCCAACTCTTCGCGACCCCATGGACTGCAGCCTACCAGGTTCCTGGGCTCATGGGATTTCCCAAGCAAGAATACTGGAGTGGGGTGCCATTGCCTTCTCCGAATAATAATCACTACTTTATTTAAACCCATGGCTTATCCCTTTGATTAGCATTTAAAACCACATATATATGATCCCAGTCACATTACAATTTCAGTTCCTGAGTACGAGTTTTATAATATGAAAAGAAATATAATGCAGTAATATTCTGAGCTGAACTGAAATAGTATTGTAACAGAGAAAAACAACCCTAACTCCATACTGAATCTATTCCCTTAGCTCTGACTTTTGTGCCCTATTGCCTGTGTTTGTCATGCTGGCTCTGAACCCTGTAAAAGAATGTAACCTGTAGCCTGAAATACACATGATGGCAAGATAGCTCATTCTCAAGGCTTTGCCTCCCAGGTTTGACCTTTAAATGTATAACACTTTTCATTCAGAAAAACTTGTAGAACAGAGAATAACATTTGTTTTGTTGGAAGTTTACAAAAACATCGTGACCAGATCTACATGAACAAAGAACAAAGGATTCCAGTACCAAGAAGTTTGAAGCCTGCAACAACCAACCACACCTCCCCTTTAATTACAATAGAAGCTGAATTCCAATTTGAGTAAGATAGTTCTTTGGGACACTAGTCTACCAACTACTTGGTCTGCTGATTTTCTGAATAAGGTTGCTATTTCTTGCTCAAATACCTCATCTCTCAATTTGTTGTCCAGTTGTGCAGCAAGAAGTATGAGCTTGGACTCAGAATCATATTAAAAAGTTCATATCATAAAAAAATTTAGAAATCACAAATTTAAATTTATCAATTATTCAAAGGAATTTAATTCTGACAGGCCAAATTAATGGTTAACTATTTACGCATCCACCACATGGCATGACCACAACTTAAAAAACAAAACACCTGTCATTGCTTCTGGATGGTGTGTGACAGAAGATTTGGATTGTATAAGTTATTCAGGAACATATTTCCTGTATGAATTATAATATATTAAAATTTCATTAGACTTGAGTCAGAAGATACATAAAAGTAGAAAGTCATACATATAAAAAATCGTCCAAGGATTGCTAGTAGAGAAGACTCACACTTAATACTAACATAAGTTGCACAAACAAAGAGGGTGAATGTATCATTGCATAGTACTGAATTTTTAGAGTTGATAGATATTTCCTTTGGACATCACTTAACATACATTTTTCTTTATTCTTTATATTTTAAGTCAAAATAGGCATTTAAATTGGCATTTAAAACAAAGATAACATCTACATAAGAAAACTCGGCAGTGAAGATAATGTTCTGATTATTTTATATATTATTTTCTTCTGATATTAGTGTTTCTACATATAGATTAGCTTCTATATTATTCTTATATCATTTTAGATGGTCACAGCTGACCATATTAGAATCCTCAGAAATCCCCAAAGACATGTCAACTTGAATAATTCATAAGACAGACTATTTTTATTCTTAAAATAACAATGTTGATACAGGCTGACACCTAGTTTTGCTCTTAAAATGTCACAGGTCCCTGAATATAAAAACTGTGGCAGTAGGGTAGGGAGGTGGGTTAGAAAGTGAGTGGTAGGCTATTTTTTCATAGCTATAAAATTGCAATTAGCTTTCTTTGGCACCATAATTAAGAGATTCATATTACGCAAAGAGAATTTTTTCATATGCATATATTTCAATGTAACATATTCAATTTTATTCCATTGGGGGGAAGCTGGTCATCTGATAACTACTTTATGATTATGCTAGAAAATACTTCTTCTGTCTCTCAACATTTTATCAGCCCAGCATGACATATCTGATTTTTTTTAATATCAGAAACATAGAAATTATCTGAAGATAACAGAAAACATGGATTTGAGAACCTAAGAAACAACTGCAATACAAATAACACACAATCAGCTAAGACCAAGCATAGCTAAGGATCAGCGTTAATTGAAGAATTAGATCCAAAGTCACTATACATGCCTATGTTCAAAGCAATAAAGAAAAGGCATTTTAAGGAAATAATCAAAATTCAAAAGTTAAAGATTAATAGACAGCTAATCAGACTGTGAACTAAATGCTTCCACCTGGGAAGGGTTTGACCTGATGGGACAAAAATGTCATGAAACACAAAAGATGTATTGAATAATATGCCATTAAATCTTGTTGTCAGGTTAAAAGAATGTATGCCTATTTTAATAAAAACCCGAAGAAGACCAAAAGGTAAAGGAGCATTTGGTTCCCAGGAGAGCATGTATATAGGTTAACCATTTGGATCTGAAATACAGCCTAGAGGGAGGTGTTAAGGAATTCATGATTTGAGAGCACTTGAATATTACAAATGGAATGGGAAACAGGTTTTAAAAGAAAAAACAAAAATCACATACAGTGAAATGGGAGGAAGACTGAGCAAGATTGTCTTCATCTCACAAATTCACTATGAAATCATTCTTGATTAAGAATTGAGTCTATTCCTTTAAAGTGGTTCCCGTGATCCTGGTATGGTATTTTTAGTCATTAAGTATTTATGTTGTGAATTTTTTACACAGTAAACCCACAGAATTCCTGTATAAACACCTATCAGACGAACTTTATGAGATGTTCCTTGCATGGTCTTCAGTAATCTTGGATACCCGATTTCTTTTGACCTGTGCCCACCCTGTTTCATTCTTAACTGGTCTCTGCTGCACATCCACATTGATCTGTAGACAAAGCATTGTCATATGGAATCAATAGATCATTCCTTTGGTACTGAGACTGGCTCTTGCATAGTTTACTTTCATTTTTTTTTAGCAGATCAATAGTGCTAAACCAATGCATTACAAATTGGGGGGTACAATTAGTATCTGTCTTCAAGCTAGTTAAATGGGAATACAGCTTGATTTATAGAGTTTAGATGATTTAGATGGAAAAAAAATCTTTTGAAACTTCTAAATTGTATTCAAAATTGCCTCTAAAATATGTTTTGGAAAGAAATTTTTAGTTTCTTTAAAAAACTATTGATACTTTTCATACTTCTTAGTATTTACTTGATTTAAAAAGACAATTTCTTATTAAATTTTTTTAAATAAAATATGATTTGAAATAAAATACATCCCATTGATGGATCAGGGAAAGATGTTCTATTTGAGTCTATACAGTCCTGGTATAGAAAGAAAATAATCATATTAATAGAGTACTCATTTAAGAAACTTAAATATAAATGTATTAATCTTAAATGAATTTTCTGAGTTAGATACATTTTATCTATATAAAAATGCAAAGTTATGAAATTTTTAAAAAAGAATGTTAAGAATTAACTTTTTTACACTTACACAGTTGCTTTAAATGCCTCTTCTTACCTCCTTTTTAATTTGTATTGAAAGTTCATCTCACTGGTGACAAAAGACAGTTGAGGCCATTTCCCTTCAATCTCATCAATATATTTATTAACAGGACTTCATCAATCTCACTGCACTAAGAAAATATTAAATCTTCCAAGCATATTAAAATTGATTTCATGATTTGAGGATCAAGTATTCATTATTAGGCCATTTCTTCATTTTATATGAGTACATCAAAAATAATAACAGTCAAGACTCAGTGGCCTTTTAAAATAAAAGAGTGATATCCAGTGAAGCCATTATCTATGTAAGAGAAATAAGGTACACAGTTTACTCAATTTGACCCTTAACACCAAAAACACTGCTACATATTGATTTGCTCTTCCTTTACCTGGGATTGAATAAGTAGCTGGATCTCATCAACTTTTCATTATACATGGCAATGTGGACCATGGAGGAGAGCAAATAAACCCTAAGCCTCCTTCACAGCATATTCCAGTGCATGGTTTGAGGGTCTTAGCCTAGATCTGAGACTATTTTGCTTACTTACACAAATGGTCATGATAATTAGTATCTTAGCTAATAGAAGCCGAAGATATTAAGAAGAGGTGGCAAGAATGCACAGAAGAACTGTACAAAAAAGACCTTCATGACCCAGATAATCACGATGGTGTGATTCCTCACCTAAAGCCAGACATACTGGAATGTGAAGTCAAGTGGGCCTTAGGAAGCATCACTAGGAACAAAGCTAGTGGAGGTGATGGAATTCCACTTGAGCTATGTCAAATCCTGGAAGATGATGCTGTGCTCAGTATGTCAGTAAATTTGGAAAACTCAGCAGCGGCCACAGAACTGTAAAAGGTCAGTTTTCATTCCAATCCCAAAGTATGCTCAAACTACCGCACAATTGCACTCATCTCACACGCTAGTAAAGTAACGCTCAAAATTCTCCATGCCAGGCTTCAGAAATACATGAACAGTGAACTTCCAGATGTTCAAGCTGGTTGAAGAAAAGGCAGAGGAACCAGAGATCAAATTGCCAACTTCCGCTGGATCATTGAAAAAGCAAGAGTTCCAGAAAAACATCAATTTCTGCTTTATTGACTATGCCAAAGCCTTTGACTGTGTGGATCCCACAATAAACTGTGGAAAATTCTTCAAGAGTTGGGAATACCAGATCATCTGACCTGCCTCTTGAGAACCTGCATGCAGGTCAGGAAGCAACAGTTAGAACTGGACATGGAAAAACAGACTGGTTCCAAACAGGAAAAGGAGTACGTCAAGGCTGAATACTGTCACCCTGCCTATTTAACTTACATGCAGAGTACATCATGAGGAATGCTGGACTGAAAGAATCACAGGCTGGAATCAAGATTGATGGGAGAAATATCAATAACCTCAGGTATGCAGATGACACCACCCTTATGGCAGAGTGAAGAAGAACCAAAGAGCCTCTTGATGAAAGTGAAAGAGGAGAGTGAAAAAGTTAGTTTAAAGCTCAACATTCAGAAAACAAAGATCATGGCATCTGGTCCCATCACTTCATGGGAAATAGACGGGGAAACAGTGGCTGACTTTATGTTTTTGGGCTCCAAAATCACTGCAGATGGTGACTGTAGCCATGAAATTAAAAGATGCTTAGTCCTTGGAAGGAAAGATATGACCAACCTAGATAGCATATTAAAAAGCAGAGACATTACTTTGCCAACAAAGGTCCATCTAGTCAAGGCTATGGTTTTTCCAGTGGTCATGTATGGATGTGAGAGTTGGACTATAAAGAAAGCTGAGCGCCAAAGAATTGATGCTTTTGAACTGTGGTGTTGGAGAAGACTCTTGAGAGTCCCTTGGACTGCAAGGAGATACAACCAGTCAATTCTAAAGGGGATCAATCCTGGGTTGTCATTGGAAGGGCGGATGTTGAAGCTGAATCTCCAATAGTTTGGCCACATTTTGTAAAGAGCTGACTCATTTGAAAAGACCCTGATGCTGGGAAAGATTGAGGGGAGGAAGAGAAGGGGATGACCAAGGATGGGATGGTATCACCGACTCGATGGACATGAGTTTGGGTAAACTCTAGGAGTTGGTGACGGACAGGGAGGCCTGGTGTGCTGTGGTTCATGGGGTCACAAAGAGTCAGACATGACTGAGTGACTGAACTGAAACTGAGACATGATTGTATATTGTAAAAAACTCATTCATTCAACACATTAGTCTGTGAATTAATTTCTTCCAATATTCATAATGTTACTGTATTCAGAGATGGAGACAAAGCCCTAAGCAGGGATATATAACCCTTGTCCTCCAAGAGATTACATTTTAGTGAAGCTCATAGATTATACATAAACTATGTACTAATTTACAATTGTGATTATAGCTGCATATGTGAGATATGGAGTACTTCACCTAGTCCAATCATTCTTAAATAATTCATATTGAGTTTCTGAGTTCATTTAAGCTGAGAAATATATCCAAAGATTGATGAGTGAAAGATAAAGAAGTGGTGGCCTTTGCAGCAGAGGAAATAACACAATCACAGACAGATGGCATGTGGGAAGAAGTGAAAAGTGTTGTATAAGTATCATTCAGAGCCTTGTAGATAACATGAATGATACTAGACTTTTTCTGAAAAGCAAAAGGAGATAGTTGAACAGTTTCAAGTAGAAAAGCAACATGATAAGGGCTGAGAGTGGCCTCAGGCAGACCATATAACAAATTGTTTCATCTTCCTGTGAAGAAATGTCGCTGCTTTGACTAGAATGCTGGTAGCATGAATAGAAAGAAGCAGATGGATTTGCAATGATATTTAGGAGAGGAATGCACTGGACCTGGTGACTAAATACAAGGAATAAGAAAAAGGAGAGGGGCAAGATAAACACAGAAATTCTTGCACTGTGAAATTTCATGAAGGTGGAGACATTCACTAAATAGACTATGATAAAAAAAAGTAGGATAAAAAACAAACAAACAAAAACAAAACCAAGAACAAACCCAAAGAAAACGTTTCCAAGAAGGTAGTTGTATATCTGGAAGTTAGGTTCAGGCAAGAGTAAATATGTGAGCTATCTGTTTATAGGAGGTAGCTAAAGCCACAAAGTAAAGATGGCTGATAGGGAGATATACAGAATGAGGTTGCGAAGAGTTGGACACATCTTAGTGACTAAACACCAACAGAACAAGAGGTTTAAGAGCACACACGACTATGTCTAGAAGAACCCAATTATTTAAAGATTAGATGATGAGGATTACCTATCAGGAGGAGGAGGAGCAGTCGCCAGAAAGAAGGAAAATTCTTTGAGTGCAGAACATGCCAAACACCCTGCCTGGCTATCTAGCAGTGACACTACCAGAATGACAAAGAATAACAGAGCATAACTTGGATAGCACAGCTAAGTGTAACACAGGATAGGCAATAGCTAGTTTATGTTCACCTTTGCTAGCTAATACACTGAAATACCCAAGTACCCTGGGAACCCCTTTTCCTCCTCACATTTGCTTTCATTATTCTATCTCTCCCATTCTTGCTCTATTGGCTCCTGCCCAAGATAAGATCTTTTAACTTTCAACTCATGTCTACATGGTACCTCACCCCAAGACCTATCCTGAGAAGATCTGAGAGGCAGAGAGACCAGGTGGGAGCAGTGGTACTGAGAGGGAAGAAAGAAAGCAGATGAGTTTCAACCCTGCAAAAGATTCCTACACCACTAGCTCCCAAGAGAAGGCAGTGTTCTCCAATCAAGCCACATGTCCTCACTTCTCCAAAGGACTCAAAACACCAGAAGAAATAGTCTAGGCTCACTCTCTTATGTCTCTAGCCTATGTCCTGCTGGAGTCTCCTCTTCAGATCTTGTGAATCGAGTCCTGCTAATCCACTGACTGGTGGGACAGGAGAGTACAAGAAGAAAGTTACAAGGCACAATACGTCTGCTTACTGCTCTGGTAGAAGATAATCCATGCATTCCTGGGCTTCAGAGTCAGACCACAAAATGAATGAAATTTCCCACAATTCACTCTTCCTGTGGTGTTAAAGATTAATTAAGAACTGAGCATGAGGAAGGTTCACTCAGCTTACTGTGGTAATCATGTCATGACATATGTAAGTCAAATTATCAGGCTGTAGACCTTAAACTTACATAGTTGCTGTTTTTATTTAGTCACTAAGTTGTGTCAGACTCTTTGTGATTCCAAGAATTGCAGCCTGCCAGGCTCCTCTGTTCTTGGAATTTTCCAGGCAAGAATACTGGTTAGCCATTTCTTTCTCCAGAGGATCTTCTGGATATAGGGATTGAACCCATGTCTCCTGCATTGGCAGGTGGATTCTTCACCACTGAGCCACCTGGGAAGCCCGATCTTATATAGTAGTGTATGTCAGTTATATCTCAATAAAGTAGAAGAAAAAATACATTAATTAAGGACACTCTAAGGGTAGGCAAACTTTTTCTCTGAATTTGACTTTTCAGGCCAAAAGTTCACTGTTGGAACTACTTAGTTTTGCAACTTTGGTCTGCAAGCAGCCATAAACACAGCAGTTCATGAATGAACATGGTTGTATTCTAATAAGATTTACATAAGGCGGTGGACTGGATTAGACCCACAGACCATGGTTTGCCAGACCTGGCTTATGATATCATTAATATATGATATCATTAATATCTTCATAGACTTCAGGCACTGAGCTTCAGATTTTGTAGACTGGTGTGCGGGTAACTAAAACTAGTATTGTTTCCATTCAAGACTATCAACTATATTGAAAGTGATTATTTACAAATGAATTCTGGGGACACATGAGTTCACAGAGGGCAATTTGCTTTCCACATACATAAATTCCTTTAATTATATAGTATTAAAAGAAAAAAAACCCTCCATATAAAATACCATTCCATATATACTTCCTATAAAATTCCACAGATGCACTGCTATAGCTTGAATATACAAATAGTCTTTTGTTTTATAATCCTTTATCTCTTCTTATTCCGACTACAGATCAATAAAAACAGAAGAGTCTAAACAAATACCAAAGATTTTATTCAAAATTGCTAAAGAAGTAGGAAGCATATTGCACATAGATTGCAAGTTGCAGAGGGAATTGTTCTGCCTAGTTTTGCTAAATATTTATAGCTATGAGAATATCCAACATAAATCTCTTAATCCTAATCCTTAGGATTTGGAGTTCATAACTGTCTCTATATCCAGTGATTGTTGGAGTGATTTCACTCTGGAGACAGTGAAATAACAGCATCAAACCACATACTTCTATTATTGAATCTTTCCTACAGATTTCCTTATAGACTGATAGGATGTCCTTGGATGTGACAAGAACAATAAATACAGAGCCTCTCTTGATTTAGCGTCAACATCTTCACTGGGTGTGGCCAAAGATGGAAGTCAACTAGTCTGCTCCTTTTCATCATTGACTACTTCCTCTTTTACATAGCCAATTATACTTTCTGAACTCAATCCACACTGATTGAATATTCTGACCTAAGTCTGAGCTAGCCACTAGGAACACAGGATGAAAGTAAGACAGATTCTGTTTGGGGAAGGCTCAAAGTTCACTGAAGGTACCATTTCAGGAAGAGAGTGCAAATAAGGTCATCACTAAAAGCTGAAAAGAGAAGCTTAATTTTGTAGAAAGCAATACTTTTTTACATCTATTTTTGAACTGTAGGTGACTTCTACAATTAATTAGAAAATTATTTTGTACAGTAGGTAGAAGGCTTTGCTTTTCTTCATTAGTATTTTCTCTTCCATAGGTACTGGTTAAATGCATTCATTTTTAAGTCCCTTTCCTGTTACAGGATCATTATAACACCTTCACTAGAGCATAAATTCTTGAAATCTTTAATTTCACTTGTCCAGTGTCCCATGGGCAAGCGCCCATGTCCACTAAAATCCCACTGATTATCTTGCAGATTTTCCTACATACAACTTTATCTTCCATTGACATTGAGATTATGATCACTTTTCATACTCTAAACAGTTGCTAGCTAAAAGCAGTTCCTGCAGGGCAGCAAAAGCCAATTATTAAATTTTCAGGTATTTTGTGAATCTGTCGACAAACTATATACATTTATAATCAGTACTGAAGTGGAAAAAGTTTTCAGTTTGAACAGTATAATTTATATGAGAAAAAGTTTAACAGTAGATTACATATTAATGCTAATGACATTAAATTACGGAGAAATGAATTAACAGATTGGGATTCAACTCCATTTGGCAAATCAAGACTTAACTACAACCATAAATTGACTACAGATACATGAGTTTGGCAAAAATCAATGAAAGCATTCTCAGATATGAGATTTACAATAGAAAAATATTATATATTTTATTATTTATAAATTGGTGTTGCACATCTATCACATCAGTAAAATTTATAGTAAATTAATACATACACACATTTTTATTTTGAAAGTTATTTTACTTTTATTTTGTATATTGCTTTATACAAAAGCAATAACAACAAAATGTCAAAGATGCCCTCCCAGATGGTAAAAACTTCACAGTTTATCATCCAAGACTTTCCACCAAGCCTTCCTTTCCAAGCTCTCACTGTTTCTTCACATAGAACTTCAGTTTCTGTCCTCACTGTTTTAGCCACCACTCAGCAAAGCTCTTGGAGAAGGCAATGGCAAGCCACTCCAGTACTCTTGCCTAGAAAATCCCATGGACGGAAGAGCCTGGTAGTCTGCAGTCCGTGGGGTCACTACGAGTCAGACATGACTGAGCAACTTCACTTTCCCTTTTCACTTTCACACATTGGAGAAGGAAATGGCAACCCACTCCAGTGTTCTTGCCTGGAGAACAGCAGCAGCAAAGCTCTCTTACAGGTTCCCATCTTTAGCCTTTTCTCCCACCACTCTCCCAGACTGAATCAATTTGTCTTCCTCCCCACCAATTTTTACTCATCTCCAGAGAATCTATTCGAATCCTCCCTTCTCCAAAGAATTCATTCAGAACTGGTAATCAATGCTGGCTTGAATTTCCAGCCATCACTCAGTGTCTATGCCATGCTTCTAGGCATAAGGGTTGGGTTATGCAAAACACACTTATCATTCTCTGTTCTACTAATAAACTCACTTGATCTAACTCCACGGTCAGGAGCACAGCAGAGTGAACCAGGTAAGGCTCTCACTCGGAAGCTGTGCCATGCTAACCCACGTTCTTCCTGCCATGCCCCCCACCCCACCAAACTGTTGGTAATGGCCACTGGAGCTAAGAAGCCATAATTCTGCAACTTGGATGGGGTCATTTCAAACCACAGGTAAATTGTATAAACAAAGAGAGAGAGAGGCACCAACATTCAGAGAGAAACAGGGCACAGGGAGAAAGCTGTGTTTCTTATGGAATACTGCAACCTTGTTTTTCAACTTCACTTTTTGTCCTTGAATGTCAGGAAATAATGAGAGCATCCTTGCCAATAAATCAGCTTTTTACATGAGCATATTATAGTTTTTGATTACTAGCAATGAAAAGAAGCATGAACAGACCTAAAGAGCAATGTCCTTGGTTCTCTATACTTCATTGGATTCCCTTCAGAAACTAGCAGAGTAGAATTTTAATTGGTTGATTTCATGAAGGAAGAACTTCCCATCAAGTTTGGTACTGGTAGAATACTCATTCATTACTACTCGCTTCTATTATACACTTTCTGACAACTTGGGTACCAGCTGGGGCCACTATGATGGCTTAAAAAAGCTGGGAAAACCAAGTCAGGTGCACTTATAGGATGATAATAAAATGTAGCTCTGGCCTGTTCTTAGAATCAGTGAATAGAGCAATAAAACACAGAAAAGAGATTTTACTTGTGACCTTTCATTTCCCACATATAAGAGTAGTTGAGGATACTTTTAAATTCATACTTTGGGGTTAAAAGGCCAATTTGCTATATGAAAGGATATAATAAAACAATTTTATCTGTTGTCATATATGTTTCTAATCTTTTCATTCTGGGCAAAATAAATGAATCCAAATTCATAGATTAAAAATGTCTTTATATAATTTTAGGTTTGTGCTTGCTCAGTTGCTCAATTGTGTCCAACTCTTTGCAATTGCATGGACTGAAGCCCACCAGGCTCCTCTGTCCATGGGATTTTCCAAGCAAGAATACTGGAGTGGGTTGCTATTTCCTACTCCAGGGATCTTCCCGACTTAGGAATCAAACTTGTGTCTCCAGCATCTCCTACATTGGTACGGAAATTCTTTACACTGAGTCACCTGGAAGGCCCATGATTTTAGATTAGCATTAATTATTTGATTGATTCCAATCTAAAAATAAGTCAGAATTCAATAGTATGCTTCTGACTTTCTTTTCCACAGATGTGTGCTTTGACACAATATGTCTTTTTATTATACTATTAAAATGAAAATCTCTGCATTAAAATATTTGACGTCATGCATTATGCAATATTGCCCTTGTGGGCAATGGACCAACAAGACTACAAAGCATAAGTATTTTTTGTTATTCAACTTCATCCAGCCAAGAAAAAAGAGAAAAATAAATTAAAATCTATGGGGAAAAATAGCAGTACTCAGAAAATATTCAGTGGAAATTGACTCTAACTTATAACCTAAGCTTTAATGTGAATGTCTGAAATATAAAATATTTTAATTGTTAGCTCTTACGGGTCAGATTATTTTTATTCTGGATCTCCATTAAATTCAATAACAAATAAAATCACATATTTGCTATAGTCCTAACAGAAAAAAAAAGATCGATCTTCTAAATTAATAGGAATTAGAAGTGTGTGTACTTGTGTATTATAGATTGTGAAGAATGAAAATTTCAGTTACGGCTCTAAGACTGCATGTGTTTCAAAGCTGGGCTGCAATATTTTATTAAAAAAGTAACATTTGTCTTGTGGTGCTTTCTTGGTAACTCACAATATTTTCTTATTCCTGGAATGAGCTAACACAGTAAAGACTTCAACGATAAGACAAATGCCAAGTTTTTAATGAAAAACCAGCTCAGCTCAACTCTGCCAAAAGAAATGGCTAATGGTTGACTGTAAAGTTAAAAATAGAATATAAAATTAATCTTTTTATACCAACGATCAACGCAAGCTGAATAGTCAAAATTATTTCTCCTCATTAACCATTATCTTTAATGATTTATTGCATTCTTTATTGATAGTTTAAATTATTCCAGTGAGATAATTAGCAGTCCTTGCAAACACAATGAAGCTGACTAAATGATTCAGGTGAGATGAGTCAGCAATGGACCAGGTGCAGAAACTGCAAACCTTGCAGTTGGGAAAATTATGGTTTATGAATTAACAACTTGCTGTTATTTCTTTTACTTTCCCATTTTGCCCGTGGGAGTCAGCAGGCCATCTACTCAGGGGCAACAGCTAGTTTTTCTTTCTTCTGAAATTGAAACCTTCCCCCCACCCCACATACACCTCCAAGCTCTCATCTCAGACAAAAAATAACATTTATTCACACACACAAAAATTCAAATCCTAGCTCAACCACATATGAGCTACGTGAATTTAAGCAAATTATGCAAGCTCACTTCATTTTCTTCATTTATAACAGAGATTTTGTTATAAATGCACCCATTTATATGAACCCATCTCAAGGATCTTGTGAAAATCAAATGAGATAATAAATGATCCAGTGTTCCAGCACTGCCCAGTACATTATAAATATAGTATGTTATTAATATGGGCTTCCTGGATAGATCAGCAGGTAAAGAATCCACCTGCAATGCAGGAAACACAGCAGATGTGGACGTAATCCCTGGGTCCAGAAGATTCCCAGAAAAAGGAAATGGCAACCAACTCCAGTATGCTTGCCTGAAAAATCCCATGGACAAAGGAGCTTGGCAGGCTATAGACCAAAGGGGCACAAAAGTGGGACACGACTAAGCACGCATCATTAATTTGGCCCTGTCTTTTTAGTAGGAAACATTGATAGTCTGACAATGCCTGTACTAGGTACTTCACTAATAGGGGCAAAGGGTAGCCACCCTGTGGCTAACTAAAAATCCAGAGACTTCTATGGTTAACCTCATCCCTGTTCCAATACCTACACACACCTAAAATTGGTTGCACCTATTCCACACAATCCACATGACCTGTCCAGTAATCTGTGTTACTTTCCTTGGGACAATGACATTTCTAGAGGTTTTAGCTCAAGGTTCAGTTCAGTTCAGTTCAGTCGCTCAGTGGTGTCCGACTTTGCGACCCCATGAATCTCAGCACGCCAGGCCTCCCTGTCCATCATCAACTCCCGGAGTTCACTCAAAGTCATGTCCATCGAGTCGGTGATGCCATCCAGTTATCTCATCCTCTGCCGTCCCCTTCTTCTGCTGCCCCCAATCCCTCCCAGAGTCTTTTCCAATGAGTCAACCCTTCGCATGAAGTGGCCAAAGTATTGGAGTTTCAGCTTTAGCATCAGTCCTTCCAATGAACACCCAGGATTGATCTCCTTTAGGATGGACTGGTTGGATCTCCTTGCAGTCCAAGGGCCTCTCAAGAGTTCTCCAACACCACAGTTCAAAAGCATCAATTCTTCGGCGCTCAGCTTTCTTCACAGTCCAACTCTCACATCCATACATGACAAGATTAAGTTAAAATATATAGTTCATTGTTAGAAAAGAATAGACAATGAGAAGAATAGACTCTTATGAGAGAATGCTCAAATGGTTGCCAGATTTTCAGTGCAAATCCTTACCATACATGAACTTTGGAAGCTACGTTAACCTTGTTCATATTTTAGTTTTGTTTTACATTCATATGCAGTTTTATTGGGGGACAATAAACTGAATTGGTAAATTATTTGAATTTTTAAAGTTGATTGGAACACAGTTTTCTTCAGGAAAGTAAAATTTCCCTCCCTGGCTTCTTTTCTCCCTCCCTCTCTTCCTTCTTCCTGATTCAAATAGTATCTGCTTTTCTTTTCACTCCCTATTGGCATGCATGCATGCATTTTTACACTTTAAATATACATATATATTGACATTGTATACAAATTCAAATAGGGTTTGACTTTTCCTCCTTCTGATCAAGAAAAAGAGAAATTCTATAACTTCAATCATCTATAAGTTCACATTGTTCAGATATGTATCTGCCATCTAAATCTCAGTCCTGATTTCTAAACACTATGAAGTGTCAAAGTGATACAAAGCATCAAAGCATTACAAACCCAGACTCTCCTTCTCACCACCCCCGCCAAATCTGTTCAACACAATGGTCCTCATTTCTGTTGACTGTTCCTCCATTCATTCTGCTGCAGAAGTTAGAAACTTTTGAGTTCTCCTGGATCAGTCTCTTTTCTTCCCGAAGCCAGCAGGACATCAAGATTTTCACAGCTCCATCCTTCAAGCAGTTCTAGAATCTGCTCACTTCATTCATTTCCATTGTCATCACTCTATCCCAATCCATCTTTATTTCTTATCTGAATAGTTGAATAGTCTCCTAACTGGCATTCCTGTCTTTATTGCCCTCCTCTTTAATCCACCCTTGATACAATAACTACCCTTGATACAATAACTGCAGGGATCTTTGAAAAATATGTATCCCCCTCCTTAAAACTCCTGCACCATTCTCTCACCACACTAAGGAAGCCATATGCGTGCTTAAGTTAGCATTGTAGGCTTATCCCTGCAAGGTCTGGCTTCTTCTGACTATCCCATTTTCCTCACACCCAATCTCTTTCCTCATTCCTCACTCTTTATAGTTCAGCTCACTGATCTATCACAGGTTTCTTAGCCCACAAAGTTCTCACCTTAGGACCACTGCCTCTACAGTTCCACTTCACAGCCTAGCACTTTCTGTCATTTGTCTGAGTGGCTCCATCTACCACCTCAAGTCTCTGTCACCTCTCAGAGAAAACATCTCTGTTTCTGTAAACAGAAAATAAAATAAAACACCCTCCCAAACTATGTTTTATCAAATCATCTGTTTACTTCTCTAAAAATACTTTCAGCAGTTTGTAACGTATGCATTAATTTTTTATTTAGTTGTTGATAATCTATCCCTGCACTATTTCCAAGCTCCATGAGAGCAATGACTGTGGCTGTCTTTTTTTGCCATCACATCCCTGACAGCTGGCACACTGTTGAACACATACTGAGCACTCAGTGAATTATTAAGAGAATTAAAATGATTCGAAAGAGGAAACATTTACCAATTGGTCCTTCACTCTAGTTCACTCAACTCTTACCTATGAGTACAAGTTTGCAGGCATGTGTGCTAAGTCACTTCAGTTCAGTTCAGTTCAGTCGCTCAGTCTTGTCCGACTCTCCACGACCCCATGAATCACAGCACGCCATGCCTCCCTGTCCATCACCAACTCCCGGAGTTCACTCAAACTCATGTCCATCGAGTCAGTGATGCCATCCAGCCATCTCATTCTCTGTCGTCCCCTTCTCCTCCCGCCCCCAATCCCTCCCAGCATCAGAGCCTTTTCCAGTGAGTCAACTCTTCGCATGAGGTAGCCAAAGTATTGCAGTTTCAGCTTTAGCATCAGTCCTTCCAATGAACACCCAGGATCGATCTCCTCTAGAATGGACTGGTTAGATCTCCTTGCAGTCCAAGGGACTCTCAAGAGTCTTCTCCAGCACCACAGTTCAAAAGCATCAATTCTTCAGCGATCAGCTTTCTTCACAGTCCAACACTCACATCCATACATGACCATGGGAAAAACCACAGCCTTGACTAGACGGACCTTTGTTGGCAAAGTAATGTCTCTGCTTTTTAATATGCTCTCTAGGTTGGTCATAACTTTCCTTCCAAGGAGTAAGCGTCTTTTAATTTCATGGCTGCAATCAGCATCCGCAGTGATTTTGGAGCCCCCAAAAATAAAGTCTGACACTGTTTCCACTGTTTCTCCATCTATTTCCCATGAAATGATGGGACCAGATGCCATGATCTTTGTTTTCTGAATGTTGAGCTTCAAGCCAATTCAGTCGTGTTCAACTCTTTGTGACCCTATAGACTGCATTCCACCAGGCTTCTCTGTCCACGGGATTCTCCAGACAAGAACATTGGAGTGAGTTGCTATGTCCTCCACCAGGGGATTGTCCCAATCCAGGCATGTAATCCGCATTTCCTGCATTTCTATCTTCAGAAACCAAATCAATATTTTAAAGCAATTATCCTCCAAATAAAAATAAATTAAAAAAAGGAATACTCTGAAACGAGTTGATAAATATATCTTTTGTTAGGATGAGAGAGGCTACCTGTGCTGATGTTTCTTAAGAGAATGTTGGAGTCAAGGAGAATGCTTCCAAACACGAAGAAACATTTACTAGCTGTGATGTCACACTGTGGAAAGGTGGGTACACGCACATAGCTGAGAAACTCTGAACTACAGTAACGAAGTACTACTTTTTTCCACAGACTCTCCTCAAATCCCAGCCTTCTGATTTCACACACACAAACGAACAGTGTTCATTTTTATCTCTAGGAAATACACAAAAGAAAACTATATATCTAAGAAACCACCAGTATTTTCCAAAGTTGTTAGAAATAATGTGATGGGTATAGACAAGAAGAAAAAAATAAATAAATCCTTCAGTGTGGGAGGCCAGCTGTTTTAGCAATATAAACATACACTTAACGTGTAAACGAAGTTTTAAAGTATGAGATTCTATTTAATTTTCAACTCTGTTCTAACTTCTAATGTAGAATACTTTTGAAAATTGATATTTTTTTCAATCTAGAGGGGACAGTCTCTAAAATATGACATGCATTATCTTATACCAAAATCAGAAAGCCAGAAAGAACTTATCCCACGGCTAAAACCATATATTTTCTAAGGATGTAAGAATAACCACTGACAATTTTAGTATTCTCTTCACTAGATCTTCTTTGCCCATTTTAGGTTTTCCAAACTCCATGTTTTGTTCATACCATTCCACTCACATTCTCCCATATCCCCCACTAAAATTCTGTCCATCTTTCAAGATGCAACTTAAATCCGATTCTTCTACTTTATCTCCACTGATCGTCATTGCCTACTGTTATTCCAGGGTTACTATTTCTTTGCTTGAATATCTGTGCCAATTATCTTCTAAGTATTAGAGATACTGGTACCCTTAGGCAACATTAAGCTGGTGTTTTAAAATAAAATAGGATATTAGTGGGCACAGATATTCAAGTAAATAAATAAATTATAGATGGTTTTAATATTTTGCTTGTACTATCCTGGCTCTAACTCAGCTCTTAAAAAACCATGAAAAGGTTTTATTTTCTGAGCATCAGTTTTCTCATTTGTAAAATAAAGAGCAGGAGTAAAAATCTGCAAGATCTTGCCCAGTTAAAAATAATGTTACTGAATTATTAATACATTCACATATTCTTCCACTCAGTACTTACTTAGCTCTTGTTACATGCCAATCAGGTTAATAAGCTCTATAGACACAATATGTTATGACATCACCCTGGAGGCATTATTTTACAGGAAGGATGGGGGTGGAATAGGGATGTATGAAATCATGTACTATTGGATACATCCACTTAAACTTGAAGCATTTTAAAAGTTAGAGGTGTGTGATAATATTGTGGTATCTAACTGTTACTGTGAATTTCAGGAAAGATACTCAGAGCATACAGTGCTCGTGCTAAGACTGTACAGATGAAAAGCAGGTGTTCCCTTCAGACAAAGTGGAAAAGAACCTTCCAGGGAGATGGACAAATAAGGATAGAGGTACAGAGTTGAGGTAGAGTGGGATATGAGGTAAAATTATAAGAAGCTTAGAGTTTATTAGGTCAATCACTGTTGAAAATGGACAATATTATATATTGCAACCTAAAATAACCTTAACAATTTATTTTCATCTTTTACTTTGTGTATTTATATTGTGTACATGTCTTGTGTACATCATTTTATATTGTGTACATGTCTTAACTCTATAATTACTTTGAAAGCCTATGGCATGAGAGGTCTAAATCTCATATAAGAAAGTCATTTAATTAGATAGAACAGCTTCTCAATAAATATGCAATACAACATGATAATTCATTTAGACTTTTAAAAAAATGACTTATCTGAATGACATCATAGTGACTAAACAGTAAGGTTAAACAAATCTTGTTTAAAAATATAGCATCCTCATTTACTTAACTACCACATATTTTGATGATTTTTGCCTAGTAAATAAGTAATAGAAAAAGCAGTTATTTGTGTCAGCACAGCATTACACTGCCATCTATCCCAGGAAATCTGCTTTTTAATCCTTTAACTTCTAAATTGTACAATTCTGACTGCCACAGAGAATATACTTATACTATGTATGGGGCACCTGGGAATTGATAAATAATGAAAAATAGTCATTTACATAAAAGACCCAATGATAGGCTTCCAGTGGCATATCGTATCTCTAAAAGCGAGCAAAGTGTTTTATTCAAAGGGTACTTGAGTATTCACAAAATGAGGGCACATTATTTTCTGAGCCTTCTACGCTTTTATAAAATGTTGTATAATTATATAATGATAGGCTGACACATTCATGAAAAATAGGTGCAAATCACTGTGAGTGTCCAAGCAGAGCTACACTCGTCAGCAGTAAATAAGGAGCAATTCAATGAGGGGAGGTTAGGAAAATGCAAAGACACACATTAGCTATGTTTTTCAGGAAAAGAGTAAGATAATCACTTTTAAACCCAGGCTTAAAATTCAGTTCTATTTAAATAACTCCATGGTTCAATATCATTGAACTGACTGTAATTTTTTGACACAGCAGCTTAGTAACAGGTTGATTCCAGAGTCATCCTTCTATCTTACAAAAACATGGCAAAGACATTTTAAACAATGTGTGCTGAATGCCCACCACATGAAATTTGTGTCTGGGACAGCTTAAGACCCAACGATAACTAAGATATAAGCACCCGGTAGGGCAGAAAGATAATTATTAGCTATAAATGCCTTCTTAGTCTCATGTCTGTTTCTGGGGAAGACTGTCTTGACATGAAAAGATATAATAGGTATAGTAGGGAAGTAAAAGTTATAAAACATCAAATATATGAACTTGTCAATCCCCTATCTTATTCTATACTAGCTTGATTTTGCTTTCATGTACCAGTACCATACAAGCACATGTAGGCTATTGGGCAGTTTAGCACTGCAACTAGGTAAATAGCTTCTTAACTTTAGTGACTAGTCTGCTGATGTTTGCATATTTTACTGTGCTGCTTCAGCATTTAAAATTACTAGGAGAGTATAAAGCAAAGTGCCCACTAAATGCAAGAATACAAATCAGCACATGAATGTAATTTTTCATGATGTTATTTCTAATTCATTCAAATGAATTTTTATGAACTCCAAATTAAAGGAGTCTAAAGCAATGGCATTAATGTATAAAGGGAGATAATGTCTTTTAACAACAGATATTCTTTTTTCAAAACTTAAAATTATTTAAGGTTTCTATAATTTATTTGTTCATCATAGTAAAATTTTTACTTTACTGAAAATAGGAGAAACAGTGGATTATTTCTAAGCCCTATTGATCCATTTTTATTTTTCTATTTCTTCTTGCCTTTTTCATCTTTTATGTTTACTTCAATTAACTTTACTTTTAAAGAGTTTTTAACAGTATTTTGATGCTCACTAGTTTGATGCTTTTGATTATGAAAACCCAAGGCCCACTAAAAAGTACATGCATAGAACATTTTCCTAAAATTATTAAACAAAATCCTGTGGTTTTTTTTCCTACTTATTAACTGAGTTAATCTTGACATAGCATTAATCATTTATCATGATGGAATATTCTTACAAATTCATACTGAATTTGCATCATCCTCTGCATAATGCTGAATATGGCAACAGAAATAAAAGATGCTGTACAGAGATCAATCCCTAGGTTGGGAAGATCCTCTAGAGAAGGGAATGGCTACTGACTTCCAGTATTCTTGCCTGGAGATTTTCATGGACAGAGGAGCCTGGTGGGTTACAGTCCATGGGGTCGCAAAGAGTCAGACAGGACTGCGCAACTAACACTAGTACTAGTATACATGATCAGATCATGAGATAAAACTTGAAACTTTTCTAGATGTTTGCCATGATGTATTGATAGATAATAACGGGATAGATAATTATATAAAACATAAACCTACCAAATAACAAAAATTTTAAAAACACATAATACTAAATATTTACATAAAATAAATATGTGTGACATATCTAGAGGTGCCTAATCCACAAAATAACCCTGTTTAACAGATTACAAAACCAAGGCTCAGAGGGGCAAAAGAGGATGCCAATGGAGCAAATTATGGTGGAGGCCACCTCTCATACTGCATCGATGTGACTGAAAAGCCTATGAATTTTTTCTTACTTTCTATGTTATATTATTTCATCTTTAGACTGTTTTTAAAGACTTATAGAGACTGAGATGGGAAGGAAGGGTGAGTTGAAAATTCTGAAAAGAATTTGGCATTTAGCTTGTAGGACTGGGGACTTATATAATCACACATTAGTCTCTCAATTGTGTCTGACTCTGTGAACCCATGAACTGTAACTTGCCAGGCTCCTCTGTCCATGGAATTCTCCAGGCAAAAATACTGGAGTGTGTAGCCATTCCATTCTCCAGGGTATCTACCAGACTCAGGGATTGAACCCATGTCTCCTGTATTGCAGGTAGATTCTTTATCATCTGAGCTACCAGGGAAGCCAATGGAGAAAAAAGTGTACCTAAATCTACTTTGAGTAGACTAAAGCAATAATGCAGCCTCAGAGTACAATAACATAGCGTGCAATAAGGGACACATTCTAGAAAGTCTCATTTTCTAAATTTATCTCTCTAAACAATCTCTGCTCTTCATTTTAGAAGGGTATCTCCAGATTAATGGATTATGGTAGGCTGAAAGGAATCTCAAGCACAACAGGAATTAACAAACAGGACATATTTTCTATATGAATATCTGACCTATTTAATTTCCTTTGGAAAACTGAATCAGAGTGACAGACAACACATTTGGTAAAGCTTCAAACCCGCCTGTTTGGCTGAAATCATTACAGGAGCAGGTGGCTTTTATTCTGTTGGACGTTTCCCAGTTGTACAGCTGCTAAATGGGAAGTAAAGAGAGCAGCCACTCCCAGAAGGATGTGTGCCCAGGAAATCTGGCCCCTGGTAGAGCAAGTCTCATGAAATGTGAAGGTTTCTTTCTGAATAGCCAGAGACAGACCGAAATGTACCTTTTATTTCATCTTGAGAGACATACCATGCATACCATCTACATACACATATTCAGGCTTATTTAAATGTATTTTTTAATGACTTTTTAAACATTTTGATTTCATTAACAAAATGTAACCTGCAAAATAGTCACCTTAAATATTTACCTAACACAACTGCTTTGAACTGGAAATGTATGGAAACACCGCAAGCTGAGATCATGCTTTCATTCTGTGGCCTTCTCATCCATCTCACTAACATCAGACTTTTACATAAGATTAAATTAAAAATTAAGTAACTAAAAATAAATAAATAAAAATAAAAATTAAGGAAACAGGTTTTTAAAAAGAAATGGGGGGGGGGGGTTGGATATTTTGAATAGTTAACAGATCAATGATTCTTAGGTATTTAGTATTTAAAAAATTATCCTGGATAGTTGCTTAAAACTCAGTTTGCCTCATTCTGTTCCCTAAGACATATTACAAAGGTGTGTAGTTGGGCACAGTAACATTAATTTGTAATCATTTCTCCAATTTACATTTTCAGGAAGACCATAGAGAGATCATGCGTGAGAAATGTCAGCCTGAAAAGGAAACTCAAGCTGCAGTCCTAGCATAGAAATACAGTCATTTTGGGCTGATTCATGTTGATGTATGGCAGAAACCAGTACAGTATTGTAAAGCAAATATAATAAAAAATTTAAAAAATAATAATAGAGTCATTTTAAAGGAGTTCTTGATTTTTTTTACAAATATAAATTTATTTATAATTATATTTCATAATAAAATCTATTAAACAGATAAAGTTTTCAACCAAACAGCAAGGTTTCCAAGCTATTTGTATTGCAGCTTTTATTTTTATTGTCATAGTAAATGACCACCTAATATTATATTGTGAGATTGGTGTTGTTGTAGAAGGCAGAAGCAGAAAGTGCTAGAAATGAAGTTACTTATAATACAGAGTTCCATTTCCTCTGTCACCTGTTTCTTTTTTAAAAATTTTCATTGTAATATATGTTTCCTTTTTTATTTTTTAAATTTTAATTGGAGGCTAATTACTTTACAATATGGTATTGATTTTGCCATACATTGACATATGTTTCTTATTCATTTTATTATTACTCTGCTTATGACATGTAAGTATTTACAGATACCATCATTAATTAACTTCTTTATGCTTCTGTTTTCCTATTTCTACCAAGAACATGCTAGTCTTACCATTAGGGTGAAGATTAAATGAGATAATAAATGTGAAACATTTATTTACATGTCTGTGTTTAATACATGATAGCTATTGTTAATAACATTTATGATTCGTATGTTAAAAGGTCAGTGTAGCTCTGTAAGATGACAAAGTATGATTTAAGATTTTCCATGATAGGGTGTTACTGAAACCACACATTCATGTGTGTGTTCACTCAGGACATTTACAGTGTCTGCCTCTATTTCCCTTTCAGAAATTAACGAAAACAACAAATACGAGAAATTTGTGATTTTTCAGGGGTAAGCATGGGACAGCTTCTCCCTTACAGCATCCAGAAGAAACCAAAGCTTGATTTTGGATTTCTGACCTCTATAAAAGAAAGGGAATAAACTTCTGTTTTAAACCACCCAGTGTAAGCTAATTTATTATGGCAGTTTTAGAACCATAACATTAGTCCTGTGATTTCCAACCCTCTTTTTTCTACCTATAATCACTTCTTCTTTCTCCCTTCATGGTGATTTGCCACCTGTAGTGAAGCTTCCTTGATTCCTTAACTATTTTTTCTTGGTGCTCCCACAGCTTACACTTTTTTTCAAATTCTACAACAGAAAGTACTGTAATGTATGTTGTTCTGTTATTTAAAAGTCTCCATCATATAACTAACTCTTGGAAAAGGTAAGTTGGGTCTTTTTAAGTCTCATGCTGCTGCTGCTGCTGCTGCTAAGTTGCTTCAGTTGTGTGCAACCCCATAGACGGCAGCCCACCAGGCTCCTCCATCCCTGGGATTCTCCAGGCAAGAACACTGGAGTGGGTTGCCATTTCCTTCTCCAATGCATGAAAGTGAAAAGTGAAAGTGAAGTCCCTCAGTCATATCCGACTCTTAGCGACCCCATGGAATGCAGCCTACCAGGCTCCTCCGCCAATGGGATTTTCCAGGCAAGAGTACTGGAGTGGGGTGCCATTGCCTTGTAAGTCTCAAAACTCCTAGTAAAACAATAATTTCCATAAAAGTATCTATCAGAATGTATGACTCACAATACTTTTCTTCATGTCATTTAAAGAGATTTGTGGTCAAATAGTATTCTGAATTGTGACGCTCACAGAGAAACAAGAAAATGAGAAATGTACATGAAAATAATAGAATAAATCGTAAGTTGCAAAATTTAGAATGATTAAGTCAATTCTGAGTATCTTTGCTAAGCTAACAAAAAATACAGGTGGCACTAGCAGTAAAGAACCTGCCTGCCAATGCAGGATGTAAGAGATGCAGGTTTAATCTGAGTTGGGAAGATCCTCTGGAGAAGGAAATGGCAACCCACTCCTGTATTGTTGCCTGCAGAGTCCGATGGACAGAGGAGCCTGGCGGGCTACAGTCCATAGGGTCTCAGAGTTGGACCTGACTGAAGCAACTTAGCACGTACACACCTTATAATTTTAAAAGTTACTATTATTATCTGCAATAAAAATGCACACTTGTTTTGGGATATGGATATAGCTAATAAACTGGAATGTTATAGTATTATATAAGAATATAATCCAAAAAATCAGGAGAGAATTTAAAAAGCACCAGCAAAACTCCTATTCAAGTGTGTGTGTGTATGCGTGTGTGTGTACTCAGTTGCTCAGTAGTGTCTGACTCTTTGTGACTCCCTGGACTGAAGCCCACCAGGGTCCCCCATTCATGGGATTTTCCAGGCAAGAATACTGGAGTAGGTTGCCATTTCCTCCTCCACAGGATCTTCCCAATCCAACTATCAAACCTGTATCTCTTGTGTCTCTTGCATTGGCAGATGGATTCTTTACCACTGTGCCACCTGGGAAGCCCCCTGTTCAAATACTATACCCATTCCATGCTAGATCAAGCTGGCATCTCTTCAGAGACCCTAGAAGGGCCAAGAAGGCTGCTGTGAGTTTTTCACATCCTCTCCATAAGTAAGAAAATCACATAATAATGATAGTTTTAGTGGGTTACTAACATTTTTCAAGGTAAGATTAAAAAAAAAAATTCAGCTAGCAACAGCATTTGTTAGCTCAGTTTGTATATTTATTCATCCTTTCTTTTATCTTTTCTATTGCCCCCAAAACACATTAGGCAGAAAAGAAAGTCATTTACTTAATAAAAAATATTAGAACTAAAAAATGTTTCAAACATGTTAAATGAGAAAATTATAAATATATTAACAATAAAGGCAATTAGTGTATTTTCCATGATTATTCATTGAAATTTACCGAGGTTCCAGGAAAGAAAACATTGCATTGAATACCTATTATCTCACAATAAAAAATAATGCTAGTAAATTCATGTGATAATCTACCTGTTGTTGGTACTATTTTCTGAGAATTAGAATGCTATGGTAGTCTCAAAAATAGAAGAAAATATCATGGCATTCATGGCATTCTTTAGTTTGTTAAATAACAAATTTACTAATTTTTCAGCATATCAAATCCATAAACTAGAAAGGCTCAAATCAATGAGGTCTTTGAGGATTGGTCAAATAAGCATTCTATTCTGTCATTAAATGGTCCTGGTGTATAATTAATGACTTGGACAATGCAATAGGGAGCTTGATGCATTTATTATGTATGTTTTATTGAAGTTCTTAGAAGTCTTAAAACTATACCCCAAAGCATTTTCCACTGGGCACATAACCTGGAAAGTAAAGGGCATCTCTAAGCAGAGTATTCCCTCTTCATGGTGTATTATGTTATCATTTCCTTTCTAACCATCTTTCTATGTTTTGCTTTCTTTCTTTTTTTTAATCAATGGATTGATTCAATGTGAATATACAGTAATAAAAAAAACAGTAAAATAATTCTGGCAAATCTTATAACTTTCAAAAAATATTCCAATCAAAAAAATGCAGTTACCCTGCACTAAAAATATTGGGAAACTTTGATTTTGCCAAGTATGTAATGAATTTGTCCTTTAGCACTGAATGTCCTTCACATCATTTTAATTGCACCTAATTATTGCTATTTTTTCTTCTTCTGCAAAGTTCAAATGATAAATCCAACGTCCACTTACAGAAAGAAGAGATGTCGGAGAAACAAATCCCAGACTTTCCAGATGTTTGGAATTATCTAACACTCAACATGCACATAATGAACTCATTGTTTGCTCACCTCTTGACCAAAACTGCCCATCCTCAGTACTCTATATCTTGACAGATGACATCAAAGTGTAACTTTTACCCCAAAAAGAACCTAGTAATCATTGCTATATGTTCTCCTAGTAATCATTGCTATATGTTCTCTTACTTTCCAAGTATGTCTCAAAGTCCTGCTTGTCTTCTTCTTTAAAAAAACACATTAGGATCTACCTCCTTGTCTCAATCACTCTTGCCATCTCTCTTGTCATTTCCTTGTTATATTCTGGCTGGGCTATTTCAGAGGACACAATGATTTACAATCTCCAGTGTTGGCCAGTCTCTGCTCCACTTAGCTACCAGATTTGTCTTTCTACGATACAGACATGATTATGTCACCACTGATGGTTAGAGAATAATATTCACACACACACTCCTTAGAATACAATTCATTCAATATGACTCTAATCTACTTGCCCAGTCTTAACTCCAGTCTTAACACCTCTCCCTTTGTTTTAGGAATTTTCAAAACCATCACTTTGCTTTGCCACCCCTCTCAGACAAATTTGAGCATTTGCTCTTCTGTTCTCCTATACAACTCTTTATTTCTCTAGTTCAGCGCTTAAAAACATCTGATACTAATTACAGTAATGGCAAACATATGCCCTGAATACCCTGGATGGCCTTCATATTAAATATTCTCCACTGTTTTCAGCCCATGGGTGGGGTCATCAGTCCTGATTTTTATTTAGAAAATATGGTCACCAAACTTTGGGGCTTGTCACACCAGATTGGCAGCTCCCTGAAGGCAGGGGTGGGGTCTCAATAATCACGAACACTTGAGGCATCATTGCTTAATTAAACCAAATTGGAAAAGGAATTCTCTATTTATACACGCTGACTATAAACAGAGCCATATGTAACAGATTACTTGTGATCTCAACACTGTCTGGAAATCTGTTTTCTTTTAACACAATTCATTGTTCCTCTACAAAACAATGTAAGCGAGTTTTCCCATTTTATCTTCAAACGTGAATGTGAAAAAACGATCTTGTATCATGAACTGCACCCTATGAAAATCATACAGACATGATTATCTACCCCCTTTACTGATAAGTCATCTGGGCCCATTATCCCCATTCTCTCATGACGATAGATGATCTGTGAGTCTAGATCAGAACAACTTCTCCACTTGTGCCTGGCCCCAACTCCTTTGGCCTACTCAAGGACGTTTGTTCAGCAATTTTCCTCTCTCTTTCCTGCATCATCAAGTGTCCCTTTTACTAGATGATTTCCGTAACACAGATACTTTCTTATTTATCCCACCTTAAAACCAAACAAAACACCCCCTCGCTACTGTCCCCACTTTCCTCTCCTGATATTCTCCATTTCTCTCCTCTCTGTACTGAAGATCTATGGTGTAACCTCCTTCAGTTCAGTTTAGTCTCTCAGTCGTGTCCGACTCTTTGCGACCCCATGAATCACAGCACGCCAGGCCTCCCTGTCCATCACCAACTCCCGGACCTCCTTACTTACTCTAATTTCTCTTCTCCCATTCTTTCTTCACCCTCTTGCAATAAAGGCTTCAGCCCCACTATTACTCAGATTACTCTTATAATGTTGCCAAATCTAATAGTCAGTTCTGTGGCTCATCTTTTACCTTTCAGTAACCCAGCTAAACAGTCTCTCCAACTTTAAATATTTATTTCACTTGAACAATGGCATAAGATACTCATTCAGCTTTCTGCCTACTATCTAACAGCTTTTTCCTCAGTCTTCTTTGCTAGGTTTTCTTCATCTCTCAACCTTTAAAAATAAAGTAACCCAAAGCCTAATCTTGGGGTTTCTTCCACCTCCATAGGCTCCATGTATAGTGCTAACAAATCTCATGACTTTAATTACTACGTGTATAAGTGAAGTGAAGTCACTCAGTCATGTCTGACTCTTTGCGACCCCATAGACTGTAGCCTACCAGGCTCCTCTGTCCATGGGATTTTCCAGTTAATAGTACTTGAGTGGATTGCCATTTTCCTTCTCCAGGGGATCTTCCCAACCCAGGGCTTGAACCCAGGTCTCCCTCATTGTAGACAGACGCTTTACCGTCTGAACCACCAGGGAAGCCATGTATAGTAGTATCCAAATTCATATGTCCAAGCCAGACCTCTGCTTTGGACTCATTCCTCCAACTGCCTACTTGACACCTCCATTTTTAGATGTCAAATAGACACATCAAATTTGAGTTGCTCATAAAGTTTTCACTTCTTACAGTCTTTCCCTCCCATTAAATGTCAATTCCCTTCCTCCAATTAAGCTGGTGACAGTTTATCTTCCCTTGGCTCTTGCCCTTTCCTCCTAATCTCACATCAAGTGATCTAATCCTGATGGTTTCAATTTTGAAACATACCAGACTCTAGTCACCTTCTAGCACCTCCACTGGCTCCACCTGATTAGCTCTCACCTGGATCATAGATCTCCCCATTTCAGCCCAGATTTGCTTCAGGTGTTTTCAAAGCCATCACTTCCAAATTTTGCTGATTTGCAAAATTCTCAACTAAATGTCAGGAGTGATATTTTTAAAAACAAAAAAACAGATTATGTCTCTTCTTTCTTCAAAATTTTTCAGTAGACTCATTTATCATAAAAACCAAAGTCCTAAAGGCACTGTATGACCTGGCCTCTGCTCACTTCTCTTGCTTTGTCGCATCCTGCTCACCTGCCCTTACCCTTGCTCACGCTCCATTTATATTAACCTCCTGGCATTTCCTAACTTGGACCCTCTTTCTAGAACATTTTCTACCCCACCCCTCATTTCCACAAGTTAGTTTTCATTTGTTTGTTTATTTTTGTTTTCAATTTCTCTTAGGGCATCACTCAAGATTCAGCTTCTCAGGTAGACCTTTCCTGGTCACTTTATCTAAAATTTCAGCCTCTCAGCTGTCCCACCATACACACTTTTTTGTACAGTTAATGCTTGTTCTTTTTGTTCTGCAACCTGATTATCTGAATCACATGTTTTATTCACCTTGTGTTAGCCCGTGTCCACTTGCAGAAAGAAAGCTCCCTTTAGTTTCTTTTGTTCTCTTCTGAGTTCCCAGTGCCTAGAAAATTGTTGGGCTTAAAAGCTGTGTTCCACAATTTTTTTTAAATGAATGAATAAAGTTCCAAGAAGCCATGGCACTGACTCATCACCCCAAACCAAAAGGCGTTAGTTATGGTGGGATAGGAACATACTTCACCAGTGTCCCAGGGCAGAGGATAATGTGAAGTATAAAGCAAGAAGTGTAGGGCCGGGCCAGGATTGAATCCCTAGGAAATGGGTTAGGAAAACATTTCTGGGATGAAATCCAGGCAGGATGAGACTTTAAAACTCTTTTCAAAGACTTTCAGATCTTTTACTCAGAGAACCCCTGATTTGGCTGCTCAAAGACTGCTAAGGGCTTAGGTATTTCAGGAACAAACACTTTTGGTTTGAGATTCCATTCTCACCAGATACTGGGAGGAGAAAAACTGGGATATTAAGTCATGAAATTGCAGTGCTCAAACTAGTGTTCTTCTCTACAGTCTGGTTTAGGAAATCTTGGGAAAAGTGGGGTCTCTGGAGTCTTCGCTTTTAGCAAACATCCTTGCATAAATCAAATGTGTCTTTGTAACACGTGTCATAACCACAATATAAGCTATGCTGTTTTAAAACTCAGCAGTTCTGTTCCTTCTGTATTTGAATTTGCCCACTCTTAGTTTTCCAATGAGCAGTTTCCAGGCTGATTCCTACCTGTGCCACAATGCATAAATTTACACATATACTGACTGCTATTTTATATATACAGAGACATTTATATGAAATATATATTTATACAAATAAATGCCAGATCTAAAATTACTTTAATTCATATTGCTAAACTGTCTCAGTAAAGGCTTTTATTAATTGGTACCCACACCACTGTACTCTAGCAAGGCATGAGAGGTCCTCTGGGATGATTTCAGATAAGCATGCAAGCAGTCTGTGGTCATTTATTTCCTGTGGAGACAGGAATGAATGGGCAGCAGGAGTTAGGAAAAAGTGGTGCTTAACTATTTTTATTTCTACTCTGAGTTATGACAAACTATGCATTACTGAATACTTTACTATACTGTATGTAATACAGTCATCTTTGAGTCAGCCCGTACCAGAACCAATGCAGACCAAGAAAATGAGCTCTAGTTTTTTCTAATACACTTTTAATGAAATATTAAGACTAATAATTAGAATAAATATTTTAGAAATGGAAGCCTTATATTAAGCATGGGTACAGTAATGAGATCAAAGCAGTCAATCCTAAAGGAAATCAACAATGAATATTCATTGGAACTACTGATGCTGAAGTTGAAGCTGTAATACTTTGGTCACCTGATGCAAAAAGGTAACTCACTGGAAAAGATTCTGATGCTGGATCTTGTGAGATTGAAGGCAAAAGCAGAAGTGGGTGACAGAGGATGAGACGGTTGGATGGTATCACCGACTCAATGAACATGAGTTTGAGCAAACACCTGGACATAGGGAAGGAGAGAGAAGCCTGGCGTGCTGTCAGTTCATGGAGCTGCAAAGAATCGGACATGATGGTGACTGAACAACAACAATTCAAACATTAGTTTCACTAAAAACTTGAATATATAGAAACAGATCTCACAGACATGTATTAATTCATTTATCTGTCATGTCTGAAGAACTTTGAAGATGGCTGCATTCAGTGTTAAATCAAAACCTGTTTTGGTACACGAGTAGGTACTCATACCTTACATCATCAAGTATTACCTTTTTACCAAAACATGCAAATTAGTTACTACGTGCAATTTACTGATCACTTAGAAGGTTAAGGAAGTGAAGGTTAGTACATATAAACTTAACTATAAGGAGTAGTTTATGGTTAATATGTATTTTTATTCTGCTATTGTAAATATGAACATCTCTAGATTTCAACTTAAAATTCATATTGAAAAACTATATGATCTGAATTGGTGTATATGGGTAGGGTAGGGGGTACATATTATTTACTATGGTCCTTTCCTTGGCCTGATAATTGGAAATATTGGCTAGAGACAAACTGTAGTTGGGTTCTACTCTATAACTTCGTCAGAATCAACTGAGTTGCCAGAACATTTTTTAAGCTATTTGAAACTATGAACAACAAAGAGTCATTTGCTTACCCATGGTCCAGTCCTTCTCCAGTGAAAATTACTAGTCATGAATCTGGTGAACATTTACAGGAATCTGCAAATGAAACAGCTAAATCCTTGACGACAGGGAGCCTCATAAAGGCGGCTCATTTATTCTCTCAGGGCATTCATCTCTGCCACGGGGATCGATAGAAAAACTCATCTGATATATCCTTAAATGCCACAGTGCAAATGTTCTCTTTGCAATTTTGCAGAGAAAAAGTCCCACTTACACTTTAAGGGAATGACATCAAATTCACTAAACACACACACACACATTCTTCTCCTGTGTTTCTATTAGCCTTAAAGCCTAAGCCTGTAGAATGAAAATAAAGCTTTTTCTTTCATGAAAAACAGTAAGACCTTGGAAGTTACATAATTGACTACTAAAGAAGAGTTTATGATTTGGCCACAGGAATATTAAGTGTTTCAGAGGGTCAGACAGAAGATATGAATTAGCAACTTATTGCAGTATAGCTGCTCTGTAATCTTTAATGGTTTATTCCACAAAAGTGATTTTAATCTCGGTAAAAGACTTAAAAATTTATATATACTCAAGATGCCAGCACAAACAATTCTTCTAAAGCACATCTAAAAGACAGAAAAGGATAAATCAATGTAGTCTAAATAGAAGTTAAAACTCTGACGGCAATTGGGAAAACAAACAAAAATAAATTTATGATAATAGAATTTTTTTAGCCCAGAACCTGATAGGATATTCTAAACTATGACAGAAGAGATTTGAGTCCTTCTATAAGTGCCCTCCTTTATAAATGCCATGACTGCTAACCAGCAATTTGCTGTTTAATTAATATAGCAGGTCTGTCAATTCTAAAATCTTAACCGAAAAAAATGCCTTTTGGCAAGAATACAGATTCTATTATGGTTGGTAAATTAGAAGACTAGGGTTTCTATAAAGGGGCACGTGCTTTCCTTTCTGGAGAAGGCAATGGCAAGCCACTCCAGTACTCTTGCCTAGAAAATCCCATGGATGGAGGAGCCTGGTAGGCTGCAGTCTGTGGGGTCGCTAAGCGTCGGACACGACTGAGCGACTTCACTTTCAATTTTCACTTTCACACATTGGAGAAGGAAATGGCAATCCACTCCAGTGTTCTTGCCTGGAGAATCCCAGGGACGGGGGAGCCTGGTGGGCTTCCATCTATGGGGTCACACACAGTCGGACACGACTGAAGTGACTTAGCAGCAGCAGCAGCTTTCCTTTCAACTTAGAGAAACTTAACAAGGATAGTAAATCTTTTTATTATTTATTTCACTGAAAAAGCAAAATTAGAATCACCACATACATAACATTATGGAACAAACATAGTCAACACACTCACACATACCCTCTTATGGAATAAACATACATGCTCAACACACAGAGGTATACTAAGGAGAAGTCAGTTACTGCCTAACAGATCTATTTATTGCATCATAAGGGCTGGAATGGTTCTCAAGGATAAAACACCTGAACGCAGTTCAGGGCAGGTTTGGGGTTTTTTCTCATCCTCTTCTCTCCACAATTCAATCCCTATGACACATTCCTAAATTCATACTTCATTGACATATCTGTTAAAGGAAAATAATTTGGGGAAAAGGGCATAACTTTCCAGCATAATCAAAACTAAAGATTTACACTACTAAAAATTTCAGCTAATCTGCTAGCAACATGTAATGTGGCCAAATGTAACTCTATAATCTTGTCAGTGACTAGGTACATATTAATAAAATAGTCTTTTTTTAAAAAAAAATCAAACCTGTAGAAGAACATGATCATTTTTGCAATTTTTCTGTGCAAAGACTCTATTTTTAATAATAAGTACAGTCTTAAAGATTAGGAATCATGTCAAAAAGAAGCATGAGCATCGCTTTTACAAAAATCTGCTTTTCTTAAACTGTGAACATGGTTTGGTTCAGGCGATGGCCTAGGAGGCAACAGGCCAGCAGGAGGCCAGTAGGATTAGCTCTAATTACCTCATGTTCACCTTAATTAACTCCTGATACAAAAAGTAAACGCTGCAGGAAGGATAAAGGGACCCTAGGCCAGTAAGCAAGATATCTAAACTCTCATTGTTTGCACATGATAATCTATCTTTTGAATTTGCCTTAATTCCTCCAAAAGATCAATTGATGGACACAGGTTACACTGTGATTAGCTGTGCTACAGAGATCGAATGCTCTTTTTTATATTTGTTCTTGGCATGGAAACCACATTTTCAACAAAGTGATACATCAGTGAATTGTCATAGTACTTTTGTTGTATTTGTTTTTATCAGGCCATAATAAACAGTGATTCATGGGGTTGCAAAGAGTCGGACACAACTCAGCGACTGAACTGAACTGAACTGAACTGAAGCTCTTGCAGAAGTCCCAGGACAAACTATTCTGTGGTTGATGTAGTCATTATTTTAGAAAACACTAGACCAACCCATTAGTCACTTTTTCTTTAATACACCCAAAGTCCAATTTTCCAAATATCCCTGTACCACATCTTCCTTGAGAGCAGGAGGCAACGTGGACCCTGCCTGTTCTCTTACACTTAAGAGTGGTAAATACTACAAATAAGAACTTCTAGGGGCTCCCTGGGTGGTGCAACAATAAGAATCCACCCGCCAATGAAGGAGAGGCAGGAGATGCAGGTTCGATCCCTGCACTCGGAAGATCCCTGGAGAAGGAAATCCTGGGAGATCCCATGGTGGAGGAGCCTGGCAGGCTACAGTCCGTGGGGTTGTGAAAAGTTGAATATGAGTGAGCTTGTGCGGACACACACACACACAAATACCTACAAATATAAAAGCAGTATAGCTATTTAAATCAATAAAGGCTTTTCTTCTATCCTTCCTCATAAAAATCCTCATTACTGAGTACTTATCACATTGCAACTAAACTTTAAATAAAGTTCAAGAATTGCTAACTTTAAAATGTAAACTTTGAGAAATCCAAGCACTGTGCGTTTTCATCAGGGATCCTAGGAGACTGAAAAGCAGCAGAAATAATCCAAAGAACAAAAATATTTACAAATAGTGACTTGAATTTAGAAATGAAAAAGTATGAAGGGAGGACAAGAAGTGACATTTGAAGACTAGAACTTAAATAAAAAAATGTGTAAAAACAAACACAGTCAGAGTTTAACTTATATGTAAATATAATTCTAAAATCCTAGAAAATAAGATAAGACCTCGCATCAGATTATTTATTACTATTCATAACTGTTATCCAGTGAGCAATCAAACATGTAAAAATGATATAAGGTCATGGTGATAAAAAATTTAAAACTATTGCCTCAAATCTCTCCTATAGGAATCAAGAAAAATAATTGCTTTATTAATTTCTGACTCAATCATTTTAACCTTAATTTTTGCTTGAAAGATAAAAATTGCTACATACAATAGTAAGTACGGTGATTGTTGTTTGGTCTCTAAGTCACACCCAACTCTTTGCGACCCCACGGAGAGTAGCCTGCCAGATTCTTCTGTCCATGGAATTCTCCAGGCAACAGTACCACAGTGGGTCGCCATTTCTTTCTCCAGATGATCTTCCCAATCCAGGGGTCTAACCCATGTCTCCTGCATTGGTAGGTGGTTTCTTTACCACTGAGCCACCTGGTAAGTCTCAACAAGTATCAGTTCAGTCGCGTCCGACTCTTTGCAACCCCATGAATCACAGCACGCCAGGCCTCCCTGTCCATCACCAACTCCCGGAGTTCACTCAAACTCATGTCCATCGAGTCGGTGATGCCATCCAGCCATCTCATTCTCTGTAGTCCCCTTCTCCTCCCGCCCCCAATCCCTCCCAGCATCAGAGTCCTTTCCAGTGAGTCAACTCGTCGCATGAGGTGGCCAAAGTACTGGAGTTTCAGCTTTAGCATCAGTCCTTCCAATGAATAGCCAGGACTGATCTCCTTTAGAATGGACTGGATGGATCTCCGTGCAGTCCAAGGGACTCTCAAGAGTCTTCTCCAACACCACAGTTCAAAAGCATCAATTCTTTGGTGATCAGCTTTCTTCACAGTCCAACTCTCATATCCATGCATGACCACTGAAAAAACCAAAGCCTTGATTAGACAGACCTTTGTTGGCAAAGTAATGTCTCTGCTTTTTAATATGCTATCTAGGCTGGTCATAACTTTCCTTCCAAGGATTAAGCATCTTTTAATTTCATGGCTGCATCCACAGCAATTTTGGATCCTCAAAAAATAAAGTCTGACACTGTTTCCACTGTTTCCCCATCTATTTGTCATTAAGTGATGGAACCAGATGCCATGATCTTAGTTTTCTGAATGTTGAGCTTTAAGCCAACTTTTTCACTCTCCTCTTTCACTTTCATCAAGAGGCTTTTTGGTTCCTCTTCACTTTCTGCCATAAGGGTGCTGTCATCTGCATATCTGCTGCTGCTGCTGCGTTGCTTATCTTAGGTTATTGATATTTCTCCCTGCAATCTTGATTCTAGCCTGTGCTTCTTCCAGCCCGGCGTTTCTCATGATGTACGCTGAATATAAGTTAAATAAGCAGGGTGACAATATACAGCCTTGATGTACTCCTTTTCCTATTTGGAACCAGTCTGTTGTTCCATGTTTGGTTCTAACTGTTGCTTCCTGACCTGCATACAGGTTTCTCAAGAGGCAGGTCAGGTGGTCTGGGATTCCCATCTCTTTCAGAATGTTCCACAGTTTATTGTGATCCACACAGTCAAAGGCTTTGGCATAGTCAATGAAGCAGAAATAGATGTTTTTCTGGAACTCTCTTACTTTTTCCATGATCCAATGGATGTCGGCAATTTGATCTCTGGTTCTTCTGCCTTTTCTAAAACCAGCTTGTACATCTGGAAGTTCACAGTTCACGTATTGCTGAAGTCTGGCTTGGAGAATTTTGAGCATGACTTTACTAGCCTGTGAGATGAGTGCAACTGTGCGGTAGTTTGAGCATTCTTTGGCATTGCCTTTCTTTGGGATTGGAAGGAAAACTGACCTTTTCCAGTCCTATGGCCAATGCTGAGTTTTCCAAATTTGCTGGCATATTGAGTGCAGCACTTTCACAGCATCATTTTTCAGGATTTAAAATAGCTCAACTGGAATTCCATCACCTCCACTAGCTTTGTTTGTAGTGATGTTTTCTAAGGCCCACTTGACTTAACTTTCCAAGATCTCTGGCTCTAGGAGAGTGATCACACCATTGTGATTATCTTGGTCATGAAGATCTTTTTTGTGCATTTCTTCTGTGTATTCTGTATGGAGGCCTCTAATTTTTGCCATTCAGCAAACATTTTCATGAAAATCCCGATAGTAAATATTTCCAGAGTTGGGTAGGGCTGGATTTCACCCAAGCGGACTTGTTTCTGACCTCTTTACCATTAAATTGTATTTCTTGCATTCCAAGGACATTTGAGTTCTTTTCTTCCTTTCCCCTTAAACTCCTAAAATCTCCAATCCTTTACTAGATTTGGAAATTTTGGTATTTGGCAGAAGCTTATACTTTTTATAACTAATATTTATCCTAAGCTGTAAGTCTGACTTCCATAGATTTTCCCATCATTGCCTATTTTTTCCTGCAATGTTAACTTATATTTAGAACAGAACACTGCCACACACTCACTTTGAAAGTGTAACACTTATTTAAGACTTCATTATAATGATAATATGAAGTCATGGAAAATATTAAGGTAATCTGATTTTTTTTTGGTTACGTAAATCCAACTGTTATATTGAAATAAACTTAAATACAAAAAGCTTTATGATATTATTTTATTTCTGAGAAAAAGTACCCTTTCTACCTTCTCTAGTGGTTAAAATGGAAAGTTTTAAATCAAAATCAGTAAATATCACTGTAACATTTATGTACTATCATATATACTTATTCATTTATTTTTTCTTTGAAATATAAATTCTTATTTATCATTTACTGGGAACTCTCAGCCCTGACCTAGCAGTATATGATAAAAGAAGTATCTGATGAGTCAAAAATAATTGGGAATGCAAAGATGTATTAAGTTCTTCCTTTCAAGAAACTTTTAGTCTGGTAAGACAGATGAGTAAACAAAAATAATTTTGTGAATCTTGCTCTCAGAGAAGTATATGCAAATATTTAGATATGAATTGAACAAGCACAAGACCTGGGAGAAACAGTAGCACTTGGGGAAGGTCTGAGAAAATTTTAGGGTAGAAATAATACTGGTACTAAAGTTTTACTCTTCATACATGGAAATCTGTCCTTGAAAATCAGTTCCAAAATGTGATGTCATTTTTGTCATGCTATTATTTGAATAAAATTAATTCCCATTGACTGAAATAATTCTCATCTTATTCTTTCGGATTTTTTAAAATGCTAGTAACACACATCAAGTAATCATAGCAAGAAGAGAGAAGGAGTATTCTACTTTCATTTTGCCAAATTTCCCATAATTGATTCCAGGTAAGTTCCCCTTCCTTCATTAAATTCTAAGAACACCCATATGTCCTTGTAAAATGTTGCATTAATCATTTGTAGTTTCTCTTCTTTCATATTTCATTTGAACATATGCAAAGAATGACATGCTTGAACTGCAGAATACATTTTTTCATATTAGAAGCAAGCACTGGAATTCCATGTTTATGCTGTGCCATATTGCTGACCTTTATGATCCCTTGTTATTTATGTGTTTATTTCTAGACTGATTAGTAAGTTTAATTATGACATCTGTAGGCTCTTAAAATGTCAAAGTTTGTTGTCCAACAACTGAGAAGAAATACTGTAAGTGACACACAGAATAAGAAATATAATCATGAAATTATCTGTTTTATATAAACACAACTATAAGTCAGTTTTGTTTCCTTACATCTTATACATACACACACACTTAATGTTTATACAGAGGGACTATGTACATAAACTTACACATGAGATATTATATTTCATAAGGCTTTACTCTCTTTTAATGATTTCCCCATGCCTGATGTTTATTTTAAAACCAAGGCCCCATGAGTAATGATATTTTATACAAAATTGTCACATAAAATCCTTGTAGTCTCAATATACTGAGGAGTTATTATCCCCCAATTCCTTCAGAGTTTTCCAAGGACTGTGGTCCTTGGATACCTTTAACCGCATGCACCCCTTTGCTAGTGTGGTTTTATTACAGAGAATGCCAAGTGAAAGCCAACCATTTGTAAGCACAAAGCCAAACTGGAACACTGATCTAGTCTAGGCAATCCAGGCCTAAGGACCAAGTGCCAGTTGTAAAACTTGGTTTCCTTAGTCAGATTCAAACTCCACTATTCTCACGTGGGTTTGTTACTCCATTGCAATGTTTGGTCTGTCCTTGCTTACTAATTCCACAGACTCTGTCTCTTTTAGAGCTTTCTTTCCAATATCTCAATGCTCTCAGAAGGATGCCAATCCACCAAGTTTCCTAGTGCAAACCCCTCTTATAGGTCTGATAGGTTGAACTCTGCTTCTCCCTGTTTAAAGAGACAGGATAGTCTTAGAAATAAATTACAGGGCAAAATCTAATTCAAGAAGCATTGGAAAAAAATCCTTAGTTCTATCCAGCATATATGAAAACAATATAAAATATGCTATCCTTATGTGAAGAGGAGACTTGGGTTTGTGAAAAAGTCTGTAACACTGAATGAATAATAGGTGCTGAATTCTAGAAACATAAACAAAGTCATTTTGTATTTAAGGATAGGAATTCCCTTCCCACCGTTCTGCAGTAGCACATGACCGGGATAAATGACGTGAAGTATAAACTTGTAATCCAGCTGCCAAGAGCTGGACTTTCAGGAAATAGTTGGGACCGATGAAGAAGCAGCCTAACTGAAGGCACACAATTTCCGGATGTAGTTAATTCCTTGTACAATGTTTTGTATCCCTTGCATCTGGGACTTATGTCAGGAAACAACCAAGAACCCAAAGAACAGTCTGAAAAACTCACAATTCTGTATTTTTATTATTATAAGGAATCCTTTTAGAGAAGGTAGGAAAGATCATAAAAACTGTCCATGTAAATTAAAACTCACTTCAAACAGAGTAAGACACAGAAATTAACAATAGAAATTTTGTAATGAGAAAAAGGTTGAATTGTAATTAGACATTTATTTACCACTTACTAGGTCGTAGTTCCGGAGAAGGCAATGGCACCCCACTCCAGTACTCCTGCCTGGAAAATCCCATGGATGGAGGAGCCTGGTAGGCTGTAGTCCATGGGGTCGCGAAGAGTCAGACACGACTGAGCAACTTCACTTTCATTTTTCACTTTCACGCATTGGAGAAGGAAATGGCAACCCACTCCAGTGTTCTTGCCTGGAGAATCCCAGGGACGGGGAAGCCTGGTGGGCTGCCATCTATGGGTTCGCACAGAGTCGGACACGACTGAAGCGACTTAGCAGCAGCAGCAGGTAGCAGTTCAGTTCAGTTCAGTCTCTCAGTCATGTCCGCCTCTCCGCGACCCCATGGATCACAGCACACCAGGCCTCCCTGTCCATCACCAACTCCCGGAGTTCACTCAAACTCATGTCCATCGAGTCGGTGATGCCATCCAGCCATCTCATTCTCTGTCGTCCCCTTCTCCTCCTGCCCCCAATCCCTCCCAGCATCAGAGTCTTTTCCAGTGAGTCAACTCTTCACATGAGGTGGCCCAAGTATTGGAGTTTCAGCTTCAGCTTACTAGGTATAGAATATTGCAAATTCACCCAACTGGACTCTATCTCATTTACCTCATCTTTCAAATGGAAATAGAGGGTTACTATGAGAATTAAATACATCAGCATTTAACTCTCTCTTAAATGCATAACAACCTATCTACTAGCCAGGATAAAAGCACTCTTGAACCAAATCACAAAACGAGCACAGTTTATTAGGGAACCTTAGAAGAAAAGCTGATCATACCCTTTCTCACTTAAATCAGATATACACATTAAAACTTCTAAAAGTAATGTGATACATTTAGAAGAACAAAATGCACTGGTTAATTTTTAATATTTAAAGTGAGTTTACTGGCTTTTTAGAGCTATGCTCACTGATGTCTAGTTTACTTCACAAATCCCCCAAAATGACTCTAGAAGAATTCAGAGTGGATTTCACATGATCACAATGCCTGCAGAAAATCATAGGAAGTAAGTGTGATTCAGAAAAATCAACTACCAGTGATTAAACAAGATGCCCTTAAAGATATTGAAAGTTGTTCAGTCGTGAGTGACTTTTTGCAACTCCATGGATGGAATTCTCCAGTCCAGAATACTGGAGTGCGTAGCCTTTCCCTCCTCCAGGAGATCTTCCCAACCCAGGGATCAAACACAGGTTTCCCACATTGCTGGCGGATTCTTTACCAGCTGAGCAACAAGGGAAGACCAAGAATATGGGAATTATCAGGGAAGCCCATACACATGTGATATTGAAACACTTTAATAAACCTGACTGATTACCATTTATCAACAGTCCGATGATTTGTGTCATCCATACATTTTCCTTTGAGTTAAGTCTATCATTTGTAAGGCCTGAATTTTTCAGCATGTAGTGATACATCCTGGGCCAGAAAAAAGGAATCCTTTCAACAAAACCAAGCTATTACTATATGCTTAGGGTAATTACGGAGAAGGAAATGGCAACCCACTCCAGTATTCTAGCCTGGAGAATCCCATGGACAGAGGAGCCTGGTGGGCTACAGTCCACTGGGTCGCAAGGAGTTGCACACGACTGAGCAACTTCACTTTCACTTTAGGGTAATTACAAAATGACAGTTTTAAGAAGTAGAATTTTAAAATCAGTCTTAATGCCCTGGTTCCTAATCCCATGCTTCTCTCCACCTGCTTATCCATTCTCCTTGTCTTGTTTCTCCACACACTCCCCTCTCCACCTCTCTTTTCCCACCTGATACCCACACAATAAAGTATCTTTTAACCCAGAAAAGCCCAATCCTGTGCACTGCAGTGCTTGCAACCTATACACCAGTGCCAGGTGGGCTGGATCTCAGTTTTAGCACAATGATGCCTCATTTCAGTTTAGTCGCTCAGTCATGTCCAACTCTTTGTGATGCCATGGCTGCAGCACACCAGCCTTCCCTGGCCATCACCAACTCCCGGAGATTACTCAAACTCATGTCCATTCATTTGGTGATGCGATCCAACCATCTCATCCTCTATTGTCCCCTTCTCCTCCTGCCCTCAATCTTTCCCAGCATCAGGGTCCTTTACAGTGAGTCAGTTCTTCGCATCAGGTGGCCAAAGTATTGGAGTTTCAGCTTCAGCATCAGTCCTTCCAATGAATATTCAAGAATGATTTCCTTAAGGATGGATTGGTTAGATCTCCTTGAAGTCCAAGGGACTCTTCAGAGTTTTCTCCAACACCACAGTTCAAAAGCATCAATTCTTGGGTGCTCAGCTTTCTTTATAGTCCAACTCTCACATCCATACATGACCACTGGAAAAACCATAGCCTTGACTAGATGGAACTTTGCCAGCAATATAATGTCTCTGCTTTATAATATGTTGTCTAGGTTGGCCATAGGCTTTCTTCCAAGGAGTAAGCATCTTTTAATTTCATGGCTGCAGTCACCATCTGCAGTGATTTTGGAGCCCCTAAAAATAAAGTCTGTCACTGTTTCCACTGTTTCCCCATCTATTTGCCATGAAGTGATGGGACCAGATACCATGATCTTAGTTTTCTGAATGTTGAGTTTTAAGCCAACTTTTTCACTCTCCTCTTTCACTTTCATTAAGAAGCTCTTTAGTTCTTCTTCACTTTCTGCCATAGGGTGGTGTCATCTGGATATCTGAGGTTATTGATATTTCTTCCGGCAATCTTGATTCCAGCGTGTGTTTCATCCAGCTCAGCATTTCTCATGATGTATTCTGCATATAAACTAAATAGCAGGGTGACAATATATAACCTTGACGTACTCATTTCCCTATTTGGAACCAGCCTGCTGTTCCACATCCAGTTCTGTTGCTTCTTGACCTGCATACAGACTTCTCAGGAGGCAGGTCAGGTGGTCTGGTATTCCCTTCTCTTGAAGAATTTCCCACAGTTTGTTGTGATCCACAGAGTCAAAGGCTAGAGCTACATGATTTTGTCAGCTTACTTAGGGTTTCTGTGGCCCCAGTTTCCTGGGGGATAATGCAGGTTACTTTTTCTTTCCATTTTTGATAAACATATTAAAAAAAAGATAGCAAAATCAACATGGAAACACATATATGCACCACCATATGTATTCTTACCCTTAAAAGTTATGACTCTACAGAGTACCATTAAGTATCATATTTGTGCCAGTTAAGTCAATTTACTTTTGAATATACGGCTGCCTCGTCAGTCTGGGCTGCTAAACATATTACCATTGACTGGGCGGCTAAACAACAAGCATTCACTTCTCACAGTTTTGTAAGCTAAGCAGTCCAATATCAAATTTCTGGCAGAACCACTGCCTAGTGAGGGACTGCTTCCTGGTTTGCACATGGCTGTTGTCTTGCTGTGACCTCACATGGAGGAGGGAAAAAAGACAGGAAGCAAGCTCTCCCCTTTCTCTTCTTTAAGGACACTAATCCCATCATGAGGGCTCCACTCTTGTGACCTAATTACCTGCCAGGGTCTCACTCCCTAAAATATCATCCCACTGGGGATTAGGGTTTAACTGTAGGAAAAAGGTCAAATTTTAGTGGTACCACAAACATGCAGTCTATAACAACTGTCTAATTCTCATTAAGGTATGGATTATTCCTTAAGGAATTTAGAAACTTAGGGATTTAGGATTTGCTTGAATTTAAAAATTTTAAACTTTAAAAGGTACTGAAATTTGTGCCAAAGAACATAGATTTCAGATCCCCACTTCAGCAGCTTAAGGTGTGTTGAACTATGATTTAAAACCAAAAATTAAAACAAAATATTGTTTTGTCAAATACACATTGTAAAGAAAACACTAAGAGATTTCCATAAAATATGTTCTGATTACAAAGCCAGGATTAAACTATCTCTTGTCAGCAAAGAATGTTTTCAATATGGCACCCTATCTGCAGAACACTGGGGGGACATTTTAGCTATTAAGAGAGTTAATGTGCCAAAATAAGCTTAATTGTCATTCATTAAAAATTTTTAACAAGGCTATTCTCATAGTTAATAGTTTTGAGAACTCCTCTAGAACTGTCCATTATGGTTCATGTATATATTTCCCTGAAATCTAGTAAGAGTGGGAGGAAGGAAATATGAAGAAACAAATCAACACAAAACAAACTTGGTAGTTTAACTTGTTTTTCTAGGACGTTCTCAAAGGCACTTGTTAACAACCAACTACTAAAAAGTAATTTCTCATCTTGGATAGTTTCTGGCACAGGAGTTTGAATCGTATCTCTGTTAGCAAGGGGGAAAAATCCTCTGCTAACTATGGGCTATTTTACAAGACTTGCCTTTAATAAAGTCATTAAAAAGAGTTCTAGTAAAAATCTATGTTGTCTATAAACTTGACCCAGGAAAATTTCTTAACCAAAGGAAACAATTTTCTTTTCATCTAGATAATATTACATTGCACCAAATATAGACTAAATAGAAACTGCTTGGTTTAATCTTCTCTCTTCTCTGTTTCTCTCTCTTCAAATTTCAAAAATAGAACATCACTGAAAATGTCAATAGAGGAAGAATAAACTCCTAGCTTGGCATCAAGACCTCCCACACTTACTTTTTAGTCTGAACACTCACTTCACCCCACTTAACATTCCAAACTAACTCCTATACGTTCCCTGAAAATCTTCTATTTTCATTTCCCTGAGTCAGAAAGTGAAAGTGAAGTCGCTCAGTCGTGTCCAACTCTTAGTGACCCCATGGACTGCAGCCCACCAAGCTCCTCTGTCCATGGGATTTTACAGGCAAGAATGCTGGAATGGGTTGCCATTTCCTCCTCCAGGGGATCTTCCCAACCCAGGGATCAAACCCAGGTCTCCTGCATTGGCAGGCAGATTCTTTACCACTGAACCACCTGAAAAATGGTTTCTATGTTAAGCGCAAAAAGAAAGGTCAAGTCCCAGTTAAATGCAAGAAGAAAGGTCATATAATTGGCTTAAAAATGAATCTTATTATCCCATATTTTAGTGAATATTAGTGTATATAATATATATGAAATGTATTACATACATAACAGAATATCTATAATGTAGTTATTAGTTCCTCCTGTTTAGCAAATATAAAGAGGACTGTATACTTATGTGTTAAAAACATTCTTTTGGTACAAGGATTTAAAAGCGTTTAAAATTTTTTCTCTGCCCACCTACCTCTCGCTTCTTATTTATTCTTACTGATTAATTTTTCTAAAAATAGCATATGTTACCAAAATAATGTAACACTAGAATAAAGAATTTATTGTCTTACAGAAAAACCTGAATGAACACTTCAGCCAATCCAATAATTAAAAGACTTTGCAGGGAAATCCAGAATAAAGTGAGAAAAACACTTAACAGTTTCTCCTACTTCAAGACAGGTTAGCTCTAAAATTTTATAAATTCCATTAGGTTAAAAAAATCTTAAAAAAATAAATGCAATTTATAAATCCAGACTTATTGCCAATGGATATTTTATGAATGATATAAATACAGAGACAATTATAGGTAATAGCTATATATATATATATATATATATATAGTACACACACACACACTGCCTAAAGAAAGACACGCATTTTTGCCAAACACTGTGGCTACTAAATACAAGGAATACATGAAGACATTTTTATTCAGGATTTTTTAGTCAAAGTTACTGACTGTATTCTCAACTATAAAGCTCCCGCACCAACTTGAGTTGTGAGTCAGAAGGTGGGTAGAGCCTTCTTAGGCGAGAGATGGACCACTTAAACATGGATTATTCTAGAAGATACATTTTTACTCCTCTTTAGAAACTTGTATCTTTGATTATTACTCTCAGATATGACTGGTTTAAATACGTCTTCATGGAGAGGAATTTCATCATGTAGATTTTTATGTAGCTTGAATTCACAGAATTTCTTAATTGGTAGGGTGCAAAAGAGGCCATGATCAATGCCATGATCAATCTTACTAAGTTTATTGATCACTTACAAATTACTCCTTATGCATATGTACATATATTCCTTTTTGGATGAAGGCATAAATAATTTTTTTCCAGAAATATAATTATTTCTACAGTAACATTGTGAATATTTTCTTTGAAAAACCAGATACTACAATGATATATACACTACTCACACAGCTAGGTCTTTTCTCAAATTCAAATATGTCATACCTTAAAATATTCCTTAAGTATTTGTCACCAGGAAATTTTAACATATATGTTATCAAGGCTTTCCAGTTGGCACAGTGGTAGAGGATCCTTCTACCAATGCAGGAGACACAAGAGATGCAGGTTCCATCCCTGGGCTGGGAAGAACCCCTGGAGTAGGAATGGCAACCCACTCCAGTATTTTTGCCTGGAAAACTCATGGACAGAGGAGCTTGGCAGACTACAGTCCAAGAAGTGGAGCACGACTGACTGACTGAGCACGTGTGCATGCATATATATTCTAAACTTGTCACTGTTTTCTCAGTTCATCCAATTTTACTATTAAACTCAGAGATGAAATCTTCATTCCCTCCACAAAGGAAAGTTAAAAGCTGTTCTACTCATGGGTTCGCAGTATTATCAAATAATGGTAAGTGTGCCCTTCTCTTGGTTTACCTGATGAAATATTAATAAAGTTAAACTAAGAAGATTAAAAGAAATGACAAGATGTACTTTTACTGACTGACTAATTGCAAGGCTTAAACCATCCATCCTCAACTGGCAGTTGACAGACACATAACCGAGACACTCAACAGCAGCAATCTAACCATGACAGAGAGTTTAATAGGCTGGTTGTATCCAAAGATAGTTAGCACTCCTGGGGAGGGGGGAAGTTTAGTAGATATCAACACCTGTAAATAGATATAAGTGTTTAAGTTCAATAGATTAAACATCAATGATTCTGCAAAATTCTGCTAAATTCATCCACAGTGGCCATAGTAACTATAACACTAATACAATAATATATGATTTTAAAGATCAAAATGGCTTATGTAGTTACTGTTTTGTCAATACATTGTCACTGGAGAGTGATGAGGATGTGCTAATAATGTGATTATTTCAAAGATGAAACAACTCAAACAGCAAGAAAGAAATTTATTTAGAGTGAATAACAGATTGTTCCGCCTTAAAATTTTGACTCTTCTATAATTTTCTTAGAAATTATGAATCCTCTCTGTTTGAATGGTATACGAAAAAGGCACTACCTAACTTACAGTTCAGGCTGTAGAAATGCAAATAATAATCCAGAAAGTAGATGAGATAAAAATAAGAATTTTAACTTGATGTATGGATAGGTGCAGTTGAGAATGGGAAAACATTTTTCTAAAAGTTTATTGATGTAATTCTTAATCCTTATGGCTAGATTTGAAAATACACAATTTTCTTGATTATTTGGAGGTCCCAAATTATTGTTATTGCGGAATGATTTTCAAGTAGCTGAAATTTCCAATGTGCTTCTATAATGAATTGGAGAAGAAAAAAAAAAAATGAGTCTGAATACTGGCAAAATTACAGCATTTTCAAAGTTGTGACTTGTTCATACCTTAAAGAAGTATAAAACAACTGATGCAAAATATAATCCAACAAAAATAAATTTAAGTGTTAGATTAATATATCACACAACACATATTAAATTCCTTTAAAAACTCTACTTCTAATAAAATAATCTAGTGAATTGTTATTAATAATTAAACTCTTAAAAGGGAGGAATCATATTGTATTATACTACATTACAATTAAGTCCTTTACAGAAGTAATCCTGAGGTCACTGTATGATAAAACTCCAGAAAAACTTGTTGGATTGACAAACAATGATAACGATCACTTAGTATCAGATTACAATTTGGGCTTTTATTATCCACACAAATTTAAAATACAATTTTAGTAAAATGCTGATAATAAACAATAAGCAAAGCTTGAATTTAAAACTGAATTGAACCATCTTATATTCTTTTTCCTTCTAATTTTGCTTTTCTCCTAAGGCATAAATCTACTTCTCCTCTCTCCAAAATGTTCAATTTTTAATAAAGTAACATCTGGTTTGGGGATAGGCTATGCTACCTGCTGTTCCCCTACCCCTCCAGGAAAAGTGGAAGAGTAAGCAGTTATTCAACATCATTTTTGTTATCTTTGTAACAGCTGTGGTTTTTAAAGGGCTGAAGCAAGAGAAATTAAAATGAGAGGACTGGAACACTGTGTGAGGAATCTGTTGTGATATGTAATAAATTACATTAAAACTAATGGAAAATTAGACTGTGGGACTCATAAATGGGAAGAGGGAGTAAAAGGAGAGCAAATGTTGGATTATGTGGTCATCTATTGCCATATATAAAAATATATTAAAATAACAAGAGAAACTAAATTATTTTCTATGTAGTTTGATTTTGTGAGCGTAAGCATCCTGTTAGTACAAGAAAAGGGGAAATATTGGGTCTATTCATGCAAGTTGGACTTTAAATAAATTCCAAATTGAATCACAGTTATTACAGAACAACTGGCACTGGATTTTAAAGGTTGTATAATAAGGTTAAAGGAGAAGGAAATGGCAACCCACTCCAGTATTCTTGCCTGGAGAATCCTATGGACAGACCGTGTGTTCTCAAAGAGTCGGACATTACTCAGCTACTAACACTAACTAACTAATAAGGTTCAAAGCTTGTTGATTCCTTTATATAAACATTGTTCCTGACATTAGTGTCAACAATTTGTTGAGGCAAGATTTAACCTAAGGTTATAAAAGCTATAATGAAAATGATTAGAAACATGAAAATCTAGGCATTCCTGGTACTCTGTTACTTTTAAAGACCTTTTAACATTTTTTGGTGTCATTCTAACAGAAATGAGTATTCAGCTAAAAGGAAGCTGACTGACTCAAAGTCAAATGAGCTACAAAGTCACTTACTCTTTGCATTCTCAAAACACATATTTATGAAATGTAGCAAGAAAAAGAAATGAAGAAGTTAAACTCTTCTGAATCCAATATAGGAAAACGTGTTACTGACTGTGTTATCCTCTTAAGGACTGGTACAGAAATATGTGTTCATTGAATTTTTTAATAGTAGTTCAATATTTCAACCTTTTTTAACTGGTATTTCTTCTTCCCTTTATTATCCTTAATATATTCCACTGAGAGTTTTCTTTTACTTCAAGAATAGGGAGGCGGCGGGCCAATGGCATCTCCCTCCCAGAAACCATTGCCATGAAAACCTGCACACTAATCAGAATGGGTCAAATGGTCTTCACATGAAAGCATCTAACAAGGTCCCCAAGGAAGCTCTTCTAAGTGGCAGCAGGGAAAAGCACGGATGCTTCTTTATGAAAGATGAATGCTAGCTTCCACTGGCCCATCTTAAAGTACAGATGCTTGCAGCTTTGAAGTTACTATAATCATGGTTGCTTCTGAAAGATTATTATGGTGTTGGAAACAAATTGCCTGAGATTTGGGATCAGAAGCAGTTACAAGGGCTTGCCATACAGGGAAAGACTGCACACATGAAAACAACATTTTTTGGGGTCACTGGTCAAATAAACACTTGTAACCTTCCATTTTTCAGCTTCCTGTTATAAATACTTACATTAACTCTGAGTTAGATAAAGTCTATTATAGATTTTAATAAATTAGCAGAATAAAGGTATAATTATATTCTATAAGCATATTACAGTAAATGAAGAACTCCAAATTTGGTTGCAAAGAACAACCAAATTGATCAAGTCAAATACTTACTAGCTCATATATGAATAGTAAAGCAATGACAACTGAATAATAATCTGGCATTTGGATCAGCAAGGGATGTAAACATGAATATTCCAGACTACCTGAAACTGTCCTGGCTGAAGAGTTATCATCATCAAACATCACTGTTTGAGAAGTTTGTCACAGAATATGATTGTTAATTCATTCACAAATTCATTCATATATTTGTAAGTAACTTACTACATGGTAGTCAGTCACAGAAGATTTTTCTTCTGTACTTGAGAAAAAATATTTGAACATGAAGAATGAGGTAAGTTATTCATGCTAATTCTCTGTCTTCTAGAAGTTTTAGCTCATGCTATTCATCAGCTTCTAAAGATGTTCATTGCATTTTTCAAAAAAATAGGCAAACAAAACCACATATAAATTTCCATCCAAAAGCTATCTTGCCACCCTGCTTAACACACTTTTGCAATTATCAGCAGATTGAGAAGAGAAACTGAACTATTTTTCAATTTCTATAGGTAAAGAAATAAAAATATGTTAACTGATACTATGTCAATGAAAAAAGGGAACTAAAAGATGAGATTTTGCTAAGAAAATCTGAAATAAGTCACAATGTGCTATTTTAATATGATTTAAAATACAGCTAGCACAAAGCTATTCCTAACAGAAAAACAACCAAAAATGTTCTACTAACAAATGTGCTTGAATTTAAATTAAAAATAGTATTAAAGTCTTCTCAACCTATCATTTTATGAACATTCATGGTAAATTTTCTAATATCAGCACAAAATAATGAGAAAGGTCAAATATTCATGGTATCACAAACTTGTTTTGCCCAAGATTTACCTTGTATGTATAACAGGAACAGACGAAACTTCATAATACTTCTGCAAATTCAGAAGGTAAAAGACAAAGGAGTAGCCTCCTTTAGGAATAAAAAATAGTACTATGCTTAAATCCCACAAAATTAATGTTTAGCTCAAGGATTTGCTGTTCATCTCAGAACCCCTCAAGCCTGAGGCAGGATTAGGTCAGACTCATGTTCGAACAACTGGAGGAAATCAATGGATTTCACTTTATTAATAATTAAAAGGCTAATGCAGACTGGCAAGTGATTAAAAACATGAAGAACATGTATTCATTACCACAATTTCAAATACCTCCATAATATATAATTTTAAATTGGGCCATAGAAGAAAGAAAGGTTATGTTAAACAAGAACAAGTGAAAGAAAGAAGATACAAGGATTTCCGAATCCATCGTAGAGAGAGCAAAGTTGCTGCCTGCAGCAGGAGAAGCAAAGCTCAGAACTAGTTTGGATCCATGACAGAATGCTGGGTTACTGTTGCAGCTTATTCTGTCATCCATAACTAAATTAATCCCTATGAGGATTTGGCAAGGGTGACAGAAACAAAGTTTGCACAAAGAAGGACATTAAAGCTCTTCTGACAGTCAAATAGGCTGAATTTAGCAATTCAAAACCAGAGTTTATTAAACATACATGTTAGACCACCCTAGCAATCCCTCATTTCTAGAATCCATGGTATCTTCATTACTGTAGTTACTAATAATTTAAATATGATTTATGAAGTCAAAGAACAGATGAATACACTTCTAAACAAGATGCTAACCTTTAATTTGCCATCAAACCATTTTTACATATCACTGCTTTGACAGTTTTTATTTCACGCTGCCATTTCTTCCATAGATAAAATCTGTTATGCATGGTCTACCTAAAATTAAGTTTTTGAAGTAGTAAGTCTCAAGGGAAAAAAAAGATATGGACAATAGATCTTAAGAAGCAAAAATAAAAAAGGCCCAACACACTAAAATATATATATGCATGCATGCTAAGTTGATTCAGCCATGTCCAACTCTTTGCTACCCTATAGAATATAGCCAGCCAGGCTCTTTTGTCCATGGAATTCTCCAGGCAAGAAGACTGAAGTGGATTGCTGTGCCCTCCTCCAGGGGATCCTCCTGACTCAGGGAATGAACTCACGTCTCTTATGTCTCCTGCACTCGAAGGCAGGTTCTTCACCACTAGTGCCATCTAAGAAGCCCCATAGTATATATAATTTTCACCTTAAAAACAAAATATTTTCTGTTTTCATATTTATATGTATTGTAATATAAATTCACGGGATTCTAATGGAAACAGAATTGTGAACAAATACTATAGATTATCTGCTAGGAAAGGGTTTTGTCTTAAGCCTCTTTTTTCCTCAACTGCTAGTACAATATCCTGACATTATGAATAAATTAACCCATAGAATATGGAGAAAATAATCTCCTATAAATGCATAAAACCCTGGGCTCCAAGAGAAGTGAAGGTTCTAAAAGGTGGAACTAAATCCTTTAGGGTGGACACAGAAGACTCAAAACTATGAGACTCGGAACTCAGGAGAGTATCTAAAGTGAAGGCAGACTTGGAAACCAGAGGGACTGGAACATATCCAGAAAGTACTGGGAGGAAGGGAAACATGTGTTCACTTATCTCCAAGCTGGACATGGTTCTGATGAGAGGTGGACACTGGAGAGATGCCCAGCATTGCTGGATGTTGAGATCTCAGCAGGAAAATCGCCCCAAGGAGAACTTCTTTGGACACTGTGTAAACTGAATGTGATGCCTGCAAGAATAATGGATGGTCTGGACTGCCATATGTCTTTAAAATGTAAATGGTTCATGGCTTCTCTGGTGGCTCAGTGGTAAAAAAAAAAAAATCTGCTTGCTGATGCCGGAGACACGGATTTGATCCCTGGCCCAGGAGGATGACACATGCCACATAGCAACCAAGCTTGTGGGCCACAGTTATTGAGCTTGTGCTCTAGAGCCTGGGATCTGCAGCTACTGAGCCTATGTGCCACAACTACTGAAGCGCGAGTGCCCTGGGGTCCGTGCTTTGCAACAAGAGGAGCCACTGAAATGAGAAGCCCGCACACTGCAAGCAGAGAGTGGCCCACACTCGCCACAACTGGAGAAAGTCCTTGCAGCAACGAAGACCCAGCAGAGCCGTAAGAAGGACCTCAGAGACGGGCTTGAGGCCCTGGCTCTTCCTACCATCATCCAACTGATCCTGACCCTTCTGTAGGTGCCCCAGGCCCTAGACTGGTATTTGGGAAAGCCTACTTTCTCTCTTCTGGATATAGATCACTGCATTTAGTACACACTCTCAGGTAAAATTACAATGTTATAATCTTTATTCCTTTCTAGAGAATGCATTCAACATTACAAAGAGTAAGGCAATAGTACAATGCCATGACCTCGATGATTACATCTCTGTATTTAGGGTCCATAGTAGCTGCAAATGATACTACAAACATATACCTATGAGGATATACAGTGACAGCCAACATATTTCTTTCATGCTGAAATATTAAAAAAAAAATCTTAATGCCTTAGGTCAAAATGTAAATTATTCAGAGAGAAATTAAAAAAGAAAAAAAAAAGAAAGGAAGGAAATAATAAAGTAGAATACATTTATGTGTGTGTGTGTGTATATATATATATACATATATATATAGTCAAGGCTGTGGTTTTTCCAGTGGTCATGTATGGATGTGAGAGTTGGACTGTGAAGAAAGCTGATGGCCGAAGAATTGATGCTTTTGAACTGTGGTGCTGGAGAAGATTCTTGAAAGTCCCTTGGACTGCAAGGAGATCCAACCAGTCCATTCTAAAGGAGATCAATCCTGGGTGTTCATTGGAAGGAGTGATGCTAAAGCTGAAACTCCAATACTTTGGCCACCTCATGTGAAGAGTTGACTCATTGGAAAAGACTCTGATGCTGGGAGGGATTGGGGGCAGGAGGAGAAGGGGACGACAGAGAATGAGATGGCTGGATGGCATCACCGACTTGATGGACATGAGTTTGAGTGAACTCCGGAAGTTAGTGATGGACAGGGAGGCCTGGCGTGCTGTGATTCATGGAGTTGCGGAGAGTCGGACACGACTGAGCGACTGAACTGAACTGATACATATATATATACATATATATACACACACACATATATACATACACACACACACACATATACTTTCTGATTTTCTTAATTAGTTCAATATCAACTCTCTTGGGCAGTGCTATCAACAGACCATCATTGTGACGATGGACATGCTCTATACCTGTGCTGCCTTACAGAGTCTCCAATGACCACAGGTGGTTCTTAAGCAGTTAGAATGCAGCTAGCACAAAAATGGCAACCCACTCCAGTGTTCTTGCCTGGAGAATCCCAGGGACGGGGGAGCCTGGTGGGCTTCCGTCTATGGGGTCACACAGAGTCGGACACGACTGAAGTGACTTAGCAGCAGCAGCAGCAGCACAAATGAGGAGATTAAATTATTTTATGTAACTTAATAATTTAAGTTTAAAGGCACATGAATCAAGTGATTACTGAATGATAGCATAGATTTGTGGAGGAGGAAAGCAATTTAAATAAGAAATTAAGAAAGAAAGAACTCTGCAGCAAATTCAACATTTGCTGTACATTCTATAATTACAATGCTAAATCCTGTTTCCATTTAAAAAATTGCTTTTAGAGAACATTGCTCTTTAAGACAACTTTTTGTAAATTTTATTGGTGTATTAAAGGTCCTTCTTGATTTACTATCACTTGTAACAGAGGCAAAAGGCCACAAATTGAAGAGTATGATAAAGTATTTAAGACACATCTCTTTCATAGCACAAACTAGAACTTTGTGTTAATTGTGAGAGAAGAGAAGGAAGAAAAGGTGAGGGAAAAGGAGAGGTAGGGGGAAGGGTACACCAAACATTTTCATTTGTTTAATATGATTGAAAAGAGAACCCACATCCTTTATGTTTTAATGAAATCTTGACTTTACAGGAAAATGTGTGTGGGCACATGGTGTGTGTGTGTGTAGGTGTGTGTGTATGAATGAATGAGAAAAGAGTTTGGGCTGCTTATGGATATTCAAAAAATATAATTAAATTTGCTATAAATATCTGACCACTTGGCAGCAGTAAGCAGTGTTACAGGCTGTACTCATTTGCACAAATAAAGCAAAACTACTTCAAAATCTGACCTTCAAATTTTTCCCATTTGGACAAGACTAACTTATAGAAGATAATAATCTAGTCGAAAAAATAAACTGTGAGTGTTAATTGTTAAGACACCATTTTTTAATGGGCTTCATAGGTGACACAGTGGTAAAGAATCTACTTGCCAATGTAGGAGATACAAGAGACACGGGTTCCATCGCTGGGTTAAGATCCCCTGGAGAAGGGAATGGCAACCCACTCCAGTCTTCCTGCCTGGAAAATTCTATGAACAGAGGAGCCTGACAGTCTACAGCCCATGGAGTCACAAGGAGTCAATATGACTGAGCCTGTACGTGCAAATACACATGTTTTAATAAAATATCCTGTCACTCTCAAGTGCTGTTACCAATGTACCTGATACAACACAGAGGAAATGCTGCTACAGTGATACTATTCTCAAATTTTTGTAGTCCAAATTATAATTTGTTGTTGTTGTGTGTGTGTTAAATGTATTAAAAAAATCTCTGTGTATTTTAGAAGATTAAGGTTTCAATTAAAAAGAGGAGATAGCTCTTTGGCAAACTTTTGCTAGTGTTTCAGTTATGAGAACAATTCTGAGGGCAAAAATGTGAATCAGTTCCTACTGGCTGTGCAACATGGGGGAAGTTATTTAATTCTTCAAAGTTCTATTTTTATCACTTACAAAGTGAGGATGAAATTAATACCTACTTTTGAACAGTTCCTATCAAGTTACAATAATACAATGAAATGAAAATGTTTAGCATGGTACTCAGTGTTTTCCATTAAAAGCACTGAACAAATGTCACTAATAAAATATAAGTGTCATTATGAATTCAGAGTACAGTATTTCCTATTTCGGTTTCTTTGGTGTATTGTTGTTGCTGTTGCTGCAACAACAAACCTTATGTCTAAAAGTAAACTTTTAGGATTAGAAATGATGTGATACACCAGTCAGAATGGTCATCACTAAAAAGTCTACAAATAATAGATATGGGAGAAGGTGTGGAGAAAATAGAACCCTCTTACACTGTTGGTGGGCATTTAAATTGGTACAGACCTTATGGAAAACAGTATGGAGGTTCCTTAAAAATTATTAATAAAAGTAGAGCTGCCAAGTGACCCAGCAATTGAACTCCTGGACATAGATAAAATTATAGCTTAAAAAGATACATGAACCCCTATGTTCACAACAACACTACCTACAGTGGCCAAGATATGGAAGCAATCTAAATATCCACTGAAAGATGAATGCATAAAGATGTGGTATATATATATATATATATACATACAATGTAATATTAATCAGCCATAAAAAAGAATAAAATGACACCATTTGCAACAATAAGGATGGACCCAGAGTTTATCATACTAAGCAAAGTAGGTCAGAAAGACAAATCCCATATGATATCACGTACATGTAGAATCTAAAATATGACACAAATGAACATATCTATGAGACAGAAACAGAACCACAGACATAGAGAACAGATCCGTGGTTGCCAAGGGGGTGGGGGAAGGGCCAGAAGGACTGGAAATCTGGGATTAGTAGATTCAAGTGAAAAGTTAAAGTGAAAGTCACTAAATCGTGTCTGACTCTTTGAGACCCCATGGACTATACAGTCCAGGGAATTTTCCAGGCCACAATACTGGAGTGGGTAGCCTTTCCCTTCTCCAGGGGATCTTCCCAACCCTGGGATCAAACAAAGGTCTCCCACATTGCAGGCAGATTCTTTGCCAGCTGAGCCTCAGGGAAGCCCAAAAATATTGGAGTGGGTAGCCTATCCCTTCGCCAGTGGATCTTCCTGACCCAGGAATCAAACTGAGGTCTCCTGCATTGCAGGCGGATTCTTTACCAACTGAGCTATCAGGGAAGCCCTGCAGATTCAAACTAGTATATATAGAATGGATTGAAAAAAAAAAAAAAACAACAAACAAACCAAGGTTCTACTGTATAGCACAGGGAACTATATTCGATATCTTATGATAAACCATAATGGGAAAAACATGAAAAAGAATATATATATGTATATATAACTGAGACACTTTGCCATACAGCAGAAATTAGCACACATTGTAAGTCAACTATACTTCAATAAAGTTTAAAAGTTAAAAATTAGAAATAATGTGATAGAAAACCTGTGGACTGAGTGCTAAGATTTCTCTGTCACTTACTGTTTTGAGGGTTTGGGATAAACAACTTAACTCTGCAGCAAGCTGTCTGCACTGTTCGATAGGACAGGAGAACATAGCAAAATCCTCTTAAGTAGTCAGAACTTCATATAAGATAGGACTGTGAATTAAGACGTCCTATCTCATTTGAGGGTTCATTTCAAAGACTTCACAGAATAGAAAACTTACGTAACTCAATTTTCCCATCGAATAGGTATAAAAGGTGTCTTGGAGGCGGAGCTTTCTCAAATATACCTAGGTGGATTTTAGGTTTCTTCCTGGCTTTTTACCATTGCTTAACTCTGTTCCAAAGTTATTTATCTCCAATATATTTTCTAGATGCATGCACTATCACTAAAAGGTCATGTGAATGACATTGCAATGGATATTGAAAAGATTTAAAATAATAATAATTAAGAATGTCACAGCCACCAGGGAAGCCCCTAAAATAATAGCACAATGCTACTAAAATCACTCACAGATGGTCAAATAAATTAAAACAAACAAACAAACAAACTTCATATTCAAAACCACAGAGCCTGGATGCTAACAAAACATAGCAGGTGTCTCTAATTAGCAGAGAATGGAAATTGTCTCTTACAGTTAACAATTCAATAAGCCCAACAGCTTTAAAACTGTGGGAAATGTTGAAGAGGCAGGAATAGAGAAACGAAGATTCACACTATTTAAAGCTTTATCCATAAATGAAACCTAGAGTCATATACTACATCTCAATATTTCAAATTATCATAATTCAAACTTTAGTTGTGCTTTATTTACAGTTCAGGACTCTCTAAGGAGCATGCAAAATATGTTGTGGAGTTTTCTTTTAAACGTTTATATTTATTCATTTATTATTTTGTGAATTAAAATGAGATCTATTGAGTATCACTTGCTTCATATAAAGTACTAGATTGAACACCATACAGACCAGTAAGCCATGATATTTGTTCCCAAACAGCATGCAATTTTCTGAGTAACCAGTAACCACAAGGCCATAACCCAGTTACTTCTGTAAGTGTGAAGAGAGGAATTCATCTTCCTGTTTAAATAGAAGACCAGTTTATCCATCTGGAAAATGAACCTCAGTAGTACTTGGAATCTTTCTTAGAAGACAACTGTGCATGAAAGATGTAGTGTAAGCATCACAGATTGCAACAGCAGGAAAGAAATGGATTTGCTGGAAAAAACTTGGGTTAATAACTTTAGTGCAAGTCATTACACAGTCACTGAGGATCAAGTATTATCAGAGTATCTGGGAAAGATTAACTAACAATTTCAGTTTAGCATAAAAAATTCTATCTAAGGGGTTTCAGTTGATATATATTTAGATTTTAGTACTTCGACAGATAATTATCATTAATGTCTAGCCATACATCACATAGATTTATGTATAAAGAGGGTATGTGAAAGAGTAGAACTGACCCTGATTCATGGTTTTGCAAATATTTTGTGGCTCAGAAGGTAAAGAATCTGCCTGCAACGCATGAGACCTGGGTTCGATCCCTGGGTAAGAAAGATCCCCTGGAGAAGGGAATGTCTACTCACTCCAGTATTCTCGCCTAGAGAATTCCACGGACAGAGGAGACTGGCGGGTTACTGTTTATGGGGTTGCAAAGAGTCGGACACAACTGAGTGCTAACACTATTCTTTGCAACATTTTAAATTGAAAACAGTCAGTAAAATCTATTCTGTTTTTGTCAACTGGCCAATTATTACTGGGATACCCCTCAAATTTTTAATTTTTTTTTTTTTTTTGGTCACTTTGCATGACTTGTCAGATCTCAGTTTCCCTACTAAGGACTGAACCTGGTGCTGGCAGTGAAAGATTGAAATCCTAACCACTAGGCCACCAGAGGACTCACTTATAGAACTTTTTAAGGTAAGTGTTCCAAATACAACCTCTTTCCTCCCCAAACACACATAAAAAGCCCAGGATTTTTAGTAATTTTATCTGAGTTCATCTTTACTAGAACTGAAATAGTAAACATCTATAAAATGAAAGTGAAAATGAAAGTCGCTCAGTCTTGTCTGACTCTTTGTGACCCCATGGACTATACAGTCCATGGAATTCTCCAGGCCAGAATACTGGAGTGGGTAGCCTTTCCCTTCTCCAGGAGATCTTCCCAATCCAGGGATCGAACCCAGTCCCCCATATTGCAGGCGGATTCTTAACCACCTGAGCCTCAAGCTTGTATATTAAACAGAACTCTTCTGTTGAAAAGAAGCATGGATGAAGCAAAGGGAAAGAAAATAACCTAAATCTTAAACTTCCCATTGGTGGCACCCTCCCAATCTCTTTTTATTTCCTTGGCAAAATGTGGATGAGAGTTCCTGAATTATTAGCTTTTAGATCAAAATCAATATATCTACCTTTAAGAGCCTAAACAAAAACATAGCTAACATTCACCCCAACTTTGAGCTATCCTAATACGAGGTCTTGAAATTCAATACAGTTGAATGTATGATTAAGTAAAAAGACTTTAAAAATGAAGACTTTAAAACAAAAACAAACAAACAGATTTACAACAGATGGCACAGCGGTAAAAGTATCTGCCTGCCAATGCAGGAGATACAAGAGACTCAGGTTCAATCCCAGACTTAGGAAGATCTCCGGGAGAAGGAAACAGCAACCCACTCCAGTATCCTTGCCTGGAAAACTCCATGGACAGAGGAACCTGGCAGGCTGCAGTCAATGGGGTTGCAAAGAGTCGGCATGGATGTAAAGGAGTAGGTCAGAAACGTTGATATATATGTTTTATTACAAGAACTTATTTTCAGGATTGTATTATCAGCTCCTGATTTGGTCTCTAGGTAAAGAAACATTTGTCTGTCTAACGAGTTCTCAGACGGTGCTTGTTAGTCTAAGGACTACGTTTTGAGAACCACTGCACTGATGGAAGAGTGTGAGTTGGATGAGCTCAGGCTTCTGATTCCATCAAGCTTGGGTGTGAACCACAGAGCTTCTGGTTGCCTAAGAAAATGCTTCATGGGAGAAGTTATAAAGTCATAAGACTCCAAAGATATGAACTGGAAGAGTTAGGCAGGCAAAGAGTAAGAGAGAGAAAAAGGAGCATTCCAGGCAGAGAAGTCTGCCTGAATACTAACATAGGGATGAAGAAGCAGAGGCTCAAGATGACAAAAGTAAAAGGTTTTTTTTTTCTTTTTCTTCTTGGTAGAAATCTTTTTTTCTTTCTTTTTTTTTACTCATGTTATTTATTTAATTTTTTTAAATTTCTTACATTATTGTATTGGTTTTGCCATAAAATATATATAACCAAAAAATAAAATAAAGTAAAAGGTTTTGTACAACTGAAGGGTTAAGTTTCAAAAAGAAGAACTGGTATGGGATAAGGCCAACAAGGAGATCATGGTCCTAACATGAAGAGCACAGAGTGAAGAGTTTTAGCCACCACTGTAGGATCTTAAGCACACTGTCCGTTTATTTCTTAGAAATATAATATTAAAAATGTCTTGGAGCCACAGAAAGACTGGTCAGGAAGCTGGGACTGAAGTTGGTGACCAGAAAGAGGTAAGGAAAGCCTGGACTAAAGCAGGGATTGAATGGTGAAGAAAAGCAGAAAAACTTGAGAGAAGTGGAGAAGAATCAATGCGATTTAGTGGGTGGTTAATGTGATGGGAGAGAGAGGACTGGTATGTGACTCTGAAGCAACTGGATGCGACACACACTGAGCTATTATTTTACTTAATAAAAACAGACTAGCACAGTACAAAGCAACATACTCCTGGAAGCTGACTCTACTGCAAACCCAAGTCTTCACTCTATTAATGTAATGAGCATGAAATAATAAAATATACACATTAATAAAGAAGGAAAAATGGTGTCAAAATTAATAAAAGGAAAATATGGAAAATTAGTTTCAGAACTGAATAAGCTGCTTAACTCCCTGTGTAGCTTTCCCACTAGCTAAGTAATAGCAACAGCTATTTCATCACTGAGTTCCAAGTACTTTTACCATGTGTTCATTTAATCTTCAGTTTAGCTCTTTGAGTTCAGTTCAGTTCAGTTCAGTTCAGTCGCTCAGTCGTGTCCGACTCTCCGCGACCCCATGAATCACAGCACGCCAGGCCTCCCTGTCCATCACCAACTCCCGGAGTACACTCAAACTCATGTCCACAGAGTCGGTGATGCCATCCAGCCATCTCATTCTCCGTCGTCCCCTTCTCCTCCCGCCCCCAACCTTTCCCAGCATCAGAGTCTTTTCCAGTGAGTCAACTCGTCTCATGAGGTGGCCAAAGTATTGGAGTTTCAGCTTTAGCATCAGTCCCTCCAATGAACATCCAGGATTGATCTCCTTTAGAATGGACTGGTTGGATCTCCTTGCAGTATAAGGGACTCTCAAGAGTCTTCTCCAACACCACAGTTCAAAAGCATCGATTCTTCGGCGATCAGCTTTCTTCACAGTCCAACTCTCACATCCATACATGACCACGGGAAAAACCATTGCCTTGACTAGACGGACCTTGGTCGGCAAAGTAATGTCTCTGCTTTTTAATATACTATCAAGGTTGGTCATAACTTTCCTTCCAAGGAGCAAGCGTCTTTTAATTTCATGGCTGCAATCAGCATCTGCAGTGATTTTGGAGCCCAAAAAAACAAAGTCTGACACTGTTTCCACTGTTTTTCCATCTATTTCCCAAGAAGTGATGGGACCAGATGCCATGATCTTTGTTTTCTGAACGTTGAGCTTCAAGCCAACCTTTTCACTCTCCTCTTTCACTTTCATCAAGAGGCTTTTGAGTTCCTCTTCACTTTCTGCCATAAGGGTAGTGTCATCTGCATATCTGAGGTTATTGATATTTCTCCCAGCAATCTTGATTCCAGCTTGTGCTTCTTCCAGCCCAGCGTTCCTCATGATGTACTCTGCATATAAGTTAAATAAGCAAGGTGACAATATACAACCTTGACGCACTCCTTTTCCTATTTGGAACCAGTCTGTTGTTCCATGACCGGTTCTAACTGTTGCTTCCTGACCTGCATACAGGTTTCTCAAGAGGCAGGTCAGGTGGTCTGGGATTCCCATCTCTTTCAGAATGTTCCAGAGTTAGGTATTATTAATATCTCCATTTTACAAATGAGAAAACTGAAGTTAAACAACATGCCCAAAGAGACATGGTTAATAAGAGGTTCCAGAATATCTTTTTTATCAACTATACACAGTGTGGTAAGGAAAACATTTTTATTTAAGCAGCTGGAGATTTTGTGAAAATTAATAAAATATACTTTTAAAAGTTATAGCTTTAAATGTATATACAATAGTTCCCTTTTTTTCCCCCTTTGAACAGCTAGAAACTTGCAGATTAAATAAGTTTGTAAAAAGGAATACAAGAAAACCAAAAATCCAGTTAAGATTTTTAAATCCACAGGCACAATAGTTATTTTGTTGATATACTAGTAATAAATAAAAATGAAGATGTATAAATACTTCTTCTATCTTTTTAAAGAAGAGTATGTTTGCTATTATTTTAATGCTGTAATTTATAACATCTTAATTTTAGTAGTGTTTTTAAAGGGCCTGTCAAATTTTCTGAATTCTTATTCACAAAATTTATCTAAAATTTTAATAATAGTTTCATGTCTTTAGCTAATGTTCATGTCATGTAATATTTTTCATATATTTCCAGGTTCAGTCTTATCATACACAACTTTTTATTCAATAAGTAGGCTTGCTGTTTACTCCACCACTTAGGAAATAAAGTCAAGAAGTAAAGAATTTCATTTTAATATGTGTTTGTTTGTTGTTATGTGTCTGAAATATCTGGTTCCACCAGGGATTCTGAGTTCTCTGCAAAGCATCAAAAACAAATTTAGCTTGGGCATTTAATGCATGGTATTGAAGGGGAAAAAATTAAAAACTAAAATCTCCTAGACGTCTCAAATTCCTCTCCAGAAAAAAACAGATTCCATGTCAAGATGGCATCATGTTTCACATACCCCTTCCTCAACAAAGCAGAAATTTTCCATGATGAATTTACTCTGGTTTAAAAATAAAACAGAAAGATATAATCCAAGAAAAATAAAATAACAATAGCAAAAATAAAAAAGAACAATCATGTGAGAGGGAAACTAACGAGTCACATATGTGAATACATGCAAATGTAATTTTCTGAGTTTTTCTATGATTATGTTGACAAGTATCCTTGCCTGAAGTCATTTTTCTTCTTCAGAACCTAAACATTCACAAATATCTGAACTTGTGATTATCTAACTATGGGTAGTACGTGTACTGTAATAAGTTCCCCAAGGGAACTGCAAATGTCAGGAAGATGCAAAAACAGTCAGAGCGTGAAATCATCAAAGGGATACTGAAAGTTTAGAAGCTATCATTTGAAAGGCCCTTCATGCAGAGTTTCTCTGTTGAAAACAGCCCTGCTTTATATTTCTGAAGATCTAAGTTAAGCTGAAGAGACTGGAAATCTGATAATGGTTTTATGGGCTAACAGGGCATCCTGGATACTTTCAACCTTCTATAGATTCCATGGAAACAGGAAATGTAAGAATGCTCTTGATTATTCTAAATGTCTGCTTTAAGAAGCAATGGGGAGAAAAGACAGTTTCTTTTTCAAGGGAAAAAAGAGGGGGGAAAAACACACTCTGATCTTACTGGCTTTGAGTCTGGGACTGGGGTAGGGATGCAGGAATGGCATGAGGAGATCAGGGTTTATCACATTTTCCATTCGGGATGGTACTCATCAATGGTGAGAATGAAAGAAACATTCATCTTCCCACAGATTCACCACTGAAACAATCTCTGTAACACCCACTGCTCTGACAAAAAAAAAAAAATAATAATAAAGAAAGGAAAAGAGAAAGAAGGGACTCTCCAGGCTAAGAACTTAAGAAAGTATATAAGAAAACAAAGCACTATCGATTCTGTTTAGTGGTTGAATTCCAAAAAAATTACCACCTGTGCATTATTATTATTACCCTCTTATTTTCATTTTCTTCTTTTGTATTAATTCATCTTCACATAGTTTAAAATGTTTTAATTGGATGTTACACATCAAAGAACGGAGAACTACTGACAATGTAAGGCCGCCTTTCCCATCTGCCTGTCTGGCTGACAGGGAAGGAAAAGAACTTGCACGCTGGTGAAGAAGGAAGATGGGTGGGATGACAGTGAAATATAAAATAAAAAGTAAGCTAATCCAAGGTGTCCTGCAGACTGTAAAATGCAGTTTAATGAGAGGGCCATTCTTTTGTCATAAAATGATTTTAGTTACTGGAATGCACAATTTAACAAACATGCAAATAAGCTTGAAAACCTTAAAAAAATAAACATCATGATGTTTTCCACAACCTCTGCATTCTCCTCCACAACTATGACAGTCATAGAGAAAAAAAAAGATAAAGCAGCATTCCATGAAGGAACCAGAGACCAAATTGCCAACATCCTGGATCTTTGAAAAATCAAGGGCATTCCAAAGAAACGTCTACCTCTGCTTCATTGACTCCATTAAAGTCCTTGGCTGTGTGGATCACAACAAACTGTGGAACATTCTTCAAGAGATGGGAATACTAGACCACCTGACCTGCCTCCTGAGAAATCTGAACGCAGGTCAAGAAGCAATAGTTAGAACCCTGTATGGAACAACTGTTTCAAAATTGGGAAAGGAGTATGTCAAGGCTGTATATTGTCACCCTGTTTATTTAATATATATGCAGAGCACATCATGAGAAATGCTGGGCTAGATGAAGCTCAAGCTGGAATCAAGACTGCCAGAAGGAATATCAATAACCTCAGATATATAGATGACATCACTCTAATGGCAGAAAGCAAAGAAAAGCTTAAGAGACTTAGGATGAAGGTGAAAGAGGAGAGTGAAAAGGCTGGCTTAAAACTCAACATTCAGAAAACTATGATCATAGCATCTGGTCCCAACACTACATGGCAAATAGATGGGAAATAATGGAAACAATTACAGACTTAGTTATCCTGGGCTCCAAAATCACTCCAGACAGTGATTACAGCCATGAAGTTAAAAGATGCTTGCTCCTTGGAAGAAAAACTATGACAAACCTAGATAGTGTATTAAAAAGCAGAGACATTACTTTACCAACAAAGATTTGAATAATCAAATCTATGTTTTCTTATTCATTGGAAGGACTGATGCTGAAGCTGAAACTCCAATACTTTGGACACCTGATGCAAAGAACTGACTCATTTGAAAAGACCCTGATGCTGGGAAAGATTGAAGGCAGGAAGAGAAGTTGATTACAGAGGATGAGATGTTTGGATGGCATCACCAACTCAATGGACAAGACTTTGAGTAAACTCTGGGAGTTGGTGATGAAAAGGGAGGCCTGGCGTGCTGCAGTCCATGGAGTCGCAAAGAGTCGGACACGACTGAGCAACTGAACTGATGGTTTTTCCAGTAGTCATGTATGGATGTGAGAGTTGGACCATCAAGACAGCAGAGTGCTGAAGAATAGATGCTTTTGAACTGTGGTGCTGGAGAAGACTTTTGAGAGTCCTTTGGACAACAAGGAGATCAAACCAGTCAATCCTAAAGGAATGAACCCCGACTATTTATTGGAAGGACTGATGCTGAAGCTGAAGCTCCAATACATTGGCTACATGATGCAAAGAGTTGACTCACTGGAGAAGACCCTGATGCTGGGAAAGAATGAAGGCAGGAGGAGAAGGGCATGACAGAGGATGAGATGGTTGGATGGCATCACCAAATCAATGGAGATGAGTGAGCAAGCTCCAGGAAATTGTGATGGACAGGGAACTGCTGTGCTGCAGTTAATGGGGTCACAAAGAGTTGGACACTACTGAGAGACCGAACAACAATGAAGTTCCACACCATTTGACTTCCAACAGGAAATACAGTTATAAAGGAGAAGTTTAAACAGCCAACTGTGCTACTATGTCCCAGCTTCTGAAGGAAAAACTGCATTATTTACATTTCTTATGCAAAAGTAGGATTTTTGGCTTTTGCCACTGAGAAGGAACAAACGCAATCTCGGGTTGTTCAGTGATGACCTTATTTTGATAATGTTCCTTGTTTCATACATAATATTAGTAGCCTCCACTTCTCTAGTTGTACAGAAACTCTAAGTGAGCATGTGGGAACAGAAAATGTGCTTTAGAAGTGACTAAACATTACGCCCTTCTGAGTGTTTTAGGATGATCCAAATAACTTTGCTTCTCCTGGGGGTAAGAAGACAGATGATATGCGTGGCTTAGAAGTGGAGAGTGAAAGCTACAGGATCTGGACCCTCTCCAGGGACTTGGAAGGATGAATAGGGACCCACATGCAGCTCACTGTCCTCTAAGGGAAGAGCAGGGAACAGCAAGTCCAGGAAGGGGCTGAGGGATAGAACAGGGAGAGAGATGCTGACGAAACAAAGAGAAGGCTCCACAGGAGGGGACTCCGTTGAAAAGAGATATACAAACCCAGGAATTTCAGAGCAAGCCATACCTCATTTTATTGTGCGTCATAGATTTTGCAATTTTTTTTTTTTAATGGAAGGTCTGTGGCAACCCTGCATCAAGCCAGTCTATTGCTGTCATTTTTCCAACAGTATTTGCTCAGTTGGAGTCTCTATGTCTAATTTGGAATTCTCCCAATATTTCCAATGCCTTCACAATGATTCTATTTGCTACGGTAATCTATAGATAATGATCTTTGATGTTATTAGTGCAAAAAGATGACAAATCCTTAAAGACTCAGATGATGGCATTTCCTTTTAAGCAATTAACTATTTTTTAAATTAAGCTATATATATTTTTTACATATAAAGTTTTTTCACACTTAATAGACTACATTATATACTATAGTATAAACATAACTTTTATATGCACTGGGAAACGTGTGATTTGCTTTACTACAATATTCACTTTATTCTGGTGGTCTGGAACCAGCTGAAATATCTCCAAGGTATGTCTGTATCAGAGTTTAGAGGCAGAAAAGGATTGATTAACATGTGGTGATAAAAGATAAAAATCATTTAAGCTATTATTTAAAAAAATTTTATTCAAACCAAGAATATACAAAGATATTATTCTATATGTTACTTTATCTAAAATAATCACATTTCTTTAAATTATATAGCTTGAATTTATTTCAGTTAAGCAAATATTAAGTTAGACCAATATATGTATACTAATTTAGGAGATTTTTTCAGTGTTTTTATTGAGTGCCTACCAGAACCCAGGGCTTCCGTCATAGCTCAACTGGTAAATAATCTGCCTGCAATGCAGGAGACCCTGGTTCAATTCCTGGATCAGCAAGATCGCCTGGAGAAGGGATAGGCTACCCACTCCAGTATTCTTAGGTTTCCTTGGTGGCTGAGAAAAGGAGCCTGGTGTGCTAAAGGCCATGGGATCGAAATGAGTCAGACACAACTGGGTGACTAAGCACAGCACAGCACCAGAAGCCAACAACACACTGTTTATTTTGGATACAAAAACCAAACTGGCATACTTAGTTTAATAGTATCACTGATTAACAAAAGATATACATGTGCAAAAAATGGATACGAAAAAGGTTGGTAAAACCTTAATTAAGCTATGTAAAAGAATACAGAAATGACACCAAGAAGAGATGGATATTCTTGACTTGCTCTGCATGCTTGGTCTGAGGCCGTATGAAACTGAACAGATCTTCAGGTAGTGGTTTTAAAGGCATCTATGCAGAAGAGCAATTCTAAGAGACTGCCTAGTTGACCATGATGTGGAATTATAAAACAGTTGAAAGACTCTACAATTGGTCCAGTGAGGGCAAAAAGAAAATTCACTCACTTCAATTACACACAATGTATTTCAAATATTTTTACCTCTATGCTTATATCTTTACCTGTATTTATCCATATCAACCTATATTGTGATTCTCAAAAAATATTAGCTGCATCTTCAAACTGGAGAGAATAACACATCAATTGATTTACAATAAGATTATGATAATTTTCAAAAGTGTTACTTCCCTTCTCAAATAAGGAAAAAGAACACTTACATATGCTTTCTAAAAAAAAAACAAAAACCTAAGATTTATTCATCTTTCCAAAGTCCTATTGCTAAGAACTAGATTTAGTTGGCGCCACCATTTAAAGAATGCAACAGATAAAGCTTTCTTCCAGTAAATGTAGACATGACCGAAATTACTGCAAAGAGAAAACTCCAGAAGGTCAGAGCAAAGAAAATAAAAAAGTATCCCTCACCTCTGGCAATACCTGATTGTATCTTTCTGATTAGTTCTGAACTGCTTTGTTTTGCCACCAGGCTGATGAATCACTGCCATTAGTTACTGATATTAAGTATTGTTTATGTCCAACCTAATGGCAAAGGGTTAAAGTAAGGTACACAGGGGATTAAACATCAAAAGTCCTGGGTTTTCCTTTTGAAATGGATATACCCAACTAAATCAGATATCTGACTCCAATTACAGTAAGTCAATAACCTTCAGTCACTTTAACAACATGATACAACAGCTCGACACTCTTGCCCTGGATCACGATCTCGTTTCTTTCCTACAGTCTTCATGACATAATTGACTTCTGTGTAAATGCCTACTGAATTTTTATTCCAAAAGTGAAATGCAACAAACAAAACACAGCTTGTACATGACATATAATTCAATACCAACTGATCCATAAAAATGAGGATGTTTTCTGGTATGAATATAGAAGGATCACCATAATATATTGAGGGAAATTTTCAAGGTTCAAAACATCTTGTATAGTAAATTGACTATTGTATAAAAAGAAGAGAAACTAATGGACCATATATATAGCTGCTGTTGTTTACCTGCTAAGCCCCACTCTTTTGTGACTCCATGGACTGTAACCCACCAGGCTCCTCTGTCCATGGGATTTTCCAGGCATGAATACTGGGGTGGGTTGCTATTTCTTTATACATAATGAGAATAAGGGACTAATTGGGGTTACATTTTCTTTTAATATAGCAAGCTTATTTCAAGAAACAATCACATATGCTCTTGCCAAATGGTATCACACTAACTAAATAGTAGAAATGGTAGAATTGACAAGTGAATGGTCATTGAACACCATGAGAGCCAAAGTCACTATGTTTCTACCATATGCACTGCACTATGCTAGAACTGACTTTATGCCCTCAAGCACTGCTGCTGTTGTTCTTGTTCAGTTCACTAATTTGCAGCAAACTCTTAGCAACCTCATGGATTGTAGCATACCAGACTCCTCTGTCCTCCACTATCTCTCAGAGTTTGCTCAAATTCATGTCCATTGACTCAGTGATGCTTGCTCAAATTCATGCCCACTGAATCAGTGATGCTATCTAACCATCTCATCCTCTGCTGCCCCCTTCTCTTTTAACCTTCAATCTTTCCCAGCATCAGGGTCTTTTCCAATGAGTCAGCTCTTTGCATCAGGTAGCCAAAGTATTGGAGCTTCAGCTTGCATATCAGTCCTTTCAATGAATATTCAGGGTTGATTTCCTATAGGATTGGCTGGTTTAATCTTCTTGTAGTCCAAGGTCTCTGAAGAGTCTTTCAGCACCACAATTTGAAATGATCAATTCTTTGGTGCTCAGCCTTCTTTATGGTCCAACTCTCATCTCCGTACATGACTACTGGAAAAACCATAGCTTTGAATAGACAGACCTTTGTCAGTAAAATGATGTCTCTGCTTTGAAATATATTTTCTAGGTTTGTCAAGGAACTTACTGTCTAATGCATGGATGGCATCAAGAATTGCATTAAATATACAGGCAATTAAATTCAGCAAGATAAAGGCAAAGTAATCATTGGGCATCCTAAATATACATGGTAAGGATATTCAACCATCTTAGGAAGACAAGGAAAGGCTTTCAGGGAAAGTGAAGAAATGGTCTTTAGGAACCACACATCTAGACTTCTTCATGAACACTCCCTTGATTGTGTTAATTTAACCTTAATTCAAAAATCAGGAAGAATTGCAGTTGTTTACAAAAGTGAAATAATCCCAATTGTGATGCTGATTTGCATTCTACAGTAGCATTATACTATTATTATATCTATAACATGATCTGCTGCAATCAACTATAATGAAATATCTCCAAGGAATATCTCCTGAACTAAAACAAAATCCCTGAAAATGAATGCCAAAGAGACTTAGCATCTTTAAAGACAAACATGGTCCTACTTGAGACAGGGATCTCTTGGTCTGAATTGCCTTGCCAGGCCTTTTTTAGTCTTTTCTGGATAGAAAGTATAGTGTAGTAATAACATTTCACTGAATACTTACTAAGGGCTTTTAGCTACTGGGGAACATGTCAGTGTCATTACTCCTATGTATAAAGTGAAGTCGCTCAGTCGTGGCCGACTCTTTGCGACCCCATGGACTGAAAACCCGGTTCCTCCGTACATGGGATTTTCCAGGCAAAAGTACTGGAGTGGGGTGCCATTGCCTTCTCCTCCTTTATCTTCCTGCTGCTGCTGCTAAGTCACTTCAGTCGTGTCCGACTCCTATGTATGCTGAGGCCTTAAACAACTGTAGGAAAAAGATCTGGCTACAGTATAGTCTGTGCCAAGATTCTGTTTTGCATACTACTAATGCCTAAGACGGGCTTCTCTGGTGGCGCAGTGCTGAATAATCCAGCTGTCAATGCAGGAAACATGAGTTCCATTCCTGATCTGGGAAGATCCCACATGCCATGGAGTGGGTACGCCCTTGCACCACAACGAGTGAACCTGTGCTCTAGAGCCTAGAAGCTGGAACCAGAAACCACATGCTGCAACTACTGAAGCCTGCACAACCCAAAGACTGCACCGCAACAAGAGAAGCCACTGCAATGAGAGTAGACCCCGCTTGCTACAACTAGAGAACAGCCCAAGAGGCAACAAAGACCCAACACAGCCCAAAATAAAGAAATAGTATTTTTTTTAATTAATGATCATAAGTAGCTTAATATGAACCCAAGCATGTTACTACTTAGGCCAGCTTCATGGCAAAGGGTTAAACCAAAAATTACTAGTCATCAAAAGAGCATTTATCATGAGTGAAGAGAGAAACTTCAAAGCAGCACCATCATTTGGAAAGCACTGAAGGTGAAGTTCTATGTTAAAATTATCCTTTAAAATGGAAAAAAAAAAGTGTATTCTCTTAATGCTCCTTCAGTTCAGTTCAGTTCAGTTCAGTCTCTCAGTTGTGTCCGACTCTTTGAGACCCCATGAATCACAGCACGCCAGGCCTCCCTGTCCATCACCAACTCCCAGAGTTCACTCTAACTCATGTCCATCAAATCGGTGATGCCATCTAGCCATCTCATTCTCTGTCGTCCCCTTCTCCTCCTGCCCCCAATCCTTCCCAGCTGTTAATTTTTTATGACAGTTGCTTGATATGACAGAAGGGAAAACAAAAAGTAAAAAAAGAAGAAAGACATCCTATTATCACTGGGAACTGAATGTAGGTTAAGTAGATTTCTACTCAATGACAACAGCCCCAAAGAAAACATGTTAGTTGCATTCCTGTATCTTACCATACTAAAAGGAAAGGCTTTAACAAAGAAAGTTTAAAGTATTATTTTATAGTGAAAACCTAGGCTTCAACAAGAAGATGAGAAGCTACTGAATCACATATTATTACTGACTTATTTTTGGATTAGTAAAGGGTTCTATAGTTAGGATGTAAGCAACATTTAATGTTCAAACTTACTAAGTCACACTAATTCAGTCAAAACACATCAGCTACTATATTAGTACGCTGGCAGCAAAATATATTTAAATCAATAAAGTAAAATCTGTAAGAGCAACAGAAAATAATAGTCACAGTAAATTGAGAATCAGGCACACACAAAACTTTCAGAAAATAAATTCAGAGAAACTTTAAGGAAGCATAGTCAATTATACAGAATATAACAGCAATCTCCATATAGAGGTTTACATGACAATATTTTTCATGGAGCATTAACTCTTTAAGGCTACAAAAATGTTGACAGATCTTAAAAATAAATAAACCATTGATACTGCAATCATATATGCTTTTAATAACTATTTACTTTTAAAGCATAATCTATAACTTAAGAAAAGTCTGTCAATTCCTTTCCTTCTTGGAATTTATTCTAGTCACTCCTACTTACTATTTTCTTCTTAAGTCAAACCTAAATTTCTAGGCTTATACTATTTTGGTTGAAAACACCTAGAGAACTAATAGAATGCACATGTGGCCTCATAATGACGGAGAAAGTAATCAGATCCTGTTTGTTTGGGTTTTTTTCTGTCCAGCTGTTTTACCTTCTTTAGGGTTAAGGCTGATAGAATCATTTCTGAGAGAGAGAATGAGAACGCCAAGTGCAGGGCCAGACAAGAGCAAGGCAGGGGCGATGACCCTTTCTCCCTCCTTTAGATAAACCCACACTGTGAATTTTCCCCCTGGAGCGAGGGCTGCAGGCAACTCTAATTTCTCTGATAGACACAATCAAAACATTTTCTTTTTTTCAGTTCCCCTTTTCACCAGGAGTTAGCTGTTCTGGACAGAAGTAATTCACTTGATATTCTATATCCTTGTTTCAGTTTTCATATTAAGATTTTATTTTAAGGAGCACAATTTCTTTACATGCTAGGAACTCCCTATAATGGATAGACAATATTAATAAGCAGAAAATAAAGGCCAAAGCTTTTTTCATATTAAAAAAAAACTAAGTCAATAAGCTAGATCGAACAAACATTGAGATATAAATATACAGAGATATACAGACACAGCTTTACATAGAACTATTTAAGTTCAATAGAAGCTAAAATAAACTCCAGAGGCAAAATCATTTGTATCTAGTTTATTCACCTTAAACACATAAGTAAACTACTAAGTATGAACACTACTCAAAAAGGTATCATTAAATATGGCTTGATAGTTTCTGCAAATTTTTCCTCTAATCAATACTGGTCTGTCCCAGATTTTTGAAAAAAAATCTAAAATTATAAGCACCTCTTGCTTTTGTTATGACTTTATTATAATAAATTCTATTTTCATCCCTGATCTTAACATAACCGGTTAGGTCAGTAGGAAAAGGATATGCCTCCTCCAATTCATCTAAACAGAGAACTTTAATAGTTGACATAGTAGCATATACGCTTCTTAAACAGTCAGTTTTCAAAAGTACCATTAATAAATAAGGGAATATATTCGTAAAAAAAGAGAAGCTTGGCTCAGAAATTCTTTAGTAATAAAGACTTAATCCCTGCCAATCATCCTATCTTAAGGAGAAGGAACTGAATTTACTGCAAATCCAATGGTAACAATTTTCAACCAAACTACAGGCAACCCCCAAGGTCCTCCTCTAAGCTTCTACTGATTGCCTCTAGTAAGAGAGAGAACTGCATGTTTCTACTCAAAGCAGATAAAAATTCAACTTTAATTTACATTTTATATAAGGATAACTTACTGTTCTTTTTCAAAGTAGTTTTACACACAATGAAAAGATTATCTTTTGGCCAAGAAAATATTTTTCAGTTATAAAATGGGGCCCCATTACTTATTTCTTTCCTGCCTACACTTATAAATGGCATAGAAATGAAGTGAAAATGTACCATGTGAAGAGAAATCTTATCATCAAACTCAGAGATGGAAAGAAACTTGAGGCTTCTTTTGGGAACTCTGAAAACTGACTGTGCCTTCTTTTCTGTTTAGTATCATCTTCCTCACCTAGGAACTGACTGTGCATAGATCTACCAGTTTTCAATAATACTTTTTGCTTTTCCTTTGGTCATCCTTGCCTCCCTCCCCCCTCTATTTACTGCCTCCTTCCATCCTTCTTTCTTCCTGTCTCCTTCAATACAGTTTGTACTGCCACAGTTTTTTTCTCTTGCTATGCTTAATCACTCAGTCATGTCCAACTCTTTGCAACCCCATGGACTACAGCCCATGAGGCTCCTCCGTCCATGGGGAATTCTTCAGGCAAGAATATTGGAGTGGGTTGCCATGCCCTCTTCCAAGAGATCTTCCCAACCCAGGGATCAAAACTAGGTTTCCTGCATGGCAGGTGGATTCTTTACCGTCTGAGCCACCAGGGAAGCCCTCTCTTGCTGTGGTGTATACAAAAGGACAATGCAGACCAGGAGTGTTGATTAAGATTCTGTGGTTCAAAAGAGGTGGATTGATTCAATTATTCACCCAAGTCAAATCCTGGAATGGGAACTGGCAAAAAATATTAATCATCTGTAAGTGTTGACACATCAAATGGCATATTAACTAGAAATTTGATGTAATCCTTTTTTGAACATTAGTATTAATATATTCAGCAAAGTATACTATTAAGTATAGCATGTCCAGAGACTTATTAGCTAATAAACAATTTTTGGAATCCCATAAAGCTGCAGATTATAAATAAACAGACTCACTACTTATATTTTGCATACTTCAATCTCATATTGGAGTAAACTCACATTGGACTCCCCAAAACAGCAATTATATGAACAAAGTTTCAAATATATATGCACATATTAAGTGTGTATATTATACATACACATGTATACATAAACACATATAAGTGGATGATAAATAACAACAGTTAAATATGCTCTTAGATTATTAATTTTGGTTTTCTTTTTAAAAAATGACAAAGAACAAAATGTATTTAACCCTACAAAGGACTGCCAATGAAAAACAGAGAAACCAATAGAAAAGTAATATGGACAAAAAAATGTAGAATTCAAAGGTATCTGTTTATTATTAGCTATGCCTTTTAAAGACCTATACCCAGAATCGGTTTAATAGACAAACACATTAGATATTTCATGAATACTCTAAGAAAATGTGAAGAGAAATATCAGGTAAACACAGGACACTGAAAACAACACCCTATAAATAAAATTCCTCCAGTAATCTCATAGGTTAATATTAGATGGAAGAAAAATTAAGGTCCCATAAACTATATTATCAACCCAAATCTCATTTGCTATCACCACTGAAGACTTTTATTCAATTCTGAGGCTCTCTAGTCAAATATTCACATAAAGAAGCAGAAGTGAGGTACTGAAGTGTCAGACCTTGGTAAATCTTAGCAATTTAAGAGTTAACATGAAAGTGAAACCCTTCGAGAGGATAAACAGAATAAAATTCTGGAAGCTAGAGGTAATATTTCAACCACAGAGTTTATTACACACAATTTCATTGCTAAGCATAACATGTCCCATGGAACCACAGAAAATTACTATTGCTGATCTCAAAGGTTGAGACTCCATCTCCTTCTGATAATTCCATAGTAAAATGAAGAAAATGTTTCCTGGCATCTTCACAACACCTTCAATTTTTCATGTTGAATGCCTTTTTTTTATTACTCATCGAAGAAAACTACCAAGAGCTCAGCTATTACTATTAAACTTACTGAGTTATGATTATTCCCTAAGTGGGGATGACACTTAAGAGTGTGTTTTAGACACTAACCATCACTTACTGAGTGGGAGCTGGGAGAAGGGGTGAAAGGAAGGGAAGTTGCATTTCAAGGATACTTACAAGGATATGGATATAAAGGAATACACTAGTCCACTCCTTAGAAAATAGACATCTGCACCTAATCACTTTTTTCACTTTGGTTATTTACCAGTTCAATAAGAATTGTGCACAGATTTCTTGCTTGTAGTTTTAAATGCATATATCCACCCAAGAACACAATCATGCAGTACCCTGGTATTATTTGAACTCCAAAGTGTAGTGTGTCCACTGAACCAAGAGTAGATTGTTGCTGTTCAGTTGCTAAGTGGTGTCGGACTCTGTGTCCCCATGGACTGCAGCACACCAGGTTTCCCTGTCCTTCACTAATTCTCAGAGTTTGCTCAGATTTATGTCTGCCAAGTTGGTGATGCTATCTAACCATCTCATCCAAAGCTGTCCTCTTCTCCTGCCTTTGATCTTTCCCAGCATCAGGTATTTTCCAGTGAGTCAGCTCTTCACATCAGGTAGCCAAAGCACTGGAACTTCATCTTTAGCGTGAGTCCTTTCAATAAATATTCAGGATTGATTTTCTTTAGGATTGACTGGTTTGATCTTGCTTCCCAAGGGACTCGCAAGAGTCTACTCCAGCACCACAGTTTGAAGGCATCAATTCTCTGGCACTCAGTTTTTATGGTCCAACTCTCACATATATACATGACTACTGGAAAAATCATAGCTTTGACTATACAGACCTTTGTCAGTCAAGTGATACCTCTGCTTTTTAATACACTGCCTAGGTTTGTCATAGCTTCAGTTCAGTTCAGTCACTCAGACATTTCCGACTCTTTGCAACCCCATGAACTGCAGCACACCAGGCCTCCCTGTCCATCACCAACTCCCGGAGTTCACTCAAACCCACCTCCATTGAGTCGGTGATGCCATCCAGCCATCTCATCCTCTGTCATCCCCTTCTCCTCCTGCCCCCAGTCCCTCCCAGCATCAGGGTCTTTTCCAAAGAGTCAACTCTTCGCATGAGGTTGCCGAAGTATTGGAGTTTCAGCTTCAGCATCAGTCTTTCCAATGAACACCCACGACTGATCTCCTTTAGGATGGACTGGTCGGATCTCCTTCCAGTCCAAGGGGCTCTCAAGAGTCTTCTCCAACACCACAGTTCAAAAGCATCAATTCTTCGGCGATCAGTTTTCTTCACAGTTCAACTCTCACATCCATACATGACCACTGGAAAAACCATAGCCTTGACTAGACGGACCTTTGTTGGCAAAGTAATGTCTCTGTTTTTTAATATGCTATCTGGGTTAGTCATAGCTTAATGAGATTATAATCAGGAAAGCACTAGGGTTTCAAAGTGAAGATGGCCCCTGAGCTAAAATTCCCATACCACAAGAACTACATTTCCTAGAAGACTTACAATTTGCTCCAACTATTTCTTTCTAAAGGCCCATAAATAGATAAGTAATTTTATTATAATAAATACTTCTTTTCACAAACTCGAGAGAAAATAATCACTTTGGTTTTACTCTAATTTTGACAAAAGCAAAATATAATCATTCAGACTGTTATCTTGTTTTATGTTGAACTGGTCTTTAAAAAGAGATGAAGAAAAAAAAGAAAAAGAAAAAATTTCCTCACCCCAAAGTATTTTCCTAGTCCTTATAACTTCCTGGGATTGCACATATTTTAAATGTTTCTAATCAACACCTTTCTCTCCTCCCTAATTGAAATGCACCATCTAATAAATGGTTTAAAGCTTCTAAACTATTCACATCTTCATGTCCCTGGGTTGGTAGAATAGATCACTGCAGGTATTTTAATTGAGACTGGGGTGTACAATGAGAGCATCCTTGTATTGGCACAAAACTGTGAAAGTGAGTCAGAATTCACTATGATTTTGTCACTGTCTATATGAATGGTTTACATGGAGCCAAGAAATCTGGAATTCCTTTCCACATCTAATTTGTCTGCTAAATCTCATATATGTCATACAAAGCAAATGCCACACAGAGTGATGAATCACTTTAAGATAGGAGCCCACTTTGCATTTAATTACAAGCATGGGGCAACTATTTAGACAAAGGTTGAGGCTTCTCTGGTGGCTGAAATGGTAAAGAATATTTCTGAAACGTGGGAGACCTGGGTTCAATTCCTGATTGGGAAGACCCCCTGAAGAATCCCTGGAGTGGCAACTCACTCCACTATTGTGGCCTGGAGAATTCCATGGACAGAGGAACCTGGTAGGATACAGGCCATGGGGTGGCAAAGAGTCGGACACGACTGACCAACTAACACTTTCACACTTTCACTACTACAGCCACTGAAGGGACCAACAACCAGTCAAAATGGTGCAAAGATTAAACTGAACCACAGCTGTAGAAACAAACTTTATCTAAACTTAAGCAGAGTCTCATTAAGATGCAGCTGTCATTAAACCCTTCTGTGGGAGGTTCCTGTGAAAGAATGCTGACCCTTAGCACTGAGAGGTATAAATTCAGCTACTATAAACCCCCTCTGGAGGAGCTTCCATCCAGGAGGGAGAATGTCTATTGGCTTCTGGATGAACATGTCTAATGGAACTCTCCGTACTTTCCCCACTGAAGTCCCAAACTCCTCATTTTTGTGAAGCTGGAATATAAGCCCTCACCCTTTGCTATTTAGCAGCTTTCTCACTACTAAGTACTCCTCCATACATGCTGATTAAATTTATCTCCCATTAATCTACTGTCATAGAACGGTAACCCACTCCAGTATTCTTGCCTGGAGAATCCCATGGATGGAGAAGCCTGGTAGGCTACAGTCCACGGGGTCGCATAGAGTCGGACACGACTGAGCGACGGAACGGACGGACGGACGGACCACTTGGAGTTTCTAGAGGAAGTTTTCCTCCTAACACCGTGCTAAAAAAATAAAAGCACTATCTCATTGGGAGAAAGAAAGGGAGAAAGGGCTCAGTTGTGTCTGACTCTTTGCGACCCCATGGACTGTAGCTCGCCAAGCTCCTCTGTCCATGGGATTCTCCAGGCAAAAATACTGGAGTGGGTTGCCATTGCCTTCTCCAGGGGATCTTTCTGACCCAGGGATTGAACTCAGGTCTTCCACATTGCAGGCAGATACTTTACTCTCTGAGTCACCAGGAAAGCCCAATTATCTCATTAAATAATGTCAATAAGTTAAATAAATTATTCTTTTAATACCATTATTCCCTATTTACAAATCAGAACCCTGAAGCTTAGAGAAACTATGTGACTAAGAATCTATCAGTTGGTATTATGGTAGGACCAATAGTCTCACCCCAAAATGATCCTCTTTCCAAGATTCATTTCCTTATGCAAAGAGTCTCTGATGTGCTTCTCACTGACTCTTTCCTTCATAGTTTATCAGGGCTCCCCAAAATGTTCCAAGTCCATGCACATATAGAACATGATAATATACTGGTAATGCCCACACCGAGGGAAATGAAAGAGGCCACTTGCAGTTATATGTGATAACTGTGACCAGCCTACACAGCCCTATCAAATCTCTCCTTCAGTGTCCCATGGCTAACACGCAGTCCATTTGTGATGTCATGCACAATGGCTGGGAGGCACCAGGCTAGAGGATATCAAGCATTATATAGGACTTCCCTGAGAGTCTAGTAGTTAAGAATTCACCTGCCAATGCAGGGGATACAGGTTTGCTCCCTGGTCTGGGAAGATCCTGCATACCACAAGGCAACCAAGCCCATGTGCCACAACTACAGAGCCCAAGCACTAGAGCCCCTGCTCTGTAACAAGAGAAGCCACCTCAGTGAGAAGCCCCCACGCTGCAGCTAGAGAGTAGTCCCCACTCATAGCAACTAGAGAAAGCCTGCACCCAGCACAGTCAAAACTATATTAATTTATCAAAAGAAACTTCCTGGTATTTCAAAAAGAGTTGAATAAAAAGACTCTTAATAAAATAAAAGCATTAAACAGTAGCAAGTCCAATTGTTGGTGATGGCGAGCTGTGCTGAATACCACAAGATGCACAAACAATATCAGAAAATATTCAAAAAGTGATATAAAGAAAATACAGGACCTCCTCAGAATGGGGAGGTGTTAGAAAGACTCCAAAAATATTACAGAAGTCAGTCTCTGCAGGCTTCGATTGCCTGGTAATTGTGATTATCCACTTTTTATTTTTAGCTGAAATATTTTCTGATGCTATTCAATATCTCCATATGGATGTCTCAGCGACATGACAAAACTCAGCATCTCCTAATTCATGATTTCTCCCTTCAGATTTCTTTGCCTGTTTAAAGGCAAGTACCACCATTCATCTGGCCAAGCGCACTGATCAGAAATTTCAAAAATCTTTGGACATTTATCTTCTTCAACCCCAATACTTAAGCTGTTACCATTTTTTTTTCATTTTAACTTCAGAACAGCCTTCAAAACTATCTCGTTGTTGTTTAGTTGCTAAGCCACGTCCAGGCCATGCCCAACTCTTTGTGACCCATGGATTGCACCCCACCAGGCTTTCCTCTGTCTATGGGATTTCCCAGGCAAGAAACCCACTGGAGTGGATTGTTATTTCTATTCAGGGATCTTCCCAACCCAAGGAACAACCCACATCTCCTGAACTGGCAGGCAGATTCTTTCACCATGGAGCAACCTGGAAAGCCCAAAACCATCTAACTCGCCCTTAAATACACTTCCAAAGACTAGAATATGGAATCATGCTGTTTTTGTATAGCCCACAGATAAGAATGACTTTTACATCTTGAAATGGTTAAAAAAAAAAAATAGAGACTATTATATTATGGCACATAAAAATGATATGAAATTCAAACTTTCAGTTCAGTAGCTCAGTCGTGTTCAACTCTTTGCGACCCCATCAAACTTTAGTATAAATAAAAAAATATTTTACTGGAATGCAGCCATGCTTACTCATTTATATATCACCTATGATTGCTTTGGCACTACAACAGAAACCTTGAGTGGTTGCAATAGAGACTGTAAGGCCAACAACTCCTAAAACATTTACTGTATGGCCCTTTACAGAAAAACTTCTCAATCTGTTAGACTTCCTTTGGTCTTTTGGCAGAAGGGATACATTGTCCACCCAGGAAGTGGTTTACAAATCTTCCAGTAAACTTTAATCCTTCCTTCAATCTGCTAGATTTATCTTTTCAAATGCAAATCTTATCACTCTCTTAAAACTTTGAAATTCTTCCTTTTTTTTTTCTTTTTAAAAATGAAGATTAAGATGGCCTGCTGGATACCACTTTATCTGGTTACAGACTTCCTTGACTGTCTCTTTAGTCTCACTTACAACCCACTGGAATTCAAACACAGATGCTTGCTTTCAATTCCTTTGCTGAGGACCTTCCCATTTACATGGAAATTCACTTTTTTTCTTACCTTCTCTTTGCCCAAATCAGTCCCATTTAGGCTTTAGTTTTAGCTCAATTTATACTTCTGGGAAGTATTACCCCACCCTTTCTGTCCAGAAGGTTAGTTGGGCTCCGTGTCCTATAAGAATCTATTCTCCTTTACTGGACTTATTACAATTTGCTATAAAATTGTAAGATTATTTATCACTCTTCTCCATTGTTTTAAATTCTTCAAAGGTAAGGTTAATGTTTATTTTGCTCATCATTCTGTTCTGTTCAGTCACTCAGTCGTGTCCGACTCTTTGCGACCCTGGGGACTGTAGCCTACCAGGCTTCTCCATCCATGGGATTCTCCAGGCAAGAATACTGGAGTGGGTTACCATTTCCTTCTCCAGGGGATCTTCCCGACCCAGGGATCGAACCCGGGTCTCCCGCATCGGAGGCAGACGCGTTAACCTCTGAGCCACCTCATCATTACACCTGGTATTTTAGGTACTCAGGAAACATTTGTGAAGATATTAAGAAGAGGTGGAAACACTACATAGAAAAACTATACAAAAAAAGATCTTCATGACCCAGATAACCACGATGGTGTGACCACTCACCTAGAGCCAGACATCTTAGAATGTGAAGAAGTCAAGCGGGCCTTAGGAAGCATCAGTAGGAAAAAAGCTAGCGGAGGTGATGGAATTCCAGTTGAGCTATTTCAAATCTTGAAAGATGCTGCTGTGAAAGTGCTGCACTCAATATGCCAGCAAATTTGGAAAACTCAGCAGTGGCCACAGGACTGGAAAAGGTCACTTTTCATTCCAATCCCAAAGAAAGGCAATGCCAAAGAAAGCTCAAACTATCACACAATTGCATTTATCTCACATGCTAGCAAAGTAATGCTCAAAATTCTCCAAGCCAGGCTTCAACAGTACATGAACCGTGAACTTCCAGATGTTCAATCTGTATTTAGAAAAGGCAGAGGAACCAGAGATCAAATTGCAAACATCCACTGGATCATAGATAAAGCAAGAGAGTTACAGAAAAACATATACTTCTGCTTTATTGATTATGCCAAAGCCTTTGACTTTGTGTATCACAAAAACCTGTGGACAATTTTTAAAGAGACAAGAATACCACACCACATGACCTGCCTCCTGAGAAATCTGTATGCAGGCAAAGAAACAACAGTTAGAACTGGAAATGGAACAGACTGGTTCCAAATAGGGAAAGGACTACGTAAAGGCTGAATAATGTCACCCTGCTTATTTAACTTATATGCAGAGTACATCATGCGAAATCCTGGGCTGGATGAAGAACATGCTGGAATCAATATTGGCTGGAGGAATATCAATAATCTCTGACATGCAGATGACACCAACATTATGGCAGAAAGTGAAGAAGAACTAAAGAGCTTGTTGATCAAAGTGAAAGAGGAGAGTGATGAATTTGGCTTAAAGCTCAACATTCAGAAAACTAAGATCATGGCATCTGGTCCCATCACTTCATGGGAAATAGATGGGAAAACAATGGAAACAGTGAGAGCTTTGGGGGGGTCTCCAAAATCGCTGCAGATGGTGACTGCAGCCATGAAATTAAAGGACGCTTGCTCCTTGGAAGAAAAGTTATGACCAACCTAGACAGCATATTAAAAAGCAGAGACATGACTTTGCCAACAAAGGTCCGTCTAGTCAAGGCTATGGTTTTTCCAGTGGTCATGTATGGATGTGAGAGTTGGACTATAAAGAAAGTTGAGTGCTGAAGAATTGATGCTTTGCAACTGTGGTGTTGGAGAAGACTCTTGAGAGTCCCTTGGACTGCAAGGAGATCAAACCAGTCAATTCTAAATGAAATCAGTCCTGAATATTCATTGGAAGGACGGATGCTGAAGCTGAAACTCTAATACTTTGGCCACCCGATGCAAATAAGTGACTCATTTGAAAAGATACTGATGCTGGGAAAGATTGAAGGCAAGAGAAGAAGGGGATGCCAGAGGTTGAGATGGTTGGATGGCATCACTGACTCAATGAACATGAGTTTGAGCAAGTTCTGGGAGTTGGTGATGGACAGGGAAGCCTGGTATGCTGCAGTCTATGGGGTAGCTGAGTCGGACAGAACTGAGCGACTGAACTGAACATTTGTGAAATGAATAAGTGAATGAATATTGACAAGATCCTAAATTTATGTTTGCTTTACCCCCCCCCAAATCATTAAAGCATAACTGGGTCAGTTATACACACAGTTGGGTTCTCTGGTTGCTCAGACAGTAAAGAATCTGCCTGCAATGCAGGGGACCTGGATTCGATCCCTGGGTTGGGAAGATCCCCTGGAGAAGGGAATGGTGACCCACTCCACTATTTATGCCTGGAGAATTCCATGGACAGAGAAGCCTGACAGCGTATAGTCCATGGGGTCAAAAAGAGTTGAAAACAACTGAGTGACTAACACATACACTTTAACTGATTCATCAGATCAATTAAAGCCAATTTGATGAACACCATTTTTAAGCTAATAATGTTTTTCAATCCTTCTCTCTTTTAAAGTAGCAATTCCATGTTAAAATAAGATATGTGTGTGTGTGTGTATACATTTTTTTTTTTTAAGTCACTCAGTTGTGCATGACTCTTTGCAAGTCCTCGAAATTCTCCAGGTCAGAATACTGGAGTGGATAGACATTCCCTTCTCCAGGTGATCTTCCTATACATACACACTAATAAGTGGTTCCCAGGTGGCACTAGTGGTAAAGAACATACCTGCCAATGCAGGAGACATAAGAGACTCAGGCTTGATCCCTGGATCAGGAAGATCCCCTGGAGCAGGGCATAGCCACCCACACTAGTATTCTTATTTGGAGAATTCCATGGACAGAGGAGCTTGGTGAGCCAGTCCATGGTATCTCAGGGTCAGACACAACTGAAGTGACTTAGCAAGCACATACAAATAGTTTAAACAGAATGACCTCTAATATTTGGATTTGAGACACAGGCAACTTCCACAGGAAAATTTTCCTCAATCATGAGAAAAAAACTATATGTTTTGTAACTGAAATTCAAATTTAGCTGGATATCCTGAATTCAATCTGGCAACTCTACTTTAAAGAGGTCTCTGATGAAAAGTAAATTTGACTTGGTTATTTCAGTTCTAACTATGTATTAGCATAAATAGATGATAAAATTATGAAGGTAGAAATGAAGGAATATGGCATTTTAATGTAGTAATGCTTGCCTATGAAACTGAGAAGATCATAATCTTAGAAATAAGAAAATCAACAGAATGAAGGTAGAAATGAAGGAATATGGCATTTTAATGTAATAATGCTTGCCTATGAAACTGAGAAGATCATAATCTTAGAAATAAGAAAATCAACAGAATGAAAAACACACCACCAACAAACTAATCAGAAAAAAAAACAAAAAAACAAGGCTAATGTCAACTGAAAAAAATAAATACCCAACTTGAAAGTGGTGAGTTAAGTTACATTTGGGTCAAAAGGAGGACTCCAGCCATGGAGATCACCTCTCAAATAGCTCTGAGGAACTGCTCCATAAAAGTAAGGGGGGCCTTCCGTATGTATGTGATTTTAGTGAAGGAGAATACATGCAGTTAAGCACACACTTTGACAGAAGGTCGCTGCTAGTCCCAGGGAGGTTGCTGCTCACAGATGTCTCCTTTAATGATCTTAATGTTTTTCTAGAAGGAGAAGATACAAGAAGTTGTGCACATAAAATATTCTACTGAAAATTTCTATGTATCCAAAGGTCTGTTCTATTAGTTTTTGTTTTGTATTGTTTTCCAGAGCACAGACTGCCTCACACCTGATCTCTGCCCTGAACTCCTTTCAGGATGTGTTGCAGATTAACAACTGCATTTGACTACTGACCTAATCCTTGTAGAGGCAGATGGCAGGTGACAAATTTTAGCTGGCACCAAGCAATATGCAGATGAAAAAAGATTTAGCAACTAGCTCTGAGTCTCTATGAAAACCTTTAGATTCTCCTGAAAATATAAAATGTATTGAGATAAAAGTGTAAGAATTAAGTTGAGAGAAGGTAGAGGTGGGGTAGATCAACAATATGTTTAGAAGAGAAGGAAGTGGAAGAGCTTCTAAAGCTTTGTGAACACAAGTCACTCTGCTTCTTAGAATGCATGTTTAGTTTGAAATTAAAGCTAATAGCAGGCCATATGTTGCAGTTTTGTCTGTAACTTTAAAAAGAAAGCCAGTATGAAGTAAAACCCATAGCACTCTCAGTGCTCATATAAGATTTAAACTAAATTATCACAAAGGTATTTATTCATAAAATACAGATAACTGTCATTATCTATACAAGCTCAGTTCAGTTCAGTTCAGTTCAGTTCAGTCACTCAGTCGTGTCCGACTCTCCGCGACCCCATGAATCACAGCACGCCAGGCCTCCCTGTCCATCACCAACTCCCGCAGTTCACTCAAACTCATGTCCACAGAGTTGGTGATGCCATCCAGCCATCTCATTCTCTGTCGTCCCCTTCTCCTCCCGCCCCCAACCTTCCCCAGCATCAGAGTCTTTTCCAGTGAGTCAACTCGTCGCATGAGGTGGCCAAAGTATTGCAGTTTCAGCTTTAGCATCAGTCCCTCCAATGAACACCCAGGATTGATCTCCTTTAGAATGCAAGCTCAGGGCTTCCCCAATGGCTCAGTGGTAAAGAATCTGCCTGAAATGCAGGGGATGAGGAAGACGTGAGTTCAATCCCTGGGTCTGGAAGATCCCCTGGAGAAGAAAATGACAACCCACTCCAGTATTCTTGACTGGAAAATCCCATGCACAGAGGAGCCTGGCGGGTTACAGTCCATGTGGTCGAAAAGAGTTGGACATGACTGAGCGACTAAGCGCATGCGCACACACGTACACGCTTAAGGTAACATATACAGAGCACTTAATAATAACACGTGCTGACAACGTTCATTTATTTTAATTACCTAGGCAAATTTATTTTTACCTATTCACCACCCTCCCTCTCCAACCACATCTCAAAAAAAAAAAGTGTAATCAATGGATTTTTGTTTTATACAATCTAATTTTCTACATGTGTCAAATTCATGGCTAATTATGGGTAAAATAAATCCTTCCAAGGACGCAAAATCTTGATGGGGTTTAATTATGTTCTGATTCTGACAAATTAGTGCAATTGCAACTGGAATGAATAAGCAACTCCCTTCCTCGTCCACCCAAACACCCATTTCCCTACACTTGATGATTCATGATGGGCTTGTCAGGCCAGTGGATGCTAGTGAATATTATTTTGAGTGAATATGCTAGTGAATATTATGTTGAGTCCTCAAGCAGAATCTCAGAGATTCCACCTCTAGAATGCTGGGAACATAACAGAAATTTAGTACAATTTCTACATTTAGCACCTGTAGGGAAAGAGTAAAATAGCCAAGATGGCATGTTCAGGCTCTCTCTTGCCACATGTTTTGTAAATAATGACTACGTAACAGCTGAGCTAATATATAGCGCTGCGCATGCGTATCACGAGGTACTCTCGGTCACAAGCTACTTTGTGCTGTACGTAGATATGAGCCCCACCTAAGAAAGCAGCAGCATTGTTGTGGCGTCACGGCTGTGTCTGTCGGGTTAGTCACGAGAGGAGAGAACACCGCTACAGCTGCTGTGTCAGCCAGGAGAGAGCCTGTGCAGTTATGTTATGTCTGCTGCCATGGCTCCTGTGCCAGCCAAAAGAGAATAAACATGTCTGAAGTTCTGTGGCTGCTCACATGTTCTTCCAGCCTCTTAGCCTACCCTGGGTTCAGCGAACAGTGCGGACAGAGGGAGGAGCGATACTATGGGCATCACGAACAGGATGCAGAGCAGTTCAGCACCTGTGTATGCTCTTTTTTCTTTGCAGATTAAATGAAGAAAGCTGTTTTTAAAATGTTTTCTTTGAGCCGTCTATAGTTGTCTTCTCCACAACCCAACCCAACACACATTAACAATCTTACAGTGATCTCTGGTTTCTGAAGGTTCACTGGACAGGAGAAATTGCTAAATATTTTGGAAAGACATGTTTGAGGTCTCTAAATCAGCATAAGTAAATTTTATTTTTCCAAAACAGATGCTTTCTGCCTGAAAGGACAGACACACACATTCATCTGTTTTCTACATTGTATTGTTATGCTATAAGGTTCTGAAATAATCTCTCTTTTGAATTTCACTTGATCACACTCCAACCACAGTGTATAATAGTTCCCAGCCCTCTACGCTGACACAGAAATGCATTTTCCATTACTGCTCACATCCCTGCCTGCCTAGACAGATTTTCCCAGGTGCTTCAGCTTTTGCAGTTCAATGCATCTCTCCCTGAGAAGCAAATAAAATCCAGTTGTTTTCTTATTTCTTTTGCATCTTTTTCCAAGAACATTTGATTCTTATTTAGATACTCAGGCATTGCTTATTATTCAAGATGGGGCAGGAAATCAGGGTGAGAAAGAGCACTGATCATTACACATGAGAAAAATAACTTTGTTTCCATTAAGGCTTTCTGCCAGGGAAGGGAAAAAAACAAACAAAATGGAACAACTAGATAAAAAGGAACACAAAACATACTCATCAGCAGCTTTTTCTACAATGAATTTGCGTATCTTGCAGGCCTGTTGAACAGTTTACCTCACCAAAAGGTTACTTATGCAATAATTATATGATTTGAATTATTATTAGCTATCCTGAATAAGAAATCTGAGAAAAGGTAATACAGCTTTATGCCACTGGTTTCTGTATTGTAGTAGTATTTTAAAAGTCTGTTTTTCTAAAGAGATTATCTAGATATAAAATTTTCAGTACATAATAATAGATACTAATGTATAAATTATGTGCATTACACAGAATAAAGCATGGCATATATATAGATGCACTGGATAGACACATCTATTTATTTATATTTTAAGGAGATCCAACCACTCTGTTCTAAAGGAGATCAGTCCTAGGTGTTCATTGGAAGGACTGATGCTAAAGCTGAAACTCCAATACTTTGGCCACCTCATGCGAAGAGTTGACTCACTGGAAAAGACTCTGATGCTAGGAGGGATTGGGGGCGGGAGGAGAAGGGGATGACAGAGAATGAGATGGCTGGATGGCATCACCGACTCAATGGACATGAGTTTGAGTGAACTCGGGGAGCTGGTGATGGACAGGAAGGCCTGGCGTGCTGTGATTCATGGGGTGGCAAAGCGTCGGATACGACTGAGTGACTGAACTGAACTGAACTGAAGGTAATTTTAATTTTTTGTTAATGCTAAATATTCACCAAGGTCAAGAATAAAATCTGAAACTTATAATTTTGTTTTCCTGGTTGATATGGGGTGATCTGTGTCCCACAAAAATGTATGTTTTAATCACTGGTAATTCAGAAAATGTCCATACTGGAAGTAGGTTTGTAGCAGAGGTAATTAGGCAAGATGAGGAAATATTGCAGTAGGATGAATTCTTAATCCAATATGATCAGTATACTTATAAAAATATATGAACATATGGACATGAGTTTGGGTGAACTCCAGGCATTGGTGATGGACAGGGAGGCCTGGCGTGCTGTGATTCATGGGGTCACAGAGTCGGACACGACTGAGTGACTGAACAGAACGGAACAGAATGGATAAGACTGCCATTTGAAGATGGAGGCAGAAAATGTGGTTATGTATCTACTGTAAGGTCGGACCTCAGTGGCCATTTTGGCCTCTCTGCCTCCTCGTGCCTTTCCTGTCCCGCCAGAGCTCTGACTATTGTGCTCTGTTCCCTCATTCCCTCTCCCACTGCTGGAGTGTCCTTGATATACCGGTCCCTGGTAGAAATCAACCCTCTCCTAACCTCCCCCTCCTAACCTCCTGTCCAGAAATAGCATCCTGCCCAGAAACAGTAAGAACTATTCCACTGCGTCAGCAAACCTTGAGCAGATCAGGCAACCAACCCAGTCTTGCCACCCCAGCTACCTGACCTATGAGGGACCACCATTCCAAATTTTGCCTTATTCGGGAAAAATTTTGCTGTTTCTTACTGTAAAGCTATATAAGCTGCCTCTTGTCTTTGTTCGGGGGCAGACTTCCTCGACCTCACTTGCTTGGGTCCAGAAACCCCGCCTGGGAGTGCCTCGCCATTAAAGCCTGTTATACCACCTATTTGGTGTCTGAGTTCTTTTTATCTAACATCATCGGGCCGTTCTGACCTTACAGCTACAAGTCAAAAGCACCAAGAAGCTAGGAAAACGAAAGGATGAGCTCTACTCAGAGTCTCAGAGGGAACATAGCCCTGCTAACACCTTAACTTCAGGTGTCTAGACTAAAGGACTGTGATAGAAGATTTAATTCTCTGGTGATTTTCTTTTCAGAGGGAAAGGGAAATTTTAGTCTGGACCTCTTTCTACTTTTCCTCAAATCTTGCTTTAATTTCCTGCCTCATCTCCTATCTGATTTAGGACTACAACCAGAAACCTCCATGTTTCTTCTCACAATAAAAAAATAGTATTTGGTGACAGAACATGGAAGTTAAGGTTTGGTACTATGAAAAGGAAAGTTAAGGTTCAAACCTTGGTTCTCTCCCTTGAAATTGCATGTAAGGGTTCTATCCCTTACTGAGTGACTGTGGATAAGGTTCTAAACCCATCTAAGTTCATCTCCCACATGTATGATCCATAAAACTGTCCTAAGAATTCAATGGTAACATGCACAAAATTCATTTGCAAAGTGTTTAGCATATGTGCGTGCCTGCTTAGTCACTTCAGACATGTCCAATCCTTTGCGACCCCAGGGACTGTTGCCCGTCAGGTCCCTCTGTCCATGAGGATTCTCCAGGCAAGAATACTGGAGTGGGTTGCCATGCTCTCCTCAAAGGGATCTTCCCAACTTACTTGTCTTAAGTCTCCTGCATTGGCAGGTAGGTTCTTTACCACTAGTGCCACCTTGGAATCCCTTAATACATTAACTTTTTAATGTTCAACATCCCTCATAATCAGAGAAATGCAAATCAAAACCACAATGAGATACCATTTCACACCAGTCAGAATGGCTGCTATCCAAAAGTCTACATGCAATAAATGCTGGAGAGGTTGTGGAGAGAAGGGAACCCTCTTACACTGTTGGTGGGAATGCAAACTAGTACAGCCACTATAGAGAACAGTGTGGGGACTCCTTAAAAAACTGGAAATAGAATCGCACTCCTGGGCATACACACTGAGGAAACCAGAAGTGAAAGAGACACGTGTACTCCAATGTTCGTCTCAGCACTGTTTATAATAGCCAGGACATGGAAGCAACCTAGATGTCCATCTGCAGATGAATGGATAAGAAAGCTTTGGTACATATACACAATGGAGTATTACTCAGCCATTAAAAAGAATGCATTTGAATCAGTTCTAATGAGGTGGATGAAACTAGAGCCTATTATACAGAGTGAAGTAAGCCAGAAAGAAAAACACCAATACAGTATACTAACACATATATATGGAATTTAGAAAGATGGAAATGATAACCCTGTATACGAGACAGCAAGAGACACAGATGTATAGAACAGTCTATGGGACTCTGTGGGAGAGGGTGAGGGTGGGATGATTTGGGAGAATGGCATTGAAACATGTATATTATCATATGTGAAACGAATCGCCAGTTCAGGGTTGATGCACGTTACAGGATGCTCGGGGCTGGTGTGCGGGGATGACCCAGAGGGAGGATAAAGGGAGAAGGGAAGTGGGAGGGGCGTTCAGGAGGGGGAACTCATGTACCCCTGGGGCAGATTCATGTCAATGTATGGCAAAACCAACCAATATAATATTGTAAAATAATTAGCCTCCAATAAAAAAAAATAGCAACTAAGAAAAATAATAATAATAAATATGACTGATCAATTATATTTTGATAATTCAAGAGAAATCACAATTGATATCACTTCATTCTAGACTGAAAATTTCTCTCCCCATCCCCAGTTTTAAGCAATATTTATTACATTTCCTCAAAATAGTTTCCAGTTTTTTCTTCAGTCTTCATCTAAGCAAAATACTCTCTTTGTTTTCATTTGTAAAATATAATAGAAAATAATGTAAGAGGTACTCATATTTTATTCAAACAGATTTAGCAAACATGTTTATTAGCAAGTAAGTTATATATCATATATGCTTTACATGTTTTGAGGAGTCAAATACTATAAAGACAAAGCCCAACTATTACCATCTCCTCCAGCATTAACCATTCTCTTCAGATTGTGTGGTATCGCTCCTTGCATATTTTAATCACTTACTAATATGGCCACCTCATGCGACGAGTTGACTCACTGGAAAAGACTCTGATGCTGGGAAAGGTTGGGGGCGGGAGGAGAAGGGGACGACAGAGAATGAGATGGCTGGATGGCATCACCGACTCTATGGACATGAGTTTGAGTGAACTCTGGGAGTTGGTGTTAGACAGGGAGGCCTGGCGTGCTGTGTTTCATGGGGTCGCAGAGAGTCGGACACCACTGAGCAACTGAACTGAACTGAACTGAATATGTATTTCTCCAAAACAATATATACAATCAGTATTCTTAAAAATGTTCATAAATGATATACTATGAGACTTCAATTAATTCAAATAACTTTTATCTACATTGATACATGTGTCTCCAGATTATTTATGGTAGTGATATAAGGTATCCCACTGCATGATCATTCCATGTTTATGGAATTTTTATGCATTTCTCCATTGTCAATATCTAATAAATGAAAAAAACATATCTAGAACTTAATTCTTTCACTTTTTCCATACATAGCTGACAGAAATTATTAATACATATTTGTAAGATTAAATGAATAAAAAATAATTGCAATAATATTTTCAAGAGCATTATTTTAAATTTTAAAACAGGTCAAGTTTTACAAAAATGAAGGAAAATGTAAAATAGTTTATAATCATACCCAATCCCACATTCTCTGCAGAAATGCTGATGTTAATCTTTTAATCTTTTAGTGTGAATTCAGTTGCTTTTCTTACTCTCTTTCACACACAATCACAAAAGTTTATTTTAATTAGCTATCCTAGGAATCATGATGAATAAACTGTTTTGCAACTTTTTTATTTAACATGAAACTTTCCATGATATCATACAGATCGAGCTCAATATTTTCAATGGCTGCATAATATTTTATTGTACCCATAAATCAAAATTTACATTTATTTCCCTACTGGTGCAAAACAATCTATGCCTACATACGGAAGTATTACTATAGAACATGGTTTCAGATTTGAAATTGCTGAATCAAATAGTAATGAGATTAAGCTTCATTTTATATATACACTGGACACTGTGTTTTTTCAGTAGTTCTTTTTTCTGCTTTGACCATTATTCTTTTGGATTGTTTGCTCCAAAAGCAAACAATAAATAGTATAGTATATATAATATATATATCAATTATATAGTATATATATATCATTATAGTGTGTGTATATATGTATGTATCTCATTGCTGCTGCTGCTGCTGCTAAGTCGCTTCAGTCGTGTCCGACTCTGTGCGACCCCATAGACGGCAGCCCACCAGGCTCCTCTGTCCATGGGATTTTCCAGGCAAGAGTACTGGAGTGGGGTGCCATCATTACGTGGCTCTATATGCTATTAATGTTTTTCCCTAACAGGCACTAGTTTTACAGGTTTAATTGTGGTATTTTTCACCTCCTAACAAAATTTAATTTATTATATTACTAACTTTTCCTAGGGGCTTCCCTGGTGGCTCAGAGGTTAAAGCATCTGCCTCCAATGCGGGAGACCCGGGTTCGATCCCTGGGTCGGGAAGATCCCCTGGAGAAGGAAACGGTAACCCACTCCAGTATTCTTGCCTGGAGAATCCCATGGACGGAGAAGCCTGGTAGGCTACAGTCCACGGGGTCGCAAAGAGTCGGACACGACTGAGCGACGGAACGGAACGGAATGGAACTTTTCCTAAGTTCTGTTATTTGTTTTTTTTTCCCTTGAGAAAATTCATCATTCTAAGTTTATACTAGATAAGTCTCCTAAGAAAGTTTAGTGCTTCCATTATTTTACATTAACCTTTTAAAGAATTTTCTAATATTAATTTTTCTAAGTGGCTAATTCTTATTCCTACTTGTACCGTAATCACTAGAATCCCTGTCAGTCAGACTTCAAAATATTTCCCAAATCAACCATTTCTCAGAACCTCCACTGCTGCCACCACGGAAGCCATCATCATCTCCCTTTGCCTAATCTGTTACAATTACCTCTTAATAACCATGATAGTTCGATTCTCATCACAATAACAGAGCTATTTTCATGAAACATAGAGCAGTTTGTTTCATTGCCCTGCTTGAAGCCCTCTGTATACTTGCGACAGCATGAATGAATGGCAAGTGCATTTTGTTTAGTGAAAGAAACCAGGCTCAAAAGGTTACACATGGTATGATCTAAGTTATAAGACAGTCTTTAAAAAGCAAAACTGTAGCGACAGAGAGCAGAATTGTGGTTCCCCAGGAACTGGAGGTGGAGGAGGGGATGACTTTCAGAGAGGCATAATGGAACTTTTGGGAGTGATAACAAATTTTTCTTTGTTGAGATGGTCAAAGATAGTTACCTAATTCTATGTGTTTATCAATATTCACAGTATTATAGACTAAAAAGAGTGAATTTTGTTATGTGTCAATTATACCTTAATAAACTCGACTTAACAAAGAACCCTCTGGCAGCCCTCTATTGTTTTTGAAATGAAATTTGACTTATTATTATAGTTTATAAGGCTCTGCTTGAAATCGAGCCTGTCTGCTTTTCAACTTTATCTCCCACACCTTTCCTTTCAACACCTTCTGATCCACATGGCCAGGACTTTTTACTCTCATGGGACAATGCCAAGCTTGTTCCCTTCTCAAGGCACTGCACTTGCTCTTTTTCTAGGCCAGAAATGCCTTTCTACCATGTTAGAATTACTAGCTTCTAAAAATATCTATGCTCAGATATTGGCTTCAGAAATTCTGCTTCAAACAACATACTTCCAAGTTAGCAGACTCCATGAAGATATGGCCATTTCAAACGATAATCAAGTTCCTCGTCTAAGAAGGTAGCTTGGCCTTGCTCATATTATAAAACTACTTTGCTTATTTGCACTCTGCCTTTTATCAACGGTTTTAAATGGCTTATAAAATACATGCTACAAAATAAAATAAAACTGAGTAGATGAACGTATTGGGCTTCCCTGGTGGCTCAGCAATAAAGAATCTGCCTGCCATGCAGGAGATGCAGGAGACATGGGTTTGCTCCCTGGGTTTGGAAGATTCCCTAGAGAAGGAAATGGCAACCCACTCCAGTATTCTTGCCTAGAAAATTCCATGGACAGAGGAGCTTGGCAGGCTACAATCCAGGGACTTGCAAAGAGTCATACATGACTAAGGGACTGAGCACACACACAGAGATCACAGAGATGAATGTGAAGGAAAATACAATAGAAAAAAAAAAAAAAAACATGAAAAGAGACCATCACAAAGGATGTTCTAATCACAGAGATGTACCCTATATTGCTCTGTGTTTTCTAGTCCCCAGTAAACTGGAAAACAATCATTTCTATAACTCTCAATGTCCATGAGACCAACACCCACCGGCTCAGGAAAGAGAAGACTATTCTTGGTACTGAGTCTGGAGATATATTTCTCCAGGGTGTTCTCACAAGGTATCCACAGGGTAATCCAGAGAATAACATCCTCAACAAAATTCTTGCAGTAAATACAGTAATGAGTTTCACAGAACTGCTTCTTCTAATGATCCTCAGTGTGGCCCAGGGGCATAATTCCAAAATACAGTTCTATTAAAAACAATTCAGGCATAGAGCTACAGAAGATCTGAGTGGTGGTACCAGACAGTGGCTAGTCTAATTTATCTATACATTTTTTTCATACTTATGGTTTAATCCAAGAAGAGACTTCAGATTATCTTTAGCTCATTGGAAAAGACCCTGATTCTGGGAAAGACTGAGGGCAGGAGGAGAAGGGGGGCGATAGAGGATGAGATGGTTGGATGGCATCACTGACGCAGTGGACATGAGCTTGAGCAAACTCAGGGTGATAGTGAAGGACGCTGTAGTCTGTGGGGGTCATAAAGAGTGGACACGACTGAAGTGACTGAACAACAACAAGAACAATGCTTTTCAGTGTATGCTTTGAGCACATTCCTTTGCCAACCAAGGTCCGTCTAGTCAAGGCTATGGTTTTTCCCGTGGTCATGTATGGATGTGAGAGTTGGACTGTGAAGAAAGCTGATCGCCGAAGAATTGATGCTTTTGAACTGTGGTGCTGGAGAAGACTCTTGAGAGTCCCTTGGACTGCACGGAGATCCAACCAGTCCATTCTAAAGGAGATCAGTCCTGGGTGTTCATTGGAAGGACTGATGCTAAAGCTGAAATTCCAATACTTTGGCCACCTCATGCGACGAGTTGACTCACTGGAAAAGACCCTGATGCTGGGAGGGATTGGGGGCAGGAGGAGAAGGGGACGACCGAGAATAAGATGGCTGGATGGCATCACCGACTCGATGGACATGAGTATGAGTGAACTCTGGGAGTTGGTGATGGACAGGGAGGCCTGGCATGCTGTGATTCATGGGATCACAAAGAGTCGGACACGACTGAGCGACTGAACTGAAATGAACTGAATTGAACTGAATAGCTATTGAGTTTTTTGTTTTTTTTTTAAACAAGTCTCTGTGGTAAATTACACTATGCATGAAAGAACTATTCTGAAGCATATTGAAGATCTGATGCCAGACACTCTCTTTTTTTGAACATTTTTGTTTACCATTGCCCAATCTCAATTCAAGTGAAATAAATGGATTCAAACAAATATATACCATACTCTTCCTGGTTCTTAACTGTGTCTAGAAATATGCTTGCCTCCTATCACCCTGTACCTGAAACGTGGACCTGGGATAAAGCCACCTTCTCAGAAGTAGTGAGCTTTCTTGGTTATTAAAAGCACCTCCCAAATTTGTGTGTACCCAATGCAGAACTGTATCATTTGGCTAAAGGAACTTCTTAAAGATTAGACTGAAACGTTATAATATGAACTGGAGCGCAGAGTTCATAAAGGGGTTTAAAAATTCATCTTCTTAAAATAAAAATTAACATTAATAATGACCTGAAAATCCTGAGGCAGTAAGACTTTTTCCTTCATCAGAGAATTTAAAGGAGCAGTTTTGAAGTCTATTGATAACCTGTAAACAAAGAGATTTAACCAAATACAATCTATGACCCAAAAGATTAATAGATCTGTTGAGACAAATGCAAATTATTTCATTTACAATGATTTTGTCATGGACCATATGAAATGAGCTATTTAAATCAGGAAATACACAGGATCTTCATTTTCTTGACCTCCCAATCTGTTCATCTTGTCACTGAGGAAAATAGCTTTCAATATCCAGTGTCTGGAGCAACTTAACATAAGATCAACTCAACAGAAAGACTAATCCACACTGATAACTTATATCAATGCTACTATTGTTGAACCTGTAAAAAGTAAGATGAGCGTACAATTCAGTGAATTGTCACTTTCTTTTTAAAGTAAGAGTGTTGAAATTTTTTATATTATTTAATCCGCATCATACTTATCTTCAGTTTAAAAAGCCCCATGTCCTAATTTCTTCATGTATTATCAAATACTGCTGAAGTCCATGGAGTCGCAAAGAGTCGGACAAGACTGAACGACTGAACTGAACTGATTATCAAGTGAATAAAGCAAGCACGTTATGACCATGCAGCTTTTACTATCAGGCTGTCATTGACTTTAAACATTAAGGGGAAAAATAGCAGTTTCTTGTAATTGATGTGTCTTTTTGGCGATGACGCTGTGCATAGACACGTGTCAGGCAGCCTATTTGAGAATATCATCTACAATATGAAATGATGCCCAAATTACAATGAAGCCTTTGTCATCACCCCCAAATCAAGAAGTTTGGCAACACATCTCGAGTCACACCTGTCCATGCACTCAAATCAGAGGCCTCTTTTGATACCTTAAAGTGTCTAGATTTTTCATTACACAGCTCTGTAGTGCTTTGGCCTGAGTTTAAAACAAGCTCTTTGAAAAAGCTAGTGTGGAATGCTGATACCTGCAATTCTTGCTTCTGGAGCCCCAGAGTACACTGTACTCTTTCTGCTTACAATGTTGACATAACATGTCCTTCCTGATTCACTCCTAGCAACTTTAGGCTAGTGAGAAAACATGGTTAATTATTTGAGTTATCCTCCCTTTTACTTGCAGATAAATCCAGTCTTCTGATGCCCAAAGTCTCCTCCTTGTATTTCAACATGGATAATTCTGCCTCCTTGTTAAGGGAAAATATTCATGCTGACTAGTCAGGTACCTTAACCACAGAACTCTTTATCCCAGTTCACCCCAACCCCCATTCCTGCCAGTCCTGTTTCCTGGCTGGGGATAACCTTTCTATTCCTCATTAATCCCTCACCTGCCATCCTAAGTCATTTCATGTCCCCCCTCCATAAAAATCAAAACGCCTTTTTCTAACCTTTCACTAGTCATTTTAGCCTTCTTTGGTAACTAAATGATACCTTGATTAAAAAAAAATAATAAGTTCTATGACTAAAATTCAGGTGTTATTTCAACACAATGCCAGTATGTTTTGCTATGTTCATGTTGCCCATCGTTCCATAAAGTTAACTATTTATTCAAGACCTGACTATGGTACAATACAGACTTAAGCTGTCACAATAAACTTTCCTAAGATTTATTTTCTATGATAAAATAAATTAAAAAATGAAAGTAAGGAGTAAAAAAAATAAGAGGACAGGAGTTTTCTTGTAAGAAATAGAATAGTTTCCCTGGATGTTTTTATAGCTATTCAACACTTTTAAGATGGACCAACCAAAAAAAACCACAACTGATTCAAACATATGTAAACGAAGAAATGCAAGAATTGAAAATAATTTGAGACCAAAAGTGCTTGGTAACTCAGGATGCCAGTGAATGTGTTTGGTTCTAAGCCTCAAGGACTTTAGAAACCTGGTTTTCATGTGTGATACATCCTGTAAGACTGAGAATTTTCTACTGGATGTCTCTAGGGTCCTGTTCCATGACCTATTTCTTTCTTCTCTCTCACAGGTTACCTTAGCGCCAACTGTCCTTCCTTGCTCTTGATAAAAATCCAAATTGCCAAAATATTTGCTGCTAACCTCATGCGACGAGTTGACTCACTGGAAAAGACTCTGATGCTGGGAAAGGTTGGGGGCGGGAGGAGAAGGGGACGACGGAGAATGAGATGGCTGGATGGCATCACCGACTCTGTGAACATGAGTTTGAGTGAACTCCGGGAGTTGGTGATGGACAGGGAGGCCTGGCGTGCTGTGATTCATGGGGTCGCGGAGAGTCGGACACGACTGAGCGACTGAACTGAACTGAACTGAACTGAATCTACAAGAATAATTTCTCCCTCTTTTGAGGACCAGAGCCATCTTCAACCAACTAATAATTCCCTGAAGTAGTTGAACTTCAGCTAAATGTATCTTGCTAATGTTCTATTAAAAAACAAAGATCCCCCTCCCTAAGCCAAGACTCCTTTAGTCTTCTCTAGACCAGCATTTCAAGTGGCAGCTGACACTAGGAGGCTCTAGCTGATTTTTTTCCATGGCTGAAATGTTAAGAGCATCCTCATATTCAGCAGAAATGGGAAAAGGTGCAAAAGAGACTCACATTTAATTAATCAAGTTCACAAAAGTGACATATAAAATCATAAACTGATTTTTAAAAAATCCTCTGACAATAACTGTTACATAAATCAGAATATGTATGTCAGTAACATGTCTTTTTACAGAAGCCAAATCATAATCATAAGGTCAATTCATTAACTTTTAATAAGAAATAGTTAAATTAGGACAAGATTGCAAGGAGTACATTTTCCCAGAAATTTTTATCCTACAGGGAGACAGGGCTGCATGGAAAATCAGTTATTAGTTTTAATACTGATTTGGTGATTATAGAATCAGGAAAATAATGAGTTAGTGAGATAAATCAAGTGTCCATTGGCACAGACTAAGAGAATCTGACACACCCATGGACAAACAGGCTCTGGAGTTCTCATAGCCCACTGGCTGAATGAGGCTACCTCCCCTTGGATACATTTTACTAACTTTTGCTTTTGGGTATCCTTTTAAATTGCCTCTACAAAGTCTGCCTTTTCTTATTAAAACATTCTTTCCTTAGGAATGTTAGGTCATATAATAGGTAAAGGTCCCCTTGGTTTAAAAGCAATTCCAGTTCTTTAAAGTAACTGATTCATTATATGTTGATTTCATAGAGTAATTCTCAGAAGACAATCTTATTTCTTTATGTCAAGGTTCTTGGGGGACACTGCACTGTAACTCCCAAGAACAGTCAACACTGTATTTTTAGCACCTATTGTAGTGGGAAGAAAACCAGGTTAGGAATCAGGAGAGTTGAATTTTGGTTTAATCTCTGACACTTAACTAGTTTTGTGACCTTGGGCAAGATATATAATTGCCTTCGTTTGGAAAATAAAATAATACCTGCTCTATTTACCTTATGGGGTTGTAGCCAAGTATACTCTGTATCACTGTACTTTATGTCTGTTTCCCCCACCATTAAACATGTACTAACCACTTACTTATTACATACATATCCCATGCTTTGCTCTAAGCACTGAGATAGAGGGAGAAATACAGACAAATATATCAGCCCACATGGAGTTTATAGTCTAGGTGAAAGGTAAATGGTAAGAAGGAAAAAAAGCCAGGAAAGGGGAATAGGAATGTCAAGTGGGTGTGAGAGTATTGTAACTGAAGAGAAGTGACATGAGAAGATCTCCCTTAGAAGAGGCTTTCTGCGGAAAGAATGGAAGAGTCAGCCAGATGGATATGCAATGGAAAAGTTAATGAGGCAGAACCAACGGCTAATGTATAGACTCTGGGGTAAAAGCCAGGATCACTCCTAGGAAAAAACAAGAAAGTAAATGAGGACTTGGCAGGTGTATTAGCACAGGAGTCAAGAGATGTGCGAGGCACTGATGCTGACGTGAGAATGAACCGAATGGGGGCAAGGACACCATTAGAGAGACCTGTCGGGATGATTTTGTCATAATCCAGGTGAGAGGTATTAACTGTGTGAGCTTTTGACCTTGGACACTGGTAATGAGATGAATAAAATCTAGATATATTCTGAAAACAGAAGAGTTACCTTTTCCCCAAAAATTGCATAGAAAATCAGAACAAGAAATACGTACAAGGTCAAAGTTCTTGGGCGTAAGTAAATGAAAATTTGTGGCTGGAGAGGTTTTCTAGGAAGGAAAGTAGAAATATTAGTTGTTCCGGTTGGAGCATATTAATTTTGAGATTCCTGCTGGACATTCAAATGGAATATTGAGTCAGTACTTTTAGAAGTTAAGGGAAGATGTCCAGGGTTCAGATATAAATTTGGTGACTACCACTGCTTAGAGAGAGCAGTTAAAGCCATCCATGAGAAGTTCTGCGACCACCTGGGAAGCACATTTGGAAGGAAAATGAGGAAATTCAAGTACCATGAGTAGAGACACTTCAAAATACAGGGTTTAGGCAAAAAGGTGAATCCAAAACACTATCTAAGAAGGAGTAACTGGGGAGACAGGAAAAATACAATGCACGCAAAACGTCTTGGAAGCCATCAAGGAAGAAAGCATATCAGAGAAGAAAGTACATCAAAGTGTATCATCTGGATCAAATACTGATTATGGGTCTGTTAAGGTGAATACTCAGACATGGCCACCAGATTTAGTAATGTGGAAGTCTTCACCTTTTATGATAAGTACAGTTTGAGTAAAAGGCCGGGGTGGGGGGGGAATGTTGGATTTAAGAGTGGCCTCAGAAAAAATAAATCAGAAATTTCAGACAAAAAAATACAAATAAGGAGAAATAAGGGGAGAACTGATAAAGTAAGACGTTCTTTGTGGGTGTGTATGTGTGTTTAATGAGAAAAGTAAACATAATCATGAACTAATGGGAACAATCTAGATAAGAGCAAAAAAAAGAGAGGAACACTGCTGCAGCAATGTTTTTGGAACAAGGAAAGGCAAATTACGATGTTCGGTTTATTTATTAATACATACTCAGAAATAATGTATGGAATATAAGATATTTATATTGCAGTGGTTTTGGTCTGGGATGGAATCTGTTTTCCTTGACAGGCCGTAGAAAACCATGTGCTCAGTCATGCCCAACTCTTTGCAGCCATGTGGCCTGCCATGCTCCTCTGCCCAAGGAACTTCCTAGGCAAGAATACTGCAATGAGGTGCCATTTCCTATTACAGCGGACCATCCCAAGCCAGGGAGAGAACCCGCGTCTCTTGTGTCTCCTTCACTGACAGGCCATAAGATGAGTTAAATACGAAACTCAAGGTCGTATGGTGCACTTGGAATTAGAGCAGTCTTTTCCTGAGTTTTCTCTCCATATCTTCCTGGACTCTTTCTTTTCCCAAGGATTCAACTAAAACATAACTTTTCCTGAGAGGACTCACTGAGGTTACATCATTCCAAGCTTCTGACCAACTAATAACCCTATTTGTTGTTGTTGTTTAGTCATTAAGTCATGTCCGATTCTTTTGAGACCCCACAGACCATCGCCCTCCAGGCTCCTCAGTCCATGGGATTTCCAGGCAAGAATACTGGAGTGGGTTGCCATTCCTTTTTCCAGAGGACCTGCCAACCCAGGGATCGAACCTGGGTCTCCTGCATTGGCAGGCAGGTTCTTTACCACTGAGCCACCAGGAAAGCCCAACAACCCTATAGTAAGGAGAATTCTAAAGAAATCCCTGAAAGATTTCCTGCCACTGGTTAATCAGGTACTACTGTGGAAGGGACTTTGCAGGTAGAATTAAGGTTATGAACTGACTTTATTATTTATTTTAATGGGAGGCTAATACATTATTGTGTTGGTTATTACCCTGAATTATTTAGTTGAGCCCAATCTAATCACATGGGCTTTAAGACAGAGAAGCCAAGTTGAAATAGAACTGCCGTATGACCCAGCAATCCCACTGCTGGGCAAACACACTGAGGAAACCAGAATTGAAAGAGACACAGGTACCCCAATGTTCATCACAGCACTGTTTATAACAGCCAGGACATGGAAGCAACCTAGATGTCCATCAGCAGAAGAATGGATTAGAAAGCTGTGGTACATATACACAATGGAGTATTACTCAGCAATTAAAAAGAAGACATTTCAATCAGTTCTAATGAGGTGGATGAAACTGGAGGCTATTATACACAGTGAAGTAAGCCAGAAAGAAAAACACCAATACAGTATACTAACGCATATATATGGAATTTTAAAAGATGGTATGGTAACAACAACCCTGTATATGAGACAGCAAAAGAGACACAGTTATATAGAACAGTCTTTTGGACTCCGTGGGAAAAGGCGAGGGTGGGATGATTTGAGAGAATAGCACTGAAACATGTATATTATCATCTGTGAAACAGACCGCCAGTCCAGGTTCGTTGCATGAGACAGGGTGCTCAGGGCTGGTGCACTGGAATGACCCAGAGGGATGGGATGGGGAGGGAGGTGGGAGGGGGGTTCAGGATGGGGAACACATGTACACCAGTGGCGGATTCATGTGAATGTATGCCAAAACCAATATAATATTGTAAAGTAAGTAGCCTCCAATTAAAATAAATAAATTTAAAAAAATAATAGCTATTAAGGAGATCCAACCAGTCCATTCTAAAGGAGATCAATCCTGGATGTTCATTGCAGGGACTGATGCTAAAGCTGAAACTGCAATACTTTGGCCACCTCATGCGACGAGTTGACTCACTGGAAAAGACTCTGATGCTGGGAAAGGTTGGGGACGGGAAGAGAAGGGGACGACCGAGAATGAGATGGCTGGATGGCATCACTGACTCTGTGGACATGAGTTTGAGTGTACTCCAGAAGTTGGTGATGGACAGGGAGGCCTAGCATGCTGTGATTCATGGGGTCGCGGAGAGTCGGACACGACTGAGCAACTGAACTGAACTGAACTGAACTGAAAGGGACCAAAAAAAAAAAAAAAAGACAGAGAAGCCTAGGTAGGTAGGAGATTCAGAGAGATTCTAAGTTTGAAAGGACTCAACCCCCTTTGTAAATGGAGTAGATGGGCCATAAGACAAGGAACCCTGGCAGCTTCTAGATGTTTAGAAGCACCCCACCGCCACCACACACACACACACACACACAGAGACACACACACACACTCTCTCTCTCACACACTCCCCTCTACTCCCACTGTCAACTGCTATCAAAGCAATAGGAAGCTCACACATGCAATAGCAAGAAAAACTGAATTCTGCCATGAAACTGAATGATCTAAAATATAGAATCATCCCTAGATCTTCCAGAAAGAAATTCAGACTTGCCAACACCTTAACTGTAACAGACCACGTAAAACCTAGAGGAGAGAATCAGTTGAGCCTGGACTTCTAACCTATGGAACTATGAAATAATAAGTAGATATTTTAATCCATACATCTGTGGAAATTTGTTATCTAGCAAAAGAACATTAATAAGATCCTGTTTTCCAAATGCTGCTCCTTGGTACTAAAAAAAAAAAATAGCTGATGATGTATGAGTGGAATGAAGGGTAATAAAACCAGACCCAGGAAATAAGTTCTTATTCCATTCCATTAGCAATATAGCTGAAGGAATAGTCATCATCATATTTATAATTGTAGCTCTCATGAAGGTTAAATATACATTTAACTTAAAATTATGACTTGCATTTGTTGTAAAGGAGACAACACTTTGACCTACAAATATTTAAAATACATTGAGCAATGCAGCCTAAATATATCAAACACAAGCTAAGACTCAAAGATCATTAACAATTTAATCATGTAAACTACTAAACACAAAAGGGTCTAATGTTTGATTGAAAGTAAGACTGGTGATTTTCTTTTAAATGACACAGGATATGATGTGCTTATACTAAAATTAGCACAATAATAATGAGGCTCATAAGTATACGACAGTCAAAGAACCAACCAATAATAAGTGCAATTGCAGGATGTACCATGTTAGTCATTATAGAACAGCATACTTAACATTTAACCTGCATTAACTGGCAAATAATGTGGCTAACATTTTTAACATAACAGATTAAATTAACTGTTAATTGGTTGAAAAGATTATTACAGCAATGAATTGAAGACTACACTGGAAAATAATCACCATCAATTATGCTAGACAAAGTCTTCATAATTTATTCTCTGCATATATTTTCACGTTTTGATTTACAAAGTTATTTAATATCATTATTCTATTAAATAAAGCTAATTTAAGTACCTGCTCAGAAGAAAGACATCATTTAATAAGTGCGTACTTTAGAAATCAAATATAATATTGAAGTTCAAAGATAATTATGTCAGTTACTAGTTGAAATTAGGATATTTTTTTCTTCTTGACTTCAATTCCAAATATCAGTATTATTTCTTTAAATACTAAAAATAGTATTTCTTCTTGTGATGCCAACTTCCAAGATGGCCACCACTTATCTTCATATCCTGGTATTTAAGTTCTTGGATAGTTCCCTCCCACACTGAATAGGGCTGAAGAGTATCATAATGCATTTGTGAAGATATGTGACTTCTGAGCTTTAAGTCGAAATGACATTGCTGTTTCCACCTCATCTTGGATTGCTTCAGGAGAAGCCAGGTGCCATGCTGTGAGGACACAAAAGCAGTCCTGTGGAGCTGCCTCCAAGGGAGCAACTGAGGTCTGCAAATGACCAACACCAACTCAGCAGTCAGTCATATAAGTAAACCAAGTTGGATGTAGATCCTCCACTCAGTAAAGCTAGTTTAGATGAAATCAGCCCTTCCTGACATTTTCATTCATACTTTATAATAGTTTTTATGCTTTTATGGGGAGTGTTCTCAACCAGAATCCAAAATTTTGACCCATACAAACTGAGAACAAGAATGAGTACTTACTGCTGTTTGAAACCTCTAAGCTTTGGGGTAATCTGTCATGCTTGGAGAGGCAACAAATTTACTTGCAATGAAAGTCAGATGATCATAATGCTCTTAAGGACAGTAATGATACAACTTAATGGGTAAGGAATAATACAACAAAACAGAATGTTAGAGGATGCGGTGTGCATGCTAAGTTGCTTCAGTTGTGTCAGACCCTTTGCAACACTTTGGACTGTAGCCTGCCAAGCTCCTCTCTCCGTGGAATTCTTCAGGCAAGAATACTGGAGTGGGTTGTCATTTCCTCCTCCAGGGGATCATCCCAACCCAGCATTGCAGGGGGATTCCCGACTACTGAGCCATTGGGGGAACTCTCTTTGATCACAGAATTATTCATTGTCTCCTCCCCCTAAAAACATCAGCTTGAGAACAGGGATTTTATTCTTGTGTACCACTCAACACCAACCCACATAACCTGGTACCTGACACACAGTAGAAGCTCAATTAAAAAATAAATTAAGAATAGTTCATCGTCTTCATCCTGCTCGGCACACTGGCTTGCAGCTCTGCAGCGATACTCTTTTTACCCATGTTGGCTTTGCGGCTGCCATTCCCTTTGCCTGTGTTCACTGCCTTTCTTTCTTCAACTGCAATCTTACTCTCATGTTCAGATAGTATCACCATTGAAAAGATACTCATATACAAAGGATTGTGGGCACTGCTTTATATTTTAATTTCTAAGCACTTAACATACTGCTCTGAAACTCTATTGCCAACGAAAGAGGGTAAGGAAGCAGAATACTAAGGAGCAGAATGTTGTCAGCTTATTCTTTACAACCTATACTTCCTGGTCTGTACCCCTCATGCATACGGCTGGGCAATTCATCAGTGGGAAATATATAAACATGTGGATTCATGAATGATGAATGAAATCAGTGCTCAATCTGCCGTATTCTTTTAAGATGATTAAAGAAGAGATCATAGCTATAACAAATAATACTTTTTATATTATAAATATAAAATATCTGTATATTTTAATATTTACATTTGTAGTTTACTAGATGTAATATGAGCATATGATGAAGATCAAGAGACTACTTCAACTCATGGTTGAAGATATAAGTTCTAACGCTACAAATACCTCTTACAGTTTCACATGAAGAAAAAAATAAAAAGTTCTCTCTCTCTTACGTATACGACTCAAATTGTGTCAAAAGGTCTCGTTCAAAGCTCAATTGTATCCATCCCTGGAACAATTTATATGTTGAACCTCTAACCTCCCAATGTGACTGTATCTAAGGATATGTTTTTAGGAATTAATTGCAGTTAAATAAGCTCATATGGGTTAGGTACTCTTTTAACAGCGCTGTGTGAGGACACAGTGAGAAGGCTCCCTCTGTAAGGTAGGATGAGAGCTCTTACCAGAACCTGACCATACTGGCACCCTGATCTCAGACTTCTCAACATCCAAAACTGTGAGTGAAAAAAAAAAATTCCTGTTGTTTAAGCCACCCGATCTATGTTCTGCCATGGCAACCAAAGCTGACTAATACAGTGCTTTAAAAGACAAGGGCTGTATAAGGAACACAGTGGTGGGCTTTGTGGGACAGATATACGGTCCCCAACATAAAGGCAATTACAGGGGCGGGCAGAGTGATCACATCAATAAGAATCACGTGTGTGTTGGGTTGGGGGTTGGGAGACATGTTCACTAAAACTGATCTAACAAAAGAGGCCAAATGGAAAGTCAGGGAGAATGGGTCATCAAGGACATCACATCATAAAGACCAGCAAAGAGGGAGTGGACTTCCTGGACTCCAAAGAGCCTCTTGGTTTCCGTCAGAGTACAGCCATGAGACAGTCAGGTGCAATAACATAGAAAACATGTTCAAACAGATTCGTACATTTATATTCATATGTGTATGTAAGTGTCTAGTTACAAAGGAATACTTCCCTCTACAACAATTATGGGCTATTTTTTTTTTTTTAATTCAACTCTGAAAACTCCAACTAGAGCAGACGGTCTGTTTTTGTTTTACAGTGACCTCACACCGTGCTTTCAATCCAGGTGTTGCGAGAAGAGAGCTGACATATCCTACGCTTCCGAGACTTTAATGATGCCCAGAGCTTTCATTTTCTTTTACACACTGACAATGGAAAACATGGTCTCCTTATGTACAACATAAAACCTAATAAAGTATCCAGCTGCTCTTTCCCTGGTGATTCCTGCTGCTTCTAGCTGAGGTACAGTAATGTCAAATTTTCATGAAAAGGGTTAGAAAACATACTGTATAATTGTACCCTGCCAGAATATCCATAGCACATTTGCCTTTTCTTTGTTCCTGTCTTTATATATCAAATACACACACAGAAGCTTTATTTCCCAGCGGCCTAAGCCCAGAACATAATGCATATTCTTAATATCCAGCTTTTTCTACATTGCTCTCTCCCAGTTTTCCAAGAATATGCTTTCTTTGTTCTTTTATTTCTTCTGTCTCAAACAACAAATGTATCTGCTTCTGATAAATGCAGAGATGAACTATAAATATATTTATAATTCTTTTAAGACTGCTTAAAAAGAAGAAGGTTATCACCACTCATATTCTACCCTGGTTCTGAAGAGTTCCAAAAAGTGTATTTCGTAATACGAAACCACACTTCCTAGTACTAAGTATGATGCTGGATGGCAATGATCAATATTACACTTTTCCAACACTAGCACATGTAATTCAGAAAAGCCAGTATCTATAGAGTGTGAGTGTCCTCTCAGTTAAAGCAAATGCCTAAGAAATATTTAAAAGTTTGAGAAAATTATTTCTCATTATATGATGTGCCGCTGCTTCACCCAACACAAAATGCCACTTCCCCAGCCCTAACAAATACTGGGCTTTGACTGTCTGGGGGCAAACCCAAAGACCCAAAGGCAGTAAAAATTAATCAGATTTAATGTGTTGCATGTTTTAGGGCTTGAAAGTAGAAGAAATTGAACTATGTAAAAAGCTGTTTGAGGAAATTTAGATCTACAATCGAGATCTGCTCTTCCATTTGGTCTTAATTTGTCCATTGTAGGTATGGTAGATTCCCTCGTGATTGAAGAAAAGGCCAGATACAGTATGATTTTTGTTCTTATCCGTGTCCTCAAAGTGGGAGTCTTTGGGAATTAACCCCTTGTATTCTGGTACTCAAGCAATAGAGTCAGCAAACATTTTCTGTTGAGAATCAGCAAGTAAATATTTTAGGATTTGGGAGCCGTACGTTGTAGCATAAAGCAGCCATAAACAATGTGCAAAGAACATTCATTTTGGGGTACCAAAATTTAAATTTCATGTAATTTTCCTATGTTACAGAGTATGATTCTTCTTTTGATTTTATATACACCATTAAAAAATACAAAGCACATCCTTAACACGTGGTTGGCCACTTTGGCCCACAGACTGTAGTCCACTAACCCCAGCTCTAGCACTGAATAAGTGACAGTAACACAGAATCTAGAGCTGGTTTTTGTTTGTTTATTTTGTTTTTTTTAATAGCCTAATTATCTTTGGGATCATCCAAATGGTTTGTTACAGGCTGTCAAACTATCATGAGCTATCATACAGAATGCATTCTTACACTTGAGTCACTAGTATTACATTCAGTAACCAGTGTGGTATGACGTGGAACTTCCTAGGCAAGAGCTGACAGCTCATTTATAAACAAAAGCTAGTCAACAAAATGGACTTAAATGATTTTAAACATATGCTATCTGTAAAAAAGGACAACCTGAACTGGGTCTTCTTAATAGTTTGTGTTCTACAGCAGCTAATGAAATAGACCTTAAATACATTTCTGAAAAAATGTGACTTGTCTCTTTATATCCAATTTTTACCTCATTTAGCCAATGAACTTTACAATAAAAACCGGTAATGAACGGAGATTTAAAAATACAACCATGAACTCCTACAAATATCAAAAGAATCAAAACCACTTACCTAATTGGTAAACAAAGAGTGAAGTCATTTGGAATCAATCAGCAGTCACAGTTTTCAAATCCATGTTAGAAGATATGAAAAAAAAAGAAAGAATAATTCATTAAGACATTTTTCTCAGAAAACAGTCATATTACTAATTCTATTGCTAATAAATCATCACTGTGCAGAAAACCAATTGGAGGCATTCTTTTATTGTTCTCCTTGCCACTCATTACAAAGAAATGACTTTAGAAAGATCTGATAAAAACCTGTACAGCACTTGTATAGCTAATATGAATTGAGCAATCTTACCACTTATGACAGCAAGTAACACAGGACAGTTCTGAAAATCACTTGAATGAAATCTTTATCTGAATATCAGCAGGGAAAGGGCAAGGGTGGAAATTATACAATGAGAAGGAAATTGAACAATTCAGATATGTTTATGGAAAGCTTGCAACTTGGGGCATCTCATTTGCCATCAAATAAAGCTGTTATTCATGATGTGCAGCAACAATAAAAAGTAGCTTTCTGGTATAAAATTTTTGCCAGCAGGGCAAATTCAGGCAAATAAGCAGTTTTCAAATAAACGCATTGAAGAGGAAAGAAAAAAGTAAGCCTATAAAATGTTCGCATGTAAGCTTGTCTCTCCAACTCTGTCTTTAATATACATGATGATGCTGAAAGCCAGCAATTCATGAGTAGGTCATTATTCCCTAAAATATATATTTTCATTCTATGTAAAGGCTGTGGTAATAATGTCTTGGAGACATTAAAAAATGACATAGATTTTAAAAGACTATCCAAAGATAAAAGAAAACTGTAAAGTGTCTTTTCTTTCATTTCAATGGATTACTTTAATGCTATACTAACCAAATTCATCTCTTGCATTGTGCTCAAGATGTTACCCACAGATATAGGTTTTACTTAGATTTCCCTTTCAGAATATCAATACTGCTCCAAAGTTTTTAGTTGTTGTTGTTTCAGTAAAGGCTGAGATTCAGGTACTTAAAGTATTATTTCCACATGAAGAAGACAGTGAAACGTATCTGAAACTTTCAACCTTACCACACATTACTTCATTTTCTGAACATATCAACATCTTCTTGGTTAAAATTATCAGTATAGTCAAAGTGTCTCAATAACAGACTTATGCTCAAATTCTTTTTGCTCATTTAATCAAGTCAACATTTAGTGGAACTGCACATTACTGTCAAATCCTAACCTAGTCCCTGGGACAGCAAGGAGATCAAACCAGTCAATCCTAAAAGTAAACAACCCTGAATATGCATTGGAAGGACTCATGCTGAAGCTGAAGCTCCAATACTTTGGCCACCTGATGTGAAGAGCCAACTCACTGGAAAAGACCCTGATGCTGGGAAACGTTGAAGGCAGGAGGAGAAGGGGACAAAAGAGGATGAGATGGTTGGATAGCATCATTGACTCAACAGACATGAGTTTGAGCAAACTTCAGGAGATAGTGAAGGACAGGGAAGCCTGGTGTACTGCAATCCACGGGGGCCACAAAGAGTTGGACACAACTGACTAACTGAACAACAAAACATAGTTCTGGATGCATGTACTTTAACAATATGGACCACAGCCATGTTTTGAAAAAGGATGATTTTTAAAAGGTATTTTTTATTATTTGCCAAAAGATAAAGGGAAGAAAAGCTGTCGCTTGGGTCCCTATTCTCCCACCAAGAAAATATAACTATATTATCAATAATTAATTATCTGACAAATGATTAAGTAAATACATTATAAAACAATTAAGTAACCTCGTATTCTTTCTACCAGGATACACCTCTAACATGGAAAATTAAATAAGAATTTTGGAATGGTAATAGGAACCAACCTCTAGAGCAGTTTCTATCATTAGATATGCAATTTCAAAAAAATCAATTTTTCAACACATCAGCTTTATTATTCTAGGCTTACTCATCAATGAAATATGCAATCAAACAATTATTTAAATAATTTACTAAATAGAAAAGCAACGTTTAGATTACAAAATGACTGCTCTTTTAGTGTCAAGCACCTAACCTTACTCATTTTCTTGATCTAATTAGTATTTTGCTAATACTAAAACAGTGTTAGTATTCTGTTAATTTTGTTACTTCTGCTTTGTTGACTACACCAAAGTCTTTGACTATGTGGATTACAAAAAACTGTGAAAAATTCATTAAGTGATGGGAATATCAGACCACCAGACCTGCCTCCTGAGAAAATGCACACAGGTCAAGAAGCAACAGTTAGAACTGGACATGGAACAACAGCCTGGTTCCAAATAGGCAAAGGTGTACATCAAGGTTGTATATTGTCACCCTGCCTATTTCACCTATACATAGAGTATATCATTGGAAATGCCAGCCTGGAGGAAGCACAGCTGGAATCAAGATTGCCGGGAGAAATATCAATAAACTCAGATACGCAGATGACACCAACCTTATGGCAGAAAGCGAAGAACTAAAGAGTCTTCTGATGAAAGTGAAAGAGGAGAGTGAAGAAGTTGGCTTAAAACTCAACATTCAGAAAACTAAGATCACAGCATCCGGTCCCATCACTAGATGGGGAAACAGTGATACACTTAATTTTCTTGGGCTCAAAAATCACTGCAGATAGTGACTGTAGCCTTAAAATTAAAAGACATTTGCTCCTTGGAAGAAAATCTATGGCCAAACTAGACAGCATATTAAAAAGCAGAGATATTACTTTACCAACAAAGGTCCATCTAGTCAAAGCTATAGTTTTTCCAGTAGTCATGTATGGATGTGAGAGTTGGACTATAAAGAAAGCTGAGCACCGAAGAATTGATGATTTTGAACTGTGGTGTTGGAAAAAACTCTTGAGAGTCTCTTGGACTGCAAGGAGATCAAACTAGTCCATCCTAAAGGAAATAATTCTTGAATATTCATTGGAAGGATTGATGCTGAAGCTGAAACTCCAATACTTTGGCCACCTCATGCAAAGAACGGACTCACTGGAAAAGACCCTGATACTGAGAAAGACTGAAGGCAGGAGGAGAGGGGAGGATAGATGATAAGATGGTTGGATGGCATCACCGACTCGATGGATGAGTTTGTGCATGCTTTGAGAGTTGGCGATGGACAGGGAAGTCTGGTGTGCTGCAGTCCATGGGGTCACAACTGGACTGATTTTGTTAAAACACTGAATACTTGTCATTGTAGATATTTAATGCCTGAAGCATATTCAAATAGATATCTTATTTCATTAGTTGTATTCTGTGGGTCCTGAAAGATCTTTTTCTGCTTTTTTTCCCTGTCTTTTCCTTTTACAAGTTATAATAAATTATTTTAAAATAATCACCATGACATTGCCTCATTGCTCTGTATCAGCCATTTTCATATGTTTGGCTTTCTGCATTTTATTTTTGCAGTCATTTATCTGAAATGCATGAGCTTAGACTTCTTGATATTCATCTGCTCCTTTTTCAACCCCTCTCTACTGAGGTCATGATGATCATGTCTGAGATCTCATAAACAAATCCAGAACAACTATATGTGGGGTCTGACCAAAGCAAGGGAGGAGCTGATCATATCTAAAACAAATTACATTTCCATTAAGAATAAAAAAAAGCCCAAATAATGAGAATTATAAGAAACCCAATGTGGAAACTCTGAAGTTAAATGTTTCCTCCAAACAAAGATTTTTCCTAATTCCCTAATCAAAATAAAATATGAGCTCTAGCTTATTTGAACATTAAAAATTGGTCTGTGGTCCCCTTTCTCTGATGCCTGTTTTCTAAAAAATTAGCTTTAGAATGGGGTATAACTACATTTTCTTTGCTGTACTCAAGTATATTATTACTGATCATAGTTGTTTATTGAAAATTTGAATGTTCAGTGGAATGTTTCAGGGAAACTGGGATTAAACTTCAACCAATACTTAAAGATTTATTAGTTAGTAAAACAGTCTTGATTACATTGGTTTGTGGAGTGCAATTTGAGGGTTTTCTTGAAAATAAAAACAACAGAAATGAATAACAAAATCATTTGGGATAAACACCTTTGACTGATTATACATACGTTTAGAAGACTCTATCATTTGATACTGCAAAGTAATACAAAGCTCCCCTCACCTAATTTTTGAAACATGTTCCCTAGAAGAAATAAATTTAGTACCAAGATTAATAAATGCTTGTGTGATCCCAGAATCAATTTTCTTTGTGATCTTCTTATTTAATGCTTTATATGGACCTAATGAATATCTTACTTCAACAGGATATGCAACTTGTAAGTTGTTCAGTTCAGTTCAGTCGCTCAGTCGTGTCTGACAGTTTGCGACCCCATGAATCACAGCACACCAGGCCTTTCTGTCCATCACCAACTCCCAGAGTTCAATCAAACTCATGTCCATCGGATGCTTTTGAACTACGGTGCTGGAGAAGACTCTTGAGAATCCCTTGGACTGCAAGGAGATCCAACCAGTCCATCCTAAAGGAGATCAGTCCTGGGTGTTCATTGGAAGGACTGATGCTAAAGCTGAAACTCCAATACTTTGGCCACCTCATGCGACGAGTTGACTCACTGGAAAAGACTCTGATGCTAGGAAAGGTTGAGGGCGGGAGGAAAAGGGGATGACCAAGAATGAGATGGCTGGATGGCATCACCTACTCTGTGGACATGAGTTTGAGTGAACTCCGGGAGTTGGTGATGGACAGGGAGGCCTGGCGTGCTGTGATTCATGGGGTCGCAGAGAGTTGGACGTGACTGAGCGACTGAACTGAACTGAACTGAACAGAAAAAATACAGGAAACATAACCCCATCTCAAGTAAAGAATTTTGTTTTTATAGTATTTTTAAGTACTTTGGCAAAGTACACTAAGCTCAAGTACAGTTAATGTATCACAACATGAACATAATTTCTAGTTCAAACTCACTAACTTTTAAACATGAATAGTCTAACCAGTTCAGTTCGGTCACTCAGTTGTGCCCCACTCTTTGCGATCCCATCGACTGCAGCATACCAGGCTTCCCTGTCCATCACCAATTCCCAAAGCTTGCTCAAACTCATGTCCACCGAGCTGGTGATGCTATCCAACCATCTTCTTTGTCATCCCCTTCTCCTCCTGCCTTCAATCTTTCCCAATATCAGGGACTTTTCAAATGAGTCAGTTCTTCACATCAGGTGGCCAAAGTATTAGAGCTTCAGCTTCAGCATTAGTTCTTCCAGTGAATATTTAGGACTGATCTCCTTTATGAATGACTGGTTTGATCTCCTTGCAGTCCAAGGGATTCTCAAGAGTCTTTTCCAACACCACAGTTCAAAAGCATCAATTCTCCGCTCAGCATTCATTATGTTCCAACTCTCATATCCATACCTGACAACTGGAAAAACCATAGCTTTGACTAGATGGACCTTTGTCTACTTTTTAATATGCTGTCTAGGTTTGTCATAGCTTTTTTTCCAAGGAGCAAGCATCTTTTAATTTCATGGCTGTAGGCCATCATCTGCAGTGATTTTGGAGCCCAGAAAAATAAAGTCTGTCACTGTTTCCATTATTTCCCCATCTATTTGCCATGAAGTGATGGGTCCGGATGCCATGATCTTTGTTTTGTGATTCTTTAGTTTTAACCCAGTCTTTTCACTCTCTTCTTTCACTTTCATTCAAGAGGGTCTTTAGTTCCTCTTTGCTGTCTGCCATAAGGGTCGTATCATCTGCATATCTGAAGTTATTGATACTTCTCCTGGCAGTATTGATTCCAGCTTGTGCTTAACCCATCCAGGCATTTCACATGATGTACTCTGCATATAAGGTAAATAAGTAGGGTGACAATATATAGCCTTGATGTACTCCTTTCCAAATTCGGAACCAGTCCGTTGTTGCATGTTCTAATGTTGCTTCTTGACCTATATACTGATTTCTCAGGAGGCATGTAAGGTAGTCTGGTATTCCCATCTCTTTCAGAAATTTCCACAGTTTTTTGTGATATACACAGACAAAGGCTTTGGTGTAGTCAATAAAGCAGAAGTAGATATTTTTCTGGAACTCTCTCTTTTGCTTTTTCAACGATCCAGTGGCTGTTGGCAATTTGATCTCTGGTTCCTCTGCCTTTTCTAAATCCAGTTTGAAAGTCTGGAAGTTCTCAGTTCACGTACTGCTGAAGCCTGGCTTGGAGAATTTTGAACATTACTTCACTATCGTGTGAGATGAGTGTAACTGTGCAGTAGTGTGAACATTCTTTGGCACTGCCTTTCTTTGGGATTGAAATGAAAACTGATCTTTTCCAGTCCTGTGGCCACTGAGTTTTCTAAATTTTTGGCATATTGAGTGCAGCACTTTTCTATCATCATCTTTTAGGATCTGAAATAGCTCAACTGGAATTCCATCATCTCTTCTAGCTTTGTTTGTAGTGATGCTTCTTAAGGCCCACTTGACTTTGCATTCCAGAATGTCTGCCTCTAGGTCAGTGATCACACCATTGTGGTTATCTGGGTCATTAAGATCTTTTTAGTAAAGTCTAATAGTTAGACTACTAAAAATGTTAGGCTAGTAAAAAAAACTCCCTAATTTTCTTTTTGATCATAAGCATAAACATAACTGGCTGCCTCATTTCAGCTTAACATCTTAGGGGGCTAGAAGTGAAGAAGATATGTCATAATTTTTAGAGAAAAGTTTTTCCTTCTAAGAAAAAAGTAATACACTTTCTGATAATTGTGCCTGCTCTGTGGATGGAAAAGGTAAATTGTTCACATTTGAAAGGAAATAAAAGAGCCTTTCTAAAACTCCTCAAATGATTTCTGTGACGTGCCTCTTCAGAAATACCTGCTGCCATTCTAATGGCTAGAAATTGTGGATGGTCATTCAGAAAGTAAACAATTTCTTCTGGACATAAAAGTCAACACTTTATTTGTCCCATACAAACTTATGATAAAAAGATCATCTCTTGGGGATCATCTCTCCTCCTTTCTCTTTTTATAGAATTTATATTTTCAAGTATTTATTGAACAAAGTATATATGCAAGCATTTATTGAATAATAAATTTGTTATTATTTTCAAGTATTTACCATGTCCTGGAGACATGGGAAACTTAGCAAAGCAAACGTGGAACTTGCTTCTGTCTTTTCCCCCCACAAATATTTTCCCCACCCGTGTTTTTGACCTTGGTAAAAGGCATCGCCAGCTCAATTTGTAACTCAAAACAGAAAGTATGCTTTTATTCACTAGTACTTTTCGCCAGCAGTAAATCTTTGCAGACTGCCTATGCAGTACTAGGCAATGGTGTGATACAGGAGACTTTGAGAGGGAAAATGAGGTCTTTCTGTACCTTTGCTCTCCAAGTTTGTACAAAAAAGGCCCCACTTTTTATATCAGCGACTTTTTTCTGGAAGACCTTCATTCATTTCCTAGTGGGCCACTGCTAAATTTTCTAATTGTTTCACATACCAACAGTCTCCCCAACTCCTAGTCCATCTACCACACTTCTAATTGTAGAGTTATCCTTAAAATAAGAATGAAAGGGAGAAAAAGGAGGAAAAGAAAAAGAAGAGAAGGGGAAGAAAGGAAGAAAAAGAAGGAAGGACATAAGGAAATTTGGAAGAGAATGTGAAAGATACAGAGAAAAAATTCCTCTTGACTTCCTATTGTTCCCAAAATTAAACAAACAAACAAACAAACCTTAACCACAGAAGTCCTTTGCCCTCTGTTCTCCAGTGAACCATTCCGTCTCAGCTCCCTTAAAGCCACACTCTTCACACTATGCTCCAACAGACTGGCTCTCTCTGTTCACCTACAGAATCTACTGGGATTCTTCAAATTCTCCATCTGTGCAAAAGTCTTCCCTTTACTTTTTCTCACCAGGCATCCTGCTCATTCATTAACCCATCTCAAATGTCATGACTATGCGGTCATTCTTGTCTTTCCCAAGAAGTCACTGGAGCCCCCACACTTTATATTCCATCTTTATTTTAATAGACTACTAATGGAGCTTCTCTTTTATGATTCCACAGCTCCTTGCACAGAGCTCAGCCATGACAAGTTTCACATTTTTAGTTTACGAGGTTGTTTTTCTCATCAAAGCATGGTGCTTGTTGACTGCATATTAGTCAGCCCTTACAATGTTGTTCTGTGTGTCTTTGGTGTCTCTCAGCCACTGTAATATCAACACTTTGAAGCTAAGGTTGCCTTAACGTTTAAGAAATGACTGTGAATTACTTTCTTTCCTTCTTCCTTCAAGTATGATCGCTAATGTTCATACGTAGACCCAATTAGGAGGCAGATGAGTTATCAGTGGGCTTGGGGGGTGTAGCAAGGAAGGTGAATGTAGGTGAATAAATAGAGGTATAAAATCTTTATAACCTAGCATAATACTAAATAACGTCATTTTTGGTCTGCAATTAAGTTAAAAAGTACAGATATAGACGTGGAGATGACAAAGAGAGAGATAGAAACGAAAGGCTATTTTTTTTTTTGCCATCAAAATTTAAGATTTCTCCAGGTGTAAGTATGCTCAGCTAATGGATACATTCAAATGTATAAAGTATGGTAATATCAATCACATGTGTACTTAAAAATTTTGAAGAAAAGACTGCGTTCTCTTCAAATGTTAACTCCTTTTTGTTTGTGTGATAGTATCTTTGTGAAGGTCCATCTTTCTCACCTACTGCCATAGACTTGAAAATGTCAAATGCAGTGAAAGAGATAACCTTACAAAATAGATACATGTCTTGCTTTTACTGTACTACAGGGAATTCTCTTATGGGCTGTGTAGAGTTTTCAGGACCGCAAGTAAACTTGAGTTATAGGGCTTAATAATTGCCACCTTTGCTGCCAGTTTGTGTCTCACTAGGGCATACAGCATCAAAAAAAATTCCTGAAAAATAGCCTGTGTCAATTTTTTTCCCTCCAGGCTTAAAAGTATCTGTCACTCCTCTGAGCACTACCAAAGAGCTATTGCCTCTTCTGCCACAAAGCCTATTATATCAAAAGAAATATCCCAGAGCTTTAGAAGGACCTATGTATCTAAGGGAATGAGGAAGAGAAGGTGTGAGAGAAGCAGGCCTGTGATGTATGAATGAAGGAAGCAGTGAACCCTTCATCTTGTCCTGAGCCAGGGTCAAAAAAGAAAAAAAAAAACAACCCTCTCTCACAGGCCCGAAAAACTATAGCAGGCGTTTAATGGATTAGATTGTATGAGTAAACAAAATCAGTGCCCGAAGCTAAGCACAGGCAATCTGGGACAGATCCACCAAAGATGTCACTGGAGATGATGTTCAGCTTCATATGGGTCAAGAGTGCCCAAGGCAGAATTACACAGCAAAGTGTTTCTTTGGCCTGGTCTCACTTTCTGCTCTGCCTCTGTCCTCCCAAGACTTTTAATCATACTTCTTTCACCCCTTACTCCCAGTGCTCTTATTTTTCTCTTTAACTGCCTGTAGAATCTTGAGTCGGAGAAGGCACTGGCAAGCCACTCCAGTACTATTGCCTAGAAAATCCCATGGATGGAGGAGCCTGGTAGGCTGTAGTCCGTGGGGTCGCTAAGGATCGGACACGACTGAGCGACTTCACTTTCACTTTTTACTTTCACACATTGGAGAAGGAAATGGCAACCCACTCCAGTGTTCTTGCCTGGAGAATCCCAGGGACGGGGGAGCCTGGTGGGCTTCCGTCTATGGGGTCACACAGAGTCGGACACGACTGAAGTGACTTAGCAGCAGCAGCAGAATCTTGAGTACAATTTAAAATCTCTGAAATTATCACTTTCCACCTACCAGTCAAAACTGCCATGCTTCCAAGATAGTTGAATTCATTAATGCATTAGAGAAAAGTACCTATAATCTTTATCAAGATCATTCACCCTAAAGTATACGTGTGGACTGGACAGTGGATGTTAGATTCCATCTTCAAAAAAAAAAAAAAAAAAGCTTACTACATCTGAATGAATCTTTCAGTAGAATGTCTGGGACAGACATTCCAATCAGAGGCTTGCTGGTTCCTCTTTCCTAGGTTGGATTAATACTCTTTCTGTACTTATTTTAGAAAAAAAAAAAACAAACCCTTTCTAAAGTACACTTCTAAAAAGTGTCTTGTTGTGTTATTCAGTTGCTAAGTCATGTCTGACTCCTTGTGACCCCATCTACTGCAGCACAGCAGGCTTCCCTGTTCTTCACTATCTCCCTGAGTTTGCTCACATTCATGTCCATTGAGTTGGTAATGTCATCTAACCATCTCATCCTCTGCCAACCTCTTTTCCTTTTACCTTCATTTTTTCCCAGCATCAGGGTCTTTTCCAATGAGTCAGTTCTTCGCATCAGCCTCAGCATCAGTGCTTCCAATGAATATTCAGGGTTGATTTCCTTTAGGATTGACCTAATCCCAAACTATGGATAATTTGCTCCAAAAAACACAGTGTGACAATTTTCATTATTGAAGCAAGGCAACAGCTATGCAAATTGGCCATTGTTTTGAATAACATATTTGATTGCAGATGGTTTTAACAACCTAGGTGACTCAGATTTATAAAAATTTAGGCATATGTGATGGTGGATCCTGAACACATGAGATAAAATTCACTGCCAGGTTTCTTTTCATGACTTATGTGGGCAATGGTTTGTCACAATTTATCATAATAAATACACTTCTCTTTGTCAACAGTTGCACTGACATTCAAATCACAAGTTTATAACAAAAACTTGAGTATAGATTTTCGTTCATGTAGATTTTTCACTTAATAAGCTTCCATATTTAATTCTGTTCATAATAATCAATCTAATGAAATTAAAATCTAGGATTCTTTACCTTGCCAATTGCATAGAAGCATAAAGCTTCACTTATAACAGTAAAATTACAAATACAGTATTAGAAGTAGCTGATGAAAGTTAGAAACAGTCAGCTTTAATGAAGGTGTCTGGGACATCATCTTAAGAATGCATGGTTGAATCAACAAATCTAAAGCTATAGCCTCTTTGTGGTTAATAAAATGGCTGAGGCTGGAATCTAACCAAGCCTCAGTGGAATCCATTATAATAAACTGGCTTAAGCTAACAGAACTGAAATCACATGCATTGTATTCTGTGAAATAATTCTTTGGGAGAAAGGAGAGGAATCTGTACAGAATATGCAGAAAAGTGGAGTCTTGAGTAAGAATTCAGTAGATTTCAGTGAATCCCAACAAAAATGGGGGAAGAGCAAACCATCAGAAACATTCCCTGATTGAAGCAAGGAAGTTTACCACAGTTCAGGTAGAAGCTGTCTGAAGACTCTCTCCTACCCTCTGTTTTGACTGCTTGGATCTAGTATTCAACAGCCATCTTCCCCATACATAACTGTACTCATACACTAATGTGCTTACTACTGATTATTCGTTTTGTGCCATACATAGATTTGCTTGGTTAAACCATGGTCTTGTTTTTGCTTTTTTTTTTATCACATGACAACTCAAGTACCAATAGGTATTGCTCATTTTGGAGTTAGGCCTAATGAAATACATAACCAGGTCAAGGATACACAGTAAGAAATTGATGGGATCAAGATGCAAGCCTGAAGAGTTAAATTCCAGAACTTTTAATGATATACTCTAGAACACCATCTCTGGAAAAGCATCACACAAAGCTGAAGACCAGACTAGATCAAGAAGCCACAGCACCACAGTTCCACCTGGACAGACTCACTGGCTTCAGTTCAGTTCAGTCGCTCAGTCGTGTCCGACTCTCTGCGACCCCTGCCATCAAAGCTCTGTGTCATAGTCCTGTAGTTTTAACAAATTCAAGATGGTCACAAACATTTCAAACAGAAACAAAAGCAAGAACAAAGATATCACCTGACTGCTTTCTCATCTTAAAAGTTTCAGGCAATAGATGGGAATATACATTATGTCTATGAATACAAAATAAAGAGATGGGATAGTTATCTAAACAGCAATGTGAATTTAATTTCTATTGCAGGAATGTCTCAATCTATTTCAAAGTTTTTTATTATAAATACAGCGAACAAAGAATATCAACCATTATACAAACACTATGTCTAACCAGAAAAGCAGCCATTTCAAGCTTGTACAAACAGTGGGAATAACCTTTAGTTCAAATGCATAAGGAATAAAACTGAGATTCTTTGACTCTCAGAAAATCCAGGTATCAGATTTGCAGTATATTCTTTTTTTCTTTGCCTTAAATATTAAAAATTTAGTTGCTAAAAGATTTTTTTTTTTCACTAGTAGAAATGTGATTACTGATCAAAGTCAATACAACACTCTGGGGCACATAAACCACATCTGAGAAAATACCCAGCTTTACTGTTTTCCAGTCTACCCAACTGCAAGTGTCCTCAAAATGTCATCAACAATAAACTGCAAAAGGCTTCACATCTCCTCATTAAACAGTCTCCCTAAGGCACTGGGCTGTAAACAGAAATTGCCTGCTTCCTAAGATGGCATTTATGAATTCAGACACGGATACCAGCACTTCCACTAAATGCAAAAGTTTATATATTGAAGCCTGTTTATGGAGCAATCAGTGCAGGATACATAGAAGCAAAGAGCTATTCCAGATAATTACCATATGAATGGGCTTAATATTTCTCTGACATATCCCAACATCTACTGCACAATTTGAAATCTAGATTGGAAAATATGTCTTCCTGGTGCCCTGGGGGTTTTGTTCTTCTCAGATTCCACAGCACACCCTCAAGTGACAGAAGACACAGCTACCTTTTTCACTTTGAATTACAAAGTTTATTTCATATAGAATACTATATGATTTACCTTTGCTTCAAAGAAATGGATGAAGCAAGTCAACTGAATATTGAGGCAAGTCAACTGAATATTGAGAAACAATTTCACTTGGCAACTTATTTCATGTTAGAATTGAGAATTTCTAACACTTTGCTTCTTTTTTAAAACAAACACCAACTTCTTACCAAATAAAGAATATTACTGAAGAGGGACAAGGTGGTGTTCAGTAAATATAACTCCAGGGAAAACAAGTGAAGTTAACATGTCATAAGCTCAAGGTTCACAATTCTTTGGTTGCCTTTCAAAGCTTTGTAAGAGCTCCCACCAATTTTTTCATTTTCTACTTTTAGGCCTGAGCCCTACACTTGAAACTGATCTTCTAAGAACCCCCTAAACACACTCCATAAATTCCACCTACATTTATCTAGATAGTCTTCCTCACCACAGACCCTGAGCTCAGTCATAACTGCCTTCTACTCAAATCTAGATATTACCCTTAATGACATAATGAGTGTTTATTAGACACAAATCATGCCCAGTTCATGGTCATTCTCTGACACAATACAGACATCAAATCACCAAAAATGTAGTACCTGGTAATATGCCTTACACTTGGACTTTGGGTGAAGTAGGGGGGCCAATGGTTTAAATAATTGGGTTATCCAAAAAAGGTCATTTGGGTTTTTCCCTAACATCTTACAGAAATTTACATGAACTTTTGGGTCAATGCATTATATATGACACTAAAGATAAAAACAAGTGATAATCTGGTTAACACAATCAGTGTGTATCAAATGTTTGACTCCTTAGATGGGCTGCAAAAATTAGATGAATGTACATTTCTTAAGCATTGTGTTAAGTGTAAGCCCAATGAAAGAGATATGAAAGTAGAAAATGAGAATTAAGAAAATAAGAATATCCTGAATAAAATGGCCAAGTAACTCAATGATTTCACTATCACCATATAGAATTCTTTCATTAGGAACTGATTCTATTTATTGACAAAAGAGCAGAGCAGACAGGTAGGATATTTATGTTTCATAAATGATTTGAGATCTCTCTTAATAAAAAGGGATCCTCTATAAACAAGAGTTACAGTATTCTTTCATTAGTCTGAACATGAGAACAAGAGTTGAATTTGTTATGTTTTGCCATGCAAGAGAGGAGAGAATATTAAACCTCCAAGGACTAGAAGGACAAAAATAGTAACAGAAGCTTCCCATGTTCTACCTGTTCAACCTCAAGAGAATTTTATTCATATGTCTCCATCTAGAAGGTCTTATACCTAATATTCCCTATTCCATCATTCCTTCTTTTCTCAAAAACTTTGTTTCTAATTACCCAGTGCTAAATTAGTTTCAGATCACTTATTTTTGTTCTAAAAGACTACACTGATATCAACATTGGATCACTAATGAATGAGGAAAATCCAACTGTCAAACTCTGTTGAGGCACTAACTTGCATTGTAGGGAGACGCAGATCAACATGTCAGAAAGCAGTACAGGACAAGGGCATTCTGTGCATCTGACAAAAGAATGCACGAGAAAGAAAAACTAAACAGCTGAGTTCAGGCATTGTTCCTGCAATTACTGCCAAACTATCACAGATTTCAGCAGTTTATGAAAACAGTATTTTGTGTTTTCAAATATGCTCTTAAATTTTTCACAGAATGTTTCAGATGGGATGTATTCTTGTCATTTTGGGAGAATGTGGAGAAAACAGACATGCCAAAGACCAAGAACAGCATGTGGGAATGACACATTACATGCTATTTTAATACCACTTTTTTTTTTTTTTCAAAATGTAAAGTGTTGTGAAACATTAGCAGGGGCAAGGCAATGTCAAAAGGTTTTCAACTATATATACATCTATCTCTTTTATTCCATTAAGGTGCCCTGTTCCACTTTTAACATATGCCATTATTATTAATGCCAGGTCATCATCTTTATTGTAAATTAAACAGCAGATCAATTGCTGCATAATAGCATAGCAAAGGGTACACAGGGAAATGATGAAATGCTGGCAGATGATTCATATAAGAATAGTTAGATTGCAACTTTAGATTTGCTTACATGCTGTCAGTCAATGAATTCCGACTTGATAGTATAGTGTGCCACAGAATATGAGTGGGTACATTGTTTTGCAGCTTGCAAACATATACATAGTCCATGTCTTCAAACACTGTGTATGTGTGTGTGTTAGTCGCTCAGTCCTGTCTGACTCTTTGTGACCTCAAGGACTATAGCCTGCCAGGAAATCCATGGGCTTTCCCAGGGAAGAATCCTGGAGTGGGTTGCCAGTCCCTTCTCCAGGGGATTTTCCCAACCCAGGGATCGATGCAGGGTCTCCTGCACTGCAGGCAGTCAGCAGGGAAGCCCTTAAAACACTAATGCCCTTCAAAGTATGGCCTAAACTTGATTATTAAGCTCAGTGGTGGCATGCGGATGTGCTTTATTGCTCACTCAATGTGTCCTTATAGAGCATGCCCCACCATCATGGCATTATGGCTGCACCAGAGAGGAAAAGGCACCTGGCAATTTTTTCAGGGGACGGGAGGATTAGGAATGGTGGATGTGTAGGGAGGCAGTAAGGAGGAGCAGAATGAGGTAGGTACAGCAGGAACATTTCCAAAGTTTCACTTTTGAATGCAGCATATAAGGGTGGCCACTCAGCACAGTTTCAGAAATATTGCTCTGAGACCCAGGAGTATATTCCTAGCCTTTGAAACTTGGAATCCCCTCATGGGCTTTATTATTCCCTTCCCCAGGCATGGTTCCTGTTTTCAAAGATAACCTGCAAAATAGAGATGCGGTGATGGAAAGGGTAAGGAAACAAAGAAAACCTTAACCTAAAAATTATCCCCAACCCAGTTCTCTCTCTTTCTCCTGTCTCAGGAGGTACAAGTTTTCTCGCCTCTCTGATCCGAGGAATGGTGCATGGTGTGCCACGGTGAATAAGATGTATCTGAAGGCATTCTCAAGCACAGAAGGTGTTTCCCTCTCTGCTACAACATGAATTAGAACTATTCTCCTAGAATTATTATTATACATAGAGGCTAGATGGTTACAGTACTAGTCAGTTATAAGTACGGTAAGCTTCAATATGGGTTAAATAGGCTTTGGAGGGTTGATCAGGAAACAATCTTATGGAACAATGTTTCTACTGCAGATGGCATCCCAAGTTCCAAACTGTCTATGACTCACCCTTGGTCTTTCAGAATATGATTCAACTCGGAATTGAGACCTCTGCCTGCACTCTGTTCCTTTCTGACGCAAAGTGTATTCCATTGTTTCAGTTGAAGCAACACAGGCTAATTCTTGGTTCTTGGAAAACAGAATGAATAAAACCGCCCTTAAAGCAGAATTCATGTTGAGGAAGAATTTGAATAGAACTCGATAAGGAGGAAAAACAGCAAATGAGGGGAATGTTTCCAGCACCACTAGGGAGACTTTGCAGGAATTAGCTCATGTTGTGTTAGTTCTTATCCCTGAAGAAGCACTGCTAAGCTATTTGAAGCTGCTTTCTCAAAGGGATTATCTCCTTCAATCTGTTTTAATCACAACTAAATGCTTTCAGTTGCTGGATACGGAGCTAGAATTAAAGAATCAGAATTCCCTTAGATCTCTGTGATTTGGTTGAAAAAAAGAAATACGCACACACACTCACATACACACACACCCTTGAAATTATTTTGTCAACAGCCACTGTTCGGGTTAGTTAGGAAAAATAAAAGGATTGTATTTTTAAACAGCACAAAACTAGATCAATGCATACATGAAATATTATACATGAAAATGTTTTAGAGATTAGAGGTGATTTTCGGCAGCAGAAAAATACATTCTTGAGAAAAATGGCTACACCTGAAGAAGATTACTCTGGCTAAAAAACAAATGAAATGAAAAACAGAATGGTAGAGTTGAGCTACAATTTGTAAGTTAGATAATTATTGTTTATTTTTCTAATTGCTGAGATTTTATGTTACAAAAAAAATCCCACATATTTACATACTACACGACAAGATTTGAATGTTTGCAAAGAATGTGTTAGTCTGTATTTGTTGCTGTTCAGTCGCACAGCCATGGCTGACTCTTTGCGTCCCATGGTCTGCAGCACGCCAGACTTCCCTCTCCAACACCATCTCCCTGAGCTTGCTCACACTAACGTCCATTGAGTCGGTGATGCCATCCAACCAGCTCATCCTCTGCCGTCCCCTTCTCTTCCTGCCCTCAGTCTTTCCCAGCATCAGGGCCTTTTCTAATGAGTCGGCTCTTCGCATCAGGTGGCCAAAGTATTGCAGTTTCAGCTTCAGCTATACTACGTAGACTGATAGTAGTCTACACGGTGTGATGAGAAAACTGGTCACTGACTAACTCCATTTATGATTAGAATTATTCCATTAGACACATGTTTGCTGAAGAAAAACTACAGAGATGATAAAAATGCTTGCTTTTCGTAACTATCAATTGATATTTTTTAGATGAAATAAACAATTATTTTCTTGCATTAAAACTGAAGAATAAAAAACAACCGTGGCTCAGTGAAAGAATTTCCTCAATCCAGAATATTCAATTCCATAGTAGAAGCAGTAAAATTCGAGGTGAAAGTATGGGCCCTAAAACTAGATTGCAATTTGAATCCCCGAAATTGTCAGCCTTCTAGGAGTATAATCTGTCCTGTCAAATGAGGTCAAAATAATACCATTTACCTTGTAAGACTGTTGTGAGGATTACATGAGCAGGTAACTCAATGTGTGTAACCAGTATGCGCCCATTAGATTGTTACACTTCATATTTATGTCGACCAAATTTAAAACAAAGTATTACATAACAGGTGAGTTTTTACTCTCAATTATCCACATCCCCAGTTCAAAGACACTGATGGCTATTTTATAGACATCAAAGGTTCACATATTGCCCAAGATGTAGAGCTATCAAATAATTTTATGCTGACATCAGTTGCTTCCTGACAGCTCTAAGATAGGAAATAATAAGCCATCAATGTCAGCACTCTTAAATCAAGCCCAGGGGCCTCCATGGCACCAGACAGTGGCAGCTTGTTACTGCTAAGGAAATGTCAGTCCAGTCAAAGTGTGGCGGAGTGTCAAAGTCCCCAGTTACATCTGCCCTGGTATAACTAGCATTCTGTAAGGTAACACTCATAAAGATGCTGTTATATTGCCAAAAACCCTGAAGCAGAACAGCCAAGGTGGCTCTTAGAGTTCAAGAAGTTGTTTGACTTCTTCGATCACTGGAATTCCTCCCTCCAGTAGACATGTTTATTTTCTCTGTGTCTGTATGCACCACATTTAGGATGAAAGGTCACATTTTCTGCCTGTGAATATCACAAGAATTTGTATCAAGCCAGACATCAGTATACACATAATGATTGACTTTTGGTTTGCATTTGCAAGCAATGCTTATGAACCATTTTTTTTTAATTAACTTTGTAAATGGATTGGTTTTTAGAACCACTTATGTCTGCCCCCTACTTCACAACTGGATTTTAATTTACTTTGACTGGCACTGATTCTGATAGCCTGCTATTATCCATTCTCACCCGCAGCATCTTTGCCATGGCAGGCATCACTTACTTCTAAGATGGCACATTGGTTGAATCCAAGGGTCTTGTTAGAGATTTTCTATTTCCATATAATTTTAAGAATAGCTTCCAGGTAATACATATGCCGGTTTAAAAAAATTCATTTTCTTGCTATTCCTGTAAAGTATGGTGGCATTTTCATTGTATTTCAGCTTTCCCATCAACAAGCCCATTTCTAGGCATTATGCCACAAAAAAATAATAGAATATGCTAGCTGTTCTCAGTCCTGTTTTGCCAGTAAATATCAGTGCTCATTGATCCAATTTTTCATTACAGTTGGTAAAGGCCTTTAGTAACATTTAAGGGTTTCAATCCCATAGTGATATACAAAGCACCAATCAGAGTTCCATCTCTGGAGTCCATGTTAGGAATGTACATTCATCAACACACGGCAGTACCTGGATCTCATCCTTTGCTGACACTTATAGCCAGTCCCCTGTGACTTTTATCATGAAGAGTGTGTTGGGGTTAGAACTGGGTTAGACTCTGTGGTCATTAATCTACCGTCTCACTGAAGACTTTCCTGTGCCTCAAATTGCAAGTCTCTCTCACCCTCTTCATACACCAGTGTCAAAGGAAATACTTACATCTGTGCTATAAATCAATTTGAATATATGGTAACAGAAACAAACATATGGGTTAAATTTCCTTGAAATTACACATGGTTATAAAAATTGACCTAAAAAAAAAAGTACTTGGAAAAACATGTTTGGGATTTGATCGAACAAAAATATTTTAAAATATCTCAAGCTGTTTGGCAAATCTTAAAAATGCCAAGTGATTTCCAAGCCTAGTTACAACATCCTTTGTCTAACACATGAGCCTTTCAAAGCATGAAAATGTGTGTGTGTGTGTGTGTGAGATGAAACAATGGGCTTTGTAACCATCTTCAGGAGTTTCATCCTATAAAAACAGAATAAAGAACACCATGGAACAACTGTTTATGAAATTTGTTATCAGTACTGCAAATACTTATGAGGCACAGGTTCAGTTCTACATATAAGTAGAATCCTAAGGTCTGTACTTGGTATGCTTAGGTGATGCCAAAGCTATTTGACAACTTATTTTCCTCAATCAAATAGCCTGTTTTCTGCAGAAAAGCTATTTGTTTCAGTTAATTTCGGGAGAAACATGAGTCTTCCCTGGTGGTTCAGAAGATAAAGAATCTGCCAGCAATGCAAGAGACCCGGGTTCAATCCCTAGAGAAGGAAATGGCAACCCACTCCAGTATTCTTGCCTAGAGAATTCTATTCACAGAGGAGCCTGGCAGGCTATAGTCCATTGGGTCACAAGGAGTCAGACACGACTGAGCGACTAACAAACATAGGTTAAAATGCAAGTATGTTACTCAATTATCATAGTATATCATGAGAAATGCTGGGCTGGAAGAAGCACAAGCTGGAATCAAGATTGCCAGGAGAAATATCAATAACCTCAGATATGCAGATGACACCACCATTATGGCAGAAAGTAAAGAAGAACTAAAGATCCTCTTGATGAAAGTAAAAGAAGAGAGTGAAAATGTTGGCTTAAAGCTCAACATTCAGAAAACTAAGATCATGGCATCTGGTTCCATCACTTCATGACAAATAAATCGGGAAACAGTGGAAACAGTGGCTGACTTTATTTATCTGGGCTCCAAAGTCACTGCAGATGGTGATTGCAGCCATGAAATTAAAAGACGCTTCCTCCTTGGAAGGAAAGTTATGATCAACCTAGATAGCATATTAAAAAGCAGGGACATTAAGGTCCATCTAGTCAAGGCTATGGTTTTTCCAGTGGTCATGTATGGATGTGAGAGTTGGACTATAAAGAAAGCTGATCGCCGAAGAATTGATGCTTTTGAACTGTGGTGTTGGAGAAGACTCTTGAGAGTCCCTTGGACTGCAAGGAGATCCAACAGTCCATCCTAAGGGAAATCAGTCCTGGGTGTTCATTGGAAGGACTGATGTTGAAGCTGAAACTTCAATACTTTGGGCACCTGATGCGAAGAGCTGACTCATTTGAAAAGACCCTGATGATGGGGAAAAATGAAGGCAGTAGGAGAAGGGGATGACAGAGAATGAGATGGCTGGATGGCATCACCAACTCAATGGACATGAGTTTAGGTGGACTCCGGGAGTTGGTGATGGACAGGGAGGCCTGGTGTGCTGCGGTTCATGGGTCACAAAGAGTCGGACATGACTAAGTGACTTCACTTTCACTTTTCACTTTCATGCATTGGAGGAGGAAATGGCAACCCACTCCAGTATTCTTGCCTGGAGAATCTCAGGGACGGGGAGCTGGTGGGCTGCTGTTTATGGGGTCACACAGAGTTGGACACGACTGAAGCGACTTAGCAGCAGCAGCAGCAGCACACACATCACACACTTGATCTCATATACTTGATGTCTGAGGCATGAGATAACAGTTGTAAGAAACAATTAATTCTCAACACAGCAGAGCAGATAAGAAAAGTCAAGAGCATGAGGGCACTGCCAAGTAATGTTTGATGTGCTTGGGGCATGAAGGCCATAGTCTGGGGCAGCTGGAGAAATTTCGGGATGTAAAGGTGGGGGTAGCATGGCTGGTTTCAAGCAAAGAGAATGTGTGTATGGACACAGCAATGAAACTTTATTTGTTGCATGGAATTGTATACGTCTTTCTATCTATAATTACATGTATAATATTTACATGAAAGATACATGCTTCATATATGCTACATACATTATATAAGTATACATTAAATTATATGGGCTTCCCTGGTGGTTCAGTAGTAAAGAACCTGCCTGCAATGCAGGAGACACTGAGATGCAGGTTTGATCCCTGGGTCAAGAAGATCCCTGGGAGGAGGAAATGGCAACCCACAGTAGTCTTGCCTGGAAAATTCCATGGGGGTCACAAAGAGTGACTAAACTGACATGACTGAGCGACTAGACAACAACAAACACTGTACATAACATATACTTTATACTTTTACTCCTGCCATAATACCAGTATTTTAAATAACTCAGACACTCTATAATACTCAAGCTTGAAAATGGTTACAGAAAATGCATAAAATATAGGCAAGCTAACCAGTTAAGTATATTATCTAGATAAGTGCTTATCTGTCTCATGACTTCCCCATTTCTTTACTTATGGCTGCCTCGCTCTTGGTCATCAATTTGCTAAATTTGCTTCTGATCTCATCTTCAGAGTTTTATGTTCCTTCAAATCATTGTGAAACTTTGTCACCAAAAACTTTCTTAAGTATTATGTTAGGCAAACAACACTTCTAATGAGAACTGATAACTTCCAATTTACTTCAGAATAAAACTAAAACTTTGGAGAATGCTTAACTCTCCCATCACTGTGATGTCTGTTGAGGCAAGTTTGCTCAGTAACACTTCCAAATTTGAGCATTTCCTCATTATGTATCTCTCAAATCACTTAATGGGCTTCCCTTGTGGCTCAGCTGGTAAAGAATCTACCTGTAATGTGGGAGACCTGGGTTAAATCCCTGGATTGGGAAGATCCCCTGGAGAAGGGAAAGGCTACCCACTCCAGTATTCTGGCCTGGAGAATTCCATGGACTATATAGTCCATGGGGTCACAAAGAGTCGGACATGACTGAATGACTTTCGTTTTCAAATCATTCAATAATTCCTTCTCGGAAACACTTTCTTTTGTGTTTTTTTTAAAAAAAAATCAGACTGAAACACAAAAACATCATTTCATCACAAAATTCTGGACTACCTGGTGTTATTTGAATCTATATTTTTGTTAGATTAATTCATAATATACATGTGTATAAAGTGAGGTCAAAATCTCACCTTCTCTCATGTGATAATTTGTCATGGTATAAAACATACTGCCAGCTTAGCTTAAGGTACTCTGTGAGTGCATGCTAAGTTGCTTCAGTCCTGTCTGACTGTGACCCCATGGACTGCAGCCCACCAGGCTCCTCTGTCTATAGGATTCTCCAGGCAAGAACACTGGACTGGGTTGCCATGCCCTCCTCCAGGGGATCTTCCTGACCCAGGGATTGAACCCTCATCTCCTATGTCTTCTGCACTGGCAGGAAGGTCCTTTACCACTTGCACCTCCTGAGAAGCCCTTAAGGTACTTGTGGAAAATTATTAAGTGATGCGGCCTTGAGGTCTGCCCAGATAAACTTTCCTTACTTGAAGCCCCTTCTCTGCTGGTTGCTCAGAACGACTCTCTCCAGCGCTTTCTGCACAGGTACCCCTCAGCACCGCGGCCAGTCTCTTGATCATTTCACTCACTCTTCTATGCTTGACTGTGTTCCCCAGCCCTCCGCACTTCGGCGTGCTCCCCCGGTTCTCAATGCATATTTCTACCAGAACTGCTTCACCGCTTAGTCACCTGTTCACTAGCCTTTCACACATCTTATTTATCTTTGCATTTCTCTCACATTGTCTGGAATGTAGCACATTCTTGGTATTGCTTAAATATTTTCCAAGGAGATAAATAAACACAAAATCAAATTATAATCACAACACTCAACTGACCTCTATTGCCATTTATATCCTAATACGTAAATTTTAACTCTGATGCTACCATCTCTCTGTAAGCTATTTCTCAGTATGTATTTCAAATTCATAGAGAAACACAGTGAATATATTCACCACCCAACTTTATACTTACACTTTTTAAATTCTTCCAGACACATAAGTTTTTAAAACATGCAGACCTATTTTACTATCTTTTTTAGTCGATTATAATCCTTCCATTTGGAATTGTCCTGTGCTTGCGTGGGTGGATAGTAAAGGATCTTTGTCAACTCTCTCATACTTACAATTGTGAATCTAATAATTGAAAAGATTTCTGATTTTTTAAAGAGTTGAATTTTAGTTGCAAGACACATTCACTGATACCTATAATAACTAACAATATACACATATATCACATAATGTTTTAAAAAGAAACAATGAAAAACAATTGTCAAAAAAATGTTTGGATGATAGCCTGTGAGTGAAGTACCATTTTTGGCCACTAGAGGGAAGCTTCCTTCAAACTCACCAAAGAACTTGGTTTGTTTCTTGTTTTATTCCCTCATTTAACAAGTCCCTTGCCTAGAAAATCCCATGGACGAAGGAGCCTGGTGCAGGCTACTGTCCATGGGGTTGCAAAGAGTTGGACACGACTGAGCGATTTCACTTCACTTCAGTTCCCTTGTTTAGTCAGCTATGTGGTCAAGGTACTAATCAGAATCCTTCATTAACAGTATGTTTAATGACAATGTTTAATCAAACAAAAGCTCTTTTTTCTAAGAGCTAGAAACAAAGAACCACAACTGCTAACTGCTGTGTGTCCCTCTAGAGGCAAAAGGAAATCTATAATTTGCCTTGAGAAAGTGGAAAGAGATCAAGAGGGAACGACAGAGGTAGCACCAAAGTGCAATCCTATTCCTTTACCATCTGTCGCAATCACTGTCATTCCCCAAAGGCCATTTTAAAAAATGAAACAGGACAGAGCTCCCAAGAACCTGAAAAAAGTAAGAGTTCTGAATCATGTGCGTGCTCAGTCACTCAGTCGTGCCCGACTCTTTGTGACCCATGGACTGTAGCCCGCCAGGCTCCTCTTTCCATGGGATTTTCCAGGCAAGAATACTAGAGTGGGTTGCCACTTCCTACTCCAGTTCTGAGTCACACTGAGTATTAAAACTCAACAATAGCAGCGAGCAACTACTAGAAATCAAGAGGTAAAATGTCTTCTAATATAAGCCCAAAGCAGGGAGTGTTTGTTTGTTTGTTTTTAAACAGGTAGGGAAGAAGAGAATGAGTATAAAATAAACACTTTATGTGTTCCATGAAGGGTGGCTGTGTGTTTTGAAATTTACTTACTTAGTGCATTGAATTAAAACGTACAGTCACACTTTTAAGAATTATTATACTGCTATGATTTGAACAGGTGAACTCATATTACATAAAATAAATTTCAAATTGTTCAGCTGTTACATTCCAACAAAAATCAATCAGGTACACAATTGCAGCAGTAAGTCAACGACTAACCAGTTACCTTCTGAGGTTCTTAGTCTCTCCACCACTTGGGGGCAGACTGAACAGCAACAGGACAGGGAGGATAAGCCAACAGATTCCCTAAGTGCTTTTTAAAATATGAATGGGTGAATGAAAGCCACTTAACTTTCATTTAAATCCATTTCATATATAACTAGAGAACACAGGCATTGTGACATAGAGTATAATTTGAATAATTTTATACTAAAATTTTACATGAAAGAAAAGGCATGTTCAATATTGTCATTCAGTACCACTGGCAGGCCCAGGCATTATTGATAGCGGAAAAAGATAAGTGTATTTTTTGTTTCCTGTTTTCCTTTACTCTTTAGAGGTTTTAATTAAAGCTGTCTTACTCATAACACTGTCAGTTGTAGCATAAACTTCCCAGTCAATGGAAAAACCTCAAATGGATAAATTCCAATGAACAAACAAAGGCCTAGACCACTGACAGAGTCAATGCTTGTTCTGTCAGTTGGCATGAGCAATTAGGTTATTAGTTTTTCAGCAATTCTGGGCAGGTCCAAAGACAATTCCTTCTTACTTAAATTAGGAAACTTCTGCATCAGACCTGATCAATGACTAAAGCCATGGCAATTAAAAGAAAAAAAAAAAATCTATATTTCCAAGGATAGGAGAAGTTTAAAATATGGAATAGAGGGAATACTTATTTCTCTATCTATTATTAGACTGATGTATGAATAAAATGTATCAGACTTCTGAGTCTTCATTAGTTGCTTTTTTTTTTTAGATTGGAAGGGAAGACTTCAAAACACCTGGCACATGAGCAATTAGCTCATGATAGACTTAACCAAAGTCCATACTGCCAATGTGATAAGACCAGATTAAAATGAAAAATAGAAATATAACTACTTTCCAGGTAATATAATATTAGATGAAAAGCACAGGCTAATCAAAATCATGACTTGGCATATCTCTAGAAGATGAATCCACAGATTAAATGAAAAAACATAGAGATTGATAGAAGATGAATAATAACCACTGTCATCTTACAGAAGAACCATAAGGGCACTAAAGCAAATTATTTGATGATCTAAAGCACAATAATTTGATAAACACTATTACTTTGACATTTATTTCAATAAAATGTAAAACATCTTTAATTTCTCAATCATAAAATGTATAAAAGAACACTGGGTGGTTGGTGCAGCACCAACTACATACAGAGTGAATATTATATTTTAGGCACTGTCTTTAGGTATTGTACTTTACAGGTCTTATCTAACTTTGAACTTGAACTTGTGAAGGAGGTGCCAGTGTATCTTAAGAAAACCGAGGTTTAAAGACATTAAGTAATTTGTACAAATGGTGGGGCCCTGGTTTGACTCTAAGTCAGTTTCACTTTCAGAATCTGTGATTTTATTTTACACTGTCTCTTGTTAATTATCACTCCAGTTTGCTAAGATTCCAGCCCAATCATACTAGCAAATATAAGTAAGATAAATGCCGTAACATTATTATGTATAACAGGAAAACAGGCCTTTGTGGCAGAGACCACCAGTTTCTGATGTAATATCTTTATTCTCTTTTTTGGTTACTTTGCCAACCAAGGTCCATCTAGTCAAGGCTATGGTTTTTCCCGTGGTCATGTATGGATGTGAGAGTTGGACTGTGAAGAAAGCTGATCGCTGAAGAATTGATGCTTTTGAACTGTGGTGTTGGAGAAGACTCTTGAGAGTCCCTTGGACTGCAAGGAGATCCAACCAGTCCATTCTAAAGGAGATCAATCCTGGGTGTTCATTGGAAGCACTGATGCTAAAGCTGAAACTCCAATACTTTGGCCACCTCATGCGACGAGTTGACTCACTGGAAAAGACTCTGATGCTGGGAGCGATTGGGGGTGGGAGGAGAAGGGGACGACAGAGGATGAGATGGCTGGATGGCATCACCGGCTCGATGGACATGAGTTTGAGTGAACTCCGGGAGTTGGTGATGGACAGGGAGGCCTGGAGTGCTGTGGTTCCTGGGGTCGCTAAGAGTCGGACACGACTGAGCGACTAAACTGAACTGAAACTGAACTGATGTTAATAGAATCCTAGTTTTGGGGGGAGACATAATGTCATCAGTGATAAAACTGCACTGCCCCCCTTGTTTCAATGTTAGGCCTTGTGATAAAATTCAGGGCAGAGAGTTGTAAGCAAAACACACTGGCTCTGCTCTTCTTAAAAGCAGACAGACTCACTAGCCAATTACCCTCCAGCCTTTTGTCCTTCATATTATTCCATAAATAAGAGGGTGTGCAGACCTTCTTGCAAAACAAAGATGCAATTATGACAGGGAGGTCAAACAATCTAGAAACACTTTGGGTGCATAAATTGATAATTTATATATGACATTAACTTGTAGAAGTCTTTTGCTATGAGTTGAATAAAATCCCTAACTGATAACAGCCCATTTTTCTTAAATGTAAGTAAAGGGATTGAAGGATGCAAATTGAAAGTAACTTCTAGCTTGTAACTTTTATGATTTTATTGGATCAAGAAACTCAGAGATAAGAAGAAAAGAACAAGTCAACTTCACAGTCATTCAGTTTGGTCCAACACTGTCAAATTTGATTAAACAAAGCCCAGACTTGTTAGAATTCATCACAGAATGCCATTCACTCTCAGAACTTGTAACTTTAATATATGAGAGCAGCTAGATCAGATAAAATCAGTGTGGCCTAAATATAAAATTTAATTTCCACTTAAAATTGTATACTTGTTTATGTACCATAACACTTATGAAACTTCTATTTGTGTAGTTATGCTAAGAGTGTTCTGCAAATAACCCTGGTGTAGTTCCAAGTTCATATTATTAGTTTGTGAAAGATTAATTTTTTTTCCTCTCCATTTTACAGAAGAGGAAATTGAGGTTTTGGAGACATTAAGTAAACTTCATAAGTAACAGGGATATGGTTCAAAACTCTTCTCCCTGTACCACATTCTCCTTATTATTAATTCAAAATATCCATGAGCTTATAAAATAATGATGATTTAGCAGGTACTTATAAAATTTGAAATTTTATTTGAAATTGATGTAAAAGAGTGAATGTGCCACTGAAATTTAGCCCCAAAGACCAAAAGATTAGCTTATTTTTAATAAAACAACCTGCAGGTACATTTCCTACAGCAGGTTATATGATAGCCTTGCTCTCCAATGAACTGAATAATACAAACAAAATATAATTTCTGTCTTCCTTCCCACCATGAGTCACCTGATATATTATGCTTTCTGTATCACTTCAGTTCAGTCGCTCAGTCGTGTCTGACTCTTTGTGACCCCATGAATCACAGCACGCCAGGCCTCCCTGTCCATCACCAACTCCCGGAGTTCACTCAAACTCATGTCCATCGAGTCGGTGATGCCATCCAGCCTCTCATTCTCTGTTGTCCCTGTCTCCTCCCACCCCCAATCCCTCCTAGCATCAGACTCTTTAATCTTGTTCAAATATAAGCAATAAAGGATACATTTTAACAATTCCCTATCAGTCCTATGATGTTAGGACTCAATGATACACATTCTACTCTAATACTTAAAAAATGACACACAAAACACAGAAACTCTAAGTCTCAGGGAATGATGAGAAATATCCTTTAGCTCACTGATAGCAGAATCATGTGTAAAACTTAATCTTGTTGAATCAATGTCATAATCACTGAGTTGAGCTACTAATGACATATTCACTAGTGTTTGTTTTGACCTAAGATAAAAAATCATGTAAGTAATACCTAGAAAAGATCTCTGTTGAAAGAAAAAGAGGCCATTGCAAGATGTAGGTTTTGAAAGGTCAAGACATCAAATATGGAGTCAAACAAGCATCGAGACTAAATGAGGTTGGTAGCAATGCGTCTATACTGAGATTGGAGATCTGTAGTCAATATCTGTATAAACATTATGGTGCATGTGTGTGTGCTAAGTCGCTTCAGTTGTGTCCAACTCTTTGCAACCCTATGGACTCTAGCCTGCCAGTCTTCTCTGTCCATTGGATTCTCCAGGTACGAATGCTGGAGTGGGTTGCCTTGCCTTCCTCCAGGGGATCTTCCTGACCCAGGGACTGAACCCTCATCTCTTGTGTCTGCTGCATTGACAGGCGGATTCTTCACCACTAGTGCCACCTCGGGAGGCAATCCAGTTATGGGTCTGGCTGTACCCTCCTTCCTGATACATGACTAGATTGCCTTCTGACTTCTTTGTGGGTTTCTGTGGCCATGTAACTTCTTGCAGCCTATGAACTGTGATAGAATATGGCACGTGTTACTATGTAAAAATGAAAGTTGCTCAGTCGTGTCTGACTTTTTGCAACTCCATGGACTGTAGGCCACCAGGCTCCTTTGTCCATGTAATTCTCCAGGCAAGAATGCTGGAATGGGTAGCCAGTCCCTTATCCAGGGGATCTTCCCGACCCAGGGATGTAACCCACATCTCCTGTATTGCAGACAGATTCTTTACTATCTGCAAACGAGGGAAGCCCATACGTTACTACAGGCTTAAGCATTTATGCTATTGCAACAGCCTTTGGAACTCTCTTTTTCCTCTGCCCCATCAGCAGAGCTCAATATTCCTTCACCCTTGCTGATGAAGGAAAGTTAATGCCTATAGCAGACCAAGGCCCCAGACAACCTACAACAGGCAGATAGCCCAGATGAGGGATTGATTTTTTTTAAAACCATTGAAAAATTTGAACTGTTACCACGGAATTTCTAAACCATTGTACCATAATAAAATGTAGTGCCCAAAGTAATGAAGGTAGATATTCATTATCTCATTCTTCAGCTCTCTTCCTTGATTAAGGGAGGAGCAGCCTATACCATATTCATGTAGAGGCATTTCTTTTTATTGAAAACAGCTGCTAAGTTCCAATTAGACATTTTAAGAAATGAAGATAAGCTTTGTACTGTAAGCTCTGAAATTAAGCATGACTCTAAAAGCCATCAGGCAAGAAGAATAAAGGTTGTAGATTTATAGATTTGGTGATAATTAAGATTTCTGAATTTTAAAAATGTGTGCAGTCATTTCTGTGAGTAACTGACAGTGAATTCTGAAGTGCCATTTCCTATTTCATTCTCAAGATGGGTAAAGACTGTTTCCTCTTTTGGGTCAAGGTAGACATTTTCACACAATAATAATACAAACTTTGTGTGCTTTTCACATAAAACATTTAAGGTTTAAGAAAACACACAGTCATTAAACTCTCTAGCTTTTGAAAGGAATCTATCTTATACTTTATGGCCGGGGAACAAAAATGATTAATTATCAAACCTAAACACTCACTCAAAAATCTTAAAAGACACATGGATTTATATTTTACTCTCTTACTACTTCCAGCATGGTTTATGTGTGAATTGAAAGGTAAGTCAAAAAGAACTCATTCATTTTCTCTCCTGATCTAGCTTAGATACAGGAATGTGAGTTTTTCTGCTTCTCTAAAGGGCATTCATAAATCGGCTTTCATAGATGGCTTCTAGATAATACAGAGGAGTTAATAATGCAGACTAATTAATAATAATTAATACAGACTAGTTAATAATAACAGTATTGCATATTTGAACACTGCTAAAAAACTAGATACAACAGATGTTAACCATTCTCATTATGGTGATCATTTCCCAATGTGTACAAATACAAAATCATTATTCTGTACACCTGAAAATAATATAATATTTAAATTATTCCTTAATAAAGCATTCAAAAATATTAAATTAAAAATAGCCTATGGCTGTAAAAACAAAATCATCTGATTTCTGTCCATCTACATCATCCGTCTACAAAAGCAGCTGGGATTCAATAGGTTTTGATATACATGAGTAACTGCTAAAGAATTCTAAAAGGTACAAAAGTTTTCTGAATCATTTATTTTGAGATGAGGATGAGAAAGTGAGATAGTTGCTTGAAACAGAGAACAATCAGTTGTGGAAAGATTTATGTATGTATACTAAGCCATATTATACTATCTAATACAGAGTAAGAATCTTTAGAAGCTAAGAAGTGATTAAACCCACACGCGTCTGTGTGCCTAGTTGCTCAGTCATCTCTGACTCTTTGCAACTCCATGGACTGTAGCCCACCAGGCTCCTCTGTCCATGGGATGTCCCAGACAAGAATACTGGAGTGGATTGCCATTTCCTCCTCTAGGGAATCTTCCTGACCCAAGGATGGAGCCCGCATCTCCCGCGGCGCCTGTGTTGGCAGGCAGATACTTTACCACTGCACCACCAGGGCAGCTAAAACCCTACACACTTATGGCCAATCTATGACAATGGAGGTGAGAATATACAATGGAAAAAGGAAAGTTTCTTCAGTAAATTGTTCTGGGAAAACTGGACGGCTATATGTAAAAGGATTAAACTAGAATACTCTCTTGGAGAAGGCAATGGCAAGCCACTCCAGTACTCTTGCCTAGAAAATCTTTTAATAAAATAAAACTCTTGACTAAAAATGAGCAGAAGAACTGAACAGACATTTTTCCTAAGAGGAAATGCAGATGGCCAAGAAGCACATGAAAAGATGCTCAACATCATTAATTATCAGGGAAATGAAAATCAAAGCTCAGTGGCTTCAAAATATTTTCAGCAATTATATTCTTACCAAAGACAATGATAAGAGGAAAACAATATAGAAGTCAAATTAAATAGCCACATGATCCCTAATTCACTGTTTTAAACAATCCAATTATGCAAAAATATGACTCATCTATGAAATCTGAGAAATCATGTCAAAGATACATTTGATCAGAGCTATTGAAAACACTAGGGTATTTCTAGTGTACAAACACTCCTACAATATCGTTGGAAATGCTTGTATGTAACTGTGTGGCCTTTGGCAAAAACCAGAAACAAAGCTGTAGAGAACAGTTGCACAAATAACAGTTCAGTTAACTGATGAGGAAAAGAAAAAGATTAGAAATGGATACGTACACTGAGGTAAATCTCTTATTACCAAAATCGATTTTTTTCATGCATCTTAGATCCTGTTTTGATTAAATAAATTAAATGAGTCAGAAAATGAATTTAAATCTACCCACAGAAATTCATAACAAAATGTATGGTGGATTACTTCTGCTATGACATTTCAATTCATTCATCAGAAGACATCTGATTACTCATGAGTGCTTATATTACATTAGCCTCTTTACTCTCGACAAAAAAGCTATATCAGACCTAATCCATTATGGTTTTTTTTTTCTTTCATTTAAAGCACATCACTACTATGCACATTGAATTTTATATGTAAATGGTAAAATATTGAATTGGTAAATCATGGTGATAGAATGTAAGTTTGTTCTAAATTATTTTTTTTTATCTATAGGATATTGAATAATTAATTGTTTTGATATGAGACCTTGAGTCTTAAGTGAAACAAGATAAGATTTTGCAATTCCATTTAACTTTAAGACATCTCAAATTGAAAGAAATTTAGTTTTTTTCTGAAAGACACAGTTGCTCTCCCTGGAAATTAATATTTTTTCCTTTATTTTTTAAGAACCAGGTTTGAAGTGAAAAACAAAATAATTAGACACAGACAAAAATCTTTTCTAGCCACATATCCTCAATTGCAGAGATTTTATACTCCAAACAGAATTGGCGCCACTGTCTTGCTTTCACATCAGCTTTAGTGGTCTTAGAACATAGAAAATAAATTCATTTTTTCTGGAAAGGATCTCCAAAAATATCTTTCTCATTTTAATTTCTCATAGATTTTCAGCCACCTGCAATTCTCTGTTTAAGAGATGTAGAGAAAATAACTTAAATCTAAAACTTTTCTCAGGTTATAAATATGGACTCAATTTTATTACATGTTTATATTTAGCTTCCTAAAAAGACAGTTAATTTTTCCATAAATTTGCTCAAGGCTTGAGTTTATATATGCTTAAAATTTTGTATGTGATCCACAAAAATTTTGAATAAGGGGAAATTTTCTTCTCTCAGTTACTGGAATGATAGGAGAAGCCATCTGACTCTGAATAAAGAATCTCTAGAAGTCCTTACTAGAAAATTGATCTGAAGTGTTTAAACACTTTTTAATAGAAGAAAGAGCTAAGGTCTGATATCACTTTCTCCATTTTGATTTACTATGAATTGTATAGAGGAAGAATTTATATTCAGGAATAAAGGAAGTCACTTTCACACTAACATCTAAGCCTTATTCATGCTGTTTTGCAAGTAACAATGCTTTAAATATTATAGGCATCTCCCTACAGGCCCTTCCACAGAACTGCAGGCACCAAGGTGGCTCTTGCAGATATGAATGCTTGACTCTTCCTGGGATTGTCCAGAGGGAGGTTTCAGCTAGGTTCTTGTCTCTAGAGGTGGGAAGGATGACACTTTTTCTTTTGCAGTAAGGGCAGTTGCCTCTACACATCTGGGAAGGAAGCTAAAATCACTGGTACAGAGATTAGTTTGAGAACCAAGTGCTTAGGAACAGGGTTGCCAGATAAACAAACTGAGTACAAATATCGTTTTTAAATCTTTGTGATCCAAATTATGAACCTTACTTCATTATCCAGTGACTTCTTCGGGGCAGTGTGGAAAAAGGAATCTCTCTGTAAGCACTCAGCATATTGTAAGCAATCAACGGAAGCTTTTTCACTGCCTCTAGGTTCAAACATCAGAAACTAGGAAAAAAAATAAATAACGCAAACACACACACAAAAGAAGCATCTTTCCCACTGGACAACTGCATATAAATCAATAAAGTTAGAACACACCCTCACACCACACACAGAAATAAGCTTGAAATATCTTAGAAATTTAAATGTAAGCCAAGATACTGTAAACACTCCTAGAAGAGAACATAAGTAAAACATTTTCTCCAACATAAGTCACACCAATGTTTTCTTAGGTCAGTATCCCAAGGCAAAATTGACATAAAAGCAAAAAGAAACAAATGGGCAAGAGATGTGAGTTCAATCCTTGGGCTGGGAAGATTTCCTGGAGAATGAAATGACATCCCACTGCAGTATTCTTGCCCGAGAAATACCATGGACAGAGGAGTATGGCGAGCTACATGGGGCCACATAAGAGTCAGACACAACTTAACAACTAAACAACAAACTTATAAGCTTTGGCAAAACAAAGAAACTATAAACAAAACAAAAACTTAACTTACAAACTGAAAATATTTTCAAATGATATAAATGACTGGGCTTAATGTCCAAAATATACAAACAGCTCCTAAAAGTCAATAACAAACAATTCAATAAAAAAATAGGCAGAAAACCTAAACAGACATTTTTCCAAAGAAGACATATAGATGGCCAATAGGCACACGAAAAAATCTCCTCATAGCTAATTATTCAATTCAGTTCAGTTCAGTCGCTCAGTCGTGTCCGACTCTCCGCGACCCCATGAATCACAGCACACCAGGCCTCCCTGTCCATCACCAACTCCCGGAGTTCACTCAAACTCATGTCCACAGAGTCGGTGATGCCATCTAGCCATCTCATTCTCTGTCGTCTCCTTCTCCTCCCGCCCTCAACCTTTCCCAGCATTGGAGTCTTTTCCAGTGAGTCAATCAACTCGTCGCATGAGGTAGCCAAAGTATTGCAGTTTCAGCTTTAGCATAAGTCCTTCCAATGAACACCCAGGACTGATTTCCTTTAGAATGGACTGGTTGGATCTCCTTGCAGTCCAAGGGACTCTCAAGAGTCTTCTCCAACACCACAGTTCAAAAGCATCGATTCTTTGGCGATCAGCTTTCTTCACAGCCCAACTCTCACATCCATACATGACCACGGGAAAAACCATAGCCTTGACTAGATGGACCTTTGTTGGCAAAGTAATGTCTCTGCTTTTTAATATACTATCAAGGTTGGTCATAACTTTCCTTTCAAGGAGTAAGGATCTTTTAATTTCATGGCTGCAATCAGCATCTGCAGTGATTTTGGAGCCCCCAAAAATAAAGTCTGACACTGTTTCCACTGTTTTTCCATCTTTTTCCCATGAAGTGATGGGACCAGATGCCATGATCTTTGTTTTCTGAATGTTGAGCTTCAAGCCAACCTTTTCACTCTCCTCTTTCACTTTCATCAAGAGGCTTTTGAGTTCCTCTTCACTTTCTCCCATAAGGGTGGTGTCATCTGCATATCTGAGGTTATTGATATTTCTCCTGGCAATCTTGATTCCAGCTTGTGCTTCTTCCAGACCAGCGTTCCTCATGATGTACTCTGCATATAAATTAAATAAGCAAGGTGACAATATACAGCCTTGACATACTCCTTTTCCTATTTGGAACCAGTCTGTTGTTCCATGTCCAGTTCTGACTGTTGCTTCCTGACCTGCATACTGGTTTCTCAAGAGGCAGGTCAGGTGGTCTGGGATTCCCATCTCTTTCAGAATGTTCCACAGTTTATTGTGATCCACACAGTCAAAGGCTTTGGCATAATCATGAAGCAGAAATAGACGTTTTTCTGGAACTCTCTTGCTTTCTCCATTATCCAGTGGATGTTGGCTATTTGATCTCTGGTGCCTCTGCCTTTTCTAAAACCTGCTTGAACATCTGGGAGTTCACGTTTCCTATATTGCTGAAGCCAGGCTTGCAGAATTTTGAGCCTGACTTTACTAGCGTGTGAGATGAGTGCAATTGTGCGGTAGTTTGAGCATTATTTGGCATTGCCTTTCTTTGAGATTGGAATGAAGACTGACCTTTTCCAGTCCTGTGGCCACTGCTGAGCTAATTATTAGAGAAATGTAAATAAAAACTATAATGAGGTACTACCTCACTCCAGTCAATATGTCCATCATTAAAAATTCTACAACTAATAAATTTTGGAGACGGTATGGAGAAAATGAAATCCTCTTACTGTTGGTGGGAATTTAAATTGTTGCAGCCACTATGAAAAACAGTATGAAGGGTCTTCAAAAAACTAAAAATATAGCTTCCATTTAATTCAGCAATCCTACTCTTGGGAATATACCCAGCCAATACTATAATTGTAAAAGATACATGAGCCTCTATGTTCGAGGCAGTATTATTTGAGCAAGACATGGAAACAAACTAAACGTCCATCAATCAATGACTACATAAAGATGTGGTATATATACATACATATATATGTATATGGATGGTATATATATTTTTTCAGCAACATAGACAGACCTAGACATTATCATACTAAGTAAGTCAGAAAGACAAATACCATATGAAATCACTTATATGCGGAATCTAAAACACAACACCAGTGAACATATTTATGAAACAAACACAGACTCAAAAGGTAGAAAACAGATGTGTCCTTACCAAGAGGAAAGTGGATGGGGGAGGGAAGGATTGGAAGTTTGATATTAGCAGATGCAGACTATTATATGTAGGATGGATGAACAACAAAATCCTACTGTATAGCACAGGGAACTCTATTCAATACCCTGTGATAAATCATAGTAGAAAAGAATATGAAAAAATAATACATATATGCATAACTGAGTCACTTTGTTATACAGCAGAAATTAAACAAAATATTTTAAGTCAATAATATTTTAATAAAATTTTAAAACAAACTCCCTTCCCCCCTAAAAAAGTAGCATCCTTCCCATTTTTCTTTTTAATTGGCTTCACATTTTGCATTTTTCCTTCATTCCCTAAATTTGTATTTGGGAAGAATAATTAATCTCAGAAACTGTATTTCTGCAAAGAATGTATGTATTTGTTATGTTGTGAATGCATAATATATGGCTTAATAACAACCAACATACATTAGAATAGATATGAAAATAAAAAAGGAAAATAAATTTTGTTTTTTAGATGTTAAACTCAACAGCCCAAGGGTCTTGGGCTCCAAAATCACTGTGGACAGTGACTGCAGCCATGTAATTAAAAGACACTTGCTCCTTGTAAGAAAAGCAATGACAAGTGTAGACAGTGTATTAAAAAGCAAAGACGTTACTTTGCCTACAAATTTTCATCTAGTCAAAGCTATGGTTTTTCCAGTAGTCATATATGGATGTGAGAACTGGATGATAAAAAAGGCTGAGAGCAGAACAACTGATATCTTTGAACTGTGGTGCTAGAGAAGACACTTGAGAGTCCCTTGGACATGAAGAAGATCAAACCAGTCAACCCTAAAGGAAATCAACCCTGAATATTCATTGGAAGGACTGATGCTGAAGCTCCAATATTATGGCAACCTTATGCTGTGATTCAGGGGGTTGCAAAGAGTCGGACACGACTGAGCAACTGAACTGAACTGAATTGAACTGAGCAACTGAAATACAAGACATTAAACTAATGTTTCTCAATCCTGGCTATAATAGATATTAATTGAGATTTAATACCCTCCTTCCCCAAAATTGATGACCTGATCCCAGCCACAGAGATACTGACTGAATTGACCTTGGGTGGGAAAGTCTTACAAAGGGAGGAGCCATTGGTAGTTTTAATTAAGGTCCCTAGGTAGTTCTAATGTGCTGTCAAGGTTAAGAGCTACTATTAATTAATTAATATTAACCTACTTTAGAAATATATAGATATGTACTCCAATGTTCATTGCAGCACTGTTTATAATAGCCAGGACACGGAAGCAACCTAGATGTCCATCTGCAGACGAATGGATAAGAAAGCTTTGGTACATATACACAATAGAGTATTACTCAGCCATTAAAAAGAATGCATTTGAATCAGTTCTAATGAGGTGGACGAAACTAGAGCCTATTATACAGAATGAAGTAAGCCAGAAAGAAAAACACCAGTACAGTATACTAACGCATATATATGGAATTTAGAAAAATGCAAATGATAACCCTGTATACGAGACAGCAAAAGAGTCACAGATGTATAGAACAGTCTTTGGGACTCTGTGGGAGAGGGTGAGGGTGGGATGATTTGGGAGAATGGCATTGAAACATGTATGTTGTCATATGTGAAACGAATCGCCAGTTCAGGGTCAATGAATGTTACAGGATGCTCGGGGCTGGTGTGCGGGGATGACCCAGAGGGAGGATAAAGAGAGGAGGGAGGTGGGAGGGGGGTTCAGGAGGGGGAACTCATGTACACCCGGGGCAGATTCATGTCAATGTATGGCAAAACCAACCAATATTGTAAAATAAAAAAAAATTAAAAGTCAGTTTCCAAGGTACAAATAATAAACTCAAAGCAAGACTTTCAAAAAAAAAAAAAGAAAGAAATATACATATATATAGAGTATACTTTAGAAGTATATGGGCCATTTCAGTAGAATCAGAACTAGAACCCAGTATTCATTTATCTTCCTGATTTATGGTGGAAATAATATTAGGCTAAAGATCTTGGATACAACCCCAAATCAGCTATTTACTGTATGCACGGCCATGTGGTTGGTCAGCTATTTTCACTTCTCTGAGTTTCTTAATCTGCAAAAAGCACAGTGTTCCCAAAATATCTACAAATTTTGAACAGGGTGGATGACATAATGGCTTTGTACACAAATATAGGCATTCTATACATTACTGAAGTTATATAACTCCCTGGTCACTTCCATTTCACTGAAGTCACTGATCATCTTTACTAGACTGTCTTAGTGCCATAATACTATGATAACACATGAATGCTCAGAAAACAGCACTATTTAAACTCTTTAGCAGATACTCTAGTATCTATACCTAGTATCTTGCATCTAGCAGTCTGTTTCTCTTTTCAGGTCCTCTTCACTCTAGTCTATTAGAGTGTGTTCAAAGTCATCAGCACAATTTTTAAAGTCTTAGGTCACTTAGAGGTCCTTTCTTTTACACAGATGGTCTCCTGTGAACATCTAACTATATGCTGATATTTATCGTTTAATACAATTGTATTCACATATCACTAGAAAACTGATAATGGTAGTGTGAATTGAAGTCTCCCCAAATCCAGGGAATTTAAATAAGATATCCCTGCCTTCAAAGAAAATGATTTAATTCTTGGCTTGAACTTATTACCTCTAGCATGAAACGAATGAATAACCATATTTTCTGAAACTTTCAAATTAGTATTTATATTTAACTTTCCTTGTGTGTATATAAAATATGTATTCTTTGTATGAATGCAGATTAGTAGAAAAATTGAAATGCTCTCCTTTAATCCAGTTAAAATCTCATCTACCCAATTCACTTATAGTTAATATTTTAAACTTAACTCAGATTGTTTCCAAAAGAAATTTTATATGTTACCCAGATTTGACAAAAATCTCTACTCCCCTCTTTACTGAAAATCCTCATTAGTTATACAAAGAATGATTAGAACCTCATGAAGATGTCAGAAGTGGGAGCCCTGAGTAAGGTTTACGCAAAGTGTTTAACGACAATTTGCCCATCTTTCTTCAGGATATGGACTGTCCAGTTCACTGCAGTTCACCCGCATTAACTTTACTCACTTGACACATGGATACTCTTTACTGTGCAACCCTTGGCCAAAATTATAAATTTTATTTTGAAACAGTTGATTTAAATCCTACAGAATATATTCTAATCTATAATTTTGTAATATTAAGAGATAATACTAGTGTCAGGTTACTTGGTGACAACAGAACAATTCTATCTTAACAAAGAAAAGACGCCGGCCCCGGAGGTGCAGACGCGATGCGAGAGACGACGGCCCCGGAGGTGCGGCCGTGAGGAGCTACCCCACGTCCAACAGGCGGTGGCTGCGCGGGCGCAGGAGGGCCGAGAGGAGCTACTCCGCGTTCAAGGTCAGGAGGGCGGCCTTGAGGAGATACCCCTCGTCCAAGTTAAGGTACAGCGGCTGCACTTTGCTGGAGCGGCTGTGAAGAGATTTTCCACGACCAAGGTAAGAGAAACCCAAATAAGACGGTAGGTATTGCTAGGGGCATCAGAGGGCAGACAAACTGAAATCATAGTCACAGGAAACTAGCCGATCTGATCACATGGACCACAGCCGAATGTGGTCCTCTGGAGAAGGGAATGGCAAACCACTTCAGTATACTTGCCTTGAGAACCCCATGAACAGTAACAAAGGGCAAAATGATAGGATACTGAATGAGGAATTCCCCAGGTCGGTAGGTGCCCAGTATGCTACTGGAGCTCAGTGGAGAACTAACTATAGAAGGAATAAAGGGATGGAGCAAAAGCAAAACCAATACCCCCAGCTGTGGATGTGACCAGTGATAGAAGCAAGGTCCGGTGCTGTAAAGAGCAATATTGCATAGGAACCTGGAATGTTAGGTCCATGAATCAAGGCAAATTGGAAGTGGTCAAACAGGAGATGGCAAGAGTGAACGTCGACATTCTAGGAATCAGTGAATTAAAATGGACTGGAATGGGTGAATTTAACTCGGATGACCATTATATCTATTACTGTGGGCAGGAATCCCTTAGAAGAAATGGAGTAGCCATCATGGTCAACAAAAGAGTCCGAAATGCAGTACTTGGATGCAATCTTAAAAAGGACAGAATGATTTCTGTTCGTTTCCAAGGCAAACCATTCAGTATTACAGTAATCCAGGCCTATGCCCCAACCAGTAATGCTGAAGAAGCCGAAGTTAATCGGTTCTATGAAGACCTACAAGACCTTTTAGAACTAACACCCAAAACAGATGTCCTTTTCATTATAGGGGACTGGAATGCAAAAGTAGGAAGTCAAGAAACACCTGGAGTAACAGGCAAATTTGGCCTTGGGGCACGGAATGAAGCAGGAAAAGGCTAATAGAGTTTTGTCAAGAGAATGCACTGGTCATAGCAAACACCCTCTTCCAACAACACAAGAGAAGACTCTACAAATGGACATCACCAGATGGTCAACACCGAAATCAGATTGATTATATTCTTTGCAACCAAAGATGGAGAAGCTGTATATAGTTAGCGAAAACAAGACCAGGAGCTGACTGTGGCTCAGATCATGAACTCCTTATTGCCAAATTCAGACTTAAATTGAAGAAAGTAGGGAAAACCACTAGACCATTCAGATACGACCTAAATCAAATCCCTTATGATTATGCAGTGGAAGTGAGAAATAGATTTAAGGGACTAGATCTGATAGATAGAGTGCCTGATGAACTCTGGACGGAGGTTCGTGACATTGTACAGGAGACAGGGACCAAGACCATCGCCATGGAAAAGAAATGCAAAAGAGCAAAATGGCTGCCTGAGGAGGCCTTACAAATAGCTGTGAAAAGAAGAGAGGCGAAAAGCAAAGGAGAAAAGGAAAGATATAAGCATCTGAATGCAGAGTTCCAAAGAATAGCAAGGAGAGATAAGAAAGCCTTCCTCAGTGATCAATGCAAAGAAATAGAGGAAAACAACAGAATAGGAAAAACAAGAGACCTCTTCAAGAAAATTAGAGATTCCAAGGGAAGATTTCATGCAAAGATGGGCTCGATAAAGGACAGAAATGGTATGGACCTAACAGAAGCAAAAGATATTAAGAAGAGGTGGCAGGAATACACAGAAGAACTGTACAAAAAAGATCTTCATGACCAAGATAGTCATGATAACGTGATCACTGACCTAGAGCCAGACATCTTGGAATGTGAAGTCAAGTGGGCCTTAGAAAGCATCACTATGAACAAAGCTAGTGGAGGTGATGGAATTCCAGTTGAGCTATTTCAAGTCTTGAAAGATGATGCTGTGAAAGTGCTGCACTCAATATGCCAGCAGATTTGGAAAACTCAGCAGTGGCCACAGGACTGGAAGAGGTCAGTCTTCATTCCAATCCCAAAGAAAGGCAATGCCAAAGAATGCTCAAACTACCACACAATTGCACTCATCTCACACGCTAGTAAAGTCATGCTCAAAATTCTGCAAGCCAGGCTTCAGCAGTATGTAAACCGTGAACTCCCAGATGTTCAAGCAGGTTTTAGAAAAGGCAGAGGCACCAGAGATCAAATTGCCAACATCCACTGGATCATGGAGAAAGCAAGAGGGTTTCAGAAAAACATCTATTTCTGCTTCATTGACTATGCCAAAGCCTTTGACTGTGTGGATCACAATAAACTGTGGAACATTCTGAAAGAGATGGGAATCCCAGACCACCTGACCTGCCTCTTGAGAAACCTGTATGCAGGTCAGGAAGCAACAGTCAGAACTGGACATGGAACAACAGACTGGCTCCAAATAGGAAAAGGTGTACGTCAAGGTTGTATATTGTCACCTTGCTTATTTAACTTATATGCAGAGTACATCATGAGAAACGCTGGGCTGGAAGAAGCACAAGCTGGAATCAAGATTGCTGGGAGAAATATCAATAACCTCAGATATGTAGATGACACTACCCTTATGGCAGAAAGTGAAGAGGAACTCAAAAGCCTCTTGATGAAAGTGAAAGAGGAGAGTGAAAAGGTTGGCTTGAAGCTCAACATTCAGAAAACAAAGATCATGGCATCTGGTCCCATCACTTCATGGGAAATAGATGGAAAAACAGTGGAAGCAGTGTCAGACTTTATTTTTTGGGGCTCCAAAATCACTGCAGATGCTGATTGCAGCCATGAAATTAAAAGACGCTTACTCCTTGGAAGGAAAGTTATGACCAACCTTGATAGTATATTAAAAAGCAGAGACATTACTTTGCCAACCAAGGTCCGTCTAGTCAAGGCAATGGTTTTTCCCATGGTCATGTATGGATGTGAGAGTTGGATGGTGAAGAAAGCTGACCGCCGAAGAATCGATGCTTTTGAACTGTGGTGTTGGAGAAGACTCTTGAGAGTCCCTTATACTGCAAGGAGATCCAACCAGTCCATTCTAGAGGAGATCAATCCTGGATGTTCATTGGAGGGACTGATGCTAAAGCTGAAACTGCAATACTTTGGCCACCTCATGCGACGAGTTGACTCACTGGAAAAGACTCTGATGCTGGGAAAGGTTGGGGGCGGGAGGAGAAGGGGACGACGGAGAATGAGATGGCTGGATGGCATCACCGACTCTGTGGACATGAGTTTGAGTGTACTGCGGGAGTTGGTGATGTACAGGGAGGCCTGGCGTGCTGTGATTCATGGGGTCGCGGAGAGTCGGACACAACTGAGCGACTGAACTGAACTGAACTGAACTGAACAAAGAAAAATATCAACTTGGTGTCACCCCATCATTATCTTCATACCACCCAAACATACGTGAACTAAATCTGTAAGCTGAGACAAGGCTGCAAGAGTAAGTTGATTTCTCATCCATGTTTAGTTGTCAGAAACACTATTATAGTCTATATCATATCAAAGGAAACACCCATATGACATAGTATAGTAGAAAAGATATTGTGTGTGTTGCATGTTCAGTCACTCGGTCATGTCTGACTCTTTGCGACTCTATGGACTGTAGCCTGCCAGACTCCTGTGTCCATGGGATTTTCCAGGCAAAAATACTAGAATGGGATGCCATTTCCTACTCCAGGGGATCTTTCCAATACAGGGATCAAACCTACGTCTCCCATGTCTCCTGAACTGCAGGCAGATTCTTTAGGGCTGAGCCACCAAACAAACACACAATGTACCATATTTTCCAGGCAACTATGTTATGTATGCTTAAAGTTGCGACTGTTTTGTAAAATACGATATTTAAAGTGATGAGGTCCTGCATTTTTGAGGCTAGGGATGAGGTGGAAAGAATACATTTATTGAACAATTTTCAAAAATGAGAATTAAAAGCAACACTCTATATTGTCAAATGTGGAGATAATGTCCTTCATACAGAATACCTTTGTTCCTGACAGGAACAAAGCAATATCAGCATGACATATTATTTTCAGGTTAAGTTTTCTAAATAAATGTTCTAATGCCTTTGGAAAACAAAGTTTCTAGGATAACAAATTCCTCTAATTCTTGAACTAAATTAAGAGATGTCAGTTAATAATTTTGCTATTTTAAAACCATAGGAAAATAAATTTATTCCACATACAGACTGACATAAACAGGTTTCATGTTAGATGGTTTATATCTCCATCTTTTAAAAAATATTTATTTTCAAAACTCAATTTAACTTCCAGTAAATAGCTCACTGGTCTACTAGTGAACTTACCTCTTAAATTCCTGCCACAATGCATTTTTATTTTTATTTTTTTTTTGACATTGAAACATGTATGTTGTCATATGTGAAACGAATCAGCAGTTCAGGTCAATGCATGTTACAGGATACTCGGGGCTGGTGTGCGGGGATGACCCACAATGCATTTTTAAAATACATATGTTATTTTAACAAAAGCTAAATGAAGGACCACTTTTATTGTACTTTTATAATTTTATGAGATAAAGTTCATATTAATGATCATACTTTATAACTGAGTTTATACATAAACTTTGCTTTGCCTAAATGAATACTTCAAAAATTTATAAACATTTATTTATATTTTATTAACCAAATTGTATTCCTAATTTGATACATACTAATGTGGTGGTGGTTTAGTTGCTAACTTGTGTCCAACTCTTGTGTCCCCATGGATTGTAGCCTGCCAGGCTGCTCTGTCCATGGGCGTTTCCAGGCAAGAATACTGGAGGTGGTTGCCATTTCCTTCTTGAGTGGATCTTCCCAACCCAGGGATTGAACCTGGGTCTCCTGCACTGCAGGCAGATTCTCTACTGACTGAGCTACCAGCGAATTCCACCTATGAATACAGCTCTCAAAAAATGTGAGAGATTTGCGAAAGAAAGTTTCTGTCCAATTAGAATATGTATAATATTTCAGACACACTGAAATCATAATCACAGGAAACTAGCCGATCTGATCACATGGACCACAGCCGAATGTGGTCCACTGGAGAAGGGACTGGCAAACCACTTCAGTATACTTGCCTTGAGAACCCCATGAACAGTGACAAAGGGCAAAATGATAGGATAATGAATGAGGAATTCCCCAGGTCGGTAGGTGCCCAGTATGCTACTGGAGCTCAGTGGAGAAATAATTATAGAAGGAATAAAGGGATGGAGCAAAAGCAAAACCAATACCCAGTTGTGGATGTGACCAGTGATAGAAGCAAGGTCCGGTGCTGTAAAGAGCAGTATTGCATAGGAACCTGGAATGTTAGGTCCATGAATCAAGGCAAATTGGAAGTGGTCAAACAGGAGATGGCAAGAGTGAACGTCGACATTCTAGGAATCAGTGAATTAAAATGGACTGGAATGGGTGAATTTAACTCAGATGACCATTATATCTACTACTGTGGGCAGGAATCCCTTAGAAGAAATGGAGTAGCCATCATGGTCAACAAAAGAGTCCGAAATGCAGTACTTGGATGCAATCTTAAAAATGACAGGATGATTTCTGTTCGTTTCCAAGGCAAACCATTCAATATTACAGTAATCCAGGCCTATGCCCCAACCAGTAATGCTGAAGAAGATGAAGTTAATCGGTTCTATGAAGACCTACAAGACCTTTTAGAACTAACACCCAAAAAAGATGTCCTTTTCATTATAGGGGACTGGAATGCAAAAGTAGGAAGTCAAGAAACACCTGGAGTAACTGGCAAATTTGGCCTTGGAGCACGGAATGAAGCAGGGCAAAGGCTAATAGAGTTTTGTCAAGAGAATTCACTGGTCATAGCAAACACCCTCTTCCAACAACACAAGAGAAGACTCTACACATGGACATCACCAGATGGTCAACACCGAAATCAGATTGATTATATTCTTTGCAGCCAAAGATGGAGAAGCTGTATACAGTTAGCAAAAACAAGACCAGGAGCTGACTGTGGCTCAGATCATGAACTCCTTATTGCGAAGTTCAGACTTAAATTGAAGAAAGTAGGGAAAACCACTAGACCATTCAGGTATGACCTCAATCAAATCCCTTATGATTATACAGTGGAAGTGAGAAATAGATTTAAGGGACTAGATCTGATAGATAGAGTGCCTGATGAACTCTGGACGGAGGTTCGCAACATTGTACAGGAGACAGGGACCAAGACCATCCCCATGGAAAAGAAATGCAAAAGAGCGAAATGGCTGTCTGAGGAGGCCTTACAAATAGCTGTGAAAAGAAGAGAAGTGAAAAGCAAAGGAGAAAACGAAAGATATAAGCATCTGAATGCAGAGTTCCAAAGAATAGCAAGGAGAGATAAGAAAGACTTCCTCAGTGATCAATGCAAAGAAATAGAGGAAAACAACAGAATAGGAAAAACAAGAGACCTCTTCAAGAAAATTAGAGATTCCAAGGGAACATTTCATGCAAAGATGGGCTCGATAAAGGACAGAAATGGTATGGACCTAACAGAAGCAGAAGATATTAAGAAGAGGTGGCAAGAATACACAGAAGAACTGTACAAAAAAGATCTTCACGACCAAGATAGTCATGATAACGTGATCACTGACCTAGAGCCAGACATCTTGGAATGTGAAGTCAAGTGGGCCTTAGAAAGCATCACTACTAACAAAGCTAGTGGAGGTGATGGAATTCCAGTTGAGCTATTACAAGTCTTGAAAGATGATGCTGTGAAAGTGCTGCACTCAATATGCCAGCAGATTTGGAAAACTCAGCAGTGGCCACAGGACTGGAAGAGGTCAGTCTTCATTCCAATCCCAAAGAAAGGCAGTGCCAAAGAATGCTCAAACTACCGGTCAATTGCCCTCATCTCACACGCTAGCAAAGTCATGCTCAAAATTCTCCAAGCCAGGCTTCAACAATATGTAAACCGTGAACTCCCAGATGTTCAAGCAGGTTTTAGAAAAGGCAGAGGCACCAGAGATCAAATTGCCAACATCCGCTGGATCATGGAGAAAGCAAGAGAGTTCCAGAAAAACATCTATTTCTGCTTCATTGACTATGCCAAAGCCTTTGACTGTGTCGATCACAATAAACTGTGGAACATTCTGAAAGAGATGGGAATCCCAGACCACCTGACCTGCCTCTTGAGAAACCTGTATGCAGGTCAGGAAGCAACAGTTAGAACTGGACATGGAACAACAGACTGGTTCCAAATAGGAAAAGGTGTACGTCAAGGTTGTATATTGTCACCTTGCTTATTTAACTTATATGCAGAGTACATCATGAGGAACGCTGGGCTGGAAGAAGCACAAGCTGGAATCAAGATTGCTGGGAGAAATATCAATAACCTCAGATATGCAGATGACACTACCCTTATGGCAGAAAGTGAAGAGGAACTCAAAAGCCTCTTGATGAAAGTGAAAGAGGAGAGTGAAAAGGTTGGTTTGAAGCTCAACATTCAGAAAACAAAGATCATGGCATCTGGTCCCATCACTTCATGGGAAATAGATGGAAAAACAGTGGAAACAGTGTCAGACTTTGTATTTTTGGGCTCCAAAATCACTGCAGATGCTGATTGTGTCATGAAATTAAAAGACGCTTGCTCCTTGGAAGGAAAGTTATGACCAACCTTGATAGTATATTAAAAAGCAGAGACATTACTTTGCCAACCAAGGTCCGTCTAGTCAAGGCAATGGTTTTTCCCGTGGTCATGTATGGATGTGAGAGTTGGACTGTGAAGAAGGCTGATCGCCGAAGAATCGATGCTTTTGAACTGTGGTGTTGGAGAAGACTCTTGAGAGTCCCTTATACTGCAAGGAGATCCAACCAGTCCATTCTAAAGGAGATCAATCCTGGATGTTCATTGGAGGGACTGATGCTAAAGCTGAAACTGCAATACTTTGGCCACCTCATGCGACGAGTTGACTCACTGGAAAAGACTCTGATGCTGGGAAAGGTTGGGGGCGGGAGGAGAAGGGGACGATGGAGAATGAGATGGCTGGATGGCATCACCGACTCTGTGGACATGAGTTTGAGTGTACTCCGGGAGTTGGTGATGGACAGGGAGGCCTGGCGTGCTGTGATTCATGGGGTCGCGGAGAGTCGGACACGACTGAGCGACTGAACTGAACTGATAATATTTTGAAATATTTTAGGAGGATTCTTTTAAAATTAAATACTTACATAACTACAGCATTGGTTACTGGGTATATAAATACATTATTATAGTAAACTTACTGTTTGAGCAAACTTCAAAACTGAAACAAAATATTTTTATTTCCTATTTAACATGATTCTTCCTTTTCTATTGTTACTATGAGGAAGGAAAGGGGAATAGGATATTCACATTATCTACCAAACCTAAAATGTTCCCATGCCTTATTAATATATTTTTAGAATAATGAAGTTACAGAAAATATTTAGGTCCCTTTTTTTTCTGAAGAATAAAGAATGCACACACACACATAAACACAAAATTCTTTGGTAGATATTCTGGTTCACTCTCATTTAAATAATATAAAGCTATTTTCATACTCTGGAAAACTTTGAAAAATTAATTTTTAGTAATATTTTCACATGGAAAATCCAATAGTTTTTCAAAATTCAAAGTAGTTTTCTGTTTCACTTTTTCCTCTTTTGTGACCTTTTTTTTTTTACACTTATGACAAATGACCATTTTAAAAGATACTGAACTTGGAGAAAGATGTTATCCTTCAGGCTTAGAATGCTTTCTACCACAGTCGTTAATTTAATTTTGATAATGCCAGGTGAACACGAGTGAATTCACTGATTTTAACTTAACATTTGAGACTTGGAAATAAAGGGGGAAAGTGATAATATCTCATCACTACAGACTGTACTCTTCTGTTCTTTTTATGTCCCACCTAAGAACACCAGCCCCAAAGGTGTCAGCCTATAGTGCAAACATATGGCTGTGCATGGCCCATTCTGGGACTTGGATATGTAGGCAGCCTTCAGTTTTATAGTCTAACACTCTGAAAAAGCAATCATAGTGATGTGCTAGGAAATCTAGTGAAGAAGGCTTTCAGATGGGCAGTGGAAAACCCATGTGTAACCTCTTTCATGAATGCAGGGTTTAAAAATTCCATTTGGACAATTTGATGTTTATTGTATATTTTAACAGCTATCCTCAAAGATTATTTGTTTTTCAAATGTTGCAAACTATGGGTCAAAATCCCCTTAAAATCAAAACAAAACAGTCATCTACTTTTATTGAACAACTTTTCAAACATAACTGTGCTTAAATTAAACTCATGTTGGAGTATGACTGATAAGAGTTCTTATGAGCAAATAAACATTCCCTAAGGGGTCAAAGAACTGGGAAAGTAGACTATTTAAAGACCAGTTGTAACAAAACCCAAAGAGAAATAAATAATGCAATATATTTCTTCATTTTAGTGTGAAATACTACAGGCTTACAAATGCATTTGCCCAAAACTACAGCTTACCTAGGAATTCTCTTCAAAACTGACACATTACAAATTCACTCTCTTTGTAAGAATAGTCTCCTAAGCACAATACATAGATGCCCACACCAAATTTATCACACTGCTATTCGACCAGAAAAAGATCAAATTTTCTAATACAAATAAAGTGAAAGTGGTTCTTCCAATTTAAGCTCCATAAAACACTTATTAAAGATAAAAGCAGGTTATTTAGCAATATTGGACTCTGTGAAATGCAGTATGTGCTGCAGAATGAAATAGAAATTTCAGTGATGGAAAAGCATCTTCCTTCCCTCGTGATAGTATAATAACCTTTTAAATCACGTTTGACATTTGTAAGTCCAGTGAGCTGGCAGCCCGGCAAAGCCTATGTGGTAATATATGTGGTAAGCCCTTTCTGGAGCAGTAATCTCATTGCTGTGTCTAACGGCTTTCACTTCATGTGGCTGACTGGGTCCCGAGAGACTTATTTGCCTCTGCCTTTCTCGAGCCACTGGTTGCTAATGTTCCCTATTATGAGGAAAGCAGAAACACGCCTTCAGGCAATGGCCACTTGGCTAGAGGTACACCACCAGCCAACCTTCTGCTGAGCTGTTTTGTTTTCAACTATTAAATATGCACACGCGTTTTACAAAGGGGGTTCTTTGTGCTTCAAAAGAAAAAAAAAAGACAATATGACAGTGATATTTACTCTGCTTCAATTGCTAATCTGACAAGCTCCATCTGGTGAACAGACCCTTCATCTTCCCATCCCTTAAATCTCTGAAGGAAAGTGGACACCAATGGCATATGTCAATGACTGGTCCTTATGCCTAATTAAGTAGAATATTTATAGGTTTAAACTTTAAGGACACCTATAAGATATGTTGAGTTCCTCTGATGGATCAGTGGTAAACAATCTGCCTACAATACAGGAGACACGGGTTCAATCCCTGGATCGGGAGGATCCCCTGGGGAAGGAAATGGTAATCCATTCCAGTGCTGTTGCCTGGGAAATCCCAAAACAGAGGAGCCTGGTGGGCTACAGTCCATGGGGTCACAAAAGAGTTGGACAGGACTGTGTGCATGCCAAGTGGCTAAAATCATGTCCAATACTTTGCAATCCTATGGACTGTAGCCTGCCAGGTTCCTCTGTCCATGGGATTCTCTAGGCAAAGATACTGGAGTGGGTTGCCATGCCCTCCTCCAGGGTACCTTCCCAATCCAGAGATCGAACCCATGGTGCTTATATCTCCTGCATTGGTGGGGCTGTTTACCGCTACCACCACCTGGGAAGCCCCTAGATAGGAATAACAAAAAATTACATAAGAGGTGTTACTTGGTGATAAGAAGGAAAGCTATTCTATTACAGTGAGCTACAGCAGCCCATTTTTTATCACTCCCAATTTCATTTGGAAACAGATCCCAGCACCACACCTCCTTACCAAGGTGAAATGGAGATTTAATTCTTCTCAAAATATTAAAGTGCTACCTTCAAGTTCGCAGAGTAACCTCACCTTATCCTTAGATCTTGCATCTATATTTTAATTGTCTTCCTGTTTTATCTTTCTTCCCCACTCAATTCTGAGTGATGGAAAGACAAGGAGATGAGTTTATAAGTTTACACAGCAGATACTTTCTAATTGTTATAGATATGAATGTACACATTTTCACTCTGTTGTAAACATGGAATATTTTCATTTTCCATAGGAATAAAAATGATGACAAAACAAACATACGAGTTGGTTATTTTTGCCTTCCACAGTGTATCAGCTTCATTTATCTTGTCTTTTGTTACTCATTGAACAACACATGAACTGAGTATCCACTCTGAGAAGTCCATATTCCAACATGAAAAACATTGTAGGAATCTAGTTTTTAATTCATCATGGCACTCAGTACATACAATTTAACTTAAACTTTGCAGCAACACAGAACATGGCATGGAGGTACTATTGTATGTTAATGTCCAGAATCAAACGTGTATTCTGAGGGAATTACCGAAATCTATTTTTTGAAGTTGGTAGCATAGCAATGGCGAGCCACTCCAGGACTCTTGCCTAGAAAATCCCATGGACGGAGGAGCCTGGTAGGCTGCAGTCCATGGGGTTGCTACGAGTCAGACATGACTGAGCAACTTCACTTTCACTTTTCACTTTCACACATTGGAGAAGGAAATGGCAACCCACTCCAGTGTTCTTGCCTGGAGAATCCCAGGGACGGGGGAGCCTGGTGGGCTGCCGTCTATGGGGTCGCACAGAGTCGGACACGACTGAAGTGACTTAGCAGCAGCAACAGCAGCATAGCAAGTTCCAAAAATTCTAGCTATGGAGGGATTAAAAATAATGGCTATTGTTCATTTTAAGGAAAGAAATATAAATGCTGCTTTCTATTAGACGCTGATGAAAAAAATCTGAACATAAAAGGCACAACATTCCCTTACTCACTTGGTATTTCATAAACAACCAAAAGGCCAACTTTATCCAATAGGGATTTAAAGGCATCTAAGATTTTGGTTTCGAAGTGGGAAATAAATGACGAAATCTCCTTGTTCATTTTCTGGGTCACTTTTCAATAAGAAGGTCATATATTCAGCTGCTATTACTGCCTTCCAAGTATATATTTCAGCTATATTAATGTATTATTTTATCTTTTTATCATTTAGAGAATATTGAGTGTATTTTCCATTAGATGCTTGAAATTACAATGTATTTTAAATCTTTCAAAATAATATAGTGACCTGGAACATGGTAGAGAATCACCTAGGTTTGGAATCCATCATAAAGTTTAAGCATTTCTAGCCCAAGAATACATGTCAAATATAAAAGAAAAACAGGTGTAACTATATGTTTATTGGTTTTATTCCCTTAGCTAATAAGACTCACTAATATCTAGGAGTGATTATGAAAGATGGAGACGTTAAGCCTAATACTTAAGTAGCACAGTGAAAAGGAATACAGCTTTAGTCAGACCAGGCACAGTTAAACGCTCAGGGCACTGTTTGTGACACTGTTCTAAATATTTTATATAGGGATTGGTTCAGTCTTTACAATCATCCTGTGACGTAGGTACTGTTATTTTCCTCATTTTCTAAGTGAGAAGACGGAGGCTCAGAGAAGTCAAGTAACTTGCTTGAGGACACACAGCTACCACGTGACAAAATTGGGCAGTTTAGTTTGAGTCATGTGTTTGACCATGACTCTGCGTCTCTAGTAATAACCAAAGTTACAGTATTTAAAGACTGGCTTGTAAAATAAAAGTAAGGTTTCATTTTAACTATTATTAAGAGCATACAGAGGGCTAGAAAAGGGAATTTTTCCCTTGACTGTTGATGCCTCTTTTGCAAATGAATGGTACACAAAAACCTATTTTTGTTTCTATTCACATGTGAATTTAGATATCCACAACTATACATATGATAGGAACTCATTAAATATTTGTGGAATGGACAGACTGATAAATGAATAAATACATGGACCTCTGTATATAACATATGTATATAATTCTGTCATTTTGGAGCAATGCACACACATGCAAACACAGAAGAAGGAATGCAGTCTACAGAGAAATAATCAGGAGCCACTGCTAAGTATCATTTATAAGCTGCATTTTGCTAATGCAATTGATTATATTATCAGCAATGATGGGAATCTGCTTTGTACCTCTCAGTCACTGTTTTAACTATCCTGACAATAATAATAGTAATAATAAAATTCACTGGGAAATTGGACTCTTTAAACATTATGGAAAGTGTGAATAAATGCATCTTTAGAAAATTTTATCATTTTAAATCAGTAACATAACTAAGTTTTTAAATGCATCTATTATTCCAACGTAGCTTTAAGACAAGTCCCCCAGCCTCTCTATTTAAATTAGACTGCAGCTCCTAAATTTCTCCTGTAAAGAAATTCTGGAAACACCCATTATTTAAAGTGTTGAGGCTTTAATAAAAGAAGAAAAATTGAAGCAGAAAGAAAGTAAAAGAAGGTCACATGATTTATTTTAAAAGTAAGGACTGCCACCTAAATAGGAAAATAACTAGGCTTAATGTACCACAATTTATTCTTCCTCTTAAAAACAATTTGTTTTCTTTCAGCCTGCTGGCACTAGTATTTTCTGCAGCATAGCAAAGACAGAACTAAAAACTCCAAAGACTGATGTAAAACTAACCTCTTTAAAATTAGGGAGGCGGGAAGAACAAACTGCGTGGGCTTCTACATTCATGCCCCCTACATTGTACTAAATTGAATTAGAACAAATAACCATTTCCTTGGGTCCCTGCCTAAATATTTAGTTATGAATCTGAATTGTAAGCTACTGTTGATTACTTCAATCCTGAGTGGCTCCTCTATAGACTATTAATTCTCTAAATAATTTTTTCTTAGAAAATATTTTGTAATATATAAGGCAGCTTTGCAAATGATAAAACTCTAGGCAGAATCAGTAGCTTAAATAAGAGCAGTAACAAAAATGTGACTTTGCTACTACTGTATAATATATTTAATTCTGTATCAATTTCTCTTTGGCTGTGAATCTGTGCTAATCTGCAAAAGTGATTAAGGTTGCAGCATATGCACTGGTGTCCATGTTGTTGTATATATAGTATATGATATGTTTGACAGATTTGTATGTTTACAGAAGAAAGAATGAGGAATTCTCTTTTTAAGCATGCAAATATGATGAGTGTTATAGAAATATTTGCATTCCATATTTATTTCATGACTGCCTTCTTTGGTATCACCCAGGCTCAGGATCTCTGAAGTAATTTGGAGTTCTTATCTCCCTTCTTTTACTTCCATCTAGTTGACAGACCTTGCCTGCTATTCCTCTGAAGGGTCTTCTGTATCATAATCTTTACTCCTACTGCTGCTTCTGCCACTAAGTCACTTCAGTCACGTCCAACTCTTTGTGACACCATGGACTGCAGCATGCCAGGCTTCCCTGTCCTTCACTACTAACTCTCTATTAGCCTGAACTAATCTTGCAATCACACCCTCCCCCTCCTGTAGACTTTCATTCTTTATTCTCTCCAAATCGACCTTGACTCCCTCCTAAGTTGCTTCTCCTAAATAAAACACCTCCCAATACTAACCCACCCCCCAACCCCTGCAATTTCAATAGCAATTTGAGCATGCTGCTGCTGCTGCTTAGCCCAATTTGGGACTTCCCTGGTGGCTCAGTCAGTAAATAATCTGCCTGCAATGTGGGATACACAGGTTTGAACCCTGGGTTGGGAAGATCCCCTGGAAAAGGAAAAGGCAACACATTCCAGTATTCTTGCCTGTAGAGTTCCATGGACAGAGAAGCCTGGCAGGCTACAGTCCATTGGGTCGCAAAGAGTCGGATATGACTGAGCAATTACACACAAAACACACACAGCTCAATTTCTAGGTTTTGCTGTTGCTGTTCAGTTACTCAGTCATGTCTGACTCTTTGCGACCCCATGGACTGCAGCATGCTAGGCTTCCCTGTCCTTCACCATCTTCCGAAGTTTGCTCAAACTCATGTCCATTGAGTTGATGATGCCATCCAACCATCTCATCCTCTGTTGCCTCCTTCTCCTTCCGCCTTCAGTCTTTTCCAGGATAAGGATCTTTTCCAATGAGTCAGCTCTTGGCATCGGGTGGCCAAAGCATTGTAGTTTTAGCATCAACATCAGTCCTTTAAGTGAATATTGGGAATTTTAGGTTAGCCTAGATCTAACTCCAGCTTTTTTCTCAAACTTGTTTTAGATAATGTTTCACAGTTCAGTGAAAGAGCACTAATTTTATTCATGAATGCCTCCCTTTTTTGCTCATTCTAAAATGTTTTCTATTCCCTGCCATACACATCCTACTTAGCAATCAGTACGTAGTTCAAATTCTACTTTTTTCCATGAAATTTCCTTAATTCCGTATTTCAACACGCCCACCTTCTCAGATTCCTGGTCGCTAACATAGTAACACTGAAGTAGACACTCAGTTCAGTTCAGTCACTCAGTCGTGTCCGACTCTTTCCGACCCCATGAATCACAGCAAGCGAGGCCTCCCTGTCCATCACCAACTCCCGGAGTTCACTCAAACTCATGTCCATACAGTCGGTGATACCATCCAACCATCTCATTCTCTGTCGTTCCCTTCTCCTCCTGCCCCCAACCCCTCCCAGCATCAGAGTCTTTTCCAGTGAGTCAACTCGTCGCATGAGGTGGCCAAAGTATTGCAGTTTCAGCTTTAGCATCAGTCCTTCCAATGAACACCGAGGACTGATCTCCTCTAGAATGGACTGGTTGGATCTCCTTGCAGCCCAAGGGACTCTCAAGAGTCTTCTCCAGCACCACAGTTCAAAAGCATCAATTCTTCAGCGATCAGCTTTCTTCACAGTCCAACTCTCACATCTATACAGGACCACGGGAAAAACCATAGCCTTGACTAGACGGACCTTTGTTGGCAAAGTAACGTCTCTGCTGTTTAATATGCTATCTAGGTTGGTCATAACTTTCCTTCCAAGGAGTAAGCATCTTTTAATTTCATGGCTGCAATCACCATCTGCAGTGATTTTGGAGCCCCACGAAATAAAGTCTGACACTGTTTCCATAATCAGTATTTTTCTTTAATTATATATAATATATATGTGTGTGTGTGTGTGTGTGTGTATCTTCTGTGTTAACTGTATCACCGTAAGGGAATAGTTGCTGACACTATCTACTCCACAGTGCCAAGCATGCTGCTCTGCATATGGGAGCACATTCATGAAGAATGATGACTTTATCCATAACAGGGAAACTAAACTGAGCTCAAGTCTTCTGAAGCCCCATCAAAGTATTCTGTTCACTCCTCTGCTGATAGTAACTTGCTATTTAGTCAGCTGTGACTGCTACGAATATTATACCTTCACAGTGTCAAACAATCTTCATTATAATTTTCCATGATCGATGTAAATCTTTCTCACTGCAATTCAGTCTCCTTATATGTTGCCCTGGTCTAAGGGCAGCAGATAGAAAGCAAAAGGCTTGTAAGTAAAGCAACCTGAATCCTAGGCCTACCTCTCAAAAATTTCGTAGCTTGGCAAATCACTTAGTCTGATTTTTCTCATTTGTTAGATGAAGGATTTGGGCTAGATGGTTCAGGAGTTCATTTCTAGCTCTGAAATTTAATGGAGGTAAAAGGCATTATCTAACCAACTTTGACCTTTTGAAAATCATTTTACATGCCTGAGTTCCTATGGATTATTATTAAATGATCCTCTGGTCTCCCTGGTGCTAGCTGGTATGGTTCTAACACTCATTCTGAGCTTTAATTTTCAAACTTTGTGTATTGCTCAATTCATGCTAAGAATGTCCCTACATCTGTGTCACAGTCTTCAGAATTTCCATAGAATTCTTCACCCCAAAGGCTTCGTTTCCCTATCACTGATTTCTTTGATTCTAATGCCATTTGTTATTTGGTTGAGGAGGCAGGAATTTGCTGAATAGCCCAAGCAAGCTTAATGCCCTGCTTCCTAGGGTAGTCTTCCATTGACAAGCTCCTGCATAGATGACCTGGTTTTACAGCCTTTTTGGCACCTGTCCAGTGACTCTCTTTGCTCCTTCTGACCTTCATAATTATGTATCTTCATGTCAATGTGCTCTCTATCCCACAGTCTGCTTTTCTCCTTTCTACCCATATTCAAGGTCTGTTTCCTTCTCTTTCTGTTCTGCACAAATTTCTCCTACTCTTTTTTTTTTTTTTGCCTATTTCTTTGTCTTCCCTTAAATGTATAGATTCTGACTGTTAACTGAAATTTAGAAAATCAGAGGCTTTGATAAAATCGGGTGGACTTGACATAAATGTGTGAAAATAATCAGAACCAAGGGATGGAAGTACAAACATTTAACATTAGATCCTAGATGACAGACTATTGAAAATGCAACATGGCAAATGTGATATAGTCTCTGGAAAACTTCCAGGAGAGGCAGGGATGCTGTCATCTCATCACCACACATTCTGTAACCTGTTTCCTTTCATTGAATGTGCCCTGAAAGAACTTATCTCTATTCTGTGAAGATAGTGCACTCAGACAAACACCAAGTTCATTTTAACTTCCCCTCATTTCCAAAGCACCATGATTCCAGTTCAGCCTACAGATCAATATGCCCAAATTGCCATTAAATTTTAAGAGATGCATCCAGTAGATCAGTGATTATTAACTGTGGTTAAACATCAGAATCATTTATGTAACCTCAAAAGCTTATGCTCACACATCACCCCTAAATTTACTGATCTGAGCTTGGACATCAGTATTAATAAAGATTTTCCTCCAGTAATTAAGCATCTTGGTTTCTAACCAAAGCAGATGAAAACTTATATCCAAACAAAACCTGCACACAAATGTTTCAGTTCAGTTCAGTTCAGTTCAGTCGCTCAGTCGTGTCCGACTCTCCGCGACCCCGTGAATCACAGCACGCCAGGCCTCCCTGTCCATCACCAACTCCCGGAGTTCACTCAAACTCATGTCCACAGAGTCGGTGATGCCATCCAGCCATCTCATTCTCCGTCGTCCCCTTCTCCTCCCGCCCCCAACCTTTCCCAGCATCAGAGTCTTTTCCAGTGAGTCAACTCGTCGCATGAGGTGGCCAAAGTATTGCAGTTTCAGCTTTAGCATCAGTCCCTCCAATGAACATCCAGGATTGATCTCCTCTAGAATGGACTGGTTGGATCTCCTTGCAGTATAAGGGACTCTCAAGAGTCTTCTCCAACACCACAGTTCAAAAGCATCGATTCTTCGGCGGTCAGCCTTCTTCACAGTCCAACTCTCACATCCATACATGACCACGGGAAAAACCATTGCCTTGACTAGACGGACCTTGGTTGGCAAAGTAATGTCTCTGCTTTTTAATATACTATCAAGGTTGGTCATAACTTTCCTTCCAAGGAGCAAGCGTCTTTTAATTTCATGGCTGCAATCAGCATCTGCAGTGATTTTGGAGCCCAAAAAAACAAAGTCTGACACTGTTTCCACTGTTTTTCCATCTATTTCCCATGAAGTGATGGGACCAGATGCCATGATCTTTGTTTTCTGAATGTTGAGCTTCAAGCCAACCTTTTCACTCTCCTCTTTCACTTTCATCAAGAGGCTTTTGAGTTCCTCTTCACTTTCTGCCATAAGGGTAGTGTCATCTGCATATCTGAGGTTATTGATATTTCTCCCGGCAATCTTGATTCCAGCTTGTGCTTCTTCCAGCCCAGCGTTCCTCATGATGTACTCTGCATATAAGTTAAATAAGCAAGGTGACAATATACAACCTTGACGTACACCTTTTCCTATTTGGAACCAGTCTGTTGTTCCATGTCCAGTTCTAACAGTTGCTTCCTGACCTGCATACAGGTTTCTCAAGAGGCAGGTCAGGTGGTCTGGGATTCCCATCTCTTTCAGAATGTTCCACAGTTTATTGTGATCGACACAGTCAAAGGCTTTGGCATAGTCAATAAAGCAGAAATAGATGTTTTTCTGAAACTCTCTTGCTTTCTCCATGATCCAGCGGATGTTGGCAATTTGATCTCTGGTGCCTCTGCCTTTTCTAAAACCTGCTTGAACATCTGGGAGTTCACGGTTTACATACTGCTGAAGCCTGGCTTGCAGAATTTTGAGCATGACTTTACTAGCGTGTGAGATGAGTGCAATTGTGCGGTAGTTTGAGCATTCTTTGGCATTGCCTTTCTTTGGGATTGGAATGAAGACTGACCTCTTCCAGTCCTGTGGCCACTGCTGAGTTTTCCAAATCTGCTGGCATATTGAGTGCAGCACTTTCACAGCATCATCTTTCAAGACTTGAAATAGCTCAACTGGAATTCCATCACCTCCACTAGCTTTGTTCGTAGTGATGCTTTCTAAGGCCCACTTGACTTCACATTCCAAGGTGTCTGGCTCTAGGTCAGTGATCACGTTATCGTGACTATCTTGGTCGTGAAGATCTTTTTTGTACAGTTCTTCTGTGTATTCCTGCCACCTCTTCTTAATATCTTCTGCTTCTGTTAGGTCCATACCATTTCTGTCCTTTATCGAGCCCATCTTTGCATGAAATGTTCCCTTGGAATCTCTAATTTTCTTGAAGAGATCTCTTGTTTTTCCTATTCTGTTGTTTTCCTCTATTTCTTTGCATTGATCACTGAGGAAGTCTTTCTTATCTCTCCTTGCTATTCTTTGGAACTCTGCATTCAGATGCTTATATCTTTCCTTTTCTCCTTTGCTTTTCGCCTCTCTTCTTTTCACAGCTATTTGTAAGGCCTCCTCAGACAGCCATTTCGCTCTTTTGCATTTCTTTTCCATGGGGATGGTCTTGGTCCCTGTCTCCTGTACAATGTCACGAACCTCCGTCCAGAGTTCATCAGGCACTCTATCAATCAGATCTAGTCCCTTAAATCTATTTCTCACTTCCACTGTATAATCATAAGGGATTTGATTGAGGTCATATCTGAATGGTCTAGTGGTTTTCCCTACTTTCTTCAATTTAAGTCTGAACTTCGCAATAAGGAGTTCATGATCTGAGCCACAGTCAGCTCCTGGTCTTGTTTTCGCTAACTGTATACAGCTTCTCCATCTTTGGTTGCAAAGAATATAATCAATCTGATTTCGGTGTTGACCATCTGGTGATGTCCATGTGTTTACAGCAGCTTTATTCATAATTGCGAAAACATGGAAGCAACCAAGATCTTCTTCAGTAGGCAAATGGATAAATAAAATATGATACATCTAGATAATGGAATATTACTCAGCATTAAAAAAATAAATGGGACTTCATTGGTGGTCCTGTGGTTAAGAAACCATCTTCCAGTGTAGCGCACATGGATTCAATCCCCAGTCTGGGTAGATTCCACATGCCACTGGCAACTAAGCCACCGTGCCACAACTACTGAGCCCACACAATCTAGAGCCTGTGCTTTGTACCAAGAGAAACCCTCGCAAAGAGAAGCCCCTGTACTGCAACTAGAGAGTAGTTCCCACTTGCTGCAACTAGGGAAAAACCTGCGTGCATCAACAAAGACTCAGTCCAGTCATAAATAAATAAATTAACTAACTAAAAAATAAAGAGAAAAGTTTTTTTTATTTTCTTTTTTAAAGAAATGAACCACCAAGCCAAGAGAAGTTATAGAATTAGCTTAACTTCCTACTTCGAACTAAAAAGAAACCAATCTGAAAGATTATATGGTGTTTGATTTCACATATATGACATTCTGGAAAAGGCAAAACTGTGAAGACAATAAAAAGATCAGTGGTTGTCAGGAGTTGATAGTGGAGATAAACAAGTGGAGCACAGAGGATATTTAGGGCAAGTGAACATTCTGTATGATACTATAATGATGGATACATGTCATTATATATTTGTCCAAACACATAGAATGCAGAACAAGAGTATATCATAAGGTAAACTGGGGATTCTGAATGATAATGATTGTCAGTATAGGTCCGTCAATTGTAACAACAAATGTACCACTCTGTGCAGGATAGACGTTGATTATGGAGAAGCTATTTATTTGTGTGGGCAGGTGCATGCATGCTAAGTTGCTTCAGTCATTTCTGACTAGGTGCGACCCTATGGACTGCAGCCTGCCAGGCTTCTCTGTCCACAGGATTCTCCAGGCAAGAATACTGGAGTGGGTTTCCATGCCCTTCTCCAGGGCATATTCCCAACCCAGGGATCGAATCTGTATCTCATATCTACCTGCATTGGTAGGTGGGTTCTTTACCACTAGTGCTACCCTGGAAGCCCTGTTTGGGCAAGGGGTATATGGAAAATCTCTGTTCATTCCTCTTAATTTTACTTTGAAACTAAAACTGCTCTAGAAATAAAATTCATATATATATATATATATATATATATATATATATATCAGTTCAGTTCAGTCACTCAGTCGTGTCCAACTCTTTGCGACCCCATGAATCACAGCACGCCAGGCCTCCCTGTCCATCACCAACTCCCGGAGTTCACTCAAACTCATGTCCATAGAGTCGGTGATGCCATCCAGCCATCTCATTCTCTGTCATCCCCTTCTCCTCCTGCCTCCAATCCCTGCCAGTATCAGACTCTTTTCCAGTGAGTCAACTCTTTGCATGAGGTGGCCAAAGTATTGGAGTTTCAGCTTCAACATCAGTCCTTCCAATGAACACCCAGGGCTGATCTCCTTTAGAATGGACTGGTTGGATCTCCTTGCAGTCCAAGAGACTCTCAAGAGTCTTCTCCAACACCACGGTTCAAAAGCATCAATTCTTCAGCGATCAGCTTTCTTCATAGTCCAACACTCACATCCATACATGACCATGGGAAAAACCATAGCCTTGACTAGACGGGCCTTTGTTGGCAAAGTAATGTCTCTGCTTTTTAATATGCCATCTAGGTTGGTCGTAACTTTCCTTCCAAGGAGTAAGCATCTTTTAATTTCATGTCTGCAATCACAACCTGCAGTGATCTTGTAGCCCCCAAAAATAAAGTCTGACACTGTTTCCACTGTTTCCCCTTCTATTTCCCATGAAGTGATGGGACCAGACGCCATGATCTTAGTTTTCTGAATGTTGAACTTTAAGCCAACTTTTTACTCTCCTTTTTCAGTTTCATCAAGAAGCTTTTGAGTTCCTCTTCACTTTCTGCCATAAGGGTAGTGTCATCTGCATATCTGAGGTTACTGATATTTCTCCCAGCAATCTTGATTCCAGCTTGTGCTTCTTCCAGCCCAGCGTTCCTCTTGATGTACTCTGCATATAAGTTAAATAAGCAGGGTGACAATATACAACCTTGACGGACTCCTTTTCCTACCTGGAACCAGTCTGTTGTTCCATGTCCAGTTCTAACTGTTGCTTCCTGACCTGCATATGGGTTATATATATATATTCCTGATGATTGTAATGTGCAACTAAATTAAAAATTTGCTGCAGTATATAGTCCAGCTCAGATCTGCCTTTGGTGGATGGGAGGCCAACAGGGTAGGAGGTTTGTCCAATGATTGTTTAAGAGACATTTTGATATTTTTATACATTTTTTAGCTTTGTGGTAACTTAAGAAAAAAAAGAAAAGCTTTCAGTTTCCTTAATGACTCTTGATCACAAAAAAGTACTCTTATTCATTTGAAGGTACAGAAAGGTCAAAATATGCCCCAAAAAAATAAAAAGAGCAGTCAACCATGTTTTGGGGTAAGAAAACAGTGTGTGTGGGGAAGGGACAAGTCTAGGGAAAGACTCGAATGGCTGCCCATTACTGTGCAACAAAGACCTAAATCTCTACTGTGGTCCACAGAGCCCTGCATGACCTGCTGCTTCTTTACCAGCCCTTCAGTCTCCTGCTGCACATACCTCTCCCTTGCTTCTCTCTCTCAGCAGCCACTCAGCAGTACCTGACCTCTGAGCTTTATTAAGGTCCTGCCAAGCTTCACCTTGCCACTGGTCTTCTCCATCTACCTAGAATGTCTCCACAACGGTTCTCAAACTTTGTTGCACATTAAAAACACCTGGGAGTATTCTAAAACTCTCAGTGCCCAACGTCCTACTCTGAACAATCAAATCAGATTTTCTAGAGATAGGACCCAGGCATCATCATTAAAAACATTTCTTCAAGAGCTTATGATGTGTGACACAGTGTGCGACCTAGTGTTCTAATTTCCTCAGCTCATCTGCTTAACCTCTAATCTGACTTCCAGGTCTCTGCTAATTTTCACTTCCTAAGGAAAACTTCTATAATTCACAATCCATTCTAATACCTCTACTAACGATTTCATGGCATCAAGCGCCTTCCTTCACATTACAGTGCTAATTTTATATTTACTGGTTGGGACTATAGTCTCTATCCCAAACTCTGAATGAGACTTTACAATCTATAGCCAGTGACTATGCTGATTTTGTTAACAAGAGTATCTCCAGTCCCACAACAACAAAACTAAACAAACTAAAACAAAATTTGCCTATGTCCAGACTCTTTAATTCATTTCATGTATAGATTCAATAAATCAGCTGGACATCACAGAGGTTCATTAGGGTGCAATATATATATATTGATAATTTTGCTTCTAATCTTTAGTTATACTTTTGCTAGATCTGATTTTACTGGTAAAATGATATTCTCTGTGATAATATAATACAGTGTTATTACACTTTTTAATTCTGGGCCCAAGGTATAATCATTTGTATGAATAGGCTTAACTCGTCTCTAGTCTCTTTTTTATTTTTTCTCGAGTATAAATGTATGCAATCCACTAATTGTAGATCCGCTCTAACACATTCTGTTAATGCAGTTGTTCAGGAAAAGTGTGATTACATTTTTGTTTGGGTGTATTTTGTAAAAAATCTGCCACATTGAAAATTTCCTCAGCTGTTGGTTCACAGAGGGTGTCAGACCTGTGGGCTGTCACATGGTCAAATAAGGAAAACAGCACATCAGGCATGTTAATTAGTATTGCATAAGCACAGCCATAATGAAGCCTACTGCTTTGCAGTGGCAGTTACCAGGAGACCCAAAGCCTAGACCACTTTTCCTTCTGTGAGAAAAAAAAAAGAAAAATTAAAAAAAAAAATTTTCCCCAAAACTTATATGCTTCTAAGAATGCTGGCATGTAAATACTGGACTGAAATGCTTGCCACATGAATGTTTTTGTTTTATGCTAATACCTCTCTACTTTTAAACTTCCCTATCCATTACCATCATCCTTTCCACACACACATTTTTACTAACAACTGTTCATCTGATTCTTGCCATCTAAACTAGCTCTCACAATTTCTAAAAACAATTTCATGCTCAGTCAGTTTTGCAGTCTGTATATGATGTTAGTGTAAAAAAGAGAAAGAACAAAATTCATCACTACACACATAACATGGCCTGCTCTTCAATAAACCCAATAACTAAATGGGAAGCCTAACAGTTTCTCATGAACCTAAATTACTGTGCACCAAGATACCAGTTTCAATCAAATCTGGAATGACTGAATGAGGATCTAATAGCCAAATGCCAATTTTATACATAATATTGTCACTAATCCTAAAGGAAAAATAATAATAAAGACAACAGTACATGGTTATCTGACCAGTTTCATTCATGCTTATGTTAATTTAATTCAAAGTTTTCAAGGAACAATGTCGGTCAATTAAGTTAAATTATACTCTAGGGAGAGGTCTTCTGAACATGCGGATTACAATCTGCAAAAGAAGAAACAAGACCTCAAAGCACTTCACTGATCTGAATTGCAGTTATCTTTTAAAATTTCATCTTTAGGAATTTTGAAAGCAAAATCTAGGACTGCCTCCTCTCAAATATCTAAAAATCCTCTTAAAACCCTCTGGTACATATATATAGTCATTTGCTGAATGTTTCCTTATTCTAATGAAACGAACGATTTGTATTCTGATAGTCTTAAACAGGTGAAACACATACATTGCTTCAAGATCTGAGCAAGGAAAATAAATTTGAAGTATATGGGGATGATAGATTTCAAAAATAATTTCAACTTTGTTTTTTAAATGAAAGGGAAATGTATCACAAAATTAAAGAAAAATGGATTGTTGGTTTCAAGCAATAAGAATAATTATTGCAAGCTAGAGTCAGAAATCTATTAAAAGATAATGTTAAAACAATGTCTGGGTCTTCCCTGGTGGTCCAGTGGTTAAGAGTCCACCTTGTAACGCAGGGGACACTGGTTTGATCCTTACTCCAAGAAGATCTCACATGCTGTGGGGCAACTAAGCGCATTCACCACAACTACTAATCCCGTGTTCTAGAGTCTATGCTCTGCAACAAGTGAAGCCACCACAATGAGAAGCTCATACGCCACAACCAGAGTAACCCCCGCTCGCCACAACTAGAGAAAGCCCGCACACAGCAACAAAGACCCAACGCAGCCAAAAACAATAAGCAAAAAAAAAAAAAAGAAATTAATTTAAAAAAGCAATATTGCCAATTTGAAAAGCATGTTGCAATTCCACTTTATGTTTTGTGAGAGCACAAATCTCTAAAGAGAGCATATAGGCATAGAGGAGTTGGTGGGTGTTTATGTGGAAATGAGAATGTATGCCAGTGTAGACAGCTTACTTAAATTCTCCTGGGTTTATTTCAAGAGTAGAAGGGATTGTATGATGAATCGATTTCATAAAACAATGGCATATGAACTCCAGATGTAATGTTTTTGCACTTTGTCTAATAAGCAGAGGGATTTGTCAAAACAGCCTTCCTTTCTAAGAGAGTCCAAATGAACAGCAACCTCTCTATTTAATCTGTTTAGAATTCCAAGTTGTCTTTCACTTGTACAAAGGAATCAAGAGTGAAACCATTTGCACTTATCTTAGTGGCATATTACTCAACATCTGGTAAGCTCCAAAGTTCTGAACTATAATTTAAACAAACTCCTGGCTAGAAAGCAACAAATAAATTTTAAAAATTGGGAATGCTTCACTTATTTTTCAGAGCATACTTCAAGAACAATAGACTAAACATTTACTCAATACACGTATGTGAAGGATAAGGAAAAACTACACAGACAAAGTGGAAAAACAATTTTCAGCAAAGTTCAATAGGAAATACCATTTAAAACATTCCTCTCAAAGCTGCAGAAATAATTATCAGAATAGTCTATATCCATGATGTCAAAAAGGTAATTTTATAGTATTAGCAAAGTTATTCAGTTAAAAAATGGCACTGCCCATAATTTCATATTTCTACACTTTCATAACTTCTTTGGGTATTTTAATTCACTTTATTTATAAAAATGGAAGACCTTAAGATATATGATTCACTTAATGAAACACAGTATAAGATAATATGTACAGCAAACTACCATAAGTCACAAAAGCATATGAATATGCACAGAACATTCACATGTATTGATGGAAATTTGTACAAGAAAAGCTGCCACATTTGTTACTTCTGAGAAAGGAATGGGATGCTTCTGGCTTAGCAGGACCAAGAGACTTCATTTCCTTTAATAGCTTTTATATTTTTTGGTTTTGTACTAATAAAGCATTTTCTTTTAAAAAATAAAGTCTAATTTTAAAACATGTTTGAATTCCACTATAAACACAGGTTTCAGTTTAAGATCTTTTTGTCTTATCCTAATGGAACACATATTATACTTTGGGAAAATAAATAATATGTACATAAAAATAAAATTTAAACAAAGTTTGGAAAATAGCACAATGAGTGTTTAATACATAGCAAAAGTGATCTATGAACCTCATAAAGGTCATGATGCCTTAAGTAGTTAAGAAAAGACTTCAGGTAAAACTGAACATTGTAGGATTTATAGAGAAAGAAAAATAAAAGGGAAATTCTATCAAAACTCACATATTTGAAGAACCATATGGAGACAACGTTGCCCAAAGCCGAGTCCCATTTGATTACAGAGGGGAGTGTGTGTGTGTGTGCATGCACGTGGGTTAGTGGACTCTGTGTGGCTGTGGAGAGAAAGATGCGTGTGAGTGTGTAAGTGTTGGAATAACATGAAAACATTAGACGGCAGAAGACTTTTGTTTTTAATTCTGAAAGCAGGACAAGTGGTTGTGCTTATTCGATTTCTCTCTTTTCCTCTCCTTACTTTTTCTTTTATTTTTCCAACAGTTATTTTTAAACTCAATTATAAATATACCTATAGTTAAGTTCACAAATCATAATCACTCATGTGAATAAAGATATACAAAGGGAACATATCCATGTAAACTGTACCGATAGGAAAGCACCTACAACATCGTCACCCTCCCAGAAGACCCTTTCCCCACATGCACACACCAGAAACATAACCAATATTCTTTTCCATCACCAAGATTAGTTTTGCTAGCTGTGGAACTTTAACCAAAGAGGATCATGCCTGCGTGAGTGCTAAGTCGCTTCAGTCATGTCCGACTCTGTGTGACCCTGTGGACTGTAGCCCACCAAGCTTCTCTGTCCATGGCATTCTCCAGGCAATAATAATGGTGGGTTGTCATGCCTCCTCCAGGGGATCTTCCCGACTCAAGGATCGAACCCAAGCCTCTGAGGTCTCGAACCCGAGCCTCTTAGGACTCCTGCATTGGCAGGCGGGTTCTTTACTGCAGGTGCCACCTGGGAAACCCAAAGATGATTCTATCATGTGCGCTTTTCTGGACCTGGCTTCTTTCCCTCATTATGTCTGTAAGATACATCTGTGTTGATGCATGTGGCAACCTTTGACACAAAAAAGGTTAATCTTGAACTCTTTGGCTAAATAATTACAAATATTCACTTCCCAAGGTGCAAGGCAAGGAAGCATGGTAAGGTTAATTAGGCATTAATACCTTTGATTTGTACTGTTCCTTTCAATTTACACTGCTACATTTTTCTTATTTCATTTGCCCTTTACAATAAACTAATAATCTATTAGAAGACATGATTGCTATATTACTACTATTATTTTACAGATAGGGAAGTACAGATTAGAGAGTTTACATTACTGACTGAAGGTCTTATTTAAAAAGCAAGTAAGGAGTTAACTGGACTTCCCAGAGTAGTTGTCAATCGCACTTAGAGCTTCCACTCTCAAAGTCAATGATTTTAATACAAAACCACATTACCTCCATTATTTATTTTGAACTTTTTGTTTCATATTGGGGAATAGTCGATTAATAATTTTACGATAGTTTCAGGTCCCCCAAATTCCCCTGTGGAAAGTGGAAAAACTACAATTATATAATTTAAAGTCTATTTCTCAGCTTCTATGAACTGGCATTATTCCTTTCAAAATATGATGCTAATGACTATGGGTCAGGCCTTTTTCTAAAAGCTTATGTTATTCCATTTAATCATCATAAAAGCCACGTTAAGTAAGTACCATCATTATCTTTATTTTACAGATAAGGAAACTAAAGCCCAGTGAGGTAAGAAAACTTGCCTGAGGCCACACAGTGTACTGGTGTATCTGGGTTCATAAACTTCTCCCATAAAGAGCTAGATAATAAATACTTTAGATGCTGTGGGCAATATGGTCTGTTATGACTACTCTCCTTTACAATCACAGCACGAAAACAGCCATAGACAGTAAGTAAATTAATGGACATGGCTGTGCTACCATCAGACCTTATTTCCCAAAACACGTATTGGGTCAAATTCAGCCCACTGGCTGTAGCTTGCTGACTCGGGATATCAATGTTCATAGAATGCTTGAAAATACCATAATGCAAATTCTAAGTAAAAATTCATGAGTGAAGTTGTAGAAACATTTGCAAGATATAAAAACTAAAATATGTGTCAAAAGCATAATACAGCTGAACTCAGAAGCATAAGTTAGCTAGATTCATATTAATAGTGACTCCACAGTGGGGAACTCAGCAGTGTTAAGTGCGGAGTCAAGATAGAATCAAATGACAAGTGAAAATGAGTTTCCTCAACAAAAAGTTACCTTTACGTTTCCTCTTTTACTTTACATATGGAACAATCTTTACTCAGGGACTTGAATAATCAGAGTTGTAAAAACATTACATGATGCAGTGTAGGCAAAGCCTGGGTTTCAATGATCTAGGAGTTAGTAAAGGAAATCAGTCAGGTAGGTTCAATAGCCCCAAAGAATACAGCAAAATTAATATGCATGAGCATATTGTTTAATTTAAATATGTGACTTTTACCATTTTTAAAGAGTGGTTGGTTTGTGTATTTTCAATTTAGAGATAAATGCCCTTCCTCGTATTTTTAAAGAGTCCCAATAACGAAATCTCTGTCGTCTTTGTAAATTGTATGATTTGCTTGTCCTTGTCTTAGAATCCAGTTTATTTTTAAAACAAATATTCTGAAAATCTTTGATACTGCATTCAGCAATCCATCTGCTCCAATGTAAATTCTTTCAAGTGCAGGTGGCCTGTAACGTTGTGTGAGAGCAATTAATGAAGTTTTGAATCTCTTTTGCTCTTTCACGCTCGGCTGAATGGTAAAAAGGGGTTATCATCTTTAATTTTCCAGCTTCACAGTATACACAATTAGATATTTCCATGCATTTTCATTTCCCTTTTAGATACATACATTATACGTGTTTTTTCTGGTTGTTCTAGATATAGACCAAATAAACTTGCCAATGGTTTTCAGGATGAATGAAAAATTTAACATCTAGTAGAGGTTTATTAATAATGCTTTTAAAAAGCTTAAAGAAAATATTTCAATCTGCTAGATTGTCACTTAGATTCACAAGTTTACAAAAGGAACTAAAAAAAGCAGAAAGCTTTTTTCGTGAATATCAGTTTAATGAAAAGTTCCAAAATTTTATATTTACTGTTTCATTTAATATATACTTCTCTTCATACGCTAGTAAATCCTTCATTCTAGTTAAATAATACTTTAATGGCTGATTTATAAATTATTTGATTAGACTCCCAATTTTCCAATTATCATATTAACTCTAAGCTTAATGACTCAGAATAAATTACACTTATAATAAAATGTATTTATGAGAGTTTATGACCTTATCTGTGTAGATATACTTACAGTGTTTTGCTAAGTGCATCGAGAATTCATTTATCTGAAATAAACTTACATTTTATAAGGTACCAATAGTTGTAGATAACTTTGTATATGTCACATCTGTTTCTATTTACCTTTAATACAAAGTTTGTGTTTCTAGTTTACCGGGAGAATCATTCAGATCTATTCTATTTTTGTAGTAATAATTGTGAAAGCATGGTAAATATTTAAGACCAAAGAGTAGAATCTCTTAAGGATGTGGCCCATGGAATAAGTCTTGTCATTCTGACCACTTAGTTAAATTTCATCAATACCAGTTAGTTATCATTCACCAAACATATTATAGTCTATGTGGTGGTGATGGTTTTGTCACTAAGTTGTGTCTGACTCTTGCAACCCCATAGACTGTAGCCCACCAGGCACCTCTATCTATGCAATTTTCCAGGCAAGAATACTCAAGTCGGTAGCCATATCTCTATCCAAGGGATCTTCCTCACCTAGGGATTGAACACTAGTCTCCTGCATTGCAGGCAGATTCTTTACTAACTGAGCCACCAGGGAAGCCCATATTACAGTCTATACACTCCTAAAAATTATATAAAAACTATGTTTTCATGTTTTAATTCAGTTGTTTAAAGAATCAGTCATTAAAGGAGGAAAAACAGCAGAAATATAAAGAACTCTAATAGTTCACTCTAACAGCTTGCAAAATATGTATACTTCTAAAGATATTTCTAACACTTTTTTCTTTATTTTTAACTATATTTAATGGAAAGTTAATCTTAATATGATAGGATTCCCAGGTTCGCTGGTGCCTGCCAAGCAGGAGACAAGGGTTTGATTCCTGGGTCAGGAAGATCCACTGGAGAAGGAAATAGCATTCAGCATTCTTGCCTGGAAAATCTCTTACACAGAGGAATCGGCAGGCCACAATCCATGGGGTTCCAAAGAGTCAGATATGACTGAATGAGTATTCACATAGAATCTTAACATACAGACTTAGAAGAGTTATTGTCTACCTGCGGACTTGCTAAACTGCAGTTGGAAAAAATCTGCACTAAACTGTTTATAAGAAAAACTTTTGCTCTTTCGTTTTTGTGAAAATACAATTTTTTAAAAAGTTAAAGTGTGGGATTTAACAGAAGAAAGATTGAAATTTTCTCAGGGAATCAACCTAAATGACAAATACAGTCTGGATAGTTCAAGCCACCAAGTGCTAGTTTGGGACTAATCCACCATCAACTGAGGTCCTGCTCATAAGGAAAATGAACAATTGCAAGCATCTTCTGCTAGGAATGAATATTCAACCACTGAATGGCCGCTCTTTTGAATAGGTTACATGGGAAAATAAAAGCACAACCCATAACATCCTTTGTACTTGGAAATGTCTAATACATAGAAATGTCTTTTAATAGTAGGCTTCTCTGGTGGCTCAGATGGTAAAGAATCTGCCTGCAATGCAGGAGACATGTGTTTGATCCCTGGGTCAGGAAGATCCCCTGGAGAAGGAAATGGCAATCCACTCCAGTATTCTTTGCTGGAGAATTCCATGGACAGAGGAGCCTGGCAGCCTAGTCCATAGGGTTGCAAAGAGTTGCAGACGACTGAGCGACTATCACTCACTCACTCACTCAAAACATTCTACCTAACCTGACACCTGATAATACATATAGTTTTACATTCCACTTGATTTCTCCAGAGATATTTACTGTTTCATGACACTGCATATTCTGTTTCCTAAAACTAGAATCCCTGTTATGTTTCTGTTCTACTTAGTTGTCACTTGCCTAGTTCCTGGGACTTATGTTAGGCATGCCTTCATTTTGTTTATTAGTTACTTTGATGGTTTAATGTGATCAGTGCACAAAAGGCTGGCACTAGACACAGGAGCAATGCACTGGAAAAGGAAGGGTCATGACAAAGAAAATGAAAGAATCTAAAATACACAGCATCACATTGTTGGCAGGAATTTCATGTGACAGCTTAAAATTATCTTATTTTCTAGTATTGGATTATAACCAAAACTAGTATGGGAAAAAGCATTTCAGTCATTTTATAATTCTGTAAGCTTGATCATTCCTTTTAATTATAAGATGACAATGAACTTAAAAGTTAAAGAGTTTATTAGAGGAAAGTACATAACGCTTCAGTAAGCCAAGTCAAATCACTCCTTAGCTGCTTACTGGATTTTACAGGGTTAACCAAACTAATAAAAGACATGATTTCTCTAGTTGGAAAGATAAAGCATTCACATATTTATCAAATATGGATTTAAACTAGCAATAAATGGAGATAGAAATGGCAACCCACTCCAATATTCGTGCCTTGAAAATGTTATGGACAGAGGAGCCTGGTGGACTATGGTCCATAGGGTAGCAAAAGAGTCACACACAATTTAGCAACTAACCAACAACAACTGATTTGTTGGGAATGTAGTGTAAATCAACCATAAATATTGTATGAATTCAGCAATAGAAAATATCATTGTGGCCCAAGCAAGCTGGGTAAGGTTTTATAGCGAGAAGATTTGTTTGCCAAAATATGTGGGTGAAGGCAGAGAAAAGTTTAATGATCATGCATTTATGGAAAACATAAGAAATAGTATAGAAACCAGATGAGAAAAGAACATCTCAGGAAAAGTGAGCAAGACAGATACTTTGTACTGAAGAATAATATTCAATGCTAAAAGATCTGAGATCATATATAATGGTTAAACAAGTATTAATACAGTTTGTTAATAGAGAAAGAACATAAACTATACAGAGTAATACTTCGCTTTATTTTGCTTACACTTGTGGAGGCAAATATATTTACTGTTTGAAGCAAATACATAAGATAGTTTTCTTTAATCTCAGTGGTCTTTCACTCTTCATTAATAATTGAATGTCTGTGTGAGTGTGACACTAAAATTCAAACAACCCCCCAAAGTACAATTAAACATACAAAACAAATTAAGGCCTAACCACAATACTGTAATGCATAGCACAGCATATACGTCATAGGAAAATGCAGATACAGAATTTTTTTCTTAATGGTGTTATTTTCATCCACATTGAAGTCATAATAAGTAGAAAGTATTTAACTCTGTGTTCTTAATGTTTTAAGAAAATACTACATCAAAAAGAAGATTCCAAATGTTAATATGTGTATTCATTTTGCCTTACTTACATTAGTCATTTAACTGAAAAAAAGAAAAAATTAGTCAAATCTGGACAGGTCCACTAAGGTTTTGACTATTTGCATGTCAAAAATGCATATGCATGAATTCTGAAGTAATCATTATGAACACACCCCACAAGTTAAGTAGAATTTTCTACTATGCATATTCAAATGTCTTTTTCAAATGCTAATTTGTTAATTACAAACTTTTTCTTGAGCCTAACTAAACTCATAGACTTCGCTGAAATCATTTGCATAATGTTTCCTACATAAGCAATGGTGTCATTAAGTTACTGAAAATTTCAAATGAAATGTATATTTTATTAAACCCAAAAGAATTAAATTTGTTATTGAGGGCAATTATATTCAGAAATATATACATAAAGTTCTGAAAATTTAAGCATTTAAAATATAAATGAAACACTCCACTCACTTTATATTGTGGTAACTTATGTGTGTAAGACATTTTCAGTTTTCATAGAGCACTATTTCATTATCCTTCACACCTCTCACACTAACAAATAATCAGGAGAATAATTTAAAATACTGGGGTCTGGAGCCTAAAGAATATGATTAGGGTCTCTGAACTTTTGCCTCATCTTCAGTAAAAGTGCTTCTGTATGTGTGATGATGACTGAGTTAATAATTAACTAATGCCAGCTGTTATTATGATTATGACAATTATAGCTTCAAAACTGCCAATTCAGAAGTTCTGAGTTTAAGCCACATTTCTTTATGTCTTTTCTAGCCCCAGTGGCTTTTTAGCTTTTATATTTATGGCTAATATCTCCACAAATGGGAAGATAAAAAGACACTGAAAAAAGAGGAAAACAAATTGGCCAACTCTTATTTATACAACCTCTCGTTATAATCATCAGTAAAATTAGCTATTAAAACCAGTTTTAAAAATACAGTTTGGATATTACTTATCAAGAAAATAGGGATAATACAAATATAGACTCTATAGGTTTATTTTGAGGATAAAATTAGAAAATGTATGTAAAGTTTATAGCACTGTACCTTGCTTCTAGTAAGCACTTTTATATGTAATAATAATTCATAAATTCCAGTCATCCATGTACCCACTTATATAAATTATTCTAATAAATAAAATTAGTATCTATGTTTTTATTATATTTATTTCTGAGTAAAACTGTCCTTCAGTTCAGGATATAATCCCTAAATACACATCTATTAAAGGATTTTGAGGTGACAACAGTTATTTGCAGCAGTACTAGGAAGCCTGCAGTTGGACATAGGATACTAGTATCACCATTAACATAGTTAAAATCTACAGGAGACACTGGAGTTGATCATAACAGACATCGTCAATCTGTCATCATGGCTTTTTCCATAGGTATACATGGCCCTTCATTTAGGGAACAAATATAAACCCTAAATAAGTCAGTGGTAAGAACCAACATCTAAACTCTTTGTTACAGCAAATAAACCTGGGAGGTTCTGACTTTAGCAAAGTTATGCTGATTTATTTATTCAGTTTCACTGTCATCTTTAATAAGATAATGTGTACTGAATCTCCAGAGGGATTTAATAAAGAGACTCCCAAACACTAAAAAAAAATAAATAAATAAAGGGAAAATTTTATTCTCTTATCTTCCCATCTTGCTTTCTTCTGAGTCGTATAATTATTGACGTTTTAGAATATTAAAGAAAGATCCCTATGCATGAGAATATGTCTTGACTATAGGTATCTCCTTATACTGACAGAACATGCATTCTGAATGGAGTGGGGAAAGCAGTATCAACCCCAAAGGGGCAAATATTTCTCATTCCACAATGCAGTGCAAATGTACTTTTTATATATAGAAGCACAGACAGACAGTACATCAACAAATATAGTTTTTACCTGTAGTATTAAAATTTCATGGGGATATGTTGTCTTGGTTGCTCAGACGTATCCAATTCTTTGCGACCCCATGGACTGTAGCCCATCAGGCTCCTCTGTCCATGGGGATTCTCCAGGCAAGAATACTGGAGTGGGTTGCCATGTCCTCTTCCAATGGATCTTCCCAACCCAGGAACTGAATCCAGGTCTCCTGTGTTGCAGGTGGATTCTTTACCATCTGAGCCACCAGGGAAGACCATGTTTAGAAACTTTGCTAGTATGTTTAGAAATTTTTGCAACCTCCCCAGAGAGTATAAAATCAATCTAAATTATATAATAGATAACTAGGAGATAAGCCAGAGAAGGCAATGGCACCCCACTAAAGTACTCTTGCCTGGAAAATCCCATGGGTGTAGGAGCCTGGTAGGCTGCAGTCCACTGGCTCGCGAAGAGTCGGACAAGATAAGCGACTTCACTTTCATGCATTGGAGAAGGAAATGGCAACCCACTCCAGTGTTCTTGCCTGGAGAATCCCAGGGACAGGGGAGCCTGGTGGGTTGCCATCTATGGGGTTGCACAGAATTGGACACGACTGAAGCGACTTAGCAGCAGCACATAAGCATGTTTGCAAACTCACAGAGTATTTCCATAGTACCACAAACAAGGGAAAAACAATTAGATGCCCTCATTAAGAAAATGCTTGTTTTAGTTTGTTTTAACAGCTTCATATAGATAAAGTAAAAAAATCCCAAAAAACAAAGGTTATTTAAAACAGCCTTTCCAAATACCACATCACTTCTCATGTTTCTAGAGCCAAGTTAAGAAAAATAATTTTTAGAAATTATATTTTTATCATATTATATACCACACAATAAGCAATGATTTTAAAATTAATGGAAGGGGAAAATACTTATTAAAAAGTATATGATAATGCTTAAACACATCTATTTTCCCAAAACAATTTAGAGAAGATGCCACATCATGAAATTTATTCTCCTCATCTATTTCAACTCCTAGCCTATGATATTTCTTTTGTTTTTAAAGATGGAGAATATTTTAAAACATTTAAATAAACCTAAATTATAGAATATTCATTAGGTAGCCATCCATGCTGTAACATATTTCGAAGTAACAAAGAAAGTGACAGGTACAATTGTTTCTCGACCTTATGATAGAAAGGTTTTTCTAGTTTTAAATGACAATTGTAAAATTTTTATTTTCATGAGTAAATATAAAACATTCTACCAATATATACAAGTGTAATTTTAATAGGTGGTTAACACAGCCCATCTGCCAGAAAATAAAAAGCCATTTAAAAGTCTAAATCGAGAAAAACTCCTGCCAAGATATTTGGCTTGAGTGCTTCATAGACAATAAAATAGAAAAAAATAAGAAGAAAAAGACAGACCATATGCTTCCTAAATTTCCCACAACACTTTATATGCAAATTTGGATACGAAATGTATTTTACATGCACTTGTGTGATAAATGTTTCTTAGAAAAAGGTATTTAATTTTGACTAAACATTTATACTTCAATTTATCCTACTCAAATGCTTAAAAAGAAACCAGAGGTAAAGTCAAACCAAACAAAGCTAGGATTTTATTAGGGCTATAAATGATCTTAATAATAACTTTATTAATAAACTCAGTATAACTTTAATTTATGGAAAAAATCAGAAAAATTTCAAATTATTTAGATGAGATTTACACCAAAGTGAAACAATATTTTTTAAAACTTTTTTGGATAAAATTTCATGTAAGAAAATTAACCAATATTAATAAAGAATTGGATGGTTCTTGAAAAATATGATAGTCATATAATTACTACCACATTCATGATGTGATACAGAATATTTCTATAGCAGCCCAAAATTCCCTCTGATCTTTGCAGTTATTCTCTTCCCCTAAACCTACCACTGAAATGATTATCAGCTTCCATCAATACAGTTTTATCTTTTCAAAAATTTATATAAATCAAACCATGAAGCATATAATTGTTTGAAACAACTTCTCTAAATTAGTATATTTTTAAGAATTCTTCATTTGTGCTAGTAAACCATTCTTTTTATTGATATGTTATAACCTGCTATATACATAAAACAAAATTTGCAAACTTATTCACCAATTTATGGATTTTGGGGTTATTTCCAGCTGTTCACTATGAGTATTAAGGTATTATTACAACGTTCATGAACAAGTGTTTGTGCAGACATATATCATCATTTGTCATGGGTAAATACTTAGGAATTGAAATGTTGAATCAGATGGTAAGTGTGCACTTAGCTTTATGAGAAAAAAAAATATCCAAACTTTGCCATTTGCCTTTTCAACAATGTATGGGAGTTCCAGTTGCTCCAGATTCTCAACAACATTTGATATTGTCAGTCTCTTTAATTTTAGCTAATTTAGTATGTGTGGAGCATATCTCATTGTGGTTTAGTTTGCACATCCTATAATAAAAATGAGCACTTTTCCATGTGCTTATTTGCCATGAATGTAAGTTCACTGGTGAAGTGCCTATTCAAAAGAATTTTTAAAAAAATTAAGTTGCATGTATTCTTATTGAGATGTGCTTTTTACATATTCTATAAGTCCTTATTAGAAATATGTTTTTAAAATAATCTTTTGAAGAGCAAAAGTTTTTAATTTTAATGAGTTATAACCTATCTTTCTTCTTTTTAATAATAATCTATGAGAAATCTTTATTTACTCCGAGGTTACTTGATTTTTTCCTGTTTATTTTAGAGGTGCTATAGTATTAAGCACTTTCATTTAAGGTAGGATCATTATTGACTTAATACTTATATGAGAGACCTGGTAATGTTAAAGTTTCTTTTGATATTTTTAGCTAATTTTTATTTGCATACTGCAGCATTACTTGTTGCAAGACTATACTACGTAGAATTACCTTCCCAACTGCTAAAAAATCAACTGCTCAAATATATGTGGATTTATGTCTGGACTCTATTTTGTTGCATTTGTCCTTATGTCTATCACACAGTCTTTGTTACTGTAGACTGGAACTGAGATATGTGATTTCTCCAGCTCTGCCCTTTCCTAACATGGACTGGGTAAAGAATCCTTAGGTGCCTGTTTTGTTTCTTTCAGTAATTTAAAGAAGTCATTCTACAGTGACATAGTTTCTGCAAGGAATTTCCTCATTATCATCTTTGTTCCTTTTAAAATATTGAGTATTTACTTCTAACTTCACTTATGACTTTTGTTATCATTCAGTTCAGTTCAGTCACTCAGTCGTGTCCAACTCTTTGCGACCCCATAAACCACAGCACGCCAGGCCTCCCTGTCCATCACCAACTCCCAGAGTCCACCCAAACTCAGGTCCATTCAGTTGGTGATGCCATCCAACCATCTCATCCTTTGTTGTCCCCTTTTCCTCCTGCCCTCGATCTTTCCCAGCATCAGAGTCTTTTCAAGTGAGTCAACTCTTCACATCAGTGGCCACAGTGTTGGAGTTTCAGCTTCAATATCAGGCCCTCCAATGAACACCCAGGACTGATCTCCTTTAGGATGGACTGGTTGGATCTCCTTGTAGTCCAAGGGACTCTCAAGAGTCTTCTCCAGCACCACAGTTCAAAAACCTCAATTCTTTGGTGCTCAGCTTTCTTTATAGTCCAACTCTCACATCCATACATGACCACCAGAAAAACCATAGCCTTGACTAGACAGATCTTTGTTGACAAAGCAATGTCTCTGCTTTTTAATATGCTGTCTGTAGCTCAGTCGGTAAAAAATCTGCCTGCAGTGCAGGAGACCCGGGTTCGATCCCTGGGTTGGGAAGATCCCCTGGAGAAGGAAATGGCAACCCACTCCAGTATCCTTGTCTGGAAAATCTCATGGACAGAGGAGCCTGGTGGGCTGCAGTCCATGGGGTCGCAAAGAGTCGGGCACGACTGAGCGGCTAACACTAACACTAACTAGGTTGGTCATAGCTTTCCTTCCAAGGAGTAAGCATCTTTTAATTTCATGGCTGTAGTCACCATCTGCAGTGATTTTGGAGCCCCCCAAAATAAAGTCAGCCACTGTTTCCCCATCTATTTGCCATGAGGTGATGGGACCAGATGCCATGATCTTAGTTTTCTGAATGTTGAGATTTAAGCCAACTTGTTCACCCTTATCAAGAGGCTCTTTAGTTCTTCTTCACTTTCTGCCATAAGCGTGGTTTTCAACAATTTGATTATGATCTGCCTTAACATGCTTTCCTTAATTCTATTCTCCTTTAGGTTTGCTGAGATCCCTTCAATCTCTCAAAACAGTTTCTATTAAATTAGAAAAATTTCCAGCTACTCTTTTCTCAAAGATTTATCCCATCTTTTTTTGTTCTCTTCTGTACTTCTGGTACTCTAAGTAAATAATATGCAAAATTTCTTGATATCTCTCCATTAATAAGTGATGCATTGTTCATTTTTGCCATTATTTTTTTTTCTTTCTGTGCTTATTAGTTCTGAATAGTTTCATTTTATAGGTGTTCCAGATTGTCTCCTTTTTAAAAATCTATTCTCAATCCCATTCAGTATATTTTTCATTTTATTTTTTATTGTTTGAGTTTTTCAACTTATTTTTTTAAGACTTTACTTTTCAGAGCAATTTTAGATTATCAGCAAAGCTGAGAGTAAGGTACAGAGATTTCTGACACACCCCCTACTCCCTCACACGCACAGCCTCTGGCATTCAGTATCCTCCTCCAGTGCGGGACGTTTGTTAAAACTGATGAACTTTACATTGGCCACTTATCATCCTTTAAGTCCACAGTTTTCACTGTGGTTCACGCTCCCTGTAAGTTCTATGGATATTAATTAATATATAATGAGATGTATCCCTTGTAATTGCGATATGTATGTGTGCTCAGTCATGTCCAACTCTGCAACATCATGCACTGTAGCCTGCCAGGCTCTTCTGTCCATGAAATTCTCCAAACAAGAATACTGGAGTGAGTTACCATTTCCTACTCCGAGAGATCTTCTCAACCCAGGGACCAATCCACGTCCTGTGTCTTCTGCACTGGCCGGCATCTTTACCACTGTGTCACCTGGGAAGCCCATTCACTGTAATCGTATCATACGAAGTATTTTCACTGCCACAAAATCCCTCTGTGATCCACTTATTCATCCCTTGCCCTCCCCTAGCCTACAGAAATCACTGCTTTTTCTACTGTCTCTACAGTTTTACCTTTTCCAGGATGTCATATGGGAAGAGAAAAGGGGAGAGAGGCAAATTAGGGGTAAGGGATTAAGAGATTCAAACTATCATGCAAAAATAGATAAGCAACAAGGCTAAACTGTATAGCACAGGGAAACAGAACCATTATTTAAATGAAATATAATCTGTAAAAACACTGAATCATTACACTGCACACCTGAAACTAATTATAATATTGTAAATCAACCAGTTCAAATAAATAAATCATTTAAAATGTGTCATTTCACATCAGTGGCATCTCAAATCACATTGGGGCAATTATTCATTAAAATAAGTTGTAACACTACACATCTATTAGAATGATTAAACTCTGGAATGCTGACAAAATCAAATGCTAACAAAGAGGTAGAGAGCAACAGGAACTCTCACTCGCTGCTGGGAATACAAAATGGTACAGCTACTCTGGAGGGCAGGGTGGTGATGCTGATAAAATTAACTCACTCTTACCACATAATTCAGCAATCACAATCCTTGGTATATACTCAAATGAACTGAAAACATGTTCATACAGAAAACCTACACATGAATGTTTACAGCAGCTTTATTCATAATTGCCCAAACTTGAAGTAACAAAGATGTACTTCAATAGGTGAAAAGATAAATTAACAGCCAAACATTTATTCAGTGCTAAAAAAGAAGTGATCTCTCAAGGAATAAAAAGACATTGATGAACCTTAAATGCACATCACAAAGTGAAAGAAGCTGATCGGAAAAGGCTACAAACTATATGACTCCAACTATATGACATTCGGGAAAAGTCAAAACTATGGAAACAATATTTTTAATTTTAGACATCATATTTTTCATCTAAAACATGTATCTTTTTATATTTTCCATGTCTCTCCTCATCATGCTTTCTTTACTTTCCAGAACATATGGACTCTATTTATAACTGTTTCTACTTTACTGTCTGCTAGTTATATTACCATTGCTATGTCTAGGATTTCTTCTAACAATTGACACTTATTCCAGATATGGATAATATTTTCCTGCCCTTTTATGCTATGTGATTTTTGATTGAATGATGCCAATTGTGAACTTTATATAATTTCTTCTTAAATGTTCATTGTATTCTTCCAAATAATGTTAGATTTTGTTGCAGAGTACATTTAAGTTAGAGGGAATCAGTTGACTCTTTTTGAATTTTGCTTCTAAACTCTGTTAGGACAACTTCAGAACTGTGTGAGTGTAAGGCTAATTCATACCCACTACTAAGGGGACACTTGTCTGAGGATTCCATCCATTGATGAGAACATAAACACTTCTCAAGTCTGCATGGATGGCAAGATTTCCGTCATTGGGTAGTTTCTTTCCATTTATAAACTGATCAAAACTCAGCCAAAGATTTTAGGGGACTTCTCTGCCGTTTTTCTTTTTCTCTCAAAGGGCTTCTTGATTATTTTACCCTTCACATTCTAGATACAGCTACTCTACAAACTGCGTGTGATCTCTCTGTTTTACATCTCAGGGAAAGGATGACCAGGCTCTGTGTGGACTCCCGCTTTACACTCGCGCATGCTAAGTCACTTCAGCTGTGTCTGACACTTTGTGACCCTATGGACTGTAGCCTGCCAGGCTTCTCTATTCATGGGATTCTCCAGGCAAACATACTGGAGTGGGTTGCCATGCCCTCCTCCAGGGGATCTTTCCAACCCAGGGATCGAATCCAAGTCTCTTATGTGTCCTGCATTGGCAAACACGTTCCTTACCCTAGTGCTGCCTGGGAAGCCCCTTACATGGTAGCACGGAAAGCACCTCCAAGAAGAAAGCTAGAATAACGAAAAGGCCCATGCTTCTGGTCTCCCCTTTCTTAGACATCACTGCCTTGAACTGCCTGCTGGTCAATACTTGAAAAACCACTGTTTATTTACTTTTGTCTGGTTTTCTAGCTGTTTAGAGTGGAAGAATAAATCCTAACCACTACTCCATAATAGTTGGTGAAATTTCATTTTATATAGCACCAAGATATAGATATCTTGTGTACATTCAATAATTAAATAATTTTATTTACTGCTTTACTTCCTAATAGTTATTTTTATAAAGAAATGTTATTCTTCCTCAATACCTCATGACCTATGTTTATTTTTTAACAACAATGTCATTTATTTTGCTTCTTATCAAATACGATTTAAAATTTGTCCAATGTGTGCTTATATACATTTAGGAAGAAAAACAAGTATCATGCCCTATAAAAAGTATCTTTGACGGCCAAACTGAAGATTAAAAAAGAACTGTCACACCAAATAACAGCAGAAATTAAGGCATAAAAATATTTGAACATCTCAAACAAGACTTAAATAGAACTAGATAAAAACATCATTAGGACACATTAGAAACAAAGAGAAAAGTCTTGATGAGAATAGGAATTGTAAAAAAGAAGATACTAGTCAACTAGTCAAGAGGAAATTTTACTACTTGCTATAAACACACATAATGCATTATCTATACTTTGGTAACAGCCTGGTAAAGTTGCCAGATTTCTTTCATTTTTCTGTATCTAGGACTCAGATTTGTGAATCTTATTCAGATTATGAAGAAGATTATTTATAATTTTACATAATTTTACATAATTATTAATAATTTTTTAGTCAAAAAGACTAAAATTATTTAGTCACGACATGGTGGCTCAGAGGGGAAAGCATCTGCCTGCAATGTGGGAGAGCCAGGTTTGATCCCTGAGTCAGGAAGATCCCCTGAGGAAGGAAATGGCGACCCACTCCAGTATTCTTGCCTAGAAAATTCCATGGATGGAGGAGTCTGGTGAGCTACAGTCCATGGGGTCACAAAGAGTCAGACACGACTGAGTAACTTCACTTGTGTCGTTATGTCTCATACTTCAACAAGATTATTCATGCTTGAGTCTGTCTGACAAAGCCATTTACAGACTCCTTCTACTCTAGAAGAAAGGACTCTTGATTTAAAAGTTGCCAAGAAATAAGACATTATTTCATCAATAACCGTGAAAGGTTTTCACAAAGATAAGGTGCAATTACAGTAATGAAACTGCTATAACTGATGATAAATTTGCAATAGAGTAACCAGTGGATGATGTTACTACATTTATATTAACTTGAGCCCTAAATTTATAAATCTTTCCCCATTTGCAACAATTTTACATTTTGATTGTATAAAGTTTAGATTCCTTTTCAAAGAGTCTTTCAAACTAGTTCATCAACTTAAAATATCAGTTGCTCTAATCCTCACATATTTGGGTTTAAAAAGGGAAAAACAGATTGAGAGAGAAAGAAAAAGAACATTTTCACTCACATGGTGTAAAATTATAGCCACCTGCACTATGTTTGCAATGTTATTAAACCAAATAAAAAGCTGAAAAGTAAGTACTTCCTTCGACACTCTGCAGAGAAGTGTCTTAGAGCAGGAAAGAAGCCATTCTCCACCACATACAGAGGCATGCTAAAAATAGCACTCAAAACTTCCTGCTGTAAGAACTTGTTCAGAAGAGGGAAAGGCTGTTGGTTTATCATAAGGAAAAATCCCTGCAATGATGAACCATATGGAAAAGGTAAAGTCAGGGCTCATGAGGGCATCTAATGTTGCTACACAGTAGTTTTCTGTTAATATGCAATTTAGGGCATTCCAAAGGCTTCCAAGTGGCACAGTGGTAAAGAATCTGCCTGCCTATAGAGGAGATGCAAGAGACATGGGTTCGACCACTGGATCAGGAAGATCCCATAGAGAAGGAAATGGCAACCCACTCCAGTATTCTTGCCTGGAAAATTCCATGGACAGAAGATCCTGGTAGGCTACAGTCCACAGGGTCATAAAGAATCAGACATGAGAGAACTGAGCACACACACAGAAACCAACAATCAAAGAATAGCAGGGCACATCTGAGTAGCACTTTTTTTTTTTTTTCACCTGTGATTCTGTTTTCTTCTACCTTATTATCTTTTGTACAGGGACAATAAACAAATGTCACTAAAATATTACTGATGTGATTTTGTAGCAAAAGACTTGCAGATAATAGTATACTACAGAGGATCTAATCACAGTGTACGCTTATTTCCTCCCTCAATCCTCATTTCCTCACCTTGAAGCTATTATTTCTAAATACTCTTCAGCTTAATGTTGTACACATCCACTTCTGTGAGTGGATCATGCTGTTTTTAAAATGCAACATAAAATAAATACCATAAAGTAAACATGACATCCTTCAAAATGGATTATACCTTTCTATTATAATTTACCAGTAACTTTCCCCCTGCTTCTAAAAAGCCTCCAGCTACAGAATTATTTTTAGGAATTATTACAGAAACACTGAAATATTCATGTAGATATCATTATAGGTTTATATTGAAAGGTTTTATAGGCAGAGGAGGTAATCTTATTCAATGTTACCTTTTCAACACCTAGCACTGAGTAGGTCCTTAATAAATATTAGTTGGTTTATTGTATATATTAAATATAAGATATAAAATAATTGCCATAAGGCATACAGAAAATGGGCTTCCCTGGTGACTCAGCGATAAAGAACCCACCTGCAATACATGAGCCGCAGTAGATGCAGGTTGGTCCCTGGGTTGGAAAAATCCCCTGGAGAAGGGCATGGCAACCCACTGCAGTATTCTTGGCTGAAGAATCCCATACACAGAGGAACCTGGCAGGCTATAGTTCATGGGGTCACAAAACAGGCTGAAGTGACGTAGCAGCAGCAGCAGCATGAGAAAATGTAGTCCTACATTTTATACATTCATACACATTTATACACAGTGTATACATGTATACCCCGATAAAGTGATACTTCTGGACTACCTGGGTGGCCCAGTGGTTAAGAATCCACCCTCCAATGCAGGGCACATGGGTTTGATCGGGGAACTAAGATCCCATATGCCACGGGGCAACTAAACCTGCTCACCCCAACTAGAGAGCCTGCAAGTCACAACAAAGACCCAGCACAGCCCAAAAATAAACTGAAAAGAAAACCTTTTTTTAAACAATAAAAATGATATTTCTTACATAAAAAGCACAAAATAAATATCTTTATCACTTTCAACTATGATATGTAAGCTCTAGTTTAGATCTCATAGTTTTGTTTTTGTTTTCAAACTTTAAACTTTTTATTTTGTATTGGAATAGAGCCAGTTAACAATGTTATGGTAGTTTCAGGTGAACCGCAAAGGGGCTCATTCATACATATACAGGTATCCATTCTCCCTCAAACCCCTTCCTATCCAGGCTGGCATAGAACATCGAGTAAAGTTCCATGGGCTCTACAAACAGGTCCCTGTTGGTTATCTACTTTGAATACAGCAGTGTGTACTTGACCTTCCCAAACTCCCTTACTATTCCTTCCCCCAGCAACCATAAGTTGATTTTTTAAGTCTGTGAGTCCCTTTCTGTTTTGTAAGTTCATTTGTATCATTTCTTTTTAGATTCCACTTATAAGGGATGTCATGATATTTTTCCTCCTCTGACTTATAGAAGCTCTACTTTTAAAAAAGAAAGCAAACTCAATTTTCATTAAATATCCTTTTCAGTCATTAGTAATTATCCTCATATCTTTTGTGTAATCTTGTCCTACTAGTACATATACAGCAGCAAATTTCAAACATCAATGATTAGGGATTCTTACTTGCATTATCATACTATTTTGAGCCACTAAATTCAATACTGGGGCTTTCACAAATATGTTGAATGTTATAACTTAATGTAATATCAGGTATCCACACAATGCTAAGAAACAAACTATTTTTTTAAATGTATATGCATACGGAAGAATAGACTCAGTTTTCATATCAGATATAATGCTATCAAAATGTGGCAGTATGTCACTCATGACAGCAAGATTATTTGGCACTGTGGGAGCCAAGGTAAACAGTAAGTCAATAAATAGCCACAGGTCTTTTTGATCTGAGCCAAGAAAGTTTAATTTTTAAAAATGGTATTGATTTGAGTATTCTAGAATGTTTTTATTTTTTTTTATTTTTTTTTGTTTTCTGTGTGTCTAGAATGTTTTTAAAGAGATTAGTCTGTTGGCTATTTCCAAGGAGTACAAACTTATTACAGCTACATTATTTAACTAAGTAAAAAACTAGGAAAAGACATGATAGGAGTCATGAAAGTAAGAAGTAACTATGTTCTTAATCTTCATTTGCACTGACTCTAATTGGCACATTCAACTTTTTAAAAAAGCTTGACATTCAACTTAAACCATAAAATTGTATTTTGAGATGTTTCATGTCCCATTTGTTGCTATGTTTAAATTTTAATTAGAGAACTCTTAAAAACTAAAATTAAAATAACTTGCAATATAGTTTTCATTTATTTTTAAAACACACAATGAATTCTGGCTGCCATATTATAATCGAAGAGAAATCACACCAGGACAGAAAAACACTTCTGCCAACACATTTTCTGAAAACTCTCGACTTTTTCTGGCTCATAAGAAAAAGAGTATCACTGATTCACTCTTGCTTGCTGTTAATCTCAGTAATATATATTTTAGATGCTCATCCCTTGTGCATTGCTACATGTAGGAAAGTTGGTGATTTATGCTTCAAAATGCTGGTCCCTTTTATAGGTATATTACCCTCTATCTTAGAAAACCCCTTGCCAACCATGTTTTCATTAGAATTCCTTAAATTATGGAACAATAACCTCAAAGGGGATTGTTTATTAGAGGTTTCTAGGTACCCCATATACTTGTGACTTGCAAATGAATTTTAAATGAATTCTAGGAGTGCCCAAATCCAAAAGAAAAACCCATGTGGAAAAATGATGTATGAAAGCCTAAAGGATTTATGTTTAAATTATTGAAATTCAATCGTGGATGCATGGTTTATTTATGCTGATTTGCTTTCTGGCTGCACTGCACGCTCTAAGTCTACTGGGTTTAGGACAGAAGACAATGACTTCTTTTCTGTATATTTTAATATTTTTTCTACATCACTTGTCCATGTTGATAAAGACCCGTGACTCAAAAAATGAAAAATTTTCACATGGTGTAGATGTAAGTCAACTTCCCTGTCATCTGTCTTTTAGTTGGCTTTGAATTCTGGAGTTTTCACTGTTGTGTAAGCACACCATTCATTAGTTAGAAGAGGAAATATGAAAACTTTATTTTCATACCAGTGAGGGAAATGAAACCAAATGGTAACATGAAAACATGATTTACCTATCTATAATGTGATACACTGGAGAAGGAAATGGCAACCCACTCCAGTATCCTTGCCTGGAGAATCCCATGGACAGACGAGCCTGGTAGGTTACAGTCCACAGGGGTCGCAAAGAGTCGGACACGACTGAGTGACTTCACTCCCTCACTCACTCAATGTGATACAGCTATTATTTAAACACATTATGCATACACCATGAACAGTGTAGTAGCCAGCTACCAAGAAGATGAACTGTTTCAGGAGAAACCTATCATTACAAGCACAAAATATAGCCACATATACCTATTCTTTACTACTGATTCTAAAGATGTGCAATGTGGACTTCCGTGGCAGTCCAATTCAGAAGGTGTGGGTTCGACCTGTGGTTGGGGTACTAAGCTCCCACATGCCCGCATGGCAAAGCCAAAAAATAAATTAAAAACATAAAGATGGGCAATGCCCTGGGGAAACCAAGAGATCCAGCCAAAGATACACAGGTCCTTTGATTCTTCCTGCATGTCTCTGCCCTCTTTTCAGTGTTGTCACATCTGTCAAGAGTTGTGCCCAAAAGAGAACAAATAAAGTGAATATGAGAACGCAACAGTCAACTCTGGATTAGCAAAGAATGTACGCATGTTGCCTGCGAGATGTTTTCCCAGAATTCTAAGGGAGACCATTTTCCTTCCCTTCTCCAAGTGATGGGCATAAGCCTGTGTCAACTTGCTAGCTTTCCGAGAATTAGGCAAACTGTGTTAACACGCACACCATTTCTTCAGTTTTAATCTTTTATGAGTAAAACTACAGTAAGACTATATATATATATATATACACACACAGGAACTTTTTTATAGCCTTAGTGTCACTGTACTTCCCTCTTCCCCATCCCCAGGTAGCATATAGGCCTCAGAAAGCAGAACCTACTAGAAGACCCCAGTGCTGAGGCTGGGAATTAATAGTTTCATGGTGTGATTTCTTTCTGCTGGCATTGACTCTGTTGAAAACTGGAGTACACTAAGTATTTAAAACATACTCTGTATTTTTCCCATTATTTCATACAAATGCCCTAATATTCTTGAAAAACTCGCTTCTTTGTGGTAATTAAAATATATGCATTTTTCATGGAGCATAGCTTCCATATTTTATTAGAAAAAAAGTAGATCCAGAACAAAAGAAGCTAATTAAAAAACAGTAAATGCTTCCCTAGTATGGTATATTAACAGTATTTTAAAATTATGTTTTAACAGTAAGCTGTAATTATAACATGGCAGAATAATGATATAATTCAGCAAGCTCAAAGCAATGCTACTATATCCAGATACAGTGAATACCCAGCAGGGAATGGCATTTCAAAACAACTTGCTCTCATAATCTATGCAGGTCATATAATATTTATCTTTGATTTCACCAAGTGTGATCATGATGCAAAATAATGTGCTCCGTTGTGTAGAAAGGGTTAAGTTATAGCCTTTGTGAGTCATTAGGTGGAGATTTATTGGGGGGAGTTAGTAGGTCCATAGTTCAATATGTGGTGACTGGACAAGGACCATAGGTGCAGAGACAGAGAGAGGAAGAGAGCTGAGGCAAATGACATCCCTGGGGCTTTACAACATATGGCCCATCAGTCAAGGGTCAAGCCCCCTCACAAATTGCATGCACTTTACATAGCCATCTGCATCAATAAATTACTACCCTCCTGTAGCCAGACACTAATGCATGAGCAAGAGGGATCAGCCCCACTTACAAATAAACTGTTTTATTTATTCTTGCTCATTTGGCCCAACACAGCAACCCATCATTTCCACACAAGACTTTGTCCCCATAGTCAGACCAATCCACTAATAAACATACTAATTTTTAAAACGCATATTTATCTTTTCCAGAGCAATGGAATATGTCTTACAGAGTAACTAAGTTACAGAACCAAGTCATTTATAACCTGGGATGATGAAAATTCAACATATTAATTTATCTTATTTGTTTCTGCTGAGTTTCTCTTTGATGTAAAATGACTGGCTAGCTAGAGAAAACTTCCAGGAACACTATAGTTTATATTTTTGACATTGTTCTTTTAGAAACTAAGAATGTCAGCACTAAAGCAACCAGTTATTTCATGACCATGTACATATAGAAAGAACCTTTAAAACTGATAGTTCTGGGGCATATTTGAACAAGAATACAAAATACAGCTCAACTAAGATGTTTTTTGTGTGAAAATTCATTTTTTATTTTAACTGCATAATCTCTGAACTTTTGTGTTTTGGTGCTTTTCACAAAAAAGTAAACCTTTATCAGAGTATCTTTCATATATGACAGAAAAAAAACATAGTATAATACTTGGCACCCAATAAGAAGCAAACACTTTTGACAAGAATAAATAATGGAAAAGTTAATCACTTTGTAGTCATGCAATTGACTAGTGGTACATTTAAAAAGTCAATCTTTTTCACAAGAACAGGTATTTGCGGGGGGAATGGAAAATAAAAGAAAGTAAAGAGGAATAAGCAGCATTTAATTAGTAGGATTGGCAATAAGAATTAAATGTTCATTTAATTATTGCAACAGTCCTTTGATGTCAATAATTATTATCAATATTTTATAGTTTAAAAAAATGAGGACTAGACAAGTTTAAGTGACTCACCTAAGATCACACAATGAGAAGAGGTAAAATAGATATTTATAGACAGCTCTGCCTGGTCCAATGTTCACTACCATCCAAATTCCAAGAAAGGAGAAAGAAATCAGAAGAGTCCTGTGAGATCCATAGTGGGGCTGTGAAGTCATGGGATTCTGGGGGAGGGAAGTCCCTATGTATGTTCCTGCTTAACCACTTTTCTGCTACTCTAAACAGTAATCACGGAGAGGAAACATAAATGGGGGGAGAAGCAGCAGTTCAGTTCAAGAAAAATAATACAGGTAAAAAGATATGCATTGTTGGTGGGGATGTAAATTGGTACAGCCATTGTGGAAAACAGTATTGAGATTCCTTAAAGAAATTAGAACTAGAACTACCATATGATCCTACAATTCCATACTGGGCATTTATTTGAAGAAAACAAAAATACTAACTCAAAAAGGTATTTGCATCCCAATATTCACTGCTGCATTATTTACAATAACTAAGACATGGAAACAACCTAAATGCCCATGAAAGGGTAGATGGATAAAGATAATGTGGTTTATATTTATACAATGGAATATTATTCAGCCATAAAAGGAAGAAAATCTTGCCATTTGCTACAACATGACAACATGGACAGAACCTGTGCTCACTCATGTCCAACTCTTTGAGACCCCATGAATTATACAGTGCACGGGATTTTCCAGGCCAGAATACTGGAGTGGGTAGCCTTTCCCTTCTCCAGGGGATCTTCGCGATCCAGGGATTGAACTCAGGTCTCCCACGTTGCAGGTGGATTCTTTACCAACTGAGCCATCAGGGAAGCCCTGAGGACATTATGCTAAGTGAAGTAAGTCAGACAGAGAGAAACAAACACCATATGATGTTATTTATAGGTGGAACTAAAAACAAACTCATAGATACAGAGAACAGATCGGTGGTTGCCAGAGGCAGGGGTAAGGGGTGGGTGAAATGGTGAAGGGGTTCAAAATGTACATATTCCCAGTTATAAAATAAGCAAATCATGAAGATGTAATGTATCATGGTGACTACAATTAATAATAGTATCCTGCATATTTGAAAGTTGCTAAGAGAGCAGATCTTACAAGCTCTCATCCCGAAAGGGAAAAACAAATTCTTTCTATGGTGACAAAAGTTAACTAGAGTTATTGCGGTGATCATTTTAATATATATATATATATATATACATAATCATGTTGTACACATGAAACTATTGTAATCTTCAATGTTCATTTATAACTTAATTAAAAATTATTATTTTTTCTTTGAAGAAAGGAGATGGGTAACTGTAGATCAGCACAGTTCTGAAGCTTAAATGTTACCAGGAATATACTCAGTAATTGTTCATTTCAAGGACAGGTTTCAACTTAGACGTTTTCTGAAGAGCAGGATTCTGAGGGATGCCCAAGATCATTGGGAAAAGAGACAAAGACAGAAGAGCTTAGAAATAAATAGCACAAGGAAAACGAGAGAGCTTAGAGAGATGTCTATGCTTAAGTAGAGATTTTTCAGTTTATCTGAAAAAACTGGTTGAAGCCTCAGTTTGCCTCTTATGCTTTATAAGGTTGGGTCTAAACATCCTTTTGGAAAATTTTTATTTCTGCATCTTACAGAATATATAGAATACCTTTTAATGTACAAAATATTGAGTCATATAGCCATGAAAGATTCTTTCTTTTGGTTTGGTATGTATTAAAAGGGCAAACGTGGATTTCAATAAACCCTATGCAGTTCTTTAAATACTCTAAAGCAGTCTATCAATGCAAAACTTAATTAATTATCTTTTAAACTGAGAGCAAATAGACACAGGCATGACTTAGTATGAGAAACACAGATGTGTACTTCGCATCTGAGATTGGACTCTAGTTCATGAAACATATTAGAGTGGACACAAGACCAAATTCTTTTGATTTAGATGAAAAGTATACAGTAAGATTTGCATTGTAATGGATCCATTGACCCCTGGTCAAGATGGAATTGTCAATAGAAGTGTCTTATGTATGGTATGAATCATATCTAATGGTTCTATTAACATCATATTGAGATTGAAGTCTCAAGGAGCATGACTAAGAATAATGGAAATGGAAGAGGGCTTTATTTATTATTTTCATTTCATCTCTGTAAGTGTATTTTTTCACTTTTAAATCATCTCTCATAAAAAAGCAAGCTGATACACTTATTAAAATTATATCAAAGCATACAAATTTGTAAAAGGCATCTGATTTTAAAACAGATGTTTCTCCCCCTACCAAATCAATTCCCTAATGGCCTACACCTTACAGAATAAGAATAGAGGGTAAGCTAACAGCACGCTTCTGCTACTTCTCAGTCTAAGATACTTGTGAAACCATGGGCAAGTGCCTCTATTTCCCTCTCTCAGATTTTTCAGTTAGAAAACAGGGATAACATAATGCCCGCCTTTCTTTCATGTCTTAGGTTATAAGGATGAATCAAGCGATATAAGTGAAGCTTTTGCAGCATATTAGAAGAAATTGGCTGTTGAATTACAGTAATTACTGATTTCTTATTCCAATTACATCAGAATAAGTGAACAAATTCAGTATTTATGCAGTAAAATGGGACACCATCCATCTAGACAATTTTCTAATTGTTCAAGGTATTTCAACAAGATATTTTATGCAGTGGCATACCTGAAGTAATAATCTGTCTTATATGCCATTTTAATTTTTAAAATGTTTTATTATCTGAATTACACTCTCCATTTACTTAACAGTTAAATGGGAAGGCAGCTCTCTCTTCAGACTTGTGAGAATTTATATAATGACTAATAAAACTGTCAAAGAAACAGAGAAGGTTACAGGGGGAAAGGAAGAAAAATATTTGTCTTATTATATGTTCATCTATACATTAGAAACAAATGTAATGTAAATCTGTGATTCTAGACACCTGTAAATGGTAATGGAAGATCAGGGCAAAACAAAATAGCATTGATTCTCTAGAAGGATCAAACTGAGAAACTGCAGGATACGCCTCCCAGCAGACACAGGCCTTTTTCAGAACGGAAAAAAAAAATCATAAAAATGTAAATTTAATATTCCTCTGATGGCAGAGAATAAATCTGAGTAAAGCAGAATAAATATGGATGGAAACTGCAACCTTTTTCCAAATGTACGCAAGCAGAAAAGGGAAAAAAATAATTCTAGAAGTTCGTGTGAAATGGCAGTTGCTACAAAATCAATTTAGTATGAAAAGAAGCTAAGGATGGATATGACCAAGTGAACAATCAGTTAAGTCCACTTCGAGATTCACTTGTAAAGCTGAAACCTGAAACTTTTCCCCTGGATCTTTTATAGTTTAGACTTAGACTAGATTTATAAACAAACATATTTTCTGTTTTTGCAACTACTCATATCATGGCTGTTCAGTTCAGTTTAGTTCAGTTCAGTCGCTTAGTCGTGTCCGACTCTTTGCGACCTCATGAACCACAGCACGCCAGGCCTCTCTGTCCATCACCAACTCCCGGAGTTCACTCAAACTCATATCCATCGAGTCGGTGATGCCATCCAGCCATCTCATTCTCTGTCGTCCCCTTCTCCTCCTACACCTAATCCCTCCTAGCATCAGACACTTTTCCAGTGAGTCAACTCATCACATGAGGTGGCCAAAGTATTGGAGTTTCAGCTTTAGCATAAGCCCTTCCAATGAACACCCAGGATTGATCTCCTTTAGAATGGACTGGTTGGATCTCCTTGCAGTCCAAGGGACTCTCAAGAGTCTTCTCCAGCACCACAGTTCAAAAGCATCAATTCTTCAGCGCTCAGCTTTCTTCACAATCCAAATCTCACATCCATACATGGCCACGGGAAAAACCATAGCCTTGACTAGACGGACCTTGGTTGGCAAACTCTCTCCCTATTGGTTATAAGCAGTGAATTAGAAATTCTAATTTTTACAACAGGTAAATGGCTTAAAACTTAGCTTTACTTTCTTCAAGGCACACCTATGTTTGGAATGGGAGCTTTTTTTCTACCTCTACCATAATTCAGGGTTTTAAACTTCCATACCTCATCAGATGGCCCTACAAATCATTTCGCAACTTTTTCCAGAGACACATACTACAACACAGAAAATGGAATCTGGAAAAATCTATGTAAGCACAGGGTCTCAGTTTCTTTCTTTTTTTTTTTGAAGATGTAATATGGGGATTGTATAGAATCATTGTGAGGGTTAAACGTGTTAATTACCAAAGTATTTATAATAGCACTCCGTTCTTAGCAGGGTTAGCTATGAACAGGTGGCGCGACTGATAAAGATCCCACTTGCCAATGCAGGAGACATAAGAGAGGAGGGCTCGATCCCTGAGTTGGGAAGATCCTCTGGAGGAGGGCATGGCAACCGACTCCAGTACTCTTGCCTAAAGAATTCCATGGACAGAGGAGCCTGGTGGGCTACACAGTCCACGGGGTCGCAAAAGAAGCAGACACGACTGGAGTGACCTAGCACGCACAGCACAGCCTCGTCACCACAGTCATCATCTCCATCCTCCCCCGCCTTCTCATCATCAAGCTTATCTGCTCTCTCAAAGACGGATGTAACACCTGCCTATTTTATAATAACTCTGATTTATGATGCTAAATGACAATGGTTAAAATATGCATGACTTCCCAAGTAGTTTTTGACCATTTTTTATATACTTCATCTGGGGAGTGTTTCGTTATACGTGTTGGATTCTTGGTGTCTGTGCATGTTCCTGTTGCTGCAACCTTGTACGTATCCTCTGCCCCCAAAGCCACCATCAAAGCTTGCCCCCCACTTCCAAGTTCAACTTGAAGCTGGCCCTTTCACAAGAACCCCCAAGGGATTCTTCACTTGCAATCCATTATGCACAGAGATGTACAACCAAGGTCCATCAGAAGACTTTTATGAAGAGAATGCTCACTCATTGTGAGGGTACAACTCCCCATACACCTATCAGCACAAGTGCCCTTTTGTGAGTCCTTTGTGGAATTTTAACATAGTTCAACTTGATCATGAACTCACCATTTTTCCTACCTCTTGCGCATCTTAACCACAATGTTGCCATTTTTCATTTTGCAGAACATACATAACTAAACAAAGGCAAAACAATAGAACCCTCTGATATGTTTCTCAATCACTGGACATTACATAGCACATATAACTTATTGGTTCACTGAGAACATCGGTTTGTGCTTCATCTCAAGGATATCCTCTCTCTACGGTATGAAATGATGGAGTGGGTGATACATCTGTTCCCAACCACAACAATTCTGTGAAATATTTATTTTCCAGCAAGCAAAATAATGTACAAAATTGAGGTAGAGAAAATTACTAGGTGGGTAGCTGTAAACCACTGTTTTTCTGAAGGCCTGAGAATATGTCAATCAGTGTAAGGATATTTTGGGGTACTATAAACTTTTCTCCCATCTCATTCACACAAAAAACAAAATTGAAATGAATTCTTTCTACAATAGAACAACCATAGGTTTTTGCAGTAGTTTCCTTGTAGAGAGTAGGCTTTCTTCCAACTGAGGTAATAAACCAAGTTTTTTAAAAATAGGTACACAAATATGCATACAGAAGCATACATGACTGTGTATCTTAGATCTCAGCATTCCACTGTGGATATATGAATAGTAATATTGTCGTGCTTTCTGATTAAAACATATCCTTGTATAGAAAAGCAGACTCTCCAGAACAAAGGATTAAGCCACAATAAAAGCTCTTTTTATGCCATTTCCTTAGAGAACTGACAACATAGTATACTAATATGTCTTGTTCTTTTCAAGACTAAATATCATTTTAAAAGATCTATTCTCAGTCTACAGAAAAGCTTGAACAGCTCATTCCTATTTAAAGTGTCTTTGAGGAGAATATCACCTTTCTCTTGGATCTAATTGTCACTGTTTTCTTAAGTGGCTGAAGAACTTGTGAGGCTGTTTCTGTGAACCCTTGGGCATTTCCCAGGCATGCATTTGCCATTTGGGTAGAGGTGAGGATGAGGGTCTTGTTTCTGTCTCCCTACCTGGCTTTATTTAAGATGAAGCACTTTGTTTCTATAGCAGACAAAGAATGCAGAGGCAGATCTCCACTAAACTGTCTTCCCACGCTCTCTCTTTGCCCAGAGATACCTCCTTGGATATGTGACAGGTTGATTAGAAACCAGGAGCCTAGGAGTGCCTCATTTCATCACTAATTCTGGGTTGGCAGCCTGTTTTTTAAATTCCCATGAAGTCCAGATTCCAGGAATCAAACCGATGTGGTTTCCTTCATGTTTCTGCCTGGCTTCAGCCTTGCTCCATATCCTCTATCTGCAAAGTCACTGCCGAAGGTGAGATTACCCACTGGGACAGCACAAGTGTCAGAGAAGGGAAAGTGAAGGGGATGGTGCACAATTATTAGGTCATTTAATCATTTCAGGGATTCGATTATCATGATTGACTCTCCTGTCAGTCCCACTGTCATCAAATAATTGCACTAACTACATCTCCACCTCTTCTCTGGATCTATGGCTTGTGTGACCTTGGGTAAGTCATTTAAACTCTCAGAGTCAATTCCTCCTGCCAAATACAACACACTAAATTACTGTTTGAGCTGAATCTTCTTTATGCCTTATTGCTTCATTTCAAATGATGGGTTTACTGGAGTTCAAAACAGTGCATCAGCTTAGTTCACCTTCGAGAAACTTCTGGTCACTAACAGTCGGACACGACTGAGCGACTTCACTTTCACTTTTCACTTTTATGCATTGGAGAAGGAAATGGCAACCCACTCCAGTGTTCTTGCCTGGAGAATCCCAGGGACGGGGGAGCCTGGTTGGCTGTCATCTATGGGGTCACACAGAGTCGGACACGACTGAAGTGATGCAGCAGCAGCAGCAGCAGCAAGGATCATAAATAGGCATCTTAGCCATCCAGGGAATCTTCAAAGTACTCAATCCATTGATTGCTGAGAAATAGTTTAGTTGTGCTGTGGAGTATTATCACATCGATTAAAGACAAACTGTTTCAATAAGTGGGACAAAGAGTTATAATAAAGTATGTCTTAAATGATAAATGTGTCCAACAGTATATTTGATGAATTAGAAGGCTATGCATATTTTCCCCTATATCCACAAAGAAGCTGCTGCACAGCCATGGAAGACATCCTAACACGGTGCTATGAGAACAGCCCTCTTCTTTCCTAGACTCAAGGACCACCTGTTTTATGACTTCTGTAGGGCATCGCAAATACATTAAGAGGAATAAGTTGATAGCATGGGAGAGCAGTTTAAAGGGAAATTCTAACCAAAATGACAAGAGGATCTCATAAACGACCTGACCCTCGGCATGTCCCACAGGTAGTACCACGGCCCAGCAAAGCAATTAGTGTAAACATCCAACAGACAATAAAGAAGAAGTCTGGCCAGAGCCCCAGATGGTGCTGCTGTAAAAATACATTCCAAAGCTTGGCATCTGGATTTTGCAGCTGCCATGCACAGCCCATATGTGGCAATAAATACTGGTTCTGAGGCTGGAACAGATAGAGGTGAGGGTCAAATGGAGCCATCTGAACCATCACAATGGGACAAACAGACACAGCACGGGAGTGACTGTGAAATGGCACAAAATTTTTCATATCTCTTACTCCTTTTATCATTTTCAGCTGCTGAAATGAAATGCTAAGGTAAACTTTCAGCAAATAAGGGTTTGTAAAAGAACATCAGCTAGCATATAACCATCTCCTTTTCGTCACTGCTCTTAATTTACGCTCTGCTCATTTTCATCTTTTCTTAATATCTCTTTTTGGGACCATATTTTAATCTGTATTTATTTTTTAATTATGAAAGTGTGATAACACATTTACAGGAGACTTGGAAAATATAGAACAAGGTTACATATAGTTTACCTATATGTTACAGTTATTTTGAAGTAGGTAAATTAAGATTTTTTTAGTTGGAGTTTCTATTTCAATCTCTTAAAAATTTATAGAATGCACATACAGAGAAGTAGAAGGATATAGTAAACCTGAAAAGAACTGCGAACCAATTCAACATAATTAAGATTTATACAATTTTCACACAACAGTAGGATAAAATTCAAGTTCCCATAGATCGCAAACTAGAAGAATGTGGAATGTATAGAGAGACATAAAACAAGGCATAAAAATTTCATAGTATAAAGGCATTGAAATCATACAATCTGTTCTCTTACCACTGTGGAAATATGTTAGAAATCAATATGAAAGGATGTGTGATAATAACCCGCATATTTTTAAGTGCAATGTGACATTTACCAAGAGAGATCTTCGACTTAGCCACCGAGAAAAACTTTTTTTCTCCCTAACCCAAAGCTATGGTTTTTCCAGTGGTCATGTATGGATGTGAGAGTTGGACTGTGAAGAAAGCTGATCGCTGAAGAATTGAGGCTTTTGAACTGTGGTGTTGGAGAAGACTCTTGAGAGTCCCTTGGACTGCAAGGAGTTCCAACCAGTCCATTCTAAAGGAGATCAGTCCTGCGTGTTCATTGGAAGGACTGATGCTAAAGCTGAAACTCCAATACTTTGGCCACCTCATGTGAAGAGTTGACTCATTGGAAAGGACCCTGATGCTGGGAGGGGACAACAGAGAATGAGATGGCTGGATGGCATCACCGACTCGATGGATATGAGTTTGAGTGAACTCCGGGAATTGGTGATGGACAGGGAGGCCTGGCGAGCTGTGATTCATGGGGTTGCAAAGAGTCGGACATGAGTGAGAGACTGAACTGAACTGAACTGAACCTAACTGGGGAAATTAACAGGTACATAAGGGCTTCCCTGGTAGCTCAGTCAGTAAAGAATCTGCCTGCAATGCAGGAGACCCAAGTTTGATCCATGGGTTGGGGAAGATCCCCTGGAGAAGGAAATGGCAACCCACTTCAATATTCTTGTCTGGAAAATTTCATGGCCAGAGGAGCCGGATGGGCTATAGTCCATGAGGTCATAAGAGTAGGACATGACTTAGCGACTAAACCACCACCAGCATGAGTACATAAATGCCTATACATAGATAAAAGGTATATATTCTCAAAGAAAGATACTTGGGAAGTTGAACGAAGAGATCACATCTTTTTTCTTTTCCTTTTTTTTTTTTTTGTACAGCAGAAGGTCAGTGAGGAGGCATTTATGCTGAACTCTGAGGCAGAAGTAGAATTTTATAGAAGAGGGTCATGGCAGAGATGAATATTGAAATACCTGAAGCTCTTAGCTGAATTTTTTAAATGGTCTGCCCATCTGAGGAAGATGAATACAATTCCCAACTTCTAAAGTTCAGAAAACTGAAGACATATATAGAATGAGATTAAAAGTAACACAGACTTGAACTGCTATATTATCATGTCCCTCATACTCACAAAGTTACCTAGTTCAATTATTTTGTTTATCACTTAAACCAGCTAATCCCACTTTTACCCTTAGGGTTGATCTAAAATTTCTAGCTACACTTTCACTTGAAATTCATACAAGTAGATTTGAATCTACCTTTGTAATCTCCTATACATACTTCCCATGAGCCATTGGCCTCCCTCTGACATGCTGGCTCATGACTTCAAATTCACAGAATGTGGCTTATTAATAGGATATAAAACCATTATCTTTTGTCATATGCTAGTAAAATTTAATACACATTATTTTGCTCCAGATTCCATTCAAGACATTAGTTGAAGAAATGCTTAAATGACATTATTACAAAGCATTTTATTTATGAGAGTCAAATAACATATCGTGACACATCATTATCAAAAATCTTTATGGCATTTTTTCTTAGAACTCATTTTTTCTCAATTGTGTCTTAACCTGTAATGTAATCTGAAAATACTGGTAACAACATCTTTAGTTACACAACCAATCTCTCAGTTCTTAAAATGGAAGCAGAAAACTACAAAGGCCCTGACTGCCACTGAAATAATCAGATTAGGTAGGCAATCCTTTGCTAAGATAATGTTGCTGAAAACACAAATCTGACCTTTTTTTTTAACCAGTTTTTTTTCACTGTTTTTGGCTTCCCAAGTGGCTCAGTGGTAAAGAATCTGCCTGCCAATGCAGGAGATACAGCCTTGATCCCTGGGTCAGAAAGATCCCTTGGAGTAGGAAATGGCAACCCACTGCAGTATTCTTGCCTGGGAAATCCCATGGACAGAGGAGCCTAGCGGGTTACAGTCTAGTACACGGCGTTGCAAAGGGCAGGATACAACTGAGCACTCATGCCCAGTTTCACTGTTTACACACAGGCTATTTTGCCCTTCTTTATTTTTACTGAGAGTTTGTACTTTCTAAAAAATAACACTTTAATCTCTTTTAGTCAATATATAGTGATTTCCTATTGGTCTAGCAATCAGTCTTTTTGAAATACTGCTCTAGTGTTCTATGCACATTCAAAGTGCCTGCCCACTTTCATGGTCGCTGCATTTGACCACAACAGCTTGCCAATTACGTTTTCCCAGGTCTGATCATCTCAGTGTTCAAAAGAGCTTCTAATGTCCCACATGTTCTGTGAAGCTTCTCAGCAATAAAGATCACCCAAAGGAGTGTTTGTTCTGCCTAGTCATAACCTTTGGGCTACATCCTGTGTGCTGAAAAGCCAACCTTTTCCCTGATACGGTTTGCTGAGAGCTCAGTCTGCTTTGGGCACCACGTGTAGTTAAATAATAAAAGAGAAGCTGGTGATCACAGGGACCCTCAATGCAGATTATCAAGTGTAAATTAGCCAAGTGTTTTCATAGCTCTTAATTATTGACAACAGACAGACTCATGGAAGAGCCTGCATCAGCCACACAACTAGGTAATACGAAACCTCGCGCCACTCCTTGGCAATTATATCTCTGCTGAGAATGGGGAGGGAAGGGGGACCACCAGGTGTCCACCAAGAAGGATAGAATTTGTGGATTAGCAAAAAGCGAGAGCTAATGAGGTTGTATTCTAGGAGGGCTTTCATTAGCAGTGCTGTGTGAGTGTGTAATGCAGACACCATTTTCAAAAAGGACCTAAGAATTCCCTAGGAAATCACTGGTGCACAATGTAAATTACTGGGGTAGCCAGGCTGGCTTACTCAGAGGGCGCCAGGGTTTGTTTGTTTCAGTGCTCCCTGTCAGCCTGGGCTTCATCCTCTGCTCTTAGCAAAAGGCTGCCTTGAGAGTAACTTATTCTTCTTTTCTGCTTTCTCCATCAGTGTTTTCCACAATAAAGTCCTTTAGAATACCAGTTGGTCAATCATGGAAGTTTTTTGTACTAAATTTTTGTACTAACGCTTAAACCTCCTACTGTCTTTAAGCTAAGTAAGATATGAGAAGATGTTTATGCTAATAGAAGAGAATGTTTTGATTATCATTTTCACACACACAAACTTATTGAAAAGCACGCTAAGGATTTAACTTCTGTGACCCCTGTTTATACTTTGTGACCTTGATGGTATCCTCATCATGCACAGAAGGAAAGAGATTAAATGATTTTCCCAAATCACATACCTTGTAATTGGTACAGACCTGTTTTTTTGTGCAAAGATGCATCACAAACATTCTTAAACATTATAAAATATAATAACAGCAAAGATACTTAGGTATTGACTTTTAACTTTTTTTCCAGGATAATAGAATAGTGTCTCAAATTTGTCTTTTGTTGTCATTTATACTTTCTGTTTTGTTAATACCATTTCTGCTAGTGAAATTAAAACTAGAGGATCACTGGCAGCTAAAGAGAAATTATCTAAAGACAAACCAAATTTTGATCAACTGTTGACAATTAGGTGGCTTCATTGAGTTAATGAGTTTATAGACACATTAGCTATCACATACAGAGAGCTTCAATAATTGATCAATTTGGAATCAAAGATTTTTTTTGATGTGATAATTGAAACACATGCTCAAGGCTGACAACAAAGCTGGCATACAACGTACAGGAAATTTTCAACCTCCAGACAGACACACTGGTCAGTGTTATGAATACAGCTAAATGTGAGAAGAAACTGCAAGTTTTTCACATATACCCATGCATGCCTTTTGGCAAGACTCTTTTCTCATTGCTTTCTACAAAGTAAATTAAAATATATTTTTCTAGATGAAAATAGTGTTGATGTTAGAGATCTGCATAAAAACAGAATGTTTCCTTCTACCATGAACATGAATCTAAAATGAAATTTAGTTCCTATTCTTGCTCATGTCTTTATCTTCTGATGTCTATAAAACAGCTTTGTTCTCCAAATATATGGGGCTTTTGAATTGCTCTACTAAGGATGTGCATAGTAACTGTGTCCCTTCAGACTGTTCGTTTCCCGAGTTCAGAACCAACCACATCTTGTACCATTACTCAGCACTTCAGAGGTTAATTTTTCTCACTCAGGGAACCTAAGAAACAGACTTGCCACCACAAGATGGCAGTGGAGATTTGTGGTCACATGGTCTAATCCTAAAGATTGGAGCTTAAATATATTTATTATCTATACTACGTCTACTCAGTAGATGAATTGTTTTAAAAACACGAGCCACTTTACACTCAGCTTGTTTCATTAATTTTTACAAATTTTCATTTTGCCCACACTTTTCTTTAAACTTAAGAAAGGCTTTCTCTACTTTCAGACTCATTTTACTGAATTTGATTTCAAAAACTTCCAAAAAGTTCTTGTCTCCTCTAATTTCACTGAGTAATATCACATTTGTATGTTTATTTTATATATTAAAAAAAGACCCAGTCCCCAGTGTTAAACTCAATCCTACATCCCTTGATATTTGGAATCTTAATAATCTTACCCTCTCTAGTTTTTTAACCAAAAGCATAGTTTAAACTTTGCAGGTCAATATATTTTTTATCTCTGAGAAAAGATACAGTAGCCTCCCTCTATGATGCACAAAACTGGCAACTGAAGTTTAATGAAAAGGCCATTAAAGCTTGGGTCAGAAGAACTGGAATATTTTTCTATTCCGCCACTTTTCTGCCCAGTGACTCTGAACAAGACACTTAACCCCTTTGATCCTCGGTTTCCTCTTCTGTCAAATGAAATGCTGGTTCAATAAGGAAATAAAGGTTAAATAAATGTAACTGAAATGAGTGCCTAAAACAGAGTAGGCCTTTAACAAATGATTTAATTGAGAAGTGCTTCAACTTCTCATTCTAATTTCGCAAACAACCTGTAGTAAAATCAAACTTTAAAATGTAGACTAATTCTTCCCTCTTTTCTAGCAGTGCTGAAAGGCATTCTATCTGAGCCTCACATAAGAATAATGGTAAGAATTTTTGGTAATTTTGTTTTACGATTTTATGTTCTCAGCTTAGATAAAGGAGATAAAATCATCATTCTTTCAAAAAGTCCAAAAAGGAAATGCCTTAATTACTAACTACATTGAAAAGCTCCTTCTAAGTTTTATGTCTTTTTACTTCTTGAAAAACAGCAACCACATTAGAAAAACTAAGTTTTACATTGATCCAAATAAAATGTGAACATCCACTATTCACTAGAATAACTGAATATGATGCCTTTAAAGAAAAAAAACAAAACAATAGATTTAATACCTTGTCAAACAAAATCATAAGTAACTACTTAGCTAAATTCTCTTTAAATACGGTAGTTAAGCAAAGTATAACAACAGAAAATGAAAAGAAAATTATGTTCAATATGTTCCTTTTCAGGCTTCCCCGATGGCTCAGTGGTAAAGAATCTGCAAGCCAATGCAGGAGACTTGAGTTAGGTGCCTGGTTTGGGAAGATCCCCTGGAGAAGGAAATGGCAACCCACTCCAGTATTCTTGCCTGGAAAATCCAATGGATAGAGGAGCTTAGAGGGCTGCCTTCCATGAGGTGACAAAAGAGTTGGACAGAACTTAGCAACTAAACAAAAACAATGTGTTCTTTTTCTATTTTTAATATAACATTTCAAATATAATAGATTTATTTTAAATTGTTTAATGTCAATTTTTCTATTCATGTTTCTAGGCTATTTCTTAACCATTAATTCCTGCTTACTGCCTCTAGAGCTTAGAATCCACATCTGTGTCTATGAAAGCCACAATCTTCTTATGGAAAAAACCCAAATATTTAGATGCAAGAATATGCCATTGTCATGGTGCCATCATATGCTGTCATTTCTCAGCAGCAAAGAAGAAAAAAAATCTAATTTTATATCATTTTAAATTCATTCATACCTACTGACCATACTGTATGATTTTTATTACCCAACTAGATATTTTTTTTTAAAACCCGGGAGAAAACTTTGTTTCATTTCCAGACATACATTTCAAAACACTTTGGTAATACTAGATTTGACCTTTAAAAATACAGAATTGAAGATGGCTTCTTCTGAAATGGAGCCATGCAATGAATACTATACTTCTTCAGTTTATAGCACACACCTTTTTATGTAAATTACTTCTAGAGAAATTATTTTTCTCCACTTGATTTAATTTTAAATACCTCTTCCCTGCAAATATATTTAAATATTTGACTCAGTTTGTAGATATTTCTTTGGCTTTTATGAACTTACGCTATTAATTTCTGAATTCAACTTCTGAAACCATCTCCAAGGAGCAACAATAACCATTCTAATATTCTCATTAAAGTCAAAATTTTAGTGTTGAAATTGTGTACTTCAGAGGCAGTCCCCTCTTCACACAAATATAAACATCTGTTGGCCATCTGGAAAAACGCAGAGACATGCCAACTAAGGACTCCTATACTGTGCTTACTTCTCAAAAACTTATTTGCAATATTTCCTAGTTCTCTTTAGCTGGGATCTTAAAAAGCTCCACACACATGTCTAATGCCAATGTCAATGCACCCACATATTTTTTCAAAGCAACATAAGTTGAAGGTTAATACAACCAGCTATATAAATTAATTTAATGTTTTTAAATTAACTTAATTTCCTTCAACAGAGTAAGTCACCTTTTCTAAACAGGTGCCCACTTAGAATTCATTCACAAAAACGTTTTATCGCTAAATTAAAAAGAAGATGCAAACTGTTTACTCTTTGGAAAAAAATCAAGTTCCACTGAATATGAGTGAAGTGACTTATGAACAAGCCCAGCATACATTTGTCACTCCAAGTCGACATATTAAGCATCAGGTTTGGTTTTACTTTTAAAAGAAGAGTGGTCTCTCCGTATTTATGACTAAAGGCCACAAAAAAGCAAACACATAACCCAGGTATAGCACAAAAAAAAAAGGAATGAAATGTGGACAACGTCAAAGAGAGAGCCTCTTGTAGTCAGTTAACACGCCCACGTTTGATTCTGAGGGTAAAGACCCATGTCTGCCTCAGCTGCTATTTTATTTTCACAGCTCAGTCATGGCCAACAAACTGCAAGTACTTTGACTAGCTGGACTAATTTACTGTTTAAAAAAAAATGATCAAAAAAGTAAAACCAATCAACTGCTAAGTTTAGGGTAGATTTCTGTCTGAGATATACCATATTTAGGCATGTGGCCCCAAGCTTCACCTTGCCTTGAGCAAGAGAAGCCAGGGAGAAGAGATATTGAAGGGGAAAGGGAGACGGTATTTCCACCTGTATGATGATAGAATGGGGTAACGCTGAACATCTGTTGAAAGCCCAATAGGAGCCAGCCAAGTCCAGGAATTTTCAACCATTATCAGATTCAAAGAATTTATTCCCCTGGGCTCCAAAATCACTGCAGACGGTGACTGCACCATGAAATTAAAAGATGTTTGCTTTTTGGAAGAAAAGTTATGACAAACCTAGGCAACATATTAAAAAGTAGGGACATCACTTTGCCAACAAATGTCTCTATAGTAAAAGCTATAGTTTTTCCAGTAGTCATGTACAGATGTGAGAGTTGGAGTGCTGAAGAACTGATGCTTTTGAATTCTGGTACTGTAGAAAACTCTTTTGACAGTCCCTTGGACAGAAAGAAGATCCAACCAGTCCATCCTAAAGGAACTCAATCCTGAATATTCATTGGAAGGACTGATGCTGAAGCTGAAACTCCAATACTTTAGCCACCTGATGCCAAGAGCTGACACAATGGAAAAGACCCTGATGATGGGAAAGTTTGGAGGCAAAAGGAGAAGGAGATAACAGAGGATGAGATGGTTGGACAGCATCACCGACTCGATGGACATGAGTATGAGCAAACTCAGGAGACAGAGAAGGACAGGGAAGCCTGGCATGCTGCAGTCCATGGAGTCACAAAGAGTCGGATACCACTTAATGACTGAACAACAAAGACTCAAAGTAATCTTCCAAGTACACTGAGGGCCTGCATTTTACAGATGAGGAGACTAAAATGACCCTAGCTGAATAACTTGATCAATATTACAAAGTAAATCAATCCAAAGCTGTGATAGAATTCAGTTCCAGGCCTTTCAAGCTCTAAAATTAATATGCTACTATGAATTATAGTGATTTTGAAGTAAGTTAATCATTTTACTTACCTTTTTTTACATAATAGCAATATTTTAGGCTTCTTATCTGATCTCTTACATGTAGAAGATCAGTATGCTACGACAGCTAAAGCCTTTGACTGTGCGGATTACAACAAACTGGAAAACAGTTCAAGAGATGGGAATACCAGACCTTACCTGCCTCTTGAGAAATCTGTATGCAGGTCAAGAAGCAACAGTTAACATGGAATAATGGACTGGTTCCAAATTTGGAAAGGAATATATCAAGGCTGAATATTGTCACCCTGAATATTTAACTTATATGCAGAGTACATCATGAGAAATGCCAGAGTGAATGAAGCACAAGCTGGAATCAAGATTGCTAGGAGAAATATCAGTAATCTCAGATACGCAGATGACATCACTCTTATGGCAGAAAGTGAAGAGGAACTGAAGAGCCTCTTGATGAAAGTGAAAGAGGAGAGTGAAAAGGCTGGCTTAAAACTCAACATTCAAAACACAAAGATCATGGCATCCAGTCTCATCACTTCATGGCAAAAAGATGGGTAAACAATGAGAGACTTTATTCTCTTGGGTTCCAAAATCACTGCAGATGGTGACTGCAGCCATGAAATTAAAAGACATTTGTTCCTTAGAATAAAAGCTATAACCAACCTAAACAGCATAATAAAAAGCAGAGACATTCCTTTGCCGACAAAGGTCTGTCTCGTCAAAGCTATGGCTTTTCATGTATTCACATATGGATGTGAGAACTGGACCATAAAGAAAGCTGAGCACTGAGGAATTGACGTTTTTGAACTGTGTTGTTGGAGAAGACTCTTGAGAGTCCCTTGGACTGCAAGGAGATCCAACCAGTCCATCCTAAAGGAAATCAACCCTGAATAGTCATTGGAAGGACTGATGTTGATGCTGAAGCTCCAATACTTTGGCCACCTGATTGGAAGAACTGACTCACTGGAAAAGACCCTGATGCTGGGAAAGACTGAAGGCAGGAGGAAAAGGGGATGACAGAGGATGAGATGGTTGGATGGCATCACCAACTCAATGGACATGCGTTTGAGCAAGCTCTGGGAGTTGGTGATGGACAGGGAAGCCTGGCATGCTGCAGTCCAAGGGATTGCAAAGAGTCGGAAACAACTGTGTGACTGAACTGAACTGAACTGACATAACAAAAATTTCCCTGTGTTTATATAGAAAAGATTTCTTAGGAATGCTTCATTAGAAGGGTGATTCATCAACTAAAACTGACACGTGGAAAATCAGGAAAAACCAGTAAGTCAAAACTTTGGAACTTTACAGCCAGCTCTTAGTTTCCTGTGGTTATAGATCTAAGTCCTAGATGTCATCATCGCTATCACCATATTTGGATGTTGTTGTTGTTTAGTCATGTCCAACTCTTTGCGATTAATGGACTGTAGCCCACAAGGCTCCTCTGTCCATGGGATATCCCAGGCAAGGATGCTGGAGGGGGTTGCCATTTCTTTCTCCAAGGGGTCTTCCCAACCCAGGGATCAAACCCATGTTTCCTACATTAGCAGGCAATTCTTTACTCCTGAACTACCTGGAAGGCCCTCATATATGGTAGCTATCCTCAAATTTGATTAGTATAAGAAACATTTTTAAAAGAAACATCCTCTTTGACTCCTAATATTAATAATTATTTGTTTATATTACTTGAATACATATATGAATTCACAGATATAATCTTAGGTTTAAGTTTCATAAGTTTATGACCTTGAGCAACAAAAAAAAAATTAGGTATAAAACTATGCAACTTCTAAAATTAAGATTAACAGCCCAATTTTAATTTGATAGATGATATTATGCAGCTGAAACTAAATGTCACTTGCAATATTAATTTAAGCCTTTCAGGAACCATGTGAATGATTCAGAAACCACTCATCCTTTTCTATTCAAACTCCTGCAAACACTTTGTTCTTACACCCTACTATGCTGTACATTCTTTGTTTTACACTGCTGCTGCTGCTGCTGCTAAGTCACTTCAGTCGTGTCCGACTCTGTGCGACCCCATAGACGGCATCTCACCAGGCTCCCCCGTCCCTGGGATTCTCCAGGCAAGAACACTGGAGTGGGTTGCCATTTCCTTCTCCAATGTGTGAAAGTGAATAGTGAAAGTGAAGTCGCTCAGTCATGTCTGACTCATAGCGACCCCACGGACTGAAGCATACCAGGCTCCTCCGTCCATGGGATGCCTCACGTATTAGTAAAACTTTATTTTCCTCTAGATCAAACACATTTAAGAACTATAATCTGGAACAAAACCAATTGTAAAAAAAAAAAGAAAAAATAGGCACAGAGGTCACAACTGAATGCCTTATCATAAGTGCTTTTTGATACACTTACGAGGATAAAACTGAAGGGCTCAAGTTCCAGAAAACTTATACCAAATGATCACTTAAACTCATTTTGCTGAATAGTTTTTCTCTGACATAAATTTAAAGAAATGTTATTACTCCTTTGGCCTTCCCTGATAGTTCAGTTGGTAAAGAATCTGCCTACAATGCAGGAGACCCCAGTTCAATTCCTGGGTCAGGAAGATCCCCTGGCAAAGGGATAAGCTACCCACTCCAGTATTCTCTGGTTTCCCTTGTAGCGCAGCTCGTAAAGAATCCGCCTGCAATGCTGGAGACCTGGGTTTGATCCCTGGGTTGGGAAGATCCCCTGGAGAAAGGAAAGCCTAGAGAATTCCATAGACTATACAGAGTCAGACACAACTGAGCGACTTTCACTTCATTTTTCACTACTTTAAAAACATAATTTTAACATCAAACAGGTGGTAAGTTACAGATCTGGGAGACAAATCAAGCTAAAAGAAATAGTAAATATATATATATATACACACACATATATGTGTGTATATATATAAATTCAAAGAAAAAAGGAAGTGAAAGTCACTCAGTCGTGTCCAACTCTTTGCGACCCCACAGACTATATACAGTCCATGGAATTCTCTATGCCAGAATACTGGAGTGGGTAACTGTTCTCTTCTCCAGCTGATTCTTGACCATCTGAGCCACCAGGGAATCCCAAGAATAGTGGGGTGAATAGCCTATCCCTTCTCCAGGGAATTTCCCGACCCAGGGATCAAACCGGGATCTCCTGCATTGGGGGTGGATTCTTTAGCAGTTGAGCTATCAGGGGATAGAATATGATATTTCCAGAGTCAGCAACATGTCTCTTTCTGTTACGGAAAAGTGAAAGTGAAAGTTAGTCCCTAAGTCGTGTCCGACTCTCTGTGACCCAATGGACTGTAGCCCATCAGGCTTGTTCATGGAATTCTCCAGGCAAGAATACTGGAGTGGGTTGCCATTTCCCTCTCCAGGGGATATCACGACCCAGGAATAGAGCCCAGCTCTGCCACATTGCCGGCAGATTCTTTACCAACTGAGCCACCAGGGAAGCCTGTTAAGGAAGATGATTCTGTCATTCATAATTTCTGATTGTAGGGAAAATACTCTAAGTAGGACAGTTATTCTTACTGGAGAGAAGTCCATGTGTTTCACAGAGGATAATTCAAGGTTGACAACTGGCCTCATATTCGAGATGTGAATATGGAATTACTCTCATCATTATCATGAACCTAATTGAGCCCCCATATGCAGAGTACTCTCTGTTAGGCATTCAGACTAATGCCCCTGCAGTACAGTCTAATTCTAAAATCATACAGAAGAAAGACAGTCTCCTCTCACCTAAAACATAAATAGAGTCTGCTGATTTCTCCCCTCGCTCCATGACAAGCTACTCTTGCCAGCTCCAGGAATAAAGACTAGACTCAAAGCTTGGGAGCTATTCTGAGCTGCTCATAGGAGAAACATTACACAATTCCACACCAAGTATCATTAGTGATACATTTATGATAAATAAAGTTGTGCTAAGCTTGGATTCCGTAAGCAGAGACATGGACAAAAGGCTTCAGCCTGTTCAGAATGATTCCTCTCTTGGTAGATCAGCACTAAAATAATAAATGCAATTGCTTACTAAGAATGAAAGATTTTAAAATTTGTCCCCTTGTGTTTTTTTCCTTCATTAATATTTACCTTAAATCTTTCATAAAGTTGAATATACATCATTCAGCCCACCTGCATTCAACTTTCAGCACCAGTTATCAATGACCAGTTAAGCAATGTTTGGGAAACAGCTAAACATTCAGATTAAACAGACAATAAATCTTCCTGTTTCTTTGACTGAAAAATTCTGCCCCAAAGAGACAGGTTGTGTAAAATAAGATGAAGTCCAGCTATAATCAAGAGGCAGATTGTCTCCAAGGAATGAATTTATTTAAATTAAATTCATTGTTTACTCAGAAAAGTGCTAAAATGCCTTCTTGAAGGCTTTCAGAATATTTTAGGGAATCTATTCAGTATTGCCTTGGAGTTCCATCAGGAAAAAAAAGATGTTGAATACCAGCATGTCAAAAGATAGTTGATGTCTCATGATTCCTATTTTTTTTGAGAATGCTAAAATGTGCAGCATCTTCCACATGGCGCTGAGTTCACTTTGCTGCCTCATAATTTCACATTTATTTCTTATATGGTGGTTCAATATCTAACAATTTAGATCTGGTCTTCCCACTAAATTTTCTTCCATGAAACTGACAATTGTTCCAAACTATATAGTTGGAATTAGAATGAGTGTAACCACACAATTTCAAGGTTAAACTTGTCTACAGTGGTCTCTTCCTCCCTTACTTACCTACATAACACATACCTATATACACACTCAGTTCAGTTCAGTTGCTCAGTCGTGTCCGACTCTTTGCGACCCCATGAATCACAGCACGCCAGGCCTCCCTGTCCATCACCAACTCCCGGTGTTCACTCAAACTCACGTCCATCAAGTCGGTGATGCCATCCAGCCATCTCATTCTCCGTCGTCCCCGTCTCCTCCCGCCCCCAATCGCTCCCAACATCAGAGTCTTTTCAAGTGAGTCAACTTGTCGCATGAGGTGGCCAAAGTATTGGAGTTTCAGCTTTAGCATCAGTCCTTCCAATGAACACCCAGGATTGATCTCCTCTAGAATGGACTGGATGGATCTCCTTGCAGTCCAAGGGACTCTCAAGAGTCTTCTCCAACACCACAGTTCAAAAGCATCAATTCTTTGGCAATCAGCTTTCTTCACAGTCCAACTCTCACATCCATACATGACCACGGGAAAAACCATAGCCATGACTACACGGACCTTGGTTGGCAAAGTAATGTCTCTGCTTTTTAATATGTTATCTAGGTTGCTCATAACTTTCCTTCCAAGGAGCAAGCATCTTTTAATTTCATGACTGCAATCACCATCTGCAGTGATTTTGGAGCCCAAAAAAATAAAGTCTGACAATGTTTCCACTGTTTCCCCATCTATTTCCCATGAAGTGATGAGACCAGATGCCATCATCTTTGTTTGCTGAATGTTGAGCTTCAAGCCAACCTTTTCACCCTCCTCTTTCACTTTCATCAAGAGGCTTTTGAGTTCCTCTTCACTTTCTGCCAGAAGGGTGGTGTCATTTGCATATCTGAGGTTATTGATATTTCACCCAGCAATCTTGATTCCAGCTTGTGCTTCTTCCAGCCCAGCGTTCCTCATGATGTACTCTGCATAGAAGTTAAATAAGCAGGGTGACAATATACAACCTTGACGCACTCCTTTTCCTATTTGGAACCAGTCTGTTGTTCCATGTTCAGTTCTTACTGTTGCTTCCTGACATGCATACAGGTTTCTCAAGAGGCAGGTCAGGTGGTCTGGCATTCCCATCTCTTTCAGAATTTTCCACAGTTTATTGTGATCCACACAGTCAAAAGCTTTGGTATAGTCAATGAAGCAGAAATAGATGTGTTTCTGGAACTCTTTTGCTTTCTCCATGATCCAGCGGATGTTGGCAATTTGATCTCTGATGCCTCTGCCTTTTCTAAAAGCTGCTTGAACATCTGGAAGTTTACGGTTCACATATTGCTGAAGCCTGGCTTGGAGAATTTTGAGCATCACTTTACTAGCGTGTGAGATGAGTGCAATTGTGCGGTAGTTTGAGCATTCTTTGGCATTGCCTTTCTTTGGGATTGGAATGAAGACTGACCTCTTCCAGTCCTGTGGCCACTGCTGAGTTTTCCAAATCTGCTGGCATATTGAGTGCAGCACTTTCACAGCATCATCTTTCAGGATTTGAAATAGCTCAACTGGAATTCCATCACCTCCAGTAGCTTTGTTCGTAGTGATGCTCTCTAAGGCCCACTTGACTTCACATTCCAAGATGTCTGGCTCCAGGTGAGTGATCACGCCATCGTGACTATCTTGGTCGTGAAGATCTTTTTTGTATAGTTCTTCTGTGTATTCCTGCCAGCTCTTCTTAATATCTTCTGCTTCTGTTAGGTCCATACCATTTCTGTCCTTTATCGAGCCCATCTTTGCATGAAATGTTCCCTCGATATCTCTAATTTTCTGCAAGAGATCTCTTGTTTTTCCTATTCTGTTGTTTTCCTCTGTTTCTTTGCATTGATCTCTGAGGAAGGCTTTCTTATCTCTCCTAGCTATTCTTTGGAACTCTGCATTCAGATGCTTATATCTTTCCTTTTCTCCTTTGCTTTTCGCTTCTCTTCACATCTATTTGTAAGGCCTCCTCAGACAGCCATTTTGCTTTTTTGCATTTCTTTTCCATGGGGATGGTCTTGGTCCCTGTCTCCTGTACAATGTCACGAACCTTCACCCATAGTTCATCAGGCACTCTATCTATCAGATCTAGTCCCTTAAATCTATTTCCTACTTCCACTGTATAATCATAAGGGATTTGATTTAGGTCATATCTGAATGGTCTACACACTAGGTACTTTATAAAGTGAAACTCAAGTCTTGATCCTAACTCAGGGGTCTTCTGAAATTCAAGGCAGTGCTAATGGATCTCTCTTTGTGCGCAAGAAGCCACAAACTCATTAAAAATTAGTTTAGACTATTTCTTTTCCTTTTATCCAAGAGGCAGGAAATTCCAAATAGTAAGGTTAGAAGAGATGACCAACTACAAATTGACTCTGTTCACAATACATATCATCTGACATAACAGTACTGTGTTTACTTGCTTTAAGTTCTCATTATTTAACTTGGTTCCCTATGTTATTGTTCAGTTGCTCACTTATGTCCAACTCGTTGTGACCCTTTGGACTATAGCATGCCAGGCTTCCCTGTCCCTTACCATCTCCCAGAGTTTGCTCAAATTCATGTCCATGGGATCAGTGATACTATCTAACCATCGCATCCTCTGCCACCTTCTCCTTTTACCTTCAATCTTTCATTATGGTAACTACTAAAAATAATAGACCTCAACTAAGATTCAATTAGCAAAACATTAGCAGTGCTTACTCCAGTTATTACAACAGCGTACTTATATAAGGTACACAATTTATTTCTATGCCCCAGACAGATCCTTCAGCTATGACTTCCAATTTTATAAAAAATTCAGCAACAGTAATATCTTTCTGAGATATCTGGTTTTACTTAAAATTCTTTAAAATATTATGGTTCCATTTAAATCCTAACATGTTATGATTCTATTTTTTTTTAAAGCCACATTGTAGTAAACATCAAATTGAGAGAAAGAAGCAGCAAATGGCAGAGTTTTCTCCTCACCCTAGATGAGAATCAGAAACCCCACTTGTTTGCCACAGTTTCTCTGAAGTCTCCATTGTATTCACACAGCCTCATCCTATGGAGAGTTGAGCTAAATGAGTCAGTATGTTAATTATGTGCTCTGGGAGCACAAAGAAGAAATAAAGAAGTTATTACCTTCCCAAGTTTCTCAGGTAATGAGACCCACTTCTGGAGATATGTGGCATTCTACCAGAATCTATCATGAGAATGAGCTTTGCAGTAAAATGCACAGAACTAATTTTTTAATGAAAATCCTCTACAGGTTTTCTGAGTTGAATCCACCTGACAAATGTCACTGGGCAATGTCATTACCAGTTAACCAGCACAAGGCCTTTAGAACAGATGGTGGAGCGGTGCCTTTTCATAAGTCAGGCTGGCTAATTTCAGCCACCCCCCCCCCATCCCCTGAAAAGAAAAGAAAATAAAATTGGCTCCATGTCACTCAGACATGACAGTACTTTGGATTTCTCCCCCATGATGTTTTTTAGCCTTGAGGCAGATATGACAGGCGCCTTATTAAATTCCAAAAATAAATGTGGAGCAAGGAGGCAGTGCATTCCAATGAGACATCCAACTTGTTAAAATGCAACATGCATAAAACTTGGTTCATTTTATTTTTAGCCATCATCCTCATCATTTTAAATCAAAATGGAAATATAATATTTGTTACCATAATCTAAGTAAAATTAGTACAGAGATCTGTTATTTTTTATAAAAATTATTCATTTGTTCACATGTACTTAAGTTGGAATTTGCCCAAAATATCTCCATCGATATCTAGAAATAGGCTAAGAAGCAAGAAGATTTACCGAAGATGTCTCACTCTATATTTTAGCATCCCGCACACATCTCCTAACATTTCCTTGGACAGACTCAAAGATATTTATGGACCCCTGCCTTTGTGCATGCTGTACATTTTCCCATCTGTATTTTTGTCTCTCAAACTGTTACAATCCTACTTGGGCCCAACAGCTTGATTTTGACCATCTTTTCCTGACATCTACCCTCCTTCCTCAAGCTATTATAAATAAACACTCCTCCTGATTTCTTACAATGTGCGTCTTGTTCATCTACTTAGCACTTAACTCATTTATTTATTTATTCTGCTTCATGTGTTAATAAATTTCCTCCACTAGAAATGTATTTCTTCTCCGAGGAGCTCCTATGTATCCTTACATAACCTATGCCATCTAGCTTGAGGCATGATACATATCAGGGATTCAATAAATGTAAAAAAGAAATAAACAGGACCAATTGCAAAATCATAATGATACAATCACTGTCATTTCTTCATTGTCTTACTACCATGACTCCAAGAAATCTGAACAATTGATCCCAAGAAGCAAGCCAATCTTAAAGTCCCAATATGTGTATATTGTGTACTATAAAACACAACAGAATTTCTGAATCTGGTCCTTATCTTCAAAAAGCTTTAAGGCTGAGTGCAGGGACCAGGGGCTTCCCCAGTGGCTCATCTGTAAAGAGTCTGCCTGCAATGCAGGAGACACAATTTTGATCCCTGGGTCGGGAAGATTCTCTGGAAGAGGACATGGCAACAAACCCCAGTATTCTTGCCTGGAGAATCCCACGGACAGAGGAGCCTGGTGGGCTACAGTTTGTGAAGTCACTAAGAGTCAGACACGACTGAAGCCACATAGCAGGCATGCACGCATGGACCAGGCTTTGAGATCTCTTGGGACATCTGTGTGGCTCACTCTCCACCAGCATTTGCCTTGGGATTAATCATATCTAAAGTATTTTAATGCATCATTTAATATTAAAACATTGCCATCAAGGAGGCAACACCACCCCCGTGTGATATAACAGAAATCAGAGATTCAGAGAGCTGAAATTACTTGCGGGAGGTCATCTGCCTGCCAAGAATGACAATACTGAGGTTCATGGTTGTGGATGTTAATGACAAAATCCATGCACTTCACACCCTTCAATGATTCCACAGTTTCACAAAGCATAAATCTATGTCCCAAAGAATCTGAGGAGACTGTACCAGCAAATCCATGATACTGTACCCAGAATATTCAACCCATTTTACCCAGGTGATTTTTTTCCTAACCTCTAAGGAAGGGACCCAGTTTCCACGCCCAGCTCCAGGGAACTCTGACAGGACGCCCTCCATCTAGACCAGCATGTTCCCATGAATACTTGTAAGGCTTCCCTGGTGCTCAGAATAATAATTACTTTACTTAGTATCAGGCTACAGTTAGCAATCATGACCCAAAAATGGTTCAAAGTGCTAAAGGTTAACGCAAGATCATCAAAAGGAGGAGAAGGGAATGACAGACAAGCAGATGGCTGGATGGCATCATTGACTCAATGGGTATGAGTTTGAGCAAACTCCGGGAGATAGTAAAGGACAGATGAGCCTGGCGTGCTGAAGTTCATGGGGTTGAAAGGAGTCAGACACAACTCAGCGACTGACCAACAACAAAAGACTGTAAAGATGGCAGGGGCATTCCTATAACTAAAATTCCTTCAGAGAGGTTCGGTTGCAACATCCTAGGTCAGAAAGTTGAGTAAGACAGGTTGGAGCAGGTATTAGGGATCTAATTCTCTTCCTTTTTATCTTTCTCTCCATCATCTCTCTCTCTTATCATCTCTACAGTATTTTCCTTTCTCTTCCCTTGTTTGATTTCTTTAATTTAGTTAATTTCAAACCAGGTAATATCTTCAAATATTAAGGCACACTCTAATAGGCCATACATAACCTTCCACATTGAAGATCATATACAATTTGAAGGTCCATCCTTACATATAAAACAAAGGCTGTAGACTAATTTTTTTTTTTCAAAAGCAAACCATAAAGACACTAACAGCCACTTATTCCTCTTTCTTCAATGTGACTCTACATGTTCAAGACTACTTCCTTCTGTTCTCTCTTCCACATTTCTTCTCCCTTTTCTGTTGAAGTTCAACAAGAAAGCTGTCTTAAGGGAGAACATTTGCTGTTTATACCACCCTCTTGTAAACAAGTCATGTCACTGTTGTCATGATACTGTATCTATAATAGAGCTGGATGCAAAAGAAATTTCAACACACTAGAGAAAGTATTTTCAGTAAACTTCAATAGAGAGTATATTCTGGGTAACAATAGCACAGACTAAGTGTCTGCTTTTCCACTAAATACCTTCCTACACCTTAGATTTAAGATGCTTTATCCATATAATCATATTTCCTTTTCAAAGTCAGAGATGTGAAAGAAGACTATCCCACACATGAAAAAAGAAATTTTGCTTGCCAAAACTTTGGTTAGAAAACAAAGCCTTAGAGGAAAGAACCTCAGTAGGGAAGAATATTGCTATCTCTTCAGCTTTATGCCATGTTTTGCCTTTTGGTAACACTTTAACTTTTTAGAATCTATTATTTCTTCTCCTGACACAAATATAAATGTATCCAATCTTACTTGAAACGTGTGAATCTTTAACACTAACAACCGCTGCCAACTGCAGTCCATAAGGCAATACATATTTCAGAATGTGTCTGAGTCTTCTCTTAACATAAAAGTAAATCACGATAAGTTGTTAAAAAAGATCATTTCTCCCATGTTAACAAAATATCTATAAAGTAGTTCACAGAACTGAGCTTGGTAAATGTCTGTGTTTATTACCAAATCTCCTGATAATTAAAAAAAAAAAGACTGTTCCAAAGTCACTAAAATGGGCAAAGAGTTGGACTTTCAATTCCTTATGCACTTGGTATTTTAGATTCCAACCTTATAAACGAAAGACCAATACAAATGGATGATCTATTCGTGATACTGAGTTTGCTTCCTGGTATTGACAAATAATACTGCAGTTGTGGAAAGCCCCGAATTAGAGGTCAGAAGATTGATGTTTTTATACTAGCTTACTGATACTGCTAAGTCGCTTCAGTCGTGCCGGACTCTGTGCGACCCCATAGACGGCAACCCACCAGGCTCCGCCATCCCTGGGATTCTCCAGGCAAGAATACTGGAGTGGGTTGCCATTTCCTTCTCCAATCAGTAAGTAATTATCGCATTTGTTTTATTCTCTAGACCAGTGGTTATCAGCTTAAGTGACAAAGTGACAAAGTGAAGTCGCTTAGTCCCACCAGGCTCCTTGGTCCATGGGATTTTCCAGGCAAGAAGACTGGAGTGGGTTGCCATTTCCTTCTCCAGGGGATCTTTCCGACTCAGGGATTGAACCCGGGTCTCCCGCACTGGAGGCAGACGCTAATTTACCATCTGAGCCACCAGGAAAGCCCTTCCCTTGTGGCTCAGCTAGTAAAGAATCTACCTGCAATGTGGAACACCTGGGTTCTTTCCCTGTGCTGGGAAGATCCCCTGTAGAAGGGAAAGGCTACCCACTCCAGTATTCTGACCTAGAGAATTCCGTGGACTGTATAGCTCATTAAGATAAATGTCTCAAAGATAGTATCCAAGTCCTATACTAGCTTCCGTTCCGTTCCGTCGCTCAGTCGTGTCCGACTCTTTGCGACCCTGTGGACTGTAGCCTACCAGGCTTCTCCGTCCATGGGATTCTCCAGGCAAGAATACTGGAGTGGGTTACCATTTCCTTCTCCAGGGGATCTTCCCAACCCAGGGATCGAACCCGGGCCTCCCACATTGGAGGCAGACGCTTTAACCTCTGAGCCACCAGAGAATAGCCACTATTTATTTCCTGTGTAAATATGCCACTTGACTTAACTTGTCCTTACCCCAACTTTCTGCTCTGTCATTTGGGATCCATAATAATTTACTATTATAATTTACTATTCTTATCAACATCAAATGGATGGAGATTATTGTTTTTATTTATTAATACTATTCGTGCCAGATAAATGAGCTGCAGAAAAGCATAAGTATAAAGTTGTATTGATAATAGTGTTGTCATTAAGTAGCACAATCTGAATGTGGAGGAAACAAGAAAATAAGAAAATAACATTTGTCTATTTTCTTACGATAATTATTTTAGTTTTGGATTTGTGTACTTTATGGTGTGACTCAAAACTAGAAATAGAAATAGGAGATTATTATTCTGTGAGTACCATTCCAAAAAATCATATACTTTTCACAAGGACATCTATTTCACCAGACCAAGAGGATTTTACAACTCAAAAATAGAAATAGAAATAGGAGATTATTATTCTGTGAGTACCATTCCAAAAAAACATATACTTTTCACAAGGACGTCTATTTCACCAGACCAAAAGGATGTTACATAGTTAAAATTTCACTTATGAGTACATAGAATTTTTTAAATACTTCTTCTCATCCAGCCTTTGATATTTTGCTATTACTGTCTCTGACAACCAACCAGTAAAATCTGGTGAATAGATGTCTACATAATGCCAGTTGAAGCACCAGTGATCAAATATGTACAAAGTACAGAGATGTCTGTGTAAAAATAGAAGCATTTTATTTACTCACTCATCAAAACAGTTTATCAAGAGATGCTTGCAAGGAGTTTGTGGACTATTTTCTTTTGAATTGTTACACCTGCCAATCATTCCTGACTTCTCAGTTACTCATCAGACAAGAAGAAAAATCAAAGAAAATTTCTGAATACAGTGGTAGCTGAAATTTAAAATCACTGCAATCTGATGTTCATTTTCGATTGTGTTTGTTCACAATTTCATGAGAGGCCTGAGCTGCTACGTAAATTAGGTTATATAGGTTCCCTTGACACAGCCATTTAGCTCTCATTCTCCCTGTTCTAGCTGTCTAGAGATTTTAGCCCATCTTCCTTAGAAATATCAACATTTCATAAAGTTATTAGAGATATGTAAAAACTTAATAAAAAACTATATATTTGGGGAGAACACTAGGAAAACTAGGGAACTTTTCAGGATATCAATTACCTCCTCTATCTGTAGGTAGAAAGAAAACCGGGATCTTCCTCTGCAAAGGTCCATATCATTAAATTACTTCTGTACTGTACATAGTTGTGTTGAACACACAGGGGCAGAAAATACTTGTTGACAAATAAGCTATAGTTTATTTGCCTAAGAAGGCTCAGAGATACACAAATTTGCTTTAGAAAGAAGTGAAAAGTATAATCACAATCAGCAATAGCAAAGTAGTTTTAGTCTACAAAATGAAATATTTCCATAAAAGAAATATGTCTGAAGTTAAAATTAAAGGAAAATATTTAGAAATACAGTATATCAGTTCAGTTCAGTCGCTCAGTCATGTCCGACTCTCCGCAACCCCATGAATCACAGCACGCCAGGCCTCCCTGTCCATCACCAACTCCCGGAGTTCACTCAAACTCATGTCCACAGAGTCAGTGATGCCATCCAGCCATCTCATTCTCCGTCGTCCCCTTCTCCTCCTGCCCCCAACCTTTCCCAGCATCAGAGTCTTTTCCAGTGAGTCAACTCGTCACATGAGGTGGCCAAAGTATTGCAGTTTCAGCTTTAGCATCAGTGTATAGTCTTCAACAAAATTTTTTCATTCAAATTCATTTTAATTTTAAAGGGAAACTATTAAGAGATTTTTAAGCCACAAATATTCTTAATAAATGGGCTTCCCTGGTGGCTCAGTCAGTAAAGAATCCACCTGCAATGCAAGAGACCAGAGTTTGATCTCTGGGTTAGGAAGATTCCATGGAGAAAGAAATGGCAACCCAATCCAGTATTCTTACCAAGGAGCCTGCCAGGCTACAGTCCATGGGATTGCAAAGAGTTGGACATGAATTAACGATTAAATTCTTAATAAAATTAGCAAAACAGGAAGTTGTAATTGTGATATGGACTTTTATTTTTAGGGACAATGGGATCAAAAAGGCATCAAATACTGATACCAGATTGTGTGTGTGAGTTAGTTGCTAAATCATGTCTGACTCTTTGCGATCCCATGAACTATATCCCAGAAAGTTTAATTATCCAAACAAATGCTTTTGAATCCAGTGTACTTATGTCAGAGAACACAAAAGAAATATAATAAATTTTCTTATCTCTGAGATTTTGTCTAATATACAGCTGAATTAGACATATCACAATTTTGATATTGCATTACATAAGCATATATGTATCATTGGTTCAAGTTCATATTTTATATTTAGGTAAATTCTACTCAAATAATTAACATCTTTTTTCTTTCATGTTATTGAATGTATAAAGTTGTAAAGCTAGAAAAGAACTTTCAGTTCATATAACATTTCTTCATTTTTAGAGATTATGGGTTTCCCTGGTGGTCCAGTGGCTAAGACTCTAGCTCCCAGTTCAGGGAGCTAAGGGTTCTATCCCTGGTCAGGGAACTAGATACCACATACCACAACTAACACCTGCACAACCAAATAAATAAATATTTTATAACTTTTAGAGTTGAAAAATTAGTATTTATGCTTTTCTGATTTAATATTTAGTCATCACTTTATGTGTCATTTTTTTCTCCCAAATATATTGTATATTGCATTGAAGCTTATTTAAATATTATTTACTGAAATAGATTATAAAGTCTACCCAAATATGATACAAAATCATTGTTTTTCCATTGGTCATATTTTGGCAAGAGAGATATAACAACCTCTTCATTCTGTCTGATTGAGTTATTCTGCCTTTTCCTATTTAAACACTTCATTCAGAGAAAGACATCACTTTTTGAATATTACAGCAAAAAAGTTAATAATAATATCCACTATGCTTAAATACCAGCAACCACCAGAAATTCTCAGAATTAAAGCCCCTTGTTCTTGATGCTGACATCATCCACCTGAGCATCAAGGAGCCAATCCCAAAAGTCCCCAAACAATAAGCAGAAAGCCCTGACATTGAGAATGTAAGCTCCAAACAGATACTTTTCGAATCTGTGTCATTGAATTTTTAATCCTGTTTCTTTTTCAATAAACTAATCCCATCTACTGACTTTCCTAGAAAGAGTGAGTGTCCCATGGACAAAGCACTTACACAAGCCAACATGAAAATTTTCAAGAGGAAAAAGGATGAGATTGCAACATTTAATTAAAAAATATTAATAAAAGTCTTATTTCTTTTAAGTAGTTCCCTTTTCTCCTTAGGGGATAAGCGTCCCTTTCGTATGCCAGATAACCTTTAAATAGATGCATCTTTCATTTCAAAGAAAGCTCTAAACAGCAAATTATCTCTGCCATTCACCTAACTGTTTTCTCTGTCCACATTCAATGAGTGCAGTAGAATTCTTGAAGCCAAAACAATTTCACTGCCTGAAAATAACAGACATCCAGGCATGATTAGTACTCAGATATTTCACTGTTCTCTCCTAGAACCCTTGACATGAACAACAGTCCTAGGAGTTCTGAGATGGTAATGATGTCAGGATCCCAAGGGCAGAAGTGGGAGAAGGGAGGGGCTAGGAGTCAAGTTTGATTTCAACAGACAATGTGAGTTGTTTCTCTTCTATGAATTTTGACAGTGCCTTGGAAGGAAGGAAGGATTCTGTTCAAAGCCAGCCCAGACAAAGCAATATTAAATATTTAATTTCCAAAGGCAAAACCCCAAGGTCCCAAAGCTCCAGGAAAGTTAATGGTCCTCTCTCTAGTTAGGCTGAAAGGAGCAAATACCAAACTCAGACCTAATTCGGCTCTAAGATACAAGGACTGTCCTCAGAAATATTTACAAATCCCCATAGTATTTTCATTATTTTTTAAACAGAAACACAAAGTACGCATATTTTTAAGTTCTGCAAGTATTAATATATATGTATTTATCCACTAAGAGGATTCACTAACACATACCTTGTCTTGTATATAGACCTTAAAAGCAAATGAATTTAGTTTCATTTAAGTCTTGTTCTCTTTGAGAAAAAAAAATTTAAGTTAAACAATAAGAATTAATTGTTCATACCTTTTCTAAAATTAATATAAACATCTGGTCATATGTAATATTAATTTACAACATATAAAATATATAAAAATAATTTTTTAAGATTTGATTACAATTCTTAAGCATTATTTATTAATGACATGTATATATACTTAACGCGAGATAGTATTCCAAAAGTATCATACCATTACTATACTAAAATCTGAAATACATTTAAATCCCCATTAACTTCTAAACCCTCATATGGGCCTTCCATGCATGGGATAATGTTCTTTTGCCTATAATGAAGGGCAGGGTTTCTCTCCTTCTGTACCACAGAAAGCCTAGGAAGCAGATGTCATCTTTGTTCTTTGACACCAGTGCTTAATAGTGTACTCTTGTAAATCATATTGCCTCTACCATGCATCACTGCTTCAGATTCATTACCTATAACCCAGAGAACTGATAAAGACCAAAAAATCAAGGACTGCTTTTTTTTTTCACTTTATTTACATCTTTTGCCACATGTAACACAACAAGGCTTCACCTCCCTGATATTACTGAACTGTTCATAGTAGTATTGGAATTTTCAGACATACATACTAACTGATAAGGTGACAATCAATCAGATTAGCTACGCAAAGATAAAAACTGACCATGAAGATAGGTAGAAGCTATTACATGACCTGTTGTGGACTTTTTTTTTTCATTTAGTTTTTCCACATAGATAATATACTTCTTTATATTTGTTGGTTTATTATATCATAAGCACCAGCCTCAAACACAATGACTTGGTTTTAGAAAGTGTAAAATATGAGTCAGATGCAAACTGTGCTGGTAAATGAAAAGTTATTCCTTAAATTAAAAGAAATAATATACAACTTGAAAATTAAATATTGTAGCACAAACACAGAAGCACATTGAAATTCAAATTAGCAGATATGTTTGAGCACTCAACTAGATGACAGGAAAGGGGATCATTGGCCAAAGAAACTTGCTAATATCATTTGGAAACCTTTCTTACCAGAGTCGTCATTCTTGTGTCTGGGCTTTCCACTTGTTCTTTCCTCTTTCAGGGTTCCTCTTACTCTGGTCTTGGCAGAACAGCCTCTCTTTAATACAGAACGTTCCTGACCACACCAGGTAAATAACCCTCCTGGATTCAGATACTTCAACATCACTGTTTTATTACATTTTCCCATAAGATTTAACTACCATTTAAAATCACAAAGTTTGGGATGGACATGTACACATGCCTATATTTAAAATGGGGAATCAACAAGGACCTCTGTACAGCACAGGAAACTCTGCTCAGTGTTATGCAGCAGCCTGGATGGGAGGGGAGTTTGGGGGAGAATGGATACATGTACATGTAGGACTGTCCCTAGACTGTTCACCAGAAACAATCAAAATATTGTGAATTCGCTCTGCCCAATAGGAAATAAAAAGTTTAAATTAAAAAAAAAAATAAACATCAAGGTCCTACGGTACAGGACAGGGAACTATATTCAATATCCTGTGATAAATCATAATGGAAAGGAATATGAATGTGTATATACAAAACTGGGCTTCCCTGGTGGCTCAGAGGTTAAAGCGTCTGCCTCCAATGCGGGAGACCTGGGTTCGATCCCTGGGTCGGGAAGATCCCCTGGAGAAGGAAACAGTAACCCACTCCAGTATTCTTGCCTGGAGAATCCCATGGACGGAGAAGCCTGGTAGGCTATAGTCCACGGGGTCGCATAGAGTCGGACACGACTGAGCGACGGAACGGAACGGATACAAAACTGAATCACTTTGCTGTACAGTAGAAATTAACACATTGTAAATCAATTATATTTCAATAAAATAAATTTTGAAAAGAAAAAAAAAATAAAAAGAACACATAATTTTCATGTTTCCTAATTCATTTTCTCTGTCCAGACCATGCAGCTGCACGATAGCTGGGACATTTTCTTTCTTAGTCAGTTTAGCTCTAATATTACCCAACTCATGGTGACAGGCAATAAACTGAAAGAAACATAAGTGGATTTGGGAAAGAAGGAATAACACAGCATGGTTGAAGATAGGAGGAGAACCAATAAAGTACAAATATTACTGAATTCAAAGAAAGATAAATATTCAAGGAGGAGCAAATTGTCAATAATGTGAAAGCTACAGAGAACAAGAACTAGGTAAAGCATTGAAAGAGCTTGGGGAGAATACTTTCAGTAGAGCCACAGATGGAGACTAGACCCTAAGAAGTTAAACAGAAGACTGGGAGAGTCTATTTCCGCAAAATGTGTAGAAGAGCTAGTAAGTGAGGACAAAGAATCCATGGAGAGGAAACAAATAGAGCTATGAAAGAAAGCCACAAGGAACAAAATAACACCCAAAGGAAGCATGACAGGATTACAGATAAAACAGCAGTTCAGGGTTTTAGACTGGGAAAGAGTGAAAGCAAGTCTGTCCTAGAAACTGAGAGGAAAGAAGAAAAAAAAAGAAAAAAACTTAAGATAAAGTATTAATAATTTATAGTTAAAAACAGATTCTAGCATTTTCTTTCCAAGTAGGAGGTGAGATGTTAAGAACTCAAACAACAGAGTAGAACATCCAATAAAGAAAAAGAACTTGATCAGGAGTCCCAGCATTTCTTTTCTTCCCCCTTTTTAATATAAAGCTTTTGCTTTATTCTAAGGCATTTATCAACAAAATAATTATGTGATCCTACGTAACAGAATTTAGAGAAGGCAGAGAAACTAGAGATGGAATTCTCAACATCTGTTGGATCATAGAAAAAGCAAGAAAATGCTAGAAAAATATCTACTTCTGTTTCACTGACTACGCTAAAGCCTTTGACTGTCTGGATCACAAGAAACTGGAAAATTCTTAATGCGAATATCAGACCACCTTACCTGCCTCCTGACCTGCATGCAGGTCAAGAAGCAATAGTTAGAACCAGACATGGAGCAATGGACTGGATCAAAACTTGGAAAAAAAAATTATAAAAAAAATAAATAAATAAATTTTGAGAAAAAAAAAAAAAACTTGGAAAGAAGTCACTGCTGTATATTGCGATTCTAACTTCTATGCAGAGTACATCATGCAAAAAGCTGGGCTGGATGAATCACAAACTGGAATCAAGATTGCCAGGAGAAACATGAACAACCTTAGATAAGAAGATGCTACCACTCTAATGGCAGAAAGTGAAGAGGCACTAAAGAGCCTCTTGATGCAGGTGAAAAAGGAGAGTAAAAAAGATGGCTTAAAACTCAACATTCAAAAACCGAAGATCATGACATCCAGTCTTATCACTTCATGGTAAATAGATAGGGAAAAAGTGGAAACAGAGACAGACTTTATTTTCTTGGGCTCCAAAACAATGGTGGACAGTGACTGCAGACACAAAATTAAAAGATACTTGCTTCTTGAAAGAAAAGCTATGACAAACCTAGACAGCATATTAAAAAGCAGAGATCACTTTGTCAACCAACGTCCATATAGCAAAGTTATGGCTTTTCCAGTTGTCATGTATGAATGTTGGACCACAAAGAAGGCTGAGTGCTAAGGAATTGATGCTTTTGAACTGTGACGCTGGAGACAACTCTTGAGAGTTGCTTGAATAGCAAGAAGATCAAACCAATTAATCGTAAAGGAAATCAAAACTGAATATTCATTGGAAGGACTGAAGTTGAAGCTGAAGAGCCAATACTTTGGCCACCTGATGCAGAGTCAACTCAGGGTGATGAGAAAGATTGGAAAAGATGAGAAAGATTGGTGTTGGAAAAGACCCTGATGCTGGGAAAGATTGAGGGTGGGAGGAGTAGTAGGTGACAAAGGATGTGATGGTTGGATGGCATCACTGACTCAACAGACACGAGTTTAAGCAAACTCTGGGCAATAGTGAAGGACAGGGAAGCCCTGCATGCTACAGTCCATGAGATCTCAAAGAGTTAGACATGGCTTAGTGACTGAACAACTAAATAGGATAATTCCTAACTAGAAAGGACGCAACTCTAGGTTTTAAATAAAGCAATACTTTTTATCAAACCTGCCAGGCACATGTTTAATTACACAAATTATTTTATTAACTGAAAACTAAACTGCATATTGAGTAAATATTTTAGAAACAAGCTTAAAATAAAACACTACTTCAAAATCAAGAGACTCTAAAGACTTAAGTCAATGATTTTCATGAAAAAAAAAAACAGAATAATTTTGTATTAAAAAAATTAATTTTAAGATAAACCAGAATTATTATTTGAATTGTTCTGTATCAATCAACTATTCAATGTTTTTTTTTCTTGACTTAAAAATGATCTGTGCTTTAGAGAAACTGTAGTTTTTCTACATCTTATGTGCAGCCAACCTTCTAGTTTTTTCATTAAGAGAATTTGAAAAAGAAACCAGCTTCAGGTATAAGTATTTAGAGATTTGCTTGAAGGATTCTAATAGAAAAGCAAACTAATACAAAATTAATGTTGTCTAACAGATAGGTCGGGAGAAGGCAATGGCACCCCACCCCATTATTCTTGCCTGGAAAATCCCATGGACAGAGGAACCTGGTGGGCTGCAGTCCATGGGGTCGAGAAGAGTCGGACACAACTGAGTGACTTCACTTTCATTTTTCACTTTCACACATTGGAGAAGGAAATGGCAACCCACTCCGGCGTTCTTGCCTGGAGAATCCCAGGGACGGGGAGCCTAGTGGGCTGCCATCTATGGGGTCGCACAGAGTCAGACACAACTGAAGCGACTTAGCAGCAGCAGCACCAGCACCAGCAACAGATAGGTCTCCACTTGATAAACCCACATATATCCAATTCTAGTGTTAATATTTAATTTTCTTTTCCTATTGCCTATCCAGGAGCCTACTGCATTCACCTTTGCCCTCAAATAAATCTAAGTTAGCACTACACTTGTAGAATAGCTTATTTTTATATCATTATTACTGCTATTGCCATATTTTTTTAAAAGTAGTCTAACATGAATGATTCAAGTAGAGTTCTCTGACACAGACAAAAGATGTATTTCCCAGCGCTAGGGAGGGGAAAATCACTTAATAAAGCTCAAGCTTTTAATTCACCAGATAAAGCAATAGTTTTACTTTCACATAAGCTTTATATACTTTCTTCATTTAACCTAAGACAAACTGCTTAAACAATCTGTATTACTATACAAATAACTCTGAAGTGAAAAACCGATCTAACTTGTGTCACAGAAGGAATTCTAAATACAAATCATTAGGAAAACCAATAACCTCCTGATTCCAACAGGTTGAAATCACCTAAAAGGAACAAAGACATACAGCACCACAGAAGCAGGGCACCAAGTACTGGCCTCCACTGCCTATTAGGTTATTTATGAGCTCCTCCAACTTGACCCATTCTTTTAACTTTACCAAGCCCCAGTGTATGTATCTGTTCAATGGCTCTAATATTACTCATGATGATTTTCTCTGAGGATGTTTCTGAAAAGCAAATTAGATAATGTACATAAAACAATCTGAACCTATACACAGACACTTAATTTAGATTAGTTAGTACTGAATTACACACACACACACGCACACACACACACACTCTCACACTAACCAAAAGCTGCATCCTTGCCATCATGTGTTATTTGAGAGAAATATGTTACAGAAACTGGGGTGAAGGCTAAGAAATTAAAATGAGTTCTTGAATGTGAAAACCATTTCTAAGAGATTAACTTCATTGGTTTAGCAGATAGCTTACCTACAAAGTATGTCAAATGAACCCAGCAGACTGAATTTATGTTGAGTCACATAAAGTGCATGAGAACTAAAAACAAGTTCAACTGTCATAAAGCTCACTCAGCTTCTTTTTTGACTTAATAAACTTAATCTGGACTTAGCATCTCAACAGGTGGCACTAGTGGTAAAGAACCCACCTGCCAATGCAGGAGGCATAAGAGACGTGGGCTCCATCCCTGGGTCGGGAAGATACCCTGGAGAAGGGCATGGCAGTCCACTCCAGTATTCATGCCTGAAGAACCCCATGGACAGAGGAGCCTGCCACGCTACAGTTCATGGGGTCGTAAAGAGTTGGACATGACTGAAGCAAATTAGCACACAGCACACAAGCATTTCAACAGAGGGACATCTGATCAGAAATAATTAGATATTTTACTGGCTCAGTTCAGTGTTTCTCTCTGGATTTTATTAAGACTTTATTTTTAATCTTGCAAGTAATATTTTAAAAATAAAAATGTATGTGTATCTGTGTTTGTGTGTGTTACAGCATCTGCTCTCCTAGCTATTTAATGAAAGCCTCATTAAAATCCCAGAATAATTACTAATTTGAATCTAACAATACAGAGAAAATATCGCTAAATGTTTTTATAAAGAAGCATTTTAGCTGCAGGCTTAACCAATCATTTGAGTCTGCCAAATACTAAGTCAAATATTAGGAAAACACATTGTTGAATTTAACTTCAGTCTGGTTTTTCTCCTAACACACATGCACACCCATTAACATTTGCATAGTTTTCAACATGTGGGCTGAACTATCTATTACGGTGCTCATAAAATAAAACTCTGCATACACGCAACAACTAGTTTCACTATTTTGACAGACCTGAGAGTCAATAACAGCGGAAAGCAGCTGAAAGAACAATCAGATATCTGATTAACTCAAAAAGATAGTATAACCTGTCTCCATCTCCTTACCCACCCAATGTTCCACCTTAACCTGACCCAGCCTATCTGTCAAACCCATCACATACAAACTGGTTTGAACATGTAGACATTAGCATGGGCAGCATTATTGATTACCATTCTAAAAGTGAACTATCACATACATTTAACTCTCTGTTATATATTATCCTTAACTTACTCTTTCCTTAGAAATGTGCCATCCTGGAGTGTCTCTACTATAGCACTTTGGAAAGGAATCAAATTGCTTATTATTTTACCAAAATCCTATTGTAGTAGTCAAAATATATCACAGTATACTTTTCTTCAATAATCAGTTTGAAAAATCTTGTTCAAATCCATTTTAGAGAAAAATAGTCCATGTAAAATATTTTTCCCAATTGTCCTAAATGGAAACAGAGATATAAGGCAAAGTGACAAAGTTGTATATCTGACTCTTATATGACTCCTTTAAAAGCTGTATTCATTGTTCTTTTTTAAACTGATGATTATAACCTCCTTAAATGTCTTTTTTTTTAGTCAAAGTTTCTGAATTATATTTTTTACTCACATTTTGGGGCAGATATAATACTTCTGAACTGTGGTGCTAGAGAAGACTCTTTAGAGTCCCATGGACTGCAAGGAGATCAAACCAGTCAATCCTAAATGAAATCAACCTTGAATATTCATTAGAAAGACTGATGCTGAAGCCGAAGCTCCAATACTTTGGCCACCTGATGCAAAGAGCCAACTCACTGAAAAAGACACTGATGCTGGGAAAAGTTGAAGCAAAAGGAGACAAAGGCAGCAGAGGCTGAGATGGTTAGATAGTATCACTGACTCAATGGACAAGAATTAGAGCAAACTCCAGGAGATGGTGAAGGACAAGGAAGCCTGGTATGCTGTAGTCCATGAAGTCACCAAGAGTTTGACACGGCTGAGTAACGAAACACACAAATAATACTTTATTTAGAATGATGGCCTTTGTACACTGCAAAAAAGAAATCTAGAATCTGTGTATTCCAATACAATCAACAGAAAATTATTAGCCTAAAAGCTCTTTAACAAAAAACAAAATGCTTTTAAAGTGAAACTTTTTCATTGTATAAAAACATCAAAAATATGTTTAAAAAATTGCATTTTACATTGGCCTCACAATTCAAGCTTTTAAGTCGTCTTGGTCAGGAACACTGGTTAACTGAGTAATCTTGTCTTGATCAGTCAAAACAATATAAGGAGTCTAAATAGCACCTGTGGAGGCATGCTTACCTCAGCTGATACACTGTTCCTCTCATGGGTATTTCAGTGTAGGCACCAGTCTACAAGAAGCTTTGTGCCATGTAACTATGATAAAGAGCAGGTAAAAAGCAGAAAGAAGAAAAAAGAAGTGAGAGGATGTTGTGAGGAAGTGGGGAGTGAGAAAAAACTGCCATCGATTGCAATTCAGTTCAGTTCAGTTCAGTTGCTCAGTCGTGTCTGACTCTTTGCGACCCCATGAACTGCAGCACGCCAGGCCTCCCTGTCCATCACCAACTCCCAGGGTTCACTCTAACTCATGTCCATTGAGTCAGAGATGCCATACAACTATCTTATCATCTGCCGTCCCCTTCTCCTCCTGCCCTCAATCTTTCCCAGCATCAGGGTCTTTTCAAATGAGTCAGCTCTTCGCATCAGGTGGCCAAAGTATTGGAGTTTCAGCTTCAAGATCAGTCCTTCCAATGAACGCCCAGGACTGATCTCCTTTAGGATGGACTGATTGGATCTCCTTGCAGTCCAAGGGACTCTCAAGAGTCTTCTCCAACACCACAGTTCGAAAGCATCAATTCTTCGGCAATCAGCTTTCTTCACAGTCCAACTCTCACATCCATACATGACCACTGCAAAAACCATAGCCTTGACTGGACGAATCTTTGTTGACAAAGTAATGTCTCAGCTTTTTAATATGCTGTTTAGGTTGGTCATAACTTTCCTTCCAAGGAGTAAACATCTTTTAATTTCATGGATGAAATCACCATCTGCATTGATTTTGGAGTCCAGAAAAATAAAGTCAGTCACTGTTTCCCCATCTATTTGCCAAGAAGTGGTGGGACTGGATGCCATGATCTTAGTTTTCTGAATGTTGAGCTTTAAGCCAACTATTTCACTCTCCTCTTTCACTTTCATCACAAACTAAAGAGAATACACAGGCTTTCCTGGTGGCCTAGCAGTTAAGAATCTACCTGCCAATGCAGGGGACACAGGTTCAATCCCTGGTCCGGGAAGATCCCACATGCTGAGGGGCATATAAGCCCCTGAGCTGCAACTACTGCACCCATGTGCCAAGAGAATGTGCTCCCCAACAAAGAAAAGTGGCTGAAATGAGGATCCCAAGCACTGCCACTAGAGAGTAGCCAGCTCGCTGTAACTAGAGACAGCCCACACCAAGCAACAAAGACCCAGTGAAGTCAAAAAGGAAAAAAAAGAGAGAGAGAGAGAGAGAATACACAAAACTGGTGAAGAAGGAGGAGAAGGAATGGGAAAGATTAGAGAGAGGGGTTGGAGATGGGGAAGAAGAGGGGGAAGAAGAGGAGGGAGAAGAAAGAAAATGTTCATTTAGAACAGTCCTAAAAGGATCATCTTGTTTTCAGTTCAGTTCAGTTCAGTTCAGTCGCTCAGTCGTGTCCGACTCTCCACGACCCCATGAATCACAGCACGCCAGGCCTCCCTGTCCATCACCAACTCCTGGAGTTCACTCAAACTCATGTCCACAGAGTCGGTGATGCCATCCAGCCATCTCATTCTCCTTCGTCCCCTTCTCCTCCCACCCCCAACCTTTCCCAGCATCAGAGTCTTTTCCAGTGAGTCAACTCGTCGCATAAGGTGGCCAAAGTATTGCAGTTACAGCTTTAGCATCAGTACTAGTATATTAATTTCTTCCGATTTAATTGTTTGCTTTTTTTAACAAAATATAAATTATATTTTCTAGTCAAAATAGCCTTAATTGAATTTGCTATTTGCTCAATTTATACATATCCCAACTTTTAGAGGTATAACATTCCTAAAATAAGATTCATGTTATGTTATTTCTTGCATGTTTGCATATGGAGAAGAAATGTTTTCCATTACAGAAATCTTCCAGATGATAAGAACAAGTGATGTGGACAGTGATCCCATGAAAAGGACAGTGATTTCTGACAGCATATGCTTAACTGAGTCTCGTGATAAATGATTCCGTTCTCATTAAAATGTTTCTCCCTAAAATTTGAACCCTACAAGAAATACTACCTTAAAGTAAACATCATGAATATTTTCCTGTAATGAAATCTGCATACCATGAAACCACATTTAGAAATTATATTTCTAGAGGAAAGTGAAATATTTTGCTTAAATATTTACAGCCTTTTAAATACTTCTATAAGCGTATAAGTATTAATTCATTTTCAATGAAATAAGCATTTTTTTCAAACGATTCAGTGCATTTTAATCCAGTGTTACAGTCTCTTGATGATATATATGTTCATAAATTGATTGAGCTGCATACTGTTATTTTTCCCTCACTATCTCTTTAGTTAATCATTTTTTAAAAATGAGGTTAATCATAAATGACCCACACAGAGCTTTATTTACTTTATTATAGAATTTATTTATAAAAAATGTTTGCCTGGCAATGAATGCAAGGTTGCAAGTATATTAAAGAAATTGCACTTCGAAGAACAAAAGGAAAAAAAAAAGACTTCACACATCCCAAGTATATTGTTGAAGATGCTTTTCCTCTGAGAAACAGAATCTAAAAGCTCTCAGAAGAATATAAAGGTGCTTTTTCATCATTATATATTATACAAAATTTACAGAACTAGAATATATTAATGAAAGAAAAATAGGGGAAAAATCCTTGAAAAAAATTCAATCATTGTTTTCAACAGAATGAAATAATATAAGCATTTTATTGTTCAGTTGCCCAGTCGTGTCCGACTCTGCGACGCCATGGACTGCAGTATGCCAGGCCTCTCTGGCCGATACCATCTCCTGAAATAACTCTAATTATTCTATATCTTCTATTAAAAAATAAAATACCTAGAGTAAATTTCACTAATTTTGTAAGTCAAAGTCTTTATACACTGTGAGATGCCTACTGAAATATTTAGTAGTAAAATCAAATGCCTTAATATATTTCAGAGTGAAGAAAACAAGGAATGGTGATACTTTGCAGCAAAATATCAGCATGATTATATGTCAGTTCATTATCTTATGTTCTATAATTTTGTTTGTGTTTGAAATTTTTCCTAGGGAGAAATAAATGCATAATAACAGAAAGTGCATTTTATCTAGAATCCATATAGTCAAAAACTTCAAGTGGATTCTGCTACGTTTTCTTAGACTGTGATGCTTTCTACTATTTTAGGAGAAAAGTATCTGTAACTAATAAATTCAGGAGAAGTTTAATTGAAAAAATCCATTCCTCTCAAAAAAAATCTAATAAGAAAACAAGTTTTAGGATAAGGTCTAAAATTAACATAGTAATTACAGTGAACATTAATATCCATAGTGATAGCGTTGAAACATTATAAAAACATAAGTCCAAACAATATTAAATGTTGTACTCTGTATGTTGTTAATGCATTTTTAAGGCAGTAAGAATTTCTTTGTGATGCTGTAAGCCAAGAATGCCACTTTATATAATATTAAATTAGCCATATATCTTTTCCCTAAGCATCCTATAAATGTATAAATGTGTGTGGGTGTGTGTTCAGTCTTGTACAACTGTCTGCTATCCAACTGACTACAGCCTGCCAGGCTTCTCTGTTCATGGAATTTTTCAGGTAAGGATTCTGGAATAGGTTGATATTTCTTATTCCAGAGGATCTTCCTGACCCAGGGATCTAACCTATGTCTCTAGCATCTCCTGCAATGACAGGTTGAGTCTTCACCACTGTACCACCTGGAAAGCCCATTCTATAAATACTGTAGTTTACTTAATTAGGCAATCTTCCAGCTCTAGTATTCAAACCTATGTGGTTTGTGAAAAATCATGTCCACTGTCTGTGGATTTAGACTTATAGTAAGTGAAGAGGAACTCAGAAGCCTCTTGATGAAAGTGAAAGAGGAGAGTGAAAAGGTTGGCTTGAAGCTCAACATTCAGAAAACGAAGATCATGGCATCTGGTCCCATCACTTCCTGGGAAATAGATGGAAAAACAGTGGAAACACTGTCAGACTTTATATTTTTGGGCTCCAAAATCACTGCAGATGCTGATTGCAGCCATGAAATTAAAAGACGCTTACTCCTTGGAAGGAAAGTTATGACCAACCTTGATAATATATTAAAAAGCAGAGACATTACTTTGCCAACAAAGGTCCGTCTAGTCAACGCTATGGTTTTTCCCATGGTCATGTATGGATGTGAGAGTTGGACTGTGAAGAAAGTTGATCACCGAAGAATTGATGTTTTTGAACTGTGGTGTTGGAGAAGACTCTTGAGAGTCCCTTGTACCGCAAGGAGATCCAACCAGTCCATTCTAAGGGAGCTCGATCCTGGGTGTTCATTGGAAGGACTGATGCTAAAGCTGAAACTCCAATACTTTGGCCACCTCATGCGACCAGTTGACTTACTGGAAAAGACTCTGATGCTGGGAAAGGTTGGGGGCGGGAGGAGAAGGGGACGACCGAGAATGAGATGGCTGGATGGCATCACCGACTCTGTGGACATGAGTTTGAGTGTACTCCGGGAGTTGGTGATGGACAGGGAGGTCTGGCGTGCTGTGATTCATGGGGTCGTGGAGAGTCGGACACGACTGAGCAACTGAACTGAACTGAACTGAACTGAAGTAAAATTAGAAATTTGTGTCAGGGTTCAAAACTCCTTTTACTGTCCTTTAGTGAAGGGGCTATCTTCTCATAGGCATCATATTGGTTGAAAGCACGTTAATGAACAAATTTCAATTATGAATCTATAGAAGAAGGCAGAGCAGGGGGCATTTGACAGTATAACCTTTGTCGTGGAACAGAAAACAGAATAGCTAAGTACAAATAATCAGCATTCTGTAGGGAAAATTTGGTGGAATGTGCATCGAAACCTCATGAAAACAAATCAACATCGAATTTGCCCCCTTTGGAAAAAAAAAAAAAAATAGCAAGCTCAGATGCCTTGTTTAGCTGCTCCCTTCTCTTAGGAAAGCAAAAATGGGAAGCCCTTTTCAAATTCACATCAATGAAGATAGAGATATTCTTTTCAAGATCTATTTTTCTAAAGCTTAAAAATTCATTTTTTTATAGCGGAACTATTGAAAGCCCACTGAGCTATCCTTATAGTAAGCCACCACAGCTACTAATAAAGAAGTTTCACCTGAACTTTCAGCTGTGTAAAGGCAAGAGTTGTGACTGTCAAGAAAACAGAAAGTGAAGGCTTCTGTATATTGTACACCTCAATGATCCTGAAAATCATTTTCCCAGGGTAGAAGGCGAAGAGGTCACACATACATTCTATTTGATTCTATTTTGACAGGGTGAAGTGGATTACCAAAACAACAGTTCATACATATTTAAAGAGGAAGGAAAGTACTCCTTGGAAGCTACAGCTTTAAGTGCTTTCTACACCAGATGTCTGCTTTTTAATGGGTCTTATTTAGGAAATGAAAATGAAATTACACGTAGACCACATTTTCCCATTGAACAAATGTGCACGTCACATGGAACACATGGACATATCACCATGCTGTCTCATCATCAGCTTAAAATACAGAAAAAAAATAGAGTGGGAAGAAAATGCTTTAAAAGAGTTTTATTTGTAAATGCATATATATATAAATTTTGAACAACAGTTGTTTCCAATGATCTAAAGAAAATATTAAGGACAACGGACCGATAATCTGAAGGAAAAAACAGACTCTACTTTGTGAGGTAATTCATTCTTATATTCCTTGATACTGAAAAATGTTACAATTTTTGGAAAACCTTCTAGAAAAGTCTCTCATCTCCTTATTGCTCAGTACTTGCCACTTAGAAAATCTTCTATGATGTACCAAAAGTACATTTATGGACGTGGTTTAGTTCTTAAAGTTGTCCAACTCTTGCGACTTCATGGACTGTAGTCCACCAGGATCCTCTGTCCGTGGCATTTTCCAGGCAAGAATACTGGAGTGGGTGTTGTCATTTCTTTCTCCGGGGGATCTTCCTGACCCAGGGTTTGAACTGGGGTCTCCTGCACTGTAGGTAGATACTGTTCTTTATATTTAGTTCTTCACATTGACAGAAATTTCTGTAACAGTTTTTGGCTAGGATCTATATGTTCAATCAATATAATTTATCTTTTCTACATAGGGTTTGGGGATAGGAGGGCTTCCCTGGTAGCTCAGCTGGTAAAGAATCCACCCACAATGCAGGAGACCCTGGTTCCATTCCTGGGTCGGGAAGATCCACTGGAGAAGGGATAGGCCACACACTGCAGTATTCTTAGGCTTCCCTGGTGGCTCAGCAGGTAAAGAATTCGCCTGCAATATGGGAGACCTAGGTTCAATCCCTGGGTTGGGAAGATCCCCTGGAGAAGGGAACGGCAACCACTCCACTATTCTGGCCTGGAGAACTCTATGCACTGTATAGGTCATGGGGTAGCAAGGAGTCAGGCATGACTGAGTAACTTTCACTTCACTTCACTTGGGATAGGGTAAAATAAGATAGCATATAAATAGTCCAATGGAATATCCATCTTTAAAATATCTATTGTTCATTTGTTGGACAACTATTGTCTTTCATCGCAAGACTCCTTTTCTATGGGGAACTCCTATTCTATAATTCTTGTCCAAGTGGCCAAATTTTTACATGTCCAAATAGACTGGTGCATAAATGGACACTTGATCTAAACTGGAATGTGAGTCCTTTATATTTAAGAGGCATTCTATAGTAAAAATTATAAAAAGTTGCATGAGAAGGCTAGTCTAGGAGAAGAGACAGACAGACAGGCATGGGAGGAGGTATGAGAGACACAAAAAAGATTCGGGATCTGAATTCTCTTGTGGGCTCATCTTACTTGCTGTGCCTTGGATCAGTGACATACTCTATAACCTTTGTAACAAAAATCCTTTTCAGCTCAAATTGGTTGAAGATGTATTTCTGATGATCAAATAATGCCCTGTAATAACCCTTAAACTCACTTTAAAAGGGTAAACACCTTCTGTGGGCTGATTTACTTCAGTTGTGTCTGACTCTTTATGACCTCATAGACTGTAGCCTGACAAGCTCCTCTGGCCATGGGATTCTCCAGGCAAGAGTATTGGAGTGTGTTGCCATTTCTTCCTCCAAGGGATCTTCCTGATCCAGGAATCAAACCTGCACCTCCTGCATTGCAGGCAGATTCTTTACAGTGTGACCCACCAGGGACAACCATGAAACTAACCTGAGTGATGGGATATTCACTTTTAGAGCCCTGCAGGGCTGCACTGCAGTGCACTGGAGAGCATCTCGACACTGGCAGAGGAGACGAGTCCAGACCTAGTGCTCCCGGATGTATGCACCACTAAAGCCGGGGGAAGACAAAACTGCGCACCAGGGATATTTACGTCTGCAGTGTTCATGCAACTGACGTCTTTTCTTGCTAAAAATGTTCAGAACATGTAAAATTTGAGGTATGTAGGAAAGCTTTACCATCACATACATAAAAGTCACTAAAAAAGTAGCTAAAAACTGCTAACTTTTGACTCCTTCATTTGGATTATACTTTTTATGAATGTCCTTCCCTTATTTTTTTGTAATAGAAAATACACGATTTCTCCTATTATACAGCATCATAATACTTAGATGCAAGTTAAACAATAATTAATCTTTTTCCAAAAGATGAATGGGTAACTCTGCTCTGTAAGACTGAAAGTTCATTAATGTCTAAATGATAAAAGAGATACTAATCTCTCTTCATTAGTCAGGTGACATTAGTTACACCTTCTGTGAAAGAGTATTCAGAACTTACATGATCTTAAGTATACAATGGTAGATTTCATGGTTCAACTAGAACATTAGAAAAACTGTCCATTTAATCATTTTGACAGATTCATGCCTTCATTATTTTTAAGAATCACTTATAATTTCTATAAAGAATTAAACTGAACTGAATTAAAATAGTAGAGACTATAATATCTTAATATTTTAGATATATCGGGAAATGATAACTATAAATGAGCATGTTGTAATATGTAAATAGCACTGAGTTTAAAGGTGTAATTTCATTTAAATAGTGGCACACTTTTACAGCAAAATTTCTAGGAGAAAGCATATCCATATTTTAAGCTGAGGCATGAATGTAACTTTTACATATGGGAAGAAGATTCCAGTTTGTGAAGAAATGCAAGCAAGTTTTCTGAAGCCATGTTCTGAACATTTTCTATTGTCATTTATAATTCTGATTGGATATGCTATTGTTCCTATATTACTTAAAGATTTTTACATAAAGCAATTGAAATTTACTACTCTTTTATATCAAAAATATTTTTAAGATTAGCATAAGACATTTAAAAATTGCCTACATAGTTGGGACTTTTAATATGATGTAAAATTTGTGAACGTCTTTAACACATAAAACATTTTGATTGCTACATCTAATTTACAACTGTGATTTAGTGAGGGCAAGTTTAATCATTTTATAAATCAGGTAACCAGTGTTCACAGAAGCTAAATGACTTCCTTAAGTATCACAATTCAAAATCTTCAGTTTCTCACCCAAATATATTACCCGTGAAGGAAGGCACCCAACATGATATATACACACACACACATACATACATACGCTTAGGTAGTCATATGGTTCTCTCAAAAATTTTACTTATATAATAGAGTATAAAGTTTGGTTATAATCATTTAACAAAATGTGGGGTGAGAAGAGAGAGAAGTTTTAAGTAAATGAAAATGAGTAATAATGGCCACTGTATACAAAAAGAAATTGATGAAACAAATTGCTAAAGATATTGGAAAGATGAGAAGATGTTTACTCATGTACATTCAAGCACTCAAACATTTCAAAAGTAAAAAAAAAACTTACAAAAAGACACTTTTAATGTGCCATGTGTTGTGTTAGATTCTAAGTGTATAGTATTACATAAAAATTATAATACTTGGGAGTTCCAATATTAATCAAACACAAACAAATATATTATTACAGTTGCAGAAAAATATAACAGAAACAATAGGAGATATGATAACTGAGAGAACTTCTGTAAAGAAGAATTTCAGTTACTGCTGAAAGATAAGTAAGAATTAGAAAATCAAAGACTGGCATAATGGAGAAATCCAGGCAGAAGAGAAACTGTGCAATACTTAAACGTGAGAAGAAGCTTAGCACATTAAAAGAGCAGGGTGAGGGGAAGATGGCTAAGGTAAGGACTAGATCATGATGGTCTTATTTAAAGAACTTGATTTTAATGTGCACTCCATTGGGGCAAATTTCATTTGGGGCTTCCCTGGTGGCTCAGACGGTAAAGCGTCTGTCTACAATGCAGGAGACCTGGGTTTGATCCCTGGGTCGGGAAGATCCCCTGGAGAAGGAAATGGCAATCCAATCCAGTACTATTGCCTGGAAAATCCCCTGGACAGAGGAGCCTGGAAGGCTACAGTCCTTGGGGTCGCAAAGAGTCGGACACGACTGAGCAACTTCACTTTCACTTTCCATTAGGGTTGGACTTCTCTGGTGGCTCAGATGGTAAAGTGTCTGCCTACAATGTGGGAGACCCAGGTTCGATCCCTGGGTCAGGAAGATACTCTGGAGAAGGAAATGGCAACCCACTCCAGTACTCTTGCCTGGAAGATCCCATGGACGGAGGAACCTGGTAGGCTACAGTCCACGGGGTCGCAAAGAGTTGGACACGACTGAGTGACTAAACTTTAAACTTTCCATTAGGGTTTCTTAGGTGGCTCAGACAGTAAAGAATCTGTCCACGATGCAGGAGACCTGGGTTTGATACCAAGGTTGGGAAGATACCCTGGAGAAGGGAATGGCAACCTACTCCAGTATTCTTGCCTGGAGAATTCCAGGAACAGAGGAGCAGGCTACAGTCCGTGAGATCGCAGAGTCAGAAACGACTGAGCGACTAACACACACCACTAGAAAACCATAGAGAATGAGGGGATTTAATACATTCATATATAATGATTGGACTCTAGATTTCCATACTCAAAACTCCATTATAAATTTTTTAGAATCTGGGAAGAATGTATACGTTAACTTCAAAATGCCTTTCACAAAATTCAAAGCTGTCATTGGCATGGACAATCAGAAGCTGACAATGTACCCCAAATGGACCAAAGATATCTAATTTCAAAATAATGAAAGGTTAATTCATTAGATAGAAAACTACCCTAGCCTGTTACATTAATTTTCTGCATTCTATTGTTGTTCTTTATGAAATAAGGGTTAAGTCTAGACCTTGGGTTTCCAATATGAATCCAAAAGCTGTAATGCTTAATCAAATTAATAAAAGAAAATTCATCTAGATTGTTAACTCGCACAAGTATAATACCCAAAGTACTAACTCCTACAATTTTTATGTAACTGGTTCCCTTCAGGTATGATGTTAATAAGCTTGGATCAATTAATAACTGTAACTGAAGCTGAACATAATTAAGCATTTAATTTTGAGCTGTTCAAGTATAATTCCATTAAAGTCACACCATGAAACTGGGGCAAAATAAAGAATTATTGACAAAAGATGTCAAGAAATGAAAAGTTTTTGCTATTCAGTGCTGCATGGCTTAATCATGTCCAAACTATTAAGTATGTTTATTTTCAAGTCAACAGTAGAAAAATGAGGAGGTCTACACATACATGAATTTCTGGCTGTAAGCTTTACTAGTTACACTTTTCCCTCACCAGATAACCCCCTATATTTTGACATCAGTTACACAGTGTCTCAAAATAGTTCTTTAGATTTTTAGGTTAAAAATTAAGAAAAATGCCTTCATGCCACTAGTGTCCCTACACCATCTTATACATTGCTATGGGAGATTTTTAAAATAATACTAGTAACATACGTTTGGAAGAAAAACATGTCAGTCTAAACCAAACAAAATACAAAATAATCTTTCACAATTCCATCTCTTTAGAAATAGAGCATTTCAAAATTGGGGTATTTTGCATTAGAGGCTTTGTTTTTCCCCTTGCACAGGAGATTTTATTCTGGTCTGTTTGTATACAAACATAGAATAATACCATTTGGTAATTTGTTTCTTTTACTAAATAATATTTAGTGAATATCTTCCATGTCAATGGGCCTCCCATGTGACACAGTGGTAAAGAATTCACCTGTCAATGCAAGGGAGGCAAGAGGCATGGGTTCGACCCCTGGGTTGGGAAGATATGCTGGAAGAGGAAACAGCAACCCACTCCAGTATTCTTGCCTGGAAAATTATCTGGACAGAGGATCTGGTGGGCTACAGTCCATGGAAACACAAAGAACCGGACACAACTGAGCAACTGAGCACACATGCACATTCCATGTCAATGAAGTAAATATAGTTCCAGTACACACTTTTTAATCTCTGCAAAATATAATATTGTATTGTTATACTAAAATTCCTTTAGCCAACTTCTTGTTTGTGGTATTTACGATACTTTAAATTGATTATGACAAAATATGCTACAACGAATATCCTTATCCATAAAAGTTTGAATACAATTTAAGACCAATTCCTAGACAAAAACTGCTAGGCTAAAGCACATCAATAGATCCTTGAAAGCCATTACCAAATGGAAGCAGGAAGTATGTTGTTTTGTGATATCTGCACAGGATAATGCTAAACTCTAAGAGTACAAACTTACTTCCAAGCAGAAGACCTAAAAACCTGATCACCATGAATGTTGCCTAATTTATGTGGTAAAGATTCTTGAAAAAAGCTTAAAGAAATACAAAATTTAATTATTTTTTTCTTTTACTAAAAAGGAACTTCTAGGAGTCAGGTGTTCCAACTGTCCTGAAATATCAGAATCACCTGGGTTTCTTTGTGTGAATGCCTTCTGTGAGTACAAGACTGGAGTAAATAAATAATTAGTTCTGAGTCTGGCACCTGGAGATTAGTGCTATTTAAAACTTGTCTAAACAATTCTGATATGGCCAGCCTGACATTTGTCCTTGGACCAGAATTTTGGATCTAACTGCCTCTTGTAATCCTCTCATTTTGTGGATTAGGAAACTGAATCCACACACATTTTGTCATTTGCCAAACTCTCTAAACAGGCAGATAGAGAACTCTAAATCTCAAACCAATGTTCTTTCCACTGTATTAATTTGCTTTAATTGCTGGAAATATGGCATACCCACGTAATAAAAAACCCCACTAGATCTACTGTTAGAAGACCAATCAGGAAAGAAACAGATTATTTAATGGAATTCATTGCATTATCCCACAAAGTGGAATACACGACCTTCCTGACTTTTTTAACATTGAACCTACTTAAAATTATATGAAACTATCCAGTTAAAACACTCAGACAATATTAACTTCATTTAATATGGCTTTATGTGACATAACTCCAGTACTCTTGCCTGGAAAATCCCATGGACGGAGGAGCCTGGTAGGCTGCAGTCCATGGGGTCGCTAAGAGTCGGACACGACCGAATGACTTCACTTTCACTTTTCACTTTCACGCACTGGAGAAGGAAATGGCAACCCACTCCAGTGTTCTTGCCTGGAGAATCCCAGGGACGGGAGAGCATGGTGGGCTGCCGTCTATGGGGTCACACAGAGTCGGACACAACTGAAGTGACTTAGCAGCAGCAGCAACAGCATGTGACATAAATCCACTAAAATAACTGTCAACAAAAAGAATGTTTTTGTTCAAGTCAAATAAATAATTATTTTTTCTATAAAGTTCTGGTCTTAGATTTTGAGACCATGAAACAAAAATATTGAGTTTTATTCTCTTGATTATTATTCATATTTGCTGCATAGAACTAACATTGTCAAATGATTTCTGGAGTTAAGTTGATAATAAATAATAGATTAATCTTTTGAAAACTCATATTCACTTCACAAGACCATGACTATTTCTTTAAGAATCAGATGAGATTTCTGTATCTTAGAATATTACAAACCTTGATCAAAAATGAAGCAAAATTTTTCATAATACATCAACCATAACAATTTCTCAAAGATATGTATCATGCCATTATTTAACACAGTCCAATGGCTTCTTTTTGAATTTTAAAAATCCAAATGCCTAACTGTAGCTTACACAGCTCAGTGTCACCCTAACATGCATTTCTCTTTGAATTTATCTTCTGATATTTTTCTCCTCTTAAGAGTCCCTTGGGCAGCAAGGAGATCCAACAGTCCATCCTAAAGGAAATCAATCCTGAATATTCATTGGAAGGACTGATGCTGAAGCCGAAATACTCTGGCCACCAATACTTTGGCCACATGATGCGAAGAACTGACTCTTTGGGAAAGACCCTGATGCTGGGAAAGATTGAAGATGGGAGGAGAATGGGACAACAGAGGATGAGATGGTTGGATGGCATCACTGACTCAATGGACATGAGTTTGAGTAAACTCTGGCAGCTGGTGATAGACAGGGAGACCTGGTATGCTGCTGTCCATGGGGTCACAAAGAGTCAGACATGACTGAGTGACTGAACTGAACTGAATTGATTTTTCTCCTTACCTACTACAACCAATCACATGAGCCTTTTTTGTCTTTTTCACGCTACCAAGTTCTTTGGATCCTGAAACTAGCAGTATCTTCAGGAGTACCATGTTCTAACTTCAGAGAGCTGCATGATTCTCTGAAATGCATGATTCGCTGCTTCAGAGAGAACTTCTCCAACAGCCATGTCTAAAATGGTTATGATAAACATCTCTTGCAGCAGATTTTAATTCTCTACAATAGTTGTGATGATCTAATGCTTTTTCTTATTAGGTTGTCTGTATATATATTTGCTTATCTATCAATGCAAGTGAACCCAGTTCAATTCCTGAGTCAGGAAAATCTGCTGGAGAAGGGATATACTACCCGCTCCAGTATTCTTGGGCTTCCCTTGTGGCTCAGCTGATAAAGAATCTGCCTGCAGTACGGGAAATCCCTGGGTTGGGAAGATTTCCTGGAGAAGGGAAAGGCTACCCACTCCAGTATTCTGGCCTGGAGAATTTCATGGACTATATAGTCCGTGGGATTGCAAAGAGTAGGACACGACTGAGTGACTTTGAATTTCACTTTACTTTTCCCCAGAGTAAAATCATCATGAGAGCAGGGGAATGTCTCTCTGGTTCACTGATGTGTGTGAAAGTGTTAGTCATTTCAGCAGTGTCCGACACTTTGCAACTCCATTGACTGTAGCCCTGCCAGGCTCCTCTGTTGGTGGAATGCTCCAGGCAAGAATACTGGAGTGGGTAGCCATTCCCTCCTCCAGAGGATCTTCCCGACCCAGGGATTGAACCCAGGTCTCCCGCATTGCAGGCAGATTCTTTACCAGCTAAGCCATGATAGTCTTCCATAAATATGTGTTGGGAAGAATGAGTGAAATGAGTTTGTAGAAGAATAGAGATCAAATAAATTATTGTAGTCAACATTTCATTTTAAAAGACCGTTTCATTATTTGAGAGAAATTGTTGTTAATTTGTTCTCTTGAAAAATGCAAGGTATCTCTATACCACATGAAAAATGAAAATATGGCTCTCTTAAATAAAACCCCAATTTTAGATTATACAGGTAAGCTCATTGAAGTATTGTCATTAGGCATGTGGCCATAAGCTTTTGTCCATCTTCAAACAATAAGGGGCTGATTTCTCATTCATGGCTAAAATAACAGTGCCTGACCATCAGCATTAACTTTCTGCGGCCTAAGAGGTTCTCAGGAGCTAAGTTTTAATAGGTCAAAAGTCAATGAAAACACATTGATAATTCTAACACGGTTCGCTATCAGCTATCAACATGCTGTCTGTCATGCCAGCTTCTGAAACTATATTAGTTAGTTTCAAATCAATCTCCACGTTCTTTAAAATGAAAGAAAAAATTATGATAAAATCAACTGACATAAATTCTCCCCCAGTACTATATTTCATCCAAAGGAAAATGTAGCTCTATTGACTGAGAGAGTAATATAGTCGTTACTTCAGAATTCTTAGGGAGCTTTGAGTTCCCGGTGAGATACGTTTTTAAGAAATACAAAGGAACGGCCAAGGTCATGAGATGAATATGTTTCCTAATCAGTCTGCTCACACTAGGCAGAGCTTTGTCAAATGGTTTAGAACCACAGAAAAAGACTAGGAATTAAACTTAGTATTGCTTAGTTCTAATGCACAAATCTTACTCTTTAAGGAGACAGCTCATGATAGATTCTTTATCTGAGCCAATTGCCGCCTTCAGATATTCAGGGACAATTCCCACCATGGGAGAGAATCCATCACAAGCTCCTGGTGAGTATGAAATCAATTCTCAAGAGTAAGAAGACATCTTTAGCGCCCACACATTTTGAAAAGCAGCAAGGATCTTAAAATATCAGCTGCATGTAAGGCGTATCATTAATAGAATCCACTGAAAGTATTCCAAGGGTCCAACATAGGGCCGGTGAATCTGACATTGCCTCACATGAACCGAGGATACTCTCTTAAAATTGCTCTACACACTAGAAGCCTACAACTATCCTTCTGTGATCACTGGAACTTTCCTCCAATCCCCACTGGACAGAGAAAATAATTTTGTATTTCATATTGACATAACATACAAAGAGTGTCAATACGAATTAGGCTCTCATTTTTTTAACCTCCCCATTATATACAAATGATGAGGTCACATTCTGCTAATGTGTATTTATAAGCATGTTCTTAAAAATAAAATGATGGCTTAAGTGAATAACAGGTAGAAACAGTCGTCAAACCATAAATTCATTAAGTGGGTATTCTATTTGAGTATCTACATGCAAAATGCAGATCAAAAATAATTCTGACTGATTACTATTATAAAATTGGGATGAAATATGATTCTTAATATGCATAGTATGACTGCCAGAACGGGATTTTTTTTAATATTATATAAAGTTTATATTTTAAAATGACCCTTACTAACTAGATATATAGCAATAGTTGTCCCATTAAGTCCTCACATTCTCCAAAGTGCTTCTATATATTAGACTTCTGATGGGATAAGCAGGACTCAATACAAGAGAAAAATCATACATGTATAATATTACTCCTTGTTTGCTTTCAGTTGCTTCTGGCTCTTTGTGACCCCATGGACTGTGGCCCACCAGGCTCCTCTGTCCATGGAATTTCCAGGCAAGAACACTGAAGTAGGATGCCATTTCCTATGCCAGTGAATCTTCCCAACCCAGGGATCGAACCCACATCTCTTGTGTCTCCTGCATTAGCAGGCGGATTCTTTACCATTGTGCTATCTGGGAAGCCTGTGGATATTCCCTATATTCTTTAAAACCACAGTTTGTGTTATCAAATGGGTCAATTAAATTGACATAATGCCATATTTAAATAAAGTTATTTAAACTATATTTAACATTTGTAGTTTATAGGCATAGACTGTCTAATATAAAGGTTGCTGCTGCTACCGCTGCTAAGTCGCTTCAGTCGTGTCCAACTCTGTGCGACCCCATAGATGGAAGCCCACCAGGCTCCCCCATCCCTGGCATTCTCCAGGCAAGAACACTGGAGTGGGTTGCCATTTCCTTCTCTGAATATAAACGTTCAGTTCAGTTCAGTTCAGTTGCTCAGTCGTGTCCGACTCTCCGCGACCCCATGAATCACAGCACGCCAGGCCTCCCTGTCCATCACCAACTCCCGGAGTACACTCAAACTCATGTCCACAGAGTCGGTGATGCCATCCAGCCATCTCATTCTCCGTCGTCCCCTTCTCCTCCCGCCCCCAACCTTTCCCAGCATCAGAGTCTTTTCCAGTGAGTCAACTCGTCTCATGAGGTGGCCAAAGTATTGGAGTTTCAGCTTTAGCATCAGTCCCTCCAATGAACATCCAGGATTGATCTCCTTTAGAATGGACTGGTTGGATCTCCTTGCAGTATAAGGGACTCTCAAGAGTCTTCTCCAACACCACAGTTCAAAAGCATCGATTCTTCGGCGATCAGCTTTCTTCACAGTCCAACTCTCACATCCATACATGACCACGGGAAAAACCATTGCCTTGACTAGACGGACCTTGGTCGGCAAAGTAATGTCTCTGCTTTTTAATATACTATCAAGGTTGGTCATAACTTTCCTTCCAAGGAGCAAGCGTCTTTTAATTTCATGGCTGCAATCAGCATCTGCAGTGATTTTGGAGCCCAAAAAAACAAAGTCTGACACTGTTTCCACTGTTTTTCCATCTATTTCCCATGAAGTGATGGGACCAGATGCCATGATCTTTGTTTTCTGAATGTTGAGCTTCAAGCCAACCTTTTCACTCTCCTCTTTCACTTTCATCAAGAGGCTTTTGAGTTCCTCTTCACTTTCTGCCATAAGGGTAGTGTCATCTGCATATCTGAGGTTATTGATATTTCTCCCAGCAATCTTGATTCCAGCTTGTGCTTCTTCCAGCCCAGCGTTCCTCATGATGTACTCTGCATATAAGTTAAATAAGCAAGGTGACAATATACAACCTTGACGCACTCCTTTTCCTATTTGGAACCAGTTGAAGTACCTCAAATCACCAGTCCTTTGATGAAAGGAAGAAAAATAAACAACAGTCCAACCAAGTGCCATGTTATATGTGAGACCTGTCATTGAGGAGTGCACAATCATGTAACAATTACAAAATACTGCAATATATTTTAAATGTCCATGAAAAAATAAAAAAAATATTAAATGGACCATAGAAATATTTTCTTCCAAGAGAGTATCACTAGGGTAATTGTTTTCATGAAAAGAAAGTGCAACACTAGAATTACTCTTATTCCAAAAGGGAATGATATCAAAAAAAATTTTACGTCTATATCTTCAGTATTACGGGCTAAATTGTGTCCTCCCAAAAGGATATGCTGCAATTCAGAACCCCAGTACCTACATATGTGATCTAATATGCATTCAGGTCCTTCCTGATGTAATCAGGTTAAGATCTGGTGATGCTGTAGTAGAAAGAAAGAGAAGTCGCTCAGTCTTGTCCGACTCTTTGTGACCCCATGGACTGTAGTCCCCCAGGCTCCTCTGTCCATGATATTTTCCAGGGAAGAATGCTGGAGCGGATTACCATTTCCTTCTCCAGGGGATCTTCCTGACTCAGGTCTCCCACACTGCAGGCAGACGCTCTACTGCCTGAGCCACCAGGGAAGCACAGGGATGCTGCAGTAGGGTGGGGCCTTAACCCAATATGACTGGTGTCTTTATAAGAAGAGGAGTGAGAGATATACAAGGAGAACACCATGCGGAAACAGACAGAGAGAAGACAATCACGTGAAGACAGAGGCAGAGACTGGAATTGGGCCTAAGAAAACAAGAAAGGAACCCTTCTTGGAAGATTAGGAGAGCATGGACCATGATTTCAAACTTCTGTCCAAAGCTGTGAGGTAAAGACAATAAATTTCTGTTGCTATAAGCCACCCCATTTGTATTCTAGTAATTTGTTAAGGGAGCCCTAAGAATTGACTCTTGCTCCTCACAACCCTGATAAGAGAAAAACTACTCTATATAATTTATTTCAATATCTCCTCATCAAACTGACATTATTCTTTAAAGCCATATTTTCAATAAAACCAGTAGTCATTATTTTGTGCTTATACAATAAAAATGCATAAATCCTCCAAAGGCACAACATATTAAGCTAGTTTAAAACTACATGTAATTGAATTCTTGGTATGAATCTCTGCACATTCCTACCTCTCTACCTAAGATCTGACTAATTAGATGGCCAGCATCAGACATTTTCTTGAGGAAGAAAAACATGGATAATCTGACTAGGAGTTTGCTGTTGTTGTTGTTTGTCTGTTTACACATTTACAGAGAGAAAATATTAAATTATAAAAAGTGCTATCATGTAAACCATTGGATAGTCAATTAGACTTCAAAAAAAAGAATACTGCATATTCTAGGGAAATATGAACGTTTTTCTACTTTTATTAGAACTGAACAGGAGTCTAGTAGTCTAAAATGTTTCAAAAGACAGATATAAACAGATCAATTTTTTAAATTATGAATTCCATAACAAAAATCATGGCATGTAAAATATAAAGCTATTGTCATAAATGCTTTCTAAAACTTGTTTCATGTATTTATTGGAGAAAAATAATTGCTCCTAATTCTAAGCTATCTTCTAGTTTACCACCAAGATCGTTTATTGGAAGTAAAAGAATCTTTAAACTTTGAATAATGTAAAGAAGTGTTTTGCTAACAAAAAACCGATATTCTTAAATTGCATCCACCGAATTCATCCTTAAGATTAATGTAGCTTCAGAAACATGCCATCTGGTTTTATTTACTGGTTCTGGGGCTTCCCTTGTGGCTCAGCTGGTAAAGAATCCACCTGCAGTTTAGGAGACCTGGGTTTGCTTCCTGGGTTGGGAAAATCCCCTGGAGAAGGGAAAGGCTAGCCACTCCAGTATTCTGGCCCAGAGAATTCCAAGGACTGTATAGTCCCTGGGATCGCAAAGAGTCCCATAGAGGAATGACTTTCATTTTTCACTTTCTAAAGCAAGACAAAAGGTAGAGTACAGAGTTGCTGCTGCTGCTGCTGCTAAGTCACTTCAGTCGTGTCCGACTCTGTGTGACCCCATAGACGGAAGCCCACCAGGCTCCCCTGTCCCTGGGATTCTCCAGGCAAGAACACTGGAGTGGGTTGCCATTTCCTTCTCCAATGTGTGAAAGGGAAAAGTGAAAGTGAAGTCGCTCAGTCATGTCTGACCCTTAGCGACCCCACGGACTGCAGCCTACCAGGCTCCTCCATCCATGGGATTTTCTAGGCAAGTAACTGATGGGAAATCATTGAATAACCACTGAGCTTTGCTGCTAGTCCTTCATCTCTCCCTGTGCCACTGAAATCCTGCAAAATTTAGCCAAGTTAACTGAAAGCTCTGATTCAAAATGTATGTCCCAATATATTTTAAATAATATAGGCAGTGCATCATTCTTATTTACCTTCTACAGCGAAGCAGGTTCACAATGTATTTATACTTTTTCGATGTAATTAAGGCCACACCAAATTATACATCATATTTTGTCCTAAGAGAGAAAGTATCCAAAAGAGAGAGAACTTACACTTATTTAAGTTGCTTTTTCATGCAGAAGCAGGTTTGCAGTGTGGTTAAGAGCACAGGTCTTAGAATCTTGCCCCTTCACCTACTAGACTTGACAATATAACTAATTTGTGCTTTAGTTGGCTCAGCTACTGAGAAATCTGCATCGATAACCTCAGATGCGCAGATGACACCACCCTTACAACAGAAAGCGAAGAGGAACGAAAGAGCTTCTTGATGAAAGTGAAAGAGGAGAGTGAAAAAGCTGGCTTAAAACTCTCAACATTCAAAAAACTAAGATCATGGCATCTGGTCCCATTACTTCATGGCAAATAGATGGCCAAACAATGGAAACAGTGACAAGCTTTATTTTGGGGGGGCTCCAAAATCACTGCAGATAGTGACCACTGCCCTGAAATTAAAAGACGCTTGCTCCTTGGAAGAAAAGTTATGAACAACCTAGACAGCATATTAAAAAGCAGAGACATTACTTTGCCAACAAAGGTCCACCTAGTCAAAGCTATGGTTGTTCCAGTGGTCATGTATGGATGTGACAGTTGGACTATAAAGAAAGCTGAGCACCGACGAATTGATGCTTTTGAATTGTGGTGTTGGAGAAGACTCTTGAGAGTCCCTTGGACTGCAAGGATATCCAACCAGTCCATCCTAAAGGAAATCAGTTCTGAATATTCATTGAAATGACTGATGCTGAAGCTGAAACTCCAAGAGACTGGCCACCTGATGTGAAGAACTGACTCAGTGGAAAAGACCCTGATGCTGGGAAAGATTGACGGCAAGAGGAGAAGGGGATGACAGAGGATGAGATGGTTGGATGGCATCACCGACTTGATGGGCATGAGTTTGAGCAAGTTCCGCGAGTTGGTGATGGACAGGGAAGCCTGGCATGTTGTAGTCCATGGGGTCACAAAGAGTCGGACACAACTGAGCGACCGAACTGAAGTGAACTTGCTCAGCTACAGAATAGGGACAATTCTAGTTCCTATTTCACAGCATTGTTGTTAAGGACTGAATAAGAAAATGCAGGTAAATCAATTCCAACAGTGTCAGTTTCAGCCACCACTATCAACACAATCACCACCAAACTATCTGTACAGAAGCCGTGAAGCCTCTCTCAATAAAAAATTCAACAGTAAAACAGGAAAAAATAAATATATGTAAATAATAAACTGGCATTTGTTTTCTTGAAAAAGACAGACAAGTTTGATTCAATAACTTTTACACAGGAAGTATATTCAAACGCTTTGAAACTAACATTTTAATGCAGCACCATCATCGACTTCTTAGCTACATATCAATCTTACTTATACTAGTTTTCCCTCCCAAAAAGACGGGGAACCTGATTTATTTTTATAAGTGTTTGCAGGGAAAAATAGATTCTTAACCCAAGATTATTTGCAAACTCTCAAAATGTCATAAACAGTTTGTACTCCACACCCAAGAACAGACTATGATCAATCATTCCCAAGACCTATTTGCACTAAGGATTGCTTAATCCTTTTAATCTACACAGTAAGAAAAGTAGGCAAGGTAAGTTTCTGGCAGAAAATATTCTACAAATTGCATAACCCTTCACACACCTTGGTACCTTTACATGAAAATGCTTTTCTTTTAGCACAAATGGAACTGGAAGCACATATTACTTGCTTTGATTCTTTACAGTAGGACACAAGGCTTCAATGCAATGCCAAGAAAAGGAGACAGGTCTTCCTCTAACTTCCAAATGATTTTATGGCATGACTGGGCATTCAGAAATCTCTGCTGCCAACCCATTCTGTCACATTACTATGAGTGGTTAAGAGTCTATTTTCCTGCATGCTAACACACCCTGTGGGTGAAAGCAGCTCTGCTGGGGAAGCTCTCAGTGAAAGAGAGTCTGCCGGAAATCATCCTTGCCTAGAATCTCCTACCCTGAGGACTTCTGGTTGTTTGTTCTGAGAAGGTGAGTAATACAATTTCATGGGGCTGCTACATACACCCAAGGAGTCACTTGGTAAGCACTAAATAAATTTTGATGAATGCAAGAAAAAAAGAGAAGGATAAACCAAAAGAGAGGGTAAGGGAGTGGAGGGAAGCAGGGGAGTGGAATGAAGGGGGCAGAGACAGAGAGAGAAGGAAATTAGAGAGAAAGGGAATGAGCGTGGAAGAGTGGAAGGGAAAATGGAGGAGGGAAGGAAGGAAAAAGGGAAGAAAGAAAAAGAGGAAGGAAGGAAGAAAATCAAGTAATAATTTGAGGACTTTCTTACATAATGATTCCATTACTCATGCTCCCAAGGAAAATCAAATTGCCTATGAAGAATAATTTTTTAAAACAGTAATGAAATTAGAAGGACAGGAATGGAAACCTATATATCAGAAAAAGCCCCACCCTGGTTGTTTCTGCAAGTTTTAAAAAAAAGGACAACAGGTCAGGCACACATTAAAACCTCAGTCACTGTTACTGTGTCATCTGTCCTAAAACATCACCAATCTGTTTTTGCTCAAATCATTCAGCATTTTTCTGTTACTCTAGAAGATGGACATAGTGATCAGATGGAGCAAATCAGAATAAAGTACCACAGGGTAGCAGTGCTCTATACTGCAGAAAATGTTGTCTATCATGGTTTGAAACACGGTCAAACTCAGAGAAAAAGCCCAGCAACTAGTAATTTCACAGTTGGCCAACTTCTCTCTGATCTGACACTTCTTTTGACTCTTTCTTTGACTTTGGAGTATGTACATACCCATCTGGGCAAGCAGAAATTAAAGTTACTACTTTAATCAAAATGTAGACTAAGTTGTAATCATAATAACACACCTATTAGCTTCAAACAGTTTATATGTACAATTTAAGTCCTAGGAATTTGTGGGTAATCAAGATGTACAAGTTTTAAATTGGTATAACACATTAGGTCATTCATAATTTGTCACTGAAGATCAAGGTACAATCTTAAGGCAAACAATATTTAAGGAAATTAACTGTTAGCAGTCACACAACATTATATTTTCATGTAGATTTCAGATTTTTTTCATGGAAATAATGAAAATATATCATGGAAATAATGCCAGTGACTTAAAAACCAAGATCCAGAGAATAGAAAATGTTACTATATTTCATTATTTTCTATAAAAATAGAAATATAGCAGAAACCTTCCATGAAAATCCAAGAGAAAATATTTATCTTCCTTGTACCTTATCCCCATTCATGATTTCATAATTACTTTTTTTGTCTACTTGTTCTTACATGGTTTAGTTTTCTTTACTTTCTCTCTTTTTTTTTTTCATTTCACAGCCTGCAAGTATCACTCCATGATATGAACCTGTATTGCAGTTTTAGTACATTCAGAACCAGAAAATTCAGCTTTAACCCAATCATTTTCCCTTTAAAGTCATGTCACCCAATTACCCATGATGCTTTTAAAAACAGAGCTTCTTAGTTTCTGTCCCATACTCGCTAAATCAGAATCCCTGGAAGTGGTTCCATGAATCTGAATTTTAAACAAGTGTTTTGGTGATTCTTATACTCTAAAGTTTGAGTATTTCTGCCCTAAACTCATCAGTCCAGTTACAGGTACAGTCATACACAAAATCCAAAAATAAATTTTTAGGTAACAAATGCAACAGATGTACATGAACTCAGTTCAAGATGAGTATGCCAAGACATGGAGAAGAAGTAAATACTCTGTTCTGAAAACACATGCAGGCAAAATAAGGAAACCCAATCTACTTTCATGTAGAATTTAATAATGGAAAAATTGGTATGATATGTTTAGCTATAGAAAGTATGAGTTTCCTTGATCTAGTCAAAGTTCAGAACACTTGTTAGAACAATACAAATAACTTAAAAATAAGAAAAAATATAATGTAATTGTCATTTTATGCTCAAATTCCATGTTAAACACATTTGGCTGGAATGGGGAGGGATTCTGTCCTTCCATAGTTCTATGAAAAATTTAAGTGATAGTCGCTCTGTCATGTCTGACTCTTTGTGACCCCATGGATTGTAGCCTGCCAGGCTTCTCTTTCCATGGGATTCTCTAGGCCAGAATATTGGAGTGAACAGCCATCCCCTTCTTCAGGGGATCTTTCCGACCTAGGGATCAAACCCAGTTTTCCCACATTGCAGGCAGATTCTTTACTATCTGAGACACCAGGGAAGCACCCGATTATTCTATAAAATCTCCTTAAACGATGAATTGATGAGGTGCTACTCACAAAAGAAGAGAAGAGAATGTGATGTTATAGAAAGGGCATAGAGTCCAGAAAGACCTGGCTTCAGCTCTAGGCTGTTCTGCCCTAGGAGAGGTATAAACTTGAACAAGTTACTTAAAATCTCTATAGCTTGGTATTTTCACATTTTGCATAATAAAGATAAGGCTATCTTAACCTTCAAAGTTGTCATAAAAATTAAGAAAGTCATACAGCTTTTATGGGGGCTTCCTAGGTGGCACAATGGTAAAAGTCTGCCTGCCAAGTTTAGGAGATGTGGGTTCAATCCCTGATCAGGAAGATCCCCTGGAGAAAGAAATGGCAACCCCCTCCAGTAATCTTGCCTGGGAAATCCAATGGACATAGGAGCCTGGTGGGTTATAGTTCACTGGATCACAAAGAGTCAGTACAACTTAAGTGACTCAACAACAACAACAACATAACTCTTACAATGACCAACACCTAGTAGGTGCTTAAGAAATTATAACTGAAATAGGAGCAATGACAAAGGCAGCAGGTATAATAATTTTATTTAAATTATGCATATTCTTTACAGAAAAGAAAAAGTTACACATATGCAATTAATAGATTGCCTTAAATCGGACCAAGACCTTGCTGCGGAAATGGAGTGCTTGGCCTGAAGTGTCTGGGATGGTCCCCATTCACCAGTTAGATTGCTGTTTAAAGACAATGAGCTAAAATCATGTGCGCTCTCTAGTCACTGGGATCTGAAGGGTGGCAGAATATGGAACTCCAAAATATACCACTTTAGCATAAGGATGCTGCTGCTACTGCTGCTAAGTCACTTCAGTCGTGTCCGACTCTGTGTGACCCCATAGACGGAAGCCCACCAGGCTCCCCCGTCCCTGGGATTCTCCAGGCAAGAACACTGGAGTGGGTTGCCATTTCCTTCTCCAATGTGTGAAAGGGAAAAGTGAAAGTGAAGTCGCTCAGTCGTGTCTGACCCTTAGCGACCCCACGAACTGCAGCCTACCAGGCTCCTCCATCCATGGGATTTTCTAAGCAAGAGTACTGGAGTGGCTTGACATTGCCTTCTCCGTAGCATAAGGATAATTGTGACCTAAAGGTACTCGAAAAATAGTAGAAACAACAAGGGCATTCTGACCTCCCCTTTTCTTCCTGAAAGCAGGAAATAAAATTGATGTGAAAGAGGCCTTCGTGATACCAAGAGGAATGAAACAAGTTTACCACCAGAGAAAGGGAATGGAGGCAGAGAAAATTCTATAAGAAAATACCTTGTTACAGTAACTTTCACCTTGCTTTAGTTGCCCTGTATGTTTGTCTTTTTCTGTTCAACCTAATATATTATAAAAGCACTTAGGTTCGCCAATTTTTTGGCTCTTTATTTCTATATGAGGGCCCCCATGTCATGTAAAAGTTATATTAAATAAATCTGTATGTTTTTTCTCTTATCTGCCTTTTGTCACAAAGCCCCAGACAAGATGGCTACAGAAAATATTTTTCTTCCCCTACATATCAAACATATCTTATTCCCTTTAAGAAAATTAAGTGGCTTTCAGGGATTTTTTTTATTTTAAGAACAGTTATTTTTGCTTAATCCTCAGTCTGGTAGTGATTAATAAAGAAGCTGAATTATAGTTCTGATAAAACCTTATCTTAACCTTGAGTCTGCATGTAACTGGCCCATCCTTTTCACTAGAGACAAACAGACCAATTGTAACCCAAACAACCCAAAGCACAATATTAACACCAATGTGAAAAACATTTTAGGACCAATTAGGAAGTGGTAATAACCAATTTAATTTTTCTTTACTAAGTTGTATTTACTGTGTGGGTCTTTGTGGATCTGAAATTGATATAATACCATGGACAGCTATCAAAAATAATGGTATCTGGAATCTTTGAAATATTTTCCATATTTTTTGCCCTTAGCCTACAGTAATTAGTATATATAATAGATTACATAAGTTACACACACATATACAAATTAATTATTAGTATGTATTTCATTACTACTATCTCTGTGTAAATAGCTGAAATAATATTATTAAAGTGAAAATGATCCACAATTATCTTCTAAAATGCAATCCTCTTCTTAAGAGTAAATAGGTGTGTGGGTTATTTTTCCTACCATTTCTTATACATACATACACACACATGTAAAAGTATAAAAATTAAGTACTTTTTATATAAATGAACTCATGCTCTTTTTCTACTAATTCTTTACATACATTCAAAACTATGTAATAGGATATTCCCATGTCAGTTTATAAATCTCTTCAAGTACACTATTTATATGTGATGCAAAGAGTGACTAGGACTTAAGAATAAGAACAGCCTATATCGCTGACTGCCTGCTGAGAAGAGATGAATTAGCTGAGGGACAAGAGGTCGACCATTTTGACCAAGGAATTACTGACTTTTAACCCACCATGAAAACAGCTAAATTAGCCTTTATTTATTCTTCTTTCTCTGAAAACCTTGTCTCTGCTCTGTGGACTTTAATCTGGACCCTACCATTTAGCGACCAATGACTCATTTCACTTAACCTCTTGTGATGCCTCTGGCTCCCCAACTAGTGATCAACAGGTAGTCTACCTTTCCAAGAGAGAAAGACAAAGCCCTTATGATCCAAGCTATCTTAGATTAAAACTCTAATGCATAGCACACTAAGAAGGAAAACAACTGCGTGAAAGGAAGTGTTAAGGAGTGAATGCTACCACAGACATGAAAGCCCAGGATGGAATCCTGCAAGAGACTATAAAATATTCTCCCCAAAGAGGCCACACTTCACTTCATCAACCACTGAATATTACCCTTCTGGGAATCATTACTATTGATTACTATGCCATTTATATGTATCACGCTGTATGTTAAATATCTGTTTATAAATTTGTCTCCCTAGAGTCTGGGTTCTTTGAGAGCAGGGACTACTTAAAGCTTATCAATGAGGACCAAGCACTTGAACATAAAGTATATTTTTATGAAGTACTTGTTGAAATGAACTGCCGTCTTAAGAAACATTTTGGGGCCTGACCAAAGAAGTCATGTGCAATCCAAACTCTTGACCTTGGTCCTCAAAAGTGCACACAGTCAGGCCACAGTGGCATTTCCACCCTCCCATTTGATAATTCTAGCTCTGTGTCCACTCCTCTCCAGCCAATGGGTGTTTTTTCAGTTCTTAAATAAGCAAACTGCATTTTCAACTCAGGAACTTTAGGCAAGTGGTTCCCTATCCTTTATGAGATCAATCCCTCAAGTTTCAGTTCAAATTCTTCCTTCTCAGCACTGACTACCCTTACAAGGCCTCCCTGCTGTTCACTATCTTAGCATGCTGTTCATTTTGTCCCAAGGCTATCCTAACCTTCATTTTGAAAACATTTGCTTCTTATTCAGTGTCTTCTTCAGAAGAATGTATTCTCCATGAGGGAATAGACATTAGTGACAGGATCATATGAGGCACATCCGATTTTAAGGACTTAACTCAGCATAAGGGTAAAACACCAACTCTCCAGAAGCACAGTATGTATCTTGTCTTATTGCTGTTGTTCAGTTCAGTTCCTCAGTCACGTCTAACTCTTTGCAACCCCATGGACTGCAGCACACCAGGCTTCCCTGTAAATCACCTACTCCCGGAGCTTGCTCAAACTCATGTCCAACGAGTCAGTGATGTCATCCAACCATCTCATCCTTAGTCATCCCCTTCTCCTCCTGCCGACAATCTTTCCCAGCATCAGGTTTTTTTTCAATGGGTCAGTTCCTCGCATCAGGTGGTCAAAGTATTGGAGTTTCAGCTTCAGCATCTGTCCTGCGAGTGATCTCCTTTAGGATGGACTGGGTGGATCTCCTTGCAGTCCAAGGGACTCTCAGGAGTCTTCTCCAACACCACAGTTCATAAGCATCAATTCTTCAGCATTCAGCATTGTTTATGGTCCAACTCTCACATCCATATGTGACTACTGGAAAAACCATAGCTTTGACGAGACAGACCTTTGTTGGAAAAGTACAGTCTCTGCTTTTTAATATGCTATCTAGGTTGGTCATAACTTTTCTTCCAAGGAGCAAGCGTCTTTTAATTTCATGGCTGCAGTCACCATCTGCAGTGATTCTGGAGACCCCCAAAATAGTCTGTCACTGTTTCCAATTTTTCCCCATCTATATGCCATGAAGTGATGGGACTGGATGCCATGATCATTTTTTTTTTCCAATTTTGAGTATTAAGCAAACTTTTTCATTCTCCTCTTTTACTTTCATCAAGAGGCTCTTTAGTTCTTCTTCACTTTTTGCCATAAGGTGGTGTCATCTGTGTTTCAGAGGTTATTGATATTTCTCCCGGCAATCTTCCCGCTTGAGCTTCATCCAGCCAGACATTTCGCATGATGTATTCTGCATATCAGTTAAATAAGCACGGTGACAATATACAGCCTTGACATACTCCTTTCCAAATTTGCAACCAGTCTGTTGTTTCATGTCTGGTTCTAACTGTTGCTTCTTGACCTGCATACAGGTTTCTCAGGAGGCAGGTCAGGTGGGCTTGTATTCCCACCTCTTGAAGAATTTTCCACAGTTTGTTGTGATCTACATAGTCAAAGGCTTTGGCATAGACAACGAAGACAGTAGATGATTTTCTGGAACTCTCTTGCTTTTTGGATGATCCCACGGATGTTGGCAACTTAATCTCTGGTTCCTCTGCCTTTTGTAAATCCAGCTTGAACATCTGGAAGTTGAGGGTGGTTGTTTTTGTTTAGTCGCTAAGTCATGCCTGACTCTTTTGGGGTCCCAGGGACTGTAGCCCACCAGGCTCCTCTGTTCCCGGAATTCTCCAGGCAAGAATACTGGAGTGATTAGCCATTTCCTTCTCCAGGGGATCTTCCCAACCCAGGGACTGAACTGGTGTCTCCTGCACTGGCAGGCAGATTCTCACCACTGAGCAACCAAAGAAGCTCACATATTCCTTTTACGGCACTTGTTTTTCTCTCTCAGCTGGACTCCTGAATACAAGACATGCAGATATTTGCAGATAGCAGCCCAGAGGGAATTCTTCTTGACTGGCTTGGCAAAGGCTTAGATAGGCTAAAAATAAAGGGCTTTTATCTTATTGCTAATATACCATGAATATGTATCATTCACAGGGCTTCCCTGGTAGCTCACCTGGTAAAGAATCCTCCTACAATGCAGAAGACCCCAGTTCAATTCCTGGGTCAAGAAGATCTGCTGGAGAAGGGATAGGCTATCCACTCCAGTATTCTTGGGCTTCTCTGGTGGCTCAGCTGGTAAAGAATCTACCTGCAACGTGGGAGAGCTGGGTTCAATCCCTGGGTTGGGAAGATCCCCTGGAGAAGAGAAAGGTTACCAACTCCAGTATTCTGGCCTGGAGAATCCCACGGACTGTATAGTCCATGGGGTTGCAAAGAGTCGGACATGACTGAGCAAATTTCCCTTTCACTTTCATACATAATTGAGGCTGAAGCTTCAATACTTTGGCCACCTGATGTGAACATTCAACTCATTGGAAAATACCCTGATGCTGGGAAAGATTGAAGGCAGAAGGAAAAGAAACTGACAGAACATGAGATGGTTGGATGGCATCACTGATGCAATGGACAGGAACTTGAGCAAAATCCAGGAGATAGTGAGGGATAAGAAAGCCTGCCATGCTGCAGTCCATGGGGTCTTAAAGAGTCAGAAACAACTTGGAAACTGAACAACAATACATCATTTCTAAATATGTAACATAACTAGGATATCACAAGATTAATATTTATGGGTTATCAAAATTTGAAAAAGTGTTCATGGCATTGATTTCACTTATTCACTAGTTTATTCATTCAATCAAAATATTTGTTGAGCACCTGCTCAGATGGTAGAGAATCTACCTGCAATGCAGGGAACCTGGGTTTGATCCCTGGGTTGGGAAGAACCCTTGGAGAAGGGAACGACTACCCACTCCAGTATTCTTGCCTAGAGAATCCCGTTAACAGAGGGGCTACAGTCCATGGGATTGCAAAGAGCTGGACACAGCTGAGTGACTAACACTTTTACTTCTGCCATGTGTCAGGCACTGTGCTAGGTAACAGGGATACAGTTGTGAACAGGACTAGTTTTTGGTCCCAATGAAGCTTGCCGTCCAGTGGAGAGCTGGAAGATAAGCAAATAGAGACTCAACAATGGCCACTTTCTCTGTCTTCAGAGCTAGCTTACAATGCTGCATCTCTCTGACTCTCCTTCCATAGTCATATCCCCCTCTAAGTACAGTAGGGAAAAGTTCTCAGCTAAAGGATTCATGTGGTTAGATTAGTTCCGTCTAGATCATGCAAGATAATCTCCCCATCTCGAAATCCTAATTTAATAACATTAAAATCTCTTCTGTCCTGTAAGGTAACATAGTTACAGGTTTTGGGGATTAAGATATAGTTATCTTTGGCAGTCCTTTATTTTGCCTATCAAGCTGCTGCTGCTGCTAAGTCACTTCAGTCGTGTCCGACTCTGTGTGACCCCATAGACGGAAGCCCACCAGGCTCCCCCGTCCCTGGGATTCTCCAGGCAAGAACACTGGAGTGAGTTGCCATTTCCTTCTCCAATGTGTGAAAGTGAAAAGTGAAAGTGAAGTCGCTCAGTCGTGTCTGACTCGTAGCGACCCCATGGACTGCAGCCCACCAGGATCCTCCATCCATGGGATTTTCTAGGCAAGAGTACTGGAGTGGCTTGCCATTGCCCATCAAGCTAAAGCAAGCTAAATAAATTGCTCTTCATCTTCCTTTGCATTTGGAAGTCTAGCTGTTTGGCTTACTCTCACTCCATTTATAAAAGCAGAAATATAGAGGTCAGCCGGGTTCATATCAATTTCCCCTTTTTCCAACCATTTTTCTGACCACCCTCCACTTGTCTTCACTGGAAACAACAGACACCATAATGAAACATGTTTTTTAAAGAACATAGTAATTCAACCAATCTCTTTTTTGTTCATATGTGATGTTTAATAACCAGATGATTTTTAGCAGTGTGTCATACAGACCCAGTTAAGATGAACGTAAGGCTGAATATTCAACACAAGGTCGATAAAGTGAAGTCATTTACTGCTCAGTAATGAAGCTTTTCACATAAGTTCAGCCAACACTGGAAGCAGTTGATCACTGTATATTGCTCTCATTAAAACTTGCAAACATGAAGGGTGTGAAATTTCAGCTTGGGTGCTAGAGGGAATAAGATTTCAAAATGGGATTGATGACCTTCCTCCAGAGAAATCACATGGAAGCATTCCTGTCCAGTACAAGTATCACTTCATGATACCATAGAATATTTTAGGAAAGAGCCAGTGGTTTCATGCAGGAGAACACTGCAATTGTTTGAACAGCTGGACTTTATTCATTATACTTTTTCTTTTTCCTCTCTTTCCCCACTTCTGTTTTATTCTTTATAACAAGGAATTACATTAGGTCTTTAATTCTTTTTTTTTTTTTTTCTACTGCAAATGCTTATTTATTCCACAATTTTTAACAGGTCCACTCGGACTCCCTCTGGTTTCACCTACAGCTCAGAGGGTGGTCCAAGAGAGCTCAGACTTAAATTAACAGCATCCCACCTTGAGTAACAGCTGGGGGGGTGGGTGGTGGTGTCTTTCTACTTTCTGGCCCAGGGCATTCTCCAAGCTGAAGGAATGCCATAAGAGGCAGCCATCAGACAGTGGGGTGGAGGAGTCCATGGATGAATGCCCACTGAATGACTCCTGGCAGGCAATCCTGGCAACATCCCAGACTTCTCTGGGGAAGTGGGCCCCCTTGGCCCCCGCAGTGACCTTGAGAACAAACAATATAAAGCCATTTTTTTTCTTTCTCCAATCTTAATATTTTTTCTTAACATATATATTTTATTGAAGTATAGCTGACTTGCAATCTTTCAGGTGCAGAGCAAGATGATTCAGTTATACATATGTAAAACTGAAAGTTGCTCAGTCCTGTCCGACTCTTTGCAACCCCATGGACTGTACGGTCCCTGGATTTCTCCAGGATAGAATACCGGAGTGGGTAGTCTTTCCCTTCTCCAGGGGATCTTCCCAACCCAGGGATCGAACCTAAGTCTCCAGCATTGCAGGCAGATTCTTTACCAACTGAGCTATCAGGGAAGTCCATATACATATATTTTTCAGATTATTTTCCATTATACGTTATTACAAGATATTGACCACAGTTCCCTGTGCTGTACATTAAACCTTTGTTGCTTGTTGCATACCTATTTTTTAAATTAGAAATCTAGCATTCTATTCATACTAAGTCAAACAAATAGAATCAAAGGTCATACAATTTTTAGGCAAAAATATTCTAAAATATATAATATACATATTTATAGACATTTATGCAAAAGCTTTTCTACTATATAAAGCCAATTTTTATGTTGACTTTTATATTATATTATATATATATATATTATATTGTTTATATTAACAAGGAATTACATTAGGTCTTTAATTCTTTTTAACTAAGCCAATATTTTCCAAATTTTGCCCTTTCTTTTCTTATTCAATTTATATAGTTGACTTAGTAGATGTTATATTTTCCATTGAATAAATCCAGTCATTTAAATTTATTTCCTACTTGGTCCTGAATTTGCTTAATCAAGTACATGCAGGAAATAAACAACATATTTTTCTGTTTTCCTGAGGCACACAAGTTTGCTTAACCATTATTGCTTAGATTTCTCATTATGACTTAACAATTTGTATCAACAGAAATCAAAAGAATAAAAGATTATGGTAAGATGAATACATACATATATATTAAAATAAAATGTAAAATATGCATATGTATATACCCTTGAACTACCACAATGTATTTAAGTATATTCTGATAAAATACATACTAAGCCAATTTAATAGGTAAAAAATAAAATATAAAAGGGCCAGATTTTTGAATTCTGAAAGAAGAAAATGACATGCTCTCAAATTTTGCTAATTTAGTAAAATAAACATTAACATCCTCCTCAAATGATCTATTGTAAATTTATAAGAACACAAGACTAATTAGCAATTCCCAAAGGATTTGGGTTTGAGGCATCTGATTCTTTATAAAGAAGTTCCAAATTTTGCAGATAAAAGTATGATTTTTCAAAGTTACTTATTTAATGAAATACTCAAGTAAGATAGTGTTAGATTAATTCACACACACATTTGTACTACAAGGTACAACAGCTAAGATTACACAAGAGGCTTTCAAATGGATTTCTCACATTCCTCTGCAAAGCAAGCAGAGCCCTGCACTACCTGTCTGTTGCTCCCTATTAGCTTGCTACTACTGCTCTCCAGCAAGGTTCCAGGGAAGGATCTAAATATATTTGATTAGTTTCAGGGCTTCATTTTTAGCGAGTCATCACCCTCTTAACAGCTGATGATGCCCCCTAGTTCGAATCAATGTGAGTGGCCCTGGTTACAATGGGCTGGATTAATGATGAAAAATGTGTCGTCAGCCTAGAGGTCCTTGGACATTTATCACCCAATGGGTCTGCCAATTGGTGGGCTGCCCCTGGCTCATCAGCACAATACTTTCCCAGCCTTAAAGAGATAGTGTTTTTTTCAGATTAATTTAATGAGCCCTGGAAGGTGGAAAAAGGGACATGGAAGACAGTTAACTTGACAGTTAACTTGAAAGATTTAGGTTCTATACATTTCAGTACTTCTATAACAAGTGTGCTTCCTTTTGAAATTTGCAAGGCAAGTATATGCGTTTATTAAAAGCTGTATCTGGAAATCTATAACTGTTGATGTTTCATTCTAAATTTTTTCTTATAAACAAACCTAGAAAATGTTATTAATATAGATATGACAGATTTTAAATGTTTGGTGTTAACTATAATATTTCTAGGAAACTTAAATGCTTGATTAATTTTCAAAATGAAGTGAACATGACCTTTAAAACGGTTTTATCTATTCCTTTTTCCTTGAGTTCATTTATTATTTTACTCTCAGCCTAGAACTTTTTTTTTTAACTTGGATCCTCACTGTATTTACTTTCACTTAAAAGACAGAAAAACACCTGTAAGGGAGCTACTTAAGTTTCCCTCATAAAAACTTTACATTCACTCTGTATCCACAAATGCTTACTCAACATTTCATTGATTCATTTTCTGTCCTTCTCTAGCTCACCAAGGTAATGGATATGTGGAAATTGATACAAGAAATTAATCTAGGTTTTGTAAACAAATCAAATATATTTGGCAAAATTAGCAAGGTGCCAAAATTAGCAATGTTTGCCAAGTATAATCTGTATTGTCTCATGTTTATTTGAACTTAATAAATTGAAAAAAAATTAAAAAATATTCATCACTGAAAGGAAACACATTTATATCATTAATCAAGATTTAGGGAGGGGAAGATGATGACAGATTTTAATGTCATTGTTAACATGGAAAATCCTAATAGCATTGCCCCTTCATTCTGAAATCCTTTCTTCCAAAAGGTGTCCAATGTTCAATTTCTGATAAATTATGATGATTGTTATGAAATATGACTTCCTGATATAAATCAAACATTACAAGTCAAGCTTTACACTGTAATTACTTCTTCATCTATTGCCATGTTTCTAATAACCCAATAATGTATTCTGACTTTTTCAATTTTGGTCTGAAGGACAAAAATTTGTCATTTTATGGAAAGTTCTAAGTAACACAGTAAGTCAATGTACTGAAAGTGAATAATAGCAGGTAACATAACGTTGATTTCAGAAAACTGGGGAATATTTTTTTTCAGATTAGTAAAAGAGATTTCTAAGCATAATTTACCCTATGAACATTCAGTCTTGGCAATTTACAGATTCTCAGGAAATGCATACTGAGTTGAATGAATTAGCCCAATTTTCTGCAGTTAGCAAAAGAAATTTAAATATAAACCTATTGCATTCAATCAAAACATGTTAATATATGAAGGGTCTGGAGTTTGGAATGACCAGAAGATATGTAAGAACATCCTGAAAGCAACATCCTGAAAAACAAGTCACTGCAGGTAATAACCACATTGAGTTTGCTACAAGGGAACTTACATGAAGAATAGGTAGACCAGGGACATAGGACAATAAGATGTTAGCAGTGAATAATGCCACCGACATGAAGGGAACTTAAACGGAAAATTCCCCCAGAGAATCTGGAGGGAGGTTATAAACTGATCTATTGAATTAAGCTGCCACTGACCAGAATGCTCAAACTACCGCACAATTGCACTCATCTCACACGCTAGTAAATTAATGCTAAAAATTCTCCAAGCCAGGCTCCAGCAATAGTGAACCGTGAACTTCCAGATGTTCAAGCTGGTTTTAGAAAAGGCAAAGGAACCAGAGATCATGCCAACATCCACTGGATCACCGAAAAAGCAAGAGTTCCAGAAAAACATCTATTTCTGCTTTATTGACTATGCCAAAGCCTTTGACTGTGTGGATCACAGTAAACTGTAGAAAATTCTGAAAGAGATGGGAATACCAGACCACCTTATCGACCTCTTTAGAAACCTATATGCAGGTCAGGAAGCAACAGTTAGAACTGGACATGGAACAACAGACTGGTTCCAAATAGGAAAAGGAGTACGTCAAGGTTGTACATTGTCACCCTGCTTATTTATTTAAGTTATATGCAGAGTAAATCATGAGAAACGTTAGGCTGTAAGAAGCACAAACTGGAATCAAGATTGCTGGGAGAAATATCAATAACATCAGATGTGCAGATGACACCACTCTTACGGAGAAACTAAAAAGCCTCTTGAAAGTGAAAGAGGAGAGTGAAAAAGTTGGCTTTAAAGCTCTACATTCTGAAAAGCATCCGGTCCCATCTCTTCATGGAAAATAGATCAGGAAACAGTGTCAGACTTTATTTTGGGGGGCTCCAAAATCACTGCAGATGGTGATTGCAGCCATGAAATTAAAAGACGCTCACTCCTTGGAAGGCAATTTATGACCAACCTAGATAGCATATTAAAAAGCAGAGACATTACTTTGCCAACAAAGGTCCATCTAGTCAAGGCTATGGTTTTTCCGGTGGTCATGTATGGATGTGAGAGTTGGACTATAAAGAAAGCTGAGTGCCAAAGAATTGATGCTTTTGAACTATGGTGTTGCAGAAGACTCTTGAGAGTCCCTTGGACTGCAAGGAGATCCAACCAGTCCATTCTAAAGGAGATCAGTCCTGGGTGTTCATTGGAAGGACTGATGCTAAAGCTGAAACTCCAGTACTTGGGCAACCTCATGCAAAGAGTTGACTCATTGGAAAAGACTCTGATGCTGGGAGGGATTGGGGGCAGGAGGAGAAGGGGACGACAGGATGAGATGGCTGGATGGCATCATCGAGTCGATGGACATGAGTTTGAGTGAACTCTGGGAGTCGGTGATAGATAGGGAAGCCTGGCGTGCTGCGATTCATGGGGTCGCAAAGAGTTGGACTCTACTGAGTGACTGAACTGAACTGAACTGACCTTTCTATCAACTAGAACTAGCTTTAACATTCGGAAATTTGGGGGGCTAGATATGAAATAATAAAAATATTTAAATCAGTATTTCATGCCCATTGCTGTTTGGTATTAGCCAAGTTAGTCTTTGCTTTATTTGCTTTTGCCTTTGACAGCTGTTTGGTAACAACAAAACAAAATAAAAAACTAATTTGCATCTGAAAATGTAGGTTCCCAATTTCTACATTAGAAAACAGACATACATACATGGGTCAAATAAATAACTTCTAGCTATAACTCAATAACCAGAACATCAAATGAGAGTGCTTCACTTTGATTCTTGAAAATTTCCACTTCTAGGTATTTTCACAAATTTTAGAAGATATATCAGGTTTTGCATCATTTAAAACAAGAACTTTTTCAAAGAAGCAGTCCCTACGAGGTTAATGATATAATTTGGTTCACCCTTGCTGATTAGGTCATGACCTGTCCTCACCTTCTATTACTCGAAAGTCATGGCCCTATATGCAATTAAGGAAATTTCTCCATAAAATTATTTTGTTGACTTAAATATATGAAGATTCCAGAGATCCACACATCTATCAAAAATTCTTTCCCTGTCATCTCAGTAAACCCTCATGCCAAGAAGAATCCTTTCCATGAAAATTTCTCATAGAATAAACATAGGACTTTTCCCTGGAAACTGACATCTCTGAATCCAAGGTACTCATAACATCACAAATTTTTCTCTGAGAGCCATTTTCACTCGTTCTTTCATTGATTACTCTACCAGATTGAAAATCAAACTAGGGGCTTCCCTGGTGGTCCAGTGGTAAGTAATCTGCCTGATAACGCAGGAAACATGGGTTCAATTCCTGATCCGGGAAGATCCCACAGGCTCGGGAGCAACTAAGCCCATGAGCTACAAATATTGAGCCTGTGCTCTAAGCCCAGGAGCTGCAAATACTGAGCCCACATTCGCAAATACTGAAAGTCCAGCACCCTAGAGCCCATGCTCTGCAACAACAGAAGCCATGACAATGAGGAGTCCGTGCACCCCAACTAGAGAGTAGCCCCCACACGCCTCAAAGCAGCACATGAAGACCTAGCACAGTCAAAATAAATAAATATAAATATGTTTTTTAAAAAAGAAAAACTATACCTAAATAACGTGGGCCTTTTAATATTGGCATGTCACTTACAGACCAAACAAAGTCTATAAATATATTGTGGAATTATATTCTAATATTTGTAAAGCAGACTAAGTGTCAAAATGGAAGTGTGCTCTGTTGTCAAAAAGAGAAAGAACTCTCAAATTTAATAAGAAACAGTTTAGAGCACCTTACTTGTTATAGCAAAAAATACTCATTAACTAAGATAAAATAACCTCACTGACGATGTATTGGCATTTAAATTTTACCTCTGAACTATCTTGTTAAAAAAAATAAGAAAATGATGAGCCCAAATGATACATTTTTATATGCATCAAAAACTGCATATCCAACTTTTTGAAATAATATTACTTTTTTTTTCCAGTTCAAAGTTTACCACTCTGTTTAAATATTACTACTCATTCACACAATTTCTTCCCCAAACAGAATCACAATCACTTTATGACCATGCTGTGTAGTATCTACAATCATCTAACATTTAAAGGAAAAGTGCTATTTATAATGTTTATCAAGCTTGCCAATATATTTTAGAAGTCTTTGACACGTCAATGTGAAAAATTTATAGATATACAATAAAGTTCCATTGTAAGGATTTTCAAATAAACTAAGATGCATTTTGTGTTTGTCTAAAAGGCTCAGTAATGAAGCCCTGGGGACTTGTTTGTGCACGGTGTTTTCCCAGCAGGAGAACCAATATTGGTCAGTTCTTTCGACCTCAGAGGCTTTTCTCACTAAATGGAACAGCATTAGCTTTGTTCTTTAAGTCTAATTAACAACCAAATCATAAATTTTAGGCTTTGTCCAATTGAATTAAGCTTTCAGCATTATGTGTGTTTAAAAAAAACCTTACGGCCTTGAATTTTATTAGGTAAAAAGAAAAAGCTAGGGCAAAATGGTAAATTGGAAAAGCAAGATTGTGTACAAGTTTAATGCATTAGCCTCTTATCCCCAGAGATCATGGTTCCTATCTGTCTTAGGTCACATTTTAAAAGAGTTGAATGATCTAGAGAAATCCCTCATGAGTATTTAGCCCTATCACTGAGTCCCTGAACAATTAAGACTCTCTGCTCAATTTATGGCTCTCTATTGGACAACCTGGTAGCACAACAGGTCAAAAATTAAGGTACTCACACTAATTTTTTTCTCAGTATACTTATATTGCCTATTAGGGTTATCACAGTACTAAGTGAAATAGTATACTCAAAGTGAAATATTTGTAACTCAGTAAGTCATATTAATATAAGGTCCCTCATATTATAGTACTTTCTATTTGGGGTCGCGGAGAGTCGGACACGACTGAGCGACTGAACTGAACTGAACTGAATTTACATTTTTTTTACTTTCTATTACTATAACTGACCATAAGAACTTAGACAAATATCCCAAAAATATCCCAAATGTATAATGTATTTATTTAGCCTATAAGTTGATCATTTATTTTTATCTTCCTAAATAAAAGTTAGGAAATGTCTTTCTTTTCTTTTCTTTTTGCTTATAATGTTTGATATATCAGGGCCTTCCTGCTAGCTCAGTGGTAAAGAACCAGTTTACCAATACAGGAGACATAAGAGAAGGGAGTTCAATCTCTGGGTCAGGAAGATCCCCTGGAGAAGGGCATGACAACCCACTCCTGTATTCTTGCCTAGAGAATCCCACAGACAGAAGAGCCTGGCAGGCTAATGTCCATAGTTCACAGGGTTGGACATGACTGAAGTGACTGAGCATGCACACATGTTTAATATATCTCCAGGAGTATCTCTACAAAACATAATTCCAAAACGCCAACACTTGTTGAGTTTCACATGGATGTTTCTTGCCAGCACGGCCATTCACCTTAGCATTTTTGTACATAAATTTTATATATAAATTATATAAAGAATATAGACATTACCATTTCAAAAGTTTCTTTAAGTTACATCAGTATAATAATTGTATGTGGAGACTTCACATTCCTTATTAGTCTAAGAGCCTAACCACTGAGTAAGACTGATAAAACTCTTCTTCTGAAAACCAAGACTAGAACAGCAGAAACAAATTCTTTTAAACCATATTCTTTTAAAAAAGGCTTTAGCCAAGATAAAAATACAAAATATGCTCAGCCAAAATATAATGCTTCCTTGCTAGGTGCTACCTGCCAAGATCCAGTGTGTTTCACTGTTTATAATGCTCCATTGCTCTGTTTTCTCTAAAAAGAAGTTACACAGTTCTTGTTTGAAAAGAAAATAGAATTCATTTTATCTGATAAATTGGGAGGAATGTAAAAGGAGGCATTCAGGTCAGGATTTGTTTACAGAGCTCTCAGAGACGATATCTTTTATTTTGAGAAACATCTGGCAGAAGTTAGCAGTAGAGGTCAGAATTCATGTTTGCTATTTTACACATAGATAACGCCACCCTCAACAAGTTGCAAATGACTAAAGAAAAAGAGAACTCTAGCACAGTTAGAATTTTCCAATAAGTTTAAGCTAATTGCCCAGTTTTTATTCTAGTCTTTCATGAACACTTGGAATAAATTTGGTATTTAATGGAGATACGATCTTCTTTGCAAAAATGTCATGCATTCTTTAAGGAAAGGGTCAAATTTCTGACAGAATTATATTTCATGACACAGAGAACAGATACATGGTTTCAAATTCAATGTTAAATCAGCCTAAATCATTCCCTCTTTTTTATTCATGAAGATATAAGGAATACAATCGAGTGTGACTTAAGTTGATTTTAGCATCACAAAACTCAACTAATTTGTTTTAAAAGAATGGCTTCATATTCTACTTAAGACAGAGCTATAGATATTGCTGTCCTATTCCAATAATTTTTCACTCTGGAATTTATTTTTATATTAAGTTAGTATATATTATATATGCTCAGATACTTTTTTATACACCTTACAAAATTTTACCATAAAATAAACATCATATTTTAAAGACTACTTATTTGGGGAATATATTATTGAGAATAAACTCAGCTTTCAAGAAAGGAAGATTGAACAGGCACTGTTTGGACATGTTCAAGGTTTGCCGTTTCTTTATGTCATAGTGATTGAGTGCTTGTAAGTGATACATTTTCCCTTCCCCACGATAAAAGAGGGCACAGATATCTTCTTTAAAAACCAGTTATCATGACATATGAGGTAAATATCATTTATCATCTCTCCATGGTCACTTCTAAGCAGGTTTGTTACAAATCTTATCGTCAGAGTTTTTCTCTCAGCAAACCAGTAACTTCTTCAGTTTCCATATAATCTTCAAGATGTTCCACATTTTAACCCTATTGTATCTATTACAAGAGTTCACAACATCAAACCAAAGCACATTATCACAATAAGCTTTGTAAAATTTGTCACACTAGAAATTTAAGAAATTTCAATTTCTTAAATTTCACATATCCAAGAAATTTCATTGGGATATCGGGGAAAAAAATAAGATATCACGAGAAGATTCTAAATTAGCTAGAAAAATATAAGACAAACTGTAGAAATTATCAGATACTTTAACTTTTAAAAATACATATATTTTTATATAGGGAAAACTTACATACTTTGAATCAGAAAGTTAAGTCCTCCCCACCATATACACATACATACAAAGACTACACTAGTAAACTGACTTCAAATTTTAAATATTTATTCTTAAACTAGAAATGCTATCTTTTTCACCATGCATTACATATATAAAAATATATCAAGAGAATTCTTTCCTTCTAGACTGCATTTTGGCACTGTAAAGACCAGAGATATAGGGTTGCCCGACTCTCCAGTTGTTAGGGCTCTGCACTTCCACTGCTGGGGGCCTGGAGTCAATCCCTGGTTGAGGAACTAAGATCCCTCAAGCTGTGTGGTGTGGCCAAAAAAAAAAAGGAATGCAGATCTAAACAATACTACCAAAAATATCCCTTTGGTAGACTTCTGTAATGTCAGAGCTAACTTTTTTTTTAATTTCGATGAACATAACATGTATCTAGAGGGATGCAAGAAGATAAAGATACAAAATAGAAATGTTCTCTTAGGCATCATTTCAGTTCAATCTCTCAGTCGTGTCAGACTCTGCAATCCCATGGACTGCAGTACGTCAGGCTTCCCTGTCCATCACCAACTCCCGGAACTTACTCAAACTCATGTCCTTTTGGTTGGTGATGCAATTCAACCATCTCATCCTCTGTCATGCCCTTCTCCCTCCTTCAATCATTCCCATCATCAGGGTCTTTTCCAATGAGTCAGTTCTTTGCAATAGGTGGCCAAACTATTGGAGTTTCAGCTTCAGCATCAGTCTTTCTGATGAATATTCCAGGCTGATTTCCTTTAGCATGGACAGGCTGGGTCTCCTTGTTGTCCAAGGGAGTCTCAAGAGTCTTCTCCAACACCATAGTTCAAAGGCATCAATTCTTTGGTGTTCAGCTTTCTTTATAGTCCAACTCACACATCCATATATGACTACTGTAAAAAAACCAAAGCTTTGACTAGATGGATCTTTGTTGGCAAAGGAAGGTCTCTGCTTTTTAATATGCTATCTAGGTTGGTCATAACTTTTCTTCCAAGGAGGACGCTTTATGGCAGCAGTCACCATCTGCAGTTGTTTTGGAGCCAAAAAAAAATGTCTGTCACTGTTTCCATTGTTTCCACATCTATTTGTCATGAAGTGATGAAACCAGATGCCATGATCTTAGTTTCCTGAATGCTTAGTTTTAATCCAACTTTTTCACTCTCTCTTTGACTTTCATCAAGAGGCTCTTTAGTTCCTCTTCACTTTCTGCCATACCGGTGGTGTCATCTGCATATCTGAGGTTACTGATATTTATCCCAGTAATCTTGATTCCAGCTTGTGCCTCATACAGTCCAGCATTTCTCATGATGTACTCTGCATATAAGTTAAATAAGCAGGGTGACAATATATAGCCTTGATGTACTCCTTTTCCTATTTAGAACCAGTCTGTTGTTCCAAGTCCAGTTCTAACTGTTGCTTCTTGACCTGCATACAGATATTGCAGGAGGCAGGTCAGGTGGTCTGGTATTCCCATCTCTTGAAGAATTTTCTAGTTTGTTGTGATCCACACAGTCAAAGACTTTGGCATAGTCAATAAAGCAGATGTTTTATCTGGAACTCTCACTTTTTCGAAGATCCAACGGATGTTGGCAATTTGATCTCTGGTTCTTCTGCCTTTTCTAAATCCAGATTGAACATCTGGAAGTTCATGGCATAACAAAATGCTACTGCCAGTTTTATCCTAACAAGAGTACATTTTGTTTTAGCACTACACATTATACTTTCAGTGGTAGTTTTTCTGCCTTCAACTAATCAAGGACACATAGATATCTGTGAAAATGCTATGCAAAAGCATCAGCATTCTCAGGCAAATTGGTAGCAATGCAATACATGCTCAGGAACCTATTTCTTCACTTTTCTTTCCAGGCATTCTAGAGGAGGCCAGTGTCAGAATTTTTTTCCATAGTCTTGCCAGGTAATTTTGCATGTAAAACATGAAAGTGGTGCAAATGTTAGTCATTCAGTCGTGTCTGACTCTTTGTGACCACATGAACTATAGCCATCCAAGCTCCTCTCCATAGAATTCTCCAGGTAAGAGTACCGGAGTAGATAGTCATTCCCTTTTCAAGAGGATCTTCCCAACCTAGGGATCAAACCCAGGTCTCCTGCATTGCACACAGATTCTTTACCATCTGAGCCATGAGGGAAGCCCTTATAAAAGTATCTAGACTTTAATAACCCTCTAAGATAAAGGTAGCTCTGTTCTGACAAATATTAGTGCTGCCCTTTCAAATGATTTAATCCTTTTTTGGAAATAAAATTTCATATGCCCTAATTTTCCCAGATTTTTTAAAGTCCATTCATTGACTTTTACGCTGCAGAATACATCATATATAAGCAAATAAACCTATAAGCCTATTTTATTTCAGTCTCTCTCTGTCCCTGTTTTTTTCTTGGTAGCAGTGATAATTCAAAGGAACAGTCCACATTAATTCCTCAAAGAAAATTAACATGTAGGCAATGCACAATAGGCTTGAAACGCACAATAGGCTTCTCATGGTTATAAAATTTACACTGTTACTGATTTACCCCACATGAAAATATTATTTTGTTGTTTTAGTCACTAAGTACTATCCGACTCTCTTGTGACGCCATGGACTGTAGCCCACCAGGCGTCTTTGTCCATGGAATTTCCCAGGCAAGAATACTGGAATGGGCTGTCAATTACTTTTCCAGGAGGTGAAAATATCACTCCAATATTTCACCATATTTGAAGTTGGAAGTCATTTTGTTCATACCATATATGTGAGATAGTCAGTAATCTTATAGTTGGATCTGAGCAATGATATTTAACATTTTTTATAATTTATTGAATCTATCCCATACTCAGTTCTAAAATGAAGTGAAGTCATTCTCTGGTACCTATTTCAATGATTCATAATGAAAGAAAATACACACATACCAATTATAAATGTATAAATTAATTTTAAACATAACACATTATATTTTTTCCATTCTTGAAACAGTAGGGATTTGGAACTTAAAAGAATTTCAGAATTTCTTTTTCATATAATTCACTATGAAGAAAAATTCTAAATGCAGAAATAAATAGTACTGGAAAAACTGTCTAGGATTTTTAAAAAGAGAAAAGGTACTGATATGTTGAACTGTTCAGGAAACAGTGAAAGAGAAGATCTACAGATTTTTCATTGGGACTAAGTACTTTCCTAAAGTACTAACAAGCCATTACATGCATCAGCCTTTCAAAACAAGACCAAAAACAGATGGAAAGCCAAATATCTTCATCATAAATAAAAATATATTTTTACCAAATATTGTAAAATTCATGTGATTAATTTCAAGCATATTTATTGTAAACTAGCATTCAGTTCCTTTTGCTACAATTTGGGTGCTGAACAAATGAGCCCTTTAGGCACCAATCAGAACTTTCAGGTTCCAGGAACGTTCACTAAATTTATTGTTATGATCATTTAATGACGTAAATGAACCAAATCAGTACACTATATATCTTATATGATACTGTCAAGTATATCCAAAGCCTTTGACTGTGTGGATCACAATAAACTGTGGAAAATTCTGAAAGAGATGGGAATACCAGACCATCTGACCTACCTCCTGCAAAATCTGTATGCAGGTCAAGAAGCAACAGTTAGACCTGGACATGGAACAACAGACTGGTTCCAAATAGGAAAAGGAGTACGTAAAGGTTGTATATTTGCTTATTTAACTTATATGCAGAGTACATCATGAGGAACACTGGGCTGGAAGAATCACAAGCTGGAATCAAGATTGCTGGGAGAAGTATCAATAACCTCAGATATGCAGATGACACCACCCTTATGGCAGAAAATGAAGAGGAACTAAAAAGTCTCTTGATGAAAGTGAAGGAGGAGAGTGAAAAAGTTGGCTTGAAACTCAACATTCAGAAAACTAATATCATGGCATCTGGTCCCATCACTTCATGGGAAACAGATGGGGAAACAGTGTCAGACTTTATGTTTTTGGGCTCCAAAATCACTGCAGATGCTGACTGCAGCCATGAAATTAAAAGACGCTTGCTCCTTGGAAGTAAAGTTATGACCAACCTAGATAGCATATTAAAAAGCAGAGACATTACCAACAAATGTCCCTCTAGGCAAGGTTTTGGTTTTTCCAGTGGTCATGTATGGATGTGAGAGTTGGACTGTGAAGAAAGCCGAGTGCTGAAGAATTGATGCTTTTGAATTGTAGTGTTGGAGAAGCCTCTTGAGACCTTGGACTGCAAGGAGATCCAACCAGTCCATTCTAAAGGAGATCAGTCCTGTGTGTCCATTGGAAGGACTGATGCTAAAGCTGAAACTCCAATACTTTGGCCACCTCATGCGAAGAGTTGACTTATTGGAAAAGACTCTGATGCTGGAAGGGATTGGGGGCAGGAGGAGAAGGGGACGACAGAGAATGAGATGGCTGGATGGCATCACCGACTCAATGGACGTGAGTTTGAGTGAACTCTGGGAGTTGGTGATGGACAGGGAGGCCTGGTGTGCTGTGATTCATGGGGTCGCAAAGAGTCGGACACAACTGAGTGACTAAACTGTACTGACTGTCAAGTATATCTCAATAAAACTGGAATGAAAAAAGTAAAATAAATGAATTAGTTTGCACTTCCCTAAACAGCCAAGGTGTCAAGCTAATACAAACAGATAAGTTATATAAAACAGACAATTTTTTCAGCATTATCTTGTTTCCCTATAATTTCCAGGTTGGTCATGTGACTTTACCACTCTAAACAGATGCCTTTCCACTTTGTTGTTTATTTTTCAGTCACTCACTGGTGTCTGACTCTTTGCAACCACATGCACTGCAGCACATCAGGCTTCCGTGTCCTTCTATCTCCCAGAGCTTGCTCAAACTCATGTCCATTGAGTTGGTGATGTCATATCTCCAGCTAAATCTAAAATACCTATTAGACAGTATTTTTAATGTTAGGTCTTCAATTGAACATATTTTATTGCACATAAACATACCCTTGACCTCACTCTTTTTGGTGGGACCAATCTTTATGGCAGGCTTGAATGCAAACAAACACTTGTCAAGTTTTGCAAGTTCTGTTTTCAAATATTTCCTTCATCTATTATGCTCTATTTCTATGGCTAGTTTGCTATTTCTGGATGTGATTATAATTAATTTAATAACAAGTTCTGTAAGCTACTAAGTGTCAGGCATTACCCTACAATCTGAATGTAAAAAATGAGCACCATATTATCTCAATACTATCTGCTCAATTGCAGAGCCTAAAATATCTTCTAAAACTTACCCCCCCAACTCATTGTATATATAAAGTAGGCAGAATATTTTCACTTGAGACTCACATCATAAATAGAGGATATATTTCTACTTTCTGTAGAAGATATATTTCTACTTCTTCAAGTGACATTGAAGGATTAACTAATGTGAAGCAAACTTATTTCAACAGCTTCTTTCATTCTCAACAAATATGATTTACATGTATTTAAGAAAATATATGTGCTTTCTTACCTTTTTTTGCATTATCCCACCAGCTTGAAATGCCTTCTCCTTTCTAACTCTTTGATGTACAAACCCAAATCCCAGCATCTTTTTTATATGTGCTACAACTGCCAACTTCCCATCAATCACTGTTCGGTTCCCACAGATAGAAGTGATCCTTGATCTATTAATATTTTATCTGTATCATTTCTTGATTGCTTACTTTCTACTCTATTATAGTTCCTTATCTTCATATAGTATCTTGTTTATTAGAATATAAGGTCATTAATAGAAATTATTTAAGTTATATGCAGAGTACATCATGAGGAGTGCTGGGTTGGAAAAAGCACAAGCTGGAATCAAGAATGCTGGGAGACATATCAATAATCTCAGATATGCAGATGACACCACCCTTATGGCAGAAAGGGAAGAGGAACTCAAAGGCCTCTTGATGAAAGTGAAAAGGAGAGTGAAAGGTTGGCTTGAAGCTCAACATTCAGAAAACAAAGATCATGGCATCTGGTCCCATCACTTCATGGGAAATAGATGGAAAAACAGTGGAAGCAGTGTCAGACTTTATTTTTTTGGGCTCCAAAATCACTGCGGATGCTGATTGCAGCCATGAAATTAAAAGATGTTTGCTCCTTCGAAGGAAAGTTATAACCAACCTAGACAGCATATTAAAAACCAGAGACATTACTTTGCCAACCAAGGTCCATCTAGTCAAGGCTATGGTTTTTCCATGGTCATGTATGGATGTGAGAGTTGGACTGTGAGGAAAGCTGATCGCCGAAGAATTGATGCTTTTGAACTGTGGTACTGGAGAAGACTCTTGAGAGTCCCTTGGACTGCAAGGAGATCCAACCAGTCCATCCTAAAGGAGATCAGTCCTGGGTGTTCTTTGGAAGGACTGATGCTAAAGCTGAAACTCCAATACTTTGGCCACCTCATGCGAAGAGTTGACTCACTGGAAAAGACTCTGATACTGGGAGGGATTGGGGGCGGGAGGAGACGGGGACGGCAGAAAATGAGATGGCTGGACGGCACCACCAGCTCGATGGACATGAGTTTGAGTGAACTCCGGGAGTTGGTGATGGACAGGGAGGCCTGGCGTGCTGTGATTCATGGGGTCGCAGAGAGTCGGACACGACTGAGCGACTGAACTGAACTGAACTGAACTGAATATTAAAATCTACATCTAATTCATCTCCCTATCTCTCACGGTGTCTATAGAGGATGCTTCATAATTTTTTATCCATCAAATGGCTATATTTTTAGCTTTGAATTTCTATTCAAAAGATAAAATACTTTATGAATCTCAGAATTCAAAATTGAAGCTGATGCAAGATTTATAAGGATAAAACACATACATTTTATAATTAGTCAAGATCCGCTCTGGAGATTCAAGTTATATTGTCCAGCAATAAGGATGTCTCCTGAGCTTTCATTCATTATACCAATATTATAAACATGCCCCTAATCATTCAGTAAACATGTCTATAAATATTTTTATCCTGAAGGCTTGCTTGGTGTTTAATGGGATGTAATGATGTCCAGGGCCATAAGGGAATAGTCAGTGAACCTCAGATGCAACTTAATGTGAAAGATATGATGATGATTAAAGACAGCAGAAAAACTGACACTGTGTGCTAATGCAATGAACAGCACAGGGTAAATCAACTGTGATAGCAAAGATTTCCATGAATCTTACCATATCATTTGAACATAAGGAAGCTAATCAATTCAACAGTAATTTATTTAGTGTTTATTATGTGACTGGTGATCCGCATCATGTTCTAGATACGATCAAGAGGTTCTAGTCCACAAGAAAAATCAAGGCAACTGAACATGTACAATACACGGACAATATCTTTCATCACTATTATATTTGTTTTCAAGGCTGCCAATAATAAAATGCCACGTTTTGGGGGGGTTAACAGAAATCTATTATTATCTCACAATTCTGGAGGCTAGAAGTCTAAGATCAAGATGTCAGCAGTGTTGGTTCCTTCTCAGGCCTCTCTCCTTAGCTTCAAGATGACTATCTTTTCCCTGTTTCTCCTATGATGTTCCCTGTGTACATGACTGTGTCCTAATCTCCTCTCTAGAAGGACTTCCTTCATGTTGGATTAGGCCCACTCTAATGACCTCATTTTAATTTAACCACCTTTGTAAAGATTCTCTCTCCAAATACAGTTTTACATTCAGAGGTCTTTAGAGGTGAGATTTTAGCATACAAATTTGGGGGGAACTTTCCTCCCATGATAACTATCACTGTGTCTAGTTCAGGAAGTAATCCTTATGGAAACACTGGACAAGAGTGAACTCAGTCTCCTGGAATTCTTAAAGATTTAGAGGAGAAAGTTAAAAGGAAGAACATTCAGCTTTGGCAGTTAGAACAAACGAGGTTTTTTTGTTTGGTTGGTTTTTGGTTTGATTTTTGAAAACACGTAATGGGTTAGTAACAATAAATAATGAGTTGGAATTGGTGAAATACAGATTCGCAGGGACAATTTGGAATTTGATTAGGCAGATGATAACAACTTAGGGAATGAAACAAGATCAAGGAAACTTCTTTTTTTAAATTTTAAGTTTCATGTTGGTTTATTCCTTCTATCCCCTAAGATAGGAAGAACAACTTGCAGAACATTCAGAAACAATACAGTAGCATTTTCGATCAAAGATTGATTTGGTGACTCATATTTGATGAAAAGTGCTTATATTCAGGAGGTTGCAGATAATGTAATTTACAGCATGGTGTACATGCATGCATGCTAAGTCACTTCAGTCTTTTCCAACTCTGTGTGACCTTATGGACTGTAGCTCGCCAGGTTTCTCTGTCCACGGGATTCTTCAGGCAAGACTATTTGAGTGGGTTGCCATGCCCTCCTCCAGGGGATCTTCTGACCCAGGTTTCGAACGCGCTTCTCTTATGTCTCCTGCACTGGCAGGCAGGTTCTTTACCACTAACGCCACCTGGGAAGCCCACAGCATGGTCACATGCATCTTCAGACATTCTTTACTAATGTATTTTTTAAAATTTCCTTCCTCTGTGGAACTGCCTCCCTTGGGAGACAGTGGGCAGTACACCAGCTCTCTGCAGTTTCAGGGAAAAAGCTACAAAGGGCACCCAGCCCTGCTTCTGCCAGCTCACTATTCACTGAGGCCTGCTCACTCTAAGGTCTGACTTCTCATCAGCTGTTCCATATGCTGGCAGCTCTCTTTGGCTAAACTACTTAATTTAGGAGGATGGACTATTGGTCTCTCATGAATTATTCAAAAGAATGGCCGCGAATTCAATCCCTATCCTACCCCACCTCAGACAGAATTCATCACTCCCTCCTTCAGAATTATTTTTCCAGCTTGTACATACCCCGATTACTGTGCTGATCACACTGTACTCCACCATACTACAACAAGTTATGTGTATGTCTTTCTCTCCCCTGGACTAGCGACTCCTTTATGATGAGGACTGTATAGATCTTGGTTGTCCCAACACCAAGCACAAGGCTGGTACTCTATCAGCCCTCCACAAGTTTGCTGAACGGATGAATGAAGGAATGATCTGGCTCTTCCCACCACATAACTATAAACTGTTATTACTGTGTATGATACCAATATGAATTACCCATATATTTGGCCTCAGCTTTTGGAAATTTCTTGATAGATAGTACTTCAATCTCAACTATCCTTATTAAGGATGGTTATAAAAGATGCCAAATATAAATTAAGTCTTTTCAAAGGAATAAAATAAAACCCTATGGATGAAATAAACATTTATTAAGAATCAGAAGGTAACTGACAATTTTCATAACAGTAGGATACATACAGCTAAAACTATACTAAGGTTTGTGGCTCATAAAGGACTTAAGGCTATCTCAATGAAAATAAATCACTGTACCAAAATGAGAAGTGCTAACAGCTCTCCTTACTTAAGGAATGATTAACTTAATCAAATTTATTGTGCTTACCACAAAACTGTTAAACACCTTACATGTGACCTTGCATTTTAAAATACTTTCATTCTAATTAAATGTTTGATAATTTATGTATACCATAATAAGAACAAATATTAAAACATTCTGAAACCATCATATTTGTACATAATTCTTATTTGTTACAGTACTCAATAATTCATTTTAAATCTGAACAGTGTATATTCTCAATGACTTGGTTAAGTTTTATTCTGTTTCCTGTTTAAAATCTGCAAAAATTTTAGAAAGAGAGATATACTTTATACACCTTCCTTACAGGACCTAGGCATATGTGAGACAATATTAGCTAGATGTTACACTTACATCTTTTTTTTTTCATTCCTCAAGCTTAATATTATATACTGAGAGAAAATACTTACTGTGGCAGAACAATCCTACCTGAATAAATTCAGACCTATGTTCTCAATCACAGGTGAATCCCTCCCCGAAAAAGATACACAAACATCACTCTGTAAGGTATATGGAAATACGGAAATTAAAAGCCCTTTTATGAGCTTCTCTTGGAAGCATGGGCTATATTTCATTCCCTAAAATAGTCATTAGCTCCTCAGCATGTCAGATAATCTTGGTAAGTCTTCTAATTGAGCCTAACTGGAGCACAGTGAGGATTCACAAAAAAATCCTACACTGTTTCTGGCACAACCAAAAGGTGTATCAGTTTATCTTTGACAGTTCATCTATTACAACAGGTGGGCAACATTAAACACTGGCAACCAGGTGAGATTTAAATAATCTAGTAATATATCTCTAAATGCTACCCTTATTTAATTAGACCTTGAAGGTCACAAGTAGTGGATTATTTGAATTTGTAGTAAAAAAGCATGTTGAAACTTTATAATGGCGTGTACTGAGTTCTGACAGCTAGGTAAGTGCAACACAATGGAATCTGGACCAAAAGTAACACTTCCCAATAATCATTTTACTTGAGAGTTCTAACGGTGAATTTAAAATCAAAGTGCTTCTGTGGATTTCTGTGTGGCTATCACAGGCCGAAACAAATGGCACACATAAAACTGCATTAAAATTTTATCAAATAATTTATTTCTCGATGTACTGTATACACACACTCTCTCTCACTTTTTCATGTAACAAGTTTCAAAAACACCTGGGAAGTATTTAAGGAAATTTGCTTTTAAGGAGAAGTATGACACAAGCTCTTCAATTCTACAGAGATAATATACCCCTAATGTGCTTATAACCTTCACAGCATTTTCTTTTATTCAACTGATACAGTATAGAGAAAAATATATAAAGGATTCCTATCGGTAGTTTGAACTTCCCATGTAGTTCAGCAGTAAAGAATCTGCCTGCCAGTGCAGGCGACACAGGTTTGATCTCTGGGTGGGATAGATCCCCTGGAGAAGGAAATGGTAACCCATTCCAGTATTCTTGCCTGGATAATCCCATGGACAGAGAAGCCTGGCAGGCTACAGTTCATGCGGTTGAAAAGAGTCAGACAACACTTAGTGACTAAAAAAACAACAGCAGATAGTTTAGAAACATTTTCTATTTATCGCTTCCCCAAATAATCCAACACTCTTATTCTCAACTGATCTTTTGCTGTTGTTGTTGCTAAACTGTTCTTTCCACACTTGGTTTGTTGATTCAAATGAGGTTTATTTTTCTAGACCTTGGCTGTATCATGGAGTTCATACAAAATATGCTCCCTGTTCTATTTCCTCCACTTACAAGTGTTTTCAATGGTAAACAGAAGATTAAATGTAAGTGTTAGACCTCATCAGCACTAAACATGGGGGATGAACGTCTGTGGCTCTTTTCCAGGCAGCAAATTAAAGCATTGCTGGCAGTGGTATTTCAAGAAAGCCCTGATGCTTTTATCGACTCCCTCACCACCTCAAACACAGCCAGTATTCAGTCAATATCTGTCATTCCATGGGAGCCACTAACTCACTGTTGCTGTCAGTCTTCCTTATCTAATTACAAAGGGGCTCCTGTTCATGAAAGTATCTTCTTAATAGAGTACACTCAAGACTGCACCTTGTTAAGAGACAATTTACCCAACTTTTTAGCAGTTGTTTCAGATCTTCTTAAATTCACATATATTTCCTTAATAATCGCACTTTCCAGTTTTGTTTATATTTGATTATTTGTGTTTTCATGGAAAGCGACTAGATTATATACCTATGTATAGAATAAAAGAACACTAGATACTGAAAACAGAGGAGTGTCAATGCATTCCTTTTAATGGGATTAATTTTCATTATCTTGATGCTGCACTAATTTAAAATATGACTTTTTCCTGCCTATTTTTATTAATTTTTCTTGATGCCAATATTTTCACATAAAGTATTTACAATTTTTAAGTCTATGATTTATTCAAACATAAACCTTGTTAAATACATATATATTTATTTGTACACATCCACACATTATGTGAAAAAATAAAATACATTTGCATTAATAATAGGAAATAATAATTAAAAATGAAATATGTACAGAGGCTTTTGCTTAATTTAGCTTTCTTTTTTTGCACGTTTATTAAGTAAACTTGCCTATAGCAATCCAATCTCCTGAGAAGTGAAGAGTTATTAGCAAGTGACTGGGAGTTTTGAAGCCTATTGCTAAGGATGAAAAAGGACACTTAGAATCTATACCTAAAGGCAGTTAATAAATATTAAAGCTCTTTGAATTTTCATTATGCAAAAGGCAGTTTAAGAAAAGGCCTTTCATTTTCAGTATTTCTAAGGGATATTCTATACGTAGTAATAATGAAAATAATTTTGAAATAAAAGGAATACATATAGTAAGTAACCACATACTATGATATGTTAATACAGAGCTGAAATACCCTAAATACACAAGAATGAATTATCTTGGAACTATTGGCAGATAACCCAAGTTATCCAAATTTATATCAGTATTCAAGCACACCTAAAATCAGCATGATGTCTGAACAAGAGTAGCAACAAAGAGAGCAGGGTAAGTATTTCTGCTCCAGCTCAACTTCCAACTGTACATTCCAAAAAAAATAAAGTTTGCTCTTACTAGGAGTAGCCTTCCTATTTTCAAGATATTTCTGCAAAGTACTAAAGAAAACAAAATAGCAATGTATTTAAATGTGTTGATAAGAAAATATAATCATGAGGCAAAATAGTCCTATATATATACCTATATACATGTACATATGTAGTAGCAAAATATCAGCATGTTTTAGTCAGATCACTATACTATGTTCAGTAATGGTGTATATGTTCAAAAATTTTCCTTGGGATAAATAAATGTCTAATAATACAAAGTGTAATTTTATACCCAACAATTTCAAATGGATTGTCCTACCTTTCCTTGGAGAATTGTATCTGTAAATAAATTCGTAAGTTTAATTTAAAAAATCCATTCCTCCCTCAAAATCAAACAATAAAACAAAGTTTAAGATAAGGTCTAAAATTAACATAGTTTTAATTCATCAAAACGGTAGGTCCAAAGAACATCAATATCCATAGTGACAGTAGTGAAGCATTACAAAACAAAAGTCCAAATAATATTAAATATTGCTCTCTGTATTTTGTTAATGCATTTTTTAAGGGAGTAGGAATTTCATTACGAAAGTGTAAACGCTCAACATTCAAAAACAAAGATCATGGCATCTGGTCCCATCACTTCACGGGAAATAGGAAAACAGTGGAAACAGTGTCCGACTTTATTTTTTTGGGCTCCAAAATCACTGCAGATGCTGATTGCAGCCATGAAATTAAAAGACGCTTACTCCTTGGAAGGAAAGTTATGACCAACCTAATTACATATTCAAAAGCAGAGACATTACTTTGCCAACCAAGGTCCATCTAGTCAAGGCTGTGGTTTTTCCCGTGGTCATGTATGCATGTGAGAGTTGGACTGTGAAGAAGGCTGATCACCGAAGAATTGATGCTTTTGAACTGTGGTGCTGGAGAAGACTCTTGAGAGTCCCTTGGACTGCAAGGAGATCCAACCAGTCCATTCTAAAGGAGCTCAGTCCTGGGTGTTCATTGGAAGGACTGATGCTGAAGCTGAAACTCCAATACTTTGGCCACCTCATGGGACGAGTTGACTCACTGGAAAAAAACTCTGATGCTGGGAGGGATTGGGGGCTGGAGGAGAAGGGGACGACAGAGAATGAGATGGCTGGATGGCATCACCGACTCGATGGATATGAGTCTGAGTGAACTCCGGGAGTTGGTGATGGACAGGGAGGCCTGGTGTGCTGTGATTCATGGGGTCGCAAAGAGTCGGACACGACTGAGAGACTGAACTAAACTGAACTGAAGCCAAGAATGCCATCATAGATATATATATACACATATAGATATAGATATAATATGGCAACAAATAATTGCTTATATATTCAGGAAGTCTAACATTTGTTTCTGTTCGACATGTGGAGATTAGTAAGTTTGTATTTTGTTTCCTGATTTTGGTCATATTCTCAGTCTTGAACTGGAAATCTTTACATAATAAAACTAAGTAACAGTTGACCAAAATAAGATGTCATATATTTCTGAACCAAATTCATTCTGATCTATGGAGCAGACCAGAGTGATATAGCTTTAAAATACTTTTAAAACTGAAATACTTTAAAATACTAAAACAGTTTAAAAAGTGATGAGCTTTTAAAAAGACCAGTTATGTCCAACTCTTTGTAACCTCCTGTACTATACATACAGCCCTTGGAATCCTCAGGCCAGAATACTGGAGTGGGTAGCCCTTCCCTTCTCCAGCGGATCTTCTAAACCCAGGGATCTAACTCGGGTATCCTGCATTGCAGGTGGAGGTAGAAGTGATGGGAGATGAACTACCAGGGAAGTCCCTTAAAATAATGTAGTTTATTCCTAAAAATAAATTTTAAAAAACGTATTTGCATTGATTTGAAATCTTTTTTTTTTAAGCATCTGTGGATCTTACAAAATCCATAAGATTTTGTCACTAGAGATAAAGAAGAATAAATTCATAAGATGAAAAAAAGTACATTTTTTCTTATTCTATTATGCTATATACTTTTTGAATGTTATATGTAAGGTAAATACTATACACCCGATAATATTTACCTATTGACTTCTATTATAATTTTAAAGATGCTTGAACACAATAAAATTTTATTATGGACCCTAAATTTTAGAGATTTTATATATATGAACAAATAGTCTAAAGGCATTATTTGTTGCACCCAATCTCTGAAAGTACGCAAATAATCTGTCCACATAAGTACCACAAACATATTTGCTTTATCAGGCACTGTTACTATCTCATTCATATTTACGTGGTCAGTGTCTACCATTACTGAAGGTTCTCAGTAGTGATCACCAACAGAAGGGTTTCTTTACAGACTTTGGTTGAAGGAAAGACCCTTTTCTCAGTCACCACTGAGGTATATGAAATTTGACCACTTCCAGCTTCTTCGAAGTCTCTTCCCTTTCATTGTTTATTATTTATCAAATCTATTTGCACTTTTAGAATTTTCCTTTCCTAGTTAGCTCTGCTGCTCCTGGTACTTCCTACCCAAATGTTAGTGTGTCACCACAGACTAATTCCTCAGCCTTTCTCTCTCTTGCTCTCATTTTTTCTGTCTTTCATTCTTAATGCAGATGACACCACTTTAGTGGGAGAAAGCCAAGACGAATTAAGGAGCCACTTGAGGAAGGTGAAAGAGAGTGAAAAAGCTGGATTAAAATTCAACATTCAAAAAACAAATATCATGGCATCTGGTCCCATCACTTCATGACAAATAGATGGGGAGACAATGAAAAGAGTGGCAGAATTTATTTTCTTGGGCTCCAAAATCACTGTGGACAATAACTGCAGCCATGAAATTCAAAGACACTTGCTCCTTGGAAGAAAAGCTATGTCAAACCTAGACAGAGTGTTAAAAAGCAGAGACATTACTTTGTCGACAAAGGTCCATGCAGTCAAAGTTATAGTTTTTCCAGAAGTCATGTACAGACGTGAGATCTGGACAATAAAAAAGGCTGAGCACCAAAGAACTGATGCCTTCAAAATGTGGTACTGGAGAAGACTCTTGAGAATCAACCCTGAATATTCAGTGGAAGGACTGATGTTGATGCTGAAGCTCCAATACTTCAGCCACCTAATGCAAAGAGCTGAGTCACTGGAAAAAACCCTAATGCTGGGAAAGATTGAATGCAGGAGTATGAAATGGTTGGATGGCATCACCAATTCAGTGGCCATGAGTTTTAGAAAACTCTTTAAGATGGTAGGAGACAGGAAAGCCTGGTGTGCTGCAGTCTATAGGGTTGCAAAGAGTCGGGCATGACTGAGGAACTGAACAGCAATTCTTCAAGATTCTATCTATTCATATGGTTTCAAATTCTGTAAACTAGATGATTACACAGGTTATATTTCCTGCCTCTGATTTTTCCAATCTTTCTCTGGGTTTTCCATTAATATATCAAGCTGCTGCTGCTGCAGCTAAGTCACTTCAGTCGTGCCGACTCTGTGTGACCCCATAGACGGAAGCCCACCAGGCTCGCCCATCCCTGGCATTCTCCAGGCAAGAACACTGGAGTGGGTTGCCATTTCCTTCTCCAATGTGTGAAAGTGAAAAGTGAAAGTGAAGTCGCTCAGTCACGTCCGACCCTTAGCAACCCCACGGACTGCAGCCTACCAGGCTCCTCCATCCATGGGATTTTCTAGGCAAGAGTACTGGAATGGCTTGCCATTGCCTTCTCCCAATATATCAAGCTGCTGCTGCTGCTGCTGCTAAGTCACTTCAGTCGTGTCCGACTCTGTGTGACCCCATAGACGGAAGCCCACCAGGCTCCCCCATCCCTGGGATTCTCCAGGCAAGAACACTGGAGTGGGTTGCCATTTCCTTCTCCAATATATCAAGCTAGTATGTACCAATTCAGATACTACCAAAATCCAAATTTCCCCTTTATTTTCCAGTTTTCATTAATGATGTCTCCTTCTTATTCATCAAGTCATCTCTCTCCACCCTTGCCTTTGATCCTAAGGTCAATGACTATTCTAGCTTACAAATCCTGTAAATTCTACCTAAATGAGTCTGACAAATTTTTGTCCTTCTCACTGCACAATCACCTTCCTGGGTAAAGCGTCATGATTTCTCGTCCATACTGTTACAATAGCTTTCAAAAAATTACACATTTTATCAGTGAATCCTGTGTCATTTTATCCTATACGTATTAACATATACATCTAAATTGTCACTTCAGGTTCAAAACTTTTGATGATTAATCACTGTACATTTATTAAGTCAGAATTCTTCAGTCTAGAATTCAAGAACCTCTCAACATACTTACAATTTACATTTCTGTTCCTAATTCTTGCTACTTCTCTTTAGATGCTCCAGAAAGAAACAACAAATTTTGAAGATAGATTTGGAAAGTTTATAAAGCTAAGAGCTTTAGGTAATAATACATGCAAGTACTGTGTGGAGGGGCAGTAAGAACAGTTGTCAGGGAAAGAGTCTAGAGACAACTAAGTGCACACTTTGACTTTAACAGTGACTACTACTTAGATGTATGATTTCAGGGAAGTTATTTAATCTCTTTGGCTCGCTTTCCACACCTCAGAATGGGAACAGTAGTAGAACTTATCTTACAGGGTTGCAGTGATTGAAAATGTTTGGGTTGTAAATACAAAATACAGAGAAGATATTATGAATCATTGTATACCTGAGCTATTAAAAGTGATTTTAATTTTTTAAATTCAGAATGACAATTAGTATTATTTATGTTATGACTTAGTACTTAAGAATATCTTTAAATACCATCACCTTAAGAAGCTCCTTTATTTTCTAAAACTAAGTATAATCTTTTTAAATGAAATTCTATATAATTTTTTCTCTTTATCCATACTCTTCTATGTTTGACATGGAGGACTGTTTGGTATGTTTCTGTTTTAAGAGAGAGTCAGTAAAGAGTAAAACAGATGGTTATCTGTCAGGACCAGAATGGGAGAAATGAAAACCATAAACATAACTAAATACATTAGTCTCAGACATACAGGAAAGCCTTCACGGAGTTGAACCAAGTAAAATATGATGAATGAAGTTTTGGAGAAAGTTTAAGATAAAGAAAAGGAAACAGAAATAAATCACATATAAATAACTCAATGCTTCTTCATGAAATTCAGATTGAAGTTAAACTATTTAACAATGAAAACCAAAAGTAGTATGGGAGAAGAGAGCCATGAAAATGGTATAGAAGGAATGAATGAATAAAAATTTATAAAAATAGCAAGCAGCATTGAAAGCAAAGTTGAAATGTATAAGTTCAGGTATTGTTCAATTTAAATCTATTAATTGGGGTTAATGTAACATTTTCTGGATTCTCTACAGAAATATTTTTCCTTTGCAAGAGTAATGTATATACTCAAAAATTCCAAAAAATGTCAGTTATTCTCTAAGCTCAATCCCAAAAAAGAGTAATGCCAATGAATGTTCAGACTACCATATAATAATGCTTATTTCACGTGCTAACAGTAAATGCTCAAAATCCTTCAGATGTTCAAGTTGGATTTAGAAAAGGCAGAGGAACCAGATATCAAATTGCCAACATGTGTTGGATCATAAAGAAAGCAAGAGAATTCTAGAAAAACATCTACTTCTGCTTCATTGACTACGCTAAAGTCTTTGACTGTGTGGATCACAACAAAATGTAGAAAATTCTTAGAGATAAAAATGCCAGACCACCTCATCTGCTTCCTGAGAAACATGCATGCAGGTCCAGAAGCAACAATCAGAACTTGACATGGAACATTAGACTGGTTCAAAATTAGGAAAGGAGTACATCAAAGCTGTACATTGTCACCCTCCTTATTTAACTTATATGCAGCATACAATGCTAAACGCCAAGCTGGATGGATCACAAGCTGGAATCAAGACTGCTAGGAGAAATATCAACAACCTCAGATATGCATATAATACTACTCTAATGGCAGAAAGTGAAGAGGAACTATAGAGCCTCTTGATGAGGGTGGAAAGCTGGCTTGAAACTCAATATTCAAAATTCTAAGATCATGACAACTGGTCCCATCATTTCAGGGCAAATAGATGGGGGAAATATGGAAACATTGACAGGTTTTATTTTGGGGGGCTCCAGACTTACTGTGGATGGTAACTGCAGCCGTGAAATTGAGACATTTGCTCCTTGGAAGAAAAGCTATGACAAACCTACACAGCATATTAAAAACCAGAGACACCACTTTGCCAACAAAGGCCCGTATAGTCAAAGCTATAGTTTTTCCAGTAGTCATGTACGGATTTTAGAACTGGAGCATAAAGAAGGCTGAGTGCTAAAGAATTGATGCTTGTGAACTGTGGTGTTGGAGAAGACTCTTGAGAGTCCTTTGGACAGCAAGGAGATCCAACCAGAAAATCCTAAAGGAAATCAACCCTGAAGAATATTCATTGGAAAGACTGATGCTGAAAATGAAGCTCCAATACTTTGGCCACCTGATGCCAAGAGCGGACTCATTGGAAAAGACACTGATGCTGGGAAAGACTGAAGGCAGGATGAGAGCAGGACAACAGAGGACAAAATGGTTGGATGGCATCATTGACTCAACGGATATGAGTTTGAGCAAACTCAGAGAGATAGTGAAAGACAGGGGAACCTGGAATCCTGCAATCTATGGGTCTTGAAGAGTCAAACACAACTTAGAGACTGAACAGCAACAACAAAGCTTGAGGCAATGCTAATTACACTGCAAATCTTTATTTAAAATGTGTAATTAGGGTTTCACAGGCAAGCAACAACAGACTGGTTCCAAATCGGGAAAGGAGTACGTCAAGGCTGTATATTGTCACCCTGCTTATTTAACTTATATGCAGAGTACATCATGCAAAATGCCGGGCTGGATGAAGCACAAACTGGAATCAAGATTGCCGGGAGAAATATCAATAACCTTAGATACGCAGGTGACACCACCCTTATGGCAGAAAGCAATGAAGAACTAAAAAGCCTCTTGATGAAAGTTAAACAGGGGAGTGAAAAAGTTGGTTTAAAACTCAACATTCAGAAAACTAAGATCATAGCATCTGGTTCCCTCACTTCATGGCAAATAGAAGGGGAAACAATGGAAACAGTGACTGACTTCATTTTTGGGCTCCAAAATCACTGCAGATGGTGACTGCAGCCATGAAATTAAAAGAAGCTTGCTCCTTGGAAGAAAAGCTGTGACCAAACTAGACAGCATATTAAAAAGCAGAGACATTACGTTGCTGACAAAGGCCCGTCTAGTCAAAGCTATGGTTTTTTCAGTAGTCAAGTATGGACGTGAGAGTTGGACTACAAAGAAGGCTGAGCACTGAAGAACTGATGCTTTTCAACTGTGGTGTTGAAGATTCTTGAAAGTCCCTTGGACTGCAAAGAGATCAAACCAGTCTACCCTAAAGGAAATTAATCCTGAATATTCATTGAAAGAACTAATGCTAAAGCTGGAACTCCAATACTTTGGCACCTGATGTGAAGAATTAACTCACTGGAAAAGACCCTGAAGCTGGGAAAGATTGAAGGCGGGAGGAGACGGGGACGACAGAGGATGAGATGGTTGGATGGTATCACCAACTCGATAGATATGAGTTTGAGCAAGTTCTGGCAGTTGGTGATGGACAAGGAAGTTTGAAGAGGGACATTCCATGGGGTCACAGTTGGACACAACTGAGCAACTGAACTGAACTAGTTAAGCAAAGATATGGAGATGGGACACCAATGACCCAGTTAATATCTTAGTTGAAAGGTGTCATTTTTTTATAAACTATCTAGTATAGGAAATCTAACTGGAGGATAGAATTTTTCTCATTAGAAAAAAAAAAGTGAGTGACAAGAAACGAACAGTTAGGAAATCAGTTTTTAGGATTAAGGTTATTCCATTTATTTTCACCTTTTTTTATTCTTTTGGGTAACAAGTAAAAACCATTTGAAAAATCCAGGATGCATTACACACTTAACTTCTAGGATGCCTACGGCATTGTATATCACAGTGAGAAGATATGGTATGCCAGATGGTAGGTGTTTGAAATCAAGAGCAATTTCCCTTATGGTAAATTCTAAAAAAAACAAAGGTTGTAGTTTCAAAACTCAAGAGAATTAGGGGAGCTAATATTACCTCTTTATAACCACTGGATCTTTAAAACCTTTATGTATAATACCTTACAAAACACAATACCTTTAACTTAATTAAAATTTTTTAAATACTAAATACAAATAATGCTTTAGGATAAATTTATGCAATAGATACACATCTTCTACTATAAAAAATAACAGTGCAAGCCTGTGTTAGATGCTAAATATGTATATGCTTCATGATTTCACTGTTTATGAAAACTCCTTGGAATGGGCATTTATCATTCCTATTTTACAAATGAGTAAACCAAGTGTCATAAAAGGTTAAGCAACTTGCAGAAGAATATATAAGTATTGTGTGGCTAAGCAAACCCTCTCAGACCCCAACTCTGAGTCTTATCATCATGCATGTGAAGGGGAAAACCTAATTAGGATAAAAGAAACCCTAAATGTTAAGATCACTTCTTGTTTTTATAAAAATATACTTGCTCAAATTGTCAGTTTGGAAAAATAATAAACTTTTTGTGAAATATGAGTGCTCTCTGGGGTTAAAAAATAAAATACATAAAATTTTATAAATAAATATCTTATTTTTCAAATCAAACTTCTAAATGATATATAATTATAATTGCTAATATGTTGTAAATATGTTATCAGTACTTACAATTTTCCTAACTCTTTTTCTAAGTAGCTCTTCTTTCTTTCCTAACTGTTTTGAACTCTCCAAAGTCTTTGAAGTTATGAGCCAATCCTTTCTACACAAACATGGTTCTTCCGAGGCATCGACTCTGCCTTGTTACTTCACCTTGTCTGTCTACCTGACATCTCTACTCCATTCAGAGTTCATTGAACACAAACATTCTCTAGATTAATGGCTAATTTATTATTTGCCTTGCAAATGTTTATCTGCTTGGAAATGCGATAACTATTTCAGTTCTGACAAGTAGGAGGGCCAATATCCTGGGCCTGATGGGATGGTCAGTTGATGGCATCCCAGAGGACCTGGGTCCTGCCTTGGTTTTCTGAGACAATCTTCTGGAAAGCTAAGCATCTATTTTTAATGAGTACAATGGAAAGTCAGTTAGTAGTGGTTTATGGGAGGAAATTAATGATAACCTTCATATGGCATCTTACAAGCCCAATCACAAATAACCTGCACATATAATCACTTGGAAATATTGTAACCTACTTATTTAAAATAAAAGGATACTCCTAAATCATAGATTTAACCATGCATTTACCAAACTCAAAAACAGCATCACCAAAAACACTTAAAAAACACACCCACATATATAAACATTTAATATCTTAAAACAAAAGCCAAAATGGACAAATATGAAAATGTTAACAAAGTTTTCCACTAAATGATAGGTGATTTTTATTACTTGCATTAGTTAATATTGTCAAACTGTGTACTAAAAATAAAAACTTTAAAATTGCATAAATGGTATTCAAGAAAACATTTCTCACAAAGAAACAATAGATCTGATGTAAGTCACGAATGCCACACAGATTATAGAAAATCAACATCATACATACAATTATTTTTTTTATCTCTGCAGTGACCAATTCGGTGGAAAGCAATCTCATAAGACAACTGAGTACATGCCTTGGAAGTATTCCCAGTGTATCCTTCTTGTTGGGTAGCAGACAAAAATCTGTTTTTCTATGTATGTACAGATATTTTCACTCTGATACTAAGAAAATCTGGAGTAGGGGAAGATATCTAATTCCTACAAGATAAACATTCTTAAGTTTGACCATGTAAACTAAACCATGACTATTTGCAAACATTAAAATTCCAGCAGAATATAATAAATCCATAGTTTGGATTAATGAAATGATTTGATTCACTGGGGTGTAATTTAAATAAATGGCATTTATGAACTAAAACAAAGAAATTTCTCCTGCTGAGAAAGAAATACACCTAACTGACAATTCTGATGTTTCAAGGGGTCTGACTAAATAAGGTGTTGCTTTCTCTGAAACAGAAGACAGACATTGGAAGGTGTTCCTTTTCTTCAAATTTATTTGAAATTATTAAATAATAGAAAGAAACGGAAAATGTGAAACCAACAGACAAAATTTTTTAAAGTCTGGTAGATACACACATGTAATACCCATCCTATAGAATATATTCCACATTTTAAATGATGCATTTCTCCTAAAATGATGGAGTTGAGTGTCTCATCCTGATATTTATTGAGTAAAATTCGTTAGTTGTTCACTGGCTGTCTTCATTAGCATGAGCACTGGAAGGAAAGTTCAAAAAGTTATCTTAACACATGAGGAAACATAAAACCATTTAATCATTTCTGTAAAGATTTTCAAGCCAACTTGAAGTCTCCAAAGTCTATTTTAATTAGAAAAATGAGTAAGAAAAAAAAAAACTTTGTTCTGATATTAACCCTCAAAGAGAAATAATGCTAACTAACAATGCCCCCAAAACTCTCCCACATTCACTTTTCTAAGGGGGATGAAGTCGGCTCCATGTTTCTTCAGCAAGTAAAGGCAATGTGCTGGGCTCTGTTATTCAGACATCATATATGTAACCAGTCCTGACAACTACTGATTATATCTTTTTTACAGAGTGTTTTCCTCCTTTTTTGTTTGCCAGTTATATCCTCCAGTGTATATGCCAATGCAGGCAATGTCCCATCACCGGTAATTGTCACTAGGCTGTCTGTCAGTGACGAGGAGAAAAGGGTGACAGCCTTGACATCCCACCAATCACCCCCCTGGAAAATTGATATTGTCCTTCCCAGTAAACAACAGCTCGAGAATCGACCAGTCCCGCTGGCACATCCCCGAACAATCAGCTTCCATTAAGGATAGAAGCCACACATTTATCCCAGCACAGTCCAATCAATAGGAAACTGACTTTTCCTGTCCCTTTTAAGAACCCTCTACTTGTATTTTGCACTTAATACCCTCCAATTACAAACGCCTTGCGGTCCTTGTTTGTATCACTAGAATTCACAATAAGATTTAAAATACACACTTGGGAGGGGATAGAGTAATCCCCACCTGTAATGGACATTTTATTTTTAATATGATTAAGATGCAAACATTGAAGATAAAAACTTCTCCTCCTTTAGATTTGTGACTTGCCAAATTTGTGCAAACAGTTTCCATTACTTCTCTCTAAAGGCTAAGGAACTCTATGATGTCATCTACATATAAACAAATGAGGATTAATAGTACAGTTGATTCAGATGTGGCTTTCTAGTAAAGTGATATGTATATCACAGAGAAGATATCTATTTTTAATAGAAATAAATAACCAACGGTTATTGACTTAATAGTGATGGTTTCAGTCTGATGATGTTAAAGTCCTTTTCCCCAACTTACAGATTCGTAAAGGTTCTTATTATTTAAAATGCTTTGAAATATTAGTTATAAAACCATTAAATGGAATATGGGAACAGTGATTACACATACATGTTCAGACATTTACATTTTTTCTTTTTTTTTTTTTTTTACAAAAAAGCATGCCTGTTGGGTTTTGCTTAGTTGTATACTCAATGACTACATGGAATTCAAAGTTTTTAGGTCATAAATTTAAAAACTGCCTTGTCCACATGACAGTGATTTTATAATACATGGGCAGCCACCCAGAAAATACCACCTAGGCAGAATATGAGAGTGGATAAAAAAAAAAGGTAGGCTTCAGCTACAGTGACAGAGAATGCACACTCTTTAAAAGGTGACAGGTGTCAGCTCTGGAGGGAAGACAGTGGCTAAAGAATCATGCCGGAACACTCACTGGCTGATTTGTGAAGCTTCCCTAGTGTCAGTCTGGGAGCATGAGGTGATGCTCTCTATTTCTGGACCAGAGTTAGGTACAAAGGAAGGAACCAGTCAAGGGAAGCCCATCACCTTCAGATCCCATCTCACCCCCACCCAGAGCCTCCGGGACCCTTTGTGGGGATCTATGTCTGTTTCCATTGCAATCTCTAACCTTGTGGAACACTTTTAACTCCTGAACTACCTTCTTAGAGTGACCTTTATCTTGAGAATAAAAAAAAAAAAAGGGAAAAAAAGGCAAACATCAAGGCAGTTATTACTAAAGCAAGTTTGTAGTTTAAGCACTCATAGAAGTCTTCACTGAAACAGTGTGGGTAAGTAGGCTACAGGTAGCACCACAATTTTCAGAAGCAATCTTTATAAAATTCCAACTGTATATGTGTTTGAATTCTATGTAACATGAAATTTTTATTAATATTAATGAAACTTTCTTTTGAGGAGTTTAAATCCAATGTTGATTCACGTTAAAGATGTTATACAAACAACTTAGCAAGTCAGGATGTCTTATGATCTCTTTTCATTTCATTTTCATTTAGAGCTTCTGTCTGGTAAATAAAAATAAGGGGCTACTAAAGTTTGATACATTTGAAGACTAAAAACAAAACAGAGGGCTTTTTCAGTCATAGATATATACAACATCCCAACAGGAACAGCTGTGTCCACATCTTTACAACCTTTTGGACTACAGCCCACCAGGCTCCTCTGTCCATGGGATTTCCCAGACAAGAATACTGGAGTTGGTTGCCATTTTCACCTCCAGGGTATCTTCCCAACCCAGGAATCAAACCTGCTTCTCCCATATCTCCTGCATTGCAGGAAGATTTTTTTTTTTTTTCTTTTTACCTTTTGAGTGATGGGGGAAGCTAGATAAGACAATCATTGGACAAAAAAAAAAAAAAATTTCTCTCAACCTGGGAGAAAATTGCATAGATGAGAGAAGGTAAGTTTGCACACTCCGGCACCAAATTTTTGGCCTCCCCTGAGATTGATACTGTAGTTCTTCAAGGTGACATGAGCAGGACTTCACATAGAAAGAAGTAGAGCGAACCATCTGCAAGACTGAAATGGACCAAGTTTGTTCAATCAGTCATTAAAACATTCCCTGACGGAACAGAATTTTCCTTTGCTTTAAATCCCTTACTCTGAATTACATGAGGAAATGGCAACCTACTCCAGTATTCTTGCCTGGAGAATACCATGGACAGAGGAGCCTTTTAGGCTACAGTCCATTGGATCACAAAGAGTCAGACACACTGAGCAACTGAGCACACAGATCGGTTATGTATTTACTAGGTGACAGGGCAAAAATTTCAATTGAATGGTATCTTATGTAAAGAGATAATGTTCTAATGAAAGGACAAGCAAGCAAAATTAATTATAATGTGAATAAACACATCCCTATGAGATTTGCGGGAGGAATGTAACCATGTCCAATCTACCATTGTCTGGGTCTCAAGTGTGAAGGAAATGGAAAGAAATATAGAAAGTTACATCAGCTTGGATATTTCCTATTATTCCTTCTAGTTTTTAAAGCTATGACTTCACACATGTAATTGAGTAGACAAATACTCCCCATGAAGGCCAGATTAACTCCATTAAAAGACTTACATGGTGAAATTCCTCTCAACTATACAAAGTCATGATGTTTTCCTTCATAATCAAATTTCATGAGACCAAGACTAACATAGAGTCTAAGAACATTACTGGTTACACAGCCATTCTGCCAGTGACTTAATCCTGTATTTAGGGGCAGGACATATGTTAAGCAAAATGTTCGCAGTGCTTATTATCATGGAGGTGCAGCTATAATGATGAAATGCCAAGTCACTGGGGACTTACTGCACCCTCCTTCTTACTAAACGGACAGAATCAATACCTTAATGGGGATGTTTGGAATCAACCTTATGAGAAACAAATTGGCACATTACAACACGTTTTTCAGGCTAAGCATTCAGTTCATTTCCTTTTCTCATTTGAATTACAAATTTCACTTCTCTGACCAAGAAAAAGACAAGATTTCATTTACAGGATCAGAGTTTGGCCATGTTAATGTTTTACAAGGAACAATAAAGTTAATGCAGCAGAGAAACATCCTGTCTCCTCCTCTCTTGACAGATAATTAAAAAACAGGTTCCATATTCCAATAATTCTGATGGAAGTGGCATAGGACCTCCCATAAAAATATGAGAAAATTATTACATGAGAGGATTCCAGGGTTAATATGTATGTTAAAAATGTTTAAAATACAAAACTACAGTATAATATCAAAACCAGGATATTGACATCCACATACCATTTTATCTATATATGATTCTATATTAGGGTGGATTTCCTTGATCAAACTCTTTCTATACAGTGGGGAGTTAATCTAATGGATTGAAATATATTCATCCTAAGAAGAGAATCTGTGAGTATATGAATATATCTTTATTGGTCTATAGTATGTCTGTCTAGTTATCCATTCATCCTTCAAGAGAAATCATTTTTGACTATTTCAGAAATAAATTTAAAACATAGATTTTTTTTTAAGTAACAGTAAGATATTTAGTTAAACTATTTTAAGCCTTGCAAATTCAACATAATAATTTTCTCAAGCTCTTATATTGTGCCCCAGATCATGTCTAAGTATAAGGTATAAGTTGTTAGGAAAACAGAGTTGTCAGTCAACTTGAGAAAACAGACGTTAAATAAATGAACATGCAGATATGATTTCAAATTGTGATAAATACTATAACATGAAATGACAGGGTGCTATAAAAGAAAATAGCAGGACGACCCTAAAAAGATGCCAGAAAGTATAGATGACTTCTATGATTAAGGATTTTTGAAATATAAAGCATTGTGAAATGAATGGCCTGGAACACACAGTGTTTATCGTCAGATTATTGGAATCTCTGTAGGTTAACAGTTTAATGATTAGCAAGACTACTGTCAGAATCGGTTAGGCCCTGCCTTACAACAAAGATTAATTCTCACTCAAAGATATTTCGGGGCAATTTATAGAATGTAAAATAACATTAGTATTATCTACGTATGGGTTCTTTATTCCTACAGCATGTCTAGACAGCAAGAGGAATGTCTTGGTAATATATACATTTTTTGGAGCTAATGAACATCATTGATATCAGAAAGTGTAAAAACTCCATTCAGATTCCAAAGAAACAAAATTTGTAACGCCAATTTTACAGAAATTTCCAAAGTCTTAAACCAGAGAATTGTTAAGTATCTCTCACCTCTATTGCCAAACTTCATCATTCCTCCCACTCCTACACTGCCACCTCTCCTAGCCAAAAATTCTTTAATCCTTTGCAGGCTTATTAGAGAAAAAGGGAAATGCATACCTTTTACAAAGGATGAGCTATTTAAAGCATATAAAAGAGAAGTTGTTTTAATGTTCCACACCATTTAATCAGGGAGAGAGTCACACACAGGCAGGTGTAAAGTGTTTGCATTAGCAGCGTTTCAAGAATTCATTAAGACATTAAACTTGGCAATAAGATGCTACTTCCTGGGTTCTGCCAACGGAAACATTGTTGCTTATCTATTTGAAAATTATTTTAATTAAATGCAGAAGACAATGGCTTTTCCCCCAACACAATACTTTTATTTTCATTCATTGTATGGAGGCTATATAAATGTGTAAGGTCAATATTTGTTAAGCCATGTATTATTTTAATATCCATCTTCCAATCAAAATTGCATATTTAAAGTCTCCAAGATTTTCAAAACTTTAACTGAAAAAAATATATAGTACAAATACATTTTGTGTTGCTGTTACATGGTATGGACATAGTGTTTATTCTTAAGATGTTATATTTTTCTTTTCTATCTATTATAGTTCTCAGAGTATATTCTCTGCTATACCCTGCTTTTTTTTTTTAACACTGGAGAGTTATGACTTAAGAAAGTTTGCTAATGTTCCTAGTTAAAACTCTGATGGTCTTATACACTGAATTTGAGAAGAGATGGACTGTATCTATATCTTCCTTAGAAAGAGATTATTTTTAAACGTATTTTTGGTATTACCTAATTTGCAATAGAGAAGCACTAATTAGAGGAGGGCACGGCATCCTACTCCAGTATTCTTGCCTGGAGAATCTCATGGACACAAGAGCCTGGCAGTCTGTAATCCATATGGTCGCAGAGAGTTGGACATGACTGAAGCGACTTAGCATGCATGCATGCAATCCTACGTCATATTTAGACCATGACTCTGTAGTGTTATTTGGATGAAGCTATTAATTTGAATATGATATGGATTATGAATATTCTTGCTTAGAAAGGAAGTTACGCATTTCAATAAGAAAACATGACAGCAGAGAATGGGGCAAGAGAAAAGAGAAAGGAGATAGAATGCAGTAAGGGAAATTAAATGATAAGAGAGACAAAGAGAAGAAAATACAAGGAAGTGAATGAAAGCTAAGAAATTTTCAAACCGAATTTTTCATTTCTAAATCTGATTTCCTTAAGGGGAACCAAAAATAGAATATCTTTGGGCTATCTTTCAGAAAATAAAAATAAGTCGCTATGGAATCATTCTCTAAATAAGCAAAGTTCAACTACTTCTGTCATGTTAACATACAATTGTAAGATGGTGTATGGCTCTGAAATGGAAAATAATTTAAAATCTCCTACTTTATGTTTAGTATCAATTAAAGATCATATACACATATTTGTCCTTAATAAAGAGTTGAACTTTTGCTTGAAGAGTGGTCCCCAAGAATGTATAATACTACAATAAATTAACAGTAGTCAAAAGAAGCACCGCAGTCAAATGAAGGCTATATTTGAATAGTCTTGGTTCCATATGCAAATGAAGGTTTATAAAAATGATGCTGAGGTTGCATTTTATGGAAGACAGAAGTTTGTATTGTAGACGCAAAAATCCAATTCCAAACACATAATTATTATTATGTTCATAATGTGTTTTTCTCAACACCTAAACAAACAGCTAAAACCCCTGGGACTGAGATGCCCTAGGCAGTTATGCTCCATTGGCTTCCTCTTTCTGAGAAGTGTCGGCCATGAAGCTTACAGGGAGGGAGGGTTGTAATTAGCAGCTTCTTCCAGCCCACTGGAGTACTCCTTTTACCTATCTGTGAAACCAGTTAACCAGTCAGTCATAAAGGATGTTTTAATAATACTTTACATATTCTAATTCCATAGAAGATTGGAGAAGTTATCATAGCAATAAAGTATACTTCAGCAGCCCAAACTCACAACACAATCCATTCAAAATCAACATACAGTTTCATATTCAAGTTCTACTTATTAGTTTAAAATTACAGTATCAGTATTTCTCTAGGTCAGTCTGTAACTCCCGATTAATTACATGCCAAGAATGCAGTAATTATATGCTCAGTGTCTAATCTTAAGTAGCAGTAATAAAACTGTAGTTCAAATGCAATTTTCTGTACCTCTTATTGGTAACCGTTAACATATAAAGTATATGGTATGTCCCCCAGATATTCTGAACAGTTTCATCCTAATTACTGATGTATATTGCATACATCAGTAAGTATATGAAATAACTTAGGTAAGTAAATAACTCGATGTCTCTCTTTTTTCACTGCATCAATATCATCTTTTGGATCTACATTACTAAATAAGTATATTTAAATGGCTAATGCATCCAATGCCTTATCCCAATAAAAATATTTCAAGATGATGTAAACAGAATAGCATTAATCCATTTACAGAAAAAGCTTCATAGTTTGCAGCAAAAAGTATTTTACAAGACAAACTTTGTAACAATAACTATTATTTTTTTTCAAATGTGTTAAAATTTTTGAAACTTTTTGTCTCCTTCACACATCTGTTGTTCAGTCACTAAGTCATGTCGGACTCTTTGCTTCCCCATGAACTGTAGTACTCCAGGCTTCCCTGTACTTCACTATCTCCCTGAGTTTGCTCAAACTCATGTCCACTGAGTCAGTGATGCCAACCAACCATCTCATCCTCTGTCGCCCCCTTCTCCACTTGCATCTTTTCCAGCATCACAGTCTTTTCCAGTGAGTTGGCTCTTTGCATCAGGTTTCCAAAGTATTGGAGCTTCAGCTTCAGCACCAGGACTTTCAATGAATATCCACACTTAAAATGCTACTATATGTAAAAGGCTTTTCCTAATCACAGGGAAGGGCATGTCTATTTATTTAGGAAATAAATATGCTTTCTATAATATGACATTGAAAAGAATGCCTTTGTGCTTGCTTTCCACAATTACTATTAAGATAAAAAGCATCAGTTCAGTTCAGTCGCTCAGTCGTGTCAGAGAAAGTGTAATTCATGTTCTGTCTGAAATGAACAGAAACACACACAAATCTGTTAGCTCTGGTAAATCTACATTTTTTTCTCTGTCCCAGTCTCCTTTTTTTTTCCTACAGCTAACTCTCAGAATGATAAAGAGGTAGACAGATAATTTCAGAAGAAACTAAGACTTGCTATAACATATCACTGGCATCAAATGTTTACCTACTTAATTCCATGGCTGAAGAAACTTAAAATATACAGGCTAGGATTAAATACCAGAAATTTGATCTGTACCCTATCAGTTCTCTCAGTTTACAGCTGAGCCCAAGTAGGCCTATTTGTTCTAAAACATGATTTATTTAACTTACACACTTTCATGATTTCATGTATTTATATAAGTTACTCTGAATTTTACATTATTATTGAACTATCCAAGTTTGGTCACAGATGATGGAGAAATATTCTCATGTGTCTTTTGATAGCAGGTTTTTATCTTTTGGCTTGAAACAGGTAGACACATTTTATTTTTATTTTCCAGACAATATTAAACCAACCACCGACTCTACTTTACAGGTGCCACTGATGACTAAAGAAGAGAAAGTACTGAATGTAAGTTATATTAACCAGGCATTCGCCATAGGGACAATCCACTAGGGAAGAACTATGCAAGGATCGCTGCCAAGTCTGCATTAGGAAAACGAGGGAACTTGCTAAAACACCCCCTAGTGCAATAGCTGGGAAATTCATTACTAAAATGTAGTGATCATCTTGCAAAAGTACCAGCAGATTGCACACATTACCGCCTGCCGATTGAAGTGGGAATAACTAAAAGAAAAAGGGTAATGACGGTCGGGGGAAATTGAATTTTCATGGCACTTATCTTCTGTGTCATTCTATTTGCATGAGAACAATGTTTGCCACAGACATCACAGGACCCTAATGAGAACAGGAGACTCTCCCCATGGGCAGGCGCCAGGATGGGTGTTGATGAAACCAATCTATCAATGAGATTTTAAAAGGTGGAATCGTCCTTGCCTTGCTCAGAGCCCAGGTGGGTGGGCCTTCCATCTGAGGAGAGAAGAAATTAAGAATGATGACTTGAGAGAGTTCAAAGCACACTCGCCTCTCTGTCAGCTGGTCCTTAATGATAACACACTACTGCTTTCCTTAAAGACCTTCATGTCTTATTCAGGGTAAATGGTGAAAATGTGGCATTTTAGAACCCATGATGTGTTTTCCTATTGATGCTGTCAGTGTGACCGGCCGCTAAAGGAAGAGTTGTTTGTCAGTTCCCATTCTCCTCCATGATTCATCAAACAGTGGCAGTTCATGCATGCAGTATCAGAAGAGGAATAAATAACTTAACAGCTCCATACTGAACACTCACATATTTTATTAAGCTGCCACCAACCCCAGGGGCACTTCAGCACGTCGGAAGACAAACTCTTCTAGGGGAGTCTCTGAGCAGATACTTTTAGTTACAAGCTACTACCTGCCTCGAGTATTTATTATAGAAATATTAAAGTATCTTTCACGTTGCGAAGGCAAAAGATGCATTTTATCCCTTGGCCCTATTCTTTATGTCACGAGTAAACCAGTATTGATACTCATTATTAATGTGTTCAATTTGCAAACCACATTTTCTCCAAAGAATTCAACTCACAGTCTCCCCAATTACATATATTAACTTACCTCACATGGTGAGCTGTCTGTTTTTCACATGCTGAACTACATTAGTGTCTGAGTGCTCTCTCTCTAAATCATAGCTATTTAAGAGCAAGTAACAGTTTTCAAACATTGATAGCAGGGGCCATTCCCACCCACATAGGCTGGATAGACCATAGAGAAAGGTTCCAGTAATCACCTTTGGTTATCACCAAGATCTACTCAATTTCTGAAACAGGGTTTGCTGGGTCCTGGCATGTGTTCAACTCACGTACTGAATGTGACCAATTTAAATCTTCTTTACTTCACACCATTAACCTTTTTCACCCCAGGGTCAGTCTGCAGGAAAACAACACATAACTATAATTTCAGTGACTGTATTTACAGCCTAGGAAACTTAAATGAGAATAACTGTATATGAGAATTTTGAGTTGTATTTTGTATGTCTCCTTTATCTTATATATCAAACAACTGAATCACAAAGCCTCAGCTAAAGGCAAGGCCAATCACGGCTACATTTCAGATTTTCCCTGTGTATTGTGACTGCCTCTCTTTCACAACTCTGGTAAGAATTTAAGTAAATACGTACTCACAGAAATTTAATATCTAAGTAGTAGCAATGTTTATTTCCTGGAACCAAATACAGCTAATCTCTAACATAGAAACAAACTGCATCCCAAAAGCTCATCCAGAGTTGGTTTTAGAACATGGAGTGTAATTCCTCATAAGCAAAGCGTGCATGCATACATGCTAAGCAACTTCACTTGTGTATGGCCCTTTGCAATTCTATGGACTATAGTCCACCTCGCTTCTCTGTCCATGGGATTTTCCAAGCAAGAATACTTGAGTGGGTTGCCATCCCTCCTTCAGTGGATCTTCCATAGGCAATAGTTTCCTTCAATCTACAGTATAGTGAAGTGAGAATGTTCAAATCAACTCAAAACCAGCATACCAAAAACCTAGGAGTGCACAGCTTCTTCACTTGTTACCGATTGCTAATAATCCCCACTTCTTGGATTCCAACAGCCTTCAAGTTTATCTTATTCCTTTCATGAGAGTAAAGCAAAAGCATAAAAAGAACTACTTTGTAACCACACAAAAAGCCAGGAAATTCCCTTCCAACTATAAATTTGTTATGTTTCTTTCTTTGGCAATCCAATCTGGGAATTGCAGAATCACTGAGCTCCTATAATGAAATTAAATAAAACTTTTAGCACAGGACATCAAAGTTAAACATAGATTATAGCAAGAACATTCCAATCTCAGGCATTTGAACCTTTCACGTATATGTTACCGCAAATTTAATTGGGAATGCTAATTATTAAGGATGGCGCTAGTGGTAAAGAAACTGCCTGAGACATGAGACATGGGTTCAATCCCTGGGTTGCAAAGATCCCCAAGAGGAGGTCATGGCAACCCACTCCAGTATTCTTGCCTGGAGAATCCCATGAACAGAGCAGCCGGGTGGGCTACAGTCCAGGGAGTCAAAAAGAGTCAGACATGATTGAGAATATCACAACACATGGTAACCAGACTTTGAGAATTACTGTAATGAAGAAAGAGTACAGACATTAGAAACTTTAAGTACTCTATTCAAATCCTAGGCTTTTTAACTCAGTAGTTTACTTAATCCTTACAAGTACTAATGAATCAATAAAAAGGAACACTAAATACCAGCACAAAGTTGTGAGGATTAAATGAAGTATTATAAAATAAAAAACCTGCACTATTACAGGAGCTTAATAAGTTTAAGAATGTATTGCACAAGCACTACTGAAATCTCTGAAAAAAATATTATAATTTCTCACAACAACCTGCAATACATAGGAAATTTTTCAATTGAATTTCTAATAAATGATATGTGTGACAATTGACCTAACTAATAATAATTTCCCAATGCTATAGGTACATGAGTACATTTACAATTCAACCAGGCAGTGAACGCAAAAGCAGTTGACATTTGGGGTGCAAATAAATTGGCAACTGGTATCAGTTGCCATCAATTAAACTGCCATCAATATAAACATGGAAAATATGGAAAATTACTTATGTGTATAAAGATATAATCTTACCTTATTTAACATGATCTCAAATAACACCAGATTTGACTGCATCTCCAGGGCATCTTCTAGTCTATATCAACCATCTCCCAGCTCCTTCCAGATGAGAGTCTACTCTTACTTTCTCAATCAATGCAAAAGGACACATTGAGTCCACTTGGATAACTCAAGGTAATCTCCCTATCTTAAGAGCAGCTTAATCAGCAACCTTAATTCTATGTGCAAACTTAATTCCCCATTTACCATGTAACCAAACATATTCACAACTTCAGGGGATGAGGATATGCTCACATTTGATGGCCATTATTCTGCCTTCCATATTAAAATTACTTAATATTTATTGATCTCTGACCATATGTTCAGTAATCACCTTCATTTTCCCCAAAACAAGCCATTTTAAAATAAACATTTAGAGGAGACATTTTTCTAGGCAAATTTCTTTTCTATTTCAACTTACAGACACATATCTCAGTAGCTACTTTTTCTCCATACATATGTATGATTTCTTGATTATTTCTTTTATGTCACAATGAATCAAGGTCAAGAAAGAAAAGTACATAATTAGTAAATGGTAGGAGATACTTTCGGAGAAGGCAATGGCAAGCCACTCTAGTACTATTGCCTAGAAAATCCCATGGATGGAGGAGCCTGGTTGGCTGTAGTCTGTGGGGTAGCTAAGGGTCGGACACGACTGAGCTACTTCACTTTCACTTTTCACTTTCACACATTGGAGAAGGAAATGGCAACCCACTCCAGTGTTCTTGCCTGGAAAATCCCAGGGACGGGGGAGCCTGGTGGGCTTCCGTCTATGGGGTCACACAGAGTTGGACACGACTGAAGTGACTTAGCAGCAGCAGCAGCAGCAGCAGGAGATACTTTCTGGAGAAGGAAATGGCAACCCACTCCAGTACTCTTGCCTGGAAAATCCCATGGACGGAGGAGCCTGGTAGGCTGCAGTCCATGGGATGGCTAGGAGTCGGACATGACTGAGCGACGTCACTTTTACTTTCATGCATTGGAGAAGGAAACGGCAACCCACTCCAGTGTTCTTGTCTGGAGACTCTCAGGGACGGGGGAGCCTGCTGGGCTGCCGTCTACGGGGTCGCACAGAGTCGGACACGACTGAAGTGACTTAGCAGTAGCAGGAGATACTTTAAATTATGTGTGTTATTTCAAGAGAAAATTCATTAGAAATTTAAAATGTAGATTATGTTCTCAGAATTTAAGTTTGATCCATAATATTTATGTTACAAATCTTCTGAGAAGGAAATGCTTTGCTGCCTTATGTCATGAAAGACTGTTAGTGTGTGTGTGTGTGTGTGTGTGTGTGTGTGTGTGTGCACGCGTTATTTGATCAGTTGTATCTGACTCTTTGTGACCCAATGGGCTGTAGTCTGCCAGGCTCCCCTGTCCATGGGATTCTCCAGGCAAGAATACTGGAGTGGGTGGCCATTTCCATCTGCAGCTGCTAGTTAGAAGTAAATTGTTCCATATTTTTCATGTGGACAGAATCAGAACTAGAACTAAATGTGCCTAGCTGAAAAGTCAGTTTTCTTTTAAAATGAAGAATATCTTCCTAAATATGAGACATTTCTAATAATAAAACAGATTATTTTAGTAGAGGTAATTTTCTTATGAGTTTAGTACTTAAGCAAAGTGTAAAGGGCTACCATCTCATCAAGAAATAGAAATGTAAAGGAGTCATATTGGGTGGAAGGGTAGATTAAATCATGATCAAGTTTCTTCCAAAATGTATTACATGGATTTAATTTCTATACCATGAAAACGCAGA